>NC_090933.1:707194734-708444734 GCF_040938575.1 Ambystoma mexicanum
TTTTCCGGGACCGGACGTTACAGGGGTCGTACGTCCGGTCGCTTCAATTATTCCTGTAGACCCCAAGGGCCGCGCGCCCAATACTGGGAAGGGAAGCAACAGGACACCTTCTTCCCGTCCAGAGCCAGTTTCCCCAGAGTGTAATATGCGTGAAAGTAGGAGGGAGAACCCTTCAATTTCTGAGCGCATGGCAGGCGTTATTGCGCGATGCATGGGTATTACAGGCAGTAGCGGGATTACAGCTAGAATTCATACAGGATCCCATACAGAGCTCAGAACCCCGTCCCATCCAGGTGTCCCGGGGAGAAGAAATGTTATTACACAGAGTTGCTCAGCCTAGCAGACAAGAATGCAATAGAAAAAGATACGCAAAGGGGGACCAGGATTCCTCAGCAATATGTTTCTGGTTCACGAGGGGACAAAACTCGTCCGGTGATAAATTTAAAAAGATTGAACGAATGGGTTGTTTACAACCATTTCAAGATGGAAGGCATCCATTTACTTCGAGACCTCCTCCGAACAGGAGACTGGTTAGCGAGATTAGATCTCAAAGACGCTTACCTCACGATTCCGATAGCCCAGAAGAATCGGAGATATCTACGGTTCCGCTGGTGCGGGGAAATCTGGCGGTTCACATGTCTCCCGTTCGGCCTAGCATCAGCGCCTTGGGCCTTCACTAAAATCAAGAGGCCCGTAGCAGCGGCTATTCGGGAAAGAGGAATTCGTATGATCGTCTACCTGAACGACATTCTAGTCCGAGGGTCAGACAAAACCTCGCTATCCAAGAACGTGCATAATAAGGATTCCTAGGGTTCAACATAGACACAATCAAAGCCACACTTTTTTTTTAAGCTACACCCGAGCTTCCACACCACAAAGTAAGAGCGATAAAGAAAGAGATCAGAGTACTGATAGCAAAGGAGATGATCTCTCTTCGAGCTCTGGCGAGAGTAGTAGGCCTCCTAGCAGCCTCGATTCAAGCAATTTTTCCAGCCCCACTACATTATCGAGCATTACAGAGGCTCAAAATAAAGCATCGACAGGGAGGACTCGGCTATCACCAGCTGATAACCCTGGATCAGGAAGCGCTTTCGGAGCTTCAGTGGTGGCTTCTCAACATGGAAGCCTGGAATGGCAGAGCAATTTTCGGAGACATTCCAGACATCATTATAGAATCAGACGCCAGCAGATCCGGATGGGGGGCGAGATGCGAAAACGTAGAGACAGGAGGAAAATGGTCAGAACAAGAGTTACAACTACACATAAACTGTCTCGAACTACTAGTGGGATTGTTCACAGTGCGTGCCTTTACGAAGGACAAAGTGCAATGCTGCGTGCTGCTGAAGATGGACAACATCTCAGCAGTGCGTTACATAAACAAACTGGGAGGAACGAGATCCCAGATGCTAGCAGAGTTAGCAAAAGATTTCTGGCATTATTGCCTGCAGAATCAGATAACAGTTACAGCATAATACCTACCAGGGAATCTGAACGAAGTAGCGGACTGGAACTCACGATATCTGGTGGATTCCAGCGATTGGAGACTGCATCCCAGGGTGTTCAGAACGTTAACAGACCTTTGGGGTCCAGTACACATAGATCTGTTTGCGTCCAGACTGAACGCTCAGACACAGACATATTTCAGTTGGAGGATAGACCAAGGTGCAGCTGGCACAGACGCGTTTCTCCAATCATGGAAAGGAGTGCTTCATTATGCCTTCCCTCCGTTTCTTATGATCACGAGGACTCTAGCGAAGGTACGCAGAGAGCAAGCAGACCTAATAGTGGTGCTCCCTATCTGGAAATCTCAGCCGTGGTTTCCAGTAGTGAGGGAACTTTCTACGGATTTTCCGAGGATAGTTCCGCACCAGCCGGATCTTCTACTCGACCCGACCGGGAGAGCGCATCCGCTGATCTTAGCGGGCACTCTACGACTGATGGCCTGCAGGGTTTCAGGAGAAAATGGGAATTGCCTGGCATTTCACGACTCGCTGCAGACTACATCAGAGATTCATGGGCGCCTTCCACCATTAAGAGCTATAACGCCGCATGGAACGGTTGGGTGCACTGGTGTGCAGAACAGAGTGTGGGTCCCGTTTCTGCCCCTTTAGTGCAACTGCTAAACTTTTTAGCAATGAGATTTCAGGAAGGCAACGCCTTTAGAACAATAGGAGTATTACGATCCGCGATATCAGCAGGGCATGATCAGGTAGAGGGTAACGCCATTGGCGAACACCCCACGGTGCTGCGACTCCTGAGAGGTATGAAGTTGAAAAAGCCTCCAGAATCGAGATACACAACCCTGTGGGATGTTAAAGAGGTCTTCCGACTTTTCCTGGAATGGCCAGACAATGGTAGTTTATCCCGATCCCAGCTGTCATGCAAGCTTGCAATGTTATTGTGTCTTACAGCATGCCGAAGAGTATCGGACGTTAAGGCATTAGAAATAGATAGGAAAATATTCTATCCCGAAGGAGTGGCCTTTACAATAACCAAGCGAACGAAATCAGATTCACGTGTTATCTCATACCCCTATTTTACGGGAAACAAAAAATTATGTGTAGCGCAATGTATCAAAGATTACGAGACCGTTAGGTGTTACACAGCTGCTAATAGCGCGTAGGAAGCCTTATCATGCAGTTACGACAGCGACAATAGCTAGATGGGTGCGCGAGGTCATGCAGTGGGCAGGAATTGACTTATCCCTGTTTGGTGCACATTCTGCGAGGGGCGCAATGGCTTCTAGAGCTTTCTCCGCCGGAGTGCCACTCCAAGATATAATGAAAGCAGCAGATTGGTCATCTGAATCGACCTTTAAGACATTTTATTTTAAACCTGTATCCGATATACCTGATAGAGTGGTAGCGAGCTTTGAATAAGCATAATGCGAGCCTCCTGTCTTGTCATAGAATAAATATTGCCCACGCTAACAGCTCAGGAAGTCTTCATTCTATTAAAGACAAGGAGGCGAGCATTATATCCCACCCGAAGTGTAGACAACTTTTGAACTGATGTGAGATTTATTTAGGATGTTCAACTTGTCGTGATACCCACCCTCATAATTGGTTCTCCGTTTTCCCCTAGGAGACGACCAGAAAGCAGCCTGATCACGAGCACTGAATCTTCAGAGCGGAGTCAAGTTATATTCGCCCAAGAGTTGCAAAGAGTTACAGTTCATGGACACTGGGCACAGTTAGATTGGAAATCCTGAGTTGATTGTTCCTAAGACTGTTGAGTTCGTTACCGGAGAGTTGGATCGCAAAAGAAAGAGGAAAGGACCTGGGGAGCAAGGTTCTTATAGACTGACCTATGAGCTGATTGGAGCAGGAGTTAGGGTCAGGACTACAACACCCCATAAGTGTCATGGGAGTTTTAGTTTTATGGTCATCTTGAAGAAATGGACACTATAGTTGGACTTTTAAAACCTCAGCTTGGCTATTTCTTTGTTGTGACAGAAAAGCACAAATGCTAAAGTTTAAAAAGTCATGTTTTTTTAAATGCTATTATGGCAGTATTAAAGAAAGAAAAGCATAATGATCGCCTCCTTGTCTTTAATAGAATGAAGACTTCCTGAGCTGTTAGCGTGGGCAATCTTTATTATATTGTTAAATCAAGCAATTCTCAGGCTACTGGCCCTGATGGCCTGAATAATAGGATGTTGAAAGACAATCCACTTGAGTGGGCTAGAATACTGTATAATATTTGTATATCACTATTGAGCTCTGGTTTGCTTCCTCAGTCATGGCGACAGTCGATAATTGTACCTATATTCAAGAAGCGCGATCGGTCTTGTCTGGCAAATTATAGACTGATCGCCCTTCTTGATGCCCCAGGAAAGATTTTTTCAAGAATCATTTTGCAGGAATTTAACCTCTAGGCTATCGAGTGCGAACAAAGAAATAGTTTTCAAACTGGGTTTGTCCGAGGATTGGGAACCTCTTGTCAACCTGTTTACTATTGCTGCGATTCAGCAGTGTCATTTTAACTCTGGTTTACCTTTATACATGGCCTTCGTGGATTTTCAGGCCACATTCGATTCTGTTTCCCGAGAAATTCTATTCTACAAATTGAAGAAAGCTAAGTGTCCTAATAATCTGTGTGACCTTATTGAAGCACTACACACTGACACAATGATTAGAATACGGACCTCCTTACAATGAGACCCGACTGCAGCAATACCAACATTTCGTGGGTTGAGGCAGGGATGTATCCTTGCCTCAACCCTATTTAATTTCTTTATTGCAGACATGTCAAGAGACTTTGAAAATGTAGTGCATGATGCTCCAAAACTGAATGACACTGGCTCATTTTTATGCTGATGACCTTAGATTAATGTCTAAAACTGTGCAAGGTGTTCAGCGATTACTAGATTTTTATGTTGAGTGGAATGCCCTTACAATAAATTTGAATAAGACAAAAGTAATCACATGTAAGGGAAAAAGACAAACTAATGTAACTAAAAGATGGTCCTTGCGGAACGTAATTTTAGAAAATGTATGTCAGTATACATATCTTGGTGTGATCATTAGCAATAAGATTGCTAATAAGGAATATTTTGTAAACCTAGATTTGAAATTGCAAGTAGCAGTATCCCAATCAAGAATGATGATAGCAAAATATGGGAAGTTTCCTCTTGAACCTATTATTACGTATTTTAAGCAAAAAGTCACTCCGATTCTTTTGTATGGTGCCGAGACAAAGATCACAATGAGTGAGGAGTTGATGTCAAAGTTGGAGAGTCGGTATTGGAGAACTATTCTGCGTTTGCCTAATTGTACTCCAGGGGTTCGGATATGTCATGAATGTGGTCTAATCTCATTATTTACGAGATATAAGTGGTTTATGATTGCTTTCTTTAGGAAATGTAAATTGGTTCCAGAATCGAATAAGGTGTTGAGCATTCTATCAAAGCATATGTTTACAACAGCACATACATTTGTGAGCAGATGGAGAGATATGACCATTCTCTCCCTCTGTGAGATGGATGTAACTATTCAGACTCTGGTAGAAAATCCTGATAGAGTAAAAACGAAATGATTTGAAATGGACTAGATTTGTACCCGAGAGAAATGTCTAAATTATAAAGACTATAGAGCCAATCCTTTTCAAGTGAAAAAATATGGCATGCTAGAGAAATATTTACAAAAGTCACCGTCAGCTCAACATAGAAGAGATTTTATGAAATTCAGGTTCAATTTGTGGATAACTAAAGATATTTTAAATCAAAGGGAAAAGATTCAGAATTGTGAAAATGTATGCTGCTTTTGTAAGAGTGTAAGATCCCAAAAAAACGCTACGACATGTTTTGGTCATATATCCTGTGCTTGAGGATCTCCGCTTATCATATTTTAAGAAATTCTTTTCTTGTCAGCAAACTGTGATGAGAGCAGAATTGTGGGAAATGTCACGAATTGCAGTTTTAAACTTTTTATATGGACTGAAATTGGAATGTATATATTAAGCTAATATCTTGGCCTCTCTTCTCATTTTAAAAGAGTAACATGAATTGACTGGAAAAACAAGTTGTATATTTTATTAGAGATATTTAAAAAAAAAACTGCCCTTTCCTCCTTCTTTCTTTTTTCTTTTGTGTTTTTCCTATTGTGTGTAATATGATTGCTATAAAGAATTTTTTTGTAAAGTTGATTATTCAGTTAAATCAAAAAAAAAAAAAGTACATTTGCAGACATCAAAAGTGGGATGCCCGGTACTGCCGCATCTGCTTCTGTTTGTAGAGACAATGCAAGTTTACAGATTTTAAGTACTTCTGGTTTATAGAGATATCTTATGTCTTGTGTTGCCTAAGTCAAGGCCTGTTTAACCCATCTGGAGTGTAATGCCTATGCATTTACAATACTGGTGCATGTAGCTGCTACTAACTGTGTTTATGTGCATAATTTTGTTTGCAGCTAAGGTGCATTCCTTCTGCTTTATCATTTGTACCACAGCTAGAATCTTTTCTTCATGCGCAAATTTTAGCCCTGGAATTATATAGACAGGGGAATGGTATGCTATGGGGTTTGTCTTCCCATGGTTACATACTACATATGTAAAAGCTTTTGGAATAGGAAAAAGTGTCACTTCTAAGTCCATATGTGTGTTTCTGTCCCGAAGAGGAAAACTTTGAGTCATCTGTTGGTAGGCATGGTGCAGGATGCATTTGTGCTCTCACTTACAGTCTGTTGGACGGAAGTTGGTCTTCAACAAGTCATATAGTGGTTTCACTAATACTACATAGTCTGCAACATATGATCGCTCAACATTTAAAAGGCCAAGTATTGCCTGCAAATGCTTAAGTTTATGTGGGATTTGCAAATGTATACATTTCTCTCAGAATTGTGTTGCAAGTTCCCTTCCCTCATTAGATAATGAAAGCCCCAGAAGAACAAACGACAGCCGCCGTCCACTCTCGAGCATGATGTCACCAACAGTATGTATATATAGCATGCACAACACCCGTTACGTCAGTTCCTTGCTTTTTCCTGCTCTGGTATCAGATCAAAGGCATTTGCGAGGTTAAAAGACCAGGCACTTAAGAAAGGAAGATGTAATACACACATTCTACTGAGTGATAGGATAGGAGGGTCGAAGAGGAATATGTAGGAGGAACATCCAGTTGAAAGAACATTACGAGAGGTAAGTAATTTGTTCTTCGAATGGATTTTGTCCTCCCACCTATTCCTTATCGAATGATACACTGCCAAAGCAGTATTGTGATGGAGGTGGGAATAAAAATTGTATTGGTGATTAATACTGTGAAGCACATCTTTCCCAAATCCTGCTTCCTGTCTCGACACAGAGTCCAGACAGTAATGTTTTGTGAAAGTATGCAAGGAGGCCCAAGTCGCTGCCACACAAATATCCTGTAACGGCACCCCTCTCTGCAAAGCGGATGAAGTCACCACACCCGTTGTCGAATGCGCTCGCATGCCCACAGGAATGTCCTTTCTGACTAAGTTATAGCATTCAGTGATGCAAAGAATTAACTATCGGGATAAAGTTTGTTTAGTTACTGCCAGTCCTAGTCTGCGTCCACTGTACCCAATAAACAACTGGTTGTCCTGCCTCAAATTTGCCATTCTAGAGATGTAAAAGCTTAAAGCCCTTTTGGGGCCAAGACAATGAAGTCTCTCCTCCATAAAACGTTGGTAGGGCTATTTTCTGAGAAAGGTGAAATTTCGATACCAACTTTGGGAGGAATGTGGGACGTACCCTAAAGACGACTTTCTCCTTGAAGAAGGAGCTAAACTGCAGTTTGCACGACAGAGCCTGCAATTCACACTCTCTGCATGCGGATGTTATGTCCGTAAGGAAAACTATCTTCAAAGTTAACATCCTTAAAGCACAAGAATGAAGCGACTCAAAAGGAGCACACAAGGTATTTCAGAACCATGTTCCAATCCAAAATGGGGCCAACAAAGGGGACAGGAGGGAACACAGTGAGCCCTTTCAAAAATTGTACAACAAAAGGAATTTTGAAATAAGAGGCCTACTCAGGCATGCGCTTATAAATGGAGAGACCCGCCAAGCATCCTTTCACAGTACCAACCTGTAGCCCCTTATTGGCTAGATGCAACAAAAACGATAACACCATAGGTGTGTCGCACAGAAAAGGATCTACATTCTTATCTCTGCACCAGCTGCAAAATGTATTCCAACGGCAGCGGTACAGAGACTTTGTTGCCAAAAGCAACACTTCCATTATGTCTTCCAGGAGGTCCCAATCCTTATATCTCAACTTCTCAGAAACCAGGTGTGAAGGTTGGGAGTGTGAAGGTTGGGAGTGTCAGTCTCTGGATGGGGAACCTGACACCCCTCTTGTGAGAGAAGGTCCGCTCTTTGCAGAAGATCTATTGGAGTACAGATGGACATATTCAGAAGGTTGGGTACCACGTCCTACTGGCCCAATGCGGAGCAATCAGTATCAAGGATTTCCCAAACTTCCTCGGCCTTCTGATGACATGAGGAATGATGGGGACTGGATGAAACACGTACAGGAGTGTAAACTCCTAGTCCACTGCGAATGCACCCCCTAGAGCTCCTCTCGGGGGAAATTCCCTGGAGCAGAACAGTTCACACTTCTTGTTGACACTGGACATGAACAAATCTACTTGAGGGGTTCCCCAAAGGGTGAAAATCTCTTGAAGGACTTCCCGAGCTAGTTCCCACTCGTGGGAAACTGTGCTCTGCCTGCTCAGAGCGTCTGCTGCCGTGTTCTCCTCTCCAGCTAGGTGAACTGACAATAGGAATATTCCTTCTTGAATTGCCCAGAACCAGAGCTGCATTGTCTCTCTGCACAGTGGCAGTGACCCTACAACTCCTCTCTTGTTGAGGTAGTTTATTTATTTTTATTAGTATTCAATTAAAATGTAACCTTTTACCAAATACATCTATGTCAACAACAACCAAT
Source organism: Ambystoma mexicanum (assembly GCF_040938575.1). Classification (NCBI taxonomy): domain Eukaryota; kingdom Metazoa; phylum Chordata; class Amphibia; order Caudata; family Ambystomatidae; genus Ambystoma; species Ambystoma mexicanum. The sequence continues at coordinate 707,203,145 of NC_090933.1, forward strand.
CATTCTCATAAAAATTCAGTATAGCAGAATTAATACAATTGATCACCAAATCCAGAATTCCGTTTCAAGTCAAAATCAGTCAAAAGTTCCAATCTGATATGCTCAGTTCAGGATCACAGAGAAAAATCAAATACGCAATCAGAAGCATCAGTTCCCATCCAGCTAAATAATCACAGGCTCTAGACTGCCATTATACAGAAATGCCAGATTTCATAGTTCCCAGTAGGAAAAAGACTTCTTTAAGGAAGTTTAATAATGCCAAGGTTAACGACAAACTTCCCCCCTACAATCAGTCGATCCCACCATTGGTTCTTCGACAGCGGAGGAAAGTCGTGGATCAAAGGGGCCAGCCATTTCGTTCTCATTTCTGTTATTGCTGGACAAGTGAGGACCAAATGTTGCAGCGTTTCGATTGTTGATTTGGTAGTACAGAGTCTGTAAGTAAGGTCTGCCTCACTTCCATCCTTAACCCTCCAAGCAGTCAGAATTTCCCTGGTTGAAAAAGTATTTGGACGGAAAAGCATAAACTGGGTGCGATGATAACTGCTCGGGAATTTGACCAGGTATTTGGGCAATGAGTTGAGTGCTCCTGCTTCCAAAAGAGCTTTCTCATAGCGCTTGTGTGCTGATCTTTCATACGGAGTTTGGATCCAATCCATAGCCCACAACTTCCGTTTTACTTTACACAGATCGGTGATTAGCAATTCTTCCATGGCATCAAGGCTCTTTAGAATTTCCATGCAGATATTCGCCCATTACCGTAGTACACCTTCATTTCCATCCATAATCGCCTTCTGCAATAACTCAAAATCTCACAGCGGTGAAGCTGTTCTACACTTTTGAAAAAGTGCAAGAGATTTCCACACCAGCATTGAGTAGAGGGAATTTAGTCCCAACTCCATTCTCACTGCTTGAATGGACATAGCCCGCTGCATGTTGAGGACCCTTTTCCAAAATAGGCCCTCCAGACACGACCAGGCTGTTGCTGGGAGGACAAAGAAGGGTTCAGCACCAAAGGTGATTATCGGTACCACCTTCATCTGTAAAATTGTACTAGGGGGCTCAGAGTGAATTTACAATATTTTTTTCTTGATGATCCTGGCCTGTGAAGCTAACATCTTCATCTTGCTCCTCAAGATTGACATTCTAGGAGCGTACATGAGACTGTTATTAACGCACATCCCCAAGTAAGTAATCAAACTCACCTGTGACAGCTTTACACCATTCATATACCAGGTGCTTTCCTTCTGTCCTCTAGGACCACCTGATTCCAAAATCAGAATGCAAGATTTTTTAGGATTGATCTTCAACCCATTTTCATGTACATAGGCTTGCAGAGGATGCAATTGTCTCTGCAAACCGACCTGGGTCTGGTCAATAAGAAGCAGGTTGTCCGCGTAAAGAAGCCTATCCAAGGAAAAGCCAGCTAATTTCGGAGGAAACCTTCTTGCGCTCATTAACGCCTTATTGATGTCAGAAATAAACAGGTTGGAGAGCGCAAGGGCTAGGGAACAGCCTTGCTTAAGTCCCTTCATAGTTGGAATTGGGTTAGAAAGCAAGCCTTTTCCATTCAATTTTACTCACAGAGAAGTCTCTGAGTAGAGATCTTTGATGGCTTCTAACAGATCTTCCGGACACTTCCATTTCTCCAATTGAGACCATAATTTGTTACGTTCAATTGTGTCAAAGGCCTGGGCAAGGTCTATGAAGGCTAGATAGAACTTGGTTCCTTTCTTCTATTCTATACAGTTTTTTAGAGTGTTTAACAAAAAAACATTAAGAGCCGTGCCCACTCCTTTCACGGAGCCAGATTGTCTGATGTCGTACTGTCCCACTTCCCTAATCCAATTTGTAAGACCTTGCAATATTAAAGAGGCAAAGATCTTCCCCGCCACATCTAGTAGGGCAATCAGCCTTTAGTTGGAGGGAATAGTCCTGTCTCCCTTTTTAAAAATGGGGACAATAAGGGATGTTTTCCACAAGGCCGATACTTTCTTAACTTTTTTGATTTGATCAAAAAGGACCCAGAGAAAGGAGGCCCACAGCTTCAGATTCCTTTTAAACATAACGTTAGACAGCCCATCAGGGCCCGGGGCCCTAGAGTTGGTAGCTTTGTTAATGAGACAGGGGATCTCCTCTCTTGTTGTTGGAAAGGTCCAACTTCCACTCTTTAGGGAACATCTATCATCCAGAGTAGGCTTTGCAGTCTGAAACGGGGCTATAAAATGATCTTCCCAGGTAGTGGCCGATATTAGATTTGAGATAAGCGCCTCCTGGGGAGAGTTAACACCATTTATCCACTGCCAGATCTGGGACGTGTTTTTAGCCTCAATGTTCTAAAGCATATTGTCAGCATCTCGCTGCATGAGCACATGTTTATGTGCAAGGACTCAGTTTTCCTGTAGCTTGCGAGTGCTTCAAGGGAGACTGTTTTTTTTAATCTCCTCAGATTATCGTTCAAGCATTTCTTCTTGGTGGCTACTATTTTGTCGAAACTGTGTACAAACGTGAATGATCTTCTTGTGATTTCCTTTTTGTGTTAAACAAAATCCCACATCAATTGAAAGTAGTCCATAGCAGGCTCCATGGACAAGGATCAGTCTCTGTACCCTTGATTTTCCAATCTCCTGGTCAAGAGGTAAATTCTTTCCGCATTGATAACCAGTCGATTTTGTGCCCGTAGTTACGTTCAGAGGCATTGGATAGTGGACAGAAACTTCTGTGGCCTGGACCAGACAGACTAATTTCAGCATCCTATGATCACTGATTCGTAGTTACAACTGTTAGCTGTTGCAATCGACCCAACATATTATCAGAGGAAAAGAAATAGTCTAGAGTTTTTTTGTCCGGACCCTTGCCCCAAGTGACACCTTGTGGACTATCACCCTTGGTGCTTACGTTGAGCATATGGATGTTCCTTAGCAGCAGATCTTCACGCCACCGTAGGCCTCTAAGTTCAGCATCGGTTATAGCCAGAGTAGCATCTCCAATCAGGCATTTCTGTTTGTCGAAGCAGTGTATACATTTCCACAGATTATAATATAAGGGTGTGACCAAGTTCCCAGTGCCTCAAGGGCAGAGATGTTCCAATATAGGTTAAATAGGATCCGTTTTTTCGAGGAGGTCAACTGGCCTCCCCTGATCACCATCGTGAGCATCTGAATGTAGGAATTGATGTTCACAGCCGACAAGACTTCCAAATTGGCATCCTGCTTGACAGCAACAAGTAGGCCAGCCATAGGCCTCCCTTTCTCTTCTTTCACAGCAGGATTAAAGTAAACAGTAGGACCTTCAAATATAGGCGCCCTCCTCATCCACGTCTCCTGAAGACAAATAATGTCATAGCCATCAAGATCAATGTCCCCCCCGGCCAAACAGATGTTTAAACCCCCTCGTGTTCCAACATCCTATGACTAGGGTCTTGGGCTCAAGTTGCTTTTAGATTTGGAAAATGATGTAACAGCCTCAAGACATTTGCCCGATTCATAATCAATCCATCGTTTATATGAAACAGCCTTTCCAAAAGCAAGCTGAACTCTTCTCGAGGTTTGGAGCTAGACTTGCTGCTTTTGTCTCGGTATTGTGTAACCAAGGGATTTCTTTTGTTAGGTGCTGCTATTCTCTGGTTTTCTTCTGCCTGAATGAGTGATCTTCTCCGTTCCTCCAATGTTTTAAAAAAAGGGCAAAAAAGTGAGGAATCTATTTTTTGGTACTAATGTCGAAGAACTCTGCGCCCTTTTTATCTTTTATGTTCATACAGTTAAGGTCGCATGTGTAATTAGGGTAACCGTGGAGTCCTATGATTCCTCTACTCCACTAGGAAAAGACCATAACACAAAGTGTTACCCTTATGTGTTGCTCATGCGCCCAAGTTGTTTTTACTCCATACAGATGGAGATAATATTTTCAGAGAAAAGAATACATCTCATTGTCAGAGTTTAAACCTTTTTCAACAGTTCTAAATTTGCAAATCATTCTGGCTTCTTCTTGTCGTAATTTCAGCTCCAAATTTCCTCCTCTTGGTCCTAAGGTTATTCTTTTTAGACCCAAAAATTTTAAAAGTCTTTTTTCATCGCACTGATGCTCTTTTTGCCAATGCTGTGCTAATGGTGAGTTAGAATTAGGATTCCCTATTCCTGAAAGGTGTTCTCTTATTCTAATCCTTAATTCTCTTATCGTACTTCCTATGTACATTTTGTGACATAAACATATAATGACATATATAACATATTTACTTCTGCAATTGATGTGTTCCAAAATTTGCTGCTTAATGCCATATGTATCCTGAAAACTTGCAGTATTGTCTATGGTGTATTTGCACATTGTGCAAGTCCCACATCTTCTGAAACCTTGTGTTTGTTTAGGTAACCAAGTATTCGAACTCCCAATTTCTAGTATAGGGAGCAGAGATGGACTCAATACATTTTTTATGGTTTTGGCTCGTTTGAAGATTATAGTCGGGTTGTCCTTAATGTAGTTCCTGACGTGTGGGTCCAATTGTAGCAAATGCCAATTCCTTTTTAGGATCTTCCTTAAAATTCCATTATTCTTACAGTAAGTCGTAATGAAAGTCACTTCCTCTGTTTGGTTGTTGATTCTGGTTTTCGTAGTTAGGGTGTCTGCTCTGTTAAGAGCTTTGGCTTTCCTTTGTGCTTTGGCAATAATCTTAGTTCCATATCCTCTGGCCTTAAATCTTCTTGAAAGCAGTTGACATTCTTGCTCAAAAGTTTTTTGTTCCGAACAGTTTCGCCGAGCTCTGATGTATTCTCCACTAGGGATGTTCCTTACAACCGAAGAATGATGACAGCTGGTTGCAAATAAAGTTGAATTAGCCTCTGTAGGCTTCCTGAAGGTCCTAGTCAACAGTTGATTATTTTTCACATAGATATTTAGATCCAGAAAATCTATTTGTTCTTTGCTGGTAATCCCAGTAAATTCAATCCCCATAAGGTTATTGTTGGCTCTAGTCTTGAATTGTTCTAACTCCTCTTGTTCACCTTTCCAGATAAGTAACACATCGTCGATATAGCGGGTCCAAAGAATCACATGATCCTGATATATTTCATCTCCATAGATGTGTTTATCCTCATACATTGCCATTGTGAGGTTGGCGAGTGCGGGGGCAAATTTTACTCCCATCGCCACTCCTCTTGTTTGCTGATAAAATTCTCCATTGAAAATGAACACGTTATTTTGCAAAGTTAAAAGTATCATTTCCTTGAGCATGTTAACTGATTGAAATTTTGATGCAGTTTGATTGGAAAATATATAATCTATTGTCTCAAGTGCCGTGTCATGCCTGATGGATGTGTATAATGCCTTTACATCCCATGTGGCTAATATATAATCAAATTCCCATTTGATGGATGCCAATTTATTGATTACAGAAGTTGTGTCCTTCAAAAAAGCTTTGGTCTCAGTGACAATGGGGCTAAGTATATGGTCAATATACTGTGCCATGTTCATTGTTGCCCAATCAATTCCACTCAGGATAGGTCTTCCTTCTGGTACTTTTTCAAAAGCCTTGTGAATTTTTGGCAAAAAATATATTGTGGGTAATGTTGGTTGCTGCATATCTAAAAATGATCTTTCTTCATCTGTGATTAGCCCTTTTCTATGCCAGTTTGTTATGGATTCCCGCAACTCATTTAAGATCTTCTGTTTTGGGTTCCCTTCAAGTTTGTGATAACAAAAAGGAGTATTTAGATGGTTCTCGGCCATTGTTACATAGTCTGCCCTGTTCATAACCACAATTTTTCCTCCTTTATCAGCAGCTTTTATAGTCAAATTTTGATTCTGTTTCAATTCCACCAAAGCTTTTCTTTCTCCTTTGGTCAAATTATCATAATCTTGTTTACTTGGTCTTTTATGTTTCTTTTTGTCTATGATGTCGTTCAGTTCTTTAGTTACTGCCTTGTAGAAGGTGTCGACCAGGTTGTCTGTGGTTAGTTGTGGAGTAAACTTAGATTTCAGTTTGAGATCCCTCGTTTGGAGACCAGTTTGTTGTATCTTGAGATTCTGTATGGTTTCATGAATCGGTCGATCTGTGGTATCTTGTAATGAACTTAAGAGGTGAATGTTCCTTATATCTTTAATGGTATAGTCACTATCCTCAATGTCGGGTTCTTTGGCATGAAACATCGGAACTTGTGTTGCAAAAAATTTCTTGAGTTTCAATTTTCTAACAAATTTAAACAAGTCTATGTGCACGTTAATTTGGTCAAAGTTGGTGGATGGAGCAAAAGAGAAACCTTTGTTTAGAAGTGCTATATCTTCTGTTTTTAAGTGATATTCTGACAGGTTCAAAATTAAGGTGTCTGTTTGTTCTTCTTGGCTGCTTCTCTTGCTCCTGCTCTTGTCAAACGTCTGAAATTTTCTAGAACGTCTGGGTGGCCTGTATCCACTGCCCCCTCTCTTGCCCCTCCTCCTGTATTCTGTGTTTGTACATTGATCTGCTGAGGTAATAAAAAACGGACCTGTTTTTGCAAAGTGATTTTGTTGCTTTTCTTGTACCTTCTTATCTGATTTAGAAAACCTTGTCCATCAAATGTTTTTTCTGATGTTTCTGTCGTTGCTGTTTCCTTAATGTTATCTCCTTCTGATTCTGCATCTGAGCTGCCCGGAGATGTATTTGGTGTACTCTCTCTTGATATCGATTTATTGATTTGTCTATATTTCTCTTGAAAAGTGTAAACTCTATCATCCTGATAATCCCTATTATCACGATGGAATTTACGCATTTTTCTTAATTTGATTTCGTCTTGGTAGTCTTTCAAAATTTCAAACATTTTCTGGTAGTTTTTTTCTTTTGTTGCTTCCAAGGCTTTAGTTTCTGAAATTTCTTTCTTAATTATTTCTATTTGGTCGGTGATTCTCTTATGTTCCCTTGATGCGTGTTCTATTAAAATTTCTAACATGATGTTGGAGCTTTGATTGAGGTTTTTTTCCCATGAGTCTGCTAAATCCTTGTCTTCATCTTTAGTAAGGTCCGGAAAAATTAAGATCCTTAGGCCTCTAGGTATTTGTTTTTTGGTTACATAATTTTTCAAAGAAATGATCTCCCAGTATTTGTCCACTTCTTTCTTAGAAGCTCGTTCCAATTTAACAAATTTGTAACGTAAATCCTCTCTGGGTTTGGGCAGGTTTGATGCGAAAGCATGCACATTACTGCCCTTCGGGGCAAAAAGATTAACAGCATCCTCTTCTCTTGTTTCTAAATATTCTGCCATTATGGCTAATAGCTGATTGTTCCTGGTCAGCAGGTTCTGAAGTACCTCGATACAAACAACAAAAAAGTGAGGAATCTATTTTTTGGTACTAATGTCGAAGAACTCTGCGCCCTTTTTATCTTTTATGTTCATACAGTTAAGGTCGCATGTGTAATTAGGGTAACCGTGGAGTCCTATGATTCCTCTACTCCACTAGGAAAAGACCATAACACAAAGTGTTACCCTTATGTGTTGCTCATGCGCCCAAGTTGTTTTTACTCCATACAGATGGAGATAATATTTTCAGAGAAAAGAATACATCTCATTGTCAGAGTTTAAACCTTTTTCAACAGTTCTAAATTTGCAAATCATTCTGGCTTCTTCTTGTCGTAATTTCAGCTCCAAATTTCCTCCTCTTGGTCCTAAGGTTATTCTTTTTAGACCCAAAAATTTTAAAAGTCTTTTTTCATCGCACTGATGCTCTTTTTGCCAATGCTGTGCTAATGGTGAGTTAGAATTAGGATTCCCTATTCCTGAAAGGTGTTCTCTTATTCTAATCCTTAATTCTCTTATCGTACTTCCTATGTACATTTTGTGACATAAACATATAATGACATATATAACATATTTACTTCTGCAATTGATGTGTTCCAAAATTTGCTGCTTAATGCCATATGTATCCTGAAAACTTGCAGTATTGTCTATGGTGTATTTGCACATTGTGCAAGTCCCACATCTTCTGAAACCTTGTGTTTGTTTAGGTAACCAAGTATTCGAACTCCCAATTTCTAGTATAGGGAGCAGAGATGGACTCAATACATTTTTTATGGTTTTGGCTCGTTTGAAGATTATAGTCGGGTTGTCCTTAATGTAGTTCCTGACGTGTGGGTCCAATTGTAGCAAATGCCAATTCCTTTTTAGGATCTTCCTTAAAATTCCATTATTCTTACAGTAAGTCGTAATGAAAGTCACTTCCTCTGTTTGGTTGTTGATTCTGGTTTTCGTAGTTAGGGTGTCTGCTCTGTTAAGAGCTTTGGCTTTCCTTTGTGCTTTGGCAATAATCTTAGTTCCATATCCTCTGGCCTTAAATCTTCTTGAAAGCAGTTGACATTCTTGCTCAAAAGTTTTTTGTTCCGAACAGTTTCGCCGAGCTCTGATGTATTCTCCACTAGGGATGTTCCTTACAACCGAAGAATGATGACAGCTGGTTGCAAATAAAGTTGAATTAGCCTCTGTAGGCTTCCTGAAGGTCCTAGTCAACAGTTGATTATTTTTCACATAGATATTTAGATCCAGAAAATCTATTTGTTCTTTGCTGGTAATCCCAGTAAATTCAATCCCCATAAGGTTATTGTTGGCTCTAGTCTTGAATTGTTCTAACTCCTCTTGTTCACCTTTCCAGATAAGTAACACATCGTCGATATAGCGGGTCCAAAGAATCACATGATCCTGATATATTTCATCTCCATAGATGTGTTTATCCTCATACATTGCCATTGTGAGGTTGGCGAGTGCGGGGGCAAATTTTACTCCCATCGCCACTCCTCTTGTTTGCTGATAAAATTCTCCATTGAAAATGAACACGTTATTTTGCAAAGTTAAAAGTATCATTTCCTTGAGCATGTTAACTGATTGAAATTTTGATGCAGTTTGATTGGAAAATATATAATCTATTGTCTCAAGTGCCGTGTCATGCCTGATGGATGTGTATAATGCCTTTACATCCCATGTGGCTAATATATAATCAAATTCCCATTTGATGGATGCCAATTTATTGATTACAGAAGTTGTGTCCTTCAAAAAAGCTTTGGTCTCAGTGACAATGGGGCTAAGTATATGGTCAATATACTGTGCCATGTTCATTGTTGCCCAATCAATTCCACTCAGGATAGGTCTTCCTTCTGGTACTTTTTCAAAAGCCTTGTGAATTTTTGGCAAAAAATATATTGTGGGTAATGTTGGTTGCTGCATATCTAAAAATGATCTTTCTTCATCTGTGATTAGCCCTTTTCTATGCCAGTTTGTTATGGATTCCCGCAACTCATTTAAGATCTTCTGTTTTGGGTTCCCTTCAAGTTTGTGATAACAAAAAGGAGTATTTAGATGGTTCTCGGCCATTGTTACATAGTCTGCCCTGTTCATAACCACAATTTTTCCTCCTTTATCAGCAGCTTTTATAGTCAAATTTTGATTCTGTTTCAATTCCACCAAAGCTTTTCTTTCTCCTTTGGTCAAATTATCATAATCTTGTTTACTTGGTCTTTTATGTTTCTTTTTGTCTATGATGTCGTTCAGTTCTTTAGTTACTGCCTTGTAGAAGGTGTCGACCAGGTTGTCTGTGGTTAGTTGTGGAGTAAACTTAGATTTCAGTTTGAGATCCCTCGTTTGGAGACCAGTTTGTTGTATCTTGAGATTCTGTATGGTTTCATGAATCGGTCGATCTGTGGTATCTTGTAATGAACTTAAGAGGTGAATGTTCCTTATATCTTTAATGGTATAGTCACTATCCTCAATGTCGGGTTCTTTGGCATGAAACATCGGAACTTGTGTTGCAAAAAATTTCTTGAGTTTCAATTTTCTAACAAATTTAAACAAGTCTATGTGCACGTTAATTTGGTCAAAGTTGGTGGATGGAGCAAAAGAGAAACCTTTGTTTAGAAGTGCTATATCTTCTGTTTTTAAGTGATATTCTGACAGGTTCAAAATTAAGGTGTCTGTTTGTTCTTCTTGGCTGCTTCTCTTGCTCCTGCTCTTGTCAAACGTCTGAAATTTTCTAGAACGTCTGGGTGGCCTGTATCCACTGCCCCCTCTCTTGCCCCTCCTCCTGTATTCTGTGTTTGTACATTGATCTGCTGAGGTAATAAAAAACGGACCTGTTTTTGCAAAGTGATTTTGTTGCTTTTCTTGTACCTTCTTATCTGATTTAGAAAACCTTGTCCATCAAATGTTTTTTCTGATGTTTCTGTCGTTGCTGTTTCCTTAATGTTATCTCCTTCTGATTCTGCATCTGAGCTGCCCGGAGATGTATTTGGTGTACTCTCTCTTGATATCGATTTATTGATTTGTCTATATTTCTCTTGAAAAGTGTAAACTCTATCATCCTGATAATCCCTATTATCACGATGGAATTTACGCATTTTTCTTAATTTGATTTCGTCTTGGTAGTCTTTCAAAATTTCAAACATTTTCTGGTAGTTTTTTTCTTTTGTTGCTTCCAAGGCTTTAGTTTCTGAAATTTCTTTCTTAATTATTTCTATTTGGTCGGTGATTCTCTTATGTTCCCTTGATGCGTGTTCTATTAAAATTTCTAACATGATGTTGGAGCTTTGATTGAGGTTTTTTTCCCATGAGTCTGCTAAATCCTTGTCTTCATCTTTAGTAAGGTCCGGAAAAATTAAGATCCTTAGGCCTCTAGGTATTTGTTTTTTGGTTACATAATTTTTCAAAGAAATTATCTCCCAGTATTTGTCCACTTCTTTCTTAGAAGCTCGTTCCAATTTAACAAATTTGTAACGTAAATCCTCTCTGGGTTTGGGCAGGTTTGATGCGAAAGCATGCACATTACTGCCCTTCGGGGCAAAAAGATTAACAGCATCCTCTTCTCTTGTTTCTAAATATTCTGCCATTATGGCTAATAGCTGATTGTTCCTGGTCAGCAGGTTCTGAAGTACCTCGATACAAACAACAAAAAAGTGAGGAATCTATTTTTTGGTACTAATGTCGAAGAACTCTGCGCCCTTTTTATCTTTTATGTTCATACAGTTAAGGTCGCATGTGTAATTAGGGTAACCGTGGAGTCCTATGATTCCTCTACTCCACTAGGAAAAGACCATAACACAAAGTGTTACCCTTATGTGTTGCTCATGCGCCCAAGTTGTTTTTACTCCATACAGATGGAGATAATATTTTCAGAGAAAAGAATACATCTCATTGTCAGAGTTTAAACCTTTTTCAACAGTTCTAAATTTGCAAATCATTCTGGCTTCTTCTTGTCGTAATTTCAGCTCCAAATTTCCTCCTCTTGGTCCTAAGGTTATTCTTTTTAGACCCAAAAATTTTAAAAGTCTTTTTTCATCGCACTGATGCTCTTTTTGCCAATGCTGTGCTAATGGTGAGTTAGAATTAGGATTCCCTATTCCTGAAAGGTGTTCTCTTATTCTAATCCTTAATTCTCTTATCGTACTTCCTATGTACATTTTGTGACATAAACATATAATGACATATATAACATATTTACTTCTGCAATTGATGTGTTCCAAAATTTGCTGCTTAATGCCATATGTATCCTGAAAACTTGCAGTATTGTCTATGGTGTATTTGCACATTGTGCAAGTCCCACATCTTCTGAAACCTTGTGTTTGTTTAGGTAACCAAGTATTCGAACTCCCAATTTCTAGTATAGGGAGCAGAGATGGACTCAATACATTTTTTATGGTTTTGGCTCGTTTGAAGATTATAGTCGGGTTGTCCTTAATGTAGTTCCTGACGTGTAAACAAGATTATGATAATTTGACCAAAGGAGAAAGAAAAGCTTTGGTGGAATTGAAACAGAATCAAAATTTGACTATAAAAGCTGCTGATAAAGGAGGAAAAATTGTGGTTATGAACAGGGCAGACTATGTAACAATGGCCGAGAACCATCTAAATACTCCTTTTTGTTATCACAAACTTGAAGGGAACCCAAAACAGAAGATCTTAAATGAGTTGCGGGAATCCATAACAAACTGGCATAGAAAAGGGCTAATCACAGATGAAGAAAGATCATTTTTAGATATGCAGCAACCAACATTACCCACAATATATTTTTTGCCAAAAATTCACAAGGCTTTTGAAAAAGTACCAGAAGGAAGACCTATCCTGAGTGGAATTGATTGGGCAACAATGAACATGGCACAGTATATTGACCATATACTTAGCCCCATTGTCACTGAGACCAAAGCTTTTTTGAAGGACACAACTTCTGTAATCAATAAATTGGCATCCATCAAATGGGAATTTGATTATATATTAGCCACATGGGATGTAAAGGCATTATACACATCCATCAGGCATGACACGGCACTTGAGACAATAGATTATATATTTTCCAATCAAACTGCATCAAAATTTCAATCAGTTAACATGCTCAAGGAAATGATACTTTTAACTTTGCAAAATAACGTGTTCATTTTCAATGGAGAATTTTATCAGCAAACAAGAGGAGTGGCGATGGGAGTAAAATTTGCCCCCGCACTCGCCAACCTCACAATGGCAATGTATGAGGATAAACACATCTATGGAGATGAAATATATCAGGATCATGTGATTCTTTGGACCCGCTATATCGACGATGTGTTACTTATCTGGAAAGGTGAACAAGAGGAGTTAGAACAATTCAAGACTAGAGCCAACAATAACCTTATGGGGATTGAATTTACTGGGATTACCAGCAAAGAACAAATAGATTTTCTGGATCTAAATATCTATGTGAAAAATAATCAACTGTTGACTAGGACCTTCAGGAAGCCTACAGAGGCTAATTCAACTTTATTTGCAACCAGCTGTCATCATTCTTCGGTTGTAAGGAACATCCCTAGTGGAGAATACATCAGAGCTCGGCGAAACTGTTCGGAACAAAAAACTTTTGAGCAAGAATGTCAACTGCTTTCAAGAAGATTTAAGGCCAGAGGATATGGAACTAAGATTATTGCCAAAGCACAAAGGAAAGCCAAAGCTCTTAACAGAGCAGACACCCTAACTACGAAAACCAGAATCAACAACCAAACAGAGGAAGTGACTTTCATTACGACTTACTGTAAGAATAATGGAATTTTAAGGAAGATCCTAAAAAGGAATTGGCATTTGCTACAATTGGACCCACACGTCAGGAACTACATTAAGGACAACCCGACTATAATCTTCAAACGAGCCAAAACCATAAAAAATGTATTGAGTCCATCTCTGCTCCCTATACTAGAAATTGGGAGTTCGAATACTTGGTTACCTAAACAAACACAAGGTTTCAGAAGATGTGGGACTTGCACAATGTGCAAATACACCATAGACAATACTGCAAGTTTTCAGGATACATATGGCATTAAGCAGCAAATTTTGGAACACATCAATTGCAGAAGTAAATATGTTATATATGTCATTATATGTTTATGTCACAAAATGTACATAGGAAGTACGATAAGAGAATTAAGGATTAGAATAAGAGAACACCTTTCAGGAATAGGGAATCCTAATTCTAACTCACCATTAGCACAGCATTGGCAAAAAGAGCATCAGTGCGATGAAAAAAGACTTTTAAAATTTTTGGGTCTAAAAAGAATAACCTTAGGACCAAGAGGAGGAAATTTGGAGCTGAAATTACGACAAGAAGAAGCCAGAATGATTTGCAAATTTAGAACTGTTGAAAAAGGTTTAAACTCTGACAATGAGATGTATTCTTTTCTCTGAAAATATTATCTCCATCTGTATGGAGTAAAAACAACTTTTAAAAAAAGGGGTTCCAATTTTAGAGGGTTCCAAATCTCCCTTCTGCTCTTGATCCTTAAAGGATACATGCGATTTGTCACAATTCTGGCAGGTAATACATCTGTCATGACAGGGTGTGGACTGCGGCCGATATTCTGTTGTAAATCAAGCAAAGGATTTGCTTTCTTTTGTTCTGTTTCTCTTTCTTGATTATTCACTTTAGGCAATGTCACCTCCTTTGGTTTTAAGGCCTTTAGTGATTAAGGAAACTGTACTTGCCCATAAATCTTAACCAGTCTCCCGATCGCATCATCCAATACAGGGCCAGTGATGGCCATATGTCTGATATTTATCTCCTCAGATTCCTCGTTGCAAGATATAGAGTAAGTTGATAAAGTCATCAGGTCCTCAATTGTGTCTGGGCTGCCAGGTAACGAAGACTCTATGTCGTCATCAATAAGGCACGGTTCAACCGTCTTTGAAGGCAGACTAGGGGGTATAGATCTCAAGGTCGCATTCTTGCCACTATCAACTGCCTTTTAACAAAATACTTGCTAATATTAGATCTTAATTTAGATAGAGGTTTTACATTCTTAGGTTTCTTCCTTAGTTGCTCTTTTGCCTTTGATATTTTTATAGGCTCACTCCTCTTTGTTATAGTCACATCAGAGGTCAGTACTAATGATTCATCCAACCTTTGTTTGTTTACTTAAGATACCTTCGCAAACAGATGATAGGTCTTTGTCTTTTTGGAGGATGCTATGGGAACAGATATGGGGGTCCGTTCAAAAACTGATTACACAGCTTCTGGATCCAGCGTGGTGTGTTCTCCGCTTCAAGCCGGTCATCGTCAACATCTTGAATAGTCTCAATTGTCATTTCAGTTGGTGTTTGATCATGTCTCACCTCGAGATCATTCTGACAATTCATATATCCCATTGGATTTTCCCCAAGAAAGAGCCCAGGGGTGGCCAAGGTAGCAGCACTAGATTTCTTTATAATCAGTTTTTTTTCACTGCATTCACGGAAATGACTTTTAGTACAGGTTTGTCAAAAAATGCACCCGTTGGACCTTTCATGTTCCTATTCACAAGAAGTTCATGCAATGGTGCCATAGAGGTTGACAGTCTTTCCAGTTGTCTTTTGCTTGGATGATAGGGTCCAAAATACTATGGAGGATATTAGCCGTCTGCACCGAATGCTTATCCAGATTATCTTGGATAGCTGTACTAAAGCCTTCAACAAAGATAATCTTGGAATGCAGCATACCAAGAACCGTAGTGTTGCCTTTCAATTGATCACTCACAGTCTCATACAGCTTCACGAAAAGGGCCATGGTGATTGATGGAGCCACTATCATTCATGTTGCTGTCGAGACCTGAAGACGATTCATCGACGACTTTCGAGGATGAGTCATCCACAACTTCAGACATCTTTACCAGACCAGGGCCGGACTCATTAGTCGGTTGTAAATCCTCTTCCATGCACAAAACCCTCCTCTCATCCCCGGAAGTGGAACACAAACAAGGGCACTTGCTATTGTTCCAGGGTGAGGTACAAACCAATGTTTTTTGGCAGCCCATGTCTTCCATAGCCTCCTCAGGAAGAGAAGTCTCTTTGATGTTTCTCGTTCCCATAATAGTGGAGGATATATCATCTTCCACATACATCAATGTGGCATCCTTTAGAACTACTCTTAGGAGACTTCGACGTAATCAAAGTATCCACCTCCATATTTGCAACACTCTCGAGTATTGCACAATCCGATACCTCACTCACATCCTTTGCATGATGATTAGGATGTGAGCTATTGGGATTAATCCTCTGGGGCGATTTCCTGTTAAAGAAATTCTGGTTTGCTAACAGGTTACTTGAAGTGAGTCCAGAGGGCTGCCAGGTTGACTCATTGGTAGTGCAGTATCTTCTGGTTTGGAAAGTTTCTTTAGTCGGATTCATTTTCCCATTGGAATCACTACCACTGGAAACATTGCTTTCCACCGCCTTGTTTTCTAACATACACCTGAATGCATTTGTCCCGCTAAAAGTCAAGCTCTTTTCACCAAATTAAGAGGAGAGCTGGTGTGCCTTTCTGCTATCACTAAACAAAAACGTTTTGGTGGCGTTGTTCACGTTTATAGTTTGAGAAGCCTGCAGAGGACCAATATTGGAATTAGGCACCTTTAACTAAGTAATTCCCTGCAAAGATTTCGAGCATTGACCAACCCTCACCTACAGAGGTGCCGTCTCTGCGCAGTCAGGCACTTTCTCTATCACATTAAAATTAGGGTTCACATCACATCTAGTGTCCTGTTCAATATTCAGTGTTTGATTCACTCCATTCGGTTCCGCCACATCACCTGGAGATCCCAATGCAGACCGTAGAGGCAAGGGTTGCACCACCGGTTTGGGCCCCAGATTCGATGGCCTCCGAACAGCAGGGGGTTTATCCTCCCGCAGAGAAATAGAATCCACATGGATGCAGTCATTGGAGGCTACGGTAAGCAGCCGTTGATCTGTGATTGGTATGTCATTGCCCCCCAAATGACCAGAAGCTTCTGCCGTATGTTCATGATGTGCTGTATATGCCGTTATCTGGACTTCCACATCAAACGTACATGACCAGTGGCTAGGAGCACTCGCCAACAAGGTCCCCCCTCTCACTCACAGTTCCCCGATACATTGAGTTCCAGCATCCGGGAAGTGGAGGCAGGGTGAACCCTCAAATCGGAGTCAGAGTCTGGAGCCAGGGAAATGGCCCCACTATTTGGCACTGTAGGGTTTACACTCACCTCGCTCACTTCGCTCGATTTGAGGTGACTCTGAGGCAGCTCCGGTAGCTCCTGATGTATCCCCATCCGAGGAGACGTCCATTGCAAAATTGAAGCAGGATCTTCATTCTGTGGGTCTAACTCAGGCCTCGTCATTTTCTTATTATCCACAGGCCCCAGCGTGCTCAACAGCCCTGAACACTTCTTCGAGATTTGCAGTGTTTACGTCTGGTATGCCGGTTCCCCGCCTGATCCCGCTGAACATAGCAGAACGCTTCACATAGCTTGGAGTTTTTATGGACTTCCCCCTTAAAAGTGCAGTGCGCAGTCCAGCACGTTGATTGCACCAGCCAGCAAGCAAAGTGAAAATAAGAGAAAGACACTCCGCTCCAACGCAGCTTTCCGCAGACAGCGAACACATCAGAACACTTCTGCAACACTTCTTGTAGAGGTAGTACATTGCCTCTGTGCTGCCTATCATTATCAGGACATTATTTCCCCGTACAGATGGCAGAAAGGCCATCAGTGCTAGTCTTATTGCCTTCAGCTCCAAAAGGTTGATGTTTAGTTTGGACTCCTAAGGAGACTTACGACCGCTGATGGTCAGATTGTTGGCGCCCAACCTGTGAGCGAGGCACACGTAACTACTGTTATCTTTGGCCATGGTTACCAGAAAGGTTCCCCTTTCAGAACACTCTCTTTGCAGGCAAACCACAGGAGATCCTGTGTGACTTTGCACGGGACCTGCAGTAGGTCAGTCATCCTGCCTGAAACCTGAGACCACTGGGATCTGAGGGCCCATTGGAGGGATCTAATTCTCAGGCGAACCTCTGGCACCAGAAAAATTTAGGATGTCATGAGGCTGAGGAACCTCAAAAAGGTGGGAAGACGCTGGGCATTCGGGAATTTGACAACCATCTGCTGAATGTGTGGAGTCCTCAAATCTGGTGGCGAGGCATTCCCAGATGAAGCATCTAGGACTGCTCTGATGAATTGGAGCTTCTGAGATGAGGGAGAAGCTCAGTCTGTGGAAAGATGATGCTGAGATGTTCCAGAACCTGTTTGGGTAAACAAGCGCTTATCAGCCAATCGTCCATGTAGAAGTTGATGTGAATCCGTACCCTCCTGAGACTTGCTGCCACCACCACCACCATTAACTTGGTGAAAGCCCTTGGGAGGGAGGTGAGCCCAAATGGCAGAACTTGAAACCAATAATAAAAACTGCCAACAGCGAACCTCAGGTACTTCCTGAGCTTGCAAAGAATAGGCATCCTGAAGGTGCAATGATACCCTCCAATCCTGCAGCTGGAGGGCCTGAAGCATCTGAGAAAGAGTAACCATTTTGAAGTTGTCCTTCCTGAGGAACTTGTTCAAGTATCTCAAGTCCAAAATTGTGTCTCGATCCTCTGTACTTTTTGGGCATCCAAAAATAAGGGGAGTACCACCCCTGGTTCCTCTTAGCCACAGGTACTGGCTCTATGGCACCTTTCTCCAGCAGGATGGAGACCTCATGCAAGAGGAGCAGATACAGAGTTTTAAGGGAGTGGCTCCCTGGTGAACGATCAGGAAGCCTTTTTAAGAAAGGGAGGCAGTAACCCTGGGCTACTGATTGCAAGGCTCAAGCATCAGAAATAATGCCCAGCCATTCTTCCAAATGCTGACTGAGCCTGCCCCTGACCACAGTCCTGTGGACTGAGGCCTCAGAGTGGTTTTGGGGCAGCTGTGACAGCGGACAAGGGTAAGTTAGATGCTGCTTGGATGGTTTTCGCACCTCGACCTCGTCCACCTTGAGGGAACTTCCTTTGGCCTCTGACCTGCTTCACTCCCCACCCTTCCAAAGGAAGTGTAGTAGCAAAAGGACTATCCTCTCCATCTCTAGGAAGCCGGATGGGGTGGCTGAAACTGCATTATTGTGGCACTTAATGACTTGGCTGCCACTTTTGAAATCTGAAGTTTCTCTAAACTTTCACCAGCCTTATTACCAAAAAGATGTGCGCCATGAAAAGGCATGTTTAGAAGCCTGGACTGAACATCTGGTGCAAAACCAGATTTAAGTCACCACACAAACCTGCGTGTTACCGTGCTAGCCGCCATGGTTCTACTGACCCCATCAGCGGAGTCAAGTCCCGACTCAGGGACTCACACATTCCGTCTTTTCCATCCTTCATTATATTAAGGAAGCCATGTCTTTCCTCACCCTGTGGAATATGGTAAGCTGCCATCGCTATTACATCCCACAAAGTGTGCATACATTTGGAAAGAGCGCATGTGGTATTTATTGACTTAGGGGCCGCTGGTCGACAAACACCTTTTTGCTAGGGTGTCAAAACACTAATCCCTATCAGGAGGGATAGTAGGATAAGCAGCTGCTCTAGACGTGGAACCTTGTACCACTAAACTCTCAGGTGTTGGGTGCTTTGAGAGAAAGTCAGGGTCAATACTAGAGGGTTTATATTTTTTTTTGTCTGGAATTTGACAGTTCGGTTGGTGTAGGGAGTCTCCCAGTTTGCCATAACTCTCCTTTGCAATGCAGAATGGAAAGGTAAGATGGGATCCCTTTGCAGACCCTAGTTCAATATAACAGTCAGGTCGTCCTGCTGATATACTGTAGCAGGTGTCCCCCCACCCAAGGTATTCCCTGACCTTATTCATCAGCTGTCTATATGATGCTTCAGCATTTTCAGCTGGGACAGGTGAAGCAAAATCTAATTTAAGGGAGGTGTCCACACCACTTGCACTCTTAAAGTGGACATATAGATTATCCATTCTAGATTCTTCAGACACCAGAGCCTCCGGAACATTTGGTGTCCCATATATATTCTAGGCCAAATGGTGGAGTGTCCTGCAAGGAACCTATGGTGGAAACAAGTAAGACAGATACAAGTGATCACAGGTCAAGGGTGTTTATTCAACAATTAATGCTGGGTGGAAAAATGCCTAATCTAAACCTAAATCTAAGATGGGAGCAAGCGTCGACCATCAAATGATAATAATGCAGTCCTTGTGACGCTGTGTCAAAATAAAAAGGGCCCATACTAAGAAACCTATTGCCAAACCTTACAGCTAATACAAAAAAGGGTGTGGAATGGTTTTCAAGAAAAGATAGAAGTGTTCTCAAATAATATTTTCGGATGCGGTAGCTTGGTTCTTTCTTCCCCACGTATTGAGCATGGGGCAAGGTGGGATCTTGGAGCACAGAACACACTCAAGCTTTCCCAGCACGAGTCAACAGTATCCCTCGCAGCTATGAGTACCGTCGATGGCCAAGCCTCGTCTCCTTGAGAGTCTCTTTCCTTTGAGGGCCTGAGATGTCCAAATAACAAACAAAAAAAGTTCCTTCAACAAAATGAAAGTTTGTTTTCTGCTTTTGCTTTGGATGAGGATTCTTCGCCCGTGAGTCCCCCTCTTCTGGGGCTCACCCTTGTTCCTTGGTGTCTTCGGTGATCGGTTTTCACCCCTTGGATCGCCCTCTTCCCGTTTTAGATCCTATAACAGTTCTTATCGATATCAAGGCCTTTGGGGTTGTGATTTTCTGAACCTGTGGGACTGATAGGATTTTCAAGAAAAAGAATAAACAAACACACAGTTCTGGTCTACTTATTTCTCAGTGATAGATTCACCACTGGGTCCCCCTCTTCTGGGCACTGACCCTTTCACAAATTGTACTCCACAAATTGTATGACAGTTCTTTTCTCAATTAATTATGGGTGGTGACTTTCCACTCTTGGGTCTCCCTTGGCCGGGTTCGGACCTCTAAATTGACAAGCGGGATAGTACTTCTCTTTGCCTTATACTGTCTCTTGGTTTCTCCGACGGTCGGGCTCGGACCCCAAATGACAAGCGGGACAGTGCACTTTTCCTTGTCTTCCTAACGTCTTTTCAAACAGTTCTAAGTGGACATCCCTCGGCCGGGTTCACGTTTGTCAATACACTGGTTCCTGGGACTTTAGACTTTGCCCCCTTCTTGTCAGCATCCCTTTTCTGGGTTTTCCCTTGCCAACTTCACATTCACATTCATTTGCGGGATTAACTTCCCTTGCTTTCTCAAGTTCGTAGATCAAAGGCTTTCGATTGTACAGGGATTTTGCTTGACCTCCTGTATGACCACTTTGACCTAACTTGACGTC
Source organism: Ambystoma mexicanum (assembly GCF_040938575.1). Lineage (NCBI taxonomy): Eukaryota > Metazoa > Chordata > Amphibia > Caudata > Ambystomatidae > Ambystoma > Ambystoma mexicanum. Next base: position 707,223,707 of record NC_090933.1, read on the forward strand.
TCTCTTACGGCCTTCGGGTTTCTGTAGTTTCATTCACACAGGGACCAACCAGAGTCTCTCGAGTTATCACCCATGTGGTGCCAGTTCCCTCTGCAACTGGTCTCCCCTCAACACTTTTACAGGTCTTTTAAACTCCGTTCATTTTGCCACTTTGCGTCTTTCATCCACCACAACCCGGCTATTTTCGGCTCTCCCCTCGACTCACTGGTCGTGATGAACCGCTTGGCTTTCTTCGTAACTGGAGTCAAGGCCGGTACCACAGTAGCAGGAGTTTCCCTCACTCCCACTTATCAGCGTCGATACGCTCTGTTGACATCTGTTGCAGCACACTTGGGCTATTGTCCTCGGTCTTACGATTCACTTTGCGGATGCAGAAGTTTCGTGGAAAAGGCATGGTCGTGTCTCTCCTTGTCAGCCTCTCGATATTCAACACCTTTCTCCTCTTGAACCGCCGGACCTGGATAGCTGTCTCGTGTGGTCTGCCTTGATCGTACTGTGCTCTCTTGCTCCACCTTTTATCCCTGTGGGGAAGGGAAAGGGCCATCAGGTGTGTGTGATTCTGATCAATTGCCTAACTTTGCCTGACCCTTGTATTGGGAGGCAGACGAGTTGCAAGTCCGTGATCGACATCTTGACCCCACAATCAACACACTTTCTAAATCCTGTCTTAGGAGTCAACATTATCACAAAGTAATAGTCTAAGATCAACAAAAATCGCACTGTATCCGAAGCCAACAGCCAGTGGGAAAACAGAACTGAAGTAACTGGCGCAGTGTGTGCTATATATACTGTCGGTGATGTCAGTCTCGAGAGCAGACAGAGTCCATCGAAGGACATTGAGTCGACGACGCATGCCACCCTCTCCCGAGAATTCTTTTTCTGAAGCAGCTGATGCTGGAAGACGCTATCATAACATGAGGAAAACGTGGGAGGACACAAACCATTCAAAATATGATTTCTCTATGGGCTATTTTAGACTTCCTGAAATTCAAAATGTAGCCTTCAGCTGCTAGTGTTCTTATAATCAGGAACAGTATTCCTGCTCTGCTGTCCCGTCACTTTCCTGTTGTCCTTGTCTTTATGTAATGCGCCCCGATGCCTGCGGGCTTCGGCGCTACATAAATAAATAATGAAGTCATCTTCTCTAAGTGTACATTTAAGTGATCATCTGTGCAGTATATGTCATCTACATATATCCAGCATGTTTGTATGCCTTCTAAGAGGGATTGTATTCTACTAGAGAATAGCCCAGGACTGTTTTTGTACCCCTGTGGGAGTTTTGTGAAGCATAACAGTTTACCCCTAAATATTATAGCTGTGTATGTATAACTCCCTGAATCCAAAGTGTGTGCAAAGAATCGATTCATAAAACCAATACAGTCTTATATTTGTATCTCTGTATGTTACTCAGAACGCCTGAATTATCCATGTTCTGTACAGCCTCTGTGCGTGTATTGGCATTTAAAATCCTGAAGTCAATTACCAGCTGTTATGAACCACCTGGCTTAGACACTGGAAGTAACGCTGTATTGTAGGGGCTTACCTGTTGTATCAGAAGCCCTTGGTCTAATAACTGATCCATAATAAATGTGGTATAGCCACCGCTTTGATTGGATATCGTCTCTGAGGCTTTGGTGTTGCAAACACTGGCATTTTATGTGGAGGGCAGTCTGGCATGCCCTACATAATTCTTGTCTGACTGCGCTGCACCTAAAACAGCCCATGAGGCTGCATAGGAGTTGACTGCATTTTCCCAAACATCCTCTGAAAAAGCTTAATTACTTCTTCCATCCCCAACATATATCCTGGGCCAATCATGTTCTGCTAAAAGGACATCTTGTGTTAGATGTAAAATAGTGTCTATTTCCTTTGGATGTTCTGCTACAAGTTGAATTGTAACTATCTAGACATTATTGTCCTCAACCACTTCTCATGTGGGTGTAATAACCTCTATGTTTTGATTAGTAGAAATGTGATGTAAAAGCTTGTGTCCTTCTTTAAATATGAAGACTTGTGCCAGAATACAATTGTGCTCCTAGCCAATCCGTTGGCTCTTTAATCACTGGCATTATCCACCGAGTCTGTTTAAGAGTTTCTGCCATTGTCCACTCTTAAAGCTGGAGTTTGCTTCCTTTCTCCTTTCTTCTCCTCCCTCCTGGCCGGCTTCTATCCCTTGGGTGGCAAGCCCTGTCTATTTCTCTTTCTCTGAAGAAGGATAATATTCATCTCTGTGGGCCTCATTACAACCCTGGCGTTGGACCATGGTGCGATGAGCACCATGGTCCATGCCGGATTCCGCAATGGGCGGTAAATTCCCATTCACCATGGCCCCTTCCTGATTCCCATTTTTGGCCCATAGCGCTCAATGGGAATGGGCAAGGCGCTAATTACGGCACCGTAAATTACAGTGCCGTAATTAGCACCAAGGTCACTTAGCGGGTTGGACTTTAACGCCTGCAAAAAGCAGGTGTTAAAGTGTGAATCGGGCGTTAAGGGTTTAACGGCGCCGCAGCCTTTTACGGCGCCGTTAACCTCTTAACGCCAGGGTTGTAATGAGGCCCTGTGTCTTTGTGGTTGCCTAAACTGTGTCCTATCCCTTAACTGATTGGTACTCTTTTCTCAATGTCTGCCCTTGTAGGGTCTCCTACCCCAACCAGCTTCTTGCCTGGGGCGTGTACCGTCTCTTTCTACAGAAATTCTCCTGCTACGGGCATTTCTGTCTGATACCAATAGTAGTAGTAGGTGGTGCCTTTTTACAGTGCTTATTCTCACCAAATTCCTTCCTTTGCCCTTCCCCGGGGAATCTACCTAGGTGATCTCTGCCTAGGTACCTGTAAGTAGCTGTCTCAATTTGGCCAAACTGGAGTTTCCTTTCCTGGTCAATGGGCAATACTGCTAGGCGTCTGAAGATTTCTAGTGTCACTGATTCACCTTTTATGAGGGGCATGAGTACTCTATCACAGAATAATTGCCCCCAGTTAGTCCTAAACACATTTTAAAGTCACTCAACGTAGTGACTAGAATACTCATAGTCTATAGTACCCTTTCCTGCATCATTGTGGGCGTCCCCCAACATGGGGACAGTACCAAAATCTTTGGCCGTGAAAAATTGAGCTTCCCCTTTAAATTTAGTATAGGGCCTCAGGCATGGAACGCCCCACCAAGCACCTCACCCTTTGAACACATCAGGCACTTAGATACCTGGCTACTCTTAGTACATATTCGCCCATGACATTCCAGTGGGGGAAGGCGGGCGTGATGTATGGAGGAAAAGGGACTATGGACTAGGGGTACTCTAGTCACTACAGTGAGTAACTTTAATTACTCATACAACCTGCCCCCTTTCCTCCATCCTTGTGGGTGATTCCACCGAACAAGAACATAGGGTGGAGCCGTTATAACCTGCCTCATAACTAGGATGAAGCAAAAAGGTTTTTCAGAACCACCTGACCAAACTCTGCATCGTGACTGGAGCTGGTGTCCAGTGAGTAGTGCTTACAGAAGGCCGACAGAGTAGCCCAAGTACCCGCTTTGGGGATGACATCCAAAGAAGCATGTCTCTGAAACGCGATGGCGGTGGCCTTGGCTCTGACCGCAATGGCACGAATCCCTTCAGGAACAGATTTGCCCAAGGCTGTGTATACCTCTGTGATGGCTTGAACCATTCAATGGGCGATGGGAGCCCTGGAACCCTGGGAGACAGAGGAGCCCCCAAAATTCAGAAACAATGCATCAGACTTCCTGAAGGGTTTCGTTTGAGAGAAATAAAACTTAAGGACCCTCTTGAGGTCTAAGGAATGCAGGGCCCTCTCTGCCTCCGAATGCGGGAAGAACACCGGCAGGCAGATTACTTGATTCAGATGAAATGGAGAGAATACCTTGGGCAAAAAGTTTGGGTGAGTGCGCAGGATTATCTTGTCGTTGTGAAACGTGGTGAAAGGCTCACACGAGCACAACGCCTGCAGCTCACTAACCCTGTGTGCAGAGGTGAGAGCCACCAGTAAAACTGTATTTAGTGTCACCACGCGGATGTCGACGGGCTTGCACTACAAAGCTCCAAGAACTATTTCGAGATTCCAGACCAGGTGCGGCCTATGCACTGGGGGGAAAAAGCCTAGACAGCCCCTTAAGGTGGTCCTTAACCACTGGGTTAGACACAGAATAAACATGCTCAGGGGAATTCTTGTAAGCCCCAATGGCTGTCAAATAAGTGCAGCATGTATCCACCAAATCTCCAGACAGAGAGGTGTGCTGAAAAAGCCAGTACGTCATCCAAGGGACAGGTGACAGGGTCCAGACCCTTGTCAGTAGCGCACGGGCAGAACCTAGTCCATTTACTCTTATACTGGGACCGATACGAGGGTCTCCTGTCCTGCTGAATGATGTCCAAGTTGTCATCTGGAAATTGAGAGTGCTGAAGCCTCGGCTGGTCAGGAACAGGCCGTCAGTGCCAGCTTGGCCAGGTCCGGCCGGTGCACTGCCCCACCCTGCTGTATCAGGAATACCCTGCTGGAGATCAAAAGGTGGACCGGACCATTGGAGCACAATTGCAGCAGATCTGAAAATCAGGGTCTCTTAGGCCACTGAAGCCCTAAACTTGTGAAGGGTCCATTGGAGCAGAGGGGTAGGAGGGAACACGTAACACCTGCGGCTGTGCCAACAGATCTGGAAGGCATGTCCCAGAGACCCCCGACCCCGTCCTGCCAATTAAACATGAAGTGGGGACACTTCAAATTCAGAGGGGAGACGAACAAATCCAGATCCACAAACCACCGCTGGAACAGGGGCAACAAGGAGTCGGTGTGCAACTCCCACTCATAGATGTTGAACTCCAGGCGGCACAGCTGATCCGCTTCTGCATTGCTGTCCCCTGGGAGGTGGACTGCTGAAATCCAAATGCCCTCCATCAGGGCCCATTCCCAGATCAATACCGCCTCCATACAAAAGGCGGCGGGGGGAGGGGAAGAAGACAGGTGCCACCCTGCTTGTTCAGGTAAAACATTGTAGTAGAATTGTCCGTCCTGACCACAATAAACTTGTCCCTGATGAGGGGCCAAAACAACTTGAGGGCCAGGCCCACTGCTCTGAGCTCGAGCATATCGATATGCAGGAGGGCTTCCGTGCCAGACCATGCTCCATGAATCATGCAGCCCTCCAGAACGAAAGAGAGGAGTCTGTCGTCACCACCAGAGTACACTCCAGTCGTGTGAAGGGGGCTCTCACTGAAACATTTTTCAAAGCTGTTTTTTTTAGAGAAAGGAAGAAGGGAACAAGAAGGGGGAAGAGAAAAATAAAGAAAAAAACCAAACACGAGATTACAGCAAAAGAAAACATAGTAATTAATCTGTCTACAAGAATGCTTATAGCCCAAGAAACACAAACATTACAGAAAGGTCTCAGCTTTGTGCCTACATACGACAGCACACTACTTCACTCAAAGATAGAACTGTATAAACTTGTCAGAAAAATGAAGTTGAAAGTGTTCTTTAGTGAACTCGCACAAGAAGTAGCACAAGATACCAACGAGGAAGATCTTAAAGAGTTTAGGAGCAAGAGCACATCCATTCCACTGATAAAAATACCTTCAGTAGACATTTTTCAAAAACAAGTAACAAGAGACTTGGAGAAAATACGTATTAAACACAGCATAAAGCGCAATATGAAACCACATGAACTGAAATTGATACAAGACTTGTATGGAGATGAGTCAGTAACTATAAGATCAGCCGACAAGGGAGGCGGCCTAGTACTCTTGAACACAACAGACTATGAAGAAGAGTGTGAGAGACAACTTGGTGATATGAACACTTGTGCTCTACTCATGAACGACCCTACATCAGAGATTAAATGTAATTTGGAAGAACTTCTCAACAAAGCCGAGGAACATAAATAGATTAACCATAACACAAAGAAATTTCCGACAAACTTGTATCCTCAGACACCACATTTCTACACACTTCCAAAGGTGCACAAAGACCTGGTGAAACCACCGGGTAGACCGATTGTAGCAGGAACGAATAGCATTTTGGAAGCCCTTGGTAAATATATAGATTATTTCCTACAACCACTCATCCAAAAAACCAGCACATACATTAAGGATTCGACCCATTTTCTACAATATTTGAACTCAATACCATTTGACCCTAACAACATCTGTTTCACAATAGACGTCAAGAGTTTATATACTTCTGTTCCTCACGTTTTAGGAAGGGAGGCTGTTGAAAGGATGCTGCTAAAGGAAGAAGACGTACCAGCAGAGAAAGAATTCATTATGGCACTCTTGGAATTCATAAGTAATAATTCATATTTCCTCTACAAATACAAATATCTCCAAGTAGCAGGCACAGCAATGGTGGGCGACCATGGCTCCATCTTATGCTAATGCACTTATGCATAAGTTTGAGACAGAGGATGTACTCCTTAACCAACCCTGGCAACAAGGTCTAAGCATTTGGATTAGATACATAGATGATTTCTTCGGAGTATGGAAAAGCACAGAATTGGAATTACTAGAATTCTTTGCATATTTGAACAGCATAGACGCCAGGATCCAGTTCACGCATGGGCACTCCAGGGAAAGTATTCATTTCCTGGATACCAAGATCAACATAACAAATACCAAATATCAGACAACTATTTTCCGTAGACCCACAGACCACAATAACCTGCTTCAAAGACTTAGTTTCCATCAACCTAGTCTTAACAAAAATTTGCCCTACCGCCAGAGTGATCCAACTGACTAAGACAATGAAGTCAAAGAAATGGGAAAGATGTTTTCAGATTGAGGATACACAAAGGAAGAAGTTACAACGGCAGAAATACGTGCAGCAACTCAAAATAGAGATGATTTGTTGAAGCCAAAAACTCAGATGGAAACCACACCACCGTTGGTGTTCGTGTCCAAATATTCAAGTTAAAGTGACCGTATTAAGGTCATAATCAAGAAACACTGGAACACAGTGACATGTGACCAGCGGGTCGAACGTTTATTCAAAGAGGTCCCCACATTTGCCTACCAACGCAGTCGAAACCTCAAAGACAGACTTGGCAAAACAAGACCGGCACTGAAAAAGAAAGCCACGGATCGAATAGGCACTTTCCCTTGTTTAAATGGTAGCAATTGTGGTTACATAATGAAAGGTGATTCACTCAACCACCCGCATACTGGAGAGACAATCAGATTGAAAAGATACGCTACGCGTGACTCTCATAATGTGATATATGCAATCAAATGCCCTTCCGGCCTATATTACGTTGGCCAGACGCAAAGGGTGGCCAAGGCCAGGTGGAATGAGCATAGATCCTGCATACAGAACCAAAACAAAAATTCGGCAGTAGCCAGGCACTGGCATGAAAGACATCACAATTTGGCCTAGATCAAATTTGTAATTTTGGAGGTAGTACAAAGAAGAGATCAGCATGAGAACCTTCAGAAGAGATTGGACCAACGTGAAACCTTTTGGATTGACCGGCCAGCTCCTTGACACCAAAAGGGTTAAATGAGGAGATCAACTATATGTGTTTTCTATAAATGCTGCCGATTGCCCAGATCCATCTGAACACTTTTGACTATGAATTTATTGCACAACGCTACATTCATATCTTTTGATTAACTTTGTTGCGTTTGAGAGGATCGTGCACTTTTGCATTTTGTGTTTTTCACATTGTGGTTTTATTTACTCTATTTGCTTCATTAGTTCTATCCAGACAAGCTGACCTCTTCCAATATGAGAGGGTTCTTACATGTTTTCTCTTTTTTTACTCTTTGAATTTGACGTTACACCACTCGCAACACGCTCCGTAGTAGGACAAACTATGGGCAGCTTCTGGCAACCATGTTATCATATATTTGGTATTCTCCCTCACAACGCGATTTGCGTGGTCATTTGTATTTATTTCTTTTAACCTTCCATTAGTATTCACACTCGCAGAAATGCATGCCACACATTTATAAAAGTATCTCACATCTCCTGCTGACCATCATACTTAACGTTTCTTTAATGGTCCGCATTCAAGTAACCCTGAAAAGACACACCGTCACCATGGGGACATCCCGCCCCTGGGTGTACAATCGGGGGTGGGGCGCGAGGCGTACGTGCTCCAGCCCTCCAGCTGGATCACGACACCTCGCACAGTCTCCATGGCAACGTTTAAAGAGGCCTCCAATCTGCGCGAGCAAGCGTCCCCGCTGCTCCCTCCGGCAGCAGCTGGATAGCAATACGTACAAGAGGTGAGTGCTCCGGTCACGGCGAAAGTGCATTTACAGAGAAGATTTTTAAGAGAAACACGGGCTGAGGGTTTGCTTTTCTCTTAGCAGGGGCTGCGTTCTACACGTGCCTCTACACGTATTCGAAAATCATATTAACATCTAATTAGGTATGATGAGTATACGGAACATTCCTCAATACACAGGTACCGAGGTCTCAAATGCATTTAAAACTGAAACACACTCTCTTTATGTCTATTATTTCCATGTTGGGATGAATCAGCTGATACTACAATTGATGGTATGTGCATCTCTGTATTCTTGCTTAAACGAAAATATATGATTTGCTAATTTTGCCTATAACCATACTTCTATGCATATAACGATTAGCTTATTTGTACAGTGATAAGCATCTAACTAGCCAAATTGAGTGAAAGATAAATTGCCTATGTACAGCCCTGACGAAGGTTTTTCTGAAAATGCATTGGCAAATGTACACTTTAGGCTTACTGCAATGATTGCCCAGCTTCATTTAAAAAAAATAATAATAAGTGCTATATTAAGCGCGCACATCAGAAGTGTGAATAAAACATTTCTAGATATACATTCAACAAGTCAGTATTTGCTTACAAGGATTTACAATTGAACAAGATATTTGAACTTTGCAGCTCCTATGTTTGGGGGCTAACTGTGAGCGCCAGTTCTAATAAGGTGGTGTCACCTTGTTTGTTCTGCTGCTTTGTCTCACTGAAACATTGCCATCCAACAGCTACCAGTGAAGATCGGGCAGTAGGAGCGGGGAAATTGGTATCCTGTCTGACTGAGACCCTTCTCCTTATCCCAATTGGCTGCGATGTGGAGCTGGAGGCCCCTCCTCTTGAGACAAACGTGCTGTACAGTGAGCACACAGGAGGCAATCAGGGCCAGAAGGTGCTGGAACCATTATGCCGAGGTGGTCGTGTTGGCCAGAAAGAGCCCCACTGCCTTGCGAAGGGACAGAAGCCTCTAAGGCGTAGGAAACACCTGTTGAACCGTAATGGTCCAACCCACCCAGAGGAAGACTTGTTCCTGAGATGGGCACAACTGGGACTTCCTTTGGTTGAGGCGGAACTCCAGCTGATGAAGTCTCTCTGCCAATCTCTGGCAGGGGTGCACCACCCCTTCGGGTGACCCCACCCTCACCAGCCAGTCGTCCAAACAAGATGATGGCCCTCTAAGTGGAGAAAGCCTGCCACTGCGTTCATCAACTTTGTGAAGACAAGAGTTCAGGCTGAAGGGCAGCACCTTGTACTGAAAGTGGTATGACTTAATCATGAACCGCAGAAACTTCTGATGCGGTTGATAGATGGGTACATGTCGGTATGCATTGATGAGGTCCAGGCAAAACATCCAGTCCCCTGCACACAGAGGCTCGGCTATGTGCGCGGGAGTAATCATCTTGAAGCGTTCCAGCGGTAAAGACCAATTTAGAAATGACAGGTCCAGGAATACCTTCAGGCCAGCCTTCTTGTTCTTGGGTACTGCAAAAATCCTGGAATAGTAAAAAAAAAAAAAAAGCCCCTGAACACAAGAAGAACCGGTTCTATCGCCTACATCTCCAAGAGCGAAAGCACCTCCCATAAAAGAGGACCCGATCTGACAAAGAGGAGGAAAGGATGGTGGAGGCAAAGGAAGAGGAAGACTGAAGTCTGTGGAGACTACGGATAGGATCCACAGGTTGTTGAAAAGATGCCTCCACGTGTCCTGGAACAGAGCCAACCGGCTCCCCCACAGGCAAACTGAGCTGCCCGACCTTGATATCACTGCTTCTTGGTGTCAGAGGAGGGGGCAGAGGAGGGGGAAGAGGAAAAACCTGTGCAACGCCCTCTGCTGCTTCCTTCTATTGTCACTGGGCGACCTGTCAGGCCTCTGTATACCACAGTCCAGGAACCCCTTGAAGCCGTAGAAAGCGTGGGACATGAAATCAGTCCTACCCTGTTTGAAAAACCTGAAGGTGTTTCACAACTCAGTCACAGGGGATCCCTTATTCGGGTGGCCAGGGAAAGGCCATTGCTATTGGATACCGACAAGCAAGGGATGATCACCTGGGTTTGGGGTCCTGGGGGAGTGGGAAGGAGACACCAGAAGTTGAGGCATGGTATCCCCCCATTTCCTAACAGTTATTTCCCTCACATTCTCTCTACCTTTATTGGGCACTAAAATTCCCATGCTCCCCTCCTTTTCCAATCAGCCCAACTACTGAGACGAAGAAGAGGAAGACAGACTAGGAAGATTACCACTAGTAGCATACACTGGCCTTGTCCCGCTAATAAGGTCAGGCACTCAGTCACAAATTACACACCCCTAAAACTCATGGACTCTTTCAAACTATAAAAGGTGGAGCACAGATAGACATGGAGAGGAAGGCAGGGGCCAAGAAGGAAGGAAAGCTGGATGGTGAGGTGGAGGAGCAGCTAAGAGAGAGCCTCTTAGAACCAGGACAGGGAAACAGGACACAGTCTGTTAAGAGACTGCGAGTCGAGGCAGCAGGAGAAAGCGTGGCGAGGGAACCGTGTCTCCAAGAAGCTGGGAGAGATCAGAGAAGGGAGCCGAGGGGCCGGCTGGTGCCTTTCCTCCATGCACCAGCAGACTGCTTGTTTCCTCCCCTGGGCCAAGAGGCCGCCCGGGAGTGTGAGGGCCAGGTGGGCAAGACTGACCTCGACGAGTTGAAAATAGGATTCGCTAAAGCAATAACAGCCGGGTTCAAAGAAAGGGAGAGCCTGGTTTGTGAAACGTGCAATTGTGGTACGCTACAGTGTTACACCCGAGGTTACACGTTGAAGAATAAAGACATTGAATGGGAAGCTTGAATGTATTTAGCTGACTAGAAACAAAGTAACGGAGCGGTGCCGTGTGAGAAGACATGTTGTTGTACGCTTCTTGAAAGATCCCAGAACAGTGAATAATGAAAACAAAATGTTGAAAGCCATAGAAGGGAAGGGCACGAGGGAAAGATTGTGCAGAGATCCTGAAAGGCTAATGCAAAAGTGAATGTCAATTAATGTGAAACGAGGAACAGAGTGGCCCTTGGCCCATCCTAATGAACTATATGTTTTTATGAAAGTGGTTGAGGGCCCGTTCTGCAAAACCAAGTGCAAGAGGCACAAAGATTAAGAAACCAACCCTATTGTCAGAGTGGTCACGCATAGGGGTGAGAATAATGTGCAGTTGCGAAGGTCTCTGGCAAAGCGATAATAAGAAGGACCCTGCTGCCAGAGTGGTCACGCATGAGGGTGATAATACTATGCGGTTGCAAAGGTCTCCGACAGGTGGAAATTGTGAAAGAGAAGTGCAAATGTTGGGGAAGGGAGTTCTTCCAGAGCTCTGAGAAGTGGAGCTGTTTAGCTGGAAAGTGTTTCTGCCATGTTTAAGTGCTTGTAGACAGGCAAGGGCAGCCTGTGAAAGTAACTAAGAAGGAACTTTGTGAATATCTGTTTGTTGACAATTGAGAAACCGAGTGAGGGAAGCCCGCAAGAATCTGTTGATGAGAACTGTGAATCTTTGAACTGTGCATACTATCCATTGTGAAGAAACTTTGTAAGAAACCCATTGAAGTGAACTTGGGGAAGGGAGTGGTGAGCCACTTTCATTGCTATTCTGACATTCTTTTAATACACTTTATTTTTAATCAATTTTTCCACAATTTGTTTTTGTGAAATGTGAGGGCAAGTATAGGTTTATGACAAAGGCTTTTTCCTGTTTTGACTGACTTGGACCATTTTATTTTACTTAGATGGTCGAGACTACTCCCATTATAGAAGTAGGGCCAGTTAGAAAATCTCCAACCCCAGTCAAACATATGTCTGTGTCCTTACTTGAGATATCACACCAGCCTCACACCTGGGACTGAGGGAAGAATTGAAGAATTTCTGACCTGGTTTTGTCAGGATGGCCAAGGACTTGGTGGTTTGAGTGGAGGTTTTCTTCTGTCAACTCATCATTGGTCAACGAATGAAAAAGGTTGACGCCCTCAAAGGGCAGATCCAGGATCCGCTCCTGAGCATCAGATGAAAACTTTGTGGTGGGCATCCATGCCGCCCTTCTCACCCAAACCCAAAGGCACAGCCCTCTGCTAGCTTTGTCAATGTGGGAGACTGAAGACTCCATTAGGTCCTGCGCAGTGGGCTGGGTATCTGCCAGACAGGCATTGAAGGGGGCTTGATTGTCTGAAGGGAGGTCAGGCAGAAATTCCCTGAGCTCCCACCACAGTTTCTGGTTAGCCGCAGCCAAGAGGGTATCTGCATTGCATTATCTTGCAGCAGGTGCATTCCTGAGATGGAGTAACAGCGCTGTCCCAAGGACTCATGGACTTTGACGTCCTTGGAGAGGCAACTGGAGGTGGTTCCCATGGAGTTAGAAGACAAAGACGATGATTTAGAATACAATGAGGCTGCAGCCACCACAGAGGAATGGGGCTGTGGGTGGGAAGCAAGGAGGATTGGCTACCCGTCTGTCAGCCTAAACCTACTAACTCCTTTTTCATCTGGGTGTTGGCCCGGGGCTTCTCCAAGACCTTTCGGGCCACCTGCAGGACATCCTTCTGGAGGGGGAATGCCATACCAAATTGTGGTGCATTTCCCCAAGACCTCTGCTAGCACACCTGACTCATGGGGGGCTTCCTCGGGAAGAGGGATCCTCACCCCAAGAACTCCACCAGGTCCTGAAGGTGGTTATGAAAGGCCTTAATGGATGCCAAGTGCTGATCGTCCTGGACGTCCTTGTCCCCACCCCTCCTTTTTCATAGACCGAGGGGAATCCGGGCCCTGGGCACAGGTGCCGGCGGAGTCCCCCCCAGGGCCAGAGCCACAGACAGGTTCAACAACTGTTGAGGGGGAGGCGTTGGTGGTACAGGAAGAGGTGGAGGGGTTACAATGACCGGTAGGGCCTGAGCCGGTGGAGGTACTGGCACCGCAAGTGCAGGAGGAACGGGAGTACCACCTAGGAGGAGGGGGCGGCGAGACCTGCGGGATAACCTTCTTCACAATGTCCTTCAGGAGTCCCTTCTTCTGAGGGGAGCGCATGAGGAAGAGACTCAGCCGGAAGGCCAGTAATCGCAACACCCTGACTCATGACCTCAGAGCGAGCGCTGGTAGGCTGGAAGCCCTCTGCACCTGTGCCGGTAGCCGCGCTTGATCTAGCAGAGGACAGACTCTTGGAGGTGGCACTCGATGATCCCTTACCCCCTGTGGTAGAGGACGACGAACTTGATTGCCCCTGCGAGGACAGCCTGTAGGGCCCCTGAGCCCCTCAGCTTGGGAGACGGCAGCCTGGAAGGCCTCCGGACTGTCCCCTGAGTGCCCAGAAGAGCCCCTAGGATCCTCAGCTTGGGAGCCAGTAGCCTTAGAGGTCTTTGGCCTGCCAGAACCTGAATCCGAGGAACCTCGATCCGTGGGAACCCCGGGGAAGGAGTTGCTGCGCTCTGGAGCCATGCTGAAAAGAGGGACTACCTTGTCTTGATGAGAGCTCCTGGAGATGAATTCCTTAAGGTGGGCTGCAGGAGAAGAGTGGAAGATCTCCTTCCACCGCAACTACCACTTCTTCAATGCCCTGTGACCAAGAGTGCAGCCGTACGAACATGAGTCCCAGTGGTGTCAGGCACCAAACACTCAAGACAGAGTGCATGGAGGTTCATGGCCGGGAACGAGCGGTCGCATGAGGACCATCTTGTGAATCCTCCTGCGGCCAACATGCACCAGGGAGGCGAGGTACCAAAGGGAAGTGAAATAAGAATTGAAAAAACAACCGGGGAGCAAGCGGAAAGCTAAAAAAGTCTCTGCACTGGCTGCCAGTTCCGACACCGTCCATGCGGAAAAAGGGACGGAGGTGAGGCGCTATACTAAATTTAAAAGGGAAGCTCAATTTGTCGCAGGCAATGGTTCCAGTAGCGTCCCCATGTTGTGGGGACACCCACAAGGATGGACGAAAGGGGACGGGACATACGAGTATGCTGCTTCTGCTCCCTGGGAGTTCAATATCCCTCCCAGAATGGAGGTTAGTGCTGTAATTGAAGGAGTCCCAATTAAATGAAGGTAAAACCAACTATAAACAGAAAACCAACTATCGCAGTGTTCCATAGGTGGATTACAACCTGTTGGCATTATAATTGCTGAAGCCCTCAGTCTCTGCTGAGGAGTGAGTTGAGGGTAGGTTGCATCCAGCTGGCTCAGTTTATTGAAATACCATCGAGGGATTTACTCCTGCCTTGTGGGCAGGTGCCCAATAAGGCTTTGAGGGTCTGGAATGGAAGTGTTCCTTCCTCCCCTGCTATTACTGGCCTGGGTGCTGCCGGTGCAGCCCCCAAGGCTCTATATTCTACAGCTTGAGCGCGGACAGTGTCAAAATGTCTCACCATAATGTCATAGTGCTCCCTAGTATATGGGTCATTTGCCTCCCTATTTGGGTGGAACCTAAGGGTGTGTTCCAAGTTTAACTCTTCTATAGCCAAAGGGTCATATCTAGCACTTGTAGTGGGAAATCCCCTTGAAACCAGTTCTGGTGGTCTACCTGTTGCAATGCTGACTTGGGATACCCACAGGGTGTGTACTGTATTTTGTCTAGGTTCATCCTAATGCGTGTAGCTTCAAACAAGTCATCTGGCTGGACAACAGGTGTCTTCATATATGTGAATAGGGTGTCCCCCGACAGTCCTCCAGGCACAGTTACTGCCACTGCAAAGTTGGTGCTGACATCTAACACCTCCTTCCTGTAACCACCCTGTTACTGCCCGACGGAGTGTGTACAGGTATAGGTACATCAACATGTGGGTTAGCCATTCTAATATCTCTTAGCTAGATAGCGGTTAACAGTGCTTGCATGAATAGACACCCTGCTCTTCACTAGAGTGTGCTTGAAACTTTTTATTCTACACCCTACTCTTCACTAGTGTATATTATTCTTAGCAACCAGCTTGGCCCCTCTTCAGCAGCTAAGTAGAGAGACTATTTTTAGGGTGTAGTAGAGGGTGAGCAGAGTCCTGCCGCAGTCGCCAAAATGACGTGATTCTCATCACCCCTACTTCCAGAGCGCTCCCTCCTAGCCCAAGGGAGTGTCCAAAGTCCCTATCCCAGCAGGGGCTGTGAGAGGCATAGAGATAGGGAAAAGCATATTCTGGTCACTCCGCATCAGCAAAGCGAGTATGCAACAACCCCTGCAGGGAGCAACAACTCTGATCAGCACAGGAGAGGCTTATCAATGTCTCATTATATTGCGCCGATAGCCGACTGCTCATACCTTCCAGCAAGCCTTTATGTGTGTATTAAAGCCATGCACCATTTAAAACATATCAATACACAACACTTCAAATAGATGCCCCACATATAATGTTCATGTTCAAATACTTCCGACAAAACACTTAGTAATGAACACTCAATTAATGCTTCTTAAACTCATCTATAATGTAAATCTTTTAATGAAAAATATGTAATTAAGAAATATTGCTGCCATTATGATCACTACACACAGCACACTTAAAATACAAAAAGTCAACAATGAATATGCAGCAATCATTGTCTTTGCCTCTGTGTCTACTCAAGACCAAGATTAATCAACCTTCTCTGAGATATCATAGCCACCTTAAAAACAATTACTTCCCTCATCAGGTCTCACTAGGAAACCTCATCAATTCTTGCTAAGCAATCTTCACCGAAGCACCTGCCCTTTCAAGACATTTCTCAATGTGATTTCAATGATGTGCAAAACCTCTCATACTATCTGTATAAGGTAGGGAGAAGAGGCCTGGAGAAGACTGGATGACTGGAGCGGTCTGCACAATCAAAGAAAAATGCCCATAAATATAAAAAACCACCTATCAAATCAACATGATCTTTTTATCAAAAAGCAGACAAATGACAATTGGGATAAACTATGGTGTCAGCATTAGCCAATTAAGAACAAGATCTATCAGTAGGTGGTTAGCTGCTTTGGCTTTGCTGGAAATATAAAGATATTCCCCATACAGCTCAGCTAAAAAGAATAGTTCTGCTCAAAAACTAATAGCCAGAGTCCTTTGGGGACTCAAATTCCTCCAAAAAGAAAAAGATACAATTTAGTGGCTTCAAAAGGTAGGCATGAAAAATGGAGGAACTTGGCCCCCTGCCTTATTCATAGAAGATAATGGCCCCAGTGCTTCTCCCTTTGGACTGTCGTTCCAGCCTTCCGTCTGCCGCCTGTCTTCCTCTGCCAACTCAGTCACAGCTAATCTCCTGCCCTGCCTTTCCGAAGTTATCCCTTGTATACTTCTCAGAGAATAAGCAGTCAACTTCCTTCATTAGCATAATATCTAACAGAAGCAAAAAGCGGTTTAGACCATAGGTCCAAAAAGCTGTTCAGCTCACCGGACCAGTATCAGTGTTCAGCATCTTTTCAGAGAAGTAACATGCTTGTTTATGTTGAGAGCAAGGCCAATGTGGACTGATGAAAACTTTTACCCAGTTATACAAGCCACTGTCATATCACATGACAACTAAAGATCTTGCCGGAGGTGCTGTAATACTTTGAGTTATTGCTATTTCAGTTTTATTTACTATAACCGAGGCACTTGAAACCATTCACAGAAAATAGAGAATACAGTTAGTGACTTTGTTTACTCGATGTACCCACAAATACCATAATAAAGAAAAATTCTGGGTTGGAGCCAAGAAATCCAAGCCCAATGTTATTTTCTGCATTTAATCGTGAATCCTACTTATTGTTCTAATATATCAAATGCATTACACTAGGCGCCCATGTTAATGACTAGATGGCTGGGAATTTCAGTCAGACAGTATAGCCCCTGCCCCACAAGCATGGTTAAAACAAAAAATACATAATATCTGCCATGATGCTTTGCAGAAGAGAGGATTTTTAGAAATGAAAAGGCTCCATTTTATTTGCTCTTTGCAAGCGATTCCGGTGGAAATACCAAGGAAAGTCGAAAATGAAAAGCACTGAAAATACTATTTGGAGGAGGAACAGGGGTGCATTTACATCTGGCAGGAGGCAGGAAGGGTTAAAGCGAACATATGCAGTGGAGCATTTTGGGGCAGCCTGGCTAACCCGCTTGTGGAAGAAAATGTTCCACTTTTCCAGGGAATCTTGCAAGTTTCTCCTGGTAACATCTGAAGACGGCCTTGGAAAAGACAACGTGTCACACAAAACGAAAAGTAAATGGGGTAACGGGAGAGGGCTCGGGAGGGAAAACTCAATGGAGAAGGGGTGGGACCAATAAAAGACGGGGACACACATGACCAGTTCCAGGGAGGACAAGGAAAACATATTATGTTGCCTTTTTCAGTTACTGCTGCAATCAGCCAATGTTACCTGGCTGCAGGAATCTGCAAATTCAGGATTACTGGGGAAATGATCGATGGGACAGGATGTTTATGAGAAACTGATACCGGGAAAGGAAGAGGGATGGGGGGGAACTGGGAAAGTCTTTAAACACCTGCACAGTTCACATCCAAGTATGGGTTGATCTTTAGGAATAATTGATGCAACATGTACAGTGGACACTGCCATGGCCAATGGATCCGAGGCCCCCGGCAAAGGCCATCTGCGTCCTGAGGGTCCACTAGCCATGGCCGAATTCACCAGCAAACCTGGGTTTGGCTTTGGCCATGTAATTTCATGCGCGGATACTTCTTCTCTTCTGTCTTTTTTGCCCCCTTTATCATTCAGGTACTCGGTCCTCAGGCGTCACGCTACTCCCTTCTACAGGGTTCAGCAGGTGTCCATCCTGCGACGGGTTCTTTCCAACTAAAGACTCCCACACCCTCTGCCTACTTTGCCTTGGCCCAGACCACGACTGGCAAGCTTGTACCGCGTGCGACACACTCTCCTGGAGGTCTCTGAAGAACAGACTAGCCAGGCGCAGGGAGCTCTTCCAGAGATCTCCTCCAGAGGACCTAAAGGACTTGGTCTATCATCGATCCAAGCCCAAGGACTAGCCTGCGTGGGAGGGACCGCTCAGGTCCTCATACCAGCACGAGTACCAAGGCTATATTAGATACCGGCCGGCAGGCCGAGGGGTCAGTTGATCCTCCCGTTGACCGTGCTGAGGGACCGGAAGGTTCTTTTACAGGGTCGTTACCCGAGGAGCCATGCCGTAGTACCAGCAACATGCCCAAGGGTGCGCCTATATGCAGTTCTACTGGCAGATCTGCCGAGGGCAAACCGCCTACCAGGCCTCAGCCTGAGGAACAGGGTAGGCCTCATGATCCACACTCAAGAGTCCTGGATGAGTCTGGGCCCAGTGAGGCAAGCAACACGACGCAGGCACGTGGATGGCAGCTCGACAAGATGGCCGCCGTGCCAGACATTAGACACCCGCCCAATACCGCACCAAGGAAGGGAGCAGGTGGAGGAACGAATGCCAAGGTGGCACTGGTGTCAACCAGGTATGTGGCCTACAGCCTATCCTTTTGTGCAGGGTAGGTTTCCACTGCATCCGTGTGGGCAGGGCACGCAATGGCTCAAGCAGCCGCCCACTACCCCATCAATATCACCTCAGACCACTCCGGCCTGTGAGGACAGATTCTTTGAAAGGTTCCTCAGGCTTATGAAATCTCCTCGGATGGGGGACATCCTCAGGGATGCCATCAGGGACGTGCTCCCGCCAATGACTCCAGTGCCGCAGGCCCCAGTACTGGCACCGCAGGCCCCTGTGCAGCCGCTGCTACCCACTCCGGCCCCTCAACCGATAGTCCAAGCAGTTCCGTACCATCCTCTGCTGCAGCCTCTGGCTCCGGTCTCCACACCTCAGCCTTCCGCTCCCAACACTCCTCCACCGGTGCCGGTCCAACCGAACCCCCAGGTGGACATAGACCAGGAGGACCCCAACACATCGTCGTCAGCCAAGGCCTTCCACGAACGTCTTGCAGGGCTGGCAGGGTACCTGGGCCTTCCTCAACCCGAGGTCCAGCAACCAGCGAAGGGGGGTCCTCACCACATTCCTCACGCTATGTTCCACAGCTAGAACTGGGATCCTGATGCAGAAGGACATTGTTGCCTTGGCCAAAAAGGGCTGGCTCAAATCCCACTCGGTCCAGCCAGTCAATCGACACCTGGACACCAAGTACAGGCAGATGGAGGGGGATACATTCGGCCCATCCTCAGCTGCACTCCTCTATGATTGCTGCAACACCACTATACTCAAAGCCTCAGTCATCCTCGGCCTCCTCGTCTACGGCACTGCTAGGCAA
Source organism: Ambystoma mexicanum (assembly GCF_040938575.1). Taxonomy (NCBI): domain Eukaryota; kingdom Metazoa; phylum Chordata; class Amphibia; order Caudata; family Ambystomatidae; genus Ambystoma; species Ambystoma mexicanum. The sequence goes on from NC_090933.1 coordinate 707,243,129, forward strand.
GGAGGAGATCATTGTTGAGGCGTACAGGAAGAAGTTGTATTCCAACGCGTCTCTACATCTTCGTCAATCCAACGCAAATGCCATGCTGGCAGCCGCTAACCAGAGGATTTGGCAGGAAATTGCGGATTTCCTCCCCAAGCTTCTGCCGAAGAGCCAATCACGACTCAAGGCTGGACTGGCAGAGGGCAAGTTGATGGCACAGGACATCATGGAGTCCACTGTGGTCCACATGGACACCTCTGGCTGGGCCATCTGCATTGCCACGGACATTTGAAGAACGGCCTGGCTACATGCTACTAAATTCAACACGGATGTCCAAGAACGCCTCTTAGACCTGCTGTTCGAGGGGGGTGACCTCTTTCACACCATGTCGGATGAAGAGCTGGATAAAAAGAAAAACAGCTCACAATTGGCAAAGTCTTTATCCATCCTTACAAAGACCACACCCAAAACGTACACCCAGTCACAGCAGCGCTCAGACAAGGGACGTACATACAGAGGGTTCCGCAGCTTCCAAGAGCAGAGGGGGTCCAGGCATCTGGACCGTTTGCTGACTCAGCATCGGCACAAGCAACAAAAACAGGGGGGAGGGCTTTTTCCAGTCTGCCTCCTCCGCAACAGCCTCAGAGGGAAAGAAGGCATGATACGCCCCTCCGGGTCCACGTGTCGCCAGTGGGGGGCAGGCTTGCTCTCCATGCACACTTTTGGCGCCAGAATATTGTGGACCCCTGGATATTCTCCGTAGTATCCATGGGGTACCACTTACACATTGCAGCCTCACCTTCCTCCTCCCCTCCATTCCACTCCCACAGATTGGGAGAGCAACTCTTTTGGCAGAGATCCGGTCGCTCGTCGAGAGCCAGGCAGCGGAGGAAGTCCCAGCCTCCCAGCGAGGCTTAGGCTTTTACTCAAGGATTTTCGCCATTCAGAAAAAGAACCAGGCGGGCCTGAGAGTTGTGCCGGACCTTTCCACCCTCAACCTCTCCCTACCTCTACAAAAATTCAAGATGGTTACGCCAGCTTTAATAGCTGAGACATTGTGCAAGGGAGACTGGATGCGCTCCCTGGATCTGAAAGACACGTACTTAAAAGTCCCGATTTGGCAAACTCATCGTTCATTTCTACGATTCAGGATCATGGACTGCCATTTCTAATACAAGGTGCTTCCTTTCGGCCTCAACTAGGCCCCCAACAGTCTTTACCAGGTTGATGAATACAGTGGTGGCCCCCCTCAGGGCTCAGGGCCACTACATCCACCCGTACCTCGACGACTGGCTCATCAGGGTTTCATCTCCAGAAGCAGTGCACCGCACCTCCAAAGCTCTCATGAACATACTGCACGATCTGGGCTTTTTGCTCAATCTCAAGAAGTCGAATCTGCAGCCTACTCAGAGTGACATTCTTGGGCCTCATCTGGGACACGTGCTCCGAGAGAGTTTTTCCTTCGGAGGACAAGATCACAGCCATCAAGAAGGCCAAAGCGCACTTCCTCAGCAGAGAAGTGACATCTGCCTGGTGGTACCAACACCTACTGGGTCTCATGGCAGCGGTACTATTGGCCGTCCCCCACATGAGACTCACGATGAGGAGGATACAGCTGCACTTTGCAGCATCATGGAACCAGGAGCAGGGCTCTCAGACAGAGATGATCAACGTTCCTCCTTCTCTTCACCCAGACCTCACATGGTGGTCCAGAGACTGCAACCTGCGAACGGGCAAGCCTTTCCAGCAACCTACCCCACAGGTCATCACTACGGACTCCTCTCTCGAGGGATGGGGGACCACCCTGGAAAACCACTGCGTCCATGGCACCTGGACCCAGCAGGCGCACCACACCTATTGGCTGGAACTGAAGGCTTTCTGGCTGGCGCTCGGAGCCTTCCTCCCGGTTATCGTGGGCAAGGTCGTCCTCCTTCAGACATACAACTCAACCAGCATGTTCTACGTCAACAAGCAGGGAGGTACCAGATCCCCTCCACTGTGCAGACTGGCAGTCAGATGTTGTTCTCCAGGGCCCATTCCCACATGCTATCTCACCGCCGTCCACCTTCCGGGGGAATCCAACCTGGAGGTGGACAGGCTCAAAAGACTGGGAGCGGACAAATAAGAGTGGCAACTGAACTACCTCGTACTGGAGGAGATCTTGAGCAGATGGGGACACCCCCAGGTGGACCTCTTTCCCTCCTGGGACAACAGGGAGTGCCAACAGTACGCCTCCTGGCAGAGATAGGGTCCCAGCTCCCTGGGCAACGCATTTCAGATTCAGTGGAACAGCATGACAGCATACGCCTCCAGCCCACGCTGCTGATACACAGGGGGATATGCAAGATCAAGGATTCTGGCCACCTCAGAGTCATTCTAAGAGCTCGATGGTGGCCAGCCAGGCCATGGTTCTCTGAGCTGCTCAGCCTCCGAGAGACCTCCCATTCACCTTCCGACAGGCCCAGCACATCTTCTGGTGCAGCAGGGGGGCAGGGTCATTCTCCCCGTGCCACAAACGCTAGCCCTCACAGTGTGGTTCCTGAGCAGGTCACACTAGGGCACTTCAGCCTGTCACAGGCTAATCAAGAGATGATACAGGGCGCTAGGAGCAAAGCTACCAGGACGCAGTATAAGAGCAAGTGGACCAGGTTCTGCCACTGGGCAGACTCCAAGAATATCAATACCCTGGCATGTACATTGGACGACATGCTCTCCTTTTCGGTGCACCTCGGCCACTATGGTGTGCAGGTTGACACTTGCTGCACTTATTTGGCAGCCATTGGGGCCTACAGAAACTCAGAGGAAGAGGTGTTCTCTTCCAACCCGATTGTCGAGATGCATTTGACAGGGCTCGCCAGACTCTACCCGTTCATCAAGCGGCCACACCCGGTGTGGGACCTCAACATAGTTTTGGGTGTCCTGGCGCACAAACCAATCGAGGCTATGGTGTCCGCAGACATCAGGCTGGTCACCATCAAGACGGCCTTGCTAGTCACCTCAACTCGGCTCGCAGGATCAGCGAAAATCCAGATGGTCACCTCGGAGCCCTATACTACATTTCACAAGGATAAAGTAGTCTTGCGGACACACCCTGCATTCCTACATAAGGTGCCTTCCACATTCCATCAGAACGGAGAAATAGTGCTGCCTATGTTTTTTGCCGAGCCTAAAGACGAGGCACAGAGAGTTCTGCACTGCCTCGATGTTGGGCGTGCCCTGAAATTCTACTTGGACAGGACCAAGGGCTTCCGCAAGTCAGACGCTCTTTGTCACCTTTGGTAGATTCAGACCGGGATATCAGGTCTCCAAGGCTTCTCTAGCCCGTTGGATGGTCTCGGCCATCAAGGAAGATTACGAGAGACAGCATAGGCCACTGCCGCCCAACATGCATGCCCACACGGTCAGAGCCAAAGCAACGCACATTGCATTCCAGCGGCATGTCCCCTGGCAAGTCATAAGCAGGGCAGCCACATGGGCCATCCCTTCTGCTTTCTGCAAGCACTACTGTTTGGACGCCGGCTCTAGATGAGACACGGCTTTCGGACAGGCGGTTCTTAGAAACCGGTTTGCTTAAGGAGGGTCTCCTTTCCACCCTGGGGCTACACTCAGTTGTAATCGCCCATGCAGTATGGAGGAAAGGGGATGGGACATAAGAGTAATTATAAGTTACTCACTGTGGTGACTAACGTACTCTTAGTCCCCTTTCCTCCATAAATCCCACCATCCTCCCCCCTAATAAAACTGATGTCATTAGACAATGTTAATCTATTGTCGAAGTTTCTGTGGGGAATGAGGTGCGACGGCGGAGTCGGGGCAGCACATGTTCCCAGGGACACAACCGCGCGCACCTCTAAATTTAAAGGGGAAGGTTTCTTCTGGTGAAAAAGGTTCTATCTCCCGTCCCTGGGAAGGGACACCCATGCAGTATGGAGGAAAGGGGACCAAGAGTATGTTGGTTACCATGGTGAGTAATTTATACTTAATTCAGCGTGGACCCTGTTGCAAAGTCCCTGAGCATACGATATCAGAGAAGGAATTAAAAATGAGATACAAAATTACGTCATGGTGGGCACAGAGGTAAGATAGCCATAACTTCGCACACCTGCAGAATGTCAAGGGGTTGGTTGTGACACATTTGATCACCTTAACTCTGTTTTTTTTAGACTGAAAAAATGTATGTGTGTGTTGGGTAAATTTTACATATTTGTGATAAATCTTCCTGAACCATGTCAGCTCCAGAACCTTTTGCTGGACTTGTTGATTATTTTTCCCTCATTCCTAGGTGAGTGGGAATCTTTTTCCCCTCTCACCTAGTCTTTTACTCTTTTTATGAGTGACCTTTTTATGTCCCTCCTTAGTGTGTATGGATGTATAGTTCCCTTTAACTTTTGGGCTCTATGCATTTCATTACTTCAGCTCACAGCACTTAAAAAGCAGTGGTGCAGGGTTGCCTTTGGGCTTCCCTCTCCTATTTCTCTTGCTGTCTTGGGTGAACTACTGTTCCCAAGAGTAAACTGGGATTCCCATCCCCTTTACATTTCATATAGCAAGCCAGCACACCCCACCTTATGTGGAGTGCTGGAGAGATACAATGTATCCCCTTTCTCATTTACCTGGTAACATTTTTTTTACAATAGCAAGATAACTTTAATGGTAGTGGTTATAAGTTGATGACTGTTTAGTCATATTACTAGCACTCTGTCAAATCAGTTGTGGCAATTCACAGAAGGGTCACCATTCTGTTAGAATGGTGGGCTTCTTTTTTTGCCATTTTACGTATCCTTGTTGTTTCTTAGATCTTCTGCCATCCCAGGCAGGGGAGGTCCTGGTTGAAGTTTTGTCTTCAGAGATGTGGGGGGAGAACCCTTTGCGTTTCCAGCCAAGAGTGTCTGTGAAGGCAGGAAGTGAGGGGGGAGTCAACAACTCTGCAGCTCTTCCAGCTTGCCTGAAAGGAACCAGTTCCTACTGGGGAACTGGCTGCCATGATTGGATAGACAGCCGCCCCTTTCTGTTATCTTCAGGGAGAGTTTGCAGAGGTTGTGCTGTATTCCGATCCTGGAAGCGGCTGACAAGTCATCCACTGGAACCAAATCTGAAGGAGGAAGATGAAAAGACAGCTGTAACGAATTCGAGCGATCGACCTGGGGGCCCGGAAAACAATGACTCTTACCAAGAGGCTGGTGAGACCCACTAGTCTCAATAAGATATGCAAAATGAGCCATCCCTCGATGAGCTGTGACCTTGCTGGGCTGCAAACCGCTAATACCAGGGGACGGCGAGCCTGAGGGCAGTGCAACGTCTTCTGAAGTCCGATTCCTGCTGAAACTTTGGTGGACTCCTGCTGGATCTCCAGGGCCATGATTCAAATCCCTAAAGTCCCCTCACCAGAGTGCAGGACCAAGAGAAAGAGAAACCAACCAGCAATATTCATTCTTCATCTGGTTCCTGTAAAAGGGCGCCAAATCCACTGGCCTTTTCTGACGACTGTTGCTGCAAGCACCCATTCAGGGTTTGTTTCTTTCATCGCCAGAACAAGATTCCAGGGTCTGGTTCCTGTGCTGCTGCATCATGAAGACAACCATCCAGAAACTCTTCTTCTTAGCTGAGGTACTGTGTTGGCTTGGGTAATACTTACCTTAAGTCTTGTGTCAGTCCTGCATGGCTGAGTGGGTGATTCGTGTTTGGGAGTTTGCCCATAACACCCCCAAAGGCCCAACATTGGAACACCTATAGGAACCCTTCTGTAAAGTCCCTGAACACTTTCTACTGACTTTGAAGCCTGTACTTACCTGTTGGACAAGAAATCCTCTGGAACTCGGACCTTCCTGCATCTGAGCATCATCTTGACCTACCTACTGCTGGCGCCTAGACCACTAGGGTCCCTCTTCTGCCTCCGATATAACTCATTCCCTAGAATAGGGAAGGACGTTAAAAGTATAAGCATCTGTCTTGAAAGGACAACAAGTTATAAAGTACTTACCTATTAAAAAAGTTTAGTGTTCTTACTTAACTGAGTAGCTGAATGCGATTCCTAAAAGTATAATGGGCATTTTACTTACCTTGAAATAGAGTTTCACTCTTCTAGAAAGTAATTGAATTGGTATTGTTTTATTATTCTCAAAGTGAATGAGTGTAAAAGTTTACCAATAGGGTTTTACTCACCTTGAATAGCATACGGCTCTTCTTAATGTGTACCATTGGGGTTTGCTTTCCCTGATCTGCTTTAGTGCATTTCTAAAACAGTCTCCAAGTTCTTACTCGTCTTAAGAGTTGCATACTGCCCCTCTAAAAAGTATATAGGTCCTTACCTTGAACTGCTGATTGACTTTCAAAAGTCTGCTAGAGTTCTTACTGATCTTAGAATTGTACCCTATACAACTGAAACATATCTTTGGTATAGCTGCTGAATAGAGTTGGAGACATATACCAATATGTTTTACTTATCTTGAATAGCTAAAACATCCTTCTGGGTTGAGTTTTCCCTGTATTGCTTTAGTGCACTTCTAAATTAGTTTACTGTGTTCAGACATATCCCTGAATAGCTGAATGCCCTTCTAGAAAGTACATTAGTTATTTCACTAGCTTTGAACTGTGTTCTTAAAAGTAATAGTGGTAGTGTAACTGTATCCATTTTTTTTTAAACATCTTTTTATTGAGGTAGTAGCAGGTACACAACTCACTCCAACAACATAACAAGAATATCATACAATGGCACATTTTGCATTTTCACAGGTGATGTATATTCACATAGGGTCTTCATTGTCCGACGGTAGTTCACATAAGTATGTCCTGAACGGGCCCCAGATGTCCTTCGGTCGGCTCATTCTCGACTGAGTCAGGACATATTGATCCTCGTTCTCATTCACATATGTCAATTCTCGTAGAAAGGTGTTCATGCTCGGAGGTGTAGGGCTTTTCCAAGCCTGGAGGATACATTTTTTAGCAACTGCGCAAGAAACATTAAAGAGTCTTCTAGTTCTCTCAGAGCACTTCCCAATATCACCAAACAGGTATTTTTGTGGAGATAGGAATGGGGATATTTGTGTGATTTCCGCCAGCAACTCAGCCACCCTCCCCCAGAACCGCTGCAGCTCAGGACAGTCCCAATACATGTGGAAGGACCCTGCTTGTGGGGTGCCGCACTTAGGGCATTCGCTCAAGGAGTCTGGCACAAACCTCGCCACTGTGGCCGGCGTGTGGTGCAGCCTATTAAGAATTTTAAATTGTATCTGGCGCAGTCCTGCATTGAGCGAAACTTTTTTAGTGAGTGAACAATACTTTACCCATTTCTCGTCAGGAATGGGCATCTGCAAATCTGTTTCCCATTTTAGTTGCACATTGTTCGTTGTGGGGGTGTGGGCGTGCACCGATGCATATAATTTGGAGACTCCCAGACCCCCTGAGTTGTGATCAATTATAAACATGGGTGCGAAAGTGGCTCATCAGGAAATAGGGGCCATCTAGCCTGGAATGCTGATCTCATTCGGTAATACTGGAGTGTCCGAAGCGGTCCTCTCCCCAGTGCCCTTAAAATATCTGTTAAGTTAACGAATTTCCCCTCTATGAACATGTCCCCCACCACCATTTCCCCATTAGGGTCCCATGCTTCCTGCATGTCCGTATCAAACGTGGGAGGAATGCCGGGAAAGTTCCACAAGGGAATTTGCGGGTTATAAGGTTTTTCAATTTTAAGTCTCCGATATATTGCCCCCCAGGCCCGGACAGTGCAGCTCGCTGGATCATATTCACACATGTCTCTATGTCGTGGGTCGAAAATAATTGATCTCACATCAGAGGGTGCAACTGTGTGTGTCTCTACCCATGCGCGAGGTGCTTCTTCTGCCGTCTCATACCAATATCTCGCGAATTGCGCCTGTGCAACTAAATAATAAAGTTCAAAGTCCGGGGCAGCTATGCCTCCGGAACTATATGGTTCCACCATTTTCTCCCATCCCATTCTAGCAGTCTTCCCGTTCCAGAGAAATGTGGTCACCATCGAACGCAGCCTGGAGAAGAATTCCCTGCCTGGCCATATCGGGATATTCACAAACAGATATAGTAGCTTAGGAAGGACGGTCATTTTTAGTACTGCTATCCTGCCATGCAGTGAGATAGGGAGGTGCCTCCATATCGCTAGTTTCGCATTAATTGGCTGTAGTGCCCCTTCGTAGTTGTCGGTAAATAAAGATTGTCTGCTCCTGGAGACCAGAACACCTAAATATCTAACATATCCCTCCGACCATTTAAGGCCATTCGTCATTTCCGGGCATTTAGTACAAGGGGTGAGTGGGAACATTTCGGATTTAGAGTTGTTTACGGTGTAACCAGAGTAATCAGCAAATTCGTGTATATCTGCCATTATGGGCGCAAGGTTTTTGTCGGGTTCACGGATATATAACAGCGTGTCATCCGCATAAAGTGAGATCAGCTGATTGGAGCCCTTCATCACTATGCCTTTATCTTTATGTCGCAATCTAACTGCAGCAGCCCTGGGCTCTATTGTTAGAGAAAATAGGATTGGCGAGGACGGGCACCCCTGTCTTGTGCCCCTCCCCAGTTCGAACATGTCGGACATGGTTCTGTTAGTACAGACTCTAGCCCCGGGCTTTGTATAGAGCAGACGGACATATCTGATAAAATTGGGTCCCACCCCGAACGCCTTCAACACCGAGAAGAGGTACTCCCATGAGACAGAGTCAAATGCTTTCTCAGCGTCGAGGGACACCGCGACCGCCTGCATCAATTTGTGCCATGATCCCAAACAGCCTGCGTAGGTTCAACGCAGTAGACCTCTGGGGAATAAACCCGTTTTGGTCCGGGTGGACCAGTGCTGGAACTATGGGTAACATATGATTGGACATGACCTTTGCGAACATTTTTGCGTCAGTATTTATGAGCGAGAGGGGTCTGTAAGAGGACATATCCTGGGGTGGGCGTCTGGGCTTGAGGAGCACCGTAACAATAGCTTCCTTCATTGTAGGGGGCAATATGTGCTGTTCGAGGGCCTCCTCCCAAGTTCTGAGTAGAATAGGGGCCAGCTCCTCATGGAACTCCTTATAGAATTCAGCCCCCAGTCCATCAGAAGCCGGGGCTTTACCCGACGTGAGATCCTTGATCGCTTCAGTGATCTCTTCTATTGTGACAGGTAGCTCCAAAGCCAATCTATTTTCGTCTGGGAGTGTCGGAAGACCCAGTGAGACCAGGTATTCTTTTATCTCAGTGGGGGTTTTCCGGTCTCTATTCGCATACAGTGTTTTGTAGAATTCAACAAATTCATCATTAATACCTTTATCGCTTGTGACCATTACAGTTGGAGCTGTTTGAATAGCGGCTATCGGGACGTTATTTGTTTCATTCTTGATCATGTTGGCCAGCTTTTTTCCCGCCTTATTCCCCTCTCCGTAGCGACGCGCCCGCATGGGGGCCGCGATGCATCGTACCTCCCTCGTGGCTAAATTGTCAAAGTTCCTAAGGAGTTTATGAATTCCAGCAAGGGTGTCCCTATCATGAGTGCGGCTGTATATCTCCTCCAGCTCTTTCAGTTCCCGTTCCATCACCTCGAGGTCCCGTCGCACCCCCTTCAAGAGTCCCGTTGATTTGGACATAAGGATCCCTCTAACCCAAACCTTGAAGGTTTCCCAAACCGTGGATATCCGATCTACCATCCCCAGGTTGTCTACAAAGAAGTTGGTTATCTCCTCATGTAGTGTCTCGGCCATGTTTGCATCTCCCAGCAATCCCTCCGGCATCCTCCACCTTCTAGCCTGTCTGGGAACATCCTGGAACACGAGGCTCAGTAAGACCGGAGAGTGATCGGAAAGCATGCGGGGGAAGATCGTGCAGAGTCGCAGCGTCTTCGAGATGTCCGAGGATATGAACCAGTAGTCTATACGCGATTCACTGATGAGTAGTATGTAGATTGCCGATTATCCGGGTGCAACACCCGCCAAGCGTCTATCAGTGACAACTGCGGAAGGAGTTGGTTCAGGGTTACCGCCATTTTCGTGGGCGCCCTCACCACATTAGTTGACCTGTCCAACATGGGGTCGAGTGCAACATTAAAATCACCGCCCCATATAATAGTTGTTGTGTCGTGCTTGTTAAGAGTGTCGAATATTTTCAGATAGAAATCTGGGTCATCTATGTTAGGGCCATAGGTGTTAACCAGGGTTACTTGTCTGCCGGCCATTTCCCCCCACACCAACACATCTTCCCATTGGATCTGCCTCGTGCCCCTCAGTACGGAATCCCAACGCAGGATGTATGAGTGTTATGACCCCCCCCCCCCCGGATTGTGAGGAATATTCTGTATAATAACGAAGCTTGCCCTATTTAGCCATTATGCTTTGGTTAACCGCTCCCTGAGCGTGCGTCTCCTGGAGCATTAGGATCTGAGGACCGTGCCTGGTGACATAGTTCCCTACCTTCCTGGCTTTCATCGGGTTGTTTAGCCCCCGGACATTCCAAACAATAAAGCCATCTTCACCCCGTCACCCGTTCCCCCATACATAGAATCCAAGCCGTGCCATTGCTTCCACCATACCATGTGTTTACCTGATGTTGGCGAATCGTGCACCCGCCAGACCTGATTTCAACCAACCTGGAACTGAAATTAAACCTATCACACCCCAGGTCCCTAACATGCCCTGGCAGCAATAACATTCTGTAACTTCCCGATTTCACCAACCCCACCCTCATCATCCGCCCCAACTTGCCGATGTACCCTTAAACCTTTCAGGAACTTTCCTGTGGGTGCCACGTTGTCGTCACAGGGCCACCAGAGCGGGCTCATGACCCGCTTCGAAGGTTACTCAGAGCCCCCCAGCGGGAGCAGAATTCCGTTACACATCAACAAAGCAGCAACAGAGGATGTGTGTGCAACCAGGTTCAATCAACAGGGCCCCGGTCTCCCCCTCCCGGACGTGATCTTCCGTTCGGGTCCGGCCCACGGCCTCTAGGTGGTAGGGGTAGGAACAAGTTACTTACCTGTAACTGTTGTTCTCCAGCATGGGCCTGGCATGGATTCACATGCTCATGAATATTCCCCGTCGTCAGGCTGGGAATCCTCGGTAAAGAAAAATCAGTATCAGTTTAGTTTCTGATCTGTCTTTCGTAGTAGTAACCAATCACTGATCTCTGCGTCATACTGACCACAGCCAATGACTGCCATCTCCCTAAGCCCTGCCTCTGGCAGCAATCTTCAGATTTGGTAGCACGTGAAGTGGCAGTATGACCAAGTGAAGAGCCGCAGAGGGGTAGGCGGGAGGGTTCGCATGGGAATCCATGCCAGACCCATGCTGGAGAACAACAGTTACAGGTAAGTAACTTGTTCCTTCTCCGGCATGGGGTCTGGCATGGATTCACATGTTCATGAATATAAGAATACATAGCAGTACACACATGTACACAACCACGGGAGGTGGCAAAAGGCTCAACATTAAGCAATACAACAACTCAACATTAAGCATCTCTTACCTCCTCACCAGGCTCACCTTAAGCGAACAGGTTGCGCAGCACTGCTTGGCCGACCCTGGACTCCTCCCTGGAATCCCGATCGACGCAGTAGAATCTCGTGAAGGTGTGCGTCGACCTCCACGTAGCAGCCCTGCAGATGTCCAGCAGGGGCACACCAGATAGGAACGCCATAGTAGCAGCGATCGCTCTGGTCGAATGGGCTCTCGGACGGCCTGGCAGCGGTCGGTTAGCCAACCGTTGGCAGTGCATGATGCAGCCGGAGAGCCATCTGGAAATAGAAGACTTCGAGAGAGCCTTCCCTTGATTCACAGGTCCAAAGTTCACAAACAGCTGTGATGTCCTCTGAAAACTCTTCGTGCGGTCCACGTAGAACTTCAGCACTCTAGCCACATCCAGCGAGTGCAAAGTCTTCTCCGCCGACGACGAAGGAGACGGGAAGAAAACAGGTAACACCAGGGGCTCGTTAAAATGGAAGGCCGACGGCACCTTGGGCATAAAAGAGGGGTGCGTCCTAAGCACCACCCTCGAGGCATGGAAAGTCAAGTACGGTGCTTTGCAGGATAGGGCCTGGATCTCTCCCACTCGTCGTGCGGAGGTAATGGCCACCAGGAATGCAGTCTTCCACGACACAAACTTCATCGGTGCGGAGTGCATCGGCTCGAATGGGGGCCCCATGAGCCTGGTCAGCACCACGTTAAGTTCCCACGCCAGGGCCGGGGCCTTCACCGGCGGGAACAGTCCTTTCATAAACTCTTACCAGTCGATGGGAGCACAGGGACGTCCGTCCTGTGGTTCTGGTATATCTGGAGATCGCCGCCAGATGAATCCTAATGGAGGCATGGGCTAGCCCAGCCTTTGCCAGCGATAGCAGGTACGGCAGCACTTGAGGGGCCGTAATCCGTAGGGGGTTGATCTTCTGTGCTCGGCACCAGATAGAGAACCTCTTCCACTTGTGACCATAGCATTTGAGAGTCGAGGACGCCCTAGCCTTTGCAAAAACCTCTCTGCAGTCGGCCGGTATATCGTACCCTCCAAACTCTAGCGCTGCAGGAGCCAAGCCTGCAGGTTCAGCGACGCCGGGTCGTGGTGGAAGATGGCGCCTCCTTCTCTGGAGAGAAGATCCGCGTACGCCGACAGCTTGATGGGTGGGGACGTTGACAAGTCCAGAAGGTCTGGGAACCAGATCTGTCTCTGCCACGCCGGTGCGACGAGGATCATCCTGCACCAGGACCTCTTGAGCTGGTTGATGAGTCGAAGCAGCAACGGCAACGGAGGGAACACATACAGGTATAGATCGTCCCAGGGGAACGAGAACGCATTGCCCATGCTTCTCGGCTGGGGAAACCTGCTGGCGAACCTCTAGCACTTCGAGTTCGTTGCTGTTGCGAACAGGTCGATTTGGGGTTTGCCCCATCGTCGGAAGAGTTGATCCACCTGATCCTGGCGCAGCTCCCACTCGTGACACGCGCGCAGCTCCCTGCTGAGCGAGTCGGCGATGGTGTTTCTTTCTCCTGCCAGGTGGAAGGGAACCAGGAACATCCCCTGGGCGACCGCCCAGTGCCACAGATCCTGTGCCTCCTTGGATAGGGCTGGGGATCTGGTGCCTCCCTGCATCCGTATGTAAAACATTGCCGTGGTGTTGTCCGTGAAGATCCGCACCACCTTGCCCTTGAGCGACAGGAGGAACGATTTGAGAGCCCAGAACACGGCTCGGAGTTCCAGGATGTTGATATGCAGGAGCTTCTCCTCCAGGAGCCAGAGGCCTCTTGCGTGGAGATCTCCGGTGTGGGCGCCCCAACCTTCCAGGGAAGCGTCGGTCGTCACTGTCTCCTGGTACGCTGGCGTCTGAAAGTCCTTGCCCGCCGTGAGGTGCGCTCGAACGCCCCACCACTGAATCGCCCGCCGGAACACTTCGTTGAGGGGGACCCTGTCTTCGAAGGTGCCCGTCGCCTGCATCCAACGGGCGTCGAGAAATTCTTGAAGAGGGCGCATCCGTAGTCTGCAGAGGCGCACCAGGTAGATGCAAGAGGACATCATCCCCAGGAGGGACTTGATGGACCTCACCCTGGCCACGTCCGTGGCTAGCAGGCGCTGCACTTTGCCCAGAATGGTCTTCGTCCTTTCGTCCGACGGTGCCGCCAGGCGCCTCACTGTATCGAGCTTCGCTCCCAGAAACAGGGCCACCTGCGACAGCACCAGGTGGGACTTTGGGTCATTTATTGCGAATCCCAGGTCTGTGAGTAGCTGGACGGTCCTCGCAGTGTGTTCGACGGCGAGTTCCCTCGTCCTTGAGCGGATGAGCCAGTCGTCCAGGTAGGGATAGACGTGGATCCCCTGCAGGCGCGCCGCCACAGGTGCTAGGCACTTGGTAAAGACCCTGGGGGCCGACTTCAATCCGAACGGCAGTGCTCTGAATTGGTAGTGGCGTCCCTGGACGACGAACCTGAGGAACTTTCAGTGACTTTTGAGGATGGGAACGTGGAAGTATGCATCCTCCAGGTCCAGCGACGATAGAAATTCGCCTTCCTCCAGCTGTCCCAGCACGTGCTGGAGGGTGACCATCCTGAACTTTTGAGACCTGATGTATTTGTTCAAACGACAAAGGTCCAGGATGGGGCGCCAGCCGCCCGTCTTCTTCCTGACGAGGAAGTACTTACTTTGAGTACACCCCGGAGCCCCGGAGCCTCTTCGGAACGAGCTCGATGGCGCCTTTCCTGAGCATCACCCGTACTTCCAACAGCAGTTGCGGGACGTGATTTTCCTTCCTGGCCACAGGTGGAACGTGAGGGCACTTCTTCAGGAATTCGATAGAGTGTCCTCTTGCCAGGGTATCCAGCACCCAACGGTCGGTGGAGATGGACTTCCACACGCCGACGAAATTCGTCAGCCGGCCTCCCACCGGGGTGCTTCGGTGGGGGCCCGAGGCCATGGCTGGTTCAGTCCTGCTTGGAGGTGGTGGCCTTGCCGCCCTGGCCACCTTGCTGACGGCGGCGAGGCGCTCCCTGCTTCCCGCGACCCCTGTAGGCCTCCTGAGACGAGGAGCGTGCCACCTGGCGGTAGGACGACGAGCCACCACTGGATCCCTTGGAGGCCCCCTGTCTGCCTCCGGAGCTCCGAAAGGGCCGTCGTTGCTGAAGGGCTCCTAGGGCATGGGCCGTCTCCGTCTTTATGGCTTGGAGGGATTCGTCCACCGCCTTCCCGAACAAGTTTCTGCTGTCGAACGGCATGTCCAACACCCTGGTCTGGACGTCCTGACAGAAATCGGTCGCCCGGAGCCAACCCCATCGTCGTAGGCAAACTCCGTTGCCCAGCTGGCGGAACCCGTTATCGGCAATATCAGTTGCCACCGTTATGGCGTGGTCCGACGCCACCTCGCCTTCTTGAAGTATTTCCAGGGCCTCGGACCTCTTGTCGTCCGGTAGGAAGTCCAATATGGGGGCCAGCTTAAACCAGAGCTCCCTGTCGTAACGGGCCACGATCGCCAGGGCGTTGGCCGCTTTGATCGTCGTCGCCACCGACGAAATGACCCGTCGCCCCACGGCGTCCAACTTCCTACCCTCGCCGTCCGGAGGGGAATTCGACGTTGAGGCTCCTGACCCCACCGTTTTCTTCTTCGCCGCCGCCGAGACGACCGAGTCTGCAGTTGGCTGGGCCCTGAGGCACAGGGGAGCGGTCTCGGGGACCCAGTACTTCTTCTCGTACCGGTCCCGTTTGGCTGGTGCCGTGGAGGGGTTCTTGAGTACCGACAGGCCCTCCTCCCAGATGTCATCAATTAGAGGCACCGCAACGACAGTCTTCCTCTTGGCCTCCCGGCGCTGATAGAGGAAACCTTCCTTTTTCTGTTCCTACGGGCAGAGCTGGAACAATTCGGACGCCCTGGCGATCATGGCGTGGAATGAGCCAATCTCGTCGGGCGGAGAGGACCGTGCGATGGGAGACGGGAGACCCGTTCCGTCGTCGCCCTCAGAACCCGTCGTTGAGCCCACAGCACCGTCATCTCCTGACTCGTGGGAGGATGAGGAGGGAACTGTAGGCCTTACGGGGGCGAGTGGAGGAGAGGGTTGGGTCCTCCGTCGTTTGTTCTGAGTACTTCCCGACAGGCCAGGTTGCGGGTCCTCCAGCCTGGGCTGTGGTAATCTCATCCTTATCTCAGAGCATAAGGACTGGATCGCAGACAAAATGGCTGCCGAGCTATCCTGAGGCCTAGGTTCCGGCTGCGCCGGAAGGGAAGGCTGCTCTTCCTCGCCATCGTCGTCTTCCTCGGTTATGTCCCAAGGATTTTCCTTACGGGATCGAACCTTCTCGAATTGGACTTCGAGATTCCTCACGGCCTCTGTCAGTTCCTCCTCCGAGGCTGACTCCGAGCTCGAGGAGGCTACCGTGCCCCCCCTCGCTTCTTCCATCATGGTGGCCATGACGATGAGCTGAAAAGAGGATTCCCTCCTTGGCGGCAGGGAAACTCTAGTCCCGGAGGCAGTCTCCGCTGGCGGGGTCTCTGCCGGCTTGGCCAGAGTCGCCGCGATAGAGGCCTTTGCTGCTGGGTAGGGGCCTTCACCACCCTAGGTGCGTCCCGGGCCTTCTCCTTAGGGGGAGGGGCGACGCCTCGCTCCCCCTCTCCCGAGATCGGACGGGGCTTCTCCCGAAGCTTACCCGGGGTCTCGGACTTCATCTTCCCCGAACCGGAGCGCTGGCTTGTGGTTGACGGTGCCGGGGAAGGTGCGCCCTGCCTGGCGACCGAAGAGCCCGACCTTTCGGCGCTCCCAGAGTCAGCGGACTCGCGGCGCTTGGCCTGGTGTTGGGGCCCGTCGCCGGGGCGCCCGCACAGGACTTAGAAGCCCGCTCTGACCCTTTCTTCTCACCCGTTGAGCCCTTCTCCAACCAGCTGGCGAGACGGGATCAACGGTCCCTCATGGTCCGCTCCGACAAGTTCTTGCAGAACTGGCAGTCCTTCTCTACATGAGTCTTGTCCCCATGAAGACAGTAGAGGCATTGCGAATGCTCGTCCTCCTTAAACACATTCTGCAGCCCGCATCCAGGGCAGCTGCGAAACAGCTTGGGTCCGGATGACGAACTCGCGTCCTGGGCCATCTCGAAGTAGGCCGCAAATCTTCTGGAATCCTCCAAAAGGTTGATTCGACGACATCTTCACCCTTGAGGGCGTAGGAAAATCCCACAAAACCGAAAAATGTGAAAATACACCTGAAAAAGCGCGAAAACGCAGCAAAAGCTCGAGAGCTAAGCACGATGACTCCCAACACTTGAACACGCGGTAAAAATCTGAAGATGGCTGCCAGAGGGCGGGCTTAGGGAGATGGCAGTCATTGCCTGTGGTCAGTATGACGCAGAGATCAGTGATTGGTTACTACTACGAAAGACAGATCAGAAACGAAACTAATACTGATTTTTCTTTACCGAGGATTCCCAGCCTGACGACAGGGAATATTATTCATGAGCATGTGAATCCATGCCAGACCCCATGCTGGAGAATAGTTGCTTCCACATACGCCAGAGCAGCGGCCGGGGTCTCAAAAAAGTGTGCTCTTCCTCCATACTGGATTCGCATTTTGGCCGGGAATATTAACGCATATGGAACCTGATATGCCCTCAGTAGCCGCTTGACCGGCTCATATGATCGCCTGCTAGCCTGTACTCCCACAGCAAAGTCCGGATAAACCTGTATGCGGTTCACCTCATGTTGTAGTGTCCCAATTTCTCTAATCTTTCTAAGTATTGTATCTCTGTCTCTGTAATTCAACAGTCTGGCAATGATGGTGCGCGGCGGGGCTCCGGGTTTCGGCACGGGGCCAGAGTGCGATGTGCTCGCTCAACCAGGAATTGGCTTGAAAAGGATTCTGTCCCATAAAGAGTTAAGGTTTTCCACTTGCTGTTCCATTGCGCCTTTCCCGAACTTTTCAGAAACCCCCACAACCCGAATGTTGTTCCTTCGGGATCTGGATTCTAGGTGCTTGCATTTACTTTGCAACACGTTCATGCCTGCTTTAAGCTGCACTATGTCGTGATCCTGTCGCACAATGGTGTCTTCGTTTGTACCAATTCTGTCTTCAGCCTCAGTGATTCTTAGGCTCTCCTTGTCAACTCTGGTTTTCAGTGCTCCTATAGTGTTGACAATGTCATCTAGCTTCACATTTAGGGATAGGAAGCCATTCTGCACTATCGTGGTAAGGCGATCAAGCCTGTCGCCGCTGTCCACGCCAGGTTCAGCCGTTGATGTTGTCGACAGATCTGGTTTGTGGCCGACTGCCTGGCTACTGGTGAACAAGTCCATCAGGCCTTTCTTTTTCCCGGTCACCCCCTCTGCCACTTTTTCCTGTTTCCTCGTGTTACCCATGTCCGCCACACCAGCCGGGTCACCACCACGGCCCGACAGGGGCAATGGATCCTGTGGGACTATACCACGGGGGCAGGCCGCCCGTGCCGCGTAGGATATTATTTGTCGAGTGGTCTTGTTCAGGCCGTGGTACCGCAAAAATAGTGTTTCATGGAGCCATCAATGTCCAGGCACCAGTGGTAACTTGTTAATTCACCCACTTACAATGGACTGTGTCCCTCCCACGTAGAAAGGAGCTGCGCCCCAACCGCTGAATGCCGCACAACTCACCGTCTCAGCAGCACCACGCCCTGCGCCGTCTCTGCCGCCAACTTGCAGGAAATATAGCACGCGCGGTGCGTCCCGGCCACAGGCCAGAAAATGGAGTCGCTCCTTCGGTCACGGCTCAGGTCGAGGGGGAAAGGATATCACACCGTCTGACGACAGCCCGCTTCCCAGCACCTGCCGCGTCGCGGCGGGGAGCTCCAGCTCTCGCCCAACAGGATCGCCTCAATAACTGAGAAGGCAGGGCCCCACCGGGCTCCCCCGGTCACACCTCGCCGCCGGTCCAGAGCAGGGCTCACGAGCCAGCAACACTCGCCTGTACAGCCACATGTACGGGACCCAGGGGGGAGCCACCTCAGTCGATCCGCAGTGCCCACGGGTCCAGCTCCACGACCGTGGCACAGCAGCTCCACCTCTCTATGCCTCTCTGGCCAGAGCGTCAGCGGCGCGGGGCGCAGATCAGCCGGACGTCCCTCGCGGCTCACTCCCAGGCCTTCTTCCACTCACCCCGCCAAAGCCGATATCTCTGAGTTTTAGTCTGCCGCTCTCAGGATTTCAGTCGGGTGTGGACTGGGTCAAGGTGCACCCTCTGCTCGACTCCACTATCCGCTGGTGGCTCCGAAACAGGATTCAAATATAATTCGGATTTCTGTCGGGCCGGAGCTCTCACTTCAGGCGGCCATCTTGGTCGTGCGCAACAGCGCCCCCAACTGTATCCATTCTTAACGGAAGAAAGTTACATATGTTGCAAGATATTCTTGTAAAAGTGTTGGTCTAATTAAGTGATTCTGTAACTGAAGAACACTAAGATTATGACCAATAGGGTCTGCTGCCCTTGAATTACTTTTTTAAAACTTTTTTATTGGCATTTAAGATATAACCAGCACCATGTGCCAACAAAAACAGCAACCTCCCCGCCCCCCTGGTACTACCCCACATTTCGTATAGTACATTTTGTTCACTGTGTCCTGTATTGTATTTATGTTATACAATACTGCATTTGGTCCAACATTCTCGAAAGACAGATGCCGATTGCGCGTTGTGGGAGTTCGTACATACAGTCCATCTGTGATCTATTCACCTCATTGGTCTGTGGTTTAGGCTAGGGCGTAGAGGTTCCCACCTCCCCATCATCGGTTTGTGTGTAAGTATCCCACATGCTCCTATCACCACACTGGTTACGGGTCATTTATCACCATCTTTTTTCCATATTGTTACAATATAGAATATCTGCCCTCCATTGAGATATCTTTGGGTCCGTTACTCCCCCCCAAACTCCCGTGCTATGCTACCTGTCGCTTAGCCAGTATTAGGAGCCACCCAACCAATTTTCGAGTGTGTTTAGGCACCAATTTAGTTTAACCCAACAGAGCCATCAGCAGATACGGATCTATCTCCTGTCCTGTGATACCACTGACCGTCACAAATACCTGCTCCCAAAATTGCCGAAATGACTGAACAGCCTCAAGC
This sequence comes from Ambystoma mexicanum, assembly GCF_040938575.1. NCBI lineage: Eukaryota > Metazoa > Chordata > Amphibia > Caudata > Ambystomatidae > Ambystoma > Ambystoma mexicanum. The sequence continues at coordinate 707,262,669 of NC_090933.1, forward strand.
CATGTGGAGAAAGTCCCCCAGCATATGGTTACATCTGGTGCACCTACCCGGAGTGTCCGGGAAGTATTCCTTCAGTTTGGCCGGCGTGTAGTAGAATTGTTGTAGGTATTTGAAGTGGATTAATTTAAAGCTCACATTGATGGCCCCCTTTCTAGTCATTTCGCAACAACATTTCCACATTTCTTCCGAAATCTCCCGTCCCAGAGTCCCCTCCCATTTCCTCCAAGGTGAGGCCCTCACCACCTCCCCAGATTTGAGACTCATAGCATGCAGTCCTGATGTTACCCTACTACCTAGCCCTCCCTGAAGCAATCTATCTAGAGTGCACAAGACCTGTGACTGCACAGGGAAGGTAGTAAACAGCTGGCGCAGGGATACCTTCAATCTATAATATAAGAATATATCCAGAGCCGATAGTTCCCCTTTCTACAACATATCCAATGTTATAAACATCCCGCTGGGGAAAAGGTCCCCTAAGTGCATTACTCACAATCTCTTCATCAGAGCCATAAACCCCACCTCGCTGATGAGTGACCCCTGGAATGTGCATTACAGGGAGCTTGGGGGGGAGGGGGATAGAGCGCCTCCCGCCTGGTCTTGTGTTCTATGCTGGTCGAAGCTCTACAGGTTAATCTACCATATTGTGTGCTTGTTGTACTCTATCCAGTGCTGTAAGAATGACGGGCTGCAGTAGGGACGGTGCCGCGATTGCGCATTGCACACTCTACCTCGACATTTCTTCGGTCTCCCTGTAGTTCAAACCAATAACGGAGAAACCCTGCCTGTGTCACATAGAAGTTTTCGAATTCAGGTAGAGCCAGCCCCACTCCTGTATAGGCGCTGCAAGATTGTCCCAGAAGACCCTGGCTGCTTTACCTGCCCCTAAAAACTGTAGTACTGCGGATTTCAGTTCTTTGAAGTATTCCCCACATACCATTATTGGGGCATTCAAAACAACATACCGGAACCTGGGGAGCAACGTCTCAGAGTATAGCTCAGAGGCAACATGCTTGCCTTGGAAGCAAGATGACACAGAGCACCACAGGCTCAATACCTGGGTCCGCGCTTAGAAACCTCTGGGTATTAGACGTGTTATAAGTAACCTATCATATCATATCATTTTAATCACAGATATCCTTCCGTATAGATTCAGCGGGAGGTTCTTCCATCTAGACATAGCCTCTTTTGCCTGCTCCAGGACTCACGGTATCAAGTAATATTATCCCCATATATATGGGCGCCGTAAATAATATCGCCAGGAAAAGGTTGTGGCGATATTATATGGGTGACCATATATATGGGGACAGGGGCAAACATAAATAAAAAAATAAATCGGGGGTGACCCCCGCATTTTCTATGCAATAATGTCGCCACAAAAAACAGCCATTTTCCGGCGATATTTTTGTGGCGACATTATTACATGGAACCGGACTCACATAATTACTGTTATATACAACCTTACTGTCCCTGGCTATGTTGATCCCTAAATAGCGGGTTTAGACCATATGCCACTGGAATCCCAACCCATCTTGATACTGCTCAACCCTATTTGTCAATGTGAAAAGGACCAATTTAGTGGCGTTTACCTTCAACCCAGAGAGATCCCAAAATTGCTGCACATCCTGCATAATTTGGTCCAGGTTAGTACTAGGGTCCTTGATAAACAGCACCATATCATCTGCATACAGTGATATCACTACTCTATGAATATGCAGTTGAACGTGCAGGTGCATTTCTCTTATTCTTTCCACTAACGGCTCTATTGCCAGGGCGAAAAGCAAAGGTGAGAGGGGGCAAACTTGTCATGACCCCCTTCACAATGCTATAGTGGGTGTTAGTTGGTCATTCACCCTTATCTTGGCTACTGGGTGTGTGTATAATAAGGAGACCATGGCTATAAACTGCTCCGACATCTCCATACGCCGCAGCACGGAAAACAGAAATGGCCACTCAATCGAATCAAACGCCTTAGTGGCATCAATTAGGGCTGCCACTATTGAGTCCTCTGGTTGCACCGCCACGATCAACCCAAACATTCTCCTGAGCCCATATGAGGTAGAACTCCCTGGTATGAAGCCCGCCTGGTTTCCCCCCCCCTCACCATTGTTACCATCATGGGCGATAGTCAGGCCGCTAGGAGTTTTGCTAAGATTTTGTTGTCTATGTTGCTAAGTGATATTGGGCGATAGGAGGAGCAATCATTACAGGGCTTATTCGGCTTTAACAATACCACTACCATTGCCTCCCTCAGGGATTCTGGCAGATGCCAAGCTGTGCTGAAACATCTTTAGCAAATGGGGGTCAAGACTGTCAGCATAATGTTTGTAAAATTCCGACGTAAACCCGTCGGGTCCCGGTGACTTCCCGTTTGATAGGGATTTGATAGCATTTATCACTTCCGCCAGTGTAAGTGGGCAGTTCAGCCGTTCCCTTTGTTTGTCCATGCACCAAAGTAAGGCTACCTGGTCCAGATACCCATCTATCTCCACCTGGGAGGCCCAGGTTGGGAAGTATAACTGATCATAAAACCCAAAGAACTGTTGTACTATATCCTTATCCTCAAATCGATCCACCGCCTTATCATCCGCTATCGCTGGGATTCTGCCTCTAAAATTTTCCATTTTAGTTGCCCTTGCCAATGTCCTTCCCGGCTCTTGCCCTTCCCCATGCTGACATATTGCCACCGGCCCCCTAATATATTTGGCCTCTCAAAGTGCCAGTGTCTGGAAATCCTCCAACGGTTGCAAAATCTCTGCTTATTCTCGGTTCGTTGGGGTAGGCACAGCCATTTGCATTGCTCGTTTATTAATTTTCTTAGCAGCCAGTTCCCTTCTGATTTGCTTTTGTATCCCCGAGTCATTGGACTTGCATTCCCCTGTTATCACACACTTGAAGCATTCCCACAGTTTCCCCGCCAAACTCACTGAACCCGTGTTAATTTCTAAAAAGGTATCTATGGCCGTTGTTAAGCTCTCCCAAAACACTGTCCATGAGACCCTCACTTTTGAATCACCAGGTAAGTTTCCCCTTCACTGGGCCATACAGATCAATGGTCAGTAATACAGGGGCATGAGCAGACAGGGTGCGAGCGAGGATTTCAGCCTCTCTTGTTCCAGCAATGACTGACACCAGAAAAAAGTCTAGCCACAATGCCAAATTATGAGGCACAGAATGACATGTATATTGCCGCTTATTTTGGTTTCTTACCCTCCAAACATAGCTTCCATTGTGAGGCTCATGCCCCATAGTCTACTTGTCTACCTACCCCATGGACTGTGTCCATCGCCAGTTTGGTCGTGTGCAGGTCTCATGACTGCGTTGAAGTCACCGGCCCAGACTATCTCCCCTGGCGGTAATTTACCCAACTGCTGTTCTATCCAATCTAGCGTATCTACCGTGTCTTGATTTGGGCCGTAGTAATTAATGTGTACAGTTTCCCCTGAATAGTGCCCTGCACCACAAGGGCCCTACCCTCCCAGTCTTTGACAACATTGGCCTGACGGAACCCAGCAGCTCAGTGTATGAGGGTGACCACTCCCCTTGCATATGAGGAGTATGATGAAAAATCTGTGGCAGACCCAGTTCTTTCCAAATTTAGACTCCACCTCCGGTGTTAAGTGGGTCTCTTGTAAAACAGCTACCCCCACCTGATGCCGCTGCATATACAGTAAAACCTTCCGACACACTGATATGCAGTTCAACCCCCTGACGTTCCAGGTAATAAAGCTAAGTGTTGCCATCAACCTTTTTTAGAGCATAGACATCTCCAGGAGTTTGAGCTCTTAGACCTTTTGCCCTTCCCACCTTTGCTTCGTGCATAGTATGGAACTGGTACCGGTCTCATCCCCTTCTCCCACCCCCATCGACAGCCCCAATTTGTCAGTACGCTGCAAGCCCACCCCCCCTTTCCCCCTCCCCAAAACCCCCAGTTCAACAGTTTCTTGGCTCACCACTCCCCCCCCTCCACTGAACTCACCCCTCCCCCAACTCATCAGCCGCATCCCCCGCTTATCCCCCCCCAACAGAACACAGAACTTGAGCTTTCGCTTGAGGGATGGCTAGGAATCCAGCCCCCACCCACCCCCGGCACACCTAAGTAGCTTTGTGATTACAACCCGACACTCTCAGATTCAGTCTTATTCTGATTCCAGCGTCATGCATTGGTAAAGGATATGTGTCACTGTGCGTGTCGTCACCCGTTGCCTGGGGTTTCTTGGCTAAAGTTCCAAAAAGGCATTGGCCGCCTAAGGGGCATGAAAGGAGATTGCTTGTCCTTCATGTTCTATGCGGCACAACTTAGCCAGAAACAGCATAGCATATGGAATACCCCAATCACATAGCTGTTTCTTGACTTCCGTGTATGTCCTCCTGGAAGTCTGCACCTTGTTGAAGAAGTCTGGAAAGAGTGTAAACGTATCTTCTTTGTAGGTCACCGTCCCCTTTTCTCAGGCTTTGTGAAGAGCAGTGTCCCTGTTCTGCTAATTTAACATGCAGGCTACAATCGGGCGTGTTGGTGCCCCCGGAATTGGTCTCTTCCCACTAGGTATCCCGTGTGCTCTCCTCTATATATACCGCTGAGAATTCCTCCGGCCCCAGCGCCTCCCATAGCATCTCTTCCACTAGAGGTTCCATATTTCTCTGCTCCACCGACTCCGGAACTCCGGTTATTCGTAGATTGTTCCTTCGTGACCTTGACTCCAAGTCATCCTGCTTGTCGGCAAGCACCTTTAACACCTGCTTCCCCAGCAACATATCCCTGGCCACCGATGCGGACTTGTCTTAACACACCGGACCCCCTCCCCTCTACCTCATATAATCGCTCTCTGTCCTTGTCCAGGTGGACCTGCATGTGGTCGACCTTATAGGTGTGGGTGTCCATTTTCCGGTACAAAGACTGTATGCTGGCATGCAGCTGATTAAACATTGCTTTAATGTCCTGAAACGCTCCAGCTGGGTCTTGGGGTACTGCTTGGGTCTGTCTCTCTGGGGGGTCCTCCATTGATTGATTGGTTTTCGACTGGGAGGGTGAGTTGAAGTGCAATTTGGATTGTTGCTGGTTTCCTTTACTAGACTTGGAAATCGCCAGCACCTTTGGAAGTTAGAGGAGCTTGGGAGCACTGTTATGGTTCACTTTTTGTCCTGGGGCGTTGCCCCTTCCACTTCTGACGAGTGTTCTGCTGTTGACACACCTGTAGCCCCCACCAATCAAGCCCAGGGCGTATTGTCTAGAGCCGTGTAACAGAGGAGCACCTTGTAATTAATAGGGCGCAGTGTTATGATCTGAATTAGTGTCTACCATTTCTACTAATCTGGCAACTTTTTTACCACTCCAATGTTCTGTGTAAACCAGTTACCGGGGCCGATACGGATCCACTCCGGCTCCCTTATTGTTCTTGTGTCCCGCGTTGGGAGGGGATCCTTGATCCAGTTGAAGCTACCTGGTGTGGTTGTCACAGGTCTTTTAGGGGCTGTTCTCTTTTCCCCCCTTTTTAGATCACTGCCTCTCTTTGGATGTAGCGAGTGCAGGGGCTCCCCCTGGATGAGGTTTCACGTGGCCAGGCTTCCATTGTGTCTTTTGTGCCCCCTTATAATACTGCGCTCATTGTTAGATCTTTCTTTGGCACAAGGAAGTAAGTTGAATAAATACACCTGCTTACCTGGTTGGCCGGGACGACTTTGAAGGCGTCCTTTAACAGAAGTGTGGCTATCTCTTCGAGAAGGATACACTGGTGTTCTTCTGAGTGTATCTTCTGTCGTGCGGGGTGGTCTTGGGGACGTTGGAGTAGTTCTATACAGTATCTGCCTGCTACTGTGTACAGCACCCATCTGTCTGAGGTGATTCACTGCCATGCATGGGTGAAGCTGGAAATGCGTCCTCCTAGTGGAGAAGCATGGGCGAGCACCTGAAGCGGAATGTCACTTGCTGAGGTGTTGTGCCCCCTCGAGCAGGGCCTCGTCCCTGACCACGACCTCTGTGTTCTCTCGGATAGCCCTGGAAGGATTGACCTTGATTATTTCCCCAGGAGGAATCTTGACTGTAGCTGTATCCTCGTTGCAAGTTTTGGCCTCGAAAATGGCAAAAATTGCCATTCCCCTTTGCCCAGAAGTCTTGTTGGTAAGTTGACCTAGAGATTTTAGCATGTCATAGTCACCCTTTGCTGTTTTAAGGGCATCTTCTATGGCCTTACCAAAGAGCATGTTAGGTTCAACGGGCATGTTTATTAGAGTGGCCTGCGTCTCTGGTCTAAAATCTGACTGTCGCAGCCATGCATGCCTCTTAACGGTCCCCTGCACAATGACTCTTCCGGCATTGTCCGCCGCGCCAAAATTGGTTTTAAGAAGACAGCTAGACACTGCTCTCCCATCTGCAGCCACCTGTGCTAGTTGAGATTTGAGTGGCTCTGGGGCAGACAAAAGTAAAGCAGACATTTCCTCCCATTTGTGGCAGTTGTAACTAGCCAAGAGTGTTACATTGTTCGCTATTCTGGTATGATAGGCCGCAGAGAAGGCGACCTTTCTGCCTATGGCGTTAATCTTCTTGCTCTCTTTATCGGGTGGAGCCTCAGAGGAAGCAAGGGGTGTGCCCGCTCTCTTTCTAGTTGTAGTCACAACTAAGGAGTCTGGTTTCAGTTGCCCTCTAATATATAATGGGTCTGAAGGTGCGGGTCTAAATTTCTCTACACGTGGGTTTACTGCCCGTGTGAGATTAGGGGCTTCTAAAGATGGCTGTATTCTGCGCTGCACTGATTTCAGTAGCGGGATAAACTGGGCCATTGTCTTTTTGTCCCCAAGGATTTGTTCTGCAAAGTCTTTATCCTCCTGTACCTCCTGGGCGTCAATCAGAAAGTGCTCAGCCGCTTTGGCTAGTACTTCATTGAGGAGGGGTTGATTATCAGTAGGAGAATCGACAACTGGAGTGTCGAGTACATATTGGCTCCTTTTTCAGCCTCTTGGTCTTAGTCATTCCCAAAATAAGGGTTTGCTGTATCCTCGTCAAATTGAGGGTCAGTTGCCTCTACAAAAGGAGAGATCTTCTTCGTGGTCTGATTCTGGGTCATAGAGACCTACGACTGTCCTTTGTAAAGGAACATTAGTATGAGACCCCTTAGAAGGGGGTTGAGAAGGTAGAGCAGAGGCTTGGGAACCGGAGGGAGCTCAGGTGGGGGAGTGGATTGGAAACTCTGAAAGTAATCAGGGTTCTTCTTGAAATAAAATTGGCCATAAAGTCATTCTTCTCATCACTCTGTCTATGTCTTGAGAAGACCATTCTTTGGAACTTGGGATAACCACAGGTTGAGGGGAAAGTCCTAGGTCCTCATCTGTGGGAGGTACCACCTTAGATTTTTCCTTCTGAGATATTGGTCTAGATTCTCTAGGTTTCTCTATGGGCCAGGATTACTTAGGTTTTTCCTTCTGATGGGTTTTATCCCTAGGAGGGCTCTTGTCCCTAGGATGAGTTTTAGAGGATTTTTTGTGATGATTTCCCCCTTCCTGGGACCCAGAGGTGTGTTTAACTACCTTTTTGGGGCCTACTACTATATCTGACACTGAGCGGCGACTTTAGGATGCGGGAAGGGCCGAGGCTTAGTCCGTGGACGATCGACCTTCGGAGGGAGTTTTATGAGCGACACACTTGCCATCTTTTGACGGTTGGGCCCTGTTGTGTGGCGATCTCGAGCGAGATTGCCCAGAGGACCGGGACTCCGCAGACCTTTCCCTGGGTGTGGAACACTGTCGATCACTCGACCCATGTGTTGAGTCTCGACCTTGGCTTATATGCTTAGTGGTGTGTGTCTTTGTAGCGCTACTGCCGCCGGGTGTAGTCCCCACAACATGACCGCCAGCCTGTCCTACGGGGTGGGAGGCATGTGCTTGGGTAGCTGTAGCTACCCCGTCACCCTCCAAAAGTGCAGCATCACTGCCATTGCTAAAGGTGCCTTCTACCTCCATGGCCTCGAGCTGCCTGGCGTAGTGGGCCCAGCGTTTCGTGGAGCGCTCCTTTAACGGCTTTGGCTTGAAGAGCCTGCACGCTCGACAAGACGTTTCGACATGGTCTCTTGGGAGACACAAGTTACAAACTAAATGTTTGTCTACCCACGGGAATTCGCAATTACACTTGGGGCAGAATTTATTAAGTTTATTTTCCATAATTATAGGCTATTGCAGATGGGCGAACCAAGTGTAGGAAGGGAGTATATACATCCTAAAATGGCCTCCCCCTCTCCCTGCTCTCTGTGCTGAGGCCCAGGGTGGCCTTCCAAGGCCAAAGGGTCTGCCGCGGTAGTCTACAGCGGGCAGTTTCTCTGTCTTCAACAGCATGTTGTTTCAGAGGTTGGTGAAAGGATAGAAAGAAATACTATCGCTAATTGTAAATAGTCAATGGCTTTACGCCGAAAGGAACTCCGCTATACAGGTCCGTCTAGAATGGCGGAAAAAAACTATCTGAGGGAACCAGGCGCGTGAGGGATCATGGGTACAGTGGACATCACACTAGGGGTAGTATTACTGGCACGTCCTGTCGACGTCCCTTTTCGAGTTTCGAAAACAACAACTGTAATACTCTGCAGCTTCCACTAGATGTCGGCCAATGCACAGCATGTGATCGAAGCAGATTTCACAAGTCTGAGAAATATATATAAATTCATTAGAGACAAAACAGGCTATGAATCAGGACGGATCTTTACCTTTGCAAAACGGTTTGATTCATTGCGCAAAAGTTTGACAATACAACCATTGCCAAAACAACTGGGTGAAGCTGAGGCTATTTCTTCAGAGTCGGATGTCTCTGTTTCAGAAAATGATGAAATGCCAATCAAATTGAATTTTTTAGACGAAATGAGACTCTTGTGCCAAGACGGAAAAAAACAAAAGAGAGGCAGAGGCCGTGGCAAGAGCAGAGGAAGAGGGAGAGGAAACAAACAAAAATTGCGAAAGGAAAAAAACCTGTTGAGGCTGTCGTGGGAAACTGCTCCGATGTATATCAACAGGGCAGGTCAATGCGCTCTGGAACCAAATAGCTATAATGGAGAACATGAATATCCATCAAATTGTGTCTTCCCACACACTCACGGGCTCGCAATTGTCACTCCTCTCACTGGGCTTGAATTTCTGCCCCACCACCAAGTTTGACTACGTTCAGTCACGTTTGCACTTTGACAAATTTTTATGTAAGGTCAGACTCAAAAAATTATTTTCCATGAATCCACCGCAGGCTAAACCATCTGTGCCTCGTACCGGCCAAACTGATCTTTGCATTTCTGGCATTCCTATTTTGACTGATCTGGCTTGTCTCAATGAACTTTTTGATCCCTCCACTTTCGACCCAGTTGACTTTGAGATTGATCCCAATTGGGATATACGCACCAAACTGAAAAATAAGATCAGGTTCAATCCTCAATTTTCTGTGGGGGGGGTTGCATTGAGGCATTTCATGATCTTTGCGTAAATGATCTTCGCAAACTACGGAAGAAACCTTTTAACAACAAACAAAATTTAACTATCTCAACGTTCGGCCCTGAGCGAAATACAGAATGTGCCCAGTATTGTGATAAAACCGGCCGACAAAGGGTCCAATATTGTCATCCAGGACAGGGAATGTTATGTGGCTGAAGCAAATTGTCAACTACGGGATCGGTGTTACTCCAGGCTGACTAAAAATCCATTTGCCGAAATACAGTTGGAGCTCACCTCTTTATGTACCAAGTGGGCCGATAAAGGCCTCATTGAGGATGAGCTGGCCAAATTTCTCGTCCCTGTCAGTCATACTATCCCTACAATATACTTCCTGCCTAAGACACATAAGTCCCTTACTCATCCGCCAGGCAGGCCCATTGTCACCTTATGTGGTTCCCTCCTAGAATATATGGCCCAGTTCATTGATGAGACTCTGTTCCCGCGGGTGTCAGTCTTACCGTCATATCTACGTGATACTAAGGACTTTTTAAGTCACATTTCTGATATACCTTGGGAGGGGGGGACTAATGTTAGCAACTCTTGATGTTGTTTCTCTTTATACCTCTATTGATCACACGACTGGGTTGACAACTTGCAAGTATTTTTTGGACACTCGATCTCTGAATTTCTTGGGGCACAGTTGTATGATTTTGGATATGCTTTTGTTTTTGTTTAACCCACAATGTTTTTCTTTTCGAGGGCTCCTTCTATCATCAGGTTAGAGGTACTGCTATGGGCAGTACCTTTGCTCCGTCATACGCTAATTTGACCATGGGGTGGTGGGAGGCTACTTTTTTGTCCGATTTACTTTCATCTAGTTTTCCTACACAAATCATTAGTTGGTGGCGTTATTATTGATGATGTTTTTATAATTTGGAAAGGAAATGAAAAGGATTGGGGATCTTTTGTGGACAGTATCAACAACAATGCTGTTAATCTGAGATTTACCGAATGTCACAGCTCCACCAAGATTGTATATTTGGATGTCAATGCAAGTCTCGACAACCTAGGTATTCATACTTCCTTGTACAAAAAACCCACCAACACGGGCCTTCCTTTACATGCCACAAGTTGCCATCCGCCCTCGTGTAAGAACAGTATCCCTTATGGCGAATTCATTCGCTTTCGGCGCAACTTCACAGACATTAATGAATTTGACAGGTGTTGCAGTTTGGCTGCCGTTGGTTTTTTACAACAGGGTTACCGCAAAAAGATCATTGAGATGGCCTTTGGTAAAGCATGTGCACTTTCAAGGGAAAGGTTATTGCACAGTCCAAACAGCAAGAAAAACAAGGACCATGATGATCCACGCCTTATTGTCACATTCAATAATGCATCATATGCTGTCCGGAAAATTATTATGAGACACTGGCGCATCCTTATGCTTGACAAAGATCTTGGCCCGGTACTACCTAAATGCCCTATATTAACGTACAAACAAGCACCTTCGTTAAAGGACAGATTGGTTTCAAGTTACTTATCTCCTGTTCAAAAAAATCCTACCATGACCAATTGGCTACCAGGTCTGCCAAAAGGCTTCATTAAATGTCAAAAATGCAAGGCTTGCCCTCATGCTACTACCTGTAAATCATTTATACATTTTTCATCAACTGTGACACCCCCTTTGTAGTGTACGTCCTTGCATGTCCTTGCCGGAAATGGTACGTAGGGTCTACCACATGTATATTGAAGCTCAGAATCTTACAGCACCTTAGAGCTATTAAGAACTTTGACCCTACGTACCCGATGGCTAAACATTTCAGGCAGGAACATGACAGTGATGTTCAACTTCTTACGTTTTTTTGCTGTGGCCCATGTTCCGACCCACCCGAGAGGAGGTGCCGAACCCTGAGACAGACAATTGGAAACCAGATTCATTTTAGACTTTGACACCAAATACCCTAATGGTCACAATGTTGATGAGGAGCTGCATACTTTTATGGGAATTTGATAATCTTGTTCCTTTGTCTTACCTTGTCTTCCTTTTTTGTTCATTTGACTTTGGTTCCCGATTACTCAACTTTGCTTCTCTTAGTTATCAATATGATCTATAGCACTGGCCTGGGTATGCCCCATTTATTTTAATTCTATTATCTTTGTTATTCAATTTGATATATTTTCTTTTTGGCTCCATGGCTGTTTTGCCATCCTGATCTATTAGGGGAATGTGATTCTATGCTTAAAATAGAATATGTTTATCTTAATTTCACCACTTTATTTTTTGCCACAGATATTGCGTCGTTCTTCCCATTTTTGTCCTTTCTCCGCATTTGTTATTCTACCAGGTGCAGTACTGTCTAGTTTATTTTGTTCCGGTATACTTGCTCCCCAACATGTGGGCACTCGAACATACATATCATATTGTTTTGCTAGATTTTAGGGTAAATAATGCTCATGTGTACTTCAATCTGCAGCATATCTGTATTGGAATATGTCATTTTATGATAGAAAGATCTCATAATTAATGCACTTGCACTTTATGCTTACTGATCCCTTGTGATTACCTATTGCTGTTATGCCGATATGTCCATATTGAGATGCATTTGTCCTTTGCACTGCAACCATGGGTTGGTGGTCTCATAAGATCTGATTACTGCATTAGCACTTTTTGAGCTTTGCGTGAAACATGTTTTAATTTGAGGGTTGCATTTATTGACTGGTTGCATTTATTTTTAATTGTCATTAGACGTTATTTAGCGATATTGGCATGTTATTCCTGGACTGTAGTTGCAGATTGCTGCTATGTCGATATGTTTACATGGAAATACACTTGCACTTTATGTTGCAGCTATGTACTGCCAATTTCCTTTGACAGTGCGCCATTCATACCATCTCAATTATGCTTACCTCTCATTTTTGTGACATTTTAAACATGCTTCCTGAATTATTTCAATGTGCAATGTATTATACTGTTATAACCTACCTTTTTCTCTATGGGTATATGTGGGACTCTACTCTAGTCCAATATGGCCGCCCTGGAATCGCAGGAATAGCTGCTGATTTATGGAGATAGGCAAAATGGGAGAAGGACTACACTGTAATATGTATGGTGATCATTTTTCCAGGCCCCTAACGTGATCAAGCGCTCAGAGAAGCGCAAAACACGTCGTTCAGGACACTGCCTTGGCGTCCTGCTTTGTTTGTTGTATGTGCTTTGCCATTTTTTACCAACATTAAACTTGTTTTCTTTATTTAGATTCGAGTTGGTTTATTTTTTATTTTTTGGGATTGCAGTACCTCTTGTTTGGAGTGCGCTTTTTAAAGGGACGTTATGGTTCAAAGTAAAACCGAAACCCCCATAAATTTGCTAGTTATGGTAAGCCTAAGCAACCATAACTCGCGCCACCACCGTGCATTGCTAAGACTAACACCCAGGACATCAAAACTGACATCACTGATGACATCACATGTGCATTTACTTTTCATGAAAATTCTGTACAAGGGATTCTTATTATAATGTTGACCAAAAAGTGTCAAGGATCTTTGGAATAAATATCATGAGCTATGTAGTGCATCAAGCAATGCATTGATATAAATAGCATTCTATTATGAAGTTCTTGACAGTATAGTAAGCTACTCATGTATAAACATAAGCATTGTGTGCAGCATACGTGATGGAGGTGCAATACTCAATCTTCCCATGTTGAATAGTGAAATGATAAATGCTTTCTTATTAGAGTTTTGAGTACTATGCATTGTGTAATAAGTAGCTAATAAAACCCACTTACTACATTATTTCATTATTACTTACAAAACACAAAAACAGAACACATACAAATATGAGTATATAAAGGGAAAGTGAAGTATGCAAAAAAGCAGCAGTAGAACCAGAAAGTGTTCATAACCCAACTGATTATCTTAATGCACAGAAATGATTGCTCTGCTTCAAACCTACTACTTCCCTATGTATAACTATCACATGATGTGACTGCACCCAGAAGAAAGTAATGCGAATACAAATATGAGCATATCCAGAGAAAGTACAGTAATAAAAAAAACAGCAGAATAAGAAAGTGTTGATAACCTTACTGATTGTCTTCATACACAGAAAGCATTGCTGTCTTTCAAGTGTGTATTGTATATGTTTCATATGCTGTGAGTGGACCCTAAGTGAATTATTGTAGGAACATATTTGAAGTATAAGTCTACAAATATAGTACTTTTAGAATGTTTTGTCCTAACTATTACTGGCCAAGATATATCACTAAAGGAAAAAAGAGTGAGTCAGACATGTGATTTCATCAGTGATGTCATCAATGACATTTGTGATGTCATCTTTGATGTCCTGGATGTTAGCCTTAGCAATGCACGGTGGTGGCGCGAGTTATGGTTGCTTAGTTTACCATAACTAGCGAATTTCAGGGGGTTTTCGGTTTTACTTTGAACCATAACGTCCCTTTAACAGTTTTTTTTTTACTGAATATACATAGTGTGAATTTGATATGGGGATTCCCTTACTTTACATACATGTAACAGAATATACTGAACCCCCTGCTAGTGATTTTGATGTCCGCGGACTGTGCATATGTCCGTGGACAACATCAACACTACCCAAAAACTCAGGGGGTATCTTAAGTTGTTCTATCATGCCATATAAACACTGCACAAGTTCAACAAGCAGCACATAAACACATTATATGTAATAATAAATAAGAAGTGGAACCGATATATGTAACACATCAACCATCCATTTAAATACCATATGTACTAAAATGGAATATACCAAAACAAAAAAGATATGCTTCCAACATAATTACCTCACAAAAACTGCACAACTAGGAGCAACAGCAGAACTACAGAACAGTAAGAACACAATTTACCAGAAACTAGTAAGTAAAGTTCATTTTTCTTATATATTTCTAAACCTTCTGTATTAGGTACACTAAAAGTATTTATTTATTTATTTATTTATACAGAAATGTCCAGTACTTTGGAACGGCTTGAGGAAAATGTCCCACGTGAGGAAATGTCTGAAGACAGTGATACTAATGGTAGACACTTCTCTATATAACCAAATTAATTATTATTACTTTATGTGCACTTAACATATATTTTTTAACAGACCATACAAACATTGAAAATAATACACCAAAAGAGACATTAGAAAATACTCTGCAGCAATGGAAAAAAAAATGACATGCTCATGGAAAATTTCACTCTTTTGAAACATTTTGTGGAGGACCACATAAAAGAAATAAATTAAATATCGTTGTCCCACATGTACCTGTCCGCCCTCTCCATGTCCCAGTCAACTATCCACAAACCCTCAACACCAAGAAAAATGTTATGCTTCATACCCTCCCATCCATCCTATCCAAACCCCGATTCCCCTGTGTTTGTGTCAGTTTCTGCTCCCCCCCCTCTTTCCTAAATCTTATATCTGTTTATAATAAAAAAAATTGTGCGTTTTAATTCAGTCCTTTGTCTTTTTTTTTTTTTTTTTAAAGGCAGTTGAGGTGTCCTCGGACACCGCGCCTGTCCGGGATGTCCGTAATTAGCCAAAATGGAGGTGTCCCAAGGACACTATCCCTGTCCGTACTGTCTGTAGAACATCTACGCACATGCACACCACACCCAAAAGTCCTACGAACATCGCACCTGTCCGTAACTGTCTGTCTCACTTGTGTCACACTTTTAATTAGTTTCAGGACCTGAACACTGTCCGTAGTAACACCTGTGCGCAGGCGCACAACCGTTCCTGTGCATTTGGTGCCCTGCGGACACCCGTTCTCTTCTCGGGCGTGTTCGCAGTGTCATGTGACCGCACCCACCCTGAGCGTGTGTCCTGAATTGCAGACAGTATCCAGGTCCTCAAACATTTTAAAAGTACTTTTTCAGACAATCCAAAGTATTTTACAGTAAAAGCTCACCACTGCACATGTCCCAGACAATGACCCTGACTTTCTACATACTTCTTGGAACTTTGAGCCTTTTTGGGGTGGTTGATCTGTCCGTGGACAGCGCGGGTGTCCACGAAGCGCACATCAGCACCCCTATAAAAGGCCACATCCCAGAGCTAATCTTTATTGTGTCTTCCTACTATTGAAGATAACCTGCCTTTGCTGAAACCTGATGGCATCCATGGCTGCTGTTCTTCCACGTGGTACATCTGCCTCAGCACCACCCCCAACCCCTCCACCACCACCACCACCACCACCCCAAGGGCCTGAAGAGGGGGGAACAGGTGTGAGGATGTAGAGGAGGATGAAGAGGATGAGGTAGTGGAAGTCCCTACTACCAGCACTCACCGTGAGTCTTGGGTGTGGCAGATATTTACCATTCATGGTGACTTACCAAAAGCACGTGCGAACAAGGTCACCTGCAACCAGTGGAAAATGGTGCCTAGTCATGGGAGACCTGGTTCGTACAGCTTTGGTACGACATCTATGAAGCGACACCCAAGATCGTTCCTCGGTGGGGCCATTCGCAAGGTTGTACCAGGTGATCAACGTAGTAGGTTGTGTTCCTCTACCACATCCTCTGTTTCCTCTAACCACAAGAAACACTCCTGTGGGAGAGCGCATCCCTCCAGCTGCCTCACAGGCCATTCACAATGCTGTTGACACTTACCTTTCGAAGGTCACAATATTGTGTATGTACTGCGACGCAGTGCTCTGCAGGGGGGACAGTCTTTGAAGTGCTTTCGAGACTGCGGTCACAGAGCACCAGAAGACCTGCTACCTACCTAAGGAAGGTCCACCCTACATCTTCCTCTCTCCACCTGCCCTTTCTTATCCCCATGGTTGGTGTCCCTTCCTTACCCCTCCTCTCCTAGTGTGTCGTGTGTAAAAAAAAACCAAAAAAATATTTTAAAAAAAGGCTCTTTTCAGAGCTGCCTTTCACAGTTTAAAAATAGAAGTGACAAATAAATGGAGCAGGGCCCTGTTCATTTTTAGAAGTCCGCAGACATTTAAAATTTTGGGGTGCTGCCCTAGCAAAACCATTGTACTTTTCTCTGGGAGGAAGTGGTGGCCCTGAAAAGAGCCTTTTGGTGGTGTGTTTTTGGGTTTGAAAAACCTGAAATGGTCAACACTTACTGCAAAATGGATGGCTGTAATTCCAAAAAAGGTTGCAATGCATTTTGTACATTTCTCAGAAAAATTTGATTGCCAGCATAAGTAAGATGGACTCCAACTCTGC
The DNA here is from genome assembly GCF_040938575.1 of Ambystoma mexicanum. Taxonomy (NCBI): domain Eukaryota; kingdom Metazoa; phylum Chordata; class Amphibia; order Caudata; family Ambystomatidae; genus Ambystoma; species Ambystoma mexicanum. Next base: position 707,279,262 of record NC_090933.1, read on the forward strand.
GAAAAATGTATGCGCTACGAAACATAATATTTTCATTGTGAAAAGAGGACATGCCAACATCTCTTAGAAAGGCACAAACAGCCTAGTTGACATTGTGCCTCGCTTTCTCCATTTGTGCACCAAATGAATAAGAACGCAGCCACATTTGTCTCTACGCAATACGAGAACAAATTACTTGGGAATTTGGAAACATGTCCATGACCTTCCCAAGTCCTTCTTTCATTGCAAATTGGAAAGAAATTCCAGACACATGTCCTAAACTGTTCCCTCCACAAAGAATTATAATTATGTCTGGATGATGCTCTGTCTCCAAACTAGCACAGAGAGGTACCAAGTCCAGCCACTTCATTCCACACACTCCATGCCAGTGCACTTCCACATGAGGGAATCCAAGATCTGCAGCTACTCCACAGCGTTCTGCATGCACCTCCAACCAATGTATCCATGGGTCTCTCAAAATCCAGATAATCTGTTTTCTAAAACACACAGCCATAGCCATCTGTTCTTCTCTCAGGAAAAAGACTTTCTGACAAACTCTTACACAACAAAACACACCCAGTAACTTTACTGACCAATCCCTTGCTCGGCTCATTCTCATTTGCAAGCCTCTCCACCCCAAAATCCCCATATGTAGTACGCGGTGTCCACGGACTACCGCCATGTCCGCGGACATATCGAAAAATCTGAGCATGGTGAATGTAAATTTAAATAGTGTACCCCATTTCCCCTTTGCTTGACAGACACCTGTTATATATTTTTTGGGGTGGGGGAGGGGTTCTTACTTTACTCCTAAAACCTTCACATAACCTTCTCCAAAGCAGCCCTTGCATTCCAAAACAGCATGGCATTTCCCATAAAAGATAAGAAAATACCATCTTCTTTAAAATAAATAGCATTACTGGAATCAATATTCTCAGTATTACAGAACAACATACCAGCCCTAAGCATGAAAGCACACAAGCCTCGGTTGATTGCACACCTAGCAATGTTTTGCTGAGGACAAAAAACAGAACTATTGTCCCATATTGCCCTAGGTACTAATCCAGAAAAAATTACTTTGGCATTTGGAAGGATGTTCATTACTGCTTGAACCAAGTGTTCCAAATCTGCCAACAAAGTAGGGGCACTGACATAGCCCAAATGGAAAGCACCATAATGCAAAACTACCACATGGGGACTGTTCATCCTGCCCATATCTTCACAAACTTGTACAATCCCCTGTACATTACAATCAGGCCCAGTGCCCCACACCGCCTCTACTCCTTTAACATCAAAATTGTTTGCCACATGCCTGCATTGAGCATACTGCTGTAAACCATGCACAAACATGTCTCCAAGCACCAACACGCAGACTTTCCCCACCTCTACCATCTTCACTACAGTCTCTTTAAAAAAAAATCCACAACCTCAACATGGCTGATCCCTAGAGCCACCTTTCCATGCTGGATTTGAGGAAAACCCTAGATGTGGCACGCCCTGTCCGCTGACAGCCACGGTGTCCGCAGACCGCGTAACTCTTGGACAGCCCTTCTACCCTTTCCACTTCAATCTCTCTGCCATTCCCTCATTGGATACAGCTAAGCAGTCACACAACCATCTACCAATCACATCCAAGACCTCTACATCTAACTCCATCATCAGAGTTCAGAACTTCAAATGTACTGTTGATCACTCCGAATACAAGTCTCATATCATTGGAAAGCACCTACTACAAAAACTACTAGTCTCCAAGATTTCTATTTACAGCTGCATGCATATCCACATGCATGAATACACACTACAGGTATGCATATTTTATTCAGAGTACATGTACAACTCTTATGAATGCATATAAACAGTAATGCCACTTAACCTGTGCAACCTATAAAATGAACTTACTGTAATTGTTACCCCCCATCTGCTATAATCAACTGTTACTTCCAAACCGGTCTACCATCTAATTATATTCATGTTTTTTTTTTTTTACACACACCTATCTAAAAGATTATAATATTAGAAGATGGGAGAAATAACAGTATACTTGTGGAAACACACTTAGTAGTGTATTATAAAATTACATACAGCCATGAAAAGGTCATGCATCTTCATACACTCACACATATAAACACTATCATTGAAAAGCTCCCAGCTGCAATAACACCACTGCCTGTAAATCACATCCTTCTGCTTTCTTACCCACACCTTCACAAATGCATACATTCCATGCTTTTCTATACAGTTTCTGCCATTTACCTTATAAAAATTGCAAAATAAATATATTATTTCTTCTTTCTCCTAACATTCTATAACACAACTTTAAAAAAAAATACAAGTGAGTTTCAAACACTTAATATTCTACTCATTTGCAAAGCATGTTGAACTAATATATTGTAAATAAAATATAAAGGCTGCACATAGCCAAATGAAACTGCATGCATAAACTATGTTCAGCTATCAAACAAGAATACTACTACAAAAAACATAAAAATCAACGTCTAAATTATCAGTGTTATAAACACAAAATTTACTAACTTCTTTCTTTTACAATTGCAGTGAAGACCACTCTCCTGAAAAGCAGCAGCATCTGAACGACAAACAACTCAGAAGAAACCTGCTCAATCCAGAAAAATAAAAAAGAGTAAGTACAATACTACCATAATATTCTTACTGTTACTCAAACACACTGTGCGTTTGATTCATGTAATTTGTGCACCAAGAAAAAACAGATTTGTGCACCATTCTGCCCACAAATCCCCATTTATTAAACAGTGATTAGCAGGCAGAATGGCACACAAATCCCAGTTTTTCGGAACACAAATAACATAACTCCGCCCCTAGAAAGTTAGTATTACAAAACAAAGAACGGTTTTAATTTTATACCCTTAAATTAACTATTCGTGCTTCTCCTCACCACTAGCTCATTTTCTACTGTCATCTGAACCGCAGTATAGTAACACAAATAGAAGAATAGCCTTCCCAACTAATTGTAGCTGCCCAATGCACAATCTCACCATATACATCCTTACCATCATACTCAGACACACATGCAAACAGCACACATACATTGCAGAACAGCCCAACCCATACGTTGCCTACCAAAAAGCAAGTCTGTAGAAAGCAACACAGAAATAGAGCAAATGACAATAAAAGTGTCCAAAATAAGCATCCATCTCTAGCAGAATTTTAGTTCAAACAAAACAGCTAATACAGTCATTAAGCGAAACAAAATAAGCTTTGAGTACAGAAACATTGCCTCCTCTATCAAAATGTAAAACGAAACAAAGTGATTAACAAGAATTCAGCTACCACTACTGCTAACACTGATCCTATTAATCTTGATCTAGTGGCAAGTAACCATACCAAAAAAAAGTATTTTAGCAAAAATGTTGCACCACATAGTCCTTCAGAATCTTATAAAAACAGGAGACAAATCATGCACAACCCTTAAAACATACCGTAGAAAATTAACCTTAGAAGCTTTGATAGACAGTGCAATCCTTCTCAAAAGGAAGTTATTTTAGTGTTAAACAGAATGAAACCACTAACAAAACTAACTACTAAACTATAAAAAAGAATTCTCAATAAACGGAATGTAAACAAAAATCACTTCTTAAATATCTGTGGCGGTGAATGGAGTCACACCACGAGCACAGAACCATATTTCAATGAAGAAGCATACAAACAAAAGCAAACAAACACAATTGCCATACATAGCAGTGGACGAGGTTATGAAAAACTTAATACCAAAATGCAACAAGAAATACTGCTTACAAAAATATCCCCAGAAAACTCATTATCACCTTTCCATTCGAATGAACCAGAATGCCCAGTATACAAACGGCCATGCACGTCAATGTGTAAAATTGGCAAAAATCTTTCAAATCTTTACGGCAGTTCCTCAATCAGTATGTGAAAGGCAAAGACAAAATTAAAATGAAACTGCTATAAAATATGGATACCTGTCCAGTACGCAACTACACTTGCAAAAGCACCTTCCATCATATAAAAATGATATCAACACATCATTCAACTATAAGAAATCTAGTCTATAAACTGTACTATGCTAAAAGTCCTGCTTTAGCACTAGCCAATTTAAATAACAATCTTCTACATGATAGAGCCAAAGACCTACTCGAAGAAATAGAGCATATCCAGAGAAAATATTATGGAATTGAAAGCCACTTACAAAATGCAATAACTTTACAACAGACTAGCAACAATTGTACAGATGGCAACCTTCTACTACACATACAAAAAAGAAATACTAAAATTTTAAAGTACATCCGCTGAAGTACCAAACCGTGTGTGTGTTGCCACATAACTTTTTATAAAACAAACTATAGACGTAACATACAAAATAGAAGACAATGAAGATTCCAAATGGTTTGAATTAGCTCTCTACCTTATAGCAGAAAACAAATATGAAACAACTGACCCCTTAATAATTTGCAGTTACTGCACCACAAAACTTAACAACCAAACTCCTTCACGTGCTATCACAAATAACTTGGAATTATTCCCACTACCAAAACCCCTGCAACAACTCAATTTATATGAGAGCATCATAATTCAAACAGTGCACCAATTTCAAGCAATAATACACCTTCAACCAAAAACAGCAACATTACCTCCCTCTGAATTAGTGAAAGGCATTTGTGGCAAAGTAGTTTATTAACCATTAGATCTAAAAGAAAATGTGCACACTCTGGGAGTACAACGTCCAATAGAGAAATCTTTAATTGTCTTAGTAAATGGTGTGCTTACAAAAGACAAAGCATTGTAGACTTACATAAAGTTAGACAAGCCTTGCAATATCTAAAAGACAATAATGAATACTACAAAGAAATGAATATTGTAGAAAACTTAAGGGAAACAACTGAAATAATCCAAGTGTCCCCAGAAACTGGTCAATTTGAACTTCTAGATCCTGCTACAGTATCCAATATTTAGACCATTATACAATTCCACTCTAGTGACACCATAGATGATGCACTAGAAACGTACCAAATGCGACAAATCAAAGGATCACCAATCAGCATATGGGAAAAAAGTATAGAAGCACGTGCTTTTCCTCTACTCTTTCCTACTGGGAAAGGAGGAAGGTACGATGATAGACCCATTCAGATAACAGCATCAGAATACGGCTTGTTACGAATATATTCTGAAAATCCACATTTTGTCTAAATCTCGGAATACATATTCCACCTACTCTTTGAAAGTGAACTAGCAACTTTATGTTACGGAGTTGCACACACATTGAAATCAGGAACGCACTTTCAAAATATGTCAGCTACGCAATTACTACAAAAAGTGCAAGAAAAAGATGAGGTTTTACAATCAAGCATTACAAATATGTTAGCAAACATAGTGGTACTAAAGAGTACTGGTTCAGACGTCACAGAGATGTACGTTGTATGATAAGAAACCTTGGCCCACCCACTTGGTTTGTTAAATTATGTTGTGCAGAATATGAATGGGAAGATTTACATGATTTCCTACGCATATCAAACAAAAACAAAACAAACAGATATACTAACACCTGGAGAACTTTGCTCTTTCGATCCTGTTAATGTTTCAAGATATTTCCATCATCGCTTCATTGCTATGCTACACTTTATTTGTAATAAAACTGTTCCTCCCCTTGGAGAAGTGCAACACTTCTTTTGGAGAAAAGAATACCAAGCCAGAGGAGCACCACATATCCACATGCTTTTATGGATTAAAGATGCTCTTAAATTTGGTCAAGACAGTGATGCCATTGTTTTACAGTTTATCGAAAAATATGTCACTTGTGAAATGCCATCAGAAGCAATAAATAGTGATCTTCATGCACAAATTGTACAATTTCAAAGACACAAATGTGGGAAATATTGTTGTCGCAAATACAAAAACAAAGGGAACTACTACACCAAAAGCCGCTTTGGTTTCCCTAGACAAGTTACAGAAACAGGTGAAGTGAACAACTTCATGTCTTCAGTTAGACAGTGTTAAAGGTAAATCACCTAAGAACACATATTACATAAAAAGAACAGAAGAAGCAAAATATATCAATGATTACAATGTAATCATTGCCCTCTTATGGAATGCAAACATAGATTTGCAGAACATTGCAGACAATTCCACTGCAGTTGCACAATATGTTACAGCCTACTTAACCAAAGCAGAAAAAACAGAGCTTCAGGACCTCTGGAATGACCTATCATTGCACAAAACACTGTCTCAGAAATTGTACAGTTTAGGCATAAAAATGCTCTCAGAGAATGTGGCTGCTATGAAGCTGCAGATCGTTTAACCGGTACTGCTTTGTATGGAAAATCTGAAAATATAGTATGGCTAAGTATAGGTCCTGCTAAATCTAGAAGGGAATAGTTTCTTACCTGTAACTTCATTTCTCCAGCATTGGTATCTTTCATGGATTCACATGCTTAGAATATTCCCCGTCGTCAGGCTGGGAATCCTCGGTAAATTATATAGACCTTTTCCATAGGAAAAATTTCGACACTTTTTTGTGTCCTATTTACGTCGTTTTGGGTCGCGTACGCCTGTGCCACTAGGACGTAGAGGTATAAGTAGCCCCGCCCCCGCGGCTCCCTCAGATTTCGAACCCCCAAAGTAGTATGGGGGGACATCTGGTTTGCATGCCAGGGGAGGCCGGCGGGCGCATGTGAATCCATGAAAGATACCAATGCTGGAGAAATGGAGTTACAGGTAAGAAACTATTCCCTTCTCCAGCATTGGATCTTTCATGGATTCACATGCTTAGAATAGATTGTACAGCAGTATCCCCCTAGTTGGAGGTGTGTATGCAAACCAATAACACTAACCATGAATGCATATTCGCCATGGCTAAACTTCAAATCATAGTACATGAACAGCTAAAAAACAACACTTTAAAGTACATTAGCCGAAGGATACACCCCCTTTATTGGGGCCTACCTTATTGAAACAGGTGCTGCAGGACTGCATGACCCATCTGTGTATCCTCAGCATGTTGTTGTTCGAGGCAATAATGCCGGGTAAACGTATGTGGTACCGACCAGGAAGCCGCCTGACATATCTCCCAGCGGAATCCCAGACCACAATGCTGCCGACGACGAAGCAGATTTCATCAAATGGGCTCGTGGACGTCTTTCTAGCGGTTTCCCAGCTTTTGAGTGGCGAAAAGAAATGGTAGATGACACCCAGCGGGACAGTCCTTGTTTTGAGATTGCTTTACCTTTAGCCGAAGGGCCGTAGGCCACAAATAGCTGTCTTATGTCCCTGAGATTTTGAGTGCGATGGAGGTAAAATTTCAGAGCCCTTCTCACGTCCAACGTATGGAGAGTCCTCTCCGCAGCAGACGAAGGTGTTGGAAAAAACGTCAGTAGCACCATAGAAGAGTGCTTATGGAACATGGTAGGGACTTTAGGAATGAAATGAGGATTAGTAGCCAACACGACTATTTTTGAAAAACCTCAAATATGGTGGATCGATCACTAACGCTTGCATTTCTGACAGCCACCAGAAAAGCCAGTTTCCATGATAGGAATTTCAATGACGACGATGACATTGGCTCAAAAGGAGCCTTCATTAGTGCTGCTAGAACCAGGTTAAGACTGGAGGAAAAGTTCGGAACAATCCTTTCATGAAATGTTTAATCAACCGGTCACTAAATAATGGAGTTGAATGACTCTTCCGAGTAAATCTCGAAATGGCCGCCAGATGTACTTTTATCGATGAAAGACAAACTTTTGAGCCAGTAGCAAGTATGGAAGAAGCTGCTCCGGTGTGATGTGAAGTGGACGTAAACATGGCTGATCCCCGCACCAAATACAGAATCTCTTCCATTTGTATGTATACGAAGCGTTCGTGGACGGCGCCCTTGCAGCTTGCAAAATGAGACGACAGTCCGGTGGAATTGCTAACGTACCAAACTCGGAGAAATCAGGAGCCAGGCTGTCGGACTGAGGCTGTCCGGGTCGTGGTGCCAAACCGCCCCTTTGTCCTGAGACAGAAGGTTCGGGATCCTCTGGAACCTCATGGGCTCCGCTGCTGAAAGATGGAGTAGATCGGAGAACCACACTTGTCTCGCCCAGTACGGGGCCACCAGGATCACCCGACATGGATATCTGTGAATCCATTGCAGCGTCGGACGTATGAGTGGAAACGGGGGGGGAACGCATACAAAAACTTGTTCGTCCACAGGAAGGAGAATGCTTCCCCCAGTGAGTCTTGCTGTGGCCACCTGCTTGCGTATTGTAAGCACTTCCTGTTCTCTCATCGCGAAGAGATCTGGAGCCGGACGACCCCACTTTTCAAAGAGACGGTGTAGTTGTTGGTCGTTCAATTCCCATTTGTGTAGCCGATTCATCTCTCTGCTGAGAGAGTCTGCTTGCACATTTTTGACTCCTGGTAAGTGGAACGCCAATAGATATATCCTGTGGCAGAGGGCCCAATGCCAGATCTCCTGGGCTTCGGTCGACAGAGTCCTGGAGCGAGTACCCCCCTGTTTTCTCAGGTAAAACATTGTTGTCGTGTTGTCTGTCATTATCCGTACAACGGATCCCTTTATGCGTGGCAGAAAGGACTTCAGGGCCCACCACACTGCCCTTAACTCCAGCACATTGATGTGAAGGTTGGACTCCTGCGATGACCACCGACCTTGAACTTGAAGGGAATCCAGATGAGCTCCCCATCCAGTCAGAGAAGCATCTGTCACCACAGTCATCTGGAACACAGGTTCCAGTAAGGGCACTCTTCTTGTTAGTTTTTTGGCGATTCTCCACCACTGAAGTGCCTGTACGAGCTTGCTGTTGATGGTCAATTTGTCCGACCAACGACCTACGACCTGAAAGGGCCTCATGAAGAGACGACAATTGTTGATCAAAGGTATACAGGACGCCATGGTCCCCAGCAGGGACATGTACCTTCTCACCGACACTCTGGTGTTGACTTCCCATTCCGATGCCTTGTGTCGTAGTTTCAGAACTCTTTCGATGGATGGTTTTACCAATCCTGACTGCGTCTGGAACTCCGCCCCCAGAAAAACCAAGGTCCTTGATGGCGTTAAGGAGGACTTTTCAAAGTTTATTGCGAAGCCCAAGCGCTGTAGGAGGGACATGGTGGCATTCAGACTTTCCTGTGCCCTTTCCAGAGATAATCCCCTTACCTACCAATCGTCCAGATATGGGTACACATGGTGACCTTCCTTCCGTAACCAGGCTGCCACTGGTGCCAAACATTTCGTGAACGTCCTGGGAGACGATTTTAGTCCGAATGGGAGGACCTTGAACTGATAGTGGGTTCACCCGATGACAAACCGCAGAAATCTTTTTATGTCGTTGACGCATCGGGATATGAAAGTACGCGTCTTGAAGGTCTAGCGACGGCAAAGAATCTCCCGGTTGTATCGATCGGATAACCTCTTGCAGAGTAAGCATTTTGAACTTTAGATTCTTTAGCATCTTGTTGAGAGCCCGTAGATCAAGAATGGGATGCCATTTTCCATTGGGTTTCTTGACCACGAAGTAACGGGAGTACACTCCCTTTCCTCTTTCTGCCACCGGGACCAGTTCTATAGCCCCTTTCTGCAGCATAAGCATCACTTCCTGCACCAGTACCTGAAGATGGGATTGCGGCGAGAACACTGGCGGAATGTGTGGTGGCTTGTCCTTGAACTGTAGGAAGTGACCCAGACGTATCGTGTCCAAAACCCATTGGTCCGTTGTTATGCGCTCCCACTCGTCGACGCGACACTCTGCCCCCCAGGACGTCTCGAAACATGTCATTGCTGGGTTTTTGCCGGTCGATCCTTCGCTGACGATGAGTAGGAGCCTCTCCTTCTTGAGGAATGGTAATCTCTGCCTCTACGAGTAGCTTGGGCTGCTCGTCTGTAGCCTTGGGAAGAGTAGGAGGGCCGACTGAAACCTCAGTCTCTAGGTGATCGAAACCGGGAGTTTCCGGAAGCACCTCTGAAAGGACGAAAGGAAAGAACATTTCTGCCACTTTGGAGGGCTCCGAGTGACCGAGCAGTGTCGGAGTCTTCTTTCATGCCCTTCAAGGCTTCATCCACTTTCTCGCCAAACAGTTGTTCCCCTTCGCACGGCATGTCCAGCACCTTGTATTGCACCTCTGGTCTAAAAGTCGTTCACTTAAGCCAGGCTTGCCTCCTTAACACTACGCCGTTATTGATTTGTTTAAAACCGGCCTCCGCCAGATCAACAGCGATATTTATGGAGTGATTGGAAGCCTCTTCCCCTTCACGTACTAGTAGCATAGCGGACTTCCTGTGTTCCTCTGGCAGATGGTCTAAGATAGGAGCCAAACGATGCCACATCCCTATTATACCGTGCCATAATGGCCAGGGAGTTGGCTGCTTTCACTGTAGTCGCACTGACTGACAATACCTTCTTTCCAAACGCATCTCGTCTCCTGGCATCGTTGTCCGCGGGGTCGTGCATTTGTGTTGCAACCTCGCTTTTCTGGCCGCAGCAGCGGACACCACCGAATCCAGCGAAGGTTGAGACGTCAAGCATTTGGGGGTTGACTCCGGAACCTTGAATTTCTTTTCTAACCGTCCTTTTATCGCCGGTTCTGAGAAAGGATGACGCATGGTCCTCAACCCCTCTTGCCAGACATGGTCCAAAATGGGGATAGCAAACATCGATTTTCTTCTCTTGCCCATATGATCGAAGAGAAAGCAATCTTTCTTCACTTCTTCCGGCGCCAGGCCAAATTCCGCACACGCTTTTCCTATCATTGCATGGAAGGCCCGATGTCATCCGGCGGTGATGGTTGCGCCCGGCTCTTTGGAGTTTCCATCTCCGCATCCGACTCCCATGTGGGGTCCCTTGAGGGGGATAATAATGAGACGTCTGAAAGGGACCCTTCACGCTCTGACTCCGGCAGTTCTCCCTCCTCCGAGTGTGGGCAAGAACAATCCTCCTCCGGGCAAGTTGTAGGTATTCTGGTCGTCGAGCGAGGAGCCGGGCCTGGTTTGGCGACGACCGGCGTAGCCTGCGGTACCGTCGGGACACCAGTGTGAGGCAACTGCATGTCCAGACGTAACAGCTTCTGTAACGTGTTCAACACCTCCAGGGACAATAGAGACTGGGGATTCAGCAAGGAAGAGGTGGTTGGGATGGCACTCCCACTCAAACTGATTGCACGTAACCCCAGATCAGTCGGCTGTACGATCGGACCACGGTCCTTCTGCCGACGAGACGGAAAGGGCTGTGTCTGGCTGCAACAAGGCCTCAGGCAAGATCGGGTTGAAAACTTCCGGCAGCCAACCCACCGAAGGTGCCACCGTCAACGACGACATTTTCTCCATAACCGCTGTTTGACCCGCCGTAGTGATCGCGGGAAGAGCAGGCACAGATGGCAAAGAAGACATTGACGATCTGACCGTCGTCAATGAAGTTTTTGCCGCAGAGCCTTGTGGTGCACTCGCCGGTTTTGAACTCGGCTTGTGGGTCGACGACACTCTACTCGAGGTAGAGCCATGACAGTCTTCCGAGGAGGATTTCAATTTCTTCTTTTTTGATGAGGAGGAAGAAGAGGACGTTTTCTTTGACGAAGAGTCCCTCGCAGGAAGTTTAGCAGAGGGTTTTTTTTCCGATTAACGTGGTTTCTTTGTCGGGGGCTCTGCCGACACAGAGCGACGAGGGGGCACCGGAGATTTAGATCTCGAGGCAGTAGAGCCTACCTCCGATGCAGGGTACGCACCCGCCCCGTCATTGAGCCAAGTCACCAGGCGTCTGTTTCGGTCCTTCAGGGTCTTCTGGGAGAAGCCTTGACAGATCACTCACGTTTCGGCCGAATGAGGAGGGTGAAGACAGTAAATACAGTCCATATGCCCATCACCTTCATACACTTTAAGACCGCATGTAGCACACGGACGAAACAAAGCCTTTCCAGACATTTTCAAAGGAAGTTGAAGAAGAACGCACAAGACGATTGAAATCTGAGGGAGCCGTGGGGGCAGGCTACTTCTACCTCTACGTCCTAGTGGCGCAGGCATACGCGGCCCAAAACGACGTAGATAGGACACAAAGGTGTTGACATTTTTCCTATGGAAAAGGTCTATATAATTTACCGAGGATTCCCAGCCTGACGACGAGGAATATTCTAAGCATGTGAATCCATGAAAGATCCAATGCTGGAGAAAGAGTTCTCAAATCATATGACGACATAGAAACAATAGACAAGAAAGATCCCAACAGCCAAGACATTTTGAAAATCAATTTACTAGACACATACTACCCAAACAGGAGTACCACTTTGGAAACCATGTGTCTATACCACATAGCCCAAAACTTCACATACAAAAATCTAAAACCCGATGAAAAAAAAGAGTGACAAATTGTGAAGGCAGCTTAGTGAAACTTACCAAACCAAGCTTAATCATATCAAATTGTCATTAAAAACTCCTCAACACAAATGACTATATAACATGTCCCTGCTACAACTTTTTAAACCATGGAGAAAAGAAGGAGATACACTAGATATTTATGATTCCTATGAAGATGCTTTGAAAGCAAATGAAAGCACTATAAACGATGTAAATTTTACACAGTACAAAGCAATGTTGCACAATGAACAGAAACAAAAGAACTCTAGGCCCAACTAGATAAGGACACTCCTGACAGTAGTCAACCTTCTGTAACAGGAAGCCAAGAACCAATGGGACATTCGCTAATAGCAAATGAGGCAGAATTAGCTATGAAAGAAGTAGAAAACACCATGTGTCACTATGAAGAAGATACAGAAGACTTAACTGTACTACAATCAAAAATGAAGAGCAACGTACCGTTTTTCAAGAACTAACAAATGAAATTGCACATGGTGTACAACATGAAAATAAAGAATGTACCTGACAAAATTACAAACCTACACTACTATAAGTCAGTGGTGAAGCTGGTTCAGGAAAAACATTCTTAATAAAAATCATCAGCAAGTTCCTTCAACAATTGACAAACTGTCAGCTGTTGTAACTGCCCCCACCGGTTTAGCTGCCTACAACACAGGCGGTGTCACTTTACACAGATTACTACTCCTTCCAGTACAACACCAAAACAAATTAGAATATTACACACTTTCTACTGGAACTACGCAGAGTGTTAAAACAAATGAAAATGTTACTAATAGATGAAGTGAGCATGGTCTCTAACCTAATGTTGGCTTTGATTCACCTCAGATTACAAGAAGTACTTAAAACAAACTACGAAGAGCTCTTTGGAGGAAAACACATTGTTTTTGGAGATCTTCAATTGACACCAGTGAAAGGTGAACCTATTTTTAAAACCTTAGGACACAAACTGCCTTAAAATTGTTGGCAGAATAGGAAATGTCAACCTTTGGCAACATTTCCAATACAGAGAATTAACAGAAAACATGCGCCAGTCAGCAGACCTCACCTACGCCAACATTTAAAAAAGTATTAGAGTTGGTGTACTATCTCAAGAAGTACAAGCAATATTAAAAACCCAGCACACCCCTGCACTTTATGGCCATAACACATGCGCTATTGATGTCATGGAACAATTAGCACACAAAAAAGTCAATTGTATGTCCTTGATGCTAACTCTTGCAAGCTGTTCCAAATTCAATGAAACAATGTTGAAAAAAGAAATGCAACCAATAATTGAAATTTGCTCCACAGACAAACTGGACGTACATGCTATGACACTACCCATGTGTCAACAAGCCACAACAAGACTAAATACCTTAGAAAATTTTATCTCCAACACAGCTGGTTTGGAGAAAATATTAAAATTATCTTTAAACTGAGTAATGCTTAAACGTAACCTTGACATGGAGCACGGACTAGTTAATGGAGCACTGGGTACAGTTGTTGGCTTTCAAACATACCCACATGACAACATTCGGTTTGTGAATATTCTCTTTGACAAACTTTCAGAAGTAAAACGGATAGGGCGCGCAACAGCTCGATTACTTCTTTTCAAAGACATGTATGTACGCAGAGAACAGTTTTCTCCAACACTAGCATACGCAGTCACTATTCACAAATCACAAGGTTTTACCCCAGATAAAGCATTGATAGATATTGGGAACAGTCTTTAAAGAAGGCATGAGCTATGTAGCACTATCACGCTTACGTACACTTGACGGTCTATTTCTAATCAACTTTGATGCAAGTAAACTAAACGCCGATATTCCTTGCATTTTAGAATACAATAGACTACGTTCACTATACACCCCCATCTAAAAACCTATCCTGTTCCACAAAAAGCAAAACGGCAAAACGTTGTAAAAGAAAACTACTTCAAACAGAAATGCAACAGGATTTCACTGCAAATCCTCCAAAGAGAGTAAAAACAGCTAATACTTCATCAATTACCACAACCAAAAGAACCTAATACCCAAAGTAACTCGGGTACTTCTTCAAAGCAGCAACACAGACTCTGAAGAAATGACTTGGACACAGAACTATCTGGTCCATTCACATTTTCAAATATAACTGGTGTAAATTGCTCCGCAAATGTAGCAATAAATATTCTATTTCAATTGCCACCAATTGTTGACAACATTTACTTACACAGTACAGACCAATTGTGCTTGCAAATGTTAGTCCATCATAGAAATGCAAGCAACAATCCTGACAACACATAGTTTTCATGGAATAAAACAAGAATTGGACAACTGTGCTGGAATGGTGAAAATCCCTAAAAAAAAAAAAAAATCACAAGAAGATCCACAAGAATTTCTAATGTACTTACTACAATTACTGGAAAACAAAAACATATCTATAAATGAAATCTTCCCTATTTCATACACGTGGAAACATACATGCACTCTGTGCAACAATATGCAACACAAACAAATCCCTAATGAAAGTTGTGTGTATATACCCATACCGAACTGTGAATCCGTTCCATTTCAGCAACTTGTACAAAATGCAAGCCATGGCAGATTGTGAACTACCTGCAGTTCAGATAATCGCTCCACCTTACAAATACGAACACATAGTAAATACGTAATACTAATGCTTCTACGTTACAATGCAAATGGTACCAAAAACAACTGCAAGCTGACTGGATTCACACATGATCAAGTATCACTTGGTAAGAAACCTTCACAACCATAGGTATAATCTACCATGCAGGAACCACAACCAATGCAGGTCACTACACTGCATATATAAAGAATTGTGGATGGTTCGAATGTAATGATAGTACCATTGCTTTAAAGCAAATATTACCAGCAAATCGTATAAATGCTTATTTAATATTCTTAAAACCAAAATTTAATAACTAATCTGTGCATAAACATTAATAAAACTTCAATTAGAAAACTATAAACAGTTAGAATACGCCAACAGGTATCTAACTGCCCCAAGATTCTGCAACAACCAAACAGATAAATCAATACCACTAAATTATAAGACGAAATAAACAGTTGGAATACGTCAACAGGTATCTAACTGCCCCAAGAATCTGCAACAACCCAACATATAGAACATTAGCCAGAAACAAGTAAACGCTGAAAACACAGAAATAAATGTACTGTACCAAAACAAAAAAAAAGGTATTTTTTAATCCAACATGGATTATTTTTTTCCCACACACCCGATGATTTAAACGCACAGAAACTGAGCAAATTGCACAGTACACTGGTTTGTAAACTACTAAATATGAGGGTCGAAATGAATCAGAAATGTCTATTATTCAATGTTATCAGTCTTTATAAACATGATCTTTTCTTTTATCACAGAAATTGACAAAATATATCTGCTCCAGTTACCAAACAGTAAGTATATTAGAGTAAATACAACTCATAAATACTGCTCCATAACAACCATTGAAGCAAACATGTAACCATACACCACAATACAAAATGATTACTTCCATGGATATGTTATACTGAAGTGCTTGTTACCAAACTCTACAATTTTAATGAAATGACGTAGCCAAAACCTCACATACAAACTATACAAATCAAACAGTACATAAATTGTAGATTTGCAAATATTTCATAGATATTCAATTCTATGGATGTGATCTTCGGCCATGCACGCAAGACTCTAGGCCCTGGCCACCACCACCGCAGCATATCACACCCATAGATCATACACATAAAATCAAACAGCCATGCACACAAAACTCTAGGCCCTGGCCACAATCACCACAGCATATCACACCCATAGAATCAAACATTTTAACTGGCTATATGGGCTACTGCATTCATTTGTTTATGTCTGCGGCAGCGCAGCTGTCTGCGGACATGACACACACATCGGGGGTGCCTGCCACCTAAATAAATACAGCATTTCACCCATCTCTTACTCCCCCACCCTCCCCAAACACTCTTACACATCAAAACACTTGCCAAAGTTGTATTTCTCCCTGTTTGTCACTGCGCTGTCTGCAGATGTCCGCGGATCCAAGATGGCGGGCGCATCGAAACAATACGACGCACCTCACGCTTCATTCCAGCCAATCAGCGAATACGTCACATGTCCGCGGACATGACCCAAGTCGATTAGCCAATCGGTGTCCTGTCCGCGGAGCAAACAGGGAAATGCGTCAGCGGAGCGGACATAGATACTCATTTTTTTGTGACCTACTTTTTGGTCATTTTTAAAAAACTACTGAACGAATTTTAAACAAATTTACAAAAGCACACGTTTGGGACCAAGCCGCTGCTCCTGCCGCAAATTTGGTGAAAATCAGTTCAGCAGTTTGGGCTGTAGGCGTGAACAACGTTTTTTCCCCATTCAGTCTATGGGAAAAAAAGAATTGTTGGGACCCCGCTTATAACTTTGCTCTCACCAGACTTTGCAAGATTCAGATTGGGCCATATACTTCTTTTGCAAAGTGTGGTGAGGATTCGTCCAGGGGGAGCAAAGTTATAAGCCACCCAAAAAGTGCTCTTCCTATGGGACTGTGGCTGTGTAATACACACACAGCATACCATTTATCACTCACCAAAATTCAAATATCACTAGTTGATGGCTAGTAGCGGGTGCACATTTTGCAGTGTGTGTATTAATGACAAACATTACTTTCCAGTAATCATCTTTAAGCTTGTATCTGCTTAGATTCTCATGCTTTGCATCAGTTGACATCTAGTGGTTGCTGCAGAGTATTATACTATTTCTTTTCGAAGTCAAAAATAGGACGTTGACGGGGCGTTCCTGTAATACTGTGAAATGTAGAGTACCCAGGATTCGTCACACATCAAGGTCCTCCGATTGTTATATTTGTTCTGACCTGAGGATGCTTGAAGTGTATAGTGTAACTGAGGGAGCTGAAAAAAGTAACTAATGTTTTCCTACATGTTGTTTGCAATACCTTCAACTCCCAGAGTGGAGGGTATGGGGGTCCGTATGTGAATCTAAGCAGATACAAGCACCAGAAAGAGGATTACTGGAAGGAAATGTTAGTCTTCTGAGGCTTGTGGATGTGCTGAGAATCACATGATTTGCATAGATTAGCAAGCAGTAGCCAATGAAGGAGGTGGATAGATTTAAGGAACAGAAAAAAACATGTTTTAGACCACTTGCCCCATCTGTGAATCACTCCCGAGATGTGTCAACACAATAATGATGTGTTAAAGTGGGAAATTAACTCAATGTAGATGCTGAACAAATAGCTTCCAATAGTACATTTGCAGTGAAAGCTAAGGCAGCTCCTGTGCTACGTGTAGAGTGTGCACTAGGTGTAAAGGGAAGTGTTTTGTTTGATAGGCTGTAACATTGTTGGATACACCCAACAATCCACCTGGCGATGGTACCCTTTGAGACAGGGTCCCCATCTCTTCCGGCCATCAGCGAAACAAAAAGCTGATCTGTTTTCCTTAATGGTTTAGTTTTATTAAGTAGTACATGACCGCCCTGCATACATTTAGTGTGTGAAGAGCTCTTACTCCTGTGTTTTGAAAGAATGCTGGTAATTGAATGGATTGGTTTAAATGAAATTTAAGAAATGTATTTAGGAGAAATATTTGGTGTGTTCTTAGGACCACCTTGTTTTTTATGTACTGTAACAAAGTGCTCAGTAACAGAACGCTTGAAGCTTGCTGATTCTACAAATTGAAGTGATGGCTATTAGAAAGGCCACCTTGCAGGTGAGGTCTTTAAGGGATGCTTTCTGCATTGGCTCAAAGAGGGAGACCTATGACCTTGCTTAGTACCACATTTAAATCCCATCCTGGTTAAGGGTTAGCAACTGGAGGATTTCATCGTTTTACTCCTTCTATGACTGCTTTGACTACTAGAATTTTCCACCAGAAAACTTTGTTCTGAGATGTAGTATATGCAGATAGTGCCGCTAAATGAACCTGCAATGAATTGAAGACCAGCCCGAGACCAGTAAATGCAACAGATAATGCAAAATGTGAGATGGTGAACAATCAGTTGGATTGTGGTTAACATTTCTATAAACACACAACAAATTTCTGCCGCTTCTACAAATTGCAGTGTCCAATTTTAGGCCTGCGTGCCTCTCTTAAAACTTAATATGTCCATGCAACCGCCAGGTAAATTGAGGTGTCCGAATTTCATGAACTCGGGAGCCAAGCTGCTAAATTGGCTGTATGAGGTGGAGGGTTTAGGATTTGACCCAGACAGCAAGTTGAGAGTTGGAACCAACTTCTTTGGCGGGCACTGCGACACATTGAAAAGGTAAGAGTACCACACTTGGTATGCCCACATTGGTGCTACGAGTATCATTGTTAGATGAACAAGGTGATCAAGGAAATGCAGCAGGAACAAGAGTGGGTTCGGTGGAAAAACAAGCAAATATCTGACCAATTAATCCATAGTACATTCCCCAGGGGTCCCTTCTGTGAGAATCTGGATGTGTAATTTTGGCATTTTGCTTTTTTTGCTGTTGCAAAAAGATCTGTTTAGCTAACCCCATTCTGTAAAAATGTGCTTCAGAATGTCTGAATGGAATTCCCATTTGTGTTCTAGGAGTGGAGATGTGCTTAGGGCGTCTGCTAAGGCCAGTTAGTTACAAAGCAAGACCTGTCGCTGTACGATACATGGGAGGGGCTCCTTGTTGACCATGCCTGTACCTGTATGCAGTTAGATACCAATCTGGCGGATGGTAATGTTGATGTTGTTGCTAGGCCTGCAATATCAAGCATAGATCCCAATCTTACTGATGTTGTTCCCGATACTATTAACGCTATTGCTAGGCCTGTAGCGTCAAGCATAGATCCCAATCTTGCGGATACGGTTTGCTACCCCAGATACAGGTTGTGGCTTTATATCCAATAGCAGCAGAGTAGCTGTGACGATGGTCCTTTGTTAACGTTGCTGAACGCAGTGCAAAATGGCGACCTAAATTGTGTCCTTATAAACACGTGGTCATTAGTTAAACATTCTTGCAAAACAGCCAATTCTATGTCACCAACGTAGACATCATTACCATCACTGAAACTTGGTTTTCTGGTACCTCTGGACCAGACCTTGCACTTGCTGTGCAAGATGGTTATTTGGCAATTACCAAAGACAGACTCTCTGGCAAGGGAGGTGGTGCCACCATCATTTTTAGAAAGAACTTTAATATTCATGAGGTTACCATGGAGGTCCCTTGGAGCTCAAACTATTGATGGGTAAACATCTTGTTAACCCTTGTGTAACATACAATTTCTTTATACTGTATAGACCCCTTAATGAAATGTGCATTTTGAGACGGTTTATCTCTAGTCTCCAGCTAATGATTAAACCTTCTTCCAATATTTTATTGATGGGCGATTTTAATTATTGGTTTAATGATGGCACAGATCTTGCTGCTGCTTCACTTAAGCTCTTATTGATCTTGGCTTTCAGCAGCATGTTATGGCCTCCACCCATTGGCAAAGTGTGAGAAACCTGAGGGTATTCTCCCGACTATGCCTCGAGAATCCCTTATTCAGGTGGCCAAGGGAGGGCTGGTGCTCGCAGATCCCAACACTGGGGGTGGACAAGCGAGGATCACCTGGGTAGGGGAGCCTGAGGTTATGCTCGCGGAAATGCCCCAGGTGAGACGTGGTACTACAACTGAAAAGGAGAGGACAAGGACATAGTCCTTAAGATTTTCTTTGGTTATTCCAAATTTACCCCCTTCCTCCCAATAAATCTCCCCTATACAAAACCAACCATCCACCTACGGTAAACCCTTTAAGAACCCAAATCCCAGTGCTGTGAGAAACTACATTTCCCAGGATCAGTGTCTTTCGGTTAAATACCTGAATACTCCCAGTCATTCTCATTCACGTCCCTATGATTATTCTTTCCCAAACAGCCAATCCACCTTGACAAAACACTACCGTTCCCACCATCCCCTTTGTTCAGTTCACGATCCCAGCCATTCCAGTTTGCTTCATAAACCCTACCAATCCCGCCCCTCTGATTGTCATTTTCCTAACGCCCAGTCGAATATGACCGTTAACTACAGCTCCCACAACCCCTACAAAAATCTTCTTTCCGAGATCACCACAAACCCCTATAGTATGAGGATAACAATCCCATACAACACCTCTTCCTATCTATCCCGTAGGATACTCTGACACTCTACACCACCTCTCTTCTGACCCAAACACTTTCTTACAACATGGAAAACGATGCACTAAATCCAAAACGGTTTACCTGACAGTCGTAAACCAAGGGCCAGGCAGAGACAGGCAATTGACCAGAATCACACACACCAGACGGCCCTTTCCTTTTCTCACAGGCATAAAAGGTGGAGCACAAGAGCACAGGATAAGCAAGGCAGAATGCACGACGTGAGAGCTAACTCAGCACAGCAGTTCAAGAGCAGGCGAAAGACGGCGCAAGTCGAGAGGATACCAAGTGGAGGAGTGACCTTGCCCTTATCGACAGACCTGTGAAGCCTTGAGAGAAAGAATTGTAAAACCGCAGACAAAAGCCATCATGTGTTGCAGAAGACGTCAACTGTACCCGGGCACTTCCTCCGCCGACAGCCAAGCTAAGGAGAGATGCATGGCGCAGTGGTACCGGCCTTGACTCTACAGACAAGAAAGCAAAGCAGTTCATCATTGCTGGTGAGTCGAGGGGAAAGCAGAAAAAGAAACCAAACTGTGTTGAACAAAAGTAGCAAGCAGCTAATTGAACTTTGAATTAACAAAGAACTATTGATACAAGGAAAGGGGAAAGCAAGTATAACAGAATCAAACACGACATGGGTGTTCCCTTGAGAAACGCTAGGTGATTACCCTGGTGTTGAACTACAGTAAGCAGAAGGCCTTAGGAAAAGGCGGAAGAGGGTCAAAGTGGTCATACATGGGTCTTGTCAAATCCTCCCTACAGCAAAAAGTCAGACCGGCAGATGATTGGGAAACTAAAAGGAAACCAATACCGCATGGTAAAAACACTGCATGAATAGTGCGTTGTAAAGGTTGGCAGGAGTGAACCCGGCAAAGGGATGCTAACAAGAAGGGATGAAATCTGAAGTTCCATGAACATTGCGTTGACAGGAGTGAACCCAAACGAGGGAGGCCGGCTAACTGAAAAGGGGTCCGAACCCAAAGAAGGGAGATCCAGGGGTGGAAAGTCATCACGCTATCTATCATATTAAAGAAACTGTTAATTAAGTTTTTCAGTACGACTGAGGGGTCTGCGCCCGGAAGAGGGGGGCCCAGAGGTGAAGGAGTCACCCAAAGCCATACCAGGAACAGAACGTTTGTGTTTGTTTATTGAAGCTATCAGGCCCTCGAGGGCAAGATACTTTTTATTGAAAAGAGACTAACCATCGAAGAACTCGATAGCTGGAGCAGAATTGTGGGCTTGTGCTAGGAAAGCACGAGTGTGCTGTGCTCAGCAGACCCAACCTTGTCCTGCGCTGAAAACGTGGGGAAGGGAGACCGGTGGCAATCACATCCTGACTTATTATTTGTGAACACTTCTTTCTTTAGTGAAAACCCTATCCCACACTCTTTCTGTAATTCGTTGTTAGGATTTGGCAATAGTTTTTTTTTTAGTATAGACCTTTTTACTTTGACAACACGCCACAAGGACAGCCTTATTTTTCCATTTGATGGTCGATGCTTGCTCCCATCTTAGGTTAGGCATTTTTCCACCCTACATTTACGTTTAATATACTGATCAATTGTGTCTGTCTTTACTGTTTCCACCATGAGCTCCTTACAAAAGTCACAAACTGGATTGGATCTGTACCTATGAAATTAAGATTAATGGGCTCACCATCTCACCTGGTCAGCGGTCGGATCATTATTTTGTTAAATTCTGTCTGCCTTCCCCTAATTTCAAGCCGCATGTGCATCCTGTTAATATCATTGCCACCAAGCGTAATCTGCGCAAAGCTACAACAGATTTGCTTCCTCTGCTGCTAACATCTGCTCAAGACATTGTCGACTATTGTCAGCACTCACTGACCTTGGCCATAGATGAGATTGCTCCTTTAAGAAATCGTAAGATCTGTGTCACTTCTAACAAACAATCTTGGTTTATGCTCAATTTACATAATGATCTTACAAAAATAAATGTCACAAAAACTCTTTCCTCTGAAGACAAGGAAGTGTATCTCCCTGCAGCAAACACATCTAAGGGAGCCTTACTTAATGCATTTAGGAACACTGATTCACACATCAGTGCAGCTAAATCAGATTCTAAAGAACTGCTTAGAGTTCTTAGAGAATTGCAGTGCCCTGATGTGAGACCACAAGATGTTATCATCAAGGATGAAGCATGGTGCATTGCTATACAGGATGCCTTGATGAATAAGGTTCAAAGTCTTAAGGTAACTTTCGCACAAAATCAAGCTACTGCCCAGTCGCCTTGCCATCATTTATATTGTCTAATTTTGCTGAACAGGAGGAATGCAGCTTATCCATTCCCTTAAACCCAGTGTGCAAAGGAGATCCATGGCCAGCTGTCATTGCGAAGACTGTTTACACTCTCCGATCACTACGTTGATCAATGTTGCCTTTAATTCAGCTACTGTACCTTCTACCATCAAGCAGGCGTGGATTATTCGCTTAAGAAGTCCACCCTAGACGCTAGTATGGCTACCAACTACTGACCAATAACTAATGTTCCTTTCTTACTAAAGATTATCGATCGAGTAGCAGGCCTACAAATACAGTCTTACTTGGTGTTAGGCAGTCCAGCTTTAGGGCAGCAAATGGGACAGATACTGCCCTATTAGACCTTAAATCTAACATGCTCCAGATTATGTACACGGGTGGGGTAGCTCTGCTTATGGATCTATCTGCAGCGATTCGATCAGGTAGATTATAACATATTGGTAAATGGGGGACAAACTAGCAGAAGACTGTAGTCTGAGGCCAGAGCCTGGGTTCTCTCTTTTCTGTCTGAACACACTGCAGGAGTTAAGTGAATCTGCACCCGCCCCCCTTGTAAGCTTGATCTGTGGTGTCCCGTAGGGGACTTGTCTTTCCCCCACCTTATATAATGAATTCACAAAACCCTTGCTTGATGATCTTGGCGTGTTATATACCAACTATGCCAGTGACACCCAGATTTTCCTGCATGTTACAGGAGATTATTAACAGGATTCAGATAATATTAACAAGATTTTTAATACCGTCAAAACTTGGATGGCTTTTAATGGATTAGCACTGAATGACTCCAAAACTGAGCTGTTTATTGTCGGCACCCAACAAAGACTACCAAAGCTCTCTGCTGACTTGATAGAGTTTACCATTGCTGGTTGTGTCATTCTAGTGGCAACAAAGGTTAAAAAATTAGGAGTTTATCTTGATGCCTCCCTTACGATGAAAGCCTACACGAACAATGTCGTCTCTACAATCTCATTTTCTTTTAGAACTGTTGTGCCATATTCACCACTTCCTGTCCAAGGAGAATTGCGCTTTCCTGTCCTGGGCCATAGTTGGTGCAGAGATAGATTACTGTGGCAGCCTTTTGCACGGCACTACACAAGACAATATTACTACGCTGCAGACACATCAAAACAGTGCAGTCAGCATAAAGAATCAAATCAAACGTAGGGATCATGTTAGAGGTTTACCGCGCCCTACACTGGTTGCCAGCGAAGGAGCGTTTTTCCTTTAGAGTTCCGACTCTTGCCCATAAATGCCTGTATGGGAAAAGTCTTATTTAAACTCTAGTCTGACCTTTAATACTACTTTAATGGCCAGTCCCTGACTTTCTGCATGCCAGTTTCAGTTTCTGGTTTATGAATTTGCTTTTGGAGCGTTTCTCCAGTTTTTATTTATGTTTGTTCTTTTCTCTGGTTTATGTGTGCCTTAACGCCTAAGGCTCCTTGGCACATTACAAATGAATACAAAAACAAATTGTGTTCTCCTGGAACATGTTGGTCCTGGTGATGTATTTGCCAGAGAAGCCTCCATATTTTCTGAGCTAGCTTCGCTTTGGGAAGTGTGTTCCGCCCTGTTTGTTGAAAAACATCTGTTGTGCGGTCTGTTGTAATTAGCCAATTGTTTTCCCATTGATGTGTTTGTTGGAAAGCATGAAGTTTTGTAAACTGCTAAATGTTCCAAAACATGTATGTGTTTTGCTAGTGGGATTGACCATGTACCCTTCGCTGTGAGGTGTAGGTAATGGACTCCCTTACCTGGTTCGTGATGAGTCTGTTGTGATCTTGAGAGGAGTTGGCGGGTTCACAAACGGCTTTCCTTTTTAACATGTTATCTTTTGTTCACCATTTAAAGCCCCCAGTGTGGGCGAAACGTCCCCTAGATCGTCCCAATTTCCCTCTGCTTCAGACCACTGATCCGCTAACCACTCTTGTACTAGATGCACGTTAGCAGGGTGTGTTGCACAATGAAAATACAGGGTGCCATCATGTCGTGCAGCCGCAAAACCTTCCTGACTTATCCGGCGACAGGCACGCAAAAGGGAATTAGATTTAGATATGGTACCCCCTCTTTGGAGGGGGACACGAGAGTGTTCGGTTTTTCGATAATAGCTCCCAGAAATGGCTTTTGCTGACTCCGTTTTAAGCTGGATTTTTTTTAGTTGATGGAAAAGCCCACTTGATGTACAGGTTGAGAATTTGTCAGCTTAATTCTGGTTTCTTTGCTATTATTTATCAGTCGTCCAGATAAGGGTATGCTGGCATTCAGTCCCTTGAGCGGTGTGCTGCTACGACAGCCAGCACCTTTGTGAACAACTTGTAGGGCTGATGCAATCCCAAAACAGTACCTTGAATGGCTAGTGATGAGGACACAGTTTGAGCCTTAGGTACTTCCAATGTGTAAGACATCATTGAAATATGAAAGTAGGCATCTTTAATTTCCAGTTTTGCCATGAAATCCCTGTTTGAGCAGTGCAATGACTTCTTGTAGCATCGTCATCTTGAACTTTTGAGGCTTAGCTTACGTATTTGCTGGCCTCAGGCCGAGCACTGTACTCTTGGTTTGGTCTTTCTTTAGAATAAGGAAGTACACAGAATAAATATCCTGTTTCACATGTGATGGCGGGACTTATTTTATGGCTTCTTTAACAGGTCATGTATTGCTGCTTGTAGAATTTGCAGGTGTTCATGCAGCACCCTTCTGTGTTTTGGAGGTATAGAGCATAGTTTTCTATAAACTCCATGAAATACCCACTTCTGATCACTTGTCAGAGGTTATTTTCTCAGATTCATGGGTCAAATAAGAGGCTATCAGTCCCCCCCTACCAGGGTGACATTGGAGGGAACCTAAATCAGAATTGTCATCGTTAAGAGGCAGCAGCGCCTTCTCTAGAGGTTTGGCCTCTTCCTTGATTTCTACCTATGCTGAATTGTCGTTGAAAGGTAAACTGTGATACACTCTGTTGACCTTAGGTAAACCAAGAGCTTGACCCTGCACCCAAGGTGTAGACTGGCTGAGTAGAAGTTTTGGGGAAGCTTTGGGAACAAAGCCAACACTGGTTAGAAGCCTAACTCCTGTGTTGATAAGTTTTAATTGTAATCTGTTCTAAAATCAGAGTTTCAAGCCCTTTTTTTTTGGTTGTTTGTAAGGCATCACTTTTATTTTTTATTCAATAGGTCTATTGTGCAAGACACAAACGAGTCTGGGCGCATCAGGGCGCCGACAGTGGCACAAACAAAAACACACATCCACTGTCTTGCCAAACAAGACTCTACTCAATTGGCAGCTTTAAAAGGGTGGCTTGAGTTTCAGGTCTGAAACCAGAATCTCTTAACTAGGCATGTCTCTTGACAAGGGTTGCCTCAGCTACAAGCCTGGAAGGGAGACCGTTCCAGAGGGAGGAGCCAGCCGAGGAAAGGGATCTACCTCCCACTCTCTGCTTGGAGAAACGTTTAACTTGCAGAGAGGCAGAGCTAGAGGACCAAAGGACTATGGCCGGGAGGTATTTAGGGAGGGGAAAGCTGGATGTAAAGAGGTCCCAGGCCACAGACAGCCTTGACTGGTGCTCACAAATGCAGCCAGCCACTTCAGCGTGGAGGGTCAGTTGGTGGATGACCAGCTTCTCCACGAGTTTGCCCAATAAAGGAACGATAGAGATGGGGCGATAGTTAGCCGGGCAAGAAGGGTCAGCAGTCAGCTTTTTTAGGAGAGGGGTTGAGGGAAGGAGCCAGTGGCTAATGAGTGGTTACAGAGGTCAGCCAAAGCTGGGGTGAGAAGTGATGTTTCTCCTTGATAGTTCTGGAGGAGCAGGTGAGAACCTGTTTAGAGGAGACTTTCATAGAGCGGGCAACTCGAGAGATCTCTGGTCCAATGGGAGTGAAAAAAGAGAGTTTAGGGAAGGAGAGGGGGGCCAAGGGAGGCAAGAGAAGGAGGGGGATAGGGTGGTATGCTGCTGATGTAGCAACCTTCTTACCTAGAGCATATTGTTTTTGCTCTTGTTGACTGGTGGTGCTTCAGAAGAGGCTGAAGGTGTTCCTGTCCTCTTAAGGGTAGTGGTGACAAATCGCGAGTCTGGTTTCAGATGCCCGCTGATGTAAAAAGGGGTCTGTTGGAGCGGGTTTAAACCTCTTCTCTATGTAGAGGTTAACCTCTTTTGTAAGTGTAATAGCAGTGAGAGGGAATATGTCTTCTCTTGACTGACTGCAATAGGGGTATATATTGCCCCATTTGTTTCTTTTCTATAAGTATTTCATCCACAAAATCCCCCATCTTCCTCAGATTCATGTGTTTCTACTTTGAAGTAGCCTGCTGCCTCAGGTTGTTGTATAGAACATGGTCATCCATGGGGGAGGATGAAACGGAACAGGGAAGTCATTAGGGTCAGTCCCTGCATCGTCCACAAAAGTGTCCTCATCTTCTGTAAATTCCTCCACCTCAATGGTGTCCTCCTATGTAGGAGAGGGGGTCTCGTTTTGCCTTTTCCTCTGGTGCAACCTCCATAGAAATAATGTGATTTCTCTTAATTGGATGTTGAGCCAAAAAAGTCCATAAAGGATGACATTTTGTTCATGGTCTGCCCAAACCTGTTCTTTGTCCATGAAGTGGAAGATAATGTAGGTGGCAAGATCCCCTCTTCCACCCGATCCTGCTACTCCTCACTTTGAGATGACTTTTCATTTTTTAAAGACTCTGTAATGGAAGTGTGACTGTGTGAGTGGACTTTTTAAATTTTAGAAACTGGCCTCTAAACTGTTGATTTCGGTGCTTGAGTTTTCAGTTTTACAGTGTGAATAGCTAATTTTGGAGCAGGGTCGTCATTTTCAGTGGCTGCGACTTTCAAAATGGGAGTCGAGTGAGAACCACTCGGGTTTGAGTATTTCAATTTGGAGATGATGAGTCGAAACGGGAGTCGAGTGTTTTTGTGCGTCGGTGTGTTCCGACTTGATCGGTGTACTGATGTTAGACGCCGATCCCAGCATGTCCCTGTGAGAATGTTTTATAGGGTTTGGCCTCATCTCCATAACCGTGCTTGACTCCTGCCATTCGGAGCAGACGACTGGCTCATGGGAGAATCTGAAGGTTACCCATCGGATATCTCCTCAGTGTCGCTAATGTAACCGGGCCTGTCCTGCTCCACCTTGGCAGGGATTTCAGAGGATGCCACAGCCCATATTGCGTAGGCCGGCTGGCATTTCAACCGCAGATCTTGAAGTGTCTTTCGGTTTGAAGAGCTTGTAGGCTCAGCACTTCTCCTCCTGGTGATCTTTACAGAGACAATAGTTAAACACTCTGTGGGTATCCTTCCAGGGGATTTTTTTTTTATTGCCATGTGGGGAAAATGTTAATGGAATATTTCCCATTGTTGAAGCTGGTGGACAGGGAGACTTTGCAAATTAAAGGGGAATAAAATGGAGACATGCTTCAATATAAAACAAAGGTTTATGTCCCCCCCCACCCTCCCTACTGTGTAGGACGAAAAAGGCCTGGAGACACTGCTGACCGTCAACTGACAATACTCCGCAACCACAAGGCCCACTACTGATGGACCGTCTCAGGCAAGTAGTAGGAGCTGTCGAGTGATCTCCGACGATGAACAGTCCCGAACAACAAGTATTACTCTAAAGATCCGAGTATTAATTCACACACACATTACTTCCCCAGTAACCTTTCTATGGTTTGTATCTGCTTAGAATTCCACGCTTTGCATAGGTCACCATTCAATGCTTGGTTCGAATTCAAAAAGGGGACGTCAACAGGAGCGCTTCTGTAACATTATCCCCTATTCTCAGTAATTTCCGGCAAATTTCTCCAATGAGCAACCATATCCTATTTGCTCACTGAACAACAAGAATTTGAGAATAGAACTCAGCCGCTAACTAGCATAACAGAATAATACAACATACAAGTAAAAAATGTTTATTTTGGCTTGATATCCTTTCATATATATTTGTTCTATATATCTACAGTTGTCAATCACATTTCACATACCATGTTTGCGCTTGTTTAAAACTGGAGGTCACACTTGTTACAAGAAATATTTTTGCAACACTGTAATTACATAACTGCATGTGTTAAGGTGTAAGTGTTGGCGGCAGACAATATTGGGGACTGGAGAGAGCAAGAAAGATTTGTTTTTAAACAAGGACATCATGACAAACACCACCACCCACCCACCCCCTGAAAGCATCAAATCCATTTAATTCCCAACATACCCAATGTAGAACACAAGGTTTATTGTTCAAGCAAACTTACATTGTGAACTGGTCCCAAACAAGTAAAATAAATTCAATCTACATCAAATACTTAATGCTTTTCAAAGGATAACACACTTGTCATAATTACAGCATAGTAGATCAACATTTATTTTTAAAAAAAGCTTTTCAAGCTTTTATTAGTAAAGATATAAATATATATTATTTTTATCCAAAAATATATATGCTGTGTATAGCGAATCCTATTTCATGTTTCACAATTAAAGATGGAGATAAAGCAGTAGCTCCAATGTATAGGAAACTACAAAGGTCACAATTATCACTTCATCCTGCCCCCCGCTCTCCAGGACCCCAATCCCTCCCCACCGCCCGGAACCCTCTCACCAGTCTATTTCTCTCCATGTCCACCGTTGTAGATATAAATGTGTCCCAACGCTTCGATGCCATAGTCAAGAAATAAAGCTTGTGGGCAAAATGTGTTGTGCATCTAGTTCGATCCATGATGTAAATCTCATTAAGGGCAATGGAATTTGCTCTGAAGACTCTTTGGTGATGCCCAGAGCATCTACATAGATAAACCACGACCAGTTTGGCCATAAGAAATGTTTTTTGCGCAAGTACCTGTTGAAGGTGACACAGCAGGGTGATACATGATCTCTTGGTTTCTTGGCCAGGAGGCCAAACATCCTAAAATTATAACCATGAATCAGTGAATTTGCTACATTTTTGGTTTGGTGGATAACTAGCAGACTTTGGAAATTAAGTGGCCCTCAGGTATCGAGTGACCTAAATAACCTCCCCTGAACATCTCCAATGCTCTCCAGAGCAAATATTTGTACATGCTAGCCATCATCGTCAAATATGTGCCGTCACATGCCAATCAAAAAGTTTGGCACATCTCCCAACGCACCTTATAACTAGAACGGTGCTATGCAGCAAGAATGTGCACTTGTGGTGCTTTACATTTTTTCTCACACTGAAAACAGTCTGCCTGAGCCACTTATGCTCAGTAACTCATCACCTTGTAAATCAGACTACTTTGCCCAACAGACACAGTTTATTCTCGGTATTCCATTTTTCATACATGTAAGGCATGCATCAAGAAGTATGCTTCTTTACAGGCAACTTGTACATTTGGAAAAGGACACCCTACTCTTTTTTGGCAGTAACAATTCTGCGTAACATTTAAACATGTCAGATTTGGTGTGTCTGTTTAAGACAAATATTGGCAATCATAAGGTAATATTCACCAGCCAATAAAGCAACTCAGGCGTTTAGTGGTTTGAATAGTTCCAATGGCTATGCTCTAACTCCAATCAAAGCTATAGACCTACATCTAAAATGGATATTAAACATTTAAAGAAAAGTCATTCTTTTCATGGCTGTACCTTAACATGAAAAGAATATATGTTGAAGAGGAGAGGGCTATTTTGTTTATGGAACAGTAAACTTTAGTATGGACATTTCCTGACACGTACAGTAAGAATCTAAAAGAAACAGAGGGTAAAGAGAAATTTAAAATGTCGTCCACGAACGATCTTTTCTCATAGACAGGCATTACAACCCAAGTAACCAGCTTAAAAAAATGTTTTCCAAGTATTTTTGTGTGACAATTTTGTTCTGTGAGATGCAGCACCTCTGTCATAAGGATCCAAGAGTTGAAATTATGCAACCAACCAGCCTTGGAAAAGTGAATTTTACATCACTCATAAAAGTAAAGAATCTGCACAGAAGGGACTTTTCATTTTATAGAGCAAAAAGCAAATTTCTTTGGGAACATTGGTTCAGGTAAACGTAGCAACGTTTAGGAGGATTTTTCTTTCTTGCTACGAGGAGAGTCTGCTCCATTAGATGTTACTGCTCCATTTACTCCGTTTTCTGAAACCAAAGGAAACACGCCATCAGTTGTGTTATACACACAGTGAATGTTGTCTGTATACAGAATTGTCCATCTTGTTTCAGCGAACAATGCAGAGCACAGAGGTCAATGTGTACAACCTTACAAAAAAAAACATACGCGTTTCCTTCCAAATCATTGTTTGAAGACTTTAATGCAAAGACATAATTGAATCAGGCATATTGAGTAAGTCAGAAACGAAGCAGTGTGGGGAAATGAAGTTCAATATAATGAGATATGGGAGGGAAAGAGGGCAGAGTAAAATACATAGCAGGAACAGGCAGGACAGAAAAATGCATCTATAATGGGTCAAGTCAGAGTAATGGGAAGAAAGCAGAGGGTGATGAAAAGAACACGCAAAGGGCCAAGACTTAAGAGTGAAAACATTTGAGCGGACAATGACCAGTGGGAATATAAGCAGAGGGGAAAAAAGCAAGAGAATAGCCCTAAGGCAAATAGCCAATACCCTGGAAAGCCATTTAGATAAGTTAGGACAAGCAATTGATCCAAAAATACCAAAACGAATGTCAAACTTCTACAATGAAAAACCTCTGAGAAACCTTGAGTGAAGTAGTTTACCACAGTAGAACATATTACGTACCTCTCAGTAATGTTCTTGCTGATGAATGTTCTTTCCACAGATTCCTCATCTTTGATATTCTATCTCCCGCACAGCTGATATTTGGAAATGCTGGTGCCACCAGGGGGAGGAGCATGACTTTGCATTGGCTCCCCTCAATGCACCCCACGCCGAACCAGACGTCAGGGCTAGTATACATTGAGGCACTGTACCCCATGTCCTCAGTTCCGCCTTTCTCGCTAGCACTCAGCAGCCGAGGAACCGTAGAAGCGAAAAGGCGTACAAGCTATCCGTCAAGAGGGTCAGGTAGGGAGGGCTACGAGGAATCCATGAAAGGAACAGTGATCAGAAAGAACATTAATAACATGTGACCTGCTGACTCTTGAGCCAGAGTGCGCCTCTGACTGTATGACGACTGGCGGTTGCTGACGCCCCTTACTCCACCCCTTTATACAAATAGTGAGGCACGCACGCCACGAGGAGTGCCTGTTTGCCGGTGGAAGGGGGCCAGGTGCTCTTGCCGTTTACTTCCCTCTTCAATAGCATTGCTACTTTCAGGTAAATTAGAAAGAAAATCGGACATGATGGTGTACATTTAGAACATTCTATTCTCGATATGCCTCTGGCTTTCAGTGCGGAGGACGCCCGCCTGCTAGAACTCTCGCAATATCCACTGAGGCATGAGGAGGAGAGGAGAAAGCTTTACCATTTGCTCAACCTGCTCTATCTCAGGAGTATGCTAAGGGGGGGGCAGAGTTCCGCCATGGGGATTGCACTTGAGCTAAAGGAGCATACCATCTGTTTGAATACCATAATAAAGTATTTGGCCGATCTCACTGCTGCCGTGAATTTATTGGCAAATCACCGCCCGACACTTAAATCCCCAATTAGAGAACAGGAAACTGGGTATAATCAGGGTGGGTTGCTTGAGAAGGTACTGTTACCCCCAGTTACGCCAACCTACCCATCTCAGTCTGGGGAAGTAAATTCTGAGACTCTGGGGAAGGCGTGTATTCCATCAGATGAGATTTCTCAGAGTAAAAAGAACAATAAAACTAAAAAAAGAAACCAGAAACACGCATGCAATTTTAAAATCAAATGGGGCCAGAGCTTTAAACAAACCCTCCCGCAATCATTGGTGTAAGATAATAACAGAGGAAATGGCGGTCTCCAGAAATTTGGCATATGGCATGGATACTGACTCTGCCAATGAATCAATACGAGACAGGGGCGGGGGCTGCAGCGCGGAAATTACTCTTACAGACGAAATGAAATATAAGGGTACTTAAAAAAAAAAAAAAAAAACAGCTCAAACAAGGCTGTCACAAATCCTTCAAGTCCCAATAAAGCGAGCACCGCCATATCTTCCGAAAAGCTAAATAATCATGCTGTCCCTATAAGGATGTACCAGATTTTTTCAAAAAGAATAAAAAAATTGCCCCTTTGCCCTTGATTGATAAGGAAGCTGTAACATCGAGTGCCATTGTGATTAGTCCAGTAGGGGATCTGAGCGTAGCAAAGATAAAACAATCAGAACCTCTGAAGAAAGCACTTACAACTGATAGAGGGGCAAGCCAGAAGGGTCCTTCTCTGCAGGGAAGTTAAAGGTCAGAGGGAATCGAGGGCAATGGCTTTATCTACTGTTCCAGCGGTTATATGTAACGCTCAGAATGCACCCTTGTTAATCAGTGAAAAGCATGATGCTGGCCCTCAAAATACCTTCCAATTACAAGCTCCTATTAGATCCACAGTGTCTCAGATGCTTGACACTAGACAAAGTAGGCCAGC
The DNA here is from genome assembly GCF_040938575.1 of Ambystoma mexicanum. Taxonomy (NCBI): domain Eukaryota; kingdom Metazoa; phylum Chordata; class Amphibia; order Caudata; family Ambystomatidae; genus Ambystoma; species Ambystoma mexicanum. The sequence continues at coordinate 707,312,488 of NC_090933.1, forward strand.
ATCTATTTCACGAAACAAAACTGTCAGGGGGAGCAGGCCTTCGACTGAAATAGTGCTGAGCGCTTATGGCTCACAGCCTGTAAAGGTAGATCTGTGCAAGGCAAAATGTTGGCGAGTGAGGCGGCTCCAGCCTCTCACAGTGATATACCGGGAAATGTGTGCTCAGAGAGCAACCTTCCAGATTGCTTGGCCAACCTTCCACGCAGTAAAGAGCAACCTAAAAATATTCCCAATTCAGTAGCCCAGAGTGATCATAGAAATGTCCAGTGGAGGCCTCTTTCCTTTCCCCGACAATCCCAGTGTACTACACTGTAATACCATCTGTTTGACAGCGGTGGTCCCTCCTCTCTAAATAGGACAAGGTTTCTTGCTCTGTTTAACGAGATTCCTGTATTGAGACTTTTGTCATCGGCCAACTTAAAACTGGTGGACTTCCTTCACCCCGACCGCTATGACTATGAGATTGGTTTTCAATTCTAGAGTAGTGTAAGAAGCAATTCTGGCAGAGATTTCACAATTCAATCGGTTGGGGCATGACGTGCTAATTTTTTGTCTGGGTTTGAGGGTCTTCAATCAGGAAGAGGTAGCGAGGGGGACAGTGATTGACACTCTAGGGTGGGCGGACCCCATGAGAGCTTCACCTGGTGGACTGAAAGAGGTGGAAGATCAGATCAGTTGGAGATGGTTAACATTATCACTGCGCGATTCCATCCCCCAGTTGAAATCTTTACAATCAAGTCTTTAACAAACCTCTGGACATCCAAATATCATGGAATTCACGCGGTCATGCTCATCTTTCCTCTTATCCAGCATTCTGTGAAAGACTAAATAAGGGTAGCATCATTTGTATACAAGAAACTTGGATGACTGAGGCTTTCCATTTGGATGGCTTTGAGTTCCGTCAACTACCCGCTAGAAAGGGTAAAACAGGACACCCCCTTCCCTCTGAGTGCCCTGGCAGTAACTATAAAGATAAATGCAGCCAGTCGATCTTTTGTCACCCTCCTAGTAAATATTTACAGAAGGCCGCTTTTAAATTTGCAAGCTATGATTGCGAACATCAATGCATTGATCATGGCTGAAATGTTAAAATATGATGGACTGCAGATTGTGATATTGAGCGACAAATGTGGATATCCCTTTTACTGCACAACCCCCCCACCCCCCGCTCAAAGTATATCGGATCTCAGCATTCTTATTCCATATATGGAAGGGAATATGCAAATAATAGGTGGCCCTATGGGGGGCCCCAGGAAATATTTGCAGGGTCAGATTTGGCATTCTTTATTTACAAATTGGGGTCTTCTCAGTAAACTCGACCCTAGAACCACACTTGGATCCGAACACTTGGACTGATGGCCATCATGCTTCTATTATTGACTATATTTTTCTGTCTCAGTCACTCTTAATGTAGTCACTCGTTCAATATTCAGCCTACCAGTCTGAGCGATCACCGTCTTCTAGAAGTGGCTATATCTCTCTACTCTCTGTGCTCCCCTACAAAATTTAGAATTAAACGTTTCAAAAATGAGTATTATTTGGCGCAATGATAATATACAAAGAGTAAACAAGGTATTTGTATCTAATTTTCATCACAACTCCCTTGAATTGAGGCGGGGAATCTTTACTCATAAACTTCACAACTTATTTACAGACCAAACTATAAAATACCCAAATAGAAAATCTTTGAGGGCCCCTCATAAACAAGTCTACGAGGCGAGAGTCAAATATTACAAAAATGTAAAAGGGAGATTAGGAGATTGCTGAAGAGCAGCATCTCAAAGGCTCAAAACAAACAATGGTTAAAAAACGGGCTAATATGATATAAGACCTCTATGCTTCAGGAAGATAATGAAGCAATGTCATCGTTGAAGGCGGGATCCACACGCAAATTTTGGCAGCTGATTAATCATATAGAATTGCCCCAAACTACTGACCAATTCAATAGAGGAGGAAATTTGGGCAGGGTATTTCATAAACTTGTATGCCCTAAGAAATATGACCTATGAGTTGAATGGATTATGTTAACTATCGGGCCATTGCATTATTAGATGCAGATTCCAAAATCTTTGCTGGTCTTATATTGGAGAAACTTAATGAGTGGGTAGAAACAAATGCCATACTATAGACCAATCAGTTTGGTTTACGCAAAGAAGCAGGCACTGAGCTGGGAGGATTGTCTCTAATGCAAGCGAGAGCGTGGACCAAAAATGCCACTCCAATATTTATAGCAGCCATGGACCTTTCTTGGTCGATTGCTTATTGTTATGGTTCAAATGATCATCGTGGGGGAATTCCTGATGAAATTCTTACTATTTTGATCCACTTGCATGAATGTTCCAAGATACAAGTATGTCTGAATAGAGAGGGTCTTTTATCTTGCCCTATAGAAACATTCAATGGATTGCGTGGGGGCTGTATATTCCCTCCAACCCTATTCAACCTCTATGTTTCAGATGTTGGCTCGAAATTGGAAAAACGGAGCGTTTATTTCTCCAAAAATAGGGGACCTTAAAATATGCTGGTGTGCCTATGCAGACGATTTCCTGTTAATTGATTGTACACCTCATGGCCTACTGCATCTCTTAACGACCTTCTCAAACTATATGACCTTGATAGGTCTTGTAATAAATGCGAAAAAATCAGTGATAATGTGTCTGAGCTTTCGCAAAAAAACAACAAATACAGTTGGTCCTTGAATAAGGTAAGACTGGCAATCCATTCATCAATGCCATACCTGGGATTCCCTGTTTGAGAACCCCAGGAAGCACTCTTATCTATACTTTATATTGGAGAAGGCCGGTTGTCTTATATCTCAAATGAGAAATGTTGTGGGGAAGTACCGTAGATACTGCTTGTCTCCACTAATACGTTTCTATAAGCTAAAGGTGATACCAAAACTATGCTATGGGTTGGAATTATTTCCTGTAAGTATGCAGATTGATATGCACAGGGTAGAGGCATAAATTTGGCCATCAATTCTCATTTGTCTCCCGAAATGTGTGCCATTAACAACCTTAAGATACAAGCTGGGCCTCCAATCTTAGCTAGTGCGGTGGACTAGAAAAGTATGACCCTTTACAGGAAACTTATGCTGGAGACTGGGAGCACTCTGTACATAAAATTGGGTATTACTACGAAACTTGGAAATCAGGAGATGGATTTAATTGTTCGCTTAAATGAAAATTGCCTAAATGCTCTTGTGAAAATTGGGTCAAACAGCCTTGTAAAAATTCCTATGCGTGTGAAACTAATGTAATAATCAGACTGGGCTCCAACTATGGAACTGGTCAACAAATCTAAACTATACAATCAATTGGTGTCACATTTCAAGAGATTAAGCACCCCAGAAATCTACTTTGTCCGTTTTCCGGCTCCTATGTGGAGGAATGCATATTTAAGATTCCGTTTTAATGGGCTATTAAACGGAGAAATAATGAAGGTCAGAGTTGGTAAAGAGGGTGGACCCTTCTTGTGTAGATTCTGCAGAAGTGAGAAAGAAGAGAAAACTCTTAGACACCTTCCATTAGTCTCCAACGTACTGCAAGCTTTGCAAAATTTGTCCCAGACCCGGGGAGTTTTTTTCTGGCCTCTGTATGGTGGGATATGCTACATGGGACCTCAGTGGGGCTTAAGATCGCAATTGTTCGGTTCCTGGCAGATATATGTGGCCTTGTGCATTTGAAACCCTTTAATGGTACCTCCTGAACTAGTGTGATTAAGAGAACATCTTCATATTGTGGCTAGAGCAGGATAATGTATGCTTTCTGCACCTGGCTTCTATAATATTGCTCTGCAAAGATATGAAGTATGTTCTTATTTGGTTATTTGTATGTTTAATTATTTGTGTTGGTTTTTGCAGTATATCGCTGAAATAAATATAAAAAATGTATTTTCTATTTAAGAAATTGTTTACTATTTATATTGTATCAATACTCATTCTGTACTCAAGTAATTGTTTACTCATTTTGTATAGGTTTTCCTTTGTAAAACCAAAAAGCAAAAAACGAAAACAAATAAATTAATAACATGTAATTTTTATATTCTAAGGACTTCCTTCCTCCCATTGATTCATCATTTATGATAGACTCCGATAACAGTGCATGGACCTGGCCAAGCCAGGCGAAAAAACGACCACTGTTGGGCAACATTGTATGCAGTACACTGTAGAAGACTGCACCAGCATTGTCCTGTTGGCAATAGTTAACCCAACCTTTGGTATAAGCAGGTACTACACAAGTCGGTAGAGTGACTGAGCAGCCAGACTTATCTCAAGAGGGGACAATGTGAGCTGTAGGGTTATTACACACAGATTCACAGTGACAAGTATCCAAATAAATACTTACTTGATTTTCTTGATTAAATATTTATTTATTAATTTAACAGTCAGTTGAATAAGCCTTCTTTAGAAGGGAGCAAACATGTGTAACATACTTCAACACTACACACTCAGCTTCAATAAATCAGTAGATACCCATTTGGGACAGTACACAGACACCTTCTACACCCTGAGGTGACTTAAATAACTAGGACACTGGACATCGATATATCACTGGCACATTTAGAGCAATCCTGAGGTTGGTGTCAAAAGGAAAATATGAGGGAATAAAACAATGGTTAACACATTCTTCAGCAGGTAAGTACTTTTTGAACCCTCCAATGCAAGTAAATTAACTTGTGTAGCTGGGAAAGGGTTATCTAATGTGTGACTTTTGTTGAGGGATAGTTAAAGCACAAAGTCATATGTAGGAAGAGTCTTTCAGGGAGCCAGGACAGCCAATGTCAATTGAGCAAAGTCAAGGTGAGCTGAAGCACTTCTTGCAAGTAGGTAAAAAGAGTCTTGCACAATATATTAGAAATCTTTGTAGAAAATGAAATCACTGTAGGGCCACAATCTGGGAGGCTTGTGTGGGGCAAAGCTGCAAGCAACTCTACACAAAAGCAACCAAGACAAGTCTCAACTAAGAGCTAGCAAAGCTGCACAACAAGAGGTAAGCAACCCCTTAGTTTTACAGTACCTTAGGTTTGAAGAAATTGGTTCCCAGCTGGCTTCGGTTCCAGTTGTAGGTCTGCAGATCCTGGGTCTCAGTCGTGGGGACAAGAGGGAGGATATCTGGGGACTCCTGCACTACAAATGGAAAGTTGGCTGCAGCAATGGGCTAACGTCAGCGGCACTTCGTGGTTTCAGCTCCTTGCGTCTCTCGCAAATAGCACCACTGCTGTTCTCGGATACATTAATGGACTTTCCTCCTCTCTGGGGTCCAGTACTCTGTTGAGGTGGCTCAGGCTTGGTCAGTGCTGCTTCATGGGAGTCCGGAGGATCTTCCTGGAGCTCGGGTCCGACTCAAGAACGGTTCACCCGATCTGTTGTTCCTCTCCCTGACAATCAGTTCCTGCTGCAGCAATGGAAGTACAGCCAGCTCCGAGAGGATGTCCCGACGAGTTCACTTTGGGGTTGATTGGTCTCACCAACCCAAGGGGAGAAGTCGTCCGTTGCAGGGCTTCTCTAGTCGAAGTGAAATCGGAGGTCCAGGAGTTGCAGCAGGCGTCTCTTCCAGGTTTCTCCCATTCATTCGCAGCCTATCTCACACTCACACAGCAGGGTGGCTGTCCTCCGAGGACAGCCAGCCGGCCAATCACTTCTGCGTGCATTCCTGTAACCAAGGGGATTAAGTACAGGGAGTTTCAGGCACCCCCCTCACTTCGTGCCCCTGCCAGACACGCTGGAGCCAAAGGCGGGCTTCACTAATGAATCCCGCCAAAGACGAAACGAACAAAGGGACCAAACCTGGTTTGCCAAGCAGAGTAAATCTCAAGAAGGACCTTTCCAACAAGAAATGACAAAAAAAGACCGGGCCATTTTGACAAAATGGGCACCCATGGGTGTCTTACTGCAGCTGCAATTGCAGCCTGCGGTAAAAACACAATGGTAGGAAAAAGTAAACCACTGCCACCAGCCATTCATTATAGAAAAGGTAACAAAAATGTTACATGAAAAACTAGAGAAAGGGGATACTAAGTATCGCCCCCAGCACCCTATTGTAAGATGGTTTGTGCTGGGTCTAGAAAGTTACAAAATGTAAGTAAAGTCAATTTCACTTCACTGCTCCTGGAAACAGTAGTTTCACCAAGAGAAGGTATTTAAACCTTTGGGAAATCCAAGAGACTTCCCTGTGTCACTGCACTGAAGGTGCAGTGTGTCACAATGTAAAGATGATGCCTATGGAGTTTGTCAGACTGCAAAGTCAAAAGAAACAGTCCAAATCACAGAAAAATATGTGAGTGGGAAAAAAGGCTCACTCTCCAGGTTACAAATTAAACGTCCTAAAGTCCAGCAAAAAGTGCTGGGGGTCTCTAAGGTAGAAGGGAATTAGCACATTTCTGCTCTCTAACAGCCTCTCATTCTGTCTGCGGAAGCTGTTCTCCCAATGTAAAATGCCAACGTTGCTTGTAATGTGGTGAGGTGCTGGGGGTAGCTTCCGCTATCCTTTTATACAGGTTTGAAATAAGAGCCTTATTCCCAGGGTTAGAGATGATATATTTTTCAAACTTAGTTAAGCCCCTAATCGGGGCCTGTTTATTCGGGTGGGCTAAAGTCCAGTGCCCAACCTGAAAATATTGGAATCGTGCTAATTCGTTTAACCCTAGATCTTGCTTACATTGGGTGAAAGGTTTGGGATCTATGCACTGAAAGAGGTCCCGTAGCTTTGTGCATCAGCCCATTTCCATTTACTAAATGCCCGTGAGTCAAGACCTGGAGTAAATCGTGGATTAGAGAATAAGGGCGTGAATGGTGAGGGGAAACTTAGTGAAATGATATTGCTTAACCGCTGTGTCCCAAAACATCTACTAAGCTTGTGATTTTGCTTATGAATGTTCGGAGAGCGATCACATTTAGGCAGCCACAGAGTGTCCAAGTTGTGCGCCCCCCCTATTGCACGTTCCATCTGAAGCCATTGCATTCCAGTGTCTGCACACCACCAGTCTTTTACTATGCGCATTTGTACTGCTCGATAACATTTACGAAAATTTGGCAGACCAAAGCCTCCCTTGTTTGTAGGTTTCATTTAAACATCCAATGCCACACGTGGGGGGTTATTATTCCATACAAAATCAAACATTGCTCTTATGTAATTCTTTCTAAAAGGAGGTTGGTATCCGGATTGGTAATGCCTGAAAGAAGTAAAGTTATTTAGGGAGGATAACCATTTTTATCGTATTGATTCGACCTAACCAAGATAGTTAGCAGACCCCATTTGACTATTTTCCCCATGATTTCCTTCAGCAGTAGAGGGTAGTTTGCTCCATATTTCGCGGCCACCGTGGGTGTTATAGTAATGCCCAACAGTTAATTTCTTGTGCCCAACCAAATTGTGTATGTAGTCTCAGGGATTACACAGTGTTCGGTGGAAGGGAAAGAATCAAAATATCTGATTTTGTATGTGCTACAGAGCCATACTTCACTAACTCGGTTTCCACCGCTAGCGAGGTATTTATTGGATCGGAAACAATAGCATGACATCAGCATATGCCATGATTTTGTGTGGTACCCCTTTAAAGTCTATTCCATGAATGTCCTCCAACGTTACAGAGAGATAGAAGGCGCAAGTTGTCCATTTATCAGCAGCCTTGTGCACAGCGGTCTGTAATTTGCCCTAATTTTATCTATACATTTCGGGCAAAGCCCAATTTCGCCAGAACCAGAAAGAGGAAGGACCACACGACCCGATCAAAAGCTTTCTCTGCATCAAGAGAAAGCAAGACTGCCAAGATATCTTGATTTCCACATTTTCTAAAATGTGGCAATGACGCCTAATATTGACGTGTGTTTGCTGGCGTTTTATAAAAATCGGATTGGTCTGGATGGATAACTGTGGGGAGGAGATCTTCCATTCTATGGCTAATATTTTTGTATACATTTTAGCGTCCAAATTTATAAGGGCTATGGGGTGATATGATCCGCATCTACTAGTATCTTTTCCATATTTTGGGAATAACACGATCTTAGCCTCTTCCATGGTAACAGATATGCGGCCTGACTGAATGAATTATATAGGTTGTAGGTTTAGGAATCAGTCTGGGCCTGGTGATTTATTCAAAGGAAGAGCGTTCATGACCCTTAGTACTTCCTCTTGAGTAATGTCTGGTTCAAGCAGGTCCCCCTCCTCTGGATCTATTCAGGGGCGATCAACCATCCTTATGTAGCCTGTGCTTCTGTATTCCGAACTATAGAGATCTGAAAAGAATAAATAAAACGGAGGTGATTTGCGAAGTTTCTGTGGCTTTTGCCCCGCAGGGTAATTATCCTCTGGATAGTTTGTGATGCTGTTCTTTGGCGTAATTGTCTGGCCAATAAGTGGTCCACTTTGTTGGCTTTAACATAATATTTTAGCTGGAGGCATTATAAGGATTTTTCTGCTTTTTGAGCCTGAAGTAAACTAAATTTACCCCTCACTGCTCTGTATTCTTTGGATAGCTGGACCCACTTGTGCTGCCATTTTCTCCATTGCTCTTTGCAACTAATTTTTCAGCTCTAACTCTAATGCGATTTTTTGTTTAAATCTATTAGCAGCTTCTGCTGTTAATTCACCGGGAAGGGTTGCTGTAAATGCATCCCATGTCACATTAGTTGCGATCCCTTGCAACGGATTAATTTCAAAGAACTCCATCTTCCCTTCAATTTTCCCTCTCAGTACTGGGTCTGCCATGAATTCAGACGGAAAGCGCCAAGCCCAGAGTCCCTGCGTCAATTTCCAGGTCTATAATAAGCAGCGCGTGGTCTGAAAGTGTGATTGCCTGCCATGCAATTTGAGTTTACCTAATAGAGTCTTTGAGACCCGAGCGTAGTCGATACGGGAAAAGGATCCGTGGACGTGTGAGTAGAAGGTAAATCCTTTTTCTGATCCTTTAAGTGCTGGCCAAACATCTACCAATGTCAACAAAGGTCATTTTTGTTCGAGTAATTTGTATGGCAGAGATTGCGTAAAGCAGGAAACAGTGCTTCGATAGGGTCCCAGACCATATTAAAATCTCCCAGAAGAATAATCTCCCCTTTAGTGAAAGATTCTAGTAGTGTAAGAATTGATTTCAAGCCCTCTTGGCCAGTGTTGGGTGCATATATTGATGCCACTGTAATCTTCTGTATGCCCATCTTTAAGGTAGCAAAAACAACCTTTTGTGAATTTTGGTTCGAAGCACCTTGGTGTGTAGACTAGTCCCAAATGCCAACAGTGCCCTAGCTACTTTGCCCACTGCGTTAGCCTGCAATACAACCGAGAATCGTCGTAGTCGGAGCTTGGATCGGTCAGCTAAACATATATGTGTCTCTTGGAGCACCACCAAGTCTGGTTGGGGCCACACCAGGAGAGATTCCAACTTCCAACGCTTCGCTGGAGCATTGAGACCTCGAATATTTAATGTTAGGCATTTGAATTTTCTTATTGAAAAAACACATCATGGCAATCTTGCACAAACAGGAATGTTTGTTGACGTAGTCAAAAACCATGCATCGTAACTCCCACCCCCTACAACGTTCACCCAGTCCCCATCTATAATCCCCCAACCCAAATCTAACTAACCCAACAAATTACCCAAACATTGTCCCCTGGTGTGAGCCACGGTACCAAACATAACCCAGGATATCTAACCCCAGATGTTGATTAACTAACCCCAGAGCAATGTGCAGGGGATCGTATTACACCCCCCCCCTAACCCTCATCAGTTACCTGAACAGATTATTCCAAGATGGTGTGTTCCGTCTGAATGAAATGAGCAAGTAAATATCAGTTCTTAAACTTTACTCCTGTGTTCGCCTTCTCCTGTGCTTCCTTATGCTGTTTTTTTTAAAGTTTGGGCACATGAGACGTGCCTTCCAATCTTCTTCAGTTTTAGCTTATCCCTTCTACCACGCCGAGTTATAGTTGTCCATTCCCAGGGTTTAGATTGTTGATCCGCACAATCTGCAGCGGTCTGCGTAGGACACGCCATGTCATCTTCGATTCGCAACAAGAACATTCCTGCTGGTCGGAAAGTGATCCTATGCGGTCTCCCCTCCAGAGAGGAAACCAGTCCAAAAGGAAATGTCCACCAATATTAGATATTTCGCAGTTCTAACGTTTTCATGACCGGTTGCATCTCACACTCAATGTTTCTGCAAGGTTTTCCGCGAGAGATATTGATAAAGTTGAATCTCGCTGCCATTATAAGTGCTTGGCGAAGATGCCCTTGCGTCCCTGGGAATTTGCTCTTTGTGGAAATGATGTGCAGGCTGCCAAAACATCGGGTGGGCGGGCTCCAGGATCATTTCTTGTCGGTCTAGTCCTATGCACCCAGTCTAGCAGTACAGTGGCTCCTTCACCTGAAATTAGACCCGAGACCTGTGTCTTTTAGTTCTGGATCCAAGATTGTTTCCGGTAAATTGCGAATCTGAATGTTCGACTGTCTTGATCTATTCTTAAGATGTTCACATTGTATTTCCATATTGTGTTTCAGCCTGGCTAGTTCTTCTAGGGCAATATCCAACAGTTTGTTATCCTGTGTTAATTCCTGGATTGCCTGCTCGTTGGTATTGACACGTTCCGTGAGGGACGCTCTATCTTTGAAAAAGTCAGATAGTGACTGCCTAATTTCTGTGGTAAAGGAGGTAAACCGTTGTTGAAAGGAGGCATTAAACTTGTCCGGAAACTCGAGAAAACTTGCTGCAAAATCTTCTGTAGAGGCAGCCATTTCTGTAGTGAGACTAATGAACTCAGCAGGCGCTTAACAAGGATCCGCTGTCAGTATATTTTCGTCAGAGGGGGTGTTGGGAAAGATTGTATGTAGTAACTGCACCAGCCTTGTCCTCTTGGCAATAGATACCCAACTGTTGGTATAGGTCTGTACTACACAAGTTGGTAGAGTGACTGAGCAGCCAGACTTCTCAAAAGGGGTAATTGTGAGCTGTAGAGATGTAACGGAGATTCACAGAGATTCACAGAGATTCACAGAGATTCACAGAGATTCACAGAGATTCACAGAGATTCACAGAGATTCACAGAGATTCACAGAGATTCACAGAGATTCACAGAGATTCACAGAGATTCACAGAGATTCACAGAGATTCACAGAGATTCACAGAGATAAGTATCCAAATAACACTTATACTCAAGATTGTCTAGTAAAAAAATGATATATTGAACAGTAAGTTTCAAAATAAGCTTTCTTTAGAAAGGGCAAGATGCAACAATAAAATACACTTCCTCAGATTAAAGTTAAGTAGATACCGTTTTGGGATGACACCGACACTTCCTACACCCTGAGGTGACTTCAATGGCAAGGACAATGTGGACATTGATATATCACTTTTGACACTTCAATGCAATACTGAGTTTGTGGAAAAGGCAAAGGTTAGGGAAGGAAACAAAGGTTAGCAAGTTCTCTGAACAGGTAAGTACTTTACAATCCCCCAATGAAGTATAGGATAACTTTGGCCGAGCAATACAAAAAACCTCTGTACCACCTATGAGGGACAGTTAAACAAAACGTCAATTTGGAAAAAGAGTCTGCAGGAAGACAGGGCAGCCAACGTCTGAGAGCTGAGGCACTTCTTGAAGATCGCACAAAAGTCTTGCACAATGTTATATCGAGTTTGTAGAAAAGAATCACTGTTGGGGCACCAGCTGTAAGACTTAGGAAAGCAAAGCTGCAAGCAACTCTACAGAAAAAGCAACTTCTGTAAGTCTCCAGTGAGACAGACAAGCTACACACCAAAAAGATAAGTAACCTTTCAGTTAACACAGTACCTTAGGTTAGAAGAAGAGATTTCAGCTGGCTTCTGTTCCTGTTGCAGTCCTGCAGATCCGGTGTTCCTGGGCCTCAGTCGTGGAGACAAGAGGGAAGACGTCTGGGGACTCCTGCACTGAGGTTTGAAGGTCGGCGGCAGCAAAGGGCTCTTTTCAAATCTGCTGCAATTTGCGGTTTCAGCAACCGGTCAATAGCACCACTGCAGTTCTTGGACCCCTTATGGGCTCCCTTTGCCTCTGGAGTCCAGCACTCTTCGAGAGGGTCCTTAGGATCTCCCTGGAGCTCAGTTCCATCTTAAAAACAATGCACTCGTTTCTGGTGTTTGACCCTTGGCACTCAGTTCCAGCAGCAGCAAGGAAGTACAGCCAGCAGGGAGAGGGGTTCTAGGCAAGTTAGTCTTGGGGTTGATTGGTCCCACCAACCCAAGGGGAGAAGTCGTCCGTTCCGGGCTTCTCTAGTCGATATGAAATTTGGAGCTTTAGCACTGCAGCAGGGCTTCAACGGTCCAGGAGGGTGCAGCAAGCTTCTCTTCCTGTTTCGCCTTCGGATTCTTTGTCCAGTGGTTGACTGCCTTCTGTCCAAAAGACCTCGACCTTTATGCAGGTTTCTCCCATTCATTCGCAGCCTAGCAGTCGCTCACAGAGCAGGGTGGCTGTCCCGAAAGGACAGCCAGCCGGCCAATCACCTTTGGGTGCATTCCTGTACCCAAGAAGACTAAGCACAGGGAGTTTCGGGGACCTCCCTCGATTCCTGCCCTTATAGACACGCTGGAGCCAGAGGTGGGTTTCAGCACTGAAGCCCGCCAAAGACAAAATGAACAAAGGGACCAAATCTGGTTTGGCGCGCAGAGTAAAACCCAAGAAAGACCTCAGAAGCAAGAAATGACAAAAAAGAAGATCGGCCATTTTGACAAAATGGGCACCCCTGGGTGCAATACTGCAGCTGAGGATTCAGTCTGCGGTAAAAACGCACAATGGTCGGAAAATTAAACCACTGTCACCGACCATTAATTGTAGTGAGGGTAACATAAAAATGTTACATGAGAAAGTAGACAAAGGGTGTAATAAGTAACCACCCCACACTCCACATAAAATGGCGTGTGCTGGGTTTACAAAGCGAAAAAGGTAAATAAAGTCAATTTCACTTTACTACTCTTGGGAACAGTAGTTTATGCAAGAGAAGGTATTTGACCCTTAAGAGAAATACAAAGGGCTTCTATGGCACTGCACTGAAGGTGCTGTGTGTCACGTTACAATACAAAAGGTGATGCCTATGGAGTTTGTCAGACTCCAAAATCATAGAAACAAAGGTCAAATCAGAAATACATGAGAGAGAAAAAGGTCTCACGCACTCCAGGATAAAAAAATCATAAAGTCCAGCAAAAGAGCTCAAGGTCTCTAAGGTTGAAGGGAATTAGCACAGAAATTAGAATTCTCCCCAACAGGGGGTCCCCTGGCTCAATGCCCACAGTTCTTTTTTATCAGGTTTTTTGTGGTTTGAGTGAGCGGGACTGGCCGTGCCTGAATGCTCATCTTTTTACCCCTCGGCACGTGTTACATAAGTCTCTGTACTCTTGTCTGTTTTACAGTATCAGGTAATATTATCCCCTCCAATAATATCGATATACATGGAACAGCCATAGGTGATATTATTGGTGGCGATAATCTATGGAGTGGGGGGAGTTGCAGGGGTGTCATCCACTCAGTAGCAGTCTCGAGGGGTCTCTCTGGCACGACTTCAGCAACTTCTCTGGTCACTCTGTACCTTTTATGCAGCACCAACAAACCATGTGATTCACCCAGTCAATCTTCTCTGCTTCCTGCAGTCCTGCACACTGATGAGGGTCTGGATTGGTTGGATCTCTGGAGTGTCCTTGAGGGTTCAGCAAAGATTTGGACAGATTCAGCCTTTCCACAACGATGCACTTGAAATGGGCAGCAGGTCTCCTGGTATTAGGGTTCTGCAACTCTGGAAACTCAGGACCTCGGGAGATGGCTCATATCAAAGTTAGTCTTGGAACTGGTTGTTCCCACCAGTCAAAGGAAAGGAATCGTCCTCTTCTGAACTTCTGTCGCATAGAAAATGGGTCAGGACAGAAGTGGTTGCTTCAGTGTTGCAAAGGGTCTGCCGGCGTCTCGGGTCATCTTCGGTTACTTCAGCTTCCAGTGGTCGACTCGCTCTTCACTCCAGGAGCTGCACCATTTATACAGTTCTAGCACACACTATTCTGCAATCTCTCACAGCAATTTATAGAAAGGAGCGTTTGGCTGTCCAATCAGGACAGCCATACACCCAGTCGGAACTGGTTCTATTCAGGCACTCTGGCAGACAAAGGCCAGGGGGGTTCGGGGGAAGGGAATTCCTTCACTTGCTGCCTGCCCAGAGACTCTGGAGCATAGGCGGGGACGCTCCCTCCCAGAATGGCAGAATAAGGGCTACAAAGAGCAACCACGCTAGTGATGAAAAAAGAAGGGAGGCCCCAAGTTGGTACTTAGGTGCCTCTATTGTGCACTACCGAGGCTATGGTCATAGTCTGCGGTACAACAATTACACAAGAGTTGGCAGAACATGGCCATTGCCACCAGCCAGAACTAGAAGATGGTCTATGTGACTAAAAAGTCACAGGAGCAGTGAGAAGGGGGATACTAAGTATCCCTTTTGGCACTCCACTTAAGGTGGAGTGCGCCAATCTCTCAGACTAACGTTTTAGGAGAGATACTAAGTATTTCTCTATCCTTCCTTAAGAACTGTAGTTACTCTAGGATAAAGAAAGAACCTGAAAGGAGGACCCTAAGGGTCCCCAGCAACACTGCCCACAGGGAGCAGTGTCCTGCAATAGTAAAATACAGATGCTTGCAAGAGTTCTGGAGGAAAATAGACTCCATAGTACAGGTAAACTACTTGTTGTTCTCCAGCATGGGTCTGGCATGGATTCACATGCTCATGAATATTCCCCGTCAGGCCGGGAATCCTCGGTAAAGAAAAAATCAGTATCAGTTTTGTTTCTGATCTGTCTTTCTTAGTAGTAACCAATCACTGATCTCTGGGTCATACAGCCCCCAGCCAATGACTGCCCTCTCCCTAAGCCCCGCCTCTGGCAGCCATCCTCAGATTTGGTAGCACGCCAAGTGGCAGTATGACCAAGTGAAGAGCCGCAGAGGGGTAGGTGGGAGGGTTCGCATGTGAATCCATGCCAGACCCATGCTGGAGAACAACAGTTACAGGTACAGGTAAGTAACTTGTTCCTTCTCCAGCATGGGGTCTGGCATGGATTCACATGCTCATGAATAAAAGAATACATAGCAGTATACACATGCACAACCACGGGAGGTGGCAAAGGCTAAACATTAAGCATAACATCCAAAACTCAACATTAAGCAATTCTTACCTCCTCACCAGGCTCACCTTAGGCGAACAGGTTGCGCAGCACTGCTTGGCCGACCCTGGAGTCCCGATCTACGCAGTGGAATCTTGTGAAGGTGTGCGTCGACCTCCACGTAGCAGTCCTGCAGATGTCCAGCAGGGGAACACCAGACAGGACCACCGTGTTAGCAGCGATCGCTCTGGTCGAATGGGCTCTCGGACGGCCAGGCAGCGGTCGGTTTGCCAACCGGTGACAGTGCATGATGCAGCCGGAGAGCCATCTGGAAATAGAAGTCTTCGAGAGAGCCTTCCCTCGATTCACAGACCCAAAGTTCACAAACAGTTGTGACGTCTTCCGAAAACTCTTCGTGTGGTACACGTAGAACTTCAGCGCTTTAGCTACATCCAGCGAGTGCAAAGTCCTCTCGGCCGGCGTCGAAGGCGGCGGGAAGAAAACTGGTAACACCAAGGGCTCGTTGAGGTGGAAGTCTGACGGCACCTTGGGCATGAAGGAGGGGTGCGTCCTCAGCACCACCCTCGTGTCATGAAAAGTCAAGTATGGAGGCTTGCAAGATAGGGCCTGGATCTCTCCCACTCGTCGTGCGGAGGTGATGGCCACGAGGAACGCTGTCTTCCATGACAGGAACTTCAAAGGCGCCGAATGCATAGGCTCGAATAGGGCCCCCATGAGCCTTGTCAGCACCACATTACACTCCCACCACGCCGGGGCAGGAGCCTTCACCGGCGGGAATGATCGGAATAGTCCCTTCATAAATTCCTTCACCAGGCGATGAGGCCACAAGGACGCCCGTCCCGTAGTCCTGGTATATTGGGAGATGGCAGCCATATGTATTTTGATGGAGGTGTGAGCCAGTCCAGCTATGGCCAGCGACAATAGGTATGGCAGTACTTGAGGGGCCGTAATCCGCAGAGGGTTAATCTTCTGTGCAGGGGGCTGATGGACTCGATCCGGATGCCCGGGGGTAGGCATCATGACACTCACCACCTTAGGTGCGTTCTGGGCCTTCGCCTTGGGGGAGGGTCAGTGCCTCGCTCCCCCTTCGAGATCGACCGGGTCTGCTCTAGTGGCTTACCCGGGTTCTCGGACTTCCTCTTCCCCGAACCAGAGCGCTGGCTCGTCGTCGAACGTGCCGGGGAAGTAGCGTCCTGCCTGGCAGCTGAAGAGACCGAACTTTCGGCGCTCCCGGTGCTTGGCCTTCTGTTGGGCCCCCGTCGCCAGGGCGCCCTTATAGGACTTAGAAGCCCGCTCAGACTTTTTCTTCGCCTTCTCACCTGCTGTGCCCTTCTCCAGCCAGGCGGCAAGGCGGGAACGACGATCTTGTTTGGTCCGTTCCGAAAGGTTCTTGCAGAACGCACAGTCCTTCTCCACGTGCGTCTTATCCTCATGAAGGCAATAGAGACATCGCGAATGCTAGTCGTCCTTGAAAACGTTTTGCAATCCGCATCCAGGGCAGCACCTGAACAGCTTGGATCCGGGTGTCGAGCTTCCCTTGTCCTGGGCCATGTCCGTTGAGGTAGGCCGCAGATCTTCCGGAATACTCCAAGAAGTGTAAACACAACGAAAACTTCACCCTTGAGGGGCGTAGAAGAATCCCGAAACTGGTCCCCGTTGTCGGAAGTAGAAACGGTGGAGCTTGAGGCTCGATTAAACCGAAAAAATGAGAAAATCTCCTGAAAAAGCGCGAAAACGCAGCAAAAAACTCGAGAGCTAAAGCACGATGACTCCCAACACTTGAGCGTGCGGTAAAAATCTGAGGATGGCTGCCAGAGGCGGGGCTTAGGGAGAGGGCAGTCATTGGCTAGGGGGGGCAGTAGGACCCAGAGACCAGTGATTGGTTACTACTAAGAAAGACAGATCAGAAACGAAACGGATACGGATACTGATTTCTTCCTATACCGAGGATTCCCGGCCTGACGACTGGGAATATTCATGAGCATGTGCATCCTTGCCAGACCCCATGCTGGAGAAAATAGAGTTCCGAAAGACAGAACCCATAAGAATGAATGAGCGGAAAAAGGCTCCACTCATTCAGGATTAAAGAAAAAGGTCCAGAAGTCCAGCAAAAAGTGCTGGGTGTCTCACTAGGAGAGGGGAAGAAGAATAACAATGATATATCTTCCTAACAACTGTGAGGTCGTGGAAGCAGGAAGCCAAGAGAAGGCAGACCAGGACGCCGGACAGGAACACGCCACCGCAAGGTGGGTCCAGCGTGGAGAGACTGCTCCAGGAAGGCAGAATGCAAAGTTCCTGTGTCCCCGGTAGCCAGAAGCAGAACACACCCCAGCCGAACACCAGTTTCCTTGCAAAGCCACCGCATGGAAGCACTGACCTGCGAGAAAGTAATTCCGACAGCCTGGAAGTATCATAAGAGCCCTGAGCACCACGGATCGAGGAAAAAGCAACGCAGGTGCGATGGGAGGTGCAGAGGCCCCAAAGCAATGCTGTAGATCTGGGGTGCAACAAAGGGAGTAGAAGCTAAGGGTCAGGGACCCTACCTATAAAAGTGGAAGCAGTAGGGAAGGCAATTTAGGCCTCCAGTGTAATCATCATAGTCACAGTACCTGGCAGGCTAGTATACCAGGTAGACTAAAGACAAAAGGAAACAAGTGCCAGTCTGGGAACTGCACCCATAAAAACAGTCAAGGCCCCTCAAGCAACCATTGCAGTCACAATACCTAACAGGCTAGTGTATCAGGTGGACTAAAATACAGAAGGAAGAGAGTGCGAGTCTGGGACCCATAAAGAAGCTAAGAGAAGGGAGGCATTCTCTTGGCACTTTGAAGGAGTTGAAAAGAAGCCAGGAGAGTCATTCCCCCTGGTGTTGGTGAATCCTATAAAACGACCAGGAGAAGGGAGACATTCTCTTTGTCATTCAGAAGTTTATTTTTGCACCAGGTAATGAACTTTACTTTTACGAACTGGAGAAGGTTTGCATGACATCCAGAAGAAGATCCCCATTCACTTTAGTATGAGTTCCTAGTTAAGTGTTGGAAATATGTTTTTGACATGACGGTGGACCTTTCTGGAGGGTGCTAGAAGGCCACCCAAGATGGCCGCTTCGTAGCGAGCTCCCGCACGGCCGGCCTAAATCCTGACAAATCCTCCATATCCCAGTAACATACTGCCTTAAACAACAGCATCTTAGCAGGGGAGTGCCTGTCCCCCACTCATGTGAAATTTGGGGCCAAATCGGTGAAGCAACGTCCCCCAACACAACCATCGTGCTCCAGCGCCAATGAGGGACCGGCGAGGCCGCGCAGCAGCCCAGGCCCGACTGGTGGAGCCCCGCCTGCTCCCGGCGGACACCCGCAGGAGAGCAGGCCGAGCGGCTCTGGGCCAGAGAAACAAGCCCACCCTACTGCCCCCCTTGCAGCAACATCACCGCAGCCAGCAGCCCAGATCCGAGGGGTCGGCACTGCTCCGGCACCAGCGAGGGGTCGCCGAGGCCGCGCAGCAGCCCAGACTACTGGTGGAGCCCCGCCTGCTCACGGCAGACTCCCGCGTGAGTGCGGGTTGAGCGACCCTGGGCCCGAAGAAGCAAGCCCACCTTATCATCCCCCCCTTGCAGCGACATCACCGCAGCCAACTCCCAAATCCGTGAGGACGGTGACCCCGTGTTGGTGAGAAGCGGACCCCCGCCAACAACAACAGCGGAGGGAGGCGGGGGTCGAGTCGCAGCGGTGCACTCCTCCCCAAGGACTCCCCTCTCACTGCGCTTCCCCCTGCCTGCAGTACTTGGTCAGAGGCGCTCCCCGCCCACCGCGCGTGTGTGAAAAGAGGTGCGGAGGGGAGCGGAAGCCCCCTCCCCAGGCCTAACATCGAGTGATCGCCCTTTGTGAGCCGGAGAAGCCTGGCGGTGGATACCCCTGCAACACGAGACAGGTACAGCGTGCTTTTTTGGCACTATACTGGCCTGGCGCCCTGCACCCCTGCAACAACCCCGTTCCACCCATGCAACCTTCCTCCCTGGAGTCACCTCTCATGCCTCAACCTACCCATCACAGGGTCCTGTTACAACACTAGACTGCGCAAAGTTGGACCACCCGCACCGGGAACAGGCACAAAGATTCCCTCACCCCCCCGGTCTCCTTTCCAAGTACAGTGCCTCCTGCCTCCTGCATAGATCCTTGCTCCACAGCTGAGCCCCTCTGGGAAATAAAGGCCACAAGGCCAGTCTTGACTTAACAGCAGCACCCTGCCATCCACTCCAAAGGGGCTCAACTATACTAGCAGCAATCAACCGGCTAGCCAGCAGCCTTCCCCCTCAGAGCCATCGTCCACGCGTTAACTAGCCCCCCACAGGGTGCGGCAGGGTCACCACGCCATAAAGTATTGAACCATCTGCACCCACAGTAGGCGAAGCTGCGAGGCTCCCCAGCCCCCACCCCGCCTCTCCCTCTATGACAACGTGCCTCTTACTTGGAACGTCACCCTAAGGCCTCGAGCCCCGTTGAGAACTGCAGACATAAGGATCAATCCTGAATTACAAACAGCACCCTACCACCTAACACCGAAGAGATTCAGCTCTACTGGCAGCAACAAACCGTCCAGTCCACACCCCATTGGACACAGAGGCACCACTAGCGCCCAATACTCAGAGGCAAACCCCAACCGCCACACAAGGCCACTCCTAGCTGTGCAAATTCAATGGGTAAAACAGACAGATCCCAAAGGAAGCTCACCTTTGAGACAGGGACAGCTCCCAAGGCCCCCAGGCTCCAGGAGGAGCCTGAACCTCCAATGGCTAACTCACACCCAACGGTTGAGGAAACCTCCGCCACCGACATCAAAGGATTCCTCCTCGAGCTGAAAGCAGGGATCGGGAACCTAAACAATAAAATGGACGGTCTCTCTTCCAAAGTGGATCTCCTGCAGCACCGCATCGACACCCATAACAAACGCCTGAACGAAGTCGAACAACGTTTATCAAATCTAGATGACGGCGCGGTGACCCTGGCGGCAAGAGTTGCCCAACTTGAAACACAAATGAAAGTAGCTAATACCAAATGCGAGGACTCGGAAGGCTGGTCAAGAAGAAACAACATCAGAATTGTCGGAGAGAGAGCACACCATGCAATCCAAAATGGAAGATTTTATCGAGGCGCTCTGCACCACCCTGTTTGGCAAAGAAGCACTTTCTTATATGTTCGTGGTGGAGAGAGCCCATAGGATTCCATCCTCCAAACCCACCCCAGGCATGCCTTCAAGGCCAATAATAGCGGAATTACTTAACTATAAAGACCGCAACACCATCCTCCGCCTGGCCAGAGAAAAAGGCAAAATACATCACGATGGGGATAAAATACACTTCTCCCCGGCGGTCCAATCACAAAGAAGATCCTTCACCTCGGTCAGACAAAGGCTTAAAGACAACCAAATAACCTACTCCATGCTCTTCCCTGCCCGGCTGTGAGTGCAACATGAGGGTAGAGTACACTTTTTTCCGACACCAGAAGAGGCAAAGTACTTCCTAGACCGCGCAGGCTGCCCCGGACCAAACCCCACTCGGCCACGCACGCAGAGGGAAAGATTCCACAGGAACCCAATAGAATTGATCTGAAATTGAAGGCTCACATCCTATGAACCACATGCAGCCACCATACCGGAATAACCACAGGAGTCATGTACTCCAAGGACGTGCAGCCTGGGAGGGCCCCTTACACAGCAAAAGTTACCTCAGTTGCTAACAGTTAATGGGTGGGATTACAAGTACCGGACTCGCACTGTTGCGGTCCTTGCTCTGTTCAAGCAAACAAACGGGCAAGGTAGGGGTTGCCCGTGGCAGGAAGGAAGTTGAAGGGGGACGGGCATGCACCCCCGGACCGCCTACACGCACCGACACCCCAGACTTCAGGCAATGCAATGCCCTCTCTCTAGAACACTATAGAAACCTCCCATACTCAAGCGTAGATACTGGCACCGTCGCCCAGCGTACTCACCACTCAAAGGCATTCACACCAGCTCTAGCTCACAAGCCAGGCGAATAATTCAAAGTCGCTACATGGAACATTAGGGGAGGCAACCTCCCTTCAAAAACCAGGAAGATCCTTCAGTACCTGAAACGGCATAGCATTGATGTGGCCATGCTCCAAGAAACACCTTTTACCAGAAAAAGAACACCAATGGGCTCGGCTCTGGGGCTGCCACAGAGATTTCTCCTCATTCGTCATATGCCAGGGGAGTGGCGATACTAATCAACCGTAAAACTGGCTTCAGGCTTATAAACACCGCCAAAGACACTGACGGCAGATCACTCCTGGTGAGGGGTATCATAGATGGTAAAGATATCACCCTAGTCAACTCCTATGGCCCCAATGTAGAGGGAGACAACAACTTCGACTAGGTGCTCACAAACCTATCGCTACACACCTTCACAACGATCATCTGGGGGAGGCGACATGAATACAACCCTGGACCCCTTAAAGGATAAGTCGCAGGCCTCGTCGCCAACCAGGTCCAAAGCCAGCTGCCAGGTACACGAAATATGCAGAGCCTACGATCACGTGGACCATGGAGACACAGCAACTGGGAGTTGCGCGACTTCACGCTCCACTCAGCAGTACATAATGCTAGCTCTAGGCTTGATTACTTATTCATCTCAGCCAAGGGCCCACTCCAATGGGGGCCATGTCAAATCCTTCCTTGGACGCTCTCAGATCACTCCCCGGTAACCCTGGTCTGCAACCCGGCAATCATCAAATCACACCTACTGCATTGGCGCTTCAAACCCGGGTCACTGCAAGATCAGGTGTTCGCCTCGGAGCACCGAGATGAAATTAGAGCTTTCTTGGAAACAAATCTAGGCACCGTAAACTCGATTAGCACAATCTGGGAAACAATTAAATGCTTTGTAAGAGGAATCTGCCTGGCTAAAAAAAACGGCATCGTCAAACTGATTCGAACTGAACTATCCTCCAGCAAAGAACGACTAAAACACCTCAAACTCAAAATCTCAAATGTAAACGACCCACGCTCTCAGGCAGCACTCAGGGAGGAGCTAGAAACATTTAGAGCCGTGGCTGAATGGGAGGTGAAATTCTCAAGAAGGAACAGCCAAGTCTGTCAATGCGGGGAAGGCCAAAAGCCTGGTGCACTCTTCGCAAGGCTTCTGAACGCCGACAGGAAACAGACAACAGTCGAAAGAATACAGACCAGTCAGGGCACCCTGGTGCACACTGATGAAGACATAGCAAACGAATTCAAAATCTTTTACCAAAACCTGTACTCCTCGCAACATAACTCCGACATCGACACCTTAAAAAGCTACCTCGATGATACTGAACTATTCTGGGTAGTCAGTGAGCTGCGCGAACCCCTTAATGAATCCATCACCCCTGACGAGATAATTGAAGCTATCAAAACCCTTCCAAACACAAAAGCTCCAGGGCCCGACGGCCTAACGGGAGAATTTTATAAAGCATTTGCCCACACCTGGCCCCCCTTCTAGCAGAGGTGTACGCTGAGGCACTGGACACAGGCTGCCTTCCACAGTCCTCCCGCGAGGCGAATATAATATTACACAAAGCGGGCGAACCCCCAGAGGACTGCGCTTCTTACAGGCCCATATCACTTCTAAATCTTGACAACAAGATTCTAGCAAAAATACTTACGAATAGATTGCTACCACTGATGCCCGCCCTCATGTTTGCAGATCAGTCAGGATTTGTGCCTGGCCGCAATACAACATTTGGCATCAGAAGGCTATTTGGAATTATCAGAGCCCTTGACCCCCCCCACCCGCCTCATCAGGCCGTTGCGGTACTGCTAGATGCCGAAAAGGCCTTTGATTCGGTGGAATGGCCCTTCCTATTCGCAGTGCTCACTCAGATGGGGCTTTGTGCACGATTCATCAGATTAGTCTTGCTGTTATATAAAAAACCCCAAGCAAACATACTCGTGGGCTCTGCAAGATCCTCCACAATTCAGTTGCAACGAGGTACCAGACAGGGGTGTCCACTGTCGGCACTGATTTTCGCATTGATAATGGAACCTCCGAGCCCGACAACTCCACAGAGGGCTCAGTTTCGGCCCTCACAGGCTGATCACATCCCTTTATGCGGACGATATAGCATTATTCATCCGTAATACCAACGAAAACCTAAACCCAGTGATGAGGGAGGTGATTAAGTTTGGAGCAGTATCCGGGCTAAAAATCAGTCAGTCTAAATCCATTATCTTCTCACTCACGCCAGAAACCAGAGCATTTACTGATGACTATCACTTCACATGGGAGACCTCTCGGGTACGATATCTGGGTATACTAATGTCACTGAGCTACCTCGAGATATTCTGAGACAACTACGAGGGGGTATTAAAAACACTACAAGAGAAAGCTCACCGCTGGCAAGCGCTCCCGCTTATACTGTGGGGTAGAGCCTCACTTGTCAAAATGGTGATTCTGCCAAAACTACTATACCTCTTCACCAACATCCCCATTTCGATCCCCAAATCCTTTATAAAGAAAGTCAAAAGCCTAGTCTTCTAGTTAATATGGGCAGGCAAACCGGCCAAAGTCGCATACTCACACTCCTAGTATCCAGCAGAGGTCTAGCTCTCCCAGTCATTGAACGCTATTCCAGGGCTGCCCAGGGGCAGTTCCTCAGCCACTGGTACGCAACACATTTCATTAGACCACACTTACAGATTTAAAGCGCCTTAGCAACCCCTAACCTATTGAGGGCAGTAATTATAATTCAGCTCCCGGTACCCTACAACACCATGAACGTGGTCCTCGCGACCTACGGGATCTGGAGGAAACTCGCACAAAAATACGAAATCCAAATAAGATACTCACCCCACCTCCCAGTAAAATTCATACCAGGGATTCCTCTGACCTCTGAAAAAAGTATTCCATCAATGGGTAGAAAACTTGCAGATAAACACCCTAGACGACCTGTTCAGTGGAGGATCCTTCATCACTACCCAACAAGCAACAGAAAAAGGCGGCAACATCCCCCTAGACAAGTTCCTATACTTCAGAACTCGATACACGCTCCAAGCACTATTCCCCTCATTTCCGCAGCAACCCCCGACTTGGCAACTACTACACAGAGTGATCCAAGCACAAGGCGAGGGCAGACTAATCTATCTACAAATCCATCCTAACAGACACTGTGCCAGCTAACCCACGCACAAAAGCAAGATGGGAAAACGCCCTCCAACTCACACTCCCAGATTAAGACTGGACATTTATTCTACGTCAAACACACAAATCGCCCTCAATTCTCGCTTCAAGCAAATCCACTTTAATTTCCTCCACCAAACGTACATCACCCCCGCTAAAAAGAACAAACAAGAACCAGAAACCCCCGCAAAATGTGAAAGCTGTGGATGCCGTACAGCGGATTTCATGCATCTGGCATGTGACTGCCCGAAACTGACACCGTTCTGGACTCGGGTCCTTCAAATGACAACATCAATCATAGGAAAGGAAACACGACCGATTCCAGTGATAGCCTTGCTAGGCCTGACTAACCGACTAGCACCAGCTGTGAGGAAACTGGCTGGGCTTCTGTTAACCCTAGCGTGCAGAAGAGTCGCCACGGTCACAAACTGGCGGAAAGACCTTCTCTACTGTCAAGACATAGAATCAGATTTCATCAAGACACTACTTCCAACATGCACCCCCTCCACCCCTGACATATGGGGCCCAGTGATTGCATTTCTAATAAAAAAAAGCAGACGAAGACCAGGCTTCTTCAACGGAACACCACAGCTCTCAGGATGCTGAGTCTGACCTTTCCTAGCACTCAAGCCAGCACGCTAATTGATATACAAGGAGGACGAATTAAGCATTATAACTTAATGAACAGAGAGAGGAGAGTTTGGGGGGGTCTGGGTTAATTGCACGATGAACACGCCCTAATGTGGGCGTAATTGTTGTATAACAGTTTAAAATCAAAATAAAGTTCTTTTAAAAAAAAATGACAGTGGACCTTTCTTTCTTTGGACATCCTGACAGACCCTCTTAGTTATTCCTTTGAGGCAGGAAGGCCCCTCTTAGTATCAGGGATAGTTAAGCATTTTCCAACCCTCAGCAATCAACAATGCCACCATTGTGTTGATCTCTTACTCCTACACCCTTACAAAAGCAACTGGCCAAACACTTTGCACAGCCCCTGCCGGTCTGAATGATCCAGACCCATTGGTGGACCTGGAGACAACGTGTCCAAATCCTGGATCAAAGGAGGACTCCTGCAGCCATTCAACAGATCGATGGAACCAAAACCCTTTGAAGTGCAGCCAGCTAAAGACCCTTGGACAACCATTGCAGCTGACCAGCATCAACAGCAGTGAAGTCCCTTTGAAGCTCTGCTCCTATGTCCTGATCTCCAGAAGGCCCTACTCAGTGTTTTGACCCCTGGTACGGTGGGAACAACCAGTCCTGATCAATGCCTGAGGATCCATACCTACTGAGCCTTAGGAAGTGTCCCTGGACAACCTGGGGCCTGACCAGCTCTCTCCTGGGCTAGCTCGTTGCAGTAGCCATTGTTCCAAGTGCATCCTTGGCACTTCGAGTATCTTCAACTTGTGCTACAAGTCGCCTGCTGTTAAATTTTTAGCCTTTAAGTCTAAACTGAAGCCATGCAAGGCCTGCTACTTTGTTCACCAATCGAAGATTGCCCGATGCCGCCCGATTGTGGCGACTTATGCCAAATCCTGCTTTCTACATGCCCTGGAGGTCTCCTGTTGTCACCTCTCTCATAGAAGTCTGCAAGGATGTCCAGCTGCCCAGTCTTCAGAACTATCACCGGAGCCTAAACAGGGTACTAGCCAGACCCAATACAGACGCTGGAACTGACTGCACTCGTTACCCCTGGACCTCCCTCAAACCGATAGTGTGGTGCGACTGGTATGGACAATCACATGAACTTTTCCTGATTTCAGGCAATCTTAACCGTAACCACTGAACCACTGGCATTGCTGAAATCCAACAGTAAATCTACCTGAAAAGTATAATTTGTGAAACTGGTGACGTTTGGGCACTATCAGGGCTAGAGTTAAGTAAAGGTATCTCATTCTAGGATTGCTCAGAAGTGTTTTACTACATCTTTCTTCTTGAGTACTTACCTGTCTCTACTGGTTTTATATCAACTGTTTGTCTAACTTGCCTTGCTTTACCACTCACAGTTACTGAAAGTATTGTTTATGATTATGCTGTTAACTATCTCAAAAGTTGTCATATGTTTAGAGTGCATTCAAAGGCCTAGTAGTATATTTGGTATCACTACATATTATCCCCACCAAAAATATTGCCATATATATGGTTGTCTGGAACGGCCATGGGCGATATTTTGGTCAGGGGGGAGGGGGGTCATTTTTGGGAGCAGGGGCTGCAGGAGTGTCCCCCTGCTTCTTTAAAAATAATGCAAGGGTTGCGGGGGTGTCCCTCGCAGGTTCCATGCCTTAAAATCGCCGCAAACATATGCCAATATTTTAGTCTGGCAATATTTTTGCAGGGATAAACACATGGAACCGTATATTGTATACTTCTCCAACTGGAATTATTGGGAGTGCTCCATTTGTCTCATTGTAGCCCTAGATCACTACCACACCCTACCGAGTCTAAAACGGATCACTCCGCTTCCCTACCTTAACTGGCTTTGGCTAGATTGCAGTATCTTTTCTGCTAACCATAATAAGTTGGCCTTTCAGAGTCCACCCCCAGGGTTGATGCTGAAAGTTCATTTTAACGTGCCTCGCTGAAATTTGCAATAATTTCACTGTTCACACAGAGTGCATCATAAGAAAATGGATCTGAGCAAAGTTTTTTTCTTTTAAAAGAAAGATATTTTATAAAATGTCCACACACAGGCCTTCATTACAAGTATGGTAGTGCAGGAATAAATTAGCAGTAACGGAATTACCACCACTTTTCCTGCACCGCTATACTACGGCTATGGCCCTGGAGTAAGGGATTTACCTAAATCCACCCCCTTTATGCCAAAAATCACCAAATTTGGCAGAATTACGGCAGCAGTAATTACGCTAAAAATGCCCCATAGAGTGCAATGGACCCTATAAAAATGGGGATTCACTGTGCCACTGTCACTTGTAATCCGGCAGTAATTCCGCCCAACAAAGTGGCGGTAATGGTAATTCTGTTGGGTGGTATTTCCAACAGATTAACTGCCAGAATACCGCCCAACTTGTAATGAGGCTCACAATCAGTAAGTGGGTCCACGAATGAAAGCATTGATGACCAGCAATTAAAAAAATATATAACTTTTTAAAAATGGCAATGTTAAATACTGTAAACAACAAACCTTTTTCTTTTCTGGAGGGTTTGCCTTTTGCTGTGACCGACTTCTTCTTTGTAGATTGTGCCTGCGTAGAAGTATGTTCCCTCCACCTCCGAAGCTGAAAGTTGATGAACTTCCACATGATGAAGGCCTGGGTTATGCATATAGATGCCAATACACTTATTCTGCAAAGCAAATTTACCTCATTGGATTACATTTTTTGTTACAGCCACAAAATTAAAAGTACCAGAGAAAAATGTGTATGAGGTTTCAT
This sequence comes from Ambystoma mexicanum, assembly GCF_040938575.1. Lineage (NCBI taxonomy): Eukaryota > Metazoa > Chordata > Amphibia > Caudata > Ambystomatidae > Ambystoma > Ambystoma mexicanum. The sequence continues at coordinate 707,340,170 of NC_090933.1, forward strand.
ATTAACCTTTTTCATGTAAGCGTACGTAGTCTAATGCGGATACACATTATATATTAGAGGATATCACAATTTCAACTATGTTCACATAATCCAGAGCCAAACATTCAAATTAAAGGCCATTAAGCATTACAAATCAGTCCACAAAACCAAATTTGAGTACTGAATCCCTTCCCCAGTCGGAGCTCTAAAACAAAAGATCTCATCTTTATGAAGAGGAGGTTTGATTTAAATTTCAAAACAATGTATTTCGCAGACTCAAACAAACACTTTATTAAACAAGTACCTGACAGGCAACACATTAAAGTTCCCAAGGCTGATATCGAAGACTTGATTATCTGCTCTGGCAAGGCCGAAACCAACAGTAAGAACAGAGAGAATCAGGGTAAGCAGTCGCCCCAAAACGAAAAGAACAGCCCACAGTGAAAATCTGATGAGAAAAAGAAAGTTTACTAGTTAGCATGTCAAAAAGGGATGCAATCATATCTGCAGGCATACATGGGATTACAAAAACCAAAGAACTAGGCAAGGTTGGCACTATTCACGGGGCAGTACCACATTAGTGATCTTTGTATGTGGTTTTCTCTGAAGCTGCCTGATCCGTTGCCTAGTTCACAATGTTGTTGGAAGGACATCGTAAAAAGTGTTAACTTAACACTGCGAAGCCCACACACTGGCTCCCACATTGGACACTTGCATCACTCACCTATTAGTTGATTGGCATATGTAATTGTGGGATTTTGAATCATGGGAAGTTATTAATACGAAGGGTGCATTGTAAATGAAGCACATAATCCTGTATTACAATGGGGTTTTGTCTGTATTTGGGGCAGAGGGCCTGTGTGGTGTCATTAATGCAAGATGGCTGCCGCTACAAGTTATGTATCAGAATAGATCCTTCATTATCAATAAATCCCACTAGTTATTCGTTTTTGCATAGACAAAGAAGATAACAAAAAACAACTCCACCACTCTGTCTCATACAGTGTTTGCAGTGTTCAAATCACAATGTTCATAAATCCAACTCCCAACTGTTCCCTCCCCGTTCCCTCCCCCTTCCCACCCTGTTCCTTCCCAGCCTAAAGTCCAGCACCCCCTCTTGGTGTCAATGCCATTCTTACTCATGAAAATGCATTGCCTCCAAGCGTTATCACGGTTTAAATCCCCTCTCTGCTTGAATGGTCTCTGCATCGAACAGGGCCTGTAATAAAATCTCCCATTCCATGATACCCGTTGCACGCTCGCCATGTTGAAGTTGCAGTGCCGCTCTCCACACTGCTGTCTCGGCCATTGGCCAGTTCTTCATTTCCCGCCACCACTTCTCCACATCTGGAACCCTGGGGAACTTCATGCCATGGCTATCCTGCGTTTGGCCAGTATATACGCCAAATCCTTCAATTTGGCAATGTGTTTCATGCCAGTGGGACGCGGAAAAAGGCCCAGAAGGCAAGTTACTGGGGAACTCGCATTCAACTCCAAGCCCCCTTTGTTCAATTTCCTCGCCACCTCCCGCTAGTATGTCTCCACTATTGGACAAGTCCAAAACATATGGAACAGGCCCGCTTCTCTACCTTTGCACTTGGGGTATAACTGTGGTACTGCACCTGGGAACCCAGAAATTCTTTGGGGTGTCATGTATGCTCTGTGTGCAATCAACAACTGTATCAATTGCAACCTTGTGTTCCGTGACACTTTCTATGATATCCCAGTACCCCTGTCCATTGTGAGTCAGTGAATGGGACCTCTAGGTCCTCCCATTAACTCCTTATTACCAAGGGGGTAGTTGTCCTGTTAGTTAGCAGGAAGTCATATGTTAGGCATGATTGTATGCAGTACCCCGTGGGAGACTACACCAGCCTTGTCCTCTTGGCAATAGTTAACCCACCCTTTGGTATAAGCATGTACTACACAAGTTGGTAGAGTGACCGAGCAGCCAGGCTTATTTCAAGAGGGGTCAATGTGAGCTGTATGGCTATGACACAGATTCACAGTGACAAGTATCTAAATAAACACTTTCTCAAGGTTTCTTGGTTTAACAATTATTTATTAATTTAACAGTCAGTTGAATAAGCCTTCTTTAGAAGGGGGAATAATATGTAACAATGATATACTTAAAAAGTACACACTGTTTCAATAAATCAATAGAAACCCAACACTTCCTACAACCAAAGGTGACAAATAACTACTGGACATTAATATATCACTGATACATTTAGAGCAATACTGAGTTTAGTGTCAAAAGGAAAAGAGGGAATACAACAATGTTTAACAAATATTCTTAAACAGGTAAGTACTTTTTTAACCCTCCAATGCAAAGTAAATTAATCCTTCCCTGTGGAATAGTTAAAGTACCAAGTCAGCAGTAAGTAGAGCCTTTCAGGGAGCCAGGACAGTCAATGTTAGTTGAGCAAACGTCTAGGTGAGCTGAAGCACATCTTGTAGGTAGATAAAAAGTCTTGCACAATGTTTTAGAAGTCGTTGGAGAAAATGAAGGGCCACAAGCTGGGAGGCTTGTGAGGGGCAAAGCTGCAAGCAACTCTGCAAAAGCAACCAAGACAACTATCAGCTGAGAGCTAGCAAGGCTACCCAACAAGAGGCAAGTCCCCTTAACTTTACAGTACCTTTGGTTTGAAGAAATTGGTTCCAGCTGGCTTCTGTTCCTGTGTAGGTCTGCAGATACTGCTGCTGTTCCTTGGCCTCAATCGTGGGGATTAGACAGAGCAAGTCTGGGGACTCCTGCACTATGAATTGAAGGTCAGGGGCAGCATAGGCAAACTTCAGATCAGCAGCACTTGGCTGTTTCAGTTCCTTGCGGTTCTCGCAAACAGCACCACTGCAATTATCGGATACCTTTATGGAATGTCCTCGCATTTGGGGTCCAGCACTCTGTTGAGGTGGCTCAGGTCTAGTCAGTCCTGCTTCATGGGAGTCCGGAGGATCTTCCCGGAGCTCGGGTCAGACTTAAAAACAAGACACTCGATTCTGGTATTCCTCTCCCTGGCAATCGGTTCCTGCAGCAGCAATGGAGGTACAGCCAGCTCCGAGCGGATGTCCGAACGAGTTGGTTTTGGGGATGATTGGTCCCACCAACCCAAGGGGAGAAGTCGTCCGTTGCAGGGCTTCTCTAGTTGAGGTGAAATCGGAGCTTCAGCAATCCAACAGGGCTTCACCGGGCAAACCAACGGTCCAGGAGTTGCAGCAAGCGTCTCTTCCCAGTTCTTGGGATTCCTTCGTCCAGTGGTCGACTCTGCCTTCCTAATCAAAAGCCTCACCTTTTATTCAGGTTTCTCCCCTTCATTCGCAGCCTAGCTGTCACTCACACATCAGGCTGGCTGTTCTCCAAGGCCAATCACCCTTTGTGTGCATTCCTGTAACCAAGGGGATTAAGCACAGGGAGTTTTGGGACCTCCCTCACTTCCTGCCCTGGCAGACACGCTGGAGCCAGAGGCGGGTTTCACCAGTGAATCCCGCCAAAGACAAAACGAACAAAGGGACCAAAAACTGGTTTGGTGCACAGAGTAAGTCTCAAGAAGGACCTTTCCAACAAGAAATGGCAAAAAAAGACCGGGCCATTTTGACAAAATGGGAACTCATGAGTGCATTACTGCAGCTGCAATTGCAGCCTGTGGTAAAAACACACACCGGTAGGAAAAGGTAAACCACTGCCACCAGCCATTAATTGTAGAAAGGTTAACATAAACATGTTACATGAGAAACTAGACACAGGGGACACTAAGTATCCCCTCCAGCACCCTATTTTAAGATTGTGTATGCTGGTTCTAGAAAATTACAAAATGTAAGTAAAGTCAATTTCACTTTACTGCTCTTGGAAACAGTAGTTTTGCCAAGAGAAGGTATTTAAAACGTTCGGACATCTAAGAGACTTCCCAGTGTCACTGCACTGAATGTGCTGTGTGTTGCAATGTAAAGATGATGCCTATGGAGTTTGATAGACTCCAAAGTAAAGAGTCAAAATCACAGAAAAATACATGAGGGAGTGGGAAAAATGTCCCACTCTCTCCAGTTAAGTCCTAAAGTCCAGAAAAAAGAGCTGGGGGTCTCTAAGGTAGAAAGGAATGAGCACATTTATGAGAATTCTCCCTAACACTATATATCCAGGCTATGGTGTGGCCTCCCTCAGATACATCATACAAAATGTCCACCATGGCATGCTGTTCTTTCAACTCACTATATGCCGGCCACTGCTGCATTATTTCTCTCCTAATAGTGTTGTGCAATATGTATTGGCCCTTATGCAGGCGCGGATGTTCAACCAATTCTACAAAGAGTATGAATGAGGTGTCCCGCAATAGGTCTCCAACCATAGCCACTCCTTGGGGCTCCCAGTGCACGCATATCATCTGGCATGCTTGCGTCGAGGCAGCCATTACCGCAACCAAAAGGGGGGGTTTGGGGTGGGGGGGGGATCTGCTCAGAGAATGGGTCTGTGAGCCCCATCACCCCTAATGCTCCATCCCACATTCTTACCCCTAGGGTCACTAGGTGCGACCCGTATTTTCCCTTAGGCTTCCACGCCAGTTCCTTTAGGTAAAACAGGGACTCCCTGGGTTGCAACAGCAATGTGTCGTTAGTTGGGTCGTCTGCAAGCCCGTCAACCACAAATTGCAGCTGTCCTGCTATTAAAGTATAGGTCAAAATGCGGGACCCTGATACCACCCTCATCACACTGCCCTTGTAACGTGGAGAGTGGTATACTATTCCTCCCACTTCCACAAAAAGCTTCTGCATACACCATCGAGCTTCCCAAAAAAAGGACTTGGGTATTTAATATGGGACGTTCACGAAGAAGTGCAAGAGTCGAGGCAGCACCACCATTTTCAGTAATGCTGCTCTCCCCATCAAGGAGAGGGGCAGCTTAGTCCAGAATTTCATGGAGCTTTGGATACCCTCTAGGACCGTCTGTGTATTATGTACATGTTCTATTACTGTATTTGACAATTGTTCCAGCCTCCGCACAAAGGAGTTACAGATATTGTAGGAGTTGCAGGATTATTTCATTAGAACATATGCAGCCTGACACGTGTTTTGAGCAGTCGTGTTTCGAGCAGTCTGGTGGTCTGCTGCAAATGAAACTGGTCCCTACACCGAGTAGGGACCAGTTGCATTTGCAGCAGACCACCGGTAATATGCATTCCACATCCGCGATGAACAACAAGCTATAACATTCAATAATACGTCCTACTACACCAGACTTTTCAATATAAACTTCAGAGGAAGAGCAAGGACTGCTTGAAACACGAGTCAGGCTGCATATGTTCTAAATAAATAATCCTGCAACTCAAGCAGTATCTTTAACTCCTTTGTGTGTTGGTGCAGTGAGGCTGGAACAATTGCCAAATTTTGTTAATCCTGTGGAGTACTAGGGCAATGTACCCACAATCTCCAGCCACTTGCTGCCTCTTCTGTACCAATTTACTTTGCGAGCGCAGTGTCCTACTGGGCTCTTCTGCCCTACTCTCTTGCTTATGTTCTATTCCTGGGTCATGATATATATTGACCACCAAGTATCTGAAAGTGGGTTCTTTCATTAGCAATGCCAAAACGGGGAGCACCTCCCTCCCTACCATACACAGTCTTCCCAGTGGGAACAGCGCGGACCTGACAGTGCTGATCGTGATCCCTGATAATCCCACAAACCGTTCTAACGCCTCCAATAATAACTCCAAATTGTCTTCAGGGTTCTGTATATACAACGTATTATCAGCGTATAGCAATACCAGATGCGTAACTCCATCTATTTCAATACCTGCCCCCTTGTATTCCCTCCTGAGGTACTGCGCAATTGGTTCCATAGCGAGGATATAAAGCAGGGGAGATAGTGGGCAGCCCTGCCTGGTACCCTTACCCAGTTTCCATGCCTCAGATACATCTGCCTGTCTTCACTCTTGCGTTCGGTCTAGTGTACACTAGCTTAACCTACCTAATGTATGCCTCCCCAAATCCAAACCTGCGCAGTATTGCACACAGCCAGTCCCATCTCACAGAGTTAAATGCCTTCACTGCATCCAGCGAGGCTATGGCGTATGGGGTCTCCCAGGTTGTTGTGCTATCACATAGTGCAACCGCCTCAAATTCCAGGACATATTAGGGCCTGGCACAGCCGGTCTGGTCCGGCTGCACCAGTGTACGTATTACTCTCTTCATTGTTCCTGCAAGTATAGACGGCAGAATCTTATTATCCTGGTTAAGCATAGATAAAGGCCTATATGGGGAGCAGGTGCAAGTGGATCTTGGTCACCAGGGCAGACAAAGAAAAGGGCAATTCCTGTTTGGATCTGTTCGGACCAGAAGGATCCAGGACCCGAGTCCCTGCTCAGACAGCAAGTAAGCATGCAACATGTGTTTACTCCCTCTGTCACCACAGGCCATCCCCACCCCTCTGGTCACGGTGAGTCACCATTTCTCATGGTGGCCTTGAATCATGCTGTTCCCATCTTCATCTTGTATCCAGGCTTGCAATATTATGTGTAACTACTGACTTCTGCATTTGTATTCGCTCTCCCCTCTTGCTTCTCCACTCTTTTTGACTGCTTACTCTCGGTTCTCTCCTCCTCTCCCTTTTCCCCGTCTCCTCCCCTTACTTTCTTCTATTCACTTACTTTATCAGAATGGTCACTGGACTTAGTATGATAGCAACCTCGTCTGTCTCCTCCCCCTCCCCTTACTTGTTTCCCCCCCACTAACCCCCCCCAACCCCTTCCAGCACTAACTGAAATGTTGTCAGGCTAGTACGACGGTCACTTGTTATGTTCCTCCTCTCCCTTTCTGCACCACTCTCCCTCACCTTTTGTTTTCTCTGGCGATACCAGAAATGTCGCCAGGCCTAGTAGTTGCCTGCCTGTTTCCATTTCCTTCCCCCCTCCCTTCCTTATCCATGTCTTAGCGCTTGCACTATCTGAAATGTCGTCAAGCCGAGTACGATAGTTAATTTCACATCCTTCCTGTTCAAGGCCTGTAAGAATGTATTTTCCCCTTTTTCCCTCCCTTGCCTTGAAGCGCTTTGAAACACATTCTGTATAGGCGCTATATAAATAAACTATCATATCATATCGCTAGCTTATGAGGTTTGAGGGGGGGTATAATAACAGATTCCCTAAGGTTTGCGGGAAGGACAGCTGCCTCAGTAGTCAGTGAAGGTGTTAAGCAGGTGCGGGGCCAACTCCTGTGCATATTCCTAATAGAATTCACCCGGCAGTCCATCTGTGCCTGATGTCTTCCCTGTCGGCAGGGACCTGATCGTCTCCAGAATTTCTTCTAAAGTGATAGGTTCCTCCAGATTGTTCATGGTCTCTTGGTCCAATTGGGGGATGTCTAGCTCATCTAGCACTTCATCCAAGTGCTCCTGCAGTATCAGGGGTCCTCGACTCCAATTTGGGTACTGCAGAGGCCTCCCATTGTCGTACAAATCGAATGAATTGGTCCAGCTTCTTTTTTTTATACAACCATGCCAGTAGAAGGCCCGTTTTGTCCCCTTCCCAGTGTTGCCTCTCGATATATTTAGAGTAACTGTGCGTGCCCTGCCGCTCCCAGCATTCGATACATTTCTGTTTTAGTGCGACTATCTTCGCCGCTTCCCCTCTCAATCCTGTGGTGGACTGTTCCAGTACTGGTTGTTATTCCTCCAGTGAGGTTAACTCCCTATTGATGCAAGCCTGTGTGTTCCCAGTGCCAGCTATGGCGGCCACTCTAACCACTACCTTCAGGGCATCACAGAATTTTCCTGCGCTGGCTACACTTCCCACATTGTGTGCGACATAGTCCACTATGCTTGCCCGAACATCTTCCCTAAATGGGGCGGTCCTGCAGGGATTCCTCCCTAATTCTCCATGTGGTTAATTGAGCCCTAGCTGCCATAGTAGAGAAAGCAAAGCGTGATCCAACAGAACCCTCCCTTCATATTGCGCTCAGCAATAAGATGGGCTATTTCCTGCACAAGAGGTAGTCTAGTGCGCACCGCATGTGGTGCAGAGTAATGTGAGTAAGAACCAGGCCCCGTTTTTATGTAGGACTTTCAATCTAGCTGTGGTTATGAGCTTATATTTTAGACTCGCAGCCCTGAGTCTGGCTTTGGCTGCCCTGAATTGTTCCCGGCTTTTCTGCATCTGGAATGTATAGTCCTGGTAAACCGCCAGATCAGTTGAGGCTCTCCTCAGTTCCCCTCCTTGTCTGGAGTAGGCCAGTATCTTCTCCATCTTTGTAGTTCAGGACCTTCGCAATTATTGGCCTGGAGGCGCTCCAGGAGGCAGACGTCTAGTTAGTGCACTATGTGCCCTCTCAATAGTAAACCGTGCGTGAGGTTGCAGGGCCCAATTTCCTTGAGTAACATTTTCTATATATGCGGTGGGGTCCGCGCCTTCTCCCTCTGGCAGCCCCACTATACGGATATTGTACCTCCGGGCCCTGTCTTCTGCTTCCTCTACCCAGTTTTCCAAGAGGCTGACCTTCTGTTGCAAAACGTAGATATTGGTATGCGTCTCTTGGAGCTCGTCTGTGGTGTTCTTCACCTGAGCATCTAGCATAGTGGTGCGTTCTGCAAGGCAACACAAATCTTGACGCAGTAGACCCACATCCAGCTGTAAAACCTCTATCCGCGCCCCCTTACGAAGTCTTGAGGTCCGCAATAGCCTGTATTACTTAGTTTATTGACTTTTGTGTATTTGCTTTTCTCCCTTTCCAATTTCTTTTTGTATCCCCCACTTCCCTCCCTCTTAAGAAAATTAAGCTTTAACAGATTGTGTAAATATTAATAAAAGTTAAATGCCAATAAAATACTTTAAAAATAAAATAGCATGTACGACTTGGTTGTGCAGCTCCATAGTGTCTCCAATGGTCGCCTGCAGGGGCTCTAGATCTCCTTTTGGGTCCTGTTGCATTACTTCAGCATAATTTTCTATGGACGATTGTCTGGCTTTCATCTTACCAGGTTTAGGAAGCATTTGATCAGCAGGGCTCCATGTTGCTGGTCCTCAAATGTTGTACCCGGAGTTCAGCTGGCAAGGTTTGGGGCCAGATTTTGGCCGTTGTATCCGGATTCCACAGGATGTGCGGACCTCCTGCAGGCGTCGGTTATCTGGGATATTGATGCAGTGCTAGGTAAGTCTTTTATGAGTGTGCCCCAACTGTTCCCTTCTCCGTCGATCCCTTGGCCCTAATGCGCAGCCCTCCCTCCCAAGTGTCTGCCCTCTGCAATCTCATGCAGGCAGGCACTGCAGCCTCTTATCTGGGAGGCCACTGGCTTCTGCCTGCTCTGCGCCGCTAGATGATGTGGAGCGCAGCGCAAGGCGTCCGAGTCCCCCAGGGCGCACGGGACTCCCGTTGGGATTAACAGTGTTCTGGGCAGCAGCTTTGCGCTGTGTAGATCCTCTGTTGTGTGTGCCTTCTCTGCCACCTGCTGCCAGTGTATCAGCCCTCTTTCTTGTTACCGTTGAGTGTGCGCAGTTGGCCGTTCCTCTCTTGCCCTCTGGAGCTGCTGCCACTCCCCCAACAGGGCAGCCGTCGAGCACTGCAGTCTCTCCGATCTCTCTGTCATGGAGGGGTACCTCCTCTTAACAGTGCCGCACCGCCCGGGCCCACTTGGGTGAGCCCAACCCATAAGGCCTGACTGCTGCCATTCTACAGTTTCGGGGGACCGCATGCCACTGCCCACCTGCTGCCAGCTCTCTGTTTCTGCCTCTGGGTCTGTATGCCTGCTTCGTTCCAGCAACCTCTTCTGATCATTGCGGCGTGCACCTCCTTGTGCGTTCCTGGGATATGCCGCGACGGCACCAGTTATCTCTTGATGTTGTGGGTGTTTCTCAAGAAAGCCGCTCGTCTCCTCACTGCTCCCAGGGTGCACTTGCCATTCCCTCATTCACAGTGGCCGCAGCACAGTTAGTCTTTCCTCCACCTCCTGGCCAACAGCCCCATCTTGAGTGTATGGATGTGCCCAGCAATCTCAATCAGGTTCCACATGCCAAGTAATCCGTGCCTAAAACTTTCAATGACCCCTTCCTGGAGTGCCGAGTTGACACAGAAGGCGAAGCCCCACAACAAGCCCTCTGTGTTAATAAGCTGGCATCAGAGGCAGACTATGCTCAGACCGGGCATTTATTGGGGCAGCCACCTCCTTTGCCGCAGCCCCACTGAGGAGACAAAGTCCCAGGATCGTATGCGCCACATCGCGGACCTCCACCACCATATACCGGTCGTTCGCAAGGCTCCTTCTCCTTCCACGTCAGAGCGCGTCCCAGCAGCTCCAAACCTTATTCCAAAGGGGGGTGCTGATGCACATCCCCCACCATCTGTTCAGCTGTGCGTTCCCGCAGGAGGCACTCAACCCTCCCCGGCACGAGTGTCCAAATACCCGACTGAGGTGTTACAGGGGGTTGCAGCCTCCCAATCAGCCTTCACTGTGCGCCCAGTGACGGTGCGGCTGTTATTACAAAAAAACAAACCGCATCTGCATGCCACTGCCCTTAATTCTATCCTAAAAGCATTTGACATAAAAACTGTGACCATTCGCTTATTGTGGATTACTACAGGTTTTACCTTTCTCCATTACCCTGCTGTCCTCTTGACAGTAACTCAACACATGGGGTCTAGAAAAACCTTAATAGGACAAGGGAGCAGAAGAAGAGAAACAAAACTCATTTTTGTATGTCATATGACAGCAACACTATTTACATAAACCTACAAATCTAAATAGTGACACCATTCATGCCGAAAGCACAGCTTTAGCAAAAGATTGACATGTGCCTAAAGGTCAACTGGCTGCTTAATTGGTGCTATCCTTACCTGAATAGTTATTTCCCCTGGGGATTCATAGCCTGAGGATTATGGTAAGGTTACCCATTTGCGAGAGAGGAAAATAAACTAACTTACGTTTCAGTATTCCAGCCTCTGCTACTGGAATCTCCTTTTAAATAAGAAATCATCCTCTGCTAAATTTGAATACATTTCTGATTTAAACATCCCGATGAATCTATTCATTAGGAGTCTGGGCATGATGAAACCATACCCAAAAAAACCAGCAGGAAAATGCCCTTGTACTTACACATCACGTCCTATAGACAACACACTGGTAGGAAACATGGATATTTGTAAATGAGGGAGGGTTTTGAACCATGGCTCCTCTGGGAAGAAATACCTGGACCAGGCTTCTTGGAGTTCTTGAGGCCTGCTAGAAACTTTATGTAGATATGCAGCATATACCGAAGCAGGTGCACAGCTGCACCTCAAGATGAAGGACCCCACCACCGGTCCTACAACATTGCCGGCACCCAGCTTCATTGGCTAGATGTGCCGACCACCACATGACTCGATTGGCCAATTTCATGTTTTGTCCTGCCTCCTACATGCCAGCAGGCGAAGCCGGCCCGTGGCGAAGGCACAGCCAAAGGCACTCTTGATCTGCCTGACTGCACCGGGCAAGCCGCCTGCTGCTGACCAGACTGTCTCCTTGGGATGGCCCTTTGCTTCCAGTCTTCACTACCCTCTTCCTCTGGAGCCATCCTTACCACCGTGGATCAAACTGTCCTGCCCTTTCTGGCCTTTGATGTCGATATGCCTCCCATTGCACTATTTAGGTAAGCTTTGTCGTTGCCTGTAGCCCATATGATCTTGCATCAACCACAGGACATGTCTCCTTGCTCCTTCCATTCCCCTGAATCTACCTCGATATTGCCTAGCCCTGCCTCTTTCTATACTCCACCTCAATCCCTCATTTCCATTTACCCTGGACCTTACCTCCGGTGACCACCTCCCTTCGTTCTGGTCACCATCCCATGGGTGCAGCTCCTCTGGAAATTGCTGCACATCTCACAACTTGACTTTTATTTGTTCCCAACCTGACATTTATGTAGCATTCTGCTTTCGATTGACGTTACCTGCATACAACTCAACTAGTACCATTCTCTGCTGCATTTTAGTACTACGCCTTAGCTGTCTTAATCTTACCTTGCCTCCTCACGCTGCCACTCCTGCTTGCCTGAATAACTGAGGTAGCCCTGGCAACATGGGGTCTTGCCAGACTCTGCATTTACCAGTATTCTGTCACTCGTGTATCTGAATGCCTGATGTAGTCCCACGTACCATGAGGCACGGCTTTTCCAGATTTGCACTTACTAACATTTTGTTACCTATGTATCTGTTTGCCTGATCCAGCCCCCTTACCTTTGAGGTGAGACTTTCCAAATTTGTGCACCCATCTTAACGTTGTATTTTACCTACTTGTACCTGCATATTTGATATAGCTCCCTGCAAAAGGAGGTGAGGCTTTCCCAATTTGTGCACCGATCCTAATGTTGCTTTTTACCTATTTGTACCTACATATTTTGATGTAGCCCCACTTACCATGGGGCACAGCTTTGCCACAGCATGCTTGCTTTCATTTGTCAAATCGCACTTAATGTAACCTGCGCCGTGATGCATCACTGTCTTGGGCGCTGCTAAAATAAATAAATAGCATGAGTGTGTGGTTAGGCAAGATTGTATGCAGTACCCTTTGGTTACACTACAACAACCTTGGACTCCTGGCAATAGGAACCCAACCTTTGGTATTAGTCTGTACTACACAGGTTGGCAGCGTGTTGAGCAGCCAGGCTCATCTCAAGAGGGGTCAAAGTGAGCTGTAGGGGAGCTGCACAGAGATTCACAGTGACAAGTATTCAAATAAACACACAAGGTTTCTTGATTAAACAAGTTATTTATCAGTCAGAATAAGCCTTCTTCAGAAGGGAGCAATATACAAGTACAGACAAATACACTCCAAAACTACACACTCTTAGTTTCTAAATCAGTAAAGACCCTTTTGGGATGGCCCACAGTCACATCCTACACCCTCAGGTGACTTCAATAGCTAGGGTGCTAGGGACATTAATATCTTACTGTTGCATTTAGAACATACTTAGGAATTGGTCAAAGGAAAAGGCTATTAGAACAAACAAGAGATCACAAATATTCTTAAGCAGGCAAATACTTTTGTATCCCCCAAGCAGTCATTCAGTCTAACAGGTTAAGCCAAATTCAATGATTCAATGGGCTAAAGGCTATATGAGCTGAAGCACTCCTGGTAGGTAAGTAGAAAAGTCTTTGCACAATGTTTTAGAAGTCTTTGAAGAAAAGAAGAATCAATGTAGGGCCACAAGCGGTTTAGACTTGAGTAGTAGAAGATGCAAGCAACTCTACAATAAGAGGTACGTTCTCTCAGACTTTATAGTATCTTTGGATTGAAGAAAAAGTGCAGATTACTTCTGTTCCTGTGCAGCTCTGCAGATCTCACTGTTCCTGGGCCTCAGTCGTGGGGACAAGAGGGAGGACTTCTGGGGACTCCTGCACTGCAACAGGAGGTCAACGCACGCAACCGGCAATCTTCAAACAAGTGGCACTTCGGCGTTTCAGCTCCTTGCGACTACTGCAAATAGCAACATTGCGGTTTCTGGCTGTCGAGATACACTTTCCCTGTTTCTGGGGTCCCGCACACTTTTTAAAAAAAAATTGTATCTGGTTTATACAAAATAAACCTTTACAAAATTGAACTAACATATTTGACAAAACTAAAACAATGTACAATTTCATTCAAAGCATTTAGCCAAACTAAAACATACAATTTCATTACAAATATTTAACATCTTAAAACCAGAGAAACGTATAAGATCAAAACCAAAAGAGAAAAGAAGGAAAATGCCACAATTTATTTTCTTCTCAGTTCAGAAATCAGATATAGATTCTGCAGCATTTCCTTTTTTTAAATCTAAAAAAAAACATACGAGATCAAAAACCAGACAAGAAAAGATTAGGCCACACTTTACATTCATGTATGTTCAGGGATCAAGTGAAAAAAAAAATCTGTAGTATCACTTTATCTTCCTATAGTTGCCAAACTACACACTTCAGGGATCAAGTGAAGAATCTCTGTTGTATTACTTTATCTTCCTATAGTTGCCAAAACACATTAGAAATCTTACCGCTGCCAACTTTAATGCATTTAACTTCCCGTGCAGCATATACCAACAATGTTTCAGTCAATACCCTGGAGGGGTCATGGACAAATCTGCCAAAGGCCATTAGTCGCTGTGCGGCAATTGTTTCACAATACAGAAGTAGATGTTCAAGTGATTCAGTCGTCGTTTTACAATGGCAAAAACGACAGGGGATATTTTGACGAGTTACAGATCTAATTTCAAGAATTTCCCCCGTAGGAAGAACATTAAAGCGGAAGCGTAAATAAATTGCTCTCCTTGTTGGATCTGGGAATTTAATCAGGTAAGATTCCAACCTGCCTAATTCTTTCCCCTCGGCAATTAGTTGTTTATAGATCTTAGAAGCGGACACCATTTCCGTGGTGTTCGCCCAATCCAACCATTGCAGCCGCTTTTCTCACACCCACAGGGTTGAGAATCCGCATTTCATGCAATGACTTAATGGACTCAAGGAGGTTTACACAGTCTTTTTGTAGTTTCAACATCCACCTCGATTCGCTGGTGCCACTTCTCAGTCTACTTCCCAACAGGGTATATAAGGAGTTATTCTTAGAGACAACCAGATTCCAATATAATATTTTTTTCCACTTCATTCTCATATTTAAGGACATGAGACCTTACTCATATCGTATTGCAGATACGGGGACACTCTGGGGAAGGTAAAAAATAATTCCTCCATATTTTAGATTCCATTTTCTGTACCATACGCTGGTAGAATTTCGATCCGTATAGTAATTTTGGTACCACCTTCATATTATAAAACCTGATCAGGGGAATAACAGAATTTACAGTATTTGTTGGAAACCTTCCTCATTTGGAGGATAAGCTGGTCGGCCTTCTCCAAATAGAAATTCCAGTAAGACTGTGCAGAAGAAATCCCGAAAACCGGAAAGGCCAGGTAGCATAGAGATCTTACTTTTGCTAGAGGGCATGCATCGATTACCCACTTAAAATGTATGTTCTTCCTGATGAAGGATATTACTACAGATGTCTTTTAGTTTATGACCAGTGCATTTTCCTGTACGTATGAAGTCAGAGCCGTAAGCTTTCGTTGTAAGCCAACGGGGGTGTTATCGACCAGTAGAAGGTTGTCAGCGTATGTTTTTATACCCTCCATCTTAGGAGAGACAAGGGAAAAGGTTGTAAGAGGTACATTTACGTCTGCAGTGTAGAGATTAAAAAGGGTTGGGGCAAACAAGCACCCTTGTCTAAGGCCATTATTTGTTTGGATTGTTTAGAGAGGTCACCTGACATATTCATTCTTACTTGGATTGTAGAATCCTCGTGTAGATTGATAAGAATAGCCAGTAGTCCTGAAGGGAGCCCCATATGGGCAAGTTTTGTCCAGAGTCTCACCCTGTCCACCTTAAAGGCAAGCGAAAGATCAACTGACGCCAAATATATTGGAGTTGGTTTTTTGCAAGCCTTCTCCAAGAGTAGACAGATAATCAGTCCATCTATCTCCGTGCCCATCCCCTTGCGAAAGCCAAACTTCGGGGGCAGAAAGATCTTATTAGATTCAGCCCACTCCTCAATTCCCTGTAGTACCAGCCCTGCAAAGATCTTCGAGTCGGCATCCATAACCGAGATCGGGCCGTAGTTAGTCGGGCAGGTTCTATCCCCCTTTTTATATATGGGAACGACATAAGATATTCTCCAAGACTGAGGAACTACCCTGGACTGTACAATGTCATACAAGTGAATAGATAACGATTTTTCCCAGTGTTTGGGGCTCCTCTTCAGTGTATTTGTCAGCCCATTGGGTCAAGCCGCCATTGAAGTGTTTGCCCTCTTAATCTGAGATTCAATGTCTGCAATTGAGAAATTAAAATCCCAAAGCCCCTTTTTTATGACTAGTAAATCATTTGTCATTTTCATTTTGCCTTTATAAAGGGTTGAGAAATATTTTTCCCAGGTATCTTCCTGTACATTTACCGATTGGATTATAACCTGAAGTTTTTCCAATGCATTTACTAAGCACCAGAATTTGCGTCCCGACAAACCCCTTAATGCTTCGAGCATGTTAAAATTATCATTGTTCTGCAAGACCATTTTGAGATTTTTCATCCAGTTTTTTTTAGCTTGTTTGATTTGGAGAATTTGCCTCCCTTTTTCTATCTGAGTCAGATTGGTCTTCAGGGTTGCTCTAATTTGACGGTTGGCAAACTTTTTTTTTGCCTTACCAAAGGATCTTAAGCATATGTGTGAAAGGGCTTCATAATACCTTGTTTACTTTGTTTTATTGCCCTACCTATCATGTCTTGGATATATTCTGTAAAGTGAGGTACAGAAAAACAAAGAAGTCTAGTAGACAATGGCATACTAAGGTATTCATGGACAAAAACGGTGTTAAATTTGTTAACATTTCCCTCATGCCAGGTTATACGATTTGTGCCACAAGACACTGTTGATTTCATCTGAATTAAGCTTTGTTTGGATGTTATAGTATTAAATGCCATTTTAGTTTCCAGAAATCTATGGTCACTCATGTTGGTATCATTATGCGGAAAGGGATTTTGACATAAAAATATGATCAGAACACCATTTGACCATGTATGCTCATGAAGAGAGGAGTTGAAGACCGTTAATGTGGCTCAGGCCCCAATAATCAAATAGATTCCTCCCGATCTCACCATTAATTATCCTTTGTTTAATTGCAAAGGGACCACCCTCAACATTTTTCATGGTCAGCATAGGTCCAATTACTGACACACCCATCTTTTTTCCCAATGCCTTGTCTGTATTAAATTTCAGAATTGAGATCCCCCGCAATTATAATATCTATTCCTCCATATTTGAGCAACATGGAAGAGATGCAATTGTTCAAATGTGGAGTGACATTACCCAGTGGTACCTGGGGATTCCATTAAATATTTAGCACAAGAATCAACAGGGGATATAAATTGCTTCCATTTTCCAATACAACAGCAAGAGCAAAGTTCAGTGATTCTAGGACTTGTGTGACGGATGCAATTTTGACCGCAGTAAGTAAACCTCCTACCGGTCGGCCACGAAGCCCCATTTTAGCAAAAAGATGTTCACATACAAAACCGTCTAGCTGTAGAGGAAAGGTGAGCCAAGTCTCCTGTATACAAAACAGGTCAAATGATTTAAGTTTTTCATCTTATATCCCAAAGTTCACCAAATTTAAGTGGCCCCTTGAGTTCCATGAAAGCAGTTTCCATTGATTTTTCTTTTATACAACTAAAGTTTTTGTTTCATATTTTGGATTTGAGAAATTGACTCGCTTAAGGACTGGGCAAGCCAGGTCCAATCTTGAACCTCCTCCCCCTTATGAGCCATATTATTTTCCTTTAGCCTGTCTACTTCCTCCCTGAGTAGGTTAGAATTTACTTTTTGGTGCATGAAGGCATTTCTGTTCTCCCATCCATTACTGAAAATCAGGATATCATATCCCATTCTGTTGAATTGTTCCGTCTCCTGTATTATCGTGTCAAATATCTTCTGGGAGTTAGGAACAATGCGGACATGATCAAGACGTGACGGATGGATAAAGTCCACCAAACAAATATCGGCAGAAGAGATCAGCCTCAGGCAGGGGACCTCGTTAAAGAGTGACAGAACGCGAGGTCTGTTCAAAGAGGATGGACCTCCAATGTCACAGGTTGTAGAGAAGGATACTAGGATATTCCGGAAATGAGACATTTCGCCACACTGTATTCCTGAGGTCACTGTCCTTAATATGAAGGGGCCTGGCCGATTCATATTGTAGTGCATTTCTCATTTCCTGTGGACCTTTAGGTTGGGACATTACATGGAGATCAGTGGACTGTGTGGGAACCCTCTCGTGTTCCTCCCTCTGTCCCCACCGGTCCCCATGCAACTGCTCTTTTTCAGTGCCCACTCCCCTAGACAAAGATTTTGTGGGCATTTCACTGGGAGCCCAGAATGGATTTCCCCTTTTCACCTGATCCCCCACCCATCATGACCTTTTTTCCAAGCAATGCCAGGTCAGGTAAAACATCCATCATAATCCTTTTAATGGTGTCTGGAAGACTCAAATTTCCCCCTTCATTCCCAATCGGGGGCTGTAGGTCTCCCTTCAAATGTGGAATCGGTCCCTCGCTCACAGCCCCATCCGACAGACTTATCGGTGTTAGATTTCATTTTCCCCTCCATTACATCTGGACCTGGGATTTTTGAGACCCTTGAAGGTGATGGGGCAGAAGTCATAGCTGCGGGTATGGAAGAAAAGCCCCGTCTATTAAATTCAGCTGAGGTCGTTGGGCGTTCAGCCATAAGGTTGGAGAGATCCTGTGACAATATCTGGCGAGATGTCGATTTCTCTAGAACCTTATAGAAGTTGGAGAGTTGTAACTGTTGTATTTCCTTGTTCCCCCCCACCCATTTGTTGCAACAGGGCTTTCTCATTATTAATAGCTTCTGTCCCATCACCTGCAATGTGACTCATATCTCCCTCCTGCACCTTATTTGTATTTTTTGTTTTTTTCAGATTTTTGTTATTTCCCTGGATTGGTTTCAGAGTGTCAATATTATGTAGTTGGAGGGCCATCCTACTTTCCTCATTTAGTTGCATTAGGTCAGATGGGGCAACTTCATTCAGGGGCGCCTTAGATTCTTTTATTTTTTTTTTATTTTTTTTTTTTTTAGGGATTTCTAACTTAGAGGGGACCGATCCCTTCTTAATCAGCCTTTTTTTTGCCTTGCAGGTCAATCGTTTTTGTCGCCTTGAAAGAAAAAAGTCAGTGCCACCTACACTTACCTCATTCTCTTGTTGTTTTGTTACATCTCCTCGCTCCCCTAGAACATCAGCAGAGTCCATAATTTTAATTAGGATGGATGGACTGTCCGGTGTGTCACTAAATTTAGTTTCTTTTTCATGAACTTGCAATACCAGTCCCAGCGGCATTGTGGAGATGGTACTTGCATACCTTGTTCCAATTTAGTGATTTTTGCTGATAGTTCATAGAGTGCCTCTATAATAATATTTTCCCCCTTCTAGTTCGAATTTTTGGCCACTATTTTCATTTTTCTCCTTGGGACGTATTTATCCCGACTCCCAGGGATATCACACTTGCAAAACTCGGGCCCTCCTTTCCATTGACAATGGTCTGGGATCCTTGTGAGTTGGTTGTTGATCGTATTAGTGGGATATCTGTCTTAATCGGGGGGGCCCTATCATCATCTTTACCCATGAGAAAAGCCTCCACTTCACTAGGTTTTAGTTGGGTATCAAGAACAATCCTTTTCAGGTCTATCATCTCCCAATGGGTAAGCTTGTGTCCTTTATCTAGGAGGTGTTAAGGGCCTCAGTTGGGGAAGTGTATTAAAAAGGTGCACATGATCAATCCCATTTCGAGCAGCATTAACAGCTGTGGACGGGCTCCTTGAGAGCCTAGCATGCTTCCCCAGTTTCATCCTCACTGTTTGCCCCATCATAGATACATCAAGGTTTATATCCTTTGGCATGTTGTCTGCTTCCTCAACTAGTTTTTAGTGCCTCCCTTACACTCAGAAAGCTCGACTGGATTGGGATCTGAGATTCAAAGGACAAGCCAGTAGGCACGAAGAATATATCTTCCTCCCCCAGAGATTGAGCACCCATTTTTGTGTGTGCATATAAGAGAATTCCACCTCTTGTTTAATATCTTTTTTTCATTTTCCTCCATATTAGCTCCCCAGAAATTCTCTTCTTGTATAATGGTGTCCAATGGATGGACCTCAGGTTTTTGTGATTCCGTCCCTTCCCTCATCTGGGAGGTTTCATGCGTTTCCCTGAAGGATGTTATCTAAGACCCAATACATTGAGAGACCAGATTATTTTCCAGGGTCAATGGATGGCTTGGGGTCTTTTGTACACATTTTCCCGTTGCGTAGCACGGTTGCCATGCTGCCCAAAAGGTATAACTTTATAAAAAAGGAGAAAGAGGACTGCTTACCCCAAAGTAATCAATCAATGGTTAAGGTCCTGCTGCCCCTGCTCCCCGGCACACCCAAACAGCCACTTAGTAACACCCACTTCGGATGCGCGCACCTTGCAGTTATAGGACGTGGCGTGGGCCGGAACAGGCTGGGAGGCATGCCGGAGGCAGGGCAAAACAACTAGAAAAAAGAACGAAAAAACAAGTTCAGAAATGATGTGGGCGGGGAGCTATGAGTTAAGTCCTTAGAGCTTAACACACACTGTTGAGGGGGCTCAGGCTCAGTCGGTCCTGCTTCCTGTGAGTCCGGAGGATCTTCCTGGAGCTCTTGGTCAACTTAAAAGAAATGCACACAATCTGGTGTTCCTCTCCCTGGCTATTCTGTTTCCGGCAGCAACTCTGGAAATTCAACCAGCTCCGAGAAGATGTCCAGGTGGCTTGCTTTGGAGTGGATTGGTCCTACCAACTCCAGGGGAGAAGTCGTCCTTGCAGGGGATTCTCTGTCGATAAGAATGTGGAGTTTTCAGCACAGCAGCAGGGCTTCACCGGGCAAACCAACGGTCCAGGAGTTGCAGAAGGCATCCTCTTCCAAGTTCTTCTTCAGTTCCTTCGTCCAGTGGTCGACTGCCTTCCAAGCCAAAAGCCTTGCATTTTATTCAGGTTTCTCCCATTCATTCCAGCCTAGCTGTCAGTCACCCAGGAGAGTGGCTGTCCTTGCCGGACAGTCAGCCGGCCAATCGCACCAGAGTGCATTTGGGTCTCCTTGGAGACTAAGCACTGGGTTTCGGCACCTCCCTCAATTCTGCCCCCGCCAGACACCCTGGAGCCAAAGGCGGGCTTCACTTGTGAATCCCGCCAAAGGCAAAGCGAACAAAGGGACCAAACCTGGTTTGGCGCACAGAGAATCTCAAGAAGGACCTTTCCACAAAGAAATGGTGAAAAAAGAAGACCGGGGCCATCTTGACAAAAATGGCACCCTTGGGTGCTTTACTGCAACTGCGAACGCAGCCTGCGGCAAAGGCACACCACGGTAGTTAAAAGTAAACCACTGCCACCAGCCATTCAGTGAGGAAAGGGTAACAAAAATGTTACATGAGAAGCTAGACAAAGGGGATACTAAGTAACCCCTCCAGCACCCTATGGTAAGACCGTGTGTGCTGGGCCTAGAAAGTTACAAATGTAAGTAAAGTCACTTTCACTTCACTACTCTGGGAAACAGTTTATCCCAGAGAAGGTATTTAAGGTATTTATTTGGGAAATCTGGAAGACTTCCATGTGCCACTGCACTGACTGTGTGTGACACAATGTAAAAGATGATGCCTATGGAGTTTGTCAGACTCCATAACCAAAACAAACAGTTCAAAATCACATTAAAATACGAGAGAGTGGGAAAAAGGGTCTCTCACTCTCTGGGTTAAAAAAATCAAGTCCTCAAAATCCAGCAAAGTTGCTGGGGTCTCTAAGGTGGAGGGAATTAGCACATTTCTGAGAATTCTCTCCAACATGTGTACCGCTCTGACCGGCACACTCCCCCGCCCTGCGCCCCACCCCCTCTTCTTTGTACTTCTTGTTACGGCACTTGCACAATACGAATGTTCATAAGACCTAGGAGGACTGTTTCTGTTATTCCTTGTTCCCACCCCTTGTCTTGTTGTGTCTTGAAACACAATTGCTGTATAGGCGCATTATAAATACAAAATAAATAAATAAAATGGGATGAAGCTTTTGTCCAAATGTGTATTCTAAACATTTTTTGTTTAGTGTGTTTGATTTCACAGACTCAAATATGTTCCACAATGAAAACAAATGACAGTTTCCTAACACAATTTTAATTTGCAATACATGGAAATGTAGGAGCTAAAATGGAAACTACTTACCCTTTCTGGTATTTTTCATTGCTGAAGTAAAAAAGACGGGAGATGTGGAAAAGAAACTCGACAAAATAATGCAGCACCAGAAGTACTAGGCCCAGGCGATTTAAACTAAATAAAATAGAATATTAAAAGAGTAATTAATTTATTAAATGGTCTTGAAATCAATAGCACAATTTAAATCATAATCTACTTACTTTAGCACATATGCTCCTGCAATGTGAAAAAGGTAAAGTCCAGTGTAGACAAGTTGTCGAAGGATATCTTCCTATTGGAGAAAAAACAATAGGTGTAAAGACAAAAACATGGGATAGAAGTAATACAATCAGTATGATTGAACTTCAGAGAACCCCCCCCCACACTGACAAAACACAACCATTTCCCAACCACTGCTCCCTTACCTTAAATACACATCTTTAAAAAATAGATCAACTGACAACCACTGGATTTCAGATTCACTATTGTGTATTCACGCGTTCATAAAGTAAACAACATTTTAAAAATGCTATTATATACACCAGAGGGCTGCAACCTGCTGCTCTGCAGATGTTTTGGACTGTGATTCCCATGATCCTTTGCCATTGACTATGCTGGCTAGGACTGGTGGGATTTGTAGTCCAAAACATCGAGTGTAAAAGGCGGCAGTCCCCCCGATCTAAAACAATAAAAAACACTCCACATTTAATGCGTTCTTTTAGAAGCGTTTTACACCTCCGGTTTTACCCCCCACCTTCACATCCAATGCAAAGCACAGAAATTGGCACAGGCACATAAAATGGATCAATCTGCAGGAGACCAATATTACCAGTAATCCTCTTTCTGTATCTTGCCATTTGCTTAGAATCACATGCTTTACAAGGCCGCCATCTTGTGGTTGGTGCAGACTATTACATATGATTTTTTTCAGATTCGAGTGTCGACAGGGCATACCTGTAATGCTTGCCCCACAATACGCGTACCTATGATCCTTCACGCATAGACGTCCTTGGATTGTTTTCTGACATGTGAAGTATATATATTTTTTTAATTACCCTTCTGCTCCCGCATGAGGAGAATGGGTGGGTGCATGCGTTTCTAGGCACATACAAGATGCAGGTTGGCTTTTCAACCACTACCTGGCAACTCTCGCTCACTGCATTGCCACTTTCTGCTCAAATTTCCAGTGCTACGCTGACACTCCACTCATTTTCAGGCTGCCCTCTGCCACCTCCTCTCCCTCGCTCATCTGATTGCCTAACCTCCATTCAAGATTGGTGTGCCGCCAATGATCTTTGTCTGAATGCCAGCAAGACGGAGATCCTCCTCATCAGCACACCTTCACCATTCTTTCCCACAGCCTCCCTGCCACTCAAACTTGAAGAGAACCACCTCCGGTTCCGGAAGCACCTCAAGACCTTCCTCCTTTCTTCTGCCTTCGCTCCCCCTCTCCCCTGCTGATCTGTTCTCTCTTGACACCGTGCACCTGGCCACCCTCTGTCCTCCGGGCCCAGGTCACCCCACCACCCTGCCTCCGTGCCACCCTTTGCACGGGGGTCTGTATCTGTACCCATACAGCCCCCCGCCCTTTTCTTCCTGCACTTAGACCTACCCTGTCTGCTGCCTTAAACCAAGCACTTGCAAATTGCTGGCTACACTACCACTGTTTGTTGCCTTTATTATTTATTTATTGTTATTTATCTGTTTCTCCTCTGCTTCGCACTTTCCACTTCTCCCCCCTTGCATGCACTTTTCCCCTCCAACTCTCCCATGCACTTGCGCGTTCTCAATGTCACTGGGCCTAGTAAGATCGCTGTTTTGTTCTCCCTGGTTCCCCTCCCTTGCCTTGTCGTGCTCTGAAACACTTGTGTACGAGCGCAATAGAAAAAAATATCAATATCAACAACAAGTTACTTATTTAACTGGTAACGTTCTTTCAACTGTATGTTCCTCCAACGTATTTCTCATCTATGACATGTAACGTCCACAGCTGTGTTGCGTTGGAAATTTTTCCGGCAGAGGGCACCCTTGCGTCGGGTCGATGTCTCTCGAGGGTCTCCGTCAAGGGTGACATTGGATGTTACAAGTTGGACGCACAGTGCCCGTAGCCTCAGTTTATGTTTTCCCCCTTCTCACAAAGTGTGGCATACATGCCTAGAGTCCGAAGCCGACTGCACTTAGCCTTGCAGGACGTAAGCTGTAATGGCATGGGAAATTCTTGAGGGATAGGCTGGTAGGGCGATGAGGAATATGTTGGAACAACATCCAGTCGAAAGAACGTTACCAGTTTGGTAAGTAACTTGTTCTTCAAACGGATTGTGTCCTCCAACGTATTCCTCATCTATGACAGACTCCCAAAGCAGTAAAGATGAGCGGAGGAGGGAAAAGAATTTAGACAAACCCAATTCAAATGACCGAGTACAGAACTGCCTTACCAAAGGCAACATCCTGAGCATGGGGCATACCCAGGGAGTAATGCTTAACAAATATGGGTATAGAAGACTACGTTGCAGCGTCACAGATATTCTTAACTGGCACACCCCTCTGGAGTGCTGTCGAAGTGGCGATGCCTCTGGTGGAGTTGGCACGCAAACCCACAGGAGGGTCCTTACCAGCCAACCGGTAGCATTCCTAAATAGTGCGGATAATCCACCAAGACAGGGTCTGCTTAGAAACAGTCTGTCCCAAACGGTATCCAGTATATCCCACAAAGAGCTGGTCCTCCACTCTGAGCTTGGCCATTCTGGAGAGATAAAAGCTCAAAGCTCTCCTAAGATCCAACCTATGGAGCCGTTCCTCATCCTTACTAGGATGAGGGGGAGGATACAAAGCGGGGAGTACAAACCTTCTGACTCAAATTAAATTCTGACACAACCTTAGGCAAAAAGGACGGAGGAACTCTCAGTACGACCCTCTCCTTGTGGAACAAAGTAAAGGGTGGCTTAGAAGAAAGTGCCTGCAACTCACTCCCTCTTCTAGCAGACGTAACAGCAACCAAGAAAACAGTTTTAAATGTCAAAAGCCTCAACGGGCAAGAGTGCAAAGGGTCAAATGCAGCACCCATCAGAAATTTCAAAACCAGGGGTGCGCTGTTGAGCAGCCTAGGAAATGGTTGCCGATCACTTAAGCTCCATGTAGCAATGATATGAATCTGGCATCATCAGCGGTTTCACTCGATATTTTCTAATTGTACCTACGGCTGTGTGCTGCTGGAATCCTGAGGCATATCCGCTCCCAATCCTGGGTGGAATTGCTGCTCCAGAACCCTATTGCGACTGAAGTTTCCTTGCTGCTTATCCGAGCCTGCTGCGGCCTGTGCACCTGAACTACAGGGGACTTCCCTGCGCCCGTCTCAGAGCCGCGGCCTGCTGGGCTTCCCATCCACGGGGAGCCGACATCTACAGGTGCTGTGGTTGCCCCGCTTCCCCTCTTGGGGCCCACCCCTGCTCCTAATCGTCGGCCGAACTGCCCGATTCAAAAAAGACCATCGACTGTGCCGAGCGTTGGCATCCCGCTGCTTCTGCAGCCCTGGAGCGGATGCGGGATCCGGTGCTGTGTACCTGACCTGTTCCAATCACACGCTGAGGGGGGGGGGGGGGGGGGGGGCACAGTGTTGTCGCAGGCTGCGGCCAGCCGTGTGCCCCCGCTGGCCTGCCCCGGATCTCTCCTTGTGCGGTACCTCGGGAGGGTGCACCGCCGCCTGACTGCTGTCGTGTAACGCGGCTGGTGCGGTCCCGGCAAACACGCAGGTGAGACGGCGTGGGGGGTGTTGGGGCCTCCAGGGGCGTGGTCTTGGGGGTACCTGCACCTTTTCTTCATGGCCCCCCGGGGCCTGTGAGATCCTGCGCACCAACTGCGCCTTGTCCGCTCCTCGCACTGGCCTGCGGGGCTGGTGCATCCTGAGCGGAGGCCAACTGGCATCCCCTCCTGCTCCCTCGGTTTGTGCTGGGGCTAGAGATCCCTCTCCGGCCGGTGGACTCAGTCCCGATGCTGCCTACCTCTGAACTTTAGTGGGGCTGGCTCCTTTCACTCGCACAAACTCTCAGCATTGCTCCTAGTGTCACCCCCCCATGGCTGCAGCTACTCACTTGTTCGACTTTGTGCCTTGCGTGCACGCATAAGCTGCTCTGGTTACTGGGACTGGCCTCACCGACCTTTGTTGCACCACAGCCTTCTTCATCCCTTCCTCCACCTATCAGGGGGTGGTAAATTGCCACCGCCAGCCTGCCAAACTGAGGCTCTCTGCTGCAAGTCGCCTGATTAACCCTAGCAGCTGCATCTCCCTTCTTTGCTAGGTCTCCTTCCTGGTGCTACATCGTCCATGCTGTTCTAAGCACTAGTGACACCGGGCCTCACTTACTCATACGCACTGCCCTCAGTGCGCTCTCACAGTGCTACCAGAGAGCTCAATCTCCACGGCTGCCAGTGGTTCCCAGCTGGATATATCACCCTGTTCATGCTTTTATACTATGTTTTGCCATCACTACTGGGCCCATTGCCTGTGCTGGTGTAGCCACATCCTGCATCACTCTTGGCTCCACCTGGCGAGGGTCCGGGAACAGATGCTGCCACTCTGCTACATTGGAGCTCCCACCTGCACACCTCCTGATCCGGGATTGTAGCGACATAGCCCCACTCTCCCGGTCTCTCCCAGGTTCCCCATCGACTCTTGCTGTGACCGCAGGGTCTTGGTTACCCTGGCTTGCACCGAGTGGGCCCGCGTGGCCCACCACCTGTGTACCCCCATGCGCTCAACAAAACAGTGATGCCAAAAAGATCACATAGGGTCAGCTTAAGGTCACTAAGGCTACCCCTAGGCCGGAGCCGAGCCACACATCCTCTAACCAGGAAGAGTCTGAGTCACACTCGAGTATGCCGGCCCCAGACCTTGCTACGATGGAGTCCAATGCTAAGAATTTTGCCTCGTTCCATGAAAAACTCAACGACATCAATGCCAATGTCGCATTGCTCAAATCGACCAGGCCGGAACCAGGATTACTGAGGTGAAATCCAGAATGAGTACTAATGAAGATGGCTCACATACCCTTCAGGATACCGTTGCTTCCCTCACACGTGATATGAAGACCATAAAAGCGAAGTGTGATGACCTGGAATCCAGATCACGTAGGAATAACAATCGGATTGTCGGAGTTCTGGAAAAAGTTATTAAGAGTCACAAATACCTATCCACTAGCCTGCTGAGGATATGATGGATGACTCGGGCGAGATCTCGCTCTTTTTGCAGGTCCCATGTTTCGAATATTGTTATCCACTTGCTGTACTACTGATGGGAGTAATCGCCGCATCGGCTCCCCACACATCTCATGTGTGGGCTGCGGAAATGTGGCGCACCTCGCCTGCATGCTTCGACCCGGTCCTTCTCAGTTGAGTGCTTTACTTTGCTTGTGTGATGCAACGTACTGCCCTGCCCCTTAGTAGAACCACCTGCTCTAACGGTTGCCTAGTACCGATTGACTGCATGTGCTCAAATTCTCTATGTTGTCTTTCTCACTACACACATCATTAAGATGTGACTGTTTACTGGTAATGTGTAACGCCTGCCAATGAACCGCCCTTTGTACCTCTTTTCTCCTGACCAGTCATCTGCAAGGCAACAGCACACCCCACTGCAGTTGGTTCAATTTGAAGGTTTTTTGGCTGCTGGCCACGGTTGGGCCCACAGAGTGGTTGGACCGAGGTTTGTTGGGTCCACCGCCATCTGGTTTGGGGGAGTTGTTGGCAATTTCGGGTGGGGGTGGATGGGGACACCGCCGCTGGATGTTGGGTGGTGGGGTGGATGGGTTCAGGTTGATTACATGAAAAATGGCAGTGGTGGTAGAGCATTTCACAACATGATTTACAGAACAGTGACTTTCTTTATGAAAAATACTCACTGATTCACACATGTTGGGATGTACCCTAGGACTACAAGATGCCCACTAAGTTGAGGTCCTGGAACATCCAGGGCCTGAGCAATTATACCAAGGCTCACAAAATTATTGCTTACACCCAAAGACACGGGGGTTGGGATACTTCTGCTGCAGGAGACGCATTCTCGTGCCCATCTAGCAACTACTATTGCGCCGTCCTGGGGACCCAACAGATTCTATACAACTTATTCCACACAGGCCAGGGGTGTATGTACACTCATTCACAAATCCATTAAATTCGCTCTTAAGAAAAGCTACATCGAACCAGATGACAGGTATGTCATATTATATTGCACGCTGGTAAATAGGGAATACCTTGTAGTGAATACCTATGGACCTAATCTCTATTCCCCTGAATTCTTTGATACTGTGGCCACAATTCTACTGGGCTATGTGGGGGTCCAGATCATCTGGGGAGGTGATTTGAATCTTATACTTGATGTTGGGTTGGACAGAACTGGATCGCATCCAGGACGTTGTCACAGGCGGCACGAATACTGCATGCACATAGCTCCGCTCTTGACATCTGTGATGTCTGGAGGGCTCACCATCCCCTTTCACGTGAATACACCTACTACTCAACAGTACACAACAGCTCATCCAGAATAGATCTCTTCTTGCTGTCGAGCGATCCGATTGGAAAAGTGTCCGAAACCCAGATTCTGACTCGCACCTTATCCGACCATGCACCTACCACCCTGTCTGTTGAGCTGGGATCGCGTGTTCCCAAATGTAGTACCTGGTGTTTCAAGTCTGCCGCCCTCTTAGATATAGTATTCAAAGCGGACATACTGGCAGATATCGCGTCCTTCTTCGAATAAAATACCTTACAGGACACTGCCGCTGGGATCCGGTGGGAAGCTTTCAAAGTGTATGTTAGGGGGATGTCCATCTCCAGGGAGGCCGGGGTGCTGAAGACTATAAGAAACAACCTTAACCGGTCCGGGTCCAGGCTGCGTGACCTGGAGCGTGATTGCGCCTGATCCCACTAAACTTGCACTAATTAGCGAGGAACTTGAAGTCTTTGAGACACATGCCACCAGGGAGTTACGCTACTTCAGCGGTCCACAAGCTGCATGGAAATATGGGGAGGGCGATAGGCCCAGGAAAACCCTTGCTAGGCTGATGAGGGGGGAATGAGCTCAGACCCAGATTGTGTCCATTAAAGATGCCGATGGTGAATCACAATGGTCGGATCAGCAAATACTGGGGGTATTCGCAGAGTTCTACACTCGCCTTTACACGCTGCCCCCGGAATGCAGTCAACACAGATCCCCATGACTTCCTTCTCTGACTCCACCAGGGACCAATTAGATTCCCCAATCTCGCTGGACGAGATGGTCAGGGCGATCTCGGACCTTATTTTTTTATTTAATTTATTTGCATTTGTTAAGCGCACTTGCAGCCCACAGGCATCGAGGCGCCGTTACAGAGGATACGCAGACTTAAGATTACAGAGAGGTGCCAGGAGGGCTCTTAGTTACAGATTGGCAGGCATATATGCAGTGGATGATACAGATTCAAGTTAGACAAAGAGTCTTGTTTTGATGGCCTTACGAAAGGCTAGGTGGAACTCAATGAGTCTTAGGTGAGGTGGCAGAGCGTTCCAGTGCGTGGCTGCTTGGGTGGGGAAGCTGGAGCCACCAGCGCGCACTTTACGTGTAGTAGGCGTGACAATTGAGTTGGCATAAAGGGATCCGAGAGGTCTCGTGGCCGTGTGCCTGGTAATTCTGTTAGTCAGGTAGGGAGGGGCAAGTTTGTGGAGGCATTTGTGGGTGAGAGCAAGAGTTTTAAAGACAATTCTCTCTTTGACAGGGAGCCAGTGTACTTGCCTTCTGATTTCGGAGATCTGGTTTCTTCTTGCGGTGCCGGTGGCTGCCCTTAGTGCATTGTTTTGGGCTAGCTGCAGTTTGGCCAAGTTTTTGTTGGATGTCCCCACTAGAAGGGCATTACAGTAGTCTAATCTTGATCCGATAATTGCCCTGGCAATTGTGAGGCAGCTTTGACGGGCCAAGAAGGGCCTGGCAGCGTTGAGGACTTTGGAGTAGTAGGCTGAGGATGCAGCGATAGCATTGACCTGTCTATCCATCGACAGGTCGGAGTCAAGGTAGACTGAGTGTCTTAACATGGTTCGAGACCTTGATTCGAATGTTATTAATGGTGAAGGAGGCGTACTGATCTCCGAGGTTACCCAGAGTGAAGGGTGACCCAATGAGGAGGAGTTTGGTCTTTTCGCTATTGAGGCAAAGCCAATTCTCCGCCATCCAGGATTGGATGGTAGAGTAAATAGAGGTGAGGGTGTTGGTGTCTGCTAGGTAATCGCCCGTGAGTGGGATGAGTACCTGCGTATCATCCGCATAGTTGGTATATGAGATACCAAGGGAGTCCAGGATGCTGAACAGGGGCCTAGTAAAGAGATTGTAGAGTGTGGGTGCGATGCAGGTTCCCTGAGGGACACCGCAAGTGAGGAGGCTAGGGGTGGCGGCGGCAACTTCAGAAAATACTTTCATGGCCCTTTTCTGGAGAAAGGAGGTGATCCACTGGCAACCTTTAGGGGAGAAGTCGGCTTGGGTGGCTAGATGGCGACACGGTGTTGTGGTCAACCAAATCGAGCGCTGCGGATAGGTCCAGGAGCAGTAGGATGGCAGGTTTGCCTGCATCTCTGAGATCATCCATTTGGTTCTTTAGGTCTAGGAGGGCCGTTTCAGTGCCATGTCGGGGGTGGAACCCAGATTGCCGCAGGCCGAGGAGACTGTTGTCCTCTAGGAACTTTTGGACTTGCAGGTAGGCTGCGTTGTCCAGAATTTTGAGCAGGAATGGTACAGTCGTGATGGGCCTGTAGTTCCCCAGGACGGTTGGGTGTCCCTGGCCATGAGGGCAACGCCTCCACCTCTCTGGAAGGTGCGGTCTTTCCTAAAAAAATGGAATATCCAGGTGGGATGGCCAGTGATAAGGCCGGGCCTGAGCTTTCCTTCCGAAAGGTAGGGTATCCGGCCCCGATGGGCTAACCCCAGAGTTCTACCAGGGGCATCTCGCCATTCTTGCTCCCAGACTCTTGGAGGTCTGGGACGAATCCCTCCGACTTGCCGTCCTTACTCCTCCCCTGCGCAAGGCGGTCATTACGGTGCTCAAGCCAGGTAAACTGGCAGACGAGTGTGGCTCATATAGACCCCCTTTCTCTTATGAATGTCGACACTAAGATTTTCGCCAAAGTTGTAGCTAACCATTTTCTCCCGCTCATGACCCACTTAGTGCACAAAGACCAGGGGGTGTTTGTGCCTGGTAGGTCTACCTCCCCCACAATATCTGTCGGCTCTTTAATGTCATAGCCAGAATGGACCAGGACACTACTGCCATCGCTGTTACACTTGATGCCCAGAAGGCGTTTGACATTGTTTCGTGGAAGTATACATGGCTGATCCTGGAAACCATGGGAATCGGTCCTGAAATTATCAAATTCATTAAACTACTGTACACCGCCCCGGTGGCCAGGGTTCGGGTCAACTCCTTGACTTCTGCGATCTTCACACTTTTCAGGGGCACCTGTCAGGGCTGCCCCTTCTCCCCGATTCGGTTTGCCCTTGTCATAGAGCCCATGGCGGATCACGTTAGAGGTTGACATGCCCATAGAGGGATCCACTTGAAAGATAACCCTGAAATAATAACCATGTACGCTGATAGCATCCTCTTGTACATTAGAGATCCCACCACCAACCTTGACCCCATCCTATGGGACATCACACGTATTGGCACCTGCTCAGGCTTTACGATCAATTACTCCAAATCGGAAATGTTCCCGCTTACTAGTAACATCCAACAACCAGTCTCAGAGTACCCACTCCGCTGGTCCCCGGCGGCATTAAGTATTTGGGCGTCCAAGTGTCCCTGACCAAGTCTACCCTATTGGCAGATAATTATGTCGCTGCTGCACACCTTGCTGAGTCAAACATGACCAGGTGGCGTTCTCTTCCGCTCTCACTGGCTGGAAAGCTTTCCCTTATCAAAATGGTTATGGTTCCCAAAATGCTATATGTCATCAGCAATATACCAATCTGGCCTGGGAAACAGTATTTTACTAAACTACACAAAACATGCGCACAATTCCTCCATCATTCGGGTGCGGTCTGTAAGAAATGGCAATACACTTCGCTCCTGTATGAGAGAGGAGGGTTCACAGCACCTGACTTTATGTTATACTGGACGGCAGCACAAGCCTAATACGCAACATCTTGATACCCGAGCCCCCTTACTCGACCGCACGTTAAATTAGAGATACTGGCTGCAGCTGAGACCAATATTATGACTCCAATACTCCAGCGTGATTACGCCCCCGATTCTCCATTTGACCCAGTTGCGGCTACCCTTCTTGCTTGGGGCCAGAACAGATGCATGCCTATACTACAAGTGGCTTCCATCTTGGGGGTTTCCGGGGCTGGAACCCACATACGATACAGCTCTCACTCAACACTGGGAAGTCCTGGGTTACCATGCAATCTCAGATTTTTTTACCTGAGGGGAAATTCATCGATCAACAATCATTGAGACCGGGTCAATCTGGATCTGCGCTAGAGGTGCTACAGTATTACAGGCTCTGTGCCGCCTTCCGGGCCAGGAGGCCCACCTTTCCTGACGAACCTCCTGATAACCTTGAGGTTGCCTTTATAGCCAACTCAAGCGGCACCAGTGGCACTGTCTCCTCATTGTACAAATTACTACTGACTGGTATCCCGGCCCAGCCCTCCAGGGCCCGCACCGAGTGGGCTTCGAGATTTCTGACCATCTAAGATGTGCACATACCAAAAGGGTATCCCTTAACTTCCACCACTGGGTTATGCAGTTTAAATTGCTTAAAAGACTATTAGACCGCAAGCAGAATCTCCAGGTTCACTAGTACTGATACACATACGTGTGCCCGATGCAGGAAGGTGTCATGATGCCTACCTCCAAGGAGCCAGGTCCGACCCAGCAACCCCAGAGGCAGGCATCATTTCCCCCCCAGGGGAGTGCCAGCGGGCCCAAGCTGGGGCCCTTTGGACGCAGTCCTGGCGCCTTAGGCGCCAGGCTCATGTTGGACCCCTGTCCTGGCGCCTTAGGCGCCAGGCTCATAAAGCTAGACATGTGTTCAAGTGTTTTAATGTGCACTTACCTGATGCAGACCATGCTGCTACATCCAGGCCCTCTTGAGGCCTGAATGGAACTACTTTACCTGTGGGACTACTTTCCACCCGGGTGTGGTCGGGGAAGGATACATACCTGATAGGTGGAAGGATACACACTTGGAACTTCTTCCGAAGCTATTTAAACCACACCCGATCAGCAACTCACGCTTCGCGTTGTTCTGCTCCTCGCAGCTGGACGCTCACCGTGTCAGCTCCTGCATCTGGACCTCAGCCACGCCTGTCAGTATCCTGGGTCACCTGCAAAGGGAGACAAAAGACCTTACCTGCTAAATCAGCATTACGGTGACATCACACCGACGATCCTGAAAAGGAAGACATTTTTAAAAGCATTTCGCTACGATCGCTGCAGCGCTGTATTTCACTCATCTATCCTGGACGCCTCCATCTTCAGCAGCGATCATCCGGATCCACAGCCACTTCCCAGAGCCTAGAGAGAAAAAGACAAGAACAAGGTGAGAGAAGGAAGGGAATAGGAAAAGCTCAGTTTCCTTCTAAGACTTACCTGTTGGGTCATTCCCATTTCATTTCAGGTCTTGCCGCTTCCAGGCATTTTCCGGACCCCGGTCCCTATGGGGAAAAAAGACAAAGACATTGAATGAGTGAATGCAAGGACATTACCAGAGCGCTCATCCAGAACTTACCTGTCATTTACTGGAACTGCACGTTTCACTTTGGGTCGGCGCCATATCTCCGGCATTCCGAACCCCGGCCCCTAAGGGGAAAAAGACATAAGCATTAGCGCTTGCTGCAACAAGACAAGGTACATTATTATTAATCTTGGACTTTTGAACTTGCAGCAGAACTTTTGCAGCGCCTTACCTGAATAGTCAAGCTTACCTGAACTCCCATCAATCCTCAATCCAGTGAAGTAACTGGGTTTCAACGTGCCCCTGCATCAGAAGCAGGATGGAGAGCTCATCCTTCCTGACCCTAAGGTGAGACTTCACGGGGAATCGTGGAAGGGTATCGTGGAGGGTTGGAAGAGAGTGGGAGGCTTGAGCATAACTCAGTCAGTAGGTAATACTCTCTATCACGCACAGGGGAATATTCCTGCGAGCCAGAGAAGCCAGAGTAGAGGGGCCTTTCCTGTCCATCTTCAGAGTCCTGCGCTTCACCATTGAAGAAGCATCAGCACTCGAAGCCAGACCTGCGCCTCCGTGGGAATCAGGTGAGCGTTACAGGAGGCTGCGGACCATTTACACATGTTCTGTCAGGTCATAATCTGGTGGACTTTTGGGAAGAAATTGTGAGGACCCTCTCGGATATCACCAAGGTGGGGATTGACCCCAGCCCGTTACAAGCCCTGTTTGGAATTTGGGGATCTGCTGACGCCAAGCGGTTTGCCAAGTTTCTTGACTTAAATTGTATGGTAGCCAAGAAATGTATACTTCAGGCTTGGAAAAGCCCCGTTCCCACGACCGTCCAGAAATGGCTCAACGTACTCACCTGCGAGGAGGAATACTTGACAATGCTCCCAGCACACTCACCGCCCAAAGAGAGAGAGTGTGAGTGTGTGTGTGTGTGTTTTTTAAAAATAAAAAAGAAATTTCAAAACCAAATTAAGGTCCTGAAACGGCGGGAACACATTAGTGAGCCCTTTCAAAAACTGAGTGATCAGTGGAAGAGAGCATTCCTCTGAAGAGCGCTTAAATATAGACAGTGCTGCCAAGTAACCTTTAATGGTGCCCACCTGAAGACCCCTGTGGGCCCAGACAAGGGAATCTCCAGAATGGAGCACTGAAAAGGATCCACATTCCTTCCTCTGCACCAGTCGTAAAACATACGCCAACGGTACAGGGACTTCATTGCCGGCCGTCTAGCCGAAAGCAACACCTCCATTACATCATCCGGAAGGTCCCAATCTCTATATCTCAACCTCCCAGAAACCATGCGTGAAGGTTGAGAGTCTTGACCTCCAGATGGAGAACCCGACCTTCCTCCCACGAGAGAAAATCTTTTCTGAGGGGCAGACATATTGGAGGACAGATGGACATGTCCAGAAGGTCTGGGTACCACTCTCTCCGGGCCCAATCTGGGGCCATGAGGATCATGCAGGTCCCGAATCTGCTCAACCTCCTGAGAACTTGAGGGATGACGGGTATTGGAGAAAAAGCGTACAGTGGTGGAAAGAGCCACTCCACTACGAACACGTCTCCGAGAGCTCCTCTCGGAGGAAATTCCCTCAGGCAGACTTTTTTGCACTTCGGTTGCAAACAGGTCCACCTGTGGGTCTCCTTAAACGGGCGAAGATCTCCTGAACGATGTCCTGAGCTAGCTCCCACTGGTGGGAGACTGCGCTCTGTCTGGTCAGAGAATCCGCCGGCATGTTCTCCTTGCCGGCTAGATGAACCGCCGATAGGGACATTCCCTAGTTGATCGCCCAGAACCAGAGCTGCATTGACTCCCTGCACAGAGCCAGTGACCCTACACACTTTTGTTGAGGTAATGCATTGCCACTGTGTTGTCCGTCATTATCAAGACTCCTCCCCCGTACAGATGGCAGGAAAGCCTTCCGTGCCAGTTTTATGGCCCTCAGCTCCAAAATATTGATGTGAAGTCTGGACTCCGATGGAGACCAGCAACTGCTGATGGACAGATCACTGGCATGAGCTTCCCACCCTGTCTGGCACGCATCCATCATCACCGTGACCTCTGGCCATGGCTGCCAAAAAGGCTCCCCTCTCATGAGATTCACCTCGTCGGACCACAGAAGATCCTGCGAGACCGAGGGCCGAACATGAAGGAGATCCGACATCCTTTCCGAGAATTAGGACCACTGAGTCCTTAGAGCCCACTGAAGGGATTTTATCCTCAAGCGGGCCTTTGGCACCAGAAAAATGCAGGATGCCATGAGGCCGAACAACCTTAAGAACGTGAAAGCCGGAAGACTCTGGGCTTGTTTAAACTTTGCGACCATCTGAAGAATATCATGAGCCCCGACCTTGGGTGATGACCACAACCCCAAGGACGTGTCCAAAACCGCCCCTATGTACTGGAGCTGTTGGGATGGTGTCATATGCGACTTCTTGAAGTTGAAGGAGAAGCCCAGCTTGTGAAGTGAGTGGCAGGCGACGCTTAAGATGATCCAAGGCTTGTTCGGGAGAACGCGCCCTGATCAACCAATCATCCAGGTAGGGGTAGACATGAATCCCCCTCTCCTGAGATGCACTGCCACCACCACAATGAGCTTGGTGAAAACCCTTGGGGCAGAGGTGAGCACGAATGGCAGGAACCGAGACCGATAGTGGACTCCGACTGCGAATCTGAGGAATTTCTTGTGCTCGAGATGGATCGGCACATGAAAATAAGCATTCTGCAGGTCCAAGGACACCAACCAATCCTGAAGTTGGAGGGCCTGAAGTATCTGAGAAAGAGTGACCATCTTGAACTTGTCCTTCCTGAGGAACTTGTTCAAGTACCGCAAGTCCAAGATGGGTCTCAGTCCACCGTCCTTCTTGGGTATGAAAAAAATAAGGGGAATACCAACTCTTGTTCCACTCCGCCACAGGCACCGGTTCTAAAGCACCTTTCTCCAGCAGGGCCAAAATCTCCTGCACAAGAAGCGGATCCGGAACCTTCAAAGAGTGTTTCCCCGGTGGATTGCCATGAGGCTGTCGGAGTTAAGGGAGGCAGTACCCGTGGGCTAATGCACCCAGAGCCCACGCATCTGAAGTATTTATTTATTTATTTTAATTTATATAGCGCGCAAGCCGCCCACGGGCATTGAGGCGCTGTTGCTTGTGAGAGCTTAGTTACAGAGGTACAGGAATGGTAGCAGTTGTTGGTACATTATAAGTATTACAGACATAATACAATACTTACAGCTTATGCGATTGGTCATTACATTCCAGCTTATGCAGTGGGTCAAATGTATAGTATTCATGCTGATGCAAGGGACCTTATGTGAAGAGGATGGTTTTCATAGCTTTACGGAAGGTGATGAGGGAGGCCTCACCTCGGATAGTGGGAGGTAGGGCATTCCAGTGTGTGGGTGCAAGATATGGGAAGCTGGAACCACCCGCTCTGGCTCTTTTTACTAGTGGCACATAGAGCATGTTGGTATAGGGTGATCTGGTTGGCCTTGTGGAGGAGACAGGGTGGATCCTTTCCGAGAGGTAAACGGGAGCAGTGAGGTGAATGCACTTGTGGGTCAGTGTAAGAGCTTTGAAGACGATTCTTTCCTTAATTGGGAGCCAGTGGGCTAGCTTTCTAGCCTCAGAGATGTGTTCTCTTTTAGCAATGCCTTGGGCTGCACGGAGAGCACTATTCTGTATGACTTGTAGCCTTTCCAGATTTTAGTTGGAGGTTCCTAGAAAGAGTACATTGCAGTAGTCTAGCCTGGAGCCAGTGATGGCTCTGGCTATGTTTGTGCAGTTCTCTTTGGAGAGAAAGGGCCTGACTGCGTTGATTAGTTTAGCGTGATATGCAGCTGAGGAGGCTATTGCAATGACTTGTCTCTCCATGGATAGGTTGGAATCCAAATAGACTCCAAGGGTTTTGACTGAGTCCGAGACAGGTATTTTGATGGTGTCGATGGTGAAGTGACTGAATTGGGAGTCTAGATATCTTAGTGTGTCGGTGGAACCTATCAGGAGGAGTTCGGTCTTATCGGAATTGAGGCATAGTCCATTGTCTGCCATCCAGGCTTGAATGGTGTTGTAGAGGTTGTTAAGGGTCAAGGAGTCAGTGTCGTAGTTGCCAGTGAGGGTAAGGAGGATCTGGGTATCGTCAGCATAGTTGGTGTACGAGATACCCATAGCGTCGAGGATGAGGAAGAGGGGCCGTGTGAAGATGTTGTACAGGGTGGGAGAGAGGCAGGAGCCTTGGGGCACACCACATAGTATGAAGGAGGGTGAGGCGGAGGCTAGGTCAGAGAATACTTGCATGGTTCTGTCTTGTAGGAAGGAAGTGATCCATGCAGTGGCGTCAGGGGAGAACTTGGCAGTGGAGGAGAGGTGGTGGCAT
Organism: Ambystoma mexicanum; assembly: GCF_040938575.1. Classification (NCBI taxonomy): domain Eukaryota; kingdom Metazoa; phylum Chordata; class Amphibia; order Caudata; family Ambystomatidae; genus Ambystoma; species Ambystoma mexicanum. Next base: position 707,377,971 of record NC_090933.1, read on the forward strand.
AGGACGTCGTGATCTACAAGATCGAAAGCCGCGGATAAGTCAAGAAGTAGGAGAAGTGTTGGTTTGCCCATGTCTCTGGCATCGTCCATCTGGTTTTTCAGGTCAAGTAAGGCGGTTTCAGTCCCGTGTCTGGGGCGGAAGCCAGATTGACGGAGTCCCAGGAGTTTGTTCTCTTCAATGAAGTGCTGGACCTGCAGGTAGGCTGCTTTGTCCAATATTTTGAGGAGGAAAGGGACAGTGGTGATAGGTCTGTAGTTGTTAGGGGATGTTGGGTCAAGAGTTGTGTTTTTTTTTTTTTTAAGAGAGGGCGGACCCAGGCTTCCTTGAGGGAAGCAGGGACTTTCCCTGTGGCAAAGGACGCATTGACAAAGGCTGTCAGGAAGGGAGCCAGCGCTTCAGTACAGTCCTTGATGATGGTGGCTGGGCATGCATCACCTTTACAGTTAGAGGGTTTGATATTCCTCATTATGTTGATGATATCTTTTTCCTGTATGGGTTTGAAGGAAAAAGGTGGGGGGGGTCCGAGGCTGGTGGTGGGACAGGGATGTGTGTATTAGGCAGGGCTAGTTTGGTAGCCAGTATTTTGCTTTGGAGAGTCTTCAATTTGGTTTGCATGGCCGTTTGTATTTCATCGCACCAGGGTTTGTCTTTGGTGAAGTTCTGGGGGGCGGGAGTGGGTGTCTCTAGCTCCCTGAAGATGGCGAAGATTTCTTTTGAGCTAGATTGGGTTTCTGAGATTCTGGATTCAAAGGATTTGGACTTTGCTAGGGTGATTGCCTTTTTGTATATGGTGGAGCGGGTTTTAAAGATCAGCTTATCTTTGTCGGAGTGGGATGTATGCCACTGCGTAAGTGCAGCCTTTTTCTCATTGCGGAGTATGAGACGGTCTGGGGTGAACCAGGAGTTGGAGTGGGTAGTTGGTTTGGATTTCCGGGGTTTGAGTGGTGCAATGGAGTTGATAGCTGCTTTGATGGCAACATCATAGGCTGTTGCGAGGGTTTCTGGGTCTGTGGAAAAAGGTGGTCTGAAGGCTGGGCCTTGGAGGAAGGGCAGTAGCCTTTCCTTAGTGAGCTGACGGGAGCTTCTTGCGAGGCAGGGAGGCAGGGGTTGTGGTGCGGGAGTGGAGGGGCTGGTAGTAAGGATGCTAAAAGAGATGATGTGGTGGTCGGACCAGGGGGTGGGAGTGTTTCCAGTGATGAGTGGGCAGTTATGCTGTGCGACCCAGTCGAGAGTTCTGCCCTGGGTGTGAGTTGGGCAGAAGATGGTGTTTTTGTATCCTAGTGCCCTGAGGGCTGAGTCAAGGGATTTGGCTGCTGGATCCTTGCTGTCCAGGAGGCCTAGGTAGACGTCCCCAAGGAGAATGGCTTTTGTGTGTTTTTTGAGGTTGTCGGCGAGGAGGTGGTTGAGAGAGGCTTGAAAGTCTCCTGTTGGGCCTGGAGGGCGATAGACAGTGTGAATAGTAATGGTACAATGGGGAGCGATGTTGATTTTGACTTGGAGGTAGTTGCTGCTGTTGTGTAGGGATTTCTCTACCTTTCTAATCGAAAGGGCGTCTTTGGCAATGATTGCTACACCTCCCCCTTTAGAGAGTCGATCCTGTCTAGTGATGGAGTAACCAGAGGGCAGTGCAAGGGAGAGCGCGAGGCCCGAGGCCTCGTGAAGCCAGGTTTCTGAGATCATGAGTAGATCAAGGGTGGTGATGAGGTCATGGAAGTAATGGCTGGCCATTCTTCGAGATGCTGCGACAGCCTGCCCACCGCCGAAGAATGATGAGTCATGGCCTCAAAGCTGCTTAGACGCGGCAGTGGCAGCGCCGGAAGGCAAAGAGGCAGATGACCGAGCGGCTTTGGCACCCCTACCTCATCCACCACAAGTGTCTCTACTGAGGCCCCTTTGACTGGGCATCCCCTTCGCCTTTCCAAATGAGGAGTAATAGTGAAAGGAACCACCCCTCCATTGTTGTCCCCTAGGACGAAAAGGCAGAGGTTGATGGACAGCCGCACCCAAAGATTTGGCGGCCGCCTTGGAGGTCTGCAACTTTTAAGACTCTTGTCAGCCTTGCTGCCAAAAAGATGCGACCCGTCAAAGGGCAGACGGGCCTGCACATCGGGTGCAAAACCGGACTTCCACAACCACGCACATCTGGGCATTACGTTGCTCGTAGCCATGGAGTGCACAACATAATCCGCAGTGTCCAACCCAGACTGAAGGGATTCACACATGGCATCCTTGCTATCTTGCACAATAGCTAGAAAGCCATCCCTTTCTTCCCTCCCTTTCTTCCCCTATGGGATATGCTCAGCCGCAAGTGAAATACAATTCCACACAGTGTGCGTAAACTTCGCCAAGGCACAGGTGGAGTTGGCAGATTTCAGGGCTGTAGTCCCAGCAGCAAATAACTTGCGTGCCCATCCATGCATTCATTGTCCCTGTCCGGAGGGATGGAGGGGTATGCTGCTTGCTTTGAGGTGGCCGTAGCCTTCTCCTCCTAAAACGCCAAACTCTCGGGAGTGGGGTGGGTGGATGAGTAGTCAGGGTCGCCACTTGATTGGAGGTATTTCTTCAACAAAGACTTGGTAACCGCTGGAATAGATTCCGGGGAAATCCAAGTAGTAGCCACCCTTTTCTGTAGGGCCACGTGGCATGGCAACACCAGATCAGTGGACGAACCCCGATCCAAGATGTCCGTAAGATCATCTTAATCATACTCTACCTGAGGCCTAGACCAACCCATGTACTCAGCAACTCTCAACATCAGTCTCCTATAGGAGGATCCTGCATGCTTACCCGGATCGCATTTCCCAAATTCCATCTCATGGGAGGTGTCGAGGCCACTGGCATCATGTAAGGACTGACGCAAATGCTCAATCCTACTATCCTCATCAATGAGACATTCTGGAACATAAGTGTCCCAAAAGGCAGACCAAAAGGCACCACATCACCATTAGACCTCTCCCTCATCATCATCTTCCTCATAAATGTTCTGGAGAGACTGGAAAAACTCCTTCCTAGGGAGAGGAGTAGACCTCTTATTTGAAACAGGCTACACAGTTTTAGTAAGAGCCATTATAGGAGGTCCAGGAGCCACAGGGGCATCCAACGGCAACTCCAGCCCAGCAGGTGCCGACGGCTCCGACTATCGACGTCGACAAAGGCGCTGAAGATTTCGTAGGCCCGACCCCATGGAGAGACCAGACATCGATGGGCACAGCGCCGAAGGCGTCAACATCTTCGACAGCTTCTCAGGCTTTTAAGGTTTAGTGGGTGACGAAGACCACGACCTGGACCTGGCATGTCTCTGGTGATCGCCCAACGCCTTGTCCGAATTGGACCTCGACGGTTCCTGGTGTTTCTCGCACAGCTTGCCCAAGGGCATACGAGTATCGGACCGAGACAGACCCTCGCCGACTTCAACTGAAGGTACGGACAGGGCTGTGCCGTGAGACTGAAAATCTAACATCTGCTCCCGAAAAGCCCCCCGTTCCTCAGGGGTAGAGAACCTACTGGGGCACGACACCCTTTTTGGGTATCTGTCATCCGACGAGGACGGGGAAGACAAACAGTTATGTCGCTTCTGAGACCGCCTAGCCCGTGGCATGAACCACTCCGGGATCTAGACCTGCCGTACAGCTTCCGACGAGGAGACTCCCTCGACACCTCGGTCGACCTCCCAGCCGAGGTGGATTTACGGGGTTTGGAAACACGGCCTACCTTTAACTTCCATTTACACTCCCACAAGGCCTTGGCAGTCAATGACTGGCACTTCGAGCAGTCGTCCATGGTGTGGTCCTCGCCCAGGCACCACAAGCAGACACAGGGCGGGTCTGTGATGGACATCTTGGACCCGCAGTCCCGACGCTTCTTGAAGCCAGACCGCAGGGTCGTCAGGGTGGAAGAAAAAGACAGTCTTACAATACGAATTTGAGGACACGAGGCGCGCCGAGTTCTTGAAGCAAACACGTTTGCAGAAAAAAAACGAACTGCGGCTACGGGTGCTGTGCGTCCTACCTGTAACATCGGATGTCGTCACCCTCGACGGAGACCCTCGAGGGATATTGACCCACCAATCGACGCAAGGGCGCCCTCTGCCAAAAGTATTTCCGAAGCAGCACAGCTGTGGCCAATCCATATTGATGAGGAATACATTGGAAGACAATACATTCAAAGACTATTACTGATGAGTAACATTGGTCTTCTGGAGCTTGTGAATCTGCTTCGATTCACATTGGCTAGCAAGCAGTATTTCGTGAAGGTGAAGTGAGCTGAAGGAGTAGGGGTGAAAATGTTGCTTGACCAACCCGTGGGTCTAACTGATTGTGTGTCCACACAATGTTGTGTGAAAGTGTGTACTGAATTCCAAGTAGCTGCCTTGCAAATGGCCTCGAGGGGTGACATTTGCAAGGAAAGCTAGGGTTGTTCCCATACTTCTGGTTCAATAATTAAAGTTACTCACCGGAGTGACTAGAGTCCTCATAGTCCCATTTCCTCCATCCTTGTAGGTGTCCCCCAACATGGGGACGGTACCGGAACACTTGGCAGTGAACAATTGAGCTTCACCTTTAAATTTTGTATAGTGCGTGGCCTCTGGTGTGGCAAAGCCCCACTGAGGCTCCGCCATCCAGTGCCTTAACTCAGTCCCCTCTGAACACATCGGATGCTTAGATAGCCGGCTGCTCTTAGTACATATTATCCCTTTGCATACTAGCGAGGTAAGGTGGGTGAGACGTATGGAGGAGAGGTGACTTAGTACTCTAGTCAATACGGTGAGTAACTAAGTACTCATACGTCCTGTCCCCTTTCCTCCATACTTGCGGGTGATACCACCGAACAAGAACATAGGGTGGAGCTGTGATAACCTGCCTCATTTATAGGATGAAGCAAAAAGGTTCTTCAGAACCGCCTCACCAAACTTTGCATTGTGCCTGGAGCTAGTGTCAGCGAGTAATGCTTACAGAAGGCCGACAGGGTGGCCCAAGTAGCCGCCTTGCTGATGACATCCCTAGAAGCATGTCTCAAACGTGACAGCCGCGGCCTTCGCTGTGACTGCATGTGCTTGAATCCCTTCAAGAACATGGTTTGCCCATGGCCGTGTATGCCTCCGAAATGGCCTTAATCATCCAACGGCGATGGAAGCCTTGGAAGGCGGAGAGCCGGAGACCCCAAAAGTCTCAAACAATGCCTCAGACTTCTTCAAGCATTTTGTCTGAGAGAGAGAACACTTGAGGACCCTCTTGAGGTCCAAGGAATATAGGTCCCCCTCTGCCTCGGACTGTTGGTTCGGGAAGAACATCAGCAGGTAGATCTCTTGATTCAGATGAAATGGAGACCAACTTCAGCAAAAAGTTTGGGTGAGTGCGCAAGATGACCTGGTCGTCGTGAAAAGTGGTGAAGGACTTGCACAAAGACAATGCGTGCAGCTCACTAACCCTGCACGCAGAAGCGAGAGCTACCAGTAGAACTGTTTTAGTGTCACCAAGCGGATGTCCACAGAGGTCACTGGCTCGAAAGGCTTGCGCTGCAAAGATGCAAGAACCACATTGAAGTCCCAGCATAGACAACCCCTTAAGGTGGGCCTTGACCACCGGGGTTGGCTGCCAAAAAAACATGCTCAGGGGAATTCTTGTAAACCCCAATGGCTGCCAAGTAAGTTCGGCAAGTATCCACCTAGACTCGGAGCGAGCCAGGTGTGCTGTAAAAGGCAGTACATCAACCAGAAGACAGGTGACTGGGTACAGACCCTTGTCACAAGCCCAATGGTAGAACCTAGTCCATTTGCTTTTATACTGGGATCGACTCAACAGCGTCCTGACCTGCTGAATGATGTCCCAGTTGTCATCCAAATATTGAGCATGCTGAAGCCTCAGCTGGTCAGGAACCAGGCCGCCAGGGCCAGCGTGGCTGGGTGCGGCTGTTCAACTGCCCCACCCTGCTGCGTCAGGAAGCCCCGGCTGGAGATCCGATGGTGGAATGGACCCTGGGAGCCCAACTGCAGGAGATCCAAAAAACAAAATCTTGAAGGCCAGTGGGGGGCAATCAGGATGAGGCTGTAACCCACTGAAGCCTGGAACTTGCAGAGGATCCACTGGAGCAGAGGGGTGGGAACGCACAACACCTGCGGCCCTGCCAACAGATCTGAAAGGCATCTCCCAGAGACCCCCAACCCTGTCCTGCCCACGAAGCAAACTGGGGGCACTTGGAATTCAGAGGGTATACGAATACATCCAGGTCTGTGAACCTGCAACGCTGGAAGAGGGGAAACAAGAAGTCAGTGTGCAACTCCCACTCGTAGGTGTTGAACCCTAAGTGGCTCAGCTGGTCTGCTTCTGCATTGCTGTCCCCCTGAAGGTGGACTGCTGAAGTCCAAACTCCCTCTGTCAGGGCCCATTCCCGGATCGATACTGCCTCCATGCAGAGGAGGGGGTGGGGCTGAAGGTGGGAGGAAAAGGTGCCACCCTCCTTGTTCAGGTAAAACATAGTAGATTTAACTGTCTTGACCAGAACAGGCATGTCATTGAGGGCCAAAACGCCTGGGCTCGAACAGATCGATATGCAGGAGGGCTTCCGTCCTGGAACATGCTCCATAAATCACACAGCCATCCAGATTAGCTCCTCAGCCCAAAAGAGGAGTCCAGCGTCACCGCCAGGGTAGTCTGTGGTCGGGTGAAGGCGGCTTCAACTGGAACATTGCCACCCATCATCCACTAGCAAAGATTGGGCAGTAGGCGCAGTAGGATTGGGATACTGTCCGACTGAGACGCTGTCTCCTGATCTCAATTGGCCACCTGGTGGAGATGGAGGCGCCTCATCTTGAGGCGAGCGTGCTGTAAAGGGAGCGTCCAGGACAACCCTCAGGCCAGCCTTCTTGTTCTTGGGTACCGCAAAAATCCTGGAATACTACCCGTAGCCCCCGTCAGAGAGAACCGGTTCTATCGCCTGCATCTCCAAGAGTGAAAGGACCTCCCGTAAAAGCCGGTGGACCTGATCTCACGAAGAGGAGAGGATGGTAGAGGGAAAGGAAGAGCAAGACTGAAGCCTGTGGAGACTAAGGATAGCATCCACGGGTTGTTGAAGACACTTTCAGGTGTCCTGGAAAAGAGCCAAATGGCCCCCCACAGGCGAACTGTGTTCCCTGATCTTGACATCACTGCTTCTTGGCGTCAGAGGTATGATATATGGCATTTGTAACACGCCTATACACAAGTGTTTCAAGGCGCGACAAGGCAGGGAGGCGGGAACAGGGGGAGACAGACAACGATCCTACTAGGCCAGGTGTCATTCAGATCACGCAAGTGCATGGGTAGAGGGAAAGGGAGAAGTGCAAGGGGGAAAGGGAGAGGGGAAAGTGCAGTATATTGTTAGTAAATACAAGATAAATAATAAGGGCCAGCTGGTGGCAAGTGCAAGTTAAGCGCAGACAAGGGCTGGGAAGGGGGGCCGTAGGGATGCAGAGACAATCCCGTAGTGCAGGGGTTGCCAGGGGGGCAGTGCAGAGGAGAGAGGCAGGGCCACGGACCGAGCTTGGTGAGTGGCCCAGTTGCAGATTCAGTGCAGATTCAGTGATTTAGCAGGGGAGAGGGGGAGAGAAAGCAGAAGCAAAGAGGAAGGTTTTTAGGTGCCTCCGGAACCGGAGATGGTTCTCAAGTTTCAGGGAGGCAGGAAGACTGTTCCAGAGGGAGGCCCCTGCTGCGGAGAGAGATCTCCCCCGAACTCGTTGCTTGGAGAAGCGGCTGACCCTGAGGGAGTTGTAGGCGGATGAGCGAAGAGCTCAAGAAGGAATATATTTGGGAAGAGAGAGTTGAAGGTATTTTGGCCCTAGGCCCCAGAAGGCCTTGTGGACAATGCAGAGGGTTTTGAACTTAATCCTCGCAGCCACTGGGAACCAGTGTAGTGATTTCAGTCCGGGAGAGATACGGTCAGTGGGCTTGAGGCCAAGGACAAGTCTCGCCGTCCTGTTCTGGATGAGTTGCAGAGGGCGGAGAGTAGAGGCATGCAGATTTAGATAGAGGCTGTTACAGTAGTCAAGCTTAGCGAGAACCAGGGCTCTGGAGACAGTGAGCTTCTGGGGGGAAGGAGAGGAAATGAAGGATACCTCTGAGGCGGTGCAGCTGGTCGTGTGACTTCTTAGAAACGTCAGAAATGTGTCCAAGATGACCCCGAGGTTTTTTGCCTTGCAGGTAGGAGCAGGAAGAGGGCCAAGAGAGGCCAGCCAGAGAGCTGCAGGGAAGGAGGGAATGGGTGTGCTGATGGGTAGAATCTCAGTCTTACTGGCATTAAGGCAGAGGTCATTGGCGGCACACCATTGCTGGATAGAAGAAAGACAGTCAAGAGATGAGGGAAGGAGAAGAGGAGGCTGAGGGTAGCCTGAAAATGAGCTGTGTTTCATCCACATAGCACTGAAAATTGGGGCAGAGAGCGGCGACGCGGTGGGCAAGGAGTGCCAGATACTGGTTGAAAAGCCAGGGAGAGAGGTTAGATCCCTGGGGGACACCACAGGTAGAGAAATAGATGTCAGAGAGGAAGGACCCCAGTTGGACCTGGGAGGGTCGATTGGAGAGGAAAGAGGTCAGCCATGCCAGGGCCTGACCAGCGATACCCAGGTTATCACGGAGACGGTTGAGCAGGATGGCATGGTTGACAGTATCAAAGGAAGAAGAGAGATCGAGCAGAATGAGAACACACAGTGTGTTAGGGTCAAGGTTCAAGAGCAGGTCCTCACGGATGTTCAGGAGAGCAGTTTCCGAGCTTCTGGCAGCTCTGAAGCCAGACTGATGGTCATGAAGACTACCAACAGATTGAGCATGAAGATTAAGCTGGGAGATGGCCAGTTTCTCCAGGAGCTTGCCCAGGAAGGGAGTGATGGAGATTGGGAGATAGTTAGCCAGGCAGGAGGGGTCGGCAGAGGGTTTAAGAGTGTGCACAAGGGAGTGCTTAAGGGGGGATGGGAAGACTACAGAGGCGAAGGAGTGATTGCAGAAGTCAGCCAGGACAGGAGACAGGGAGTCTATGTGGTCCTTGATAGTTTTGGAGGAACAGGGATGAACCTGTTTTGATGAGACTTTCATAGATCGGACTGGTCTGGAAACCTCATCAGCAAAAAAAAGGGGAAAGGCAGAGAAGGAGGGAGGAGGATGACTGCAGAATAGCCAGAGGAAGAGTAGGGAATAGAGGGGGGGGGGTGATAGGAGGAGAGTGAGGACAGGATTTCCTGAGTTTTTTAAATGAAGTGAGAGGCAGTGCTGTGCAGAGGGCCTCGGAGGGTACAGGAGAGGAAGAGACTGCAGCAGGGTTGGCCAGCTCCTTGCAGATTTTAAAGAGTTCAGCTGAATTGTTAGATGCCGCGGAGATGCGGGCTTGGATAAGGGCTCTCTTCGAACGGAGAGCCGGTATTGCCTTTGGAGCAGGCGGCAGGCCAGTTTGTCAGAGGATGAACATGAAGCACGCCATTTCCTCCCTGCCACCCTGCACTTGCGTTTTAGGGTGACGAGATCAGAGTCATACCAGGGGTTACATTTGGCTTTGGGCTTCAGGCGGATTCTCATGACAGGGGCAAGGATATCAAGAGTATCAGATATAGAAGAGTGGAGAGGGCTGTGTCAGGGTGGGAGTCAGCCGATAAGCGCTTCATGGGTCGGATGACCGAGAAGGAGGGTGGCAGTGATGAAGGTGGCTTTGCCTGCGGGGTAGGGCAGGTGAGGTGGGAGGATAGGAGACAGTGATCACTCCAGGAGAGAGGAGTGGAGAGAGGTACAGAGAGGGGAAGGTCAGAAGAGATCAGAGCATCAAGAGTGTGCCCTGCAGAATGAGTCGGCCCAGACGGGGGAATAGAGAGTGAGAGTCGCAGAGGTCGCAAGAGAGTCCAGAGGGGGGGGGGGGGGGGGGGGGACAGGAGGCATCTAGGTGGATGTTGAAGTCTCCAAGAAAGAGGAGTTGAGTGGTTGAGGACAGGAGTGAGGAGGAGAGGTCCGCCCACTCGGAGGTGAAGGAGGAAATTTAACCGGGTGGCCGATAGATAGTAGCCACGGTAAGGGAATGGCTAGGAGAGAGAGAGAGAGAGTCGGCAGACAAGGCATTCAAAAGAGGAGTAGGTCTGCGTAGGAGTGACAGTGGCAGGAATCCACTCAGGGAAGATAAAGGCAACACCCCTTGGGGGCAGAAAAGGGGGAGCGGAAAAACCAGCTCAAAGTCCTCTGCTGCTTCCTCCTGTTGTCGCTGGGTGACCTGTGAGGCATCTGTGTACAGCGGTCCAGAAACCCCTTGAAGCCGGAGAAAGCGTGGGGTTTGAACTCGGTCCTGCCCTGGGACTGAGGGAAGGATTTCTGTCTAGGTTTTGTCAGGATGGCCAAGGACTTTGCAATTTGAGTGGAGGTCTTTGTCAACTCGTCATCGGTTGACTAATGAAAAAGGTCAACGTCCTCGAAGGGCAATCCGGGATCCGCTCCCGCACGTCTGATGAAAACCTACTTCGTGGCGTGCATCCACGCTGTCCTCATCTCGACACCCAGGCACAGTCCTCTGCTAGCTGTGTCGATGTGGGAGACCGAAGACTCCATGAAGTCCTGCGCAATAGCCCGGGCATCTGCCAGACAAGCCTTGAAGGGAGGTCAGGCAGAAATTCCCACAGCTACCACCACAGCTTCTGGTTAGCTGCAGCCAAGAGGGCATCTGTGTTTGCTTGCCGCAGATGCAGTCCTGAGATGGAATAGCAGCGCTTTCCCAAAGACTCGAGGACCTTGTCCTCCTTGAAACTACTGGAGGTGGCTCCCCTGGAGGAAGACGAAGACTATGGTTTAGAATATAATGAGGCTGCAGCCACCACTGAAGAATGCAGCTGTGGGTGGGAGACCAGGGGGATTGGGGTCTCAGTCTATCAGCAGGAACCTGCTGTCCAGCTTCTTGTTCATCTTGGCATTGCCCTGGGTTTCTCAGAGCTTCCGCACCACCTGGAGGGGGATGCCGGACCGTGGTACACTTACCCAAAACCTCTGCTAGCAGTCCCGACTATTGGGGGGCCATGCTGGCAGAGGGAACTCCACTCCCAAATCCCCCCCTAACCCCCCCCCCCCAAGAACTCTGCCAGTCCCTGAAGGCAGTCAGGAAAGTCATTAACCAATGCAGAGGGTTCATCGACCTGGACATCATTGTCCCCATCGTCCACCCCCCGCCCTTTATTCTTTACAGGCCGAGGTAAGTCCAGGTCCTAGGAGATGGGTGCGGACGAGGCCCTCCCCTGCCCCCAAGTCCGGAGCTGAAGACAGGTCCAAAGGCTGTTGAGGGGGAGGCGATGGTGGAACAGGAGGAGTGGTCTGAACAACAGGTAGGGCCTGGACCCAGGAGGTACCGGCACTGGAACAGGCAGCACTGGAGGAACGGGAAGGGTACCCAGAGGAGCAACCGGGGAGCTGCTACCTGAGGGATGACCTTCAGGAGCCCCTTCCTCAGAGGGCAACGCATGAGGAAGAGGTATCGCTCAAAGAAGCAGTCCTCGCAAGCTGCCCCTGGACCCTGGCCCTCCAAGGCACTAGGTCTCCGCTCCTGGTCAAAGCGCCAAGGCACCCGAGGCATGTAGCCATGGGTAGATGCCCCCCCAGCCCCCCAATGAGACCATCTGCCTGTACCGTGCAATTCACTACTACTTCCAGAGGGAAGGGGACTGGGATCTTCTGGCAGAGCGCATTCAATGGCAGAGCACATGGGTGGTCCCAGAGTTGGATCCAAGATGGCCGCCTGCCTGGCATGCTTTGCCACAGGCCTCCTTGCCAGTGTGACGCCTTGTGCCACGGTCTGGGCGGGAGGGCGCAAAGGCCCTGAGCCAAGAGAGGCCTCTGACATGGGAGGATACACCTTGGGTCCTGCACCCGGAGCAGAAGCATCTACCTCAGATCACTCTGGTAGGCACTGAGCCCTCGGCCAGACATCGTGACGCCCTGACTCACGACCTCGGAGCGAGCTCCAGTAGGATGACCACCCTTGGCACCTGTGCCACAGCCATGCTGGATCGAGCCGAGGACAGACTCTTGGAGGTGGCACTCGACAATCCCTTATCCCTTGGGGGCAAAGAGGACGACTAACTTGATTGTCCTTCCAAGCACAGCTCTATAGGAACCCCCGAGCACCTCAGCTTGGGGGCTGGTAGCCTAAAAGGCCTCAGATCTGCCCCCAGAGTGCGCCGGAAGATTTCCCAGGCCCCTCTGCTCTGTGGGAACCCTGGGGGAAGGAGTTGCTGTTAGATAAGAATTGGTGCAGTCACACTGTGTGAGAGTACACAACACCTATCTGTTTGGTATTTGGTAACCCACCTTTTGGTATAGGTCTGTACTACCAAGTTGGTAGTGTGACTGAGCAGCCAGACCTACCTCAGAGAGGTAAAAGTGAGCTGTAAAGCTGTACAAATGAAGTTTGTCAATACAAGTAACCGAGAAACACTTCTACGCAAGATTTAAGTTATAAATAGTTATTTAATTAACATCAATTTTTAAATAAGCATTCATTAAAAAGGCAATTCGTTGTAACAAGGTAAATAGAATTTAGAATTACTTTTCAAAATCAAAACAAGTTAGTGGATAATCTTTGGATATGCTTCTTACACAATTCCTACACCCTGAGGTGACTTCAATCACAAGGACAGTAATGTTGTGTTATGTTACTTGGCATTTATATAGCGCTCTATATATCATTGGTATGACTTCAAAGCGCTGGTAGGTTGAACACCCTCGGGAAATGTAGTTCAGGTCAGTAGAAAGAGCTGGTGTCATAGGGTGCGTGGGTACACCTGGTATGTGGGTAGCTGATGTAATTGTCAGATGGTAGCTGCATCCTAGCGTTAGGTGTGTTGTTGAAGGTATTAGTTGAATGTGTTTGCAGTCTGGTCAGTGGACATCCAGACTGGGTTTGGCTGTGTTAGGCCTAAGGGACGCTTATGTGAGCAGCTGGGCCGGAATGTCATGGGAAAGCTGCGTTTTATTAGGGCGATCAGGTGTTCATGGGGTAGTGTCCATATGTGAACAGCTAGGTCGAATTTATCAGGGGTATAGCGGTGTTCTAGTTATCTGATGGTGCAAAGTCGAGTAGGCGTAGTGATGTGATGTGGTATGATGGTTCATCTTTAAAGCGCCTGTGACCAGGCAAATGCACAGTATGGCAGGGAAAATAGACATACTGAGACACAGCGACAGTGGCTTGGTCTTCTGGTGAAAGGAGGGGGCATATGGATACATAGCAACAGCACGGGGGCCATAGTTAGTGGTAGGGTAGAGCTTGATCTTAGAGTGCAACGCAGGAGATGGGGTTCTAACTCATCTTGCAGGTACATTGGCCCGGTCTTGTGCACTGCACAATGAGTGATGCACAGGGTTTTGAAAGTAGCCCTTCGTCCGACGAGGCCAGTGTAGAGTTCTGAAAGCTGCAGAGATGTTAAGGGAAGTCATCCTGTCGAGAGCGGTGGTGTAGAAGTGGAGGGAGAGAGAGTAGCAGAGCGATGGTGCTGGGGCGGATTGTGAAGAGGTGCAAGTATGTTGGACAAATTCAGATATGATTCTGTGGAGTTCTTTGCTGCTGTTTCCACAGTTGAGAATCAGATTGTTATAGTAGATATTTTTGGCTTTCTGGATTTCTGCTTTGTAGTTGCGGTAATGCAAGGCGAAAGTGGATCTGCCAAGACTGTTTTTCTCCTCCCATTTGCGTTCCAGCGATTTATTTAGTTTTTTTGGCATGCCTGAGTTCGGGAGTAAACCATTTGGGAAATGGTTCGAGGCATGAGGAAGAGGGGCGCGAGGGGGCGAGAGGGATTAGTGAATCATTGAGCCATGAGTCGAAGGAGTCAATAGTTAAGGATATGTCAAGGGGGGGTGGGGGTGTTGAAGGGGGTCTTAGAAGTGCTGCGGCTAGGTCATGGACAATCTTTTGTTTGTTCCAGCATTTGCAGTGAAGGGGTGAGGCGAGATGGGGATAGGGGCAAGGGAGAGGATGGAGAAAGGGACGACAAAGTGGTCGGACCAGATGAGTGGTAGGGGGGGGGGCCTAGATGTATTGGGTGATGAGAGCTGAAGATAGCATCTAGGGTGTGCCCTTTGGAATGGGTTGGACCATTCATATGAAGGGCGAGGTTGAACGCATCAAGACTGTTGACCAGTGAATGGGTCATGGGGTTGGTGGGAATGTCCAACCGGATATTGAAGTCTCCTACGAGAGTCAGGGAGGGGTGATTTACTTGAATGGTGGCTACAGAGTCAGAGAGGTTGGTTGTGAAATGTGTCGTAACCAGGGAGTCTGTAAATGATTAGGAAGCTGTGGGAGAATGTCGGAGGTAGAGAGAGTTCAACAAGAAGGGATTCGCATAATGGAATGCATGTCAGGGTATCAACAAGTGATACAGAGAAGTGAAATTTGAAGAGGACTGCCACGCCGCCTTCTCTTGAAGGTCTGTCGAGCGGGATGAGGGAGATGCAGCTACTGTTCTTGCGAGTGCGAGATGTGCTGCTTTTAGAGAGGGGAAGGGATATGGTGGGTGGGTTGTTGGCAGGTGTCGAGGGGAGGATGGGGGTGTGTGAGGAGGAGGAGGGGGTTGTGGACTGGAGGCTGGGCAGTTCTGAGATGGGTTCGGGTGTGGGACTCCAGGGTATGGGGTGGGGGGAAGGAGGGGAGGGATGATTGCTGGTGGGTGGGAGGAGGTGAGTGTTTGAGCTGTTTGGAGCTCCAGCGGGCTCCTCTGGCTTGGGAGATTGATAGGGGGCGGGGTGTCATGGTGTGGAGTATTGGGGCATTCTCAGAAGTGGGCAGAGGGAGGATGGGGAACGGTGAGTCTGGGTTGGAAAGGCATGGGGGAATGGGCTTCCAAGGAGTGAGGTGGTTGGCGTGCCAGAGTGCGGCTCTGATTTTGGAGTTGGATGCAAGGTGGTGGTAGGCGATTGGTCGAGTGGCGTTATGTTCAAGTGCGGTGGGCGGGGGGATTAGTACGGATGTGGTCGGGTAAGAAATGATGGGGGGGCTCGGGAAGGAGGGTGCTAGTGTGCGGGTGGCGAGCCGTGGGGGCAGGATTGAGGTAGCAGGGGGTTCTAGGGATCTGGATGGGTGTGAGGTGGATACCTGCGAGTCAGGGTCACCATCTAGATCTGACAGTCTTACTAGGTGGAATTCAACACAGTAAACTTTCAGTGCACTATCTAGATTTGAGATTTACTAAGAGGGTGGAATGCAACACAATGGGCCTCATTACCACTCGCGCGGAAAGGGTTAACGGGTTCCGCTAATGGATGCGGACCCGTTAACACCATTCCGCACGATTACGAGGTCCCCTCACGGGACCCGGTAAGGACGCCTGGTAAAACCAGGCGTTGTTACCGGGTCCTGCGAGGGGAAGAGGGAGCTAACAACGGGCCAGTCATAATCGGCCCGTTGTTGGCTCCCTATCCCATTCCCATTGAGCCCTATCGGGGCTCAATGGGAATGGGGAAGGTGCGGGTTCCCTGAGGGAGGAATTACCGGGCCCTCGGAACGGCCCGGTAATTCCCCATTCAGGAAACCCGGTAAAGGACCCGGTTTGGCAGCAGCCCTGTTGCCAATAACGGCATGGCTACTGCCAAACTTGTAATGAGGCCCAATATCACTTGGGTAAAATATCTAGATGTGACAGTTTTAAGAGGCAGAGTACAGCACAGGAATCATGGAGCGTACTATCTAGATGTGATACAGGTCACAGTAGAATACTGCTCATTAAACTTTCCAGTAAACTTTGATGGCACCATCTAGATGTGACACAGTCTTAAGAGGCAGAGTACAACACTCATCTTTGAGCAGACTATTCGGAGGCCGAATATAATACAGTAAATTATTTAGTGCACCATCTAGATTGGATATGCCATGCAGCACAGTATCTTTGGGCACAATATCTAGATGTGACAGTCTTAAGGGGCAGTTACTATCATTGACAATTCCGTCTGGGTTCGGTGCAGGCTAAATTTCACATTGCATCTAAATATGGTACCTGCCAACATGCACAATTCTGTCTAGAAGCGACGCAGAATGCGGAAATGGGGGCGGGTAGTTGAACAAAGGAGATGCGTTATTCATTTGGCATTTATACATCACACTAGTAAACTTTGCAGATTCAGAGGTTTGTAGAAAGGGAAGGATCAGGGAAGTAAAAAGGTTAGAACAGTTTCTCTGCAAATGAGAGGACAACTTAATCCTCCAATGTAGTCTAGTAAGCCTTTCCAAACAGCACCAGTACACAACAGGCTACCACCTAAGAGGGACAAACAATATCAAAGTCAATGGAGTTATAAGAATCTACAGGGAGCCAGGACAGCCAAAGTCATTTGGGACAGTCTGTGGAGCTGATGCACTTCTTAGATCAAAGTCTTGCACAAAGTTAAAGAGGTTCAAGAAAATCACTGTAGGGTCACACGCTGTAAACTTGTTGGAAGGGAGTTGCAATCAACTCAAAAAGAAGGTAAGCCAATGCAATTCCCAAGTGAGAAATTATAAGTTACTCAACGTAGTGACTAATATACTCTTAGTCCCCTTTCCTCCATACTGTATGGGACGGGAGACAACCTTTTTCACCAGAAAGAAAACCTTCCCCTTTAAATTTAGAGGCGGGTGCGTCCCAGGGAGCATGCGCTGCCCTGACTCCGCCCTCCGACGCCACACCTCAGTCCTCATGGACGCATCGACAATATATTTAACATGGACTAGTATCACCAGTATTAGGTGGGAGGTTGGGACGTATGGCGGAAAGGGGACTATGGACTAAGAGTACGTTAGTCACTACAGTGAGTAACTTCTAATTACTCTTACGTCCCGTCCCCTTTCCTCCATACTGTATGGGCGATTACAACTGAACGTAGCACTAGGGTGGAGAGGAGACACTCCTTAAGCAAATAGGTTCCTGAGAACCGGCTGTCCGAAGGCCGCATTCGATCTAGAGCCGGTATCCAAACAGTAATGCTTACAGAAAGCCAAGGGAGAGGCCCAAGTGGTCGCCCTGCTTATGACTTGCCAAGGGACATGGCACTGGAATGCGATGGCCGTTGCCTTGGCCCTGACTGCGTGGGCATGCATGTTGGCCAGAAGTGGCTTATGCTGGCCCTCGTACGCTTCTTTGATGGCACAGACTATCCAGGGGGGATCTGGAAGCCTTCGAGGCCCGATAGCCTGGTCTTGAGCCTCCAAAAGTGACAGACAGGGTGTCTGACTTGTGGAAGCCCTTGGTCCTGTCCAAGTAGAATTATAGGGCATGCCTGACATCCAGGCAGTGCAGCACTATCTGTGCTTCATCCTTGGGATCGGGAAAAAAAGTAGGGAAGACTATTTCCTCGTTCAAGTGGAACGCAGACTGAACCTTGGGCAGAAATGCCGGGTGTGTCCGCATGACTACCATGTCCTTGTAAAAGATTGTTTTATTGTTCAGAGGCAACTAGAGCCTGGATCTCGCTGACTCTGCGAGCCGAGGTAAGACCGACTAGTAAGGCTGTCTTGATGGTGACCAGCCCAATGTCGACGGACGCCATTGGCTCGAATGGTTTGTGTGCGAGGGCGCCCAAGACTATGTTAAGGTCCCACACAGGGTGCAGTCAGATGTTTGACTGCGGGGTTGGAGGAGAAAATGCCCTCCTCTGAGCTCCTGTAAGCCCCAATGGCTGCAAGGTATGTGCGGCAGGTGTCCACCTGCATGCCTGAATGAGCGAGGAGAGCACATTGTCCAAAGTGCACGCCAAGGGGTCGATGCCCTGGAGTCTGCCCAGTGGCATAATCTGGTCTATTTGCTTTTGTACTGGGCCTTGGTGGCTTTGCTCCTGGCGCCCTGTATTATCTCCAGATTGGCCTGTGAGAGGCTAAGGTGCCGAAGCGTTACCTGCTCAGGAACCACGCTGTGAGGGCTAGTTTCCAAGGGGCAGGGTGGATGACTCTGCCCCCCCTGCTGCGCCAGAAGATGTGCTGGGCCCGTCGGGAGGTGAATCGGGGACACCTCAGAGGCTGAGAAGCTCCGAAAACCATGGCCTGGTCAGCCACCATGGAGCTAGCAGAATAATAAGGAGCCGCCGAGACTCGTTGATTTTGTAAATTACCCTGTGGATCAGGGGAGTGGGCAGAAAGGCATAGGCTTTCATGCCGGTCCATCGGCAGTGAAATGCATCGCCCAGAGAGCCGGAGCCCTAACCTTGCCAGGATGCAAACTGGGGACACTTGTTGTGCCAGGTGGCAAAGAGATCCAAGTGGGGGTGACTCACCTGTTGAAGATCTCCTGAAGAACGAGGTTGTTTTGCTGCCACTCCTAACTGTCCGCTCCCAGCCTGCTGAGCTGTCTGCTTCCAGGTTGGATTCCCCTGGGCAGTGGACTGCTGCAAGGTAAATGTCGCTTTCTAGGGCCCACTCCCACATGCTGATCGCCAATCTGCACAGAGGATGGGATCTGGTGCCTCCCTGCTTGTTGACTTAGTACATGCTGGTCGAGTTGTCTGTCTGGAGGACAACCTTGCCCCTGAGAAGTGGTAGGAATGCTCTGAGAGCTAGCCAGCACTAGCCAGATGGCGTTCAGCTCCAACCAATTGATTTGTTATTCCTGCTCCTGTCGAGTCCAGGTGCCGTGGACGGAGAGGCCGCCCAGGGTGGCTCCCCAGCCCTCGAGCGAGGAGGCTGTGGTGATGGTGGCTTGCGGGGGAGGGCAGCCGAAAGGGCTTGCCCGTCCGTAGGTTGCAGTCCCTGGACCACCATGTTCTGTCTGGGTGTCGAGATGGAGGGACATTTATCATTTCAGATTGAGAGTCTCCTCTCCTGGTTCCATGAGGTTGCAAACTGCAGCTGAATCCTCCTCATCCTTGGTCTCGTGTGCGGAACGGCTAATAGGACCGCTGCAAGTAGACCCAGGAGATGTTAGTACCACCATGCCGAGGTCACCTCTCTGCTGAGGAAGTGGGCGGTAGCCCTCTTGATGGCCGAGATTTTGTCCTCCGACTGGAAGACATTCTCGGAGCACGTGTACCAGATGAGGCCTAGGAAGGTCAGAGTCTGCCTGGGCTGCAGCTGAAACTTCTTGAGATTGAGCGAGAAGCCCAGATCGTGCAGTGTGTTCATAAGGGCATGGGAAGAGTGGTGAACCGATTCCGGAGATGTAGCCCTGACGAGCCAGTCGTCGAGGTATGGGTAGATGTGGAGACCCTGCGCTCTGAGGAGGGCCGCCACGGCATTCATGAGTCTGGTAAAGACCCTGGGGGCCGAGTTGAGGCCAAAAGGAAGGACCTTGTATTGAAAATGGTAGTCCATGATCCTGAGCCGTAGGAAAGAATGATGGGGCTGCCAAATCGGGACGTGTAGGTACGCGTCCTTCAGATCCAGGGAGCACATCCAGTCTCCCCTGTCCAATGTCTCCGCTATAAAAGCTGACCATTTTGAATTTTTGCAGGGGTAAGGAGAGGTTGAGGGTGGAAATATCCAGCACAACTCAGGCCCACCTGATTCTTCTTCTGAATGGTGAAAATCCTGGAGTAAAAGCCAAAGCCTCGCTGGGAGGCTGGGACTTCCTCCACTGCCTGGCTCTCTACAAGCGACCGGATCTCCGCCAAAAGAGTTGCTATCCCAACCTATGGGAGGTAGGGGAGGAGAGGAGAGGCTGGCATAGGAAGGCGGTACCCCGTGGATGCTACGGAGAGGATCCAGGGGTCCGCGAAATTCTGGTGCCAGAAATGTGCATGGAGGGCAAGCCTGCCCCCCACCGGAGACATGTGGACCTGAAGGGGCGTGTCATGCTTTCTTTCCCTCGGAGGCTGTTGCTGAGGAGGGGGATTGGAAAAAGCCCTTACCCCCCCCCCCCTTTTAGTTGCTCGAGTCGGCTCTGAGGCGGCGAGCGGTCCGGCTGCCTGGATCTGCGTTCCTGGTAGCCGCGGCACCCTCCATATGCACGACCCCTTTCCAAGCGCTGCTGAGATTGGGTGTACGATTTGGGCGTGGTCTTTGTAAGGATGGATAAAGACTTTGCCGTTTGTGAGATGTTCTTCTTTTTGTCCAGCTCCTCGTCCGTAGATGAGTGGAAGAGGGCCCCCCCCCCCCCAACCCCAAATGGTAGATCTAGAATGCGCTCCTGGACATGGTTGAATTTTGTTACCCGGAGCCAGGCTGTTCTCCTCATGTCTGTGGCAATACAGATGGCACAACCTGAGGTATCGATATGAGCCACTGTGGATTCCATGAGGTCATGCGCCAGCAGCTTGGCTTCAGCTAGCCCCGCCTTAAAGCGTGATTGGCTCTGGGTGGGAGTTCAGGGAGGAAGTCTGCGATTTCCCGCCATAATCTCTGGTTGGCAGCAGCCAGCATGGCATCGGCCTGAGGTAGAGGACTTGTAATAGAGTTTCTTGCCCTATGCCTCAAGATCTTCTACTCCTTGCCTCGCAGTGCCGCAGAGGAAGAGGCCGAGGACGACTGAAGCTTGGAGTATAGTGATGCCGCAGCGATCACCGAAGAGTGTGGCTGAGGATGGCCCGAAACAAGAGTGTATCCTCCTCCACCTGCCTGTACTTGGCGTCGATTGACCGGCTGGGCTGAGTGGGGTTTGACTACAGTCTGCATAGGAACCCCCGATTTGGCAGAGGAGCGTCGCGTGAGGACTTCAGCCAGAACCCCCTCTTCTGGCTGCTCGACCTCAGGTTGGGGGAGACCCAGGTACTCCGCCAAACCAGCAAGACATTCGTGGAAGGCCCTGGCTGAGGATGGCGCGTCCGGATGATCCTCATCCGTATCCTCCTTATCTGGAGGGTCGTGTGGAGGAGGAGTAGTTGGCGCCAGAGGCTGGGGGACAGAGACCACCGCCGGAGGCTGAGGAGGCAGCAGAGGTTGCAGAGCTGGCTCTGGAGCCGGAGCATGGCAGAAATGACTTCCCTGATAACCCCCATCTTAGGGGACTTCATGCGCTGCTGCGTATCCTGTCCATATGGACGCAAAGGAAAGCCGTCCTGCGCAACTGAGGGGTAGACTGTAGGCCACGTACCTGGTTGAGGCCAGTCCCTCCTTGACACTCATTCTTCACCGAATTCCTGGAATGGCGTCGGGCGTGGTGCCTCTTTCTGGCGCGGCAGCCATTTTGTCAAGCTGCCTGCCACGTACCTGCGACGTGGTGCTCAGCTTGCTGAGCCCGGCCTCGTCCAAGACACTTGCATGTGGATCAACAAGGCCTACCCTGCTCCTCGGGCCTAGGCCCGGTAGGTGTGACACCCTCGGCCCGGGTCGGTAGAGCTGCGTTTAGGCACCCCCTGAGACGTATTGCCGGTATTAGGGCATAGCCCCTCAGACGCATTGCCGGTATTAGGGGTAGTACCTCGGCCATGGAGCCGTTAAAGGGCAGAGCCCCTCGGGTGTAGACCCGGTAAAATCCTTCCGGTCCCTCAACACTGTGCCCGGGAGGATCCAAGGATCCCTCGACCCGAAGGTTAATAGCTGAAGCAGCCTTGGTGCACGTGCCGGTAGAAGGACCTGACTGGTACCTCCCGCGCGGGAGAGTCCTTAGGAAGGAGTCTCCCCCTTGCGGGGTGCGATGGAGAAAATTGGGCCTGGTTCGATGCTTCACGAAATTCTTGAGATCCTCAGGAGGCGACCTCTGGAAGAGCTCCCTCCATTTGTGTTAGGCAGAAACCTGTGCAGTTCCCTTAGGGACCACTGCAAAAAATTTAAGACTACAGGTGTTGGCAGTAAACCCAATTGGTAGCAGTCTACCACCCAGATTTACATGGTAGCTGTGGCTGAGCAGTCAGACCTCTCTCAAGAAGAGTTAGGCAGTATGTAGAGTACACACATTAGGTACAAAAATACAGTAGCACAAGCAAACACTGACCAGAGCTTGGGTATAAAAGTATATAATTATTTATTAAAATCACACTTGTAAAAATACACTGGCACTAATATGTCAAGCAAGTTCAAACACAGTCACTAGAAATATATACACCTCCCCGATTAATTATTCGACAAGTCTTAGGAAAAGAACACCACTTTTTATCAATACAGAGGTGAGCGCTTAACCAAGATGGCACTCCAATAATTATTTAAAAAGGGAGGGAAAAGGCAGAATTACAAAAGCACACAATACCAACACTTTTAAAAGAACCACAGCAAGTCAAGAAAGAATCTACTGTAGAGAAAGAAAGTCCATAGGCCAGGCCCACTCTTGGAGAGCAAGGCGGTATGTGCCCAAGACCACACAGTTGAAGTACACTTTAAAAGTCTTTGCAGATAGTTCAAAAAGGAGTTGGATCAGTTCAGAAAAGTTAGTTAACAGGTCGCAGGTCACCCCAGGATAGAGAGTCAAGGATTTACAGGACACCTTGAACAGTCTGTTGCAAGGGAGACCAGGCGGGACACAGTACCTGAAAGAAAGCTCCAGCGGGGCAGTTGTTCCTGGCAGCGGGTGCAAATCGGTGCTTCGTCCAGGGGAAGTAAAGATCTCGATGTAGAGGAAAGCTGGAGGTCATTGCACAGGCAAGAAAGCAGCGGTTGAGTTTCCTGGTTGAAAGTTACTACCCTTTTATTCGCAGTAGTGGTGAAGCGTGGCTATCCGGCCGCCGGGGTGCTTGGCACGGGTGATTCGACCACGAGACGATCCAGAAAGGCGAAAAGAGGGCAAACTGGTTAACCCCACCAGTTCAAAGGAAGAAGACTCTCCAGGAAGAAGATCTCCTCTGTCATTGGGAAGTGGTGAGTCTGTTCAGCAGGGCTCCACCGGTGGTGTTGTCGTTGCAGGTCGGTTCAGCTTCTACCTCTTCGGATTCTTTAGGTCCTGTGGCAGCTTCTGAAGTTCCAGTCCCCAAAGCCCTGCTTTTTTTTTTTTTATAACATGTTTTTATTGAGGTCTCGACAATTGCAGCAGCGCCCAGCAAACACAATATATAGTAGTATGCATAACAATATTGTTGTTAAATACATAAATAACAGTAGTAATTTAAACAGTTGTTTCGATATCAGAAAGCATGTCACAGAGGTATGTCCTGAATGGGCCCCAAATGTCTTTTGGCCTGCTCATGCTCGGTTGGGACAGCACGAATTGTTCCTCGCATTCATTGATGTAGGTTAGTTCACGTAAGAACACGTCCATGGTGGGGGCAGCCGGGCTCTTCCACAACTTCAATATGCATCTTTTAGCTATAACACACGACACATTGAACAATCTTCTACGCTTCTCGGAGCATTTACCTATATCACCAAATAAGTATTTTTGTGGGGTCAGGTGCGGGGGAATCTGTGTGACTTCATTTAGCATTTCCGCTACTTTCTCCCAGAAACGCATCACAACTGGACACTCCCAGTACATATGATAAGACCCCGCTGCCGGGGACCCACATTTGGGACATTTGCCTGGGTCATCTGGTGTGAATGTAGCTATCCTGGCGGGTGTGTAATGCAGTCTGTTGAGGATTTTAAATTGTATTTGTCGAAGCCCGGCATTGAGGGAGACTCGCTTTGTTAGTGCACAGTATCTCGCCCACTTTTCTTCTGGTATTGGCATTTTCATGTCCACTTCCCATTTCTCCCTCACCTGGCTTACCACTGCAGAGTGAGTCTGCATTGCCTTGTAAAGTCTGGAGATTCCCAGCCCACCCCGCACTGTAACCAACTGCACACACGGGTGGGAAGGGGGTTCGTCTGGGAATGACGGCCAGCGACTGTGATATGCTGATCTCATTCGATAGTACTGCAATGTCTTGAGCTGCCCACCTCCCACGCCCCTGGTGAACACCTCCAGGGTCACGAATTTCCCCTCTAGGTACATATCGCCTATTTTCATCTCCCTGCCGGGGTCCCAGGTTTCCTGTATATCGGTATCGAACGTGGGGGGGAGGCCAGGGTATTTCCACAGGGGCACCTCAGGGTTATATGGAGTCTCTATTTTCAGCCTTTTATATATCGCTCCCCAGGCTTTTACTGTGCAACTCACAGGGTCGAACTCGCAAGAGTCTTTATGTCTTGTGTTGAAGATCACTGATCCAATGTTAGTGGGCTCGGTAGTGTATTCCTCTATTTGCGCGTGAGGGGAGTTGTCACAATCATCGTACCAGTACTTTGCAAATTGTGCTTGTGACACAGTATAATAGAGCTCAAAGTCTGGTGCGGCCATTCCCCCCTTCTCGTAGGGTTCTGTCATCTTTTCCCAGCTGATTCTGGCTGTCTTCCCGTCCCACAGAAAGGACACCACCATAGAACGAAGTCTAGAGAAGAACTCTCTCCCTGGCCATATGGGGATGTTTACAAATAGGTATAACAATTTCGGCAGTACGATCATTTTAAGAATGGCAATTCTACCGTGTAGTGAAATTGGGAGACGCCTCCATATCTGTAATTTAACATTAAGTGTGTGTAGCGCCTGATCGTGATTGTCGATGTATAGTGTTTGTTTGTTGCAGGAGACCAGTACCCCGAGGTATCTGATGTGGTGTGCAGACCATTTAAGGCCACAAATATGAGCCGGGCATCTTGTGGAGGGGGTGAGCGGGAACACCTCTGACTTGGAGTTGTTGACCTTGTATCCAGAATATTCTGTAAATTCGTTAATATCTGTCATGATGGGAACAATGTTTTTGTCGGGTTCGCGAACATAGAGTAGCGTATCGTCCGCATATAATGATATTATTTGGGTGGCTCCCTTCAGTGTTATGCCTCTATTATCGTGTCTCAATCGTATCGCCGACGCCATGGGCTCGATTGTTAAGGCAAAAAGTATAGGGGAGAAGGGGCACCCTTGTCTGGTACCCCTGCCTAGTTCAAACAATTGGGACATAGTTCTGTTTGTGTGTACTTTCGCACATGGAGCTGTGTAAAGCAGTTTAACACACCGAATGAAAAATGGGCCAATCCCAAATGCCTCCAACACCGAGAACAGATATTCCCAGGAAACCGAGTCAAACGCTTTCTCAGCGTCCAGGGATATCGCCACCGCTTGTTTGTTCGGGTTGATCTGTGACATTATGCCAAATAGCCTACGCAAATTGAGGGCGGTGGACCGTTGGGGAATGAACCCGCTTTGATCGGCATGTACTAGTGCTGGCGTGATGGGTAGCATACGGTTTGCCAGCACTTTCGCGAAGATTTTGGCGTCCACGTTTATTAGGGACAGGGGCCTGTAGGATGACATGTCTTGAGGCGGGCGGCGGGGCTTGGGCAACACCGTTATTATGGCCTCACGCATTGTTTGTGGTAAGGATTGTTTACCCAGAGCCTCCCCCCACACCTCCAGCAGAACTGGGACCAGTTCTTCCCGGAATTCTTTGTAAAATTCCACTCCCAGGCCATCCGAGCCCGGTGCCTTACCAGACGTGAGCCCCTTGATCGCTTCAGTGAGCTCCTCTGCCGTGACTGGTTGCTCCAGTATGAGCCTGTTTTCTTCTGTGAGTTTAGGGAGATCCAAGGCGGCCAAATAGGCTTTGATCTCATCAGGGGATTTCCTATCTTGGTTCGCGTACAGTGCTTTATAGAACTGTACAAATTCATCATTTATTCCCTGTTCACTTGTTACCATCACGTCTTGCGCCGTGAGTATAGACGCAATCGGGGCCACTTTGTTTTCCTGCTTGACCAGATTGGCCAGCATTTTCCCAGCCTTGTTCCCCTCCCCGTATCTCCGGGCTCTGGAAGGGGCTGCTATATAGTGAACCTCCCTCATTGCCAATTTATCGAATTCCCTAAGAGATTTATGTATTTCAGAGAGGGTATCTCCACCATGTGTTCGGCTATATGTCTCCTCCAATACGGTTAGTTCCCTTTCCACCCTTTCCAGGTCTCGGCGTACCTCTTTCAGTAGGCCCGTTGTTTTGGATATTAGGACCCCTCTTGCCCACACCTTGAATGTTTCCCAGACTGAGGAGATATGGTCCACAGACCCAATGTTGTCTGTGAAGAAGTCGGCAATGTCTGTGTGCAGGCTTTCTACTACGTTTGGATCTTTTAATATACCGGTAGGCATTCTCCACCTCCTGGCCGGCTTAGGGGCACCCCTGATAATAATTTCCATGGTCACTGGGGAATGATCAGACAGTGTACGGGGAAGGATTTCGCAGCTCTGTAAGGCGTGTGAAGTGCCTGAGGGGATAAACCAATAGTCGATGCGTGACTCACTGTCATGCACAGAGGAATAGAACGTGTAACGCTTGCTTGTTGGATACAGCACCCTCCAGGCGTCCAGCAGGGACAGCTGCTGCATTATCTGTTTCAGAGCTAGCGACGTCCTAGATGGTGGTCTAGGTGTCTTGGCTGACCTGTCCAGGGCCTGGTCCAGCACAGCGTTGAAGTCACCTCCCCATATTATGTTTGTTGCCTCATGCTTAGCAAGGATTTCAAATATATGCAAGTAAAAGTCTGGGTCCTCAAGA
This sequence comes from Ambystoma mexicanum, assembly GCF_040938575.1. Lineage (NCBI taxonomy): Eukaryota > Metazoa > Chordata > Amphibia > Caudata > Ambystomatidae > Ambystoma > Ambystoma mexicanum. Next base: position 707,404,310 of record NC_090933.1, read on the forward strand.
TTAGGGCCATAGGTATTTACCAGGGTTATCTGTTCGCCAGCAATTTCCCCCCAGACCAGTACATATCTACCCATCGAGTCCAACAGGTGGCCTTTTTCAATGAACCCCAGTGATTTGTGAATCAGAATGCTTACCCCCCTGGATTGTGAGGAGTAGTTCGTGGAGAACCGCTGCTTACCCCATTTCGCCAGTATTTGATCATTAACCGTGCTCTGCGCATGCGTTTCCTGTAGCATTAAAATTTGGGGCCCGTGCCTACTGACATAATTGCCTACTTTTCTGGTTTTCATTGGATTGTTTAGGCCTCGGACATTCCATGTCATTAGTTTAACCTTTAACCCATCACCCATTATCTGTGCGTGTGGTTTGTGTTAAGTTTCGACAACCGTTAATGCACATGTATTCAGGACTGGAGCGATGCCAGCACTTGTGAGACCGTTTTCCAACCAAACCACAACCTTCAACTGCCCACATTTCCCTCCCAAACTGAAACTCGTCTGGGCGGTGATCACAACAAAAGAACTTACCCTTTGGCCCTATCCCTCCCACCACCCACATCATCTGCCCCAACTTGACGATGAGCCCAAGTAACTGATTGGAACAATCCTGAGGGTGCATCGTCGCAAAGCAATGCTCAGCCGTCTGGCCGCCCATGCGGGAGGCTCTACGGCCCGATTACGTCGGATTTCGGTTCAGTTTAGCTGTGCTGACATTGTAGTGAAAAGAGAAACAAACTGCAACTGGTAGGGGGGAGTCTCATCCATCCACCGGATCGCCTCTACCCTCACCCGGGCAGGGTCTTGCATTCGGGTCTCTTGCGCGGTCTCTTGGGGGCAGTGGGATGGAGGCCTCGACGTATGCCAGTGCCTCTACGGGGTTTTCAAAAAAGTGGGCTCTACCGCCATGTTGAATTCTCATTTTTGCAGGGAATATTAAGGCATAGGGTGTGTTGCGGAGTCGTAGTTGCTTTTTGACCATCTCGTAGGACCTGCGTTGTGCCTGTACATTTGCAGAAAAGTCCGGATATATATGTATTCTGTTGTCTTCATAGTGTAGTGTCCCCTTTTCCCTTGCTGATCGAAGGATCGCATCTCTGTCCCTGTAGTTGAGTAGACGCGCAATGATGGTTCGGGGTGGGGCGCCCGGCTTGGGGGTTGGTGCCAGGGTGCGGTGGGCCCTTTCAACAAGGAAGTGGCCGGACAGGGAATCCTCCCCTAGTACAGATTTCAATAGCTCCTCCACCCTTCTCTCCATGGAGCCCTTGCCAAACGACTCTGCCACTCCAACAATACGGATGTTGTTTCTGCGGGATCTAGATTCGAGATCCTCGCACTTATTCTGCGTCTTGCGGAGTTCTGTCTGGAGTAAGGCTATGTCACGACCATGTTGTGTGAGCACGTCTTCATTTACACCTATCCTGTTTTCTGCCTCCGAGATGCGTGCGCTTTCCTTCTCCATTCGCGCTTTTAAGGAGCCGATCGTCGCCACAATGTCGTCTAATTTCACATTGACCGCCAGGAACCCGTTCTGTACAATTGTAGCCAAGCGGTCCAAGGGGTCCGAGTTTTGAGCATCAGACGCTTGTGTTGCCCCTCCTGGCGTCTCCTGTTGTTGGGAGTTTGTGTAGGAATCCATTGGGCCGGTCTTTCTCACCCCCGTAGTTTTTTTCTCAGTGCGGCCCATTGGGTGGCGTTGCAACTTCTAGGGTGAATTGTGCTCTCCCACGTCTGTATGCTGCCGGCCACCAATGACCACCAGCAGCGGTTCTGTTGCGATGTAGGTTGGGGGGTGGGCACCGGGATATACAATCTCGTCCCCGGGGTGCTGTGGTGGGCCTCCGCGGTCCCCGTATAAAGCAAAGCCTCGGCCTTGAGTATGTCGGGAGTGCAAGAGGTTGGCGTTCAGCCGTTGCCTTGTCTTTACATCGAGGGGATCCAGGTGAACTTCTGGCCTGCAGCTCAACCGGGATGTAATGTAGTGCCCCCACCGTCCACACCGCAGTCCCCGTGTAGGGGCGGATGAGTGTTGGAATTAAGCGGCCTGGCGGGCCTCACTGTTCAAGGTGTATCGCAGCGTGTATGGGAGCACGGGGCTGTCCCTTCGCACGGGTAATCTGTGCGTTTGGCGTCCAGGCAGATTTTGCTGCCGTCCGTAGCACGTACCCCCACAAGACCACAACGGCGGGGAGTGTATGCTCCCGGGGGGGTCCCGTGAATAGGATGTTTATTCCTGGCGCCTGTGTCGTTCGCCCCCGCTCCCGTGGCACGGATGTTCCCTGTGGGGGGGCGCTGGCCCCCTGTCCGTCCACCTCCCCGGTCCGCCCACTTACTTCACCAGCTACGTCCTAGCTGGGCTTTGCCGCGGGCGGGACCGGAATCAGGGGGCTGGTGTCGTCGTCGCAGCGTTTCCTCGCCCGGTCTATCCTGTGGCCTGAAGTCCGGAGCGAGGGGGTCTGCTCTCCCACCGCCGATCGGTCCAGCAGGAGGATGAGTGGTGCGTCGCCGTCCTCAGGCAGCGTCCGTGTTCAGGCAGGTTGCTCCTCCCCCACAAGGCCGCTCAGCCGTTTCAAGCCCGGGGCTCGAGTGCGAATCGCCCGGAGCCCACCAGTGGCCAGGCCGCCGCTCTGCAGGCGCTGCCGATACAATCGATGATTGCTCCGCCGTCTCGAGATCCACTCACACAGCCTTTGCAGGATGTCTTCCAAAGGCATTCCCCAGCAATATTCTGCAGTAGCGCGTCGGCCAACGCTAACCTGGAAGGATTTATTAATAAAAAGGATTACGTTCGAGCCGGAGCTCTTCACCTAGGCGGCCATCTTAGCCGTGCGCAACAGCGCCCCCCCCCAAAGCCCTGCTTTTATGCAGAAAACCCCCATTCATCAGTCCTAGCTGTCACTCAAACATGCTAAGTGGTGAGCCGGGCGGCTCACCACTGGGCCAATCACACAAGAGTGCAACTTGAGTTGCCGAGGCAACTCAGTCCAGGGTGCCTATTCCACCCCCTCCCACACATCCTGTAGACCGACAGAGTGGCACCACTTTTGGAGGCTTCTGTGCAGAAGCCCGCCAAAAGTGGAACAAAGGGCTCGACTTGGGTTGGAGTTAGAGGCGAACACAAACGCCATTTTAAAACCGAGTCCTGGCAAAAAGACCCAACCGGGGAATAAATATTAAATAACTAACCAGGCGATATCTTTAACATTGCACCAAAAAAGTGGTGCGTTTAAAATGAATGGGAAAATCCCATAGGAAATATTCTGGGGGAATATTTTGCGCGGTAACCACTGCCACCAGCCAGAAACTCGATGAGGGGGGACTGCACAGTGCCCCCTCGAAAAACGGACCCAGGGGCAATCTAATTACCCCTACCAGTACTTCCACAATATGATGGTTTGTACCGGTTCTGTTCACAATTTAAGACTAGTAAAGTCAATGGTGACTTTACATACCCTGGGAGACAGTCAGTTCCAGGGTATGGAGTCTATGTTTGGGGGTCACTATGACACCCCTGTGTTACTGCACTGGGGGTGCTGTGTAACACTTACCAAAAACACATGAAGCCCTATCGAGTAAAAGACCCCATAGCCCATAAAACAAATTACAAAGTCAAAGGACATTCTCAAATCATGCCTAAGAGTGGGAGAAAAAGAGTCTCACTCTTAGCAGGGGAAAAAATAAACCCCAAAAATCCAGCAAAGCTGCTGGGGGACTCACCAGGTTTGGGAAATTAGCCTATACAGAGATTTCTCCCTAACAACCTGGCTAGTCTGTTCTTCAGCGCCTTCAAGGACAGAGAGTCACATGCCGAACATGATTGCCAACCGTGGTCTGGGCCAAGGCAACATAGGCAGAGGGCTTGGGGGTCTGAAGTTGGGAAGAGCCTGTTGCAGGATGGACACCTGCTGAACCCTGTAGAAGTCGACATGCGCCAGGGAGGAGCGTGATGTCTGAGGACTGAGTACCTGAATGATAGAAAAGACATAAAAGACAAAGAAGTATCCGAGTGGAATTACATGGCTGGAGCCAAACCAAGGAGCGCTGGTGAATTCGGCCCGTTCTCGTCGACGCGGAAAAGGGGACTGGGGTGTGCTGCGGAGGGCAGCGCGTGCTCCCTGAGCCGCACCTCAATTTAAAGAGGAAGAAGGTTTTACCTGGTGAAAAAGGTTCAGTCTCCTGTCCCTTGGAAGGGACACCTATACAGCACAGAGGAAAGGGGAAGGGACGCAAGAGTAAAGCACGGCTACAGGCAGTGAGGTAAGTACCCAAAGCTTAAACAGTACCTCTGGTTAGAATAAGAGTAGTCCAGCTGGATTCGGTCTTGCTACAGCGGTGCAGACCCTTGTTCCTGAGCCTCAGTCGTGGGGACAAGAGGGAGGACATCGGGAGGGCTCCTGCAGCGGTACTTGGGAGGTCGTCGGCAGCTATGGGCTCTTTTCGGTTCAGCAGCACTTCATGGTTTCAGCGCTTAGCAAACAGCCCCAATGGAGATCACAGATACCGGTTGGACTTCCTTCTCTCCTTCGGTCCTGCACTCTGGTGAGGGGACTCTGGATCTGGAGGTCTTGCTTCTGGAGGGACCTTAGGAGGCTACCGGACGGATTTCTTACCGCTGCAGACATGTCACTCGACTACGTACACTCGACCCATGGCATTGGGCTTCCAAAGCAACGGAGAGGCACACAACTCGGGGATAGTGGTCCAGTGGAGTTCATCTTGGAGTTAGTTGGCCCGACTAACCCAAGGGGAGAAGTCGTTCTGTCCGGAGCATCTCTGTCGAGGTGAAAAAGTAATTCACCACGGGCGGACCTCCCTTTGCTGAAGAAACCCACACTCTACCTAGGTGACCTGGCCAACTATCGACCAATCAAGCATCTACCCTTTCTCAGCAAAATGATTGAGAAGACACTCTCCATCCACTGTCACGAGAGGATCATTCAGCACAATATCCTACAGTAGTACCAATCTGGTTTCTGACCACAATACAGCCAGAGACTGCCACCATGCAAATTACCTATGATGCTTTATACATCCTGGACAAAAGGGAGACCCCAGCTTATTCCTTCTCGACCTCCCAGCCTTTGATACTTATGCAGCCTCCCGCATGGGTGTCAACCTATCAGTTCTGATGCGATTCAACCCCGGACCTCTCGAACAGAGACAGACTAGTCAAGATGGAATCAAACAGATCCCTGCACCACGCAGTAACCTGTGTAGTTCCACAAGGCTCATCCTGCCCCTTGTCATCTTCCACCTCTACATGGAACCTCTGGGGGAACTCTTCAACACAAATGACATGCATTACTTGCAGTAATAGCATTTCTGATGATTGTATATGCTTATATTCACATGCTGTGCATATGGTCCGACACCCAGTGGCAACCGCAGAGTATTGCATCTCGTCTTTCGGGGACCAAAAGGGGTCGTCGGCATAGGCGTGCCTGTAACACTATCCCTATCGTGATGTGTAATGTACCAAAAATCCCTCACGCGTCAAGGTTCCTCCGATTGTATTTTTTCTGCCATGAGGGAGTCCAAGGCTATTGTGAGTGAGTACATGAAGAGAGAAGTAGTAAGATGTCTATGTTCCTTCCACCCCGAGCGGGAAGGTAGGGAGGGGCGCATGTGAATCTAAGCAGATACAATAATCAGAAATGCTATTACGGTAAGTAATGCATGTCTTCTGATGCTTGTTAATCTGCTTAGAATCACATGCTGTGCATAGACTAGAGAGCAGTACCCGGAGTTGGAGGTGGGTTGTGAGAAGGAACAGTAGCAAAAAGAGGTCTTAATACTGCTTGTCCCACCTGAGAATCAGACCTAGAATGAGTGTCTAGGCAATAGGGATTTGTAAAGGTGTGTACATAACTCCAGGTTGCTGCTTTACAAATGGACTCAAGGGGAACATTTGCAATGAATGCTATGGATGCCCCAGTGCCCCGAGTAGAATGTGTTCTAGGCTTAAAAGGCAGTTCTCTCCTAGCAAGAGTTTAACACAGTGTGATGCATTTGACAATCCACCTTGAGATAGTGGATTTAGAGACAGGATCCCCTTCTCTACCAGCTGCCACTGAAAAGAAAAATTGGTTTGTTTTCCTCAGTGGATTAGTTCTTTCCAGGTAGAGCATGACTGCCCTGCGCACATCTAGTGTATGTAAGGCTTCTTTCGGCCATGCTAGTAGGATTCTGGAAAAAGGTAGGTAGTTCAATCGATTGGTTCACATGGAACTTCGAGATGAATTTAGGCGCAAATCTGGGGTGAGTGCGCAGAACTACCTTATCCCTGTGGACTGTAACAAAGGGGTCTAGAACAGAAAGTGCCTGTAATTCGCTAACCCTTCTAATAGAAGTGATAGCCACTAGGGAGGCCGTTTTATAAGTCGGGTCTTTTAGACTTCCTTTATGCATTGGCTCAAAGGGAGCTCCCATGAGCATGGTCAAAACCACATTTAGGTCCTCACCCAGGAGCTGGGTGAGAAATGGGAGGATAAATCCTCTTATCCCCTTCTATAAAGGCCTCAATCATCTTCCAACACTACACCTTTTGTTGTGATGTGGTGTAGGCTGAGAGAGCAGCCAGATGACCCTTTAGGGAATTGAAGACCAACCCAGTGTCTAACAGATGGGTAAGGTACAACACAATGTGTGTGGGTGAGCAATCAATAGGATTGACGCCCTTGGAATTACACCAGATGACAGAAAGTTTCCATTTGCTGGCATAGCAATAACGTGCGTTAGGCTTTCTAGCTTCCCTGAGTATGTCCATGCACCTCTGAGGGAGCTGTAGGTGTCCAAACTCTATGACCTCAGGAGCCAGGCTGCTAAGTTTGTGGGCATGGGTGTAGGGTTTCCTCCCCTGTCCCGAGACAACATGTTGTAAGGGAAGGGTAGTTTTACTGGTGGGGAGAGGGACATTTCCATCAGATGAGCGAACCAGGGTTGGCGGGCCCACATAGGGGCCACCAGTATCATGGTAACTGGTTCCTGGTGCATTGTGTGCACCATCTTGTTGATAAGGGGAGTCGTTCCCCTTGGAGCGGTTCTGGGGGTACCTGGAGGCGTAGTCTTGGCATTGGGCATTCTCTTGAGTTGCGAACAGGTCGATCTCTGGGAAGCCCCATTCTGCGAAGATGTTGGACACGATGTCTTCGTGCAGACGCCATTTGTATTCTTCGGGCAGAGGAAAATCTCTGCTGAGCACGTCTGGCAGAAGATTGAGTTCCCCTGGAACATGTGGGACAAAAGAAACATCTTGTGTTTGAGAGCCCATATCCAAATGTTTTGGGACAGCTTGGATAGCCGTGGAGAGTGAGTGCCCCCCTGTTTGTTCAGGTAATATATGGCTGTAGTGCTGTCTGTTAGAATCAGCACTGTCTTCCCTTGTAGTTGCATCTGAAAGGCCTTTAATGCCTTGAACACAGCCAATAGCTCCAGTAAATGTATATGGTTGGACACTACTTGAGGGGACCACACTTCATGTGCTGTCTGCTGAAGCAAGTGAGGGGGGGGGGCCCCCCCACCCCGTGAGAGATGCGTCTGTCGTGAGAGTGGCTTCCACTGCAGGGGTGGTGAATGTTTTCCTCTTCAAGAGGTTGTCTCTTGAGCACCACGGCAGAGAGAACGAGGGCTGGTGAGAACTACTAGATCTTCCCATGGTCCGCTGGCCTGACACCACTGGCTGTTGAGCCACTCTTGCATGGGACGCATGCGCAGCCATGCGTGGTGAACCAAGTATATGCACAACACCATAATTCCTAGCAAACGAATGGCTTTGTGCACCGTCACCTCCCGACTGGCTACATATTGAGGGATCTGAAAAAGCATGTTCTGAACCCTCTCGTTGGAGGGAGAAGACTAGGCCGTCTTTCGTCCGGATTAGAGGTCCCAGAAATTGCTTTATTTGGCTGGTGACTAGACTGGATTTCTTCTCGTTAAAAAACACGTGTCGTACGAGTCTCCCGTTATGAGCCAGTCGTCGAGGTAAGGGTAAAACGGGACTGAACCTGCGCAGGTGTGCTGCAGCTACTGCCAGGACCTTCGTAAACATCCTTGGCGCCGAGGCAATGCCGAAGCGGAGTACCTTGAATTGGTAATGCCTGTGCTCTATCATGAACCTTAGATATTTTTCTGTGCGCTGGCAACATTGAAATATGTAAGTATGCATCTTTCATGTCCAATGTTGCCATCTAGTCCCCTTGTTTCAACAGTGGGATCACCTCTTGTAGCAGTATCATACGAAACGTTTGAGGTTTTATGATCTTGTTCGCTAGGTGCATGTCTAGAACAGGGCGCATGGCGAGGTCCTTTTTGGGTACAAGGAAATACACTGAATAAATACCCTCATTTACCTGAAGAATAGGAAAGGCTTCTATTGCGTCCTTTCCCAGCAGCGCTTCCACCTCTTGATTCAGGATCTCCAGATGGTCAGGTGAAAGGCGTTGTGAGCGTGGTGGTCTGAATTGTGGAGGTCGGGCGAATTCCACGCAGTACCCGTGGGCGACTGTCTTTATGGCCCACTGGACTGAAGTTATCCCCTCCCATGCCGTGAGGTAAGATGTTAAGTGCCCCCCGACCGGGGTGACATGGGAGGGGACCTGGATCTGATGGTCATTTCTGACCGGAGGCTGCGGCTCCTCAAGGATTGGGGCCTTTACCTCTGGCTTTGCCGTGTCGCTGACCCCTTGGATGGTAGTATGAGGGGCTTCCTGATGTTTGTCCGGCATTGAAATTTCCCGTGCCATAGTTGTTCTGACTTGCACAGGACTGCCCTCGAAAAGACCACTGAGAATTATTTCCTCTCTGGGGGGGGAGGTGTTTGAGTGATTTGTTGCAGAGACTTAAGAGTCTCATGCTCCTTTTTGGCTGTTTCTAGGGCCTCATCGACGGCCTTTCCGAAGAGGTTAGCTTCTTCAATTGGCTTATTAAGGAGCAAGGCTTGTGTTTCAGGTTTAAACCCTGAGGTACTCACCCAAGCGTGCCTTTTGAGTAAGGTTCCTTGGGCCACAGACCTGCCTGCTATTTCAGCCGGGTCCAGAGTGTTCTATCACATTCTGGTTCACTTGCCTGCCTTCGGCCACAATAGTGAGAAGCTTGGACCTGATGGGCCCTAGCACCTCTTGGAGACCTTGTACTAGGTTCCATTGAGCATCAGCATAACTCACCAGTAGCGCAGTGTTATTGGCTATGCGCGTAGTATATGCGGCAGCCGAGGTAACCCGTTTACCTAGGGCATATAACCTTTTGGATTCTCTATCTGGAGGTGCAAACAACTTCTACTCTCGGATTCACTGCTCGGTTTTGAGCTGGGTTTGAGCTGGTGACACTAGAGAAGGAGCCAATCTTCTCTTAATAGAATTAAGGAGGGAAATGGCCTGGCTAGTGGGAGGTTTCTCCTTAAGGATATCCTGTACAAAGTCCTGCTCAGGCACTGCCTCTTGAGCATTTTCAAATCTCTATGCAGCTGCCTTCTTTAACATGGTATTGAAGGCCATCCATACAGGCGAGGCCTGACGAGCCGGGGTGGACAGGGAGGAATCCAGGCACAATACATCAGTGTCCTGATCTTGATGTGGAAGCGTCCATGGGTCCGTCACCAATTGCTGGGTTTCTTCCCAATTGTCCGTGGCATCTGCCTGGTCCTCATCGTAATTCTGTAGGAAGGAAGGTTCTTCATCTTCACTGTAGATGTCCATATCGGTATCCATCTGGACGATGTCTTCCTGATGGATGGGGACAGAAGGCTGATCTTCATAGAAATGCGAAGCAGATTGAAGGGTAGGCTCACCCAGAGATCTTTTCGGGGAAGGATGGACAGAAAAGTTGATAATTCTTTCAAGACGATCCATACACCCTTCAAATTTCTCTCTAGCCCATTTAGAGGACCCATAAGGGCCTACGTGTGGAAAATCGTCGTCTTCCGCCCTTTGGCGTCAAAAATTGTCTCAGGGTGTTGGAAAGAGGCTCTTGACTGTCCTCATTAGGTATTGTGAGAATCGGGGCATCCTGACCTATCTAAAGATTTGTCCGCAGCCTGCCCCATGTTTTCCGGCAGAACGGGATTAAGCCCAACCGCCGAAGTAATTCTCCCTATGCTCTGTTCGATTACCGCCAAATCGGCGTGAGTTAGGCGCCCCGAAGGTTTATCGGCAGACTTACTGCCTTCTGCGGTGTTAGGTGGCCTAGCGGTTGGTTTTTCACCGTGAGGCCTAGTTGTGATTTTTTTGGGCCCAACGCAGCCTTCGGAATCAGCGTAGCGTCCGATTTCCGCGCTGACGTGTAAACCCGATTTACGGATAGCGCCCTTGTTTGTCTTGGAATGCTCAGTCAAAAGACCGATCCGAGGAATTCACGGCGCCAACATTTTCGACGGCCCTGCTGGCGCTTTTACCTTTTTCGACGTATCTGTTGAAATAGGTCTAGGGGTTGTGTGCTTAATGTAATGCGCTTGTACGCCCCTGTCGCCGGGTGTTGTCCCTGAAGCGAGACCAGAGTCAGGCCTTAAAGGGTCAGGGACGGGTGTGACGGACCTAGATGTGTCCGCCTCGAGGTCTATCACATCCGCAACGGATGTTTGGTCACCGGAGGTGCCTCCGTCACTTTTGGCAGGTGTGGCGGTGAGGGATTCCACCCACAACATACAGTACGCGCCCACCGCTTTACACAGTGCTCCTTAAGGGTCTTAGGCCAAATGAGTTTGCAAGCCGCACACCGCTTTTCGTCGTGATCTAAGGGGAGAAAAATCTTTAAAAAAAATAAACCAACAGTGTCCTATCTGTAGATTTATGGACAGAACCTAAAAGGAGTCCTTTCCATAGCCAAAGGGGAAGATGACCAGACCTATACGGTAAAGAGGGGGAAAAGAGGAAAGCCATACCATAAATATGGCCACCCCGACCCCACTCTCCCTACTGTACAGGCTGGCCAGAAGGCCCAGCCACGTGGATGCTTCAGCTGCCGGATCATAGGCGCGGAACTCCACCGCCGTAGACAAGTTCCCTGTAGTCTTCATCTAAGTTGTTCTTGGCGTCGAAATGACTTAAGGGGGAAATAACCGACAAGTCGGTTAGGATATTAAACAATGTCTCTTAATTAAGAGCTCCGCTATAGGGCGACTAGTTATCTGGGTGGAAAAAAACAATCTGAGGGATCTCGGCGCATGAGGGATTTTGGGTACACTACACGTCACGATACAGATAGTGTTACAGAAATGCCTATGCCGACGTCCCCTTTCGGTCCCCGAAAGACAAGATGCAATACTCTGCGGTTACCACTGGATGTCGGACCATGACCATATGCACAGCATGCGATTCTAAGCAGATTAACAAGCATCAGAAATGAAGATACAGCCGGTGAAACACAACTTTATCTAAAGATTGACTGCATAGACAACATCCATAGACTAAAGTATTGTCTGTCCCTCATCCAAGCCTGGATGTCCAAGCACCTACCTGAAGCTGAACCCTACCAAAAACAAATTTATTCTCCTAGGAAACCCCACCAAGAATGCCCATGTCCAGACCAATTCTCGGCCAATACAAAATCTATGCTCTACTGTCATCTGTGACTTTCTTTCAAAACAACTCACCAGAAAGACCCATGCTGCATGGTACCCGCGTTCCTCCTCAAAGTCAAGTCTTTCATCCCTGCCCAGAGTTTCATAACAGTGGTCCATGTCCTGGTCATCTCCCACCTCGACAGCCCCCCAGTTACCAGGTAACAAGAATAAAATGACTTTCCCCCTTGAATGGAGGAGAAGTGATACACAGAGTTTCGATCTAGCATGAAGCACCCCAATGCAACAACCCCTCTCTCCCTAAAGTACAGGCCACAGCCTAGCATAGGCCGAAGCAGACAGTCGCCCGAATGGATGTCGAACAGCTTCTTTGTCGAAAACACTACTGGGAAGTCTGTTGCGGCGTTGCTCGTCGAAGATAAGATGTTATATTGATTCCAGCGATAAGAGAATAAAGGATATAAGCCACAAACTTTGCAACATGCTACAGACCCTTATGGTGGAAATAAAGTTATCGGAGGGACCTAGACGCGTGAAGGAACACGGATACAATGGACGTTACACTATGTATAGTATTACAGACACAGCTGTTGATGTCCCTTTTTGAACTTCATCATGCATGTTACAATCGATTTCTAAATTCTGCTCTGGTGAACAGGGGTTTAGGAGGCCACCCTTGTTAGTGAAACTTGGGAAGATAGCCAGACCAATTCAAAGTAGCTTGGAGAGCAGTCAAGGTCAAGTCTCAGGAAGAGTGGGGGTGATCAGAGGTCTTTGATGAGCACACAATAAGACACCAAGATTTACCATTAAACACAAGTATAAGAAAATGTACAATTTATTAGGCCCAAGAATAAACAAGTGAAAAATGAACGCACAGTAAAAACACGATGCAAACACACTTAGTAAAATATATACCGTCACTGGTGTCAACGCGATAAAGGTCTAAACCCTGTAAATGCCTGTAAGGAAAAAGGGTAGGCAATCTTTAGCTTTACGATGTACACCCTTCCTCTTGGACCTCCTCCTTGCCCTCTGGGTAAAACTCTTCCTCCGCAAACTGAGTGAAGACTTCTACAAGCGATATGGTATCCGATTACGCTGCCTCAGCTCCCATTAGGAATTACTTTAAGCAAATATTGGGCTTACCTTATAGAAATAGCTTAAGCTAAAATGCTATGGCAAATATTGTAATCTGCCTTTTGTGCACTTCTTGTCCTTCTAGCATCTTTTGTCCCACTCCCAGGTTCCTTCTGATGTGCTCCTTTTCCCTACATCAATTTTGTATTCAATATATCTGCAAAACAAGAACTGTTCAATATACATCCCACCAAAATAAACTATTGGCGGGGCCAATGCTAGTTCCATTTGTTTTCACAGTGTACAGAGTCTCCTTAAATACCATTTTGCAGTTTTACTGTTATGGGCCATTTTCAAAGGTTTGGACGTTATGGTGGCATCTTTGACATTCTCTTTCAAAATATATTTGGGCATGCTATTTTAGCAAGGTTGGAAGCCTAGGCCGTTGGAAATGACATTCTTTCTCCCATCCAGTTAGGGTTTAGAGTAGGCCAGGGTACTGCTGAACAGTCTTTGAATGTATATGCTAGAATAGCTCCTCCCTTGTTTGTCAAAGAGGAGTCGGTTATTTTTGCCTTCATGGATTCGAGCACAGCTTTCGAAAAAAGTTAAATCAGGAAAAGATGTGGCGAGTGCTCGGATCCATGAATTGCCCTTTGGCATGAATACATCTTTTAATCAGACTGCATCATTCGACCCAGGCGTGTGTGAGGGGTGAATGGGCACTTTAGTGCCTTTTTCCGCAGTGGAGTTAGGAGTGCACATTATACATTAATGATTGATATAGAACCTCCAACCTCATAGCGTTTTGCGATCCTGCAAAATGCTGCGAGAACACCTTTAACAGTGTCCTAGACCTTTTTTTATTTTATTGATTTTTAAGTGCGACAGCAGTGGTATGAGCCGCTGCTGTCTCACTTGCATTTTGTTCCTCAAACGGCAGAGAAATGCCTTTTTTGGGTCTTATTTTACAGTGGGAGGCCCCTTAAGGTTCTGTCACAGTGAAATGCGCTGGGAGCCTGTATAACATTGTTGGGAGAGCACTTCCGAGACCAACGTATTCAAGGCAACGGCTACACCCCATTTGCACTACAGCTCAGCCCTGCAGAAACGGGCAGGTCACCTTTTAGAATAAGGTCACCTGCCCATTTCCCAAAATGGGTTCTCTAAAAATAGAATATCCTGTGCTCTATTTTCAGATGTCCCATTTTTTGAGGATCTAGGCTAAAATCTACATTTTTAAAAATTAAAAAATGCTCAAAATATGAGAGGGGAAAGGAGAGGTTCACACATTGTTTTAATTGTGTATTTGTATGTGGCGCTATGGAAATATCTTTGTAATTCCCAAAATAAACCTTTAATGCATGGTGGCATCCCTGAGCACCTGAGCTGCAGCATAGCATGCAAATTCAACATGTTTCCACAACTAACAACCTAAATAGCAACAGGTCTCTTGAGACTATGTTTACAAACATCAAGGATCCAGCAAATATATTTATGCCTCTATTTAAAGTAACAGTGTAACACATCTGAGAAATACACTTGGCTTACCTTCCTGGTTTTTTGAAAATACAGTTCCGGAAAAGCATGAAACCAATATGCCAGCTGTGAGATGTAGAAAAACTTCATTTGAAAGCTATAAAAGAAGAATATAGGACATAGTGACTATCGGATGGAGAAGATGGAATGAATGAAACAGACAGACGCATGTGAAATGAAGGGATTGAATGGCACTCCTTGCCCACCGCATCGCCGCTCTCTGCCCCCACTTCCAGTGCTATGCGGACGATACCCAGCTCATTTTCAGGCTACCCTCGGCCTCCTCCTCTCCTTCCCTCATCTCCGACTGTCTGTCTGCTATCCAGGAATGGTGTGCTGCCAATGACCTCTGCCTTAACGCCAGTAAGACTGAGATTCTACTCATCGGCACACCCACTCCCTCCTTCCCTGCAGCTCTCTGGCCGGCCTCCCTTGGCCCCCTTCCCGCCCCTACCTGCAAGGCTAAAAACCTCGGGGTCATCTTCGACTCCACACTCTCCTTCTCTCCTCATATATCTGACGTCTCTAAGAAGTCACACTACCAGCTGCACCTCCTCAGAGGTATTCTTCCCTTCCTCTCCTTCCCCCAGAAGCTCACTGTCTCCCGAGCCCTGGTTCTCTCAAGGCTGGACTACTGTAACAGCCTCTATCTTAATCTGCCTGCCTCCACTCTCCGCCCTCTGCAACTTATCCAGAACAGAACTGCGAGACTTGTCCTTGGCCTCAAGCCCAGGGACCGTATCTCTCCAGGACTGAAATCTCTTCACTGGCTCCCAGTGGCTGCGAGGATTAAGTTCAAAACCCTCTGCATTGTCCACAAGGCCTTCTGGGGCCTGGGGCCTAAATACCTTCAACTCTCTCTTCCTAAATATCTTCCTTCACGAGCCCTTCGCTCATCCGTCTCCAACTCCCTCATGGTCAGCCGCTTCTCGAAGCAACGAGCTGGGGGTAGATCTCTCTCCGCAGCAGGGGCCTCCCTCTGGAACAGCCTTCCTGCCTCCCTGAAACTTGAGGAGAACCATCTCCGGTTCCGGAAGTACCTCAAAACCTTCCTCTTCGCTTCTGCCTTCTCTCTCCCTCTCCCCTGCTAAACCTGCTTACTCCCCACTGAGTTCTGCACTAAACCTGCATCTGGGCCACTCTCAGCGACCTCGGTCCAGGGCCCAGCCACTCTCCACTTGCACTGCCTCCCTGGCTCCCCCTGCACTGTGGGACTGTCACTGTATCCCTACAGCCCCCCTTCCCAGCACTTCTCAGCACTTGCTCTGCACTTACCTTGCACTTGCCACCAGCTGGCCCTTTTTATTTATTATTTTATTACGCTACTTACCTTGTACTGCACTTCCCCCCCACCTCCTCCCCCTGCACTTTCTCCTTTTCCCCTTACCTCTGCACTTGCGCGATCTGAATGACACCTGGCCTAGTAGGATCGTTTGTCTGTTCTTCCCCTTGTTTCCCTCCCTCCCTGCCTCGTCGCGCCTTGAAACACTTGTGTATAGGCGCGTTACAAATACCATATCATATCATATCATATCATATGGCACAGATGCATCTGGAATGAATGGAAAGTATGTATATAGAGTGGGTGAAATAGAGAGACTAGACGAAATCAATAGAACTGATGGATGGAGTGGATGGAGTAGATGGGTGGATGGAGTGAATGGATGGAGGATCGATGGAATGGATGCTGGATGGACGCAAGAGATGGATAAAAGGGATGGATGACATGGATGGGTGCATGTGGATGGAATGGATGGCCTGGATGCAGGCGGAATGCTTGGAAGATATAAGAGAGAACTGACAGAGGATGGAGTGGGCGGTGCGGGTGGAATGCAGTGGATGGAATGGATGGAGTGGGTAAAATTGATGGAGTGGGTGGAATGAACTGGGTGGAGTGGACGGAATAGATGAGATGGATAGAGTGGATGAGATAGATAGAGTGGATAGAGCGGATGGAATGGATGAAATGAATTGAGTAGATGGAATGGATGTTTGTTTATTTTATTTCTATAGCGCACCTGACCCCGAGGTATCTGGGCGCAATTAGGTCACAATAATAAGGTTGCAGGCATAGGCAGTAGGCAGATTGCGGTTACATAGGTGGACGTACATATGACAGGGATACAGTTGAACATGGTGATACATTTGAATTAGACAAGAGGCATGACGTAGACAATTCGATGCATTTGTAAGGAAATGAGGGTGAGAGTTCCTCATCTTAGTCAGTTGTTGCTAATCAGCCATGAAATGACAACTCTGCAGAAGTTGGAGAATGGATGGATTGTCTTGCGAGCTGGTGGGAGGGTGTTCCATAGTTGGGCCGCCATGACGGGGAAACTGCTCCCTCCTGATCTTTTTAGTTTCTATCTAGGGACCAGTAGACCGGGCGTGTGAGCTGATCTGGTGGCATGAGTGGTAGATCTGATGGTGAATTTTTCTGCTAGGTAAGGTGGCGCTGTGTGGTTCAGTTATTTGAAGGTAAGGCACAAGGTTTTTAGCTGAATTTTTTTTTATGGAGAGCCATTTGTGTTTTCTTATTGCTGAAATTTGCTCTCTTCTTGGTAGATTTAGGGCAGCTCTAAGTACCTTGTTCTGCAATATTTGTAGTTTGCTGGTCACAAACTTGCTAGCACCCAGGTGAACAAGTTACTCTCTTACCTGGTAACGTTCTTTCGATGGGATGGTCCGACGACGTATTCCATATCTATGACAGTAATCACCACAGCTGTGCTGCTTCAGAAAATATTTCGGCGTCTGTGTCCTGCGTCGATGACTTCAATACACCGCCCTCGAGGACCTCCTCCGACGGCTGACGTCACGGGATGTTATGAGTAGGACGCACGACGCCGGTAGCCTCAGTTGTACTTTTTTCCCAGAACGTGTGGCACCAGTCTTCGGCCAGTCTGACCACACAAAGCCTTGCAGAGACGTAAGCTGCAATCGCATAAGAAATTCTGTAGCGGGGAAGGCAGGGAGGGAGTGATATGGAATTCGTTGTCGGACCATCCCATCGAAAGACCGTTACCAGGTAAGAGTAACTCGTTCTTTCGAGGGGATTGGGTCCTCCGACGTATTCCATATCTATGACAGACTTCCAAAGCAGTACCAACGCAAGGAGATGGGAAAAGAATTTAGAATACAGGCATTTAGAATGCCCAATCAAATTGCGGAGTAAAGGACCGCCTTGCCAAAGGCCAGATCCTGCCCACGGATAGAATCGAAGGAGTAGTGACGTACAAAAGTATGGACAGAAGCCCAGGTGGCTGCATCACAGATGTTACGAATAGGACCACCCCTCTGTAGGGCAGTAGAGGCAGCCATACCCCTGGTAGAATGGGCCCGCAAGCCGACCGGTGGGTCCTTACCCACCAACCGGTAAAATTAAGAAATTGCCAGAAAAATCCAGCGAGATAAAGTCTGCTTAGTAACCGCTTGTCCCAAACGCCTTCCACCGTAACCAATAAAGAGTTGATCGTCCACTCTGACCGGGGAAATGCATGAAATATAAAAGCTTAAAGCTCTCCTAGGAAGCAGCCTGTAAGGCCCCTCCTCTTCCTTACCAGGATGTGGAGGAGGATAGAATGCTGGAAGAATAACCTTCTGGCCTAAATGAAATTCCGACACCACCTTCGGAAGAAAGGAAGGACGAACTCCAAGGACAACCCTGTCCTTATGAAACAAAGTGAAGGGTGGCTTAACTGAAAGTGCCTGTAACTCACTCACTCTGCGAGCAGAAGTGACCACAACCAAAAATACAGTTTTAAGAGTTAACAGTATCAAAGGGCAAGAATGCAAAGGCTCAAACGGAGCACCAATCAGAAACTTGAGGACCAGGTTCAAATCCCAACCGGGCACCTGGAAAGGTGACGAGGTAACACATTAGTGAGCCCTTTTAGAAACTGAGAAATTAAAGGGATTTTAAAATAAGAACACTCTTCAAACGAGCGCTTAAATATGGACAGCGCCGCCAACGGCAACGGTACAGGGACTTTCTTGCGGACCTTCTGGCCGAAAGCAACACCTCTATCACGTCTTCAGGGAGGTCCCAATCCTTATACCTCAACCTTTCAGAAACCAAGCGTGAAGGTTGAGGGATCTGACCTCTGGATGGAGAACCTGACCCCCCCCCCCTCCCCCCTCCCGTGAGAGCAGATCGTCTTGGTAGGGAAGCCGACGTGGAGGGCAGATGGACAAATCAAGAAGGTCCGGTTACCACGTTCTCCAGGCCCACGCCGGAGCAATGAGGATCATCCAGGAACCAAACCTCCATAACCTCCGCAGCACTTGCGGGATGACGGGGACTGGAGGAAACGCGTACAGCAGTGGGAATGACCACTCCACCACAAATGCGTCTAAGACTCCTCTTGGAGGAAATTCCCACGAGCAGAACCTTTCGCACTTCCGGTTGAAACCGGAGGCAAAGAGATCCACTTGAGGGGTCCCCCAAAGGGCGAAGATCTCCAGGAGAATCTCCTGAGCCAACTCCCACTTGTGAGAGATCACGCTCTGCCTGCTCAGAGCGTGCGCCGTCTCATTTTCGTCTCCGGCCAGATGAACTGCCGAGATCGAAACTTCCTGCTGGATTGCCCAGAACCAGAGCTGCATCGCCTCCCTGCACAGAGGAAGTGACCCCTGCCCCCCTTTTTGTTGAGGTAGTGCATGGCCACTGTGTTGTCCTTCAGGATCAGGACATTCTTTCCTCGCACAGTCGGCAGAAAAGCCTTCAGGGCAAGCCTGACGGCCCTCAGCTCCAACAGATTGATATGTAGTCTGGACTCCGACGGAGACCAACGACCGCTGTCAACTCGTTGGCATGAGCTCCCAATCCCGTGAGGGATGCGTCCGTCACGATCGTCACCTCTGGTCAGGGTAGCCAAAATGGACCCCCCGTTCATCAGATTGCCTTCGACGGCCCACCACAGAAGGTCCTGGGCGACCGAGGGCGGCACCTGAATGGGGTCCGACATCCTGCTGGAGGACTGCGACCACTGGAGCTTGAGTGCCCATTGCAAAGATCTCATCCGCAACCTGGCCTCTGGCACCAGAAGAATGCAGGATGCCATGAGGCCGAGCAATCTCAATAACTCGAACGCAGGGAGACTCTGGGCATGTTGAAACTTTAGCACCATCTGCTGAATGTGACAAGCCCTCACCTGAGGAGGAAAACACTGCCCGTGGGGTGTGTCGAGCACTGCTACGATGTACTGGAGCCTCTGAGTTGGCGTCAAGTGGGACTTATTTAAGTTGAGGGAGAAGCCCAGCTTGTGGAGGGAGTGGCAGGTGATGGACAGATGATCCAGGACTTACTCGGGAGAGCGCGCCCTGATCAACCAATCGTTCATGTAGGGGTAGACGTGAATCCCCCCCCTTTCCTGAGATGCGCTGCCACCACTACCATGAGCTTGGTGAAGACCCTCGGGGCGGAGGTCAATCCGAACGGCAAGACCCGAAACTGAAAGTGCGAGTCGCCAACCGCGAACCTCAGGTACTTCGTGTGCTTTGGATGGATCGGCACATAAAAATAAGCGTCCCTGAGGTCGAGAGACACCAACCAGTCCTGAAATTGAAGGGCCTGGAGGACTTGAGAGAGTAACCATCTTGAACTTGTCCTTCCTGAGGAGTTTCTTCAAACCGCGCAAGTCCATGATGGGTCTCAATCCCCAGTCTTTCTTGGAAATCAAAAAATAAGGGGAATACCATCCCTCGTTCCTCTCCGCTACAGGCACCAGTTCCATGGCACCTTTCTCTAGCAGGGCTTGAACCTCCTGCACAAGGAGTGGATCCGGACTCTGCAACGAGAGATTCCCCGGTGGATTGTCGTGAGGCCTCTGCCGAAAGGGAAGACAGCAGCCGTGGGCTACGATCTCCAGAACCCACACATCTGAAGAAATGGCACGCCATTCGACAAGATGCTGCGCCAGCCTTCCCCCAACCGGCGAACCATGGGACATGGCCTCATGACCGAGCTGAAGCGGCTGCGGCGTTGCCTGAGGGCAAAGAGGCAACTGCCCGAGCGGCCTTGGCACCTCGAGTACCTTGCTTTCCACCTCTGGCACTCCTACGGTGGCCCCTTTGACAGGCAGCTCCTCTCGCTTTACCAAAGGATGAGTAATAACGAAAGGAACCTCCCCTCCATTGCTGTCCCCTAGGACGAAAAGGCAGAGGTTGGCGAACTGCAGCGCCCAACGACTTTGCTGCAGCTTTGGAGGTCTGCAACCTGTCAATGCTCTCGTCAGCCTTGCTGCCAAAAAGATGGACACCATCAAAGGGCATGTTGAGGAGCCGGGCCTGCACATCAGGAGCAAACCTGACGCAATCTGCCATATCCAAACCCGTCTGAATGGCCTCACACATGGCATCCTTGGCATCCTGGACAATAGCAAGAAAACCATCCCGTTCGTCCCCTTCGGGACGATGTTCAGCCGCTAAGGAAACAGTTCCACAGAGTGTGCGTGATACGTGACAAGGCACATACGGAGTTGACAGCCTGAAGAGCCATACCACCCTGAAGAAAACACTTTCTTTGCCCAACCATCAAAACGCTTGTCGTCCCCATCAGGAGGGATGGTAGGATACGACGCCTGCTTTGCTGGGGCCGTAGCCGCCTGCACCACCAAACTCTCCGGAGTGGGGTGCTTGGTCAAGTAGCAGGGGTCGCTACTGGCTGGGCTGTATTTTCACGGCAAAGACATGCCCACTGCCGGGAGACTCTCCGGAGCAGTCCAAGCCGCCGCCACCCTCCTCTGTAGAGCCATATGGAACGGCAGTACCGGGTCAGTTGGTGGACCTTGGTCGAGGATATCCGTGAGGTCATCCTGAAGAAAATCCCCTGGGGAGCAGACCACCCCAAGTCATCGGTGACCGTAGACATAAGGCGCCGGTACGAGGAGTTGGCATGGGTGCCAGGCTCAGGCCTACAAAACTCCCACCTCCGGAGAGGTGTCCAGACCACTGGCGTCGTGCAGGGACTGACGCAGGTCCTCAATCTGACTATGTCCCGAGAGAATCTCATCTGGCACCGTATCAGGAACCATGCCCTCATCAGAGCCCTCATCCACCTCGGAAATGTACTCAAGATGGTGGAAAGTGGGCACAGAATGGGGAACAAAGCCATGCTTGGCCTTGGCCAGAGCCTTTCTAGGGGGTTCCCCCGTTCCCCGGGGTACCCCTGTCGAAACAGCCTCAAAAGGCATCGAGTGAATCGGCGTCGTCGCCAAACGCGGCGTCGACAGCGTCAACACAGGCCTCAAGGGCGTAGCCCCGAGCGTGTCCTTCGACAGCCTACGCGCCGATGGCGTGGATGACTTCCTCGGAGGTGGAGCCTCGAGAGAGTCCCTCGATGACCTCGGCGCCACCGGCGTCGACGTCTTCTTCGAAGACGTCACAGGTACACACAGTCTCGAGCGCGTCGAGGACCGGGACCTGGAACGGGCATGACTAGAACGATGCCCTTGTCCGAGCGGAAACGTTCCCGCGAATCGTGCTGACCACCCGAGCCCAAAGGCATACGAGCGGTGTCTCTAGTCTGATCACGCCCGACCCCACTCGGAGGCGCGGACGAACCAGTGCCCTGCGATTCGAGAATCGCTAGCCTTTTCTTACAGAAGGAAGCCCATTCCTCTGGAGTCGTGAGATAAGCGACCTGCCGACGGGTGGAGTCCTCGGACGGGGAAGGCAACCGATGACTGCGCTTCCGGGAGTGCCTCGAAGAGGCAGAGGAGTGACGGGACCCACTCCGGGACCGAGGCCCACTGGACTTCCGATGATGATGATGCGGAGAGTCGCCCCTCGAATCGTCCGTCGAAAGCCCCGTGGACCGACTTCCGTGGCTAGGACACCTTACCGACAGTTTCTTCTTGCGCTCCCGCAAGGCTTTGGACGTAAGCGACTGGCAGTCCACACAATCATCCATGTCATGGGCCTCCCCGATGCACCAAAGGCAGGCGTTGCGCGAGGACATCTTGGACCCGCAGTTCCCACACTTCTTGAAGCCCGGATGCAGGGTGGAAGAAGAGGAAGACATCTCGAAAACGTCTCACAAACGAACAGGTTCAAAGAACCAAAAGAACAGAAACTCCAAAGAGTTGAGGCGCGCTGAGATCTCCGAAGCGAATAAGTTCGCGGAAAAAACGGAACTGAGGCTACGGGCGTCGTGCACCCTACTTATAACATCCGGTGACGTCGGCCGAGGTCCTTTAAGGCAGCGTATCGACGTCATCGACGCAGGACGCAGAAAGATTTTCCGAAGCAGCATAGCTGTGGTGATTACTGTCATAGATATGGAATACGTCGGAGGACCCAATCCCCTCGAAAGAGTGTTACAATAGTCCTGTTTGGACAGTATAAGTGCTCTGGCTAGGATAAGGCAGCTTTCGGTTGAGAGCAGTGGTCTACATGCTCTTATTAGTTTGCCCGTGTAGGCAGTGGCAGAAGCAGTCGCGTTAACTTGTTTGTGCAAATCGGATGTGGCGTCCAGGTAAAAACCTAATTTTTTTACTTCTTTAGCTACATGGATATTATTCCTGTCTTTATTCAAAGACTCATAGCTAGGGTTAATTTTGTTTAGGTTGGCTGGGTAACCTAGGCGCAGAAGTTCAGTTTTGTCATCATTCAGGCAAAGGCCATGGGTGGCCATCCATGCCTGAATGATTAGGTAGATTTCGTTCACAAGCCGTACATCCGTGTCATAGATGCCTGTCAGAGGGAGGAGGATCTGGGTGTCATCCACGTAATTCGTGTAGGTGACACCCAGATGGTCCAGTTCATCTAACAGAGGCTTTGTGGAGCTATTATACAGGGTGGGGGACATGCATGAACCCTGTGGCACGCCACATGTGATGGGTATGGGGTCAGCTGCTGCAGTCGGTGAGAAGACTCGCATGGTCCTATTGGTGAGGAATGATTTGATCCATGTGATTGCCGACTGGGAGAAATGGGCTGCTGTGGCGAGGTGGTTGCAAATTACTCTATGGTCCACCAGGTCAAAAGCGGCAGATAGGTCTAGAAGGAACAGGATTGCAATTCTTCCTTTGTCCTCGAGTTCATCAATCTGGCTTTTTAAGTCAATCTGGGCCGTTTCGGTCCCATGTTGAGGTCTAAAGCCAGACTGTCGAGTCCCCAAGAGCTGGTTCGTCTCTAGATATTCTTGGATTTGCAGGTATGCAACCCTAAAATCTTCAGCGAGAATTGGACCTTTGTAATAGGCCTGTAATTGGTGGGTATAGTGGGATCTAAGGTTTGTTTTTGTAACTAATGAGAGCACCCAGGATGCCTTCAAATTGCTGGGTACAATGCCTGTTGAGGAGACATTGATTAATTTAGTTAAGGAGGCTAGGTCTCTGGCAGCATCTTTGATGATCTTTGCCGGGGGCAGCTATCTCCCTGACATCTCGTGGGTTTCAGGGAGGCGATTATTTTTTGCACTTCTGGTACAGATACTTTTGAGAATGTGAAGCCTTGGGAGCGAAGAATAAGATGCTCTTGAGGTGGAGTAGTTGAGGCTATGTTGGTGAGGTTGCGCCACTTGTTATTTTAGTTTGCAGGGTGGCAAATTTGTTGGTGAGAGCATTCTGGATGCTTGTACACCAGGGCTTGTCTTTTAGGCATGAGTCAGTAGGAGAGTTTGTGTGTCTCCATTTCTCTCAAGATGATTAAGAGCTCTTTGGTGCTGGAACCAGCTTGGTTAATTCTGTTATTGTAGGTATCACGCTTAGTGCGGATGATCTCCTCTTTGTATGTAGCTGAGAGGTTGGCCAGGTTGATTTTGTTCTCCAAGGTTGGGGTGTGTTTCCATAATGACTCGAGTTTTCTTTTTTCCGATCGAAGTGTTTTTTGCTCTGGGGGGAACCAGGAGTTAAAGTGGGCTCGTGGTTTGCGCCTTTGCGCATTTTCATGGGAGCAATTACGTCCAAGGCTTTGGACATGAAAGGTTGCAGGTGTCTACTAGTCTGTGGTGTTCAGGAGAGAGTTTAGGGTGGGGATCACTAGGGGCATGATTGCCTCTGCAGTGATGTTTCGTTTGTTTCTTGTTGGGCACAGCGGTGCTATGGGGTTGGTTTTATTAGGTGGGATAGAGTGGATGCAACGGAGAGAGTGGATGCAATCAGGTTGCAGAGTCTTTTGGAACTGCCTATAAGTGCCTGCTGCTGCTCTCTCCGAGGATTATTGTCCCATTTTCCTGTCTACTAACATTCTGCTGAAATACCCAGAATCACTGGAGCGGGCCGTGGAGTCAGGTTGCAGAGTCTTATGGAACTGCCTGGAAGTGCCTACTGCTGCTGCTCTCTTTGAGGATCATTGTCCTAGTCTGCTGAAATACCCAGACTCACTGCGGAGCAGGCCGCAGAGTCGGGTTGCAGAGTTTTTTGGTCTTTGGGCACCACTCCCCCTTATGCAGACAGGACACAGCTGCGAAAAATATTCATATCTACAATCACTCACTTGATTCGCGTGAGCGAGCAAAGCCTCCAACAGCGGTAAGAATCTCTTTATCTGTTAACCTCCAACAAGTACCTCTGTGTCTGCTCCGACAGCTCGCTGACTGCACACCGAAGCCACTGATCAAAGGCCCCAACTTCCCTTTCCTTTTGATAAACTGATCACTTTCACGATTCTGACTCCAAAACTGTTAACCCTTTCAGTGCGCTTGCTCATTACCGTGAATCCTCCTTGCAACACAAACATCCGACTTTGTCTGGGGGGGCTAACGGGAAACTGCAGGGGCGTGCCCAGTTTATCCCGTTTGACAACCTTCATCCAAAAAAGAATTGAGAGCTCTGAATGTGTGTATAGGAGCAGATCAGCTATTGCTGCTGGATATCGCCTGGTTGCTTCACACCCACCTAGCGCCCGCATACAACGCCGTCATGACTTCGAGGACAAGTGCTACATCATCAACCCATCTGAAGAACACGGCCAACTCAGCAGGACCCAGAACAAGACAGCGTGGGAAACTTGGTATGAATACTATCTCATTGCCCATACATGAAGCAGCGCAACAATCAAAAAAGTATTGCTTAAACAAAAATCCAAGAAAGGTGTACATCCATCCGCTGGACAGAGCTCACACACTGACCAATCCATACTAAGGATGCCCGAGTTGCACAATTCCCATCTGGCGGAACCCTCCCCTTCCTTAACAAAACTCACAGGTACGTCAGAGCCATGCCTCTCTCAGGATGAACAAACATCCGTAAAGGTGCATGCACAGCCCATGGCCGCCTTGTTGTGAATTGGCTGCGATGATAAAGATGACCCCCCCCCCCCCCAAATCCCCACGGAGGCTTAACCTAGATCTGTCAGGCGAGGTCCTTACCACTCAAGATGTCAGTTTATGTGATAGCACTTGCCCCTCTGACCCCCTTTTTTTCCTTGATAGTGGAGTGTGATCATCCTATTCAAGATGAAGCACACCATCTAAGAGCCAGCGCTGCTTCTACACTACACGTGGTCAAGAAAGAGAAGTTTCAGACAAATCTGAATACTCAGAATAAAGCTAAGAAAAGTACGTTAAAGGATATGAACGAAAGTCTTCCACAACCAGCCTTCCAGAGAACTATCAACCATATGCCTCTGACCCACTTACAATGCAAAGGCTCTTTAAACATGAAGCAGCGCTCAACAAAGTTAATACACCAGACCATTTACTACAACTGAGAAATTCCAACGAGCACAGTAAACTGAGCAGGCAATATCAGACAATCTCGCTTTGCTGACAGAATCTGCTCATCAAATCTCCAATTCCATTACCCAGAGTAAGACTGCTCGATCATCCAAGGCCGATCTCAAAAACAGAAAAAGCCAAGCTGGCCAAATGGAAATGGCAACAATTACATAATGCACAGAGTATCACTGAAGAGTCATCCTCCAGTCTACTCGCTCGACCAAACACCAAGGCCGCCCGCCTTTCTCTAGACATCACGGAAATCAAATCCTTGATGAAGAGTCTAGAGAAAAGGAAGGACGTTTTCGGTGACATACAAGGCAAAAAGACATCAAAGTCACCTCGACCCCTTCTAATAGAAGTCTTCAATATACCAAACTAACATCCCACACTAATCCTGAAACACAGAAGTCAAAGAAGTACAAGAAAACAGTTCCAAATCAATTCACCTATGAAATAGAAGAGACATTTATTTCTCCGCCATGGAAAAGTCTGAACCAGAAGGCTACTCCACCAACATAGTTTCATGATGATGATAATAAAGAAAACAAATGCATGACTGAAGGACACGAGGAATACCAACAACAGAGAATACAAACAAACATGATCGAACTGCAAAACATGCTCATCGCAATCACTTCTCAATCCATGATTCAGTTTCTTAAACTTCATGAAACCAACGACGATCATATCAAAGACCAAGCAACACTCCTAGCATTCATCCATACTAAGCAGATCCATATAGAGAACTTTATTAACACCACAGAGAAGCGCTTGGATACAGAAGCCGGACAAACCAGAATATGGCAATCAAGACTTTGAGATTGCGACGGGAGAACGAGCTGAAAAATACAACTGATGTGGTTGAAAGTCTTACCTCAAACACAGACGAACACGCAGTCCAATAATGGCATTTACCCTGGTAACATTAATGCCTTGCCACACTGCTCTCCAGGAATCTGAGAGCAACTAAAATCTACCAGAACCGAGCAGGTTGCTCCGGACACCATACTAAATCCTTCAATTCTACAACCAACAATATTGAAACCTCCAGCAAATAATCCTGTGCTGAAACCTGTTGACACTTTTCAAATATTCTCTCAAAACAAGTGTGCCTAAATTGACTAAAGGAAAAGTGAAGAAAAAAAAAGACTAACAAGCAAACTGGCTCAAGAGCTTTTCTAAGGAACTTAATGCCATCACAACAAGAATGTTCAAAAAGTCAACAGAAGAGACAAGAACCAGGTGAGAGAAATGACAAGAGTACTACGACTAGAACCTGCAATACACAGCATCCCCCAATTCACCTCCCTAAAGCCCTTCAAGAACAAATCTACTTACAACTAGAGGACTTAATCAACTTATTCACTCATATGTATCCGCTAGAGCCCGAGGAGCCCGGTACTTTCACACTTCTGAATGACTGTGCTTATAGTAATTGATTAATACGTCAGCGAACCCTCTGAGACATCTATCTCATCTGACCTTACTTGTGAGGACATCTCAGATTTGTCCTGTAACTATTCATCAAGAGATTTAGGAACTTCAACAGCGAGGTCTGATGAAGATGTCTCATCGCTGGACGATTGGAGCTCGATGGGAAGAAACCAACCAAATTCAACACACAAGGACCACCTTGGATCACAGAATGATACCTTGAATCTTACAGCGCCTGACAACCTAAAGCTACCCATATTTGTGGACCCATTGATTCAGAGAACACACTAAACCCTCAGCTCGACAAGAGTCGACCGACGAACGTCCTGCGTTTGCTGCATGCAAAACCCCAACTAAAGACCATTCGCACAGAGGACATCAAGGTGGCGATATTCGACGACGAACATCTTCTAGATAAATTACGAATTAGATGTAATGAACCGTATTATACTGATGGAAAAACTATCAAAGCTAGGATTCAAATGCTGGAAAAATACAGAGAATTATTAGCATGAAATGCGAAGACAGAAAAATCCTATTACAGAGTCCCAACGTTCAGAAGAGTGCTGGAGCAACAATCGACAACATAGATCATTTAGCCCCCAGGGAGATGCGAGTCTTCCAATATGTGATCAAGATACCCCGAGAGGAAGCCCACAGTATAGAACGAGAACCAACTCTATCAAACATCCCATACAGCGAGAATATGATTTAAACCGAACAAATAGGACTCATGACATGAATTGTAATTCATAGCCATCAAAACCCATTACTGAAATTAGTTGGTCTCTTTGTTCTTGAAATACCAGAGGGCATACCCATCTGTTTGATCCACCAGCTCCAGAACTCGAACCATTTCAAATTTTATGTTTTCAAGAAACGTGGATGACCAACACACCATGTTGCGACGGATTTCTAACCTCTCTGAAACCAGCTATACAAAGAAAGCAAAGAAAAGCATCCTCTGGTCTCCTCGCCATGATCAAAATTGACCCAAACAGCAGTCTAGTTGATGCCATGAACATAAATCCATGGATCCAAAATATGATCATAAAGATCCAGAACGATGCCTACCATTGAAACCAAACCTTTTCCAGCAGATTTCAACACAGATTCTTATCAATTATGAATCTATACTGGAACCCGGTGGCCATCAACGATGACAATTTTCTCGACTGCGTTTTCATGACTATCGATGACTTAGTCGCCAAATATCAAAATATAGAACTCATCATTTGTGGGGATCTGAATATCCATTTGTTTTCTCCAAACGGTCAACCTTTAGAACAGAGAGACCTTTCAATACAATCTGGACGATGGATCAAAGAAGTAAATATTCGAAACCTGATCCTCACAGGTCAAACCATAGACGATCGAAATAATATCATACATACTTGGGTCCATGGGAACTCCAGTGCAATGATCGACTACATTTACCTGTCTACTGGACTCAACAATCCAGTAGTGAAAGCAGAAATAATTTCAATTCTGAAGAGCGATCATTATATACTTACAATACATGGTTCAGGTTTGACTCACCGGAGAAATAAACAACCCTCTCCACAACTTCAATTAAACGGTACGAATTTAAGACTGAGAATAAGCCAAACTCAAGCTACCAAATTACCTAATCTCTTTCAAAACTCGAACATGGAAGACATCGAATAATGGAACTATGAATGGCCCCTGATTCCATTCTGGAAACAAGGGGCCCATGGGAGGAAAAATGATGCAAAAACACCATTACAATCCTGAATTGGCGGACAAAAATAAAGCTCTGCAGAAAACTCTACGATTGTTGAGAAAAACCAACAATACAGACAAAAAAATAAAAACAGCTCAACAATCATACTCAAATTGGAGAAAAAAAACCTCATACAATGACATTACAACAAAGGGATGCACAAGCCATCCTGGCAACATTTAGAAACCGCAATCTGAGAGCGCTCTGGAATCTGCTTAACATCTCACAGTATCAGAATCAACTTGTGTCAAATGTTGCAGAAAATAAATGGATCTGACACTTTTCTACCCCTTATAAAGCACGACCTTCGGATGACAGCACTACTGAAATATCCCAGATGAAGAAATGGAATATATCCTGGGAAAAACAAGACATATTGGAGATGATCAACAACCTTAATGCCTCCCGTGCCCCCGGTCCGGATGATCTTTCTAACGCCATCATCAAACAGGCCCCTGAGAACCGGGTGAACCTGGCGGACCAACTATTCGCCCTAATTGACAAATTAAATCAGATCCTTACTTCCTGGAGAATGGCCACATTGATTCCTAGCTTTAAACAGGGAAACAGGGATGAGCCGTCTAACTATCGACCCATAGCTCTCCTCGACCCCTTAGGCAAACTGTTTGCTACTTTTCTACTAAAAAAACTCAGTAGGCCAAACAAACTGATTTGCAACGAGAAACGTGATTCACGGCCAATGTCGGTACCAACGTGAATCTCTTCATCTTAAATCTTATCAAGCATGAAGCTTTACGGAATAATACCACCGTATATGTAGCCTTCGTTGACCTACACGTCTTGATGCCATAGACAAAAACTGGAACAAATTAACGGCCTGGCAGTGCCCTATGGAGATTATCGAACCAATCAAACTTTTGTATTCCAACACATCAATTAGCATCAGACTTTCAAAAGCAGGAGATACCACCACTCCGATAAGGACATGGAACGGATTGAAACAGGGCTGTCCCCTCGCCGCAACCCTATACAATCTCTTCACAGCAGATTTCGAAGATCATCTCAAAGACAACTCTCTAAATCCTCCTAAAATTAATTCTGTCCCTATCCCTTCAATGATGTACGCAGATGAGATCGTGTTACTAGAAAAAACATCTGGTCTACTCAACGAACTGCAAATCAATGTCAAAAAACCAAAATTCATGACTGAAGAACCAACCGACTAAGAAAAACCGTGGACTCCAGCTCTTATTAGATGCCAAAGAATTGCTAGAAGTGAGCACCTTTAAATACCTTGGAATAACAATCAACCAATCCAGGCCCGAAAAAGAACGGGTAACCAATTTAGAAGCGAAAATGCAGTCCTTTGCCAGACAAGGTTGTTTCCTCCATCTAAAATATGGAAAGTTCTCACTAAAACCCATAATCGCGTACCACAGACAAAAAGTAATTCCCATCATAACCTATGGAAGCGAATCAATGATTACTGCAGCTTACATCAATTGGCAAAGGCTCAAAGCTTCTTTTTGGTGGAAAATCTTGAGACTTCCCAACAATTTTCCAATGGCTAGAATAGGATACAAAGTAGCTAAACAGTCATTAGTATCCATTGTTGTATGGAAACAACAAGATTTACTTTGTAAATTGATGTCTGACGAAAAAAAGCCAGCCATTCAAATACTTCAATCCATTCCTAACGCAATGAACAATACTGTGTTGAAAGCTTGGAAACATGAGTTAAAACAGCAACTGATGAATTAAGACATTTCTATTGAAAGGCTGGTTCAACTACCACAACGCACCAAAATCATGTTCCTGCGGAATGACTGGATAAAGACAATCAAGGAGAAATCAAAATATCTCAAATCTTCAATGTGATAGCGACATTCACGCTATCAATTAACTCCCTAAGATACCCGACTCTTTTTCCAGACCAAAAAATCTGTGACCTGTACATGAAAATCCAATTGAATATCATTCTGACACAATACAGACTAGCGAAAGCCAGACAAATAGCTATGTCTGATCAATTTGACCGCTTTTGTCTGGATCCGAAAGCACCGGAAACAATCTGATCATGGTCTGCCCTGCACTTGCCCAAAAGAGAGATCTCTTTGGAGACTTAACATCTCTGCGCAGCAATCAGACCCAGAAACCAAATGGGCAAGGATTTCCTTTTTTTAAACAATTTTTATTAACTTTTACAACAACCAATCAACACACAGAAACAAACTTAGAAGTACATGTTATACATTTTGAATCTTTATTATAATATTAGCCTATACCGCTATCTACCCTTTACCCTCACCCCCTTAACTTGAACCTATTCCATTTCACCTTCCGCCATTACATCCTCTCTGGGTGTTCCCTCTTCTGTACTTTGAGAGGTATCATCCCGCTTAGGCATACCTGGGTGGACCCAAACAATGTGGCCACTAAGTGCCTCTAGGCCATCAATGCATCCGCCTCTCCCCCCCTCCTCTATTGGCTGCCTCAGTCCATAACACCATTTCGGTTTCAGCCCACTTCTTGAGGTCATTCCACCAGACCTCCACATTTAGCTCTGTTGCACGCTTTCCAACCCATGGCAACCCTGTGCTTGGCCAGTATGTAAGCACGCCTTTAAGTTTGCTCACATGCTTTAGCTTGCGTGGTCTAGGAACCCCCCCCCCCCCCAATATACATGCCCATACCGATTCCTCATCTAGCGTGATCCCTTTTCTGTCAGGCAGTGTGCCACTTCTTTCCAGAATTTACCAATTTCCAGGCATGCCCAGAACATGTGGGTCATTCCTGCATTCAGTTCTCCACATTTGGGACATGATTGTATGTTTGCATTTTTAAAAATCGGGCTATCCTCTGGGGTTCATGTATGCTCCATGAGTTACATATAGCTGAATGTGTTGCAACCTTGCATTTCTGGACACCTTATGGTACCTTTGAATCTCTCCCACAGCCCATCATTCATACATTCCCCCACTTTCTCTTCCCACTCCCGTCTTAGCTAGGTCACCTCTTTACCCATCATGCTCATCAGTAGTTCATAGATTCGGTAAACTTCATGCCCTCCCTCTGCGATGTCAGATTGTTTCAATGGTTGTATCTGGTTGGTCTTCCAGCACTATTTCAGACCATGTTTCTTTCACCCGTCGTACCTGTCTTGTATATGTTATGTATTGCCATTGATGTAGGCCCGTTTCCCTTACCAATGCGTTAAATTCCAGTATCTTCCCATCTTGCCATATGTCTCCTATTGGTGCAATACCCACCGTTTCACAGTGCATGGGTATCGTTTTCCTCAATTGCACGTCCTCTTTGGTTAGTGCTACTAGTGGTATCTATCTGCAGGGGGCACGGGGTTGGGTTCTCCATGGCCAGACAAGCCTTCTGCCACATTTGCCATCCCAATGCCAACATTCTCGGACATCCCTTTAGCTCAGATTTGGGCAACCATATCCATTCTTTCAAGAAGAATGGGGTACACTCTAACCTCAGCAGTCTGGACTCCGCTGTCAGGTCTTCCGATAGCCATTTGGCCACACACTGTAGCTGGCTGGCCCAGTGATCTCAAAGTGGGAAGATTTATGCCTCCTTTGTCATAGGTGTTTTGCCGTTTTCACAGGGCTATCCTATTCCTAGTGTTGTGCCAGATGAAGCCTCTGCATATGCTCTGAAGAATCACTTAGGTATAATGTATGGTATATTTCAAAAAAAGTGCATCTGTCTTGGTAGTACAACCATTTTCAACAGTGCCACTCTCCCTACCGTGGCCATAGGGAGCTTAGACCAGAATTTCATGCTATTCTCAATATTTGTTATTGCCTTCTCTGTGTTGTGTGTATGCTCATTCTCCACTGTGTGATAGATATCTATCCCTATGTATCTAAAGGTTTTGGTCTCCCAGGGTATTTGTAGTATGGGTAGATGTTCCCGCGGGATCCCTTTATATCTTCCCAGGGGGAAGATGCACGATTTCTTGGGGTTGACTGCGATGCCCGAGAGCGACGCAAATCACTCCATTACTACTAGGATGTATTGCAGGTTTTCCTCCAGGTATCTTATATATAACAACATATCATCTGCATACAACGATATTAGGTGTGGCCCTCCTTTCGTGAAGATGCCCACTTCTTCGTACTGTTGTCTGAGGTAGATCGCTAGGGGATCTAATGCAAGGATATATAGCATCGGGGACCAAGGGCACCGCTGTCTGGTACCTCTTCTAAGTTGCCACCTTTCTGAGATAACCACTCCTGTCTCAACTCTGGCCAGTGGTGAACTGTACAACAGTTTAACCCATTTTAGGTACTCAGGTCCTATACCATATTCCTGTAAAGCCGCTATCAGCCACAGCCATTTAACAGAGTCGAAGGCCTTCACTGCATCTAATGAAACTATTGCGACTTCTGGCGCCTCCCCTTCTGTCTGCTCTATGACCCGATGAAGCCTCCTAAGATTGTCTGATATACTTCTATGTGGGACGTATCCAGTTTGATCAGAATGTATACGTTTGCTTATGACCCGTCTCAGTCTCCCGGCCAGGACAGCCGTGAGTATTTTGCGGTCCTGGTTCAGCATGGATAGCGTTCTATACAATCCGCAATCCATGTTCGGCTTGTTGGTTTTAAGGATCGGGATGATTATCGCCTCCCTTAGGTATTCTGGCAACGTTCAGAAGATCGAAAGCTTCATTTAACATAGCCAGTAGTGAGGGAAGCACTTCTGTCTTAAGCTGTATAGAACTTTCTAGGGAGTCCATCCGCCCCCGGGACTTCGCAAGGGGGCAATTCCTCGATCACTGCTTCCAATTCCTCCAGTGTGATAGGGGTATCTAAGTTTTCTCTTTAAGCACTCAATTTGGGTAGGCCAAATATCTTCTAGTGTTTCCACTATCTCGCTGCCTTTTCCTTCATCTGTATCTGCATACAATTTGTAAATCTCGAGGAACCCTTCATTCACTCCTTCCTGGGCATAGAGTATCCGTCCTTCCTCCCCTTGTATAGCCCTAGTCTGTCTTGGTGTTTTGCTTATATACAACCATTCTAACAACCTCCCCGGTTTGTCTCCACCGGCGTGCTGCCTCTCTATGTATTTCTTATAATTTAGGTTGCATACTAAATGTCTCCCAGTGTCTTTCGCATACTTGCTGTAAATGGTTTATATTATCCGCCTAGTCTAAGGAGTCACCTCCACTGCGCGTGGCTGCCTCAAGTTCCTCCTCTGCCTTCTGCAGTTCTTGCTATATGCCCCCTTGTAGTCCTTTGGATTTAGCTATCACTGACCCCCCCTCATCACCACTTTGAATGCCTCCCATAGGGTGCCAACCGACTTTACGCTTCCAGTATTGTTTTCAAAATATTTGACAACCTCCCTCCTCAGGTCCTCTCTAAACACCATTTCCTTTAATGCTACCGCTCTCAACCGCCACGTAGGAATTCTGGCTCTAGGGGCTTGATACTGTCATGTTAAGACCAATGGTGAGTGGTCTGAAAGGATTCGCTCTCTGTATTCAGTCTGTACCATCTCTCCTATCATTTCCGGGGAGGCAAACATGTAATCTAACCGTGTATACAAATTATGTGGGGCAGAGTAATGCGAGTAATGTCCATCATATGGGTGGTGTAACCTCCAAATGTCTTCTAGCTTAAAGTCTTTCACCAAGGTCTGCAAGGTTCTAGCTGCAGGGGTGGGTTTGTCCAATTTCCCATCTGACCTGTCCATTCTGGAATTTAGCGTACAGTTGAAGTCACCTCTCCATATGACCGCACCCCCCAAATATGGGCTTAGTTTACTATATAGGGTCTTAAAGTAGGCCACAGCATCTTGGTTTGGGGCATATGTGTTAACTATGCACCCTTTTGTTTTCTATTAGTCCCCGTAATGTCACCATCCTCCCATCCGACTCCACCGCAGATTGTAGCAGCTGAAAAGGGACATGCAGTGCCACCCAGGTGATTACCCCTCTAGCGTATGCAGAGTATGTTGCCCCCACAGTGGTCCCTTTTCATTTCTTTCCTATCACCTCGTTTTTCTTTTGTGAGGTGGGTTTCTTGTAGTAGGGCAATATCTATTTTCTGCCTCCTCAGGTACATCACGATTTTATTTCATTTAACCCTCCGACATTCCAGGTAACTTTCTTAAGGTCCCCCCCATCATTATCCATACCCAGTTCTGCTCTTGTCCCCCTTCATCTTCTGTATCTTGTGAGTCGGCGCATGGATGTAAGCTTGTTCCCCAATTAAAACCACAGCACACCCTCCAACTCCCTTATAAACCACCCCCCACCCTTCCCGTACCCAACTGTTGCCCAGCTCCATCCCCGATCTCAGGCCTTCCTGCATTTAGTACCTATTCAGCAGTTCCGATACTAGGGACCCAGTAGGGGGTTGCCACACTATCGGCAACCCAACTAAACTATCTATAGGGGTATAAGAGTGAGTCCATTGTGCCTCCTGTTATTATGCCTCATTATGCTATGCTTGTTCAATTCTACATGCTCATCCCCCAGCCCGTTACTTCCAGGTCTACATTGCCCTATCTTATATTCAAGTCCCAATGTCACAGTTTATACAGCACCTCAGCTTCTGGGATCACACCTCACTTTTCCGTTCCGCCCTCCTTTTGGCTGGCTGTTCTCAACAGGCAATTCTTGGCATCCAACCACTGTCGCATCCTCAGGGGTCTTAAAGAACAGGGCCCTGTTTTTGTGAAGCACTTTCAATTTCGCCTGGTACATCAACATGTATCTGTAGCCTGCTTCACGCAGTCTTTTCTTCACTGTTGCATAATTCAGTCGCCGTCCTTGCACTAGAAGTGTATAATCTGGATACACTGTGATAGACACGGATGCCCTTTGTATTGTGCCTCCGTTCCGGAAGTATTCCAGGATCTTCTCTGTCTCGGTAATTCAGTATCTTGGCAATTATTGGCCTCGGAGGGGCACCAGGGGTTTGGGGGGAGTTTCTTGTAAGGGCTCTGTGTGCACTCTCCACTGCAAACTCTTGATTGAGTGTCCCTCCTCCCATTTCCTGAAGCAGCATGGTCTCGACGTAGTCCGTTGGGTTATGTCCTTCCTCGCCCTCAGGAAGACCCACTATGCGTATGTTGTTCCTCCGGGCGCATCCTTCCGCTTTCTCCGCTCTATTCTCCAGGTTACTTGTTGCTTCAGTGCATGGATCTCCCAGGCACGGGATGCACGAGCAGCAGTATTTGTGGTCACTTCTTTCTCCAGCTCGCCTGTGCATTCTGCTATTGTTAGTAGGTCTTGTCGGAGTAGATTCACATCCTCTTATACTGCGCCCACTTTAAGCTCCAGCGTTGCCTTGAGTTCGGCAATGGCTGCCTCTAGTTTCGTTTCCCACGTTGCTTTCAAGTCCACAATTGCGTCCAGGATCTGTTGATCATTGCGTGTTGGGGTTGTGTCTATTTGTGGATTCCTGTCTTTATTCCTGGCCCCCTCCGATGGCTGTGGGGTCTTCGTGAATTACTCTAGTGTGGATTGCTTCGCTTTAATCTTGAGGGTTTGGATGCCATCACAATGTCTAAGTTTGTTCCAGTTCAGAATGGCTGGGGTTTGATTTCTATCAATTGCAATATGGCACCCTGACTGTCTCATGGACTGAAGGCGCAGCCAGGAAGGGTTAGGATGTGCTCCTCCGTATTGTGGGCATTCTGATGTTGTAGTTATGCCATGTCGTTTCCTTCCCTGACCAATGACACTTTTGGGGGCCTTTCCGCGGGGCATGGGGTCACCAGTTTCTCCTAGTTCACTTCAAGGGCAGCTCCGTAATTATTTAGCGCAGGGCACTGAGGGGCCACTCTGGGTTTTGTGTGGCACAAGCAATCTTGCCCTTATTCTGTCCTGGTAGCATCCGCATTAAGTATTTTCTGTGCTGTCTGTATGTTTTTAATGATGTTCTTTGTGGGTCACTGGCCCACAGGCTTGCATGTGTGCAACCTACTCCGCGTTTTGATCTCGCACCCGTCACGCTTCGTACACCCTTATTTTCATATGTGATCAGGATGCAGGCGTTTATGGGCTCTATTGCACCCGTGTGGTACTGCTTAGGCCAGTGTTTTCAGACAGTGCAGCATGGATCAATGGATACAGCACAAAGGACCAGTCCACTGTGCCACTGGGCACTTGCCAAGTGCCTCCTTGTTGCTGCTGGCGCCCCTCAGTCGCGTCAATGCCCAGCCACAATCTGGAATCTCTGGTTATTGTAGCGTTCGATGGCACATTTACCCATTGCTGCACTCCGGTCTCGCGGCATCAACCGGGGCTGACCGCTCCTCAATATAGCGGCATCACCCACGGGCCATTATACTTGAGTTCGGCATTTGTTCATTGCAGTCCAAGTGTTTGGTGCATTGCGTTAGTTATCTGCAGTGCTGCACGTGTCTTTTGTCCTTCCAGGCTTCTTGGTGCTTAGCACTGGCTCTTCACACGGATCGCTACCTCTGATGTCGTCTCATGTGTGTCGTAACAATGTATAAGTATTCCGTGGCCTCCTCGTTCCAGGGGCCTCCTATTATATATGTCTGCCACCTGCACAGACTGTCGCTGGCTAGCTGTTCGTTCATTCGCTCGTACCAGTATGTCTGGCTCCCAAGCCCTTTGTCTCCGCGGTGTGTGCAGGCGGATCGCGTGTCAAGGCTCTTTGGCACGGCGTCCGCCGGCATGCCGCAATAGCTTCTCCTCTGGCTTTACTGAAGTTCGGTCTGTTGCGTGCAACAATGTCTCACCGCAGTATAATGCGACAATGTATCGGCCCTCGTATCTCTAGGGCTCGCCGGAGTCTAGGCATTCTCAGGCACCAAAGTGCTGCGGTTCCTCAGCGGGTACACTCGTCCTGCCGGGTGCTGTATGGCGGGCACCGTTCACGTCCAGCTCCTCATACCAGTGCCTTACTTTGTTCTCGGGCGTCCGCCATTTTGACTCCACTTTCGCCAATCTGGTCTTTCATTGAAAGTCTCACAGCTTCTCTTCCGCCCCACAGTTGCACACCGTAGGAGGTTTGTTACAAGCCTTTTGCATTCAGAAAGCTGCCAGTCTATTTGGACACTTCTCAGTCACGGTTAATCGTCCCATAATTCAGGATCATTATAGGATGGTCAGGAGCTCATGGGAAACACAGCCTACTCCATGGCTGCTAAGCCACGCCCCAATTCTCCCTAACAATAAGCTCAGTAGGAGAAGGGAGTATTAGGATGAGGCAGTGTCCTAGACGCCATTTACATGTATACAACTCTTGCCTATAACAAAAGGAGATGAGGCGTGATCTTAAAATACTGAGGGGGGATGGGCAACCCACTTCCCTGCTAGTTGAAAGAATTGGGTTACTAAAACAAAAAGGTATAAGAATTTCTGCAAACAAATCAAAGTAGATCTTGCAAAAGGGATGCGGAAAACATGCTCCAGGCACCGATTAGTAAAGATGTGAGTGCATTTTGGTCATTGATCAATGAACTTGATGCTCCACCATTGCCCTCTCAAACCAATACAGTTTTGGAGAAGGACTGGGTTATCCAACTCTCAAAACTCGACTCTCTGGGGAATGTAAAACAAGAATCCTCAGATGCTAGATCATTGAACATCAGTAGAATTTGAAATGATTGTGGATATTGAGAGGGTGGGAGCTTTAATTAAATCATGTAAGCCCTCTCTAGGGCAGCCAACTCGAATGGCCTAACTAACCGTACCATAAGGGGGGGGACCCCTTTAATTGGACAAACGCACTGGTAATTCTCTTTAATAGTATAATCAAAATAAATATTCTCCCGCTTTCTTGGCATACAGCCATTGTTGTCCCTTTAAGAGGGGTGCACGTTCGGATCCATGCAATTATAGACCAATCTTTCTTTTGGATTCTGACAGTAAGATATTTGCATCTCTCTTGATGCCTCAAATAGAGGCCTGGGTTAATTCTGTGAACAGATTCTTTATTTTTCAAACAGGTTTTCATAAGAGGACACTCAACCAACATTAATGGTCTAGTGGTAAGAGCTATCCAGGAAAGATCCTGGTCGGATAAATCGGCTACTACTTATGTGGCTTCTATAGATCTTTCTGGGGCCTTGGATCGAGTGCATCGGAGGCGCCTATGGTGAAAACTGGATTCTTGGGGTATGCCGAAGGGCATGTTAAAACTGATAATGGCCCTTCATGAGAACTCGGGGGTGAGAGTTTGTCTGACTAGAGATGGTCTGATGTCAGACTTTATTCCAACTCCATCCGGCCTAAGGGAAGGCTGCAAACTTGCCCCCTTTCTCTTTACTTTGTATGTATCAGATGTACATGTGTACCTAAATAAGGCCTATATGGCCTCTCCTAAGCTGGGCACCGAGAAGATTACCTGGCTGGCAAACGCGGACGATTTTTTTTGTTGTTCGATCACACACGCGTAGGCATGAGGAGGCTACTAACTGCTTTTTCTAAATTTGCGTTCGAGAATGGCCTCTTAATTAACTAATCACAGACTAAAATCCTTCATTTTGGTAGAGGGAAGTAAATAGCCTGGTTACCTTAGCCTGCAGAAGGGGCTACTCTTACACCCTCCGTTTGAATGATTTATTTGGGCTTTGTCATTTCGTCTAGTCCATCTACACTTCTGCTCCAACAAACTCCAACTCAAAAGACCTTAATATTATCAAATCAATTAGCGAGTGTGAACCAGAAATTTGGTTGCTACTCGATCAAACCAGCACTAAAATTCTACAAAGGAAAATTCATCACAGAAATCTATGCTCTTGAATTATATTTTGGTGTTGTATCTAAATGGTTGGCTCGAATAGAGGCTGAACTTTGGAGGATAATACTGGGAATTCCTAATAGTGTCCCAATCTCAGCTATCGGATTTGAGTTGGGGTTAACCTCTTTGAGAGCTCAAAGTGGGATTGCCTTCAGTTGTACTTGAAACTGTTATCCCCTATGAAACCTTCACTTTATAATTAATTAGGTAAAGCTATGCTCCTTAATCCAAGTGGTTCTCTGGTGAATTTCTTGTCCGATTCGCGCACTTATGGCAATTTAATTCTAGAAGAGTTGAACATGGACACAGTTTTATTGGTAATCCTGTAGAGGTAAAAAATCCCCTCTTATGACTTGGACTGGGTTGAGATGTTGAAAAATGTCACAGTTATCAGTCTATGAGCCATTTGAGGCACGAATATAAAAAAAGAGGAATTAGTCATATCTTACTTTGCTCCCCTACATTCTTCACAATGCAATATTTTTAGGTATTCGATGGAATCTCCTTCCAAGCCGTGAGATTTTAGAAAGACGAGGACAGAATGAAATGGATGATCAGTATTGTAGATTCTGTCAAATTCATGAAAACATTGAAACAACTAAACACTGAATCATAGTCTGCCCGGCTTTAAATGTCCAGCGCATGAACTATTTAGGGAAAATGTTCCTCTCAGTAAATTGGGTAAATACCGACTGTGGCAAAGAAGCTTAATTTCACCAAACATGTCTGATGTGCTAACAATTGCATATTTTTTTCGAAATCGAATTCTCTATAATTTATAATTGGACTAATGAAAACATCTTTATTGTTCTCATATCTTGATTCTACTTCTAGCCTTATATTAATTGATATAATTTCTTTGTTGTATTTTGTATGGTCTTATAATGAATTAATTTAAAATGTAATGCAAGATGCTGTTAAGTTTTTTTAAACCACATACAAATAAAAAGAATTAAAAAAAAAAATTGAGCTATGTTGCTGTCTCGTTCATCATACAGAGTTGATCCTTGGGACTCTGCAGATCCTCTACCTGTGGGATGTATTGACCCACTCTGCTATACTATGTGGTCTCACTCTGCCATCTATGGTGCAGAAACAGCAAAATGGCGGCAAAACCCTTGTGTGCGCCAAAACCTCCAAAACCGTGTTTTTCAACACACAAAAAGATGGCTGCACAATCTGCCACTCATGGCACACGATGCAGAAAAAGTGCCAGTGGGCTCCATGACAAATAAACAGTACAGAGGTTAGCAACAGCGCTTTGCAAGCAAAACTCCAAAATTCGCCTGTAAATGACATTTACTTTGTTGCTAAAACTTCAAAATACCTGTAAATAACACTGTCCAACACTCGAAATCTTGCTTGGCGCTAAGATCCATTTAATCTAATGAAGCACTATGAATGTACAAGGTCTTGAAATGTTAAAAGCAAAACGTTTTCTCCGCAAAACTGGATTGCCTGTGAATGACAATTCCTGTCAAAAATCTGTGCAGCCACACCGGGCTACCTGTGAGTGACAGCCCCTGTCAAATGGGCTCTCCTGATTACACTTAAAGTTGTCTAAAACTAAAGATCTGCTGGATTAGCAAATATAAAAGGACTGTTGCTGAAAGGAACACGGATCTCAGTTATTTTGATCCCACAGGTTTAAATCTAAGAATGTAATTTATCTATGTTATCTGATGCAACAAGATCAAAACAAATTGTTTTGTTCTGATTTTTAGGTCAAGAAATTAATAACTTAACTTAGGCTGGCTGGGCCTGCAAGAAGTTGAAAAACAGGTTTCCACTCAAGGGGAGGGCATTCCTCTCAGCAGATGCTCACTGACATGATAATTGTGGGGTAGGCCAGACTTGTCTGCAGCCAAGGACTGAACAATGGCAGATTCTCCAGGCCAGGAAATGGACGTGTGAAAAGGTTGTAAACTAGGCTTGCAGAAGGAAATCCCAGAGGTAGGTGGCTGCTCCTTGCCTCCAATGACAGACAAAAGGCGGACGATTTGCTGCTAAGAATATGTAATGAACATTTTTTAACGGCCCGTGTGAGGTTGGGTGCCTCCAAAGAAGGTTGGATTCTGCGTTGTACAGACTTTAGTATTGGAATAAATTGTCCTACTGTTTTTTTTATCTCCCAACAATTGCCCAGCGAAGTCGGTCTTCTAGCACCTCTTGGGTATTTATGCAGAAGTGTTGTGCTGCTTTAGTTAGAACTTCGTTGAGATGGGGTTGGTCATCTATAGGGGAGTCTAATACTGGGGGGTCCTGATTAATGGGCGAATCCAAGGAGTAAATGTTTGCCTCCTGGTCTGGTTCTTCATAGTCCCCATCATAGAATGAAAGTCCTCATCCATAAGTTGAGGATCAGATGCATCAATAAAACACAAGATTTTCCTGTTCTTCTTCTGGATGGACTTTAGGGTCATACAGATCTAAAACTATGCCCCGAGTTGGGACATCAGTACGAACCCTCTGAGAAGGGGGTTGAGAGACGGGGTCGGGAGCTTGAAGGGGCTGAGGTGGGTGGGGTGGTCTGAAGGCTTATAAGCTGGGTGAGATTCTTTTCAAAGAAATTCCCAATAAAGGACATCCTACGCATTACCCTGCCGATGTCCTCTGCGGACCAATCTTTTGAGCTTGGAATTA
Source organism: Ambystoma mexicanum (assembly GCF_040938575.1). Taxonomy (NCBI): domain Eukaryota; kingdom Metazoa; phylum Chordata; class Amphibia; order Caudata; family Ambystomatidae; genus Ambystoma; species Ambystoma mexicanum. Next base: position 707,446,635 of record NC_090933.1, read on the forward strand.
CAACTTCCGGCTCTGAGTCGGGAAGGCCCATGTCTTCATTAGTGGGTGGGCTAGGCTTAGGCCTAGAGTATTTAGGTCTCCCCTTGGATAGAATGTCTTCTGTATGGGAGGTTTTAGAGTGTCTTATGGTGTTTCTCTCCACCCTGGGTCCCAGGAGTGTGAAACTAACTTTTTGGGGCCTGACGTATTGCTTGCTGAAGAACGTCGAATTTCGGGTGTGAGGGCCAAGGTCTTGTCTGCGGACGAATGACCCTCGGATGTTTTTCGCAAAAGGCACCCTTGCAGTCTTTTGACATCTTACCGTCTTTCAACATTTTACTGTCTTTCGAGATCTTTGTCTCGTCATGCGGTGATCTGGAACGAGATTGCCCAGAGGACCGTGATTCAGTGGACCATTCACGGGGTGCCGAGCGTTGGCGAGTACCCGACTCATCTGTCGAGTGTCAACTGGTGGTTGTGTGTTTTGTGGTGTGTGTACTTGGAGTGCTACCGCCGCCGGGTGCAGTCCCCACATGGCCACCGGCCTGTCCTACAGGGCCAGGGGCTTGCGTAGCTACAGCTACTCCGGTGCCCTCGCCATCCAAAAGTGTGGCGTTGCTGCCATCGCTGAAGGCTCCCTCCACCTCCATGGCCTCGAGTTGCCTGGCGTGGTGGGCCCAGCGCTTAGTGGAACGGTCCTTCAACGTCTTCGGCTTGAAGAGCCTACAGCCTCGACAAGACGTCTTGACGTGATCTCTAGGGGGACACAAGTTGCAAACGAGATGTTTTTCTACCCAGGGGAACTTACAATTGCACTTAGGGCAAAACTAAATGGGGTGTTCTCCATAATACTGGGTAAAGATGATGGCAGCTGGGCGAGCAAAGTGTAGGAAGGGGAGAATATGCATTCTACAAATGGCCTAACAATGGCCTCCCCCCTCTCTCCCTAGTGTTTGGGTGCTGAGGCCCGGGGCAGCCTTCCAAGGCCGTACAGTCCGTCGCGATGGTCTCCGACGGTAGTCTTCTTTCTGATTCTTTGGCGTGGTATTACGAAGTCGAAGAAAGGATAGAAAGAAAAACTCTTAATCAACAAAGTCAATGGCTAATTTGCCGAAAGGAACTCTGCTATACGCGTCTGTCTAGCATGGCGGAAAAAAACAATCTGAGGGACCTAGACGCGTGAGGGATCATGGGTACAGTGGACGTCACACTAGGGATAGTATTACTGGCACGCCCTGTCAACGTCCCTTTTCGAGTTTCGAAAACAACTAATACTCTGCAGCTTCCACTAGATGTTGGGCTATGCACAGCATGTGAATCTAAGCAGATTCCACAAGCCTCAGAAATATATATACACTCATGGTGCCCGATTTACCAGAAAGTTGCACATGTACGGGAGGAAAACACAAGGGGGAAGGGGGGACGCACAAAAAGAACATGGAATGTAGTAATTTGAATATCACAAAACTTGCATGCGAAGAAGTAGTGGCTAACTGGAAACAGCCACTCCAAACCATGTTCATATACAGTCAGAAATTAGGTAGGGAGGGAGGGGAACCAAAACAAGACGAGCCATTCCAAGCTGTCTCGACTGAACTTTCCTTTATAAGCATAACCATTCCAAGTGAATTCCTACTTCATATATGTGGTTTAGTGGTGTCCATTTCTTCCCTTTTGTGACTTTGGATGAAGGTGCGTAGGTCCTTGGGGTCTTGAAAGGTGTATGAATGATCACCAAGAGTAACTTTCAGTGATGCTGGATGAAGAACACCATATCTGGCGTTCAGTTGTCGTAGCACCAGTCTAAATGCCAATAGTTTTCCTTCTAGCTGCTGTGCTGTTAGAAACATCTTGAGTAATGAAGATTTTAAAGCATTCCCATGTAAGGGTTTTCTTTTGTTTTACTTTATCTAATATGAGCATAATGCGAGTATAATCAAGTATAGCAAGAATCAGTTCACGGGGTACTGCGAACATGGTTTCTGGGACCAATCAGATGGGCTCTTTGTATATTGAACTGTGGATGTGCTGGAAGATATAGGAGTGCAGTTAGCATGTGGTACAGAAATTGAGTGGTATTATCCTTCTCAATAGTCTTGGGAAGGCCCACAATGTGTAGATTGTTCCTCCTATTTCTGTATTCTAGGTTTTCCGTTGATTTCTGCAATGACAACTATTTTCTAGAGATTTTCTAGAGATTGCACCCTTCCAACAACATCTTCAGAGTTGCACACCCTTCTTTCCACTTCACTTATTCCGGTTTCAAACGTTGACCATTTGTCATCAATCATTTGTAGTTTAGCTGCAGTAGCCTCCATGAAGGGTTTAAGAGATTTTATTTCCAAGAGGATTGTTAGAGGAAGTATTTTACAGTGAAAATACTGCTCACCGTGAGTGAAGAATGCTGTAATACTTTCTGTCAAGCCTTTTTATGAGGAGCGGTGACTGTGTTGAAGCAAACGTGCTTCCAAGGCCGACCGGAGCGTCCAGAATACCTCTGCCGAGCAGCTGACTGGGCATTAGCTACTGTTTCAAAGAGAGTCCGGTGACACACAGGCCTCACCTCCGGAACTTCGCATTTTTCTCAAGTGTTCCTGTTCTACGAAAATGAACGTTCTCTGCACCCAAAACGGTGCTGGGACATTAATAGACGGGAAAAAAGGTATTTTTAGCACAGCACAGCATGTGGGAAACTCGGAATGAAGTATTAGGGAAATTTGAGGCGGGAGCTCTGAAATTAAGCTTCCATCAGCTGCAGCGCTAAGCCACGCCTCTAAGCTAGAGAGCTTTTAAAAATTGTTTGCAATCTCTCTGTGACTACGTCAGTCCCAGTCTCTCCCTGACAGGACCTCTGATTCTTTGGCCCCTTTCTTTGTGGCCAAAACTAGTAGCATTCGGCTGAACATCAGTTCCTCCTCCAGTCTGTTCACTCTCTACCCCCGATGGAGTCGCCTCCGGTGACATCTTGTCCTCCGTTCCCTGCCGAGGAGGTTGCTAGTGCAACCATAAAACTTAAATCTTACTCCCCTCTGGACCCTATTCCTCTACGCATAATACAGGATATTCTGCCCCAGGTTATACATCTGACGGAAGCGGTCAACACCTCTTTCTACTGGGGTGATCACTACCCCTTCGAAGCATGCAGGTGTTGCTCCACTGCTTAAAAAGCAGTCTTAAAAAGCAGTCTCTTGACCCCCACCACCCCCCGGTTCTGGCAAACATTTTACAAATGTCTTCTTTTTTCTAGAAAGCTTTTGAAATCTTTGCCATGTCCTCTCCTCATCACCTCTCTTGAGGATTCCTCTTTTTTCCATTCTTAGCCGTCAGACTTCCATCCAGGACATGGTACTGAGTGTGTCCTGGTCGGTCATGGACGACCTTGCTCAAACCCGTGACGCAGGCGGAGTCAGTGCTCTGGTTTTACTGGACTGGTCAGCCGCCTTTGATATTAATCATGGGGTCCTGCTGGCGCGGCTGGCAGGAACCAGCCTCTCGGACCATCATGGCATGGTTCTTTTCTCTCAGATTGCTGCCAAATTCTCTCCCTTCTACCTTTTTTGTCTGTGGCAGCGGATCTCAATTGTGGTGTTCCTCTTGGTGGAGAGCTTGGGAAAAGAAGATTACGATTTGATACTTACAGAGATAAATGATAAACTTGAAAGTTACAAAAGAGAATTGGAACAAAAGAAGATTCGTAAATTCAAAAGAGACATATATGACTATTTAAATTAAGAAGTCTATACGTGGATGGAAAAATGTGGACCAAAACCCACTACAAGGCCTACAACAAACACCCATAACCAGTCAGATAACACCTCTAGCTCAGACACTGATTCTTTAAAAGAAACACAACCAAATTAATACACCAAATCCGACGGAAGACAAGAGCCACAACCAGTACTGGGATTCACCCTTCTGGTAGGGTAGAACAATCCAGTATTCGCCCAGAAGTTTAGGAGCACGCCAAAAAACGCGACGGGGCAAAAGGAAGCCAAAGAGAAGGTCCCCAGACGAGGCTGCAACAGAAGAAAATCTAGTGGTAAATATTTCAAGCAGCCCACTCACACGCTCTGAAACCAACACTTTACAGAGAGGCCTAAGTTTTGTTCCTACGTGTGGAACCACCTTGTTTGATAGTAAAATAGAATTATTTAGATTCATAAGGAAACTTAGTGTTCTTTGAAGAATTAGAAACGGATGAACGAGTAACATCTACTGAAGATGAGTGCGACTACCAGGAATTCAAAACCAAAAGCCTATTTACAGCACCCATTATTGTTCCATCAGCTGAGATTTTAAAATGACTGAAATTCAAATTCTCAAATTCTTTAAACAATCTATCCACAGGAATCTTAAACCACATGAGCTAAAATTGATCAGAAGTCTATATAGCACTAAGGAGCTCATGATACGCCCAGTGGATAAGGGAGGAGCTTTGGTAATAATGGACACGATTAAATATGAAGAATGCTGGCGACAACTTAGAGACACTAATATTTATGCCACACTAGATATGGACCCAACAGTAAGTATTCAAAGCAACCATGAACTTTTACATAAAGCACTTGAATTGAAATGGATCAATCTCAATGCTTTCAAATTCTTGTTGTACCAACATCCCTGCATCCCTAATTTCTACACTATCCCAAAGATACATAAGAACGCCTTGCACCCACCAGGAAGAACCATTGTGGCAGGCATTGACAGTATCATCTTGCAGCCATTGGGAAATGCATTAATTTTTTTCTTCAACCAATTATTCAACAAACCCACACTTACCTAAAGGATACTACCCATTTTCTCAAGAAACTGATGGAAAACGTGTTTAGACATGATAGCATTCTGTTTACTATAGATGCCACAAGTTTATACACATCAATCCCTCATGAATGGGACAAGAAACAATTGAATGGATACTGTTATCACCAGACATTCAGGCTCAGAAAGAGTTCATCCTGTTACTACTCCAGTTCATAACAGAAAATTCCTAATTTCAATTTAAAAATCTATTTTTTCTCCACGTTTCCGGCCGAGTGATGGGAGCAACTATGGCCCCCACATATGCTAATTGCTTCATGTTTAAGTTTGAAACCGACCATATACTGATGCATGCGAGATGGAAGAAATTGATGCACCTATTGACTAGATTCATAGATGACATTTTTGGAATCTGGACAGGAACTGTAGAGGAACTTAATGCATTCTTTGAGTATCTCAATACAATAGACCCGCGGATCCAGTTTACTTACGAATGTTCAACGACACAGATTCATTTCCATGATTTACTGGTAAGTAAAAGACGGGATACGATACATCTCTATACCGTAAAGAAACTGACAGAAATTTACTTCACTGTGAGTTTTCACCAACCGAGTCTACTTAAGAATTTACCATTTAGCCAGATGTTACGCATCAAAAGGATCATTAGCGACCCCACCAAATATGACAGTACACAGATGTGTAAGAAATTCCAAGCACGGGGATATACAGAAAGTGATATCTGTCAAGCATGGGAGAGAATCAACTCTCTTAGTCGAGATACTAACTGTAACTTTGTCACCAAAGGAGACACTTAGTCACTCAAAAACTGGACAGATTAAACTCAAAAACTATGCTACATGTGACAGTGTGAACATCATTTACCTGATCAAATGCCCATGTGGCATGCATTATGTGGGCAAAACCAAGAAGATGGCCAAAACATGATGGAACGAGCATCCCTCATGCATAAGGAATGCTAATATGAACTCAGTGGTAGCGAGGCATTGGCTAGAAAATAAACACGATGTGTCACAGATAAGATTCCAAATCCTGGAAGTGGTGAAAACAAGAAAGCCACATGAGGATGTGAACACTAAATTAGACCAAAGGGAAACATTTTGGATTGATAAATTAGGATGCCTTAATCCATCCGGCATGAAGAGATTAACTACCAATGCTACTTGTAAATGTTCTAATATTAGCAGATGGATTTATAGGTTTGCACTAGTTGTTATTAATGTCTTATAATGTTGTCTTTAACGAACATTATGAAATATACATTCATATCGGTTAGTACGCAGTACATTTGTGCTACATACACAAGTAGGGTTAGGTCAATGTACAACAATCCCATCCCCCAAGCCCCCCCTCCTCCATCATTACCCGTAGAGTACTGGCTAAAACTATGCAAGCTCTACAGATATATATCAGCATTGAACATCACGTTCCGTGATGTCACCTATTGCTATAGACTCAGCGTTAGTAACCAATATGGTAATCTTTTTCCATTACGTAATGCGTAGTCAGAATAACAGTAATGGGTTAAGGAACATCAGGGAAGTGAGTAAATGAGCTTGCACATAACAGTATGTTATTAAGTCAGCACACTGAGTAAACGTTTCACGGTGTGCGGCACGTCCCAGCTCCTGCTCTTCGAGCGGGGCTGGGACGCGAGACAGCTGAGTCATGACACACCCACAGGTGGGTCTGACTCAGGAGTCTGCAGCTGCTACCATGGCAATGTATAAAATCAGCTGTTGGAAGGACGCGTGCGCGTTCTTCACAGCTTGGAAACACGGGACAGATAAGGAAGGCGAGTGGAAGGCTCTGCCAGAGAGGGGCTAACTATAACCATCTTTAGAAACATTCTAGGGGTTTCTCTATAGATATGCTCGTAACGTTACATTTGTTGATTTACTATAAGGGTTTAAGAACTCATCCAGATTATTGTTACCGTACCGTGTGCATGACAGGGACGCCAGCATTGAAGTAAGTGCTGCACATTTTAATTTTAGCAAATTAGCTTAAGCGGCTTGTTGGTATTACCTCTAACCAGAAGCATATTTCGCTTTAGGAATTGGTGCTTTGAACTTGACAGTTCATTGGATTCTACATGAGACATTATTAAGGTATTGAGATTGGTAAACACTTTCAAAATTATGATTAACACAATCCGCAACGCTGATAATGCTCAACCATTTCCTGATTTTTCTATTTTGATTTTTCCTTTGTTACCTTCTATCACTTTGAACAATTTCTCGCATCAACAATGGGAATTGTGGTATGTAACTTGTAACTTATGCATTTACAAAATGTTCCTACATACATTTTATTTATTTTGAGGTGTTAAAATCTACTTACCCTAAATATTTAAAAGTTGATTGTGAAAAGAGCACAGCCCTGACGAAGGAGGAAAATGTTCTCTGAAATGCATTGGCAATATTAAAAAGCTCTCATTATTACATCTACCTAATTTGGTTATTTGCTATCTTCCAACAAAAGGTTAACCTAAGTACAGTGGTACATTAACTATGAATTGAAGAAATATCTACTATGCCAAGACAGCCCACATTTGGATACACTTTTGTTCTGCATATGGCATGAACATATATACATGCAAATATATATATTTGTTTCACCGACCATTAGTAACCTCTTTTAGAGGTACAGGAGAGAGCAACCGTCTAGCAGGGTGTGACACACTGCTTTTTTGCTTATAGGTTCCTCAGGGGTCCGCCATCTCCCCACTTTTAACATCTATGTTCAACCTCTGGCCAAACCTTCTCCCACAGCTTCCTCTGCTACTCTTATGCGGACGAGACACAAATCCTGGTTCGTCTCGACCTTAACATTCCTGAGTCGGCAGCCAGTTTTCATGCCCGTAGGAAGCGTTGGGTTTATGGATGCAGAACAAATGGCTCAAGTTGAACGGCAAAAAAAAAAATGGAGTTCTTGGTGGTGGGTCCCCCTTATGCGTCTTTTTGGACTTCCAATTTCTGACCTGCTTCTCTAGGTTCCTTTCCCATGCCAGTTTTGGTTGTTAAATATCTTGGAGTGATGCTTATGTCATCCTTGTCTATGGAACTTCAGGTAAACTCTCTGTCAACAGAGCCATTTTCAACTGAAACTTCTCCATCGGGTTCTTCCTTTCATTCCGACACATCTTTGGGCACCAGTAGTCTCTGCTCTGGTATCTCTGTGTTTGACTACTGCAACTACCTTTTTCTCGCCCAGCCTTCTTATGTTCTGCAAAGCTTGCAAGTTCTGCAGAACTCTGCCGCCCGTCTGGCAACCTCTATCCCACATTGCTTGCTTATTTCCCCTCTTCGAGGGCTCCATTGGCCCCTGATGGCCAAAAGTATTCATTTCAAGGCCCTTTGCCTGGTCCACCAGGCTTTTTATGGCCTAGGAGCAGAATATCTTGTGGCAACATTTCACTCTTATGTCCCCTGCCGTGCCTTGCGCTCGGCTGGGGCTCATCTTCTGTCAATCCCCTCGATTCGGTATTGCCGAATTAGTGGGCGGTCTTTTTCGGTTGCTACATCAGGTCTTTGGAATTATCTTCCTCTTAGAGCCACAGTTGCTCATTCTGCCTTTCGTAAAGCTCTGAAGACTCATCTGATCTAGAATAATAGGGAACCTTTGAACTGTTCTGCACAGAGCACCAAGGTGCCTTTGGGCGTATATTGCACTTAATAAATGCTAAACAACACAATGCAATCTGGTCCCTAAACCTTTTTCCCTTATATGGACTTTCAGTGCCCGGAAAGCAGAGGCTTTTCACAGGCTACAGCAGGGCCATGTGCGTTTGCTGTCAGGAAGTGGGCTGGGACTGTGTGGCCCCAATCCACAAAGTGGTTTCAGTGTATATGAATGGTATTCAAGTGGCCCAGCGAGTAGAGCTCTCGCTTTGACACCTGTGCAGAGCCTGCTGACGCAGGTTCGAATCCCGGCAGGGCCAAACTCAGCCTTACATCCTTCTGAGGTCGATAAATGAGCACCACACACCGTGGGTAATAAGCAGCGCTCAGATACCTGAGGGTTTGTAGCGCTATATAAATGCTAAATTATTATTTTTATTAATAAAAATAAAAATATAATAAAAAGAAAAAATAATATAAATAATAAAAGATTATTATTATTATTATTAGTCCCACCAGTGGTCCCGATTTGACCACTGCTGGGGTGTGGGAGTAGGCCAGATCTGTGACTGGCTAGTGGGAGTTTTCACTCTTATCTAGCACTTACTCTAGAGAGATCCTGGAAGAAACCGAATGAGCCAAGTATCCTGTCCAGTTGCAAGACTTGCAAGGAGACCGTGGACCCATTGGAAGAAGGCCTGGCGACCAACATGAAGAGCCCAGTCTTGTTAAAGATCTCCAGCAGTCCTGCGAAGGGGCTGTGACTCTTGGCTTGGAGGGAACATCCATTCTCGACATCAGGTCATAGTCCTGCTAAGAAGAGCCTTCGGTAATGCCCCTAGACTGCCAAGTGGCTGACAAGCTCAGAGTTTGTGGTAATGTGCTGCAGATGTCGCCTTTCCGTGTTGAGGCCTGAACTTGGGGACATCGCCAGTTTTTGCTACAAGACTAACCTCTGCCAAATTGTGTTTCCAGCATCACAGGGACCCGAGATAGGAGACGAAGTCTGACTGTGGCAAGTGGGTCCCCCCTGCATTGCTGTGCATTGTGTGCAGTCATCCGAAACAGCTTGCCTGCATATCCAATCCTGTGCTCAGAGGGGCCCTGCATTGAGTTCTTACACATTCTCCAACCTGAAGACCTTACACCAGCTTTTGTCGCCGACCGGAGAAGTGCTCGAACCTGCAGCCCCCGGGCATCAAGGTGCTGAAGCCGACGGCAGGAAAAGCAAACTCGGACCCAAATCAGAAGACCTGACAAGTCCTAAGAAGAATCTCAGTACGGGGGCGGGTGTTACGATACTTAACCGAACCCATATCTCCACTTTTAAAAAAGTTTGTTAACTTTTAGAAAACTTTACAACATTTTGGCTTTGCCATTGCTTGCTCACGCACACACTCACTCACTCAGAACATTGGGGACACTTTTGTTAGTTAGAACAACGTGTGCTCTACCAGTGGAACTCCCATTGGATCCTAGAAGCCCTACACACATTTTCCCCCGTCTCACAAAACTGTGCACAACTTTGGTGAACTTTTGGGCATAAAAGTTCCATACGTCTTCGGGATGGACTTCTAAAGTTAGTGTTGCATCTCTCATGATCTGTAGTGCTGCATACTAATACTTACCTTCCTTTACAGGCGTGAATATTTATTTTGCCCTAAACACCAGTGATTGTATACATCGGTATCTTTTATTTGGTCTTGTGTGATAATATTACATGCTAACAGTCATTTTTCATATTGTTATATGGCCATAAAGAAATAAGAATTTTTATAACCGATTGTCTAAGTGTATTCCTTGGCTTTTCGCTGTGGGTGATTGTTAGGGGAGTTTTCTTAAAGTCCCACTTGGAGGTAAGACTTAAATAAGCTATCCCAGTGGTTTGTAGATTTCCCCCAACCCTAGTACCCAGGAACCTTGGTAAAGTGGCAGCACAGTTATGCTTATCCTAAGAGCAAGATGTGAGCTGTAGGTACTAATTGAACCTAGTTAGTAATGCACATCAAAGAAACAATTAAGGGCACTACTTGGTTGGTAGTTGCTGAACGCTTACAATTGTTAAAGTTTGACAAGTCTACCATATTTTGGTAATAATGCGCACCCACAAAGTAATACAGCAATTGAATTAAGTTAGCAAAGACATACAAGATACGAATTTGTAGAAAGGAAAATAGTTGGTTAGTGTTACACTATCAAAGCTTAAGGTTCTAGAGGGAGTTTCTTTGCACAGCCTGTCTTTTAAAGTCCAAAACGCAACCATAGCTTAAACGCAGTTAGGAGTGGTTTAAAGTCTTAAACAGCAGCCCAATTCAAATGTTCCTGTGGATACTTTGTAGTCTCTAGGATAAAATATGCAAGAAGGCTTAACCAACGATGGCTACCCTGTTAGAGGACTCACTGAGGACAAGCAGCAGCTTCGGTTGGAGTTAAAGAGGGGGTTGCCCTGGACACCTTTACTTACACCCCAATGCTGTGGAGCGACTTTCTGGAATAAGGTAAGCAATAACTTTTTCCCCAAAGTACCTTTGGTTAGAAGAAAACATTTGTGGCTGCATGCTCCTCAATGTTGCACCTCTGGACCAGACCTCTGGATTCCTTGGTCTGGTGACAAAAGGCAGGACAATGGATGGGATCTCTCAGCAGCAGTCTCGAAGGAGGACCTCTGGCATGGCTTTCATCAACTTATCTGGTCAATCTACGGTTTTTTCACCTTTTCTGCAGCACCAACAAAGGATGCGATTTGCCCGGTCAATCTTCAGTTACTGCAGTCCTGCACACTGCTGAGGGGACTTGGACGAGTTGGACTGTCTCTTGAGTGTCATTGAGGACTCAAAGACGGACTAATTCGGCCTTTCCACGACAGTGCACTTAAAATGAGTTGCCGGACTTCCGGTATTGGGGTTCCGCGGCTCTGCAAAAAGTCAGCACCTCGGGAGATGGCTCAATTAAAAGTTAGTCTTGGGACTGGTTGCTCCCACTAGTCAAAGGGAAGGAATCGTTCTCTTTGGGGTTCCTCTGTCGCTTGGAAAACTGGGTCAGGACACCAGTGTCTCTTCACAGCGTTGCAAAGGGTGTGCAGGTGTCTCTGGTCATCGTCTTCTTCGGTTACTTCAGTTTACAGTGGTCGACTTGCTTTTCACACCAGGAGCCTCACCTTTCATACAGTTCCAGCACACACTCCTCTGCAATCTTTCAGCAGTTTACAGAAAGGGGTGGGTGCTTGTCCAATCAGAACACCCAGAACCCCAGTGTGAGCGGATCCCATTCAGGCACTCGGGCAGACAAAGGACATGGGGGTGGAAAACTCCTCCATAACTTGGAGGTTTCCTATGTTACTAAAAGGTCACAGGAGCAGAGAGAAGGGGGATACGAAGTATCCCCTTGGCACTCCACATAAGGTGGTGTGTGCCAATCTCTCAGAATATAAAGTTTAAGGAGAAATGCAAAGTCTCTCTCTATCCTTAAGAACTGTAGTTACTCTAGGATAAAGAAACAAATCTCTAAGGAGGGCCCAAAGGGTCCCCAGCAACACTGCCCATAAGGAGCTGTGTGCTGCAATAGTAAAATACAGATGCCTTAAAGTGGTTTGGAACAAAGTAGACTCCATGGGACAGGTAAAACACAGACCAGAGTTCCAAAAGACAGAGCCCATAAGAATGAATGAGTGGAAAAAGGCCCCAATCAGGATTTCAGAAAAAGTTCCAGAAGTCCAGCAAAAAGTGCTGGTGGTCTCACTAGGAGAGGGGATGAAGCATAAAAATGATATATCTCCCAAATACTCCTCATTGAGGGCCCCTTACAAGCTCACCACCTCGTGAGACTTGGCCTAGACCACTCGTCCACCTACCTTGAACTGGTTTGGCTACAGCTCCCAAAGTTGTCCCTGAAACTAAACTAGGTTGGCCTTCTATACCTCTGTCCACCAAGCCAGAGTGCAGAAAATCAGTCCCAACACATAATATCCAGATAGAGTTTGGCTATATTAGTCTTGTTCTCTGTTCATCAGAACAGGATGCCCTGTATAAAGGGTCGATTCTGACAATTCATCAAAACACAAAGCAATTATGCATGGTAGCTGCCTTAATTCATGCGTCTTTTTTTAACCTACATTTGTTGCTAGCAGCGAGCAGGGAGCACAGAAAATCTCTCTATGCATGTCAATTGTGTCTAGGTTTTGTGGGATTTAAATAAAACAAAATTCTGAAATAGAAAAAGAATACTGCTTTAAATGACCAGAGTAAATGCAAGTTTGTTGTTAATGCTGAATCCCATCGATGACCTCTAATGACCACCAAACCATGTCACTACCATGCGAGGAAGAGTAGAATTTTCACATATGTTCTTGTGTAGGTTAGTGTGATTATTTAAAAAGGTACAACTTACGGAATCAAGACATGAGGATAGTCTTTCCACAAAGCCGTTGGATCCGATGCATAATTTTCCTGAAATACACAAAATAAAGTGACCAAATAAGAACAATGGCACTTAGATAGACATTCAGAACGATGCAGCAAAAATGAAAGTGAAATGTAACCCTTTGACTGCCATACTCGTTTAGCACAAAGGATTACCAATATTTGTATCCTTACACACACAAAGGGACATTATGGTTAAGTTGCGCAACTAAAAACCTATTAAATTCACACAAAAAAAAATACACTAAAAAAAAAAAAATAATAACTTACTGGGAAGTTATGGTTAAACGTAAAACCGACCACCGTGCACTGCTAAGACTAACACCCAGGACAAACATGACATCACAAATGTCATTGACGACATCACTGATGACACCACAAGGGATTGTTATTATAATGTGGATAAAAAAGTGTCACGGGTCATTGGAATAAATATCATGAGTAATCAGTGCAATAAGCAATGCATTGATACAAAAACCATTTCATTACGAAGTTCTATCCAGTATACCAAGCTAGTCATGCAGAAACATAGCTCTTCTGTGTAGCATACATGATGAAGGTGCACTATTCATAACCTTGACATGTTTAATAATGAAATAACTGCTTTCTTATTAGATTTTTGCATACAGTGAAACATGTAATAAGTAGGTAATAAAACCCACTTGCTGCATAATTGCATTATTACAGACAAAACACAAAGAGACAACAACACATACAAATATGAGTATATACAAGGAAATTAAAGTAAGGAAAAAAGGAGCAGTAGTAGCAGAAAGTGTTCATAACCTAACTCATTACCTTTATGCAGAGAAATGATTGCTCTGTTGCAAAGCTGCTACTTACCCTATGCATATGTTTCACATGATTTCACTGGACCGTAAGGGAATTACTGTAAGAACATACTTGAAGGATAAGTCTACAAATATAGTACCTTTTCAATTTTTAATTCCTGACTGTTACTGAAGAAAACCATGTGGCCTAGATCTGTCAGTAAAGGAAAAAAGGGGGAGCCAAACATGTGATGTCATCAGTGATGTCATCAATGACATTTGTGATGTCATGTTTGATGTCCTGGGTGTTAGTCTTAGCAGGGCATGGTGGTGGTGCGAGTTATGGTTGCTTACTTTACCATATCTGGCGAATTTCAAGGGTTTTTCGGTTTTATGTTGAACCATAACGTCCCTGTAACAAAGTTTCTTTAATAAAGGTCATCGGTTTCCAGTAGTGGCACGTAACCATAATGAAAAGTAACATCTGACTTCATTGCACACCTTGCCGAGAATGCCAAATGACCAGAATAGTCCTATGGGGGGCGAGCCGACCGGCCGCCGGCGCACCACACTCCCCAGAGCGCCATTAGCCCCCCGCCACACCAGCTTGGGGGACTCTTTCAAGGGCTCCGTGAAGCTGGCGTAGCGGCAGAAGGCGCAGTAGGCGGGTGCATTCAATGTCTATCGGGTGCTTAGCACCCGATTGACATAAAATTCCCCCCTCTGCCGCAGGCGCCATAACCAAGAAAAGGGACCGTTGGCCCCACGCCAGCTCGGGGGAGTCCTTCAATGGTTCACCCGAGCTGGCATAGTGGCGGCAGGCGGCTCATTGTTGGTCAATGCGTCTGCGGCAGTGGAGCGCATTTAGGAACAATAGGGTGCTAATGCACCCCATTAATAGAATTACCTCCTTGCCGGAGCGAGGAGATTTAAAAAAAAAAAATACTAAAATAAATAAAAAAATAAAAAACTGTAGCCACGGCCCCCGTTGACCAGGGGCGCACGGGGAGGGAGCTTGGGGGGGGGGGGGAGCGCCAATTCGCCCTAAGGCCGGCCCAGCACATGACCATATACTGGCACAGAGCACGGTGACGTGTCCGAGAATCTGTACACACTTAACAATAAGATGTATCCGGCATGGACAGTGTGGAAGTACATTTTTTACTGATGTAGGAACTGCCACCTTGAACATTTCCCTTGCACAGCTCCAACACCTATTCATAGTGAGCCATTAACCGTGTAGCACACAGTACATACTTTTAGCAAAAATACTATTTATCTGAAAACGACATGAGCTAAAGCCATCCCTCCTCCCCAAAAAACAGCAGCACTGCTGTAATGATGGAGCATGAGAAACATTGCCCCTACCTTAGAAAGAACACACGCACTATATTTTCCCCCGTCGGCCTCGCCCCCCATATTACTGTTTGGTGCCTCTTTGCTCATTTCCGTCAGCAACTTTCCTTCTTAGCTGTCCTTCCAAAAAAAAAAAACCCATCCATAAACAAATTAAATGTTCCTGTAAGAACTACCCGTCACTGTTTAAGAATAGAAAAAATAAATAAATAAAAATTGCATACAAAACAAAATCCTTTTCCAACATGGCCACCATAGAAAGGAAAGGCAGTTGTTCCATACATGGCCCCTCTTCGCTTTCCATGGCAGCCTGCAAATAGCACAAAGGAAACGCTGTTAACATTACCACCAGCACTTTTTCCTCCCTTTCAAATGTATCGTAATGTCGAACAACTTTACCACAAAGCCAGTCCCAGGTGGACATGGCCACTAATCCCATCTTTTCTCCCTTCTGGTCATGACCAGTAGCCACATTGTGCGGATCATGACCTTATACCATGACCCCGACATTCTGCCCAGTCCCCATGGCTGCAGCCTACCCCTTAGCCAAACGTATACTGCGACGTTTTTTAACTACATTACGAAACTTGTGTAATACGAAAACACTCCCACATCTCGTCACATAACCAACCCTAGTGATATTCAACACCTTTCTGGATGACGTTCCTCTTCAGCGTAGCCAAATGCGCCCATAAGCACCTACGTGCCGTGACGCAGAACCTGCAAATGAGAACACAGCGACGTAGAACGTAACACTTTACATTTTGAAATAATAAACTGTTTTTTAAAGGAAAACATTAACAATTTTAAAATTTGTAAAGTACTTTAATTTCACAATAAACTGTCCGAGACCATCGGAATATTCCCATTTGCAAAGAAAAATTAACTTTGTTTGTTACGTCGTCATCAAAAATGTTAATCGTGAGCCACACATTGATCTTTTCGCATACACAAAGTATTCGCTTTTGATAAAGCAACCGCTTCGGTCGCACAGTGATTTCCAAGATGTCGGCATGAACTTTGGACTAGACCACCATAAAAGATGTTATGTTACTCCTAATGGCCACTCCAGAGTATTGAAAAAAATGGGGCCGGCCCGATCGTCCCACAATACAGTCACGGTTAGGCAGCCGGTCACGAGTATGTGCATTTGGCGTCCAAAGAACCTATCACTTGGCATCTGGAATCCATGGCAATCACAGAACGGCAGAATGTAGCTGTTCGGAAAACGTAACAGAAAATATGCATCAATACCAAACCTTTACCAAACCATTGCAAAAAAAAAAAAAGAAAAAAAAAAATTTTAAAAAAAAGAACGTGGAAACTGATACACAAATCGATGTGGTCATACATGAGATTTTAAAGAAATAATAGCGTGGCAATTGGGTGAACCTAATGATAGCCTACAAATGGTGAGTTTCTGCATTCTCCATAACGTTAAAAAAAATTGACAGCTACACAGAAAGATAGTACCTCAGTTATAATGCCAAAATGACTGTTCTGGTAATAAATGAAAACTCGTTCCGGTCCAGAGTGGGCAAAAGTAAACTTACACAATATTTACCGTCTCCATTGTCTTCGTTATAACCCAGACAGCAAAGTACTTGCAGCAAAAAATCTTCAACTGATATTACATACGTTTTAACAAACGTTTTGAATACATAACCTTATCAAATGCTATTTTTCCCAAACTTGCACTCCCTGCATTCTTCTAATTTTAGCCTTCGCTCAAGGTCAAAAAACAATTGACCGTTAGGGGTACAGTCGGATGCGTGAGCCTACTGAGCTCGCAACCACAAAAGCAAAGCAAGTGACCTTCGCTCAGAATGCAAATACATTCTGACTTTTCAACAACATGTCTCAATGCATTCATGAGAAGTGGTACTGCCATACACTTGCAAACCCGCTCTTTCCATCAAACACTGCAGGTGGCTGCCTCAGATTTCAAACTCTATGACACTATTTACCATATGACTTAGATGACAAGAAAACAGCACTTTTTGCCTTCCTGCTCCACATCCCATCCCACCCTCATTAACCATCACCTTCCAATACAATATTTCATAAGTTTAACAAGTGCATTGTTGTGTTTTATATGCATTACCGGCGATGTCCGCGTACACCAAAACACGAATAAAACATGGCGGGCGCAGCGACAGAATCTGACGCACTTCACGATGTCCTCTGACAAACTGGCCTGCCGCCTGCTCCAAAGGCAATACCGGCTCTCCGTTCTCACCAAGAAGAGAGCCCTTATCCAAGCCCGCATCTCTGAGGCATCTAACAACTCGGCCGAACTCTTTAAAATCTGCAAGGAGCTGGCCAACCCTGCTGCAGTCTCTACCTCTCCTGTCCCCTCCCAGGCCCTTTGCACTGCACTGGCCTCGCACTTCATCTCAAAAACTCAGGACATCCTGTCCTCGCTCTCCTCCTCTCACCTCCCTCCCTCCCTCTCTTCCCGGCTCTTTCTCTTGCTCTCTTGCAGCCGCCCCTCCGCCCCCCTTCTCTGCTTTTCCACCTTTTTCTGCTGATGAGGTTTCCAGACAAGTCCGATCTATGAAAGATCGTCTAAACAGGTTCACCCCTGTTCCTCCAAAACCATCAAGGACCACATCGACTCCCTGGCTCCTGCCCTGGCTGACTTTTGCAACCACTCATTCGCCTCTCGAGTCTTCCCATCCTCCCTCAAGCACTCCCTTGTGCACCCCCTCCTCAAGAAACCCTCTTCCGACCCCTCCTGCCCGGCCAACTATCGCCCTATCTCCATTTCTCCCTTCCTGGGCAAGCTCCTGGAGAAACTGGCCATCTCCCAGCTTAACCTCCATGCTGAATATGTTGGTAATCTTCATGACCATCAATCCGGCTTCAGAGCGGCCAGAAGCACGGAAACTGCTCTCCTGAACATCCGTGAGGACCTGCTCCTGAACCTCGATTCCAACACTCCCTGTGTTCTCATTCTGCTCGATCTCTCCTCTGCCTTTGACACTGTCAAACATGCCATCCTGCTCAACCGTCTCCGTGATAACCTGGGTATCACTGGTCAGGCTCTGGCATGGCTGACCTCTTTCCTTTCCGGTCGACCCTCCCAGGTCCAAATGGGCTCCTTCCTCTCCGACATCTTTTTCTCCACCTGTGGTGTCCCCCAGGGATCCAACCTCTCTCCCTGGCTTTTCAACCAGTATCTGGCACTCCTTGCCCACTGCATCGCCGCTCTCTGCCCCCAATTCCAGTACTATGCGGACGATACCCAGCTCATTTTCAGGCTACCCTCGGCCTCCTCCTCTTCTTCCCTCATCTCCGACTGTCTGTCTGCTATCCAGGAATGGTGTGCCGCCAATGACCTCTGCCTTAACGCCAGTAAGACTGAGATTCTACTCATCGGCACACCCACTCCCTCCTTCCCTGCAGCTCTCTGGCCGGCCTCCCTTGGCCCCCTTCCTGCCCCTACCTGCAAGGCTAAAAACCTCGGGGTCATCTTCAACTCCACACTCTCCTTCTCTCCTCATATATCTGACGTCTCTAAGAAGTCCCACTACCAGCTGCACCTCCTCAGAGGTATTCTTCCCTTCCTCTCCTTCCCCCAGAAGCTCACTGTCTCCCGAGCCCTGGTTCTCTCAAGGCTGGACTACTGTAACAGCCTCTATCTTAATCTGCCTGCCTCCACTCTCCGCCCTCTGCAACTTATCCAGAACAGAACTGCGAGACTTGTCCTTGGCCTCAAGCCCAGGGTCCGTATCTCTCCAGGACTGAAATCTCTTCACTGGCTCCCAGTGGCTGCAAGGGTTAAGTTCAAAACCCTCTGTATTGTCCACAAGGCCTTCTGGGGCCTGGGGCCTAAATACCTTCAACTCTCTCTTCCTAAATATCTTCCTTCACGAGCCCTTCGCTCATCCGTCTCCAACTCCCTCATGGTCAGCCGCTTCTCGAAGCAAGGAGCTGGGGGTAGATCTCTCTCCGCAGCAGGGGCCTCCCTCTGGAACAGCCTTCCTGCCTCCCTGAAACTTGAGGAGAACCATCTCCGGAAGCACCTCAAAACCTTCCTCTTCGCTTCTGCCTTTTCTCTCCCTCTCCCCTGCTAAACCTGCTTAACTCCCCACTGAAATTCTGCACTAAACCTGCATCTTGGCCACTCTCAGCGACCTCGGTCCAGGGCCCAGCCACTCTCCACTTGCACTGCCTCCCTGGCTCCCCCTGCACTGTGGGACTGTCACTGTATCCCTACAGCCCCCTTCCTAGCACTTGCTCTGCACTTACCTCGCACTTGCCACCAGCTGGCCCTTTTATTTATTATTTATTATTTATTATTTTATTACGCCACTTACCGTGTACTGCACTTTCCCCCCCACCTCCTCCCCCTGCACTTTCTCCTTTTCCCCCTACCTCTGCACTTGCGCGATCTGAATGACACCTGGCCTAGTAGGATCGTTCGTCTGTCTTCCCCTTGTTTTCCCTCCCTCCCTGCCTCGTCGTGCCTTGAAACACTTGTGTATAGGCGCGTTACAAATACCATATCATATCATATCATAACACCCAATCAGTGAATGCGCCACATGTCCGCCAACATGATGCTACGAATTAGCCAATCGGTATCTTGTCCGCGGAGCGAAAAGGGAAGTGTGTCCGCAGAGCGGACATAGATAGCACTAATTTTTTCAGACATACTTTTTGGCAGTTTTAAAGAAAAGTAGTGGACGGATTGGCACCAAATTTACAAAAGCACACTTTCGGGACCAAGCTCCTGCCGCAAATTTGGTGAAAGTCCGTCCAGCCATTTGGGCTGTAGACATGCGCAAACTTTTTCCCCCATTCAGTCTATGGGGAAAAAAAAGACGTTTTGGGACCCCCCCCCCCCCAATAACTCTTCCCCTCCTGGACCAAACATCACCAAACTTGCAACAAAAAAAAAAAAAAATCAGAGTGGCCCATATACTTTTTTGCAAAGTTTGGTGAGGATTCATCCAGGGGGAGCTGAGTTATAAGCCGCCCAAAAAAGTGCTCTTCCTATGGAAACAGCAACTTAACCATAACTAAACGGCCACTAACGTGGCTGTGTAATTAATATATATATGGGATACATTACTCACCGTAATCGTATTTCTGATGCTTGTATCTGCTTAGATTCACATGCTGTGCATAGGCCGACATCTAGTGGAAGCTGCGGAGTATTACAGTTTGTTTTTTCGAAACTCGAAAATGGGCGTCGACACAGGGAGTGCCAGTAATACTATCCCTAGTGTGACGTCCACTGTACCCAAGATCCCTCACGCATCTAGGATCCTCAGATTGTATTTTTTCTGACATGAGGTAGCATGAGGAGTAGCGCGAGTACAGATAATCCAAGCAGATAGACAGAAAGGTAAGACTACAAGCAATCATGCGCCTTCTCTCAGAGGGGAGGAAGGGTGGGTCGCATGTGAATCTAAGCAGATACAAGCATCAGAAATACGATTACGGTGAGTAATGTATCCCTTCTGAGGCTTGTGGAATCTGCTTAGATCACATGCTGTGCATAGATTAGCGAGCAGTACCTGAAGGAGGTGGGATGTGAGAAGGGTCATGAGCAAATAAGTGTCTTAGAACCGCTTGTCCCACTTGTGTATCTGCCTTGGAATGGGTGTCAATGCAGTAATACTGAGTAAAAGTGTGAATAGAGCTCCAAGTAGCTGCTTTACAAATGGTGTCAAGGGGTACATTTGCAATGAAAGCCAGAGTGGCCCCAATGCCTCTAGTAGAGTGGGCTCTTGGCGTGAAAGGCAGAGTTCTTTCAGAGAGTGAGTAACACAGCTGGATACAGTTAATAATCCACTTCGAGATGGCACCTTTAGAGACGCGATCCCCCTCTCTGCCTTTAGCTACGGAGACAAACAGTTGATCTGTTTTTCTTAGCGGTCTGGTTTTATATACATAGTAGAGGACCGCCCTACACACATCTAGGGTGTGTAGTTTCACCTCAGCCGAGCTTTGTGGGTCCTGGAAGAAAGCCGGAAGCTCGATGGACTGGTTTACATGGAATTTTGATATAAACTTAGGTGAGAACCTAGGGTGTGTGCGTAAAACCAGTTTGTCTTTATGGACAGTAAAGAAGGGATCCTGCACGGACAGAGCCTGAATTTCACTGACCCTTCTTATAGAAGTAATAGCTACTAAGAAGGCCGTTTTATATGGTACTTTCCACCACGAGATCTTGCTATGGGAAGTGGTGTATGCTGACAGGGCTGCCAGGTGTACTTTCAGCGAGTTAAAAACCAGTCCTGCATCTAGCAGGTGGAGCATGTATGTAACAATAGTGGAAGGAGTGCAATCAACAGGGTTGATTTGTCTACTGGCACCAGATAACGAACCTCTTCCACTTGTCAAAGTAACAGTGCCTTGTGTTTGGTTTCCTAGATTCCTTTAGGATGTCCATACACCTCTGAGGCAAATTGAGATGTCCAAACTCTATGACCTCAGGAGCCATGCTGCCAGGTTCATTGAGTTGGGTTGCTGGTGCACTGTTTGACCTTGGTGCTGGGACAGTAGGTTGTACCAGGCTGGAAGTTTGATGGGCTTGCACACCGCCATCCTGCCTAGGTGTGGGAACCACGGTTGCTTTGCCCACATGGGAGCAACTAGGACGAGTGTCATCGACTCTCTGTTCATCTTGTTCACCACTTTCCTGATGAGAGGAGTTGGTGGAAAAGCATACGCAAACATCCCTGACCAGTTCATCCACAGGGCGTTCCCCTGGGAGTCTGGTTGGGGGAACCTGGATGCAAATCCTGGGCATTGTCCGTTTTCGCTTGTGGCGAATAAGTCTATAGTGGGGAAACCCCACTGAGAGAAGATATCTTCTACGACCTCTCTGTGTAGAACCCATTTGTGTTCCTCTGGGAGGGAGTCTCTGCTCAGAGCATCCGCTAGGGAATTGAGCTCCCCTGGAACATGTTGTGATGACAGGAAGATGTTCCGTCTGAGTGCCCATATCCATATTTTCTGGGCAAGCTTGGACAGATTTGGCGAACGAGTCCCCCCTTGCTTGTTCAGGTAGAACATGGCTGTTGTGCTGTCCGTCCGGATTTGCACTGACAGGTTTAGTGGTGGGGCTTGAACGCCTGAAGCGCTCTGAATACTGCCAGAAGCTCTAGCAGATTGATGTGGTTTTTGGCCACAGAGGGAGACCAGAGACCCTGAGCTGTGTGGTGGAGATGGTGAGCTCCACACCCCATCAGACATGCATCGGTAGTGACTACTGCCTGTACTTCGGGATCGTATAAGGGTTTCCCCTGTGCGAGATTCTCTCTTCTCCACCAGTGAAGGCTTTGTACTAGTGTTGGCGAAACGACCACTAGATCGTCCCACTGACCACTTGCCTGAGACCACTGTTTCGCCAACCATTCCTGCATGGGACGCAGGCGCGCGTGGGGGACCAGGTAAATACATGACGCCATCATGCCCAGTAAACGCATTGCTTTGCGTACCGTTATTTGTTGACCGGACTGATGATGCGGAATTTGCAGTAGTATATTCCGAATTCTTTCTTCTGAAGGAAAGGTCAACCCCTCTTGAGTATCTAGGATTGCTCCTAGGAACTGTTGAGGTGCTTGGCACTAGGCTCGACTTTTTCTCGTTGATTGAGAAGCCTAACTCGTGGAGGAGGTCGATAGTCCTTTGAATGTTTTTCCTGCAAATTCCTGGGGTTTCCCCCGTTATGAGCCAGTCGTCCAGATAAGGGTACACTGGGATTGCCTCCCTGCGTAGGTGTGCAGCCGCCACCGCCAGTACCTTGGTGAATACCCTTGGTGCTGAAGCTATCCAGAAGGGCAGCACCTTGAATTGGTAGTGTCGACTGTCCACCTTGAAGCGCAAGTACTTTCTGTGCGCTGGGAACATGGAAATATGAAAATAGGCATCTTTCATATCCAAGGTTGCCATGCAATCCCCCTTTTTTAGGAGG
Source organism: Ambystoma mexicanum (assembly GCF_040938575.1). NCBI lineage: Eukaryota > Metazoa > Chordata > Amphibia > Caudata > Ambystomatidae > Ambystoma > Ambystoma mexicanum. The sequence continues at coordinate 707,469,493 of NC_090933.1, forward strand.
GGGATTACCTCTTGTAGCGTAGCCATACGAAACTTTTGGGGATTGACATACTTGTTGGCAGGCCGTAAGTCCAATACTGGGCGCATTGTCAAATCTTTCTTTGGCACAAGGAAGTAAGTTGAATAAATACCCTTGTTTACCTGGTGTCCTGGGACGAGTTCAATCGCGTCCTTTTCTAGCAGAAAAGCGATCTCCTCGAGGAGAATCTTCTGATGTTCTAAAGAGTGTACTCTTTGTCATGGAGGATGGTTCCGGGGACGCTGCAGTAGTTCTATACAATATCCTGTGGATACTGTTGACAGCACCCATCTGTCTGATGTGATCCCTTCCCAAGCCTGGGTGAAGTTGGAAATGCGTCCCCCTACTGGGGTTGCTTGAGAAGGGACCCTGAACTGAGCGTCACTGCTTTGGTGGAGGCGTGCCGCCTCCCTTGCTGGGGCTGCCTCTGCCTTTACCACGACCTCTCCTATTACCCCTGCCGTAACCCTGGGTAGACTGTTGGCTGTTGTTCCACTGTGAACCCTGCCTCTGGGAATAGTTAGATCCTCTGTGAATTTTGGCAGCGTGGGCGACGAAAATGACTATTCCCTCTCTGGTTAGGGGGTTTATTGGTTAACTGGCCAAGGGACTTGAGTGTCTCGTATTCGTCCTTGGCATTCTTCAGTGCGTCTTCGACCGCCTTACCAAACAGATCGGCTTCCACCGGTTTGTCCAATAATGATGCCTGGGTTTCTGCTTTAAAACCAGACTGCCGTAACCACGCATGTCTCTTGATAACAGTGCCTTCTGCTATCAATCTGCCTGCGTTGTCCGCGGCGTCAAAGGTTGCTTTCAAAATGCAACCAGACACGGCTCTACCCTCTGAGGAAATCCGAGCTAACTGGCCCTTTAAAGGTTCAGGAGCAGAGGCTATGAGTGCCGCGACTTCTTCCCACTGATGGCAGTTGTAGCTGGTCAACAGGGTGGTGGAGTTTGCAATCCTTGCTTGATAGGCGGACGTTGAGGCTACTTTCCTGCCGAAACCATATAGTTTTTTGCTCTCCTTGTCGAGAGGGGCTTCGGCCCATAAGGGTGTTCCAGCCCTCTTACGAGTGTTAGTGACAACTAGGGAGTCTGGCTTCAGATGTCTCTTATATAGAGAGGGTCAGAATGGGCTGCCCTGAAACGTTTTTCAACCCTGGGATTGACTGCTCTGGTGAGGTTCGGGTTCACCAGGGATGGGTCTATTCTTCGCTGAATGGACTTAAGGATAGGGATGGTCTGGGCAACAGGCCTCCTTTCTCCCACTAACTCCTCTGCGAAGTCCCTCTCCTCCTGGACACCGTGGGTGTCAATATGGAAATGTTCTGCTGCAAGTGCGAGAACCTCGTTTAGGAGGGGTTGGTTATCGACAGGGGAGTCGGTAACCGGGGCTTCGTTTTCTACCGGGGAATCTACTCTACGTTTCCAGTCCTCCTCTTCCTCTTCTTGGTCCTCATCATCCCCATAGTAGCCCGTCCAGGTTTGCTCTTCTACCATGCCAAATTCTTGGTCCTCACCAAAGGAGGCCTCTCCTTGATAAAGTGAGTATGGTCTGGAGTATGGTTGTACCTCGAAGGGGTCTGTAGACCTCATCGGTGTTTCAAACCAGGGTTTCTTATCGGGGGGATAGGATCATTAGAGCCTGAGGGTGTCACCCCTTGTGGATCATACGAAAGGAAATGTTCTGGATTTTTATCGTAAAAATCAGCCAAAGAAGACATCCTTGACATGACCCTATCCATGTCTTCACTCGACCATTTTTTGGAACTGCGAATGACTCAGCAAGTCTCGGATTTATCTTGAGAAGATTTGCTGGTTTTAGACATATCAGCAGACCTGGTTTTGTCTGTCTGTTTAGGGGGAGTGGTGTGGTTCTCAGGTGTGGAAGAGTGCAAAGGCTGCTTCTTCTGCTGTTCCCTCCCCCCCCCCGTGAGTGGAAAAATGTTTTCCCTGTCCTTTTGTGGCTCCAGAGGTTTTCGATGCCTGGCGTCGAGGATCGGGGGAAGGGTCCCTGTCCTTCGAGCGTGGGACCTCGCTGATTTTAACTGCGGGCTCCGACTCCTGGAGCGCGGCCTGGGGGTGGAAGTCGTCTTCGTCTTCCGACGATCAAACTTCTGTTAGCCTAGGGAGCGAGGCACTCTTGGTAAGAGTGGATGATTGCCTGGAGTCATGCGGCAATCTCGATCGAGAGCGCCCAGAAGACACCGAATCGGACCGTTCTGTTTGTGCCTCTTTCCGAGAACTCGACGTCGTCGAGTCTCGGTTGGACTTCATGTGTTTAGTGTGTGTGGTGTGTGAAGCGCTTGTGTCGCCGGGGGTCTTCCCCATAGCCGCCCTGCCGGACGACCTTCCGAGGTCGGGGACTTGCGCTCAGCTGTCTTTCGACGCCGTAATGCCCTCGCCGTCCGAAAGTACGGCGTTGCTGCCGTCGCTGAAGGCGCCCTCCGCTGCCATGGCCGCCTGCCCGGCGTGGTGGACCCAACGCTTCGTCGAACGGTCCTTAAGTGTCTTAGGTTTAAACCTACTACACGCTCTGCAGTTCGCTTCGGGGTGGTCCCTCGGCAAGCAGAGATTGCACGTGGCGTGCCTGTCGACCCAAGGGTATTTGCGATTGCACTTGGGGCAGAATTGAAAAGGGGTACCCTCCATACGAACCTTGAGGCAGCGGGCTGTTAGTGTAGGAAATGTATAAGGTGTACCTATATACCAAGAGTGTAGAGTATGTACAACCCCCCATTCTCCTTACTTGCAGGGCCGAGGCCAGAGGCCTTCCAAGGCCCGGGCCGAGGCCAGAGGCCTTCAGAGGCCCAAATCCGTCATGCAGCAGCCGACGGTCGATTACTTCTCCAGCCGGCGTCGAGTGTCGAAGTTCGACGTTGGGAAGGGGAAGGATGTAAATAAATTAATATTTTAGCAAAAGTATGGCTATGGCCAGGGGACTCCGCAAACTGCTTCCGACCAGTATGGCGGAAAAAAACAATCTGAGGATCCTAGACGCGTGAGGGATCTTGGGACAGTGGACGTCACACTAGGGATAGTATTACTGGCACGCCCTGTGTCGACGCCCATTTTCGAGTTTCAAAAAAACAAACTAATACTCCGCAGCTTCCACTAGATGTCGGCCTATGCACAGCATGTGATCTAAGCAGATTCCACAAGCCTCAGAAATATATATGAATGCATAAGACAAGCATTAGTCTGTAATAGTGTTTTTGGTGCTTGTATCTGTTTAGAATTGCAAGCTAGGCATATTCAGCTATTTAGTGGTAGGTCCAGAGTACCACACATTGTTTACGTCAGAATTAACAGTAGACATGGGCATTCCCATTACTCTAACCTACACGTGCAAGTTCCCCATACTGACCCCGAGTCCCTCCTCAGAACAACAAATTACTTAGCCTTGGTCATTATCTTTCTATTAGATGTTCCTCCTACAGATTCCGCATCTTAGATAGATCAATATCCTGCTTTGCAGTCTCGAAAATGTTTCAACAGTAGAAGGCGCTGTGCAGAATCGAGTCGATGTCCCTTGACGTTTACCATTCCTGCATCCGGACGCGACATCAAAGACCGTATAAATAGCATGCACTGCATACGTTGCTTTAGTTCATAGTTTTTCGGCTTTCTGCTCAGCTGTCTCGAGAATAGATAACCCACATCGGTGTTGAAAGAAGTATACTAAAAAATTCATCACAGTCAGAGGGGTTGGCTGGGAGAGCGATGAGGAATCCGTGGGAGGAACATCCAGTAGAAGATCAAGTTACTTTTTACCTGGTAACATTCTTTCGATGGGATGTTCCTCCGACGTATTCCTTATCTTTGATAATTCGTCTCCAGCTTGCTGGCCTCGGAAAATTCTCAGTAGAGGGCGCTGCGCATCAACGTCCGTCGAGTTGGTGTCCCCCGACAGCCACCGTATCAGCGCCGACGTCACCATGCCCATAAATAGCCACGCGCAGTGTCTGTTGCTCTGTTCCGTTTTGTAGCATAAGATAAGTCATGCATGAATTAGTTATTGACCTTGAAGGAGCGTAAGCTGCAACCACAAGGGAAGTATTACTGCAGGGATGGATGGGAGGGGCGATAAGGAATACGTCGGAGGAACATCCCATCGAAAGAACGTTACCAGGTAAGAAGTAACTTGTTCTTCGAAGGGATTGTGTCCTCCGACGTATTCCTTATCTTTGATAGACTCCCATAGCAGTGGTGTGTAATTGGAGGTGGGAGTAAAAACGTCATGTTTCCCTTTAGGAATGAACCGAATGTAATACGGCTTTGCCAAACCTATTCTCTTGACTAGAGGAGGAATCCAGGTTGTAAAATTTTGTGAAGACATGTGCGGACGACCATGTGGCAGCTGCACATATGTCTCGAACTGGAACCCCTCTTTGGAGGGCCGAAGAGGCTCCGATACCCCTGGTTGAATGAGCCCTAAGATTTTGAGGAGGCTCTTTCCATGCTAGTTTGTAACATTCCAGAATGGCCAAAATAATCCATCTGGAAATGGTCTGTTTTGTTATCGGTAGTCCCAATTTGTGCCCTGAGTAACCTACGAACAATTGGTCTGCTTGCCTAATCCTAGCAAGTCTGCTGATGTAAAAGCTTAAAGACTGCCTTGGGTCCAGCCTGTGTAGCCTTTCTTCCTCTTTCCCCAGATGGGGAGGAGGATAGCATGAAGGTAAGGTAATTTTCTGAGTGATGTGGAATTCAGAAACCACCTTTGGGAGGAAATTAGGATTCACCTGTAGGACAACTTTGTCTTTATGAAAAATTGTATGAGGGGGGTTTACAAGATAGAGCTTGTAATTCGCTCACCCTTCTAGCAGATGTTAGTGCCACTAATACAGTTTTAAGGGTGAGAAATCTTAGCGAACAAGAGTGGAGTGGTTCGAAAGGAGTACCCATCAGGAAATGTAAGACTAAATTTAAGTCCCATAAGGGAACTTGGTTTTGGAGGACATTAGTTAATCCCTTTAGAAATTGTATTACTACGGGTAATTTGAAATACAATGGCTCCTCTGCAGTGCGTTTGAAGATCGATAGCTCTGCGAGATAGCCCTTGATAGTGGCAACTTGAAGGCCTGAATTTGCCAAATAGAGTAGAAAGGATAACACTGTTGGTGTACCATATGAAAAGGGGTCGATATTCTCTTCTCTACACCAGCTGCAAAATTTGTTCCAACGGCAGCGGTATAAAGACTTTGTTGCTGGCCTTCTGGCCGATAGCAACACCTCCATGACATCAGGGAGGTCCCAATCCTTGTATCTCAACCTTTCAGAAGCCAAGCGTGAAGGTTGAGGGTTCTGATGTCTGGATGGAGAACCTGACCTCCCTTTTGTGAGAAGATTCTCTTTGAGTAGAAGGCGGATTGGAAGGCAGATGGACATGTCCAGAAGGTCTGGGTACCACGTTCTCCTGGCCCAGTCTGGGGCAATTAGGATCATGGTCCTCCGGAATCTTCTCAACCTCCTGATCATTTGAGGAATGACAGGGACTGGTGGAAACGCGTACAGGAGTGGAAACTCCCAGTCCACTACGAACGCGTCCCCGAGAGCTCCTCTCGGGGGAAATTCCCTTGAACAAAACAGATCGCACTTCCTGTTGGTACTGGTGGCAAACAGATCCACTTGAGGGGTTCCCCAAAGGGCAAAGATCTCCGTAAGGACTTCCTGAGCTAGTTCCAACTCGTGGGAGACTGTGCCCTGCCAGCTCAGAACGTCCGCCGTCAAGTTCTTCTCTCTGGCTAGGTGAACTGCCGATAGAGAGATTCCTTCTTGAATTGCCCAAAACCAGAGCTGCATTGCCTCTCTGCACAGTGGCAGTGATCCCACGCCTCCTCTTTTGTTGAGGTAGTGCATGGCCACTGTATTGTCCGTCATTAACAGGCCATTTTTTCCCCGTACTGATGGCAGGAAAGCTTTCAGCGCTAGTCTGATAGCTGTCAGCTCCAATAGGTTGATGTGTAGTCTGGACTCCGATGGAGACCAACGACCGCTGATGGTCAAGTCGTTGGCATGGGCTCCTCACCCCGTGAGTGAGGCGTCCGTGACTACTGTCATCTCCGGCCATGGTTGCCAAAACAGTTCTCCTTTCAAAATGTTCTCTCGATAAGCCCACCATTGAAGGTCTCGGGCTACCTTGTCTGTAATCCGAAGGAGATCTGTCATTTTTCCTGAGAACTGCGACCACTGGGTTCTTAGTGCCCACTGGAGAGATCTCATTCTCAGGCGAGCCTCTGGCACAAGGAAGATGCAGGATGCCATGAGGCCTAGCAACCTCAAAAAGTCGAAGGCTGGGAGATGTTGGGCATTTTGAAACTTGGTCACCACCTGCAGAATATCTTGAGCCCTCACCTCTGGTAGCAAGGCTTTTCCCAGAGAAGTGTCCAGGACCGCTTCGATGAACTGAAGTCTCTCTGATGGTATCATCTGTGACTTCAAGTTGAGGGAGAAGCCCAGTTTGTGAAGGAAGTGGCAAACATGATCTAGCTGTATCTGAGCTTGTTCCAAAGATACAGCCCTGATCAGCCAATCGTCCAGGTAGGGGTAGACATGAATCCCTCCCCTCCTTAGACTTGCCGCCACTACGACATTAACTTGGTGAAGACCCTCGGGCGGAGGTCAGCTCAAATGGCAGAACTCAAAATTGACAATGAGAGCCGCCAATTGCGAACCTCAGGTATTTCCAGTGTTTGAGATGGATTGGCACATGGAAATAAGCATCCTGGAGGTCCAGAGATACCAGCCAGTCCTGGAGCTGGAGGGCCTGAAGGATCTGAGAGAGAGTTACCATCTTGAACTTGTCCTTCCTGAGGAACTTGTTCAATTCTCTTAAGTCCAAGATAGGTCTCAGTTCTCGGTCTTTCTTCGGTATGAGAAAGTAGGGGGGGAGTACCAGCCCTTGTTCCTCTCCGCTACAGGTACCGGTTCTATGGCACCTTTCTCTAGCAGGTCTACAATTTCCTGTAAGAGGAGCGGATCTGGAACTTTCAGAGAGCTGTTCCCCGGTGGATGACTGAGGGATGCGTAGAAAAGGCAGGCAGTAACCTTTGACAACTGTCTCCAATGCCCAAGCATCTGACGTAATAGCCTGCCATTCCGTCAGATGTGGAGTTAACCTGCCCCCTACTGGTGGTCTTGTGAGGAGAGTCCTCAGAGCGGTTTGGAGGCGGCTGATGCAGATGCCGAGGGTAAAGAGGCACCTGCTGCTGCGGCTTTTGTATTTTTAACCCGTCCACCTCGGGTGAATTTTTTCTGACCCCTTTGAACCGGCTGTCCTCTGCCTCTTCCGAATGCGGAATAGAAGCGAAAGGACTTACCTCTCCAAGAGGTTCCTGAAGGGCGATATGGTGTCTGACGGATTGCAGCTCCCAGGGATTTTGCTGCTGCCTTTGATGTTTGAAGCTTTTCTAAACTGTCATACACCTTCTTACCAAACAAAGAAGAGCCGTCAAAGGGCATATTCAAGTGTCTGCTTTACACATCTGGAGCAAAACCAGACTTTCGCAACCAAGCAAATCTCTGGGTTGTTGTACTTGCTGCCATGGCCCTGCTGATGCTGTCAGCAGAATCTTCGCACATAGTAAACATCATTAAGGATGGTAAAGACACAAACGCTTCCCTTTCTTCTCCCTCCGGGAAGCAGTCAGCCGCTGATGAAGCACACTCCCAAAGTGTGTGGCTGAACCTTGCGAGCGTACAAGTAGCATTGATGGATTTCAACGCCATGCTACATGCAGAAGAGACGTTTTTGGCCATAGAGTCATATCTCTGGTCATCCCTGTTCTGTGGAACAGTAGGGTAAGCCGATTAACTACCTGATGAAGTTGCTGCCTGAACAACCAGACTCTCCGGAGTTGGGTGTTTGGTTTGGATAAATATTCAGGGTCAGCAGTAGACACCCTAAACTTGGCTCATATTTTTTTGTTAACTGCCGGGATAACCTCAGGGGTTTCCCAGTTTGCCAATATTTTCCTTTGTAATGCCGCATGAAATGGCACCACAGGATCCTCCTGTGGACCTTTAACCAAAATGTCTGAGGTCGTCTTGCTGAAAAGCAGGTGAGGGTGTAGACCACCCCATAAACTCCATTATCCTTGCCATCAAGGTTCTATAAGGGGTTTCAACATGTTCCCCTGGGTCTGGTTTGGCAAATTCCACTTCTGGGGAAGTGTCCAAACCACTTGCTTCATGTAAGGATTCTTGGAGGTCCTTAAAACCTACCTTCCTCAGAGGTAAATTCCTCTGGAACAGGAGTTGCAGATCCCTGCAACTCAAAAGGTCTCTCCTGATCCGAACTCTCCCCTGCTTCATAAATAGATGCTAAGGCTCTGGAATGATCAGATCTTGGAAAAGGTACAAATCCCATTTCCAGAGCAGAAGGGGCCAAATTCGTCATAATTGGCTGAGACAACGTCGACGCGGACGTTAAAGGCTTTGAAGCCATCGAAAAAGGCGTTGAGAAAATTGGTAGAGACCGCGAGAACCTCTAGAGTATCGAATTCTACTCGAGGTTGTCGACAACATTCTCGTGATCGAGGCTCTGGGTATGGCCATTGGCTGTGAGGTGGCCGTGGGTTTGTCCTTTCTCGGCGTCCAAGACGGCGTTGAATCGACTGACCTGTGCGTCGAAGAACCCTTCGATAATGGCGTCGAAGAACTCTTTGATAATGGCGTCGAAGACGCAGATCTATGCGTCGAAGGGATCTTCGACGACGGCGAAGACGCGACTTTGCCCTTACTCGAGGGTTCGTGACGCTCTCGAGTAGCTTCTTTCGCCAGGTGCTGCGACTCGCTGCGTTTTGATTTTTCGGGTCTTTCACCCAGGGTATCACCCTCAGCAGTCTTCGAGAGGGTCGAGGCCGCTTTCTCGAAGACGCCAAGCATCTTTTTCCTGAATTCCTCCCACTCAGCCTGAGAGCTATGTTTTGTGGGGTAGGAGACCCTTTTCGGGGAAGAAGACGAGGAAGGGGATCTTCGACGTCTTTTTGAATGCTTAGATCTCGAATAGTGATGGGAACTGCTTCGAGACCTAGAACCAGAATGTCTTGTGATGGCGAGGAGACTAATGTCTTGACTTCGCCGAGGAAACTTTCGAAGAAGTTTTAACTGCCTACCTCTCTCGAGCTTCCCCTTACGCTCCTTCAAGGCTTTCACCGTCATGGACATGCAGTCCTCGCACTCCAAACAATGGTGCTCGACTCCCAGGCACCACAAACAGATCCTGTGAGGCTGCGTCAACGACATTTTCTTTCCACAGTCTCGGCATTTTTTGAAGCCGGACCGTGGAGTCGTCGGTTCGGATGAGGAAGCCATCGAGTACGAGTCGGTATTCGAGGAATAATTAAGTATATTTGACTGAAGAACTGAGCAACGATATTCCGAGGCACCACGAAGCGCGGAAAAATGGAACTGAGCAACGGACACTGCGCGTGGCTATTTATGGGAATGGTGACGTCAGCGCCGATATGGTGGCTGTCGAGGGACACCAACTCGACGGACGTCGATGCACAGCGCCCTCTACCGAGAAAAAATATTTCCGAGGCCAGCAAGCTGGAGACGAATTATCAAAGATAAGGAATACGTCGGAGGACACAATCACTTCGAAAGAACATTATCTGGGCTAAGTAATTTGTTCTTCTAATGGATTGTTTCCTTCCATAGATTCCTAGTCTTAGATAGACTCCCATAGCAGTTTTGGAGATAGAGAAGTGGATTTTTGTATAATTTTCTTATTGAGTAATATTGTGCAGAAACCCTCTTCCAAATCGAGCGTCCTAGCCAGAGTGTCGAAGCAATAATGCTTTGAGGAAGTGTTGAGTGAGGACCAAGTTGCGGCATTGCAAATGTCCTGCACTGGAACACCTCTTTGGAGAGTTGAAGTGTGAAGTGGTTGCCACTCTCTGGTGGAATGGGCTCTTACGTTCTAAGGGACATCTTTTCCCGCAATGGAGTAAGCACTCTGAAATGCATAGGATGATCAAACGCGATAAAGTTTGTTTGGGCACGGCTTGCCCTAGCCCGTGGCTGGTACAACCAATAAATAATTTGATCCTCTTGCCTGACATTTGCCATCCTAGAAATTTAGAAACGAAACTAAGAGCCCTTTTAGAGTCAAGCCTGTGTAACCTCTTCATCCTTACAAGGGTGAGGTGGTGGATAAAAAGGTGGTTAAGTTATTTTCTGTGTTAGATGGAATTCAGACACTACCTTGGGAAGGAAGGAGGGAGGGACAAACCATCAAAACGACCTTCTCCTTGGAGAATATAGTGAATGGTGGTTTATATGACAAAGCTTGAAGCTCACTCAATCTGCGAGCAGAAGTGATGGCTACCAAAAATGTTTTTCTAGGTCGGAGAGGAAAAGAATGGAGACGTCAAATAGAGCTTCCATTAAAAAGGTTAGTACATGGTTTAAATCCCAGGATAGAACCAGAAATGGTACCGGTGGGAATGTATTTGTCAGCCCTTTCTGGATTTGTTTGACAATCAGCATCTTAAAGTACAAGCCTTGTTCTGGCGTGCTTTAAAAAATTTGACAACGCCGCCAGGTGACAGACACCTGAATCCCCTGATGGGCTAGGTGCAGTAAAAAAGAAAGCAATGCTAGTGTATTGCAAGAAAAATAATCTATATTTTAAACCTACAGCAGATGCAAAACTGCAGCGGTAGTGCTACTGTTGCTGTCTTCTAGCCGAAAACAACAACTCCATCATGTCTTCCGGGAGGTCCCAATCTTTATATTGTAACCTCTTTGAAACCAGGGTTGAAGGTTAAGAATTCTGATTCCTAGGTGAAGAAGACAGCCTCCCACTTGTGAGAGTAGGTCCACTCTCTGGGGAAGACAGAATAGGGGGCAGATGGACATGTCTAGAAGGTCCTGATAACGTCCTCCTGGCCTAATCCGGAGCAATCAGGATCATGGATTTTTCAAAACTTCCCCAAGCTCCTGATGACATGAGGAATGACAGGGGCTGGTGGGAACGTGTACAGGAATGGAAATTCCAAGTTCACTACGAAATCGTGCCCCAGACCTTTGAGGAAATTCCCTTGAGCAGAACAGGTCACATTTCCGTTTCATACTTGACGCACACATATCTACTTAAGTGTTCTCCAAAGGGTGAAGATCTCTAGAAGGACTTCCTGAGCCAATTCCACCATCATGCTCTACCTGCTCAGAGAATCTGCCGCCGTATTCTCTTCTCTGGCTAGGTGAACTGCTGACAGAGATCCCGATTTGTAGCGCCCAAAACCAGAGCTGCATTGCCACCCTGCACAGTGGTAGTGAACCTACACCACCTCTTTTGTTGAAATAACGCATGGCCACTGTGTTGGTCTAGTTCCAGAAGAGTGTTCACTCGGGGGACAATCTGGGGGCCTTTATAGAAATGAGAGACTGTACCCCCGGGCCACTGTCTGTAGTGCCCATTTATCTGAAGCAATGAAATGCCATTCTTGCAATGCTGGGTTAACTTGCCTCCCACCGGAGTCCCAAGGCTCAGAGGTTTTGGGGTTCTGGCAGAGGGCAGTAAGGAGGTGGCTGTCTGAGCAGTCTTTCCTCCATGGCCTCTGGGGACCCGCAAGAACCTCCTTTTCCATTTCTGGGTAGCCTGACCCTTCCCCATTGGCCAAAATAGCAGTAGTAGCAAAAGGAATGCCCTCTCCAAACATGCCTAGGTGGGTGGGTGTTTTTGTGGTCGACGAATGGCTGCCAATAAAGATTTCACTGCACCCTTTGAAGCATGTAGTTTTTCTATGCGGTCATCTGCCTATGGTCCGAAAAGGTTGGATCCACTAAAGGCCATTGGTAGGAGCCATGATTGGACGTCAGGGGAAAAACCAGACTTGCATAACCACGCAAATCTCTTGATCACTGCACTCAAGCTCATAGACCGTCTGGCACAGTCTGAAGCATCAAGGTCTGATTAAAGGGACTGACAGGAAGCCTCCTTACCATCATTGATTAGATTATTGAAGCCATATCTCCGCCGCCTGTTCAGGAATGTTTTCTGCTGCCTGGGAAATGACATGCCATAATATGTACGAGCACAAGAAGCATTGATGGCTTTCAGTACCATGCTTCCAGCATGCTTTTCCAGTATTTCTGATCCCAAACTGGGGGGATGGTCAGATAAGATTGGCCCGGGAGGATAGCTCAGCAGCAACGTGCTTGCCTTGGAAGCAAGACGACATGAAGCAACACAGCTTCGATCCCCGGGTCCGCGCTTAGAAACCTCTGGGTATTAAGCGCGTTATAAATAACCTATCATATCATAAACTGCGGCCTTTGAGGTGACCTCGAACTCTCTGGTAAAGGGTGCCTGGAAAGGAAGTCCGGGTCAACAGAAGGTCTGTACTTCTTCAAACTCCTTGTTCACAGCAGGAGTGGTGTCAGGTTTTTGACAGTTTTCCAGAATAAGGTTCCTTAGCACTACATGGAAGTGCAGCACAGGCTCCTTTGGAAGGCCCCTATCCAAAATGTCTTTAAGGCCATCCTAGTTAATGTCCTTTGCAGGACGCCCTCAACCCAAATACAAAATCACCCTATTCATGACCACCCTAAATGCTGATTATAATAATTTGTTTTTTATATAGCGCTTTAAAGTGAGTGTCTGGTGTAGAAAATTCAACCTCAGGAAAGGTATCCTGACCACTTGCTTCTTTTAGGCAAATGGCTAGGTTTAAGCCTGGATTGGTCCGAGACCAATTCCTCTGAACATTTGGAGTTCCAAAATGTTCCCATCTGAAGGGCACGTTGTCATCTTCCTCCTCCTAGATGGACCCAAAAGATCTGAAGTAACAGGTCTTCGATTTGGGTTTAAAACTCAAAGTTGCCTCTGATGCCGATGTCAAAGGGCCCTTTGAGGAGGAAGTCATAAAAGCTTTTTATTTCCATGAAGTCTCCGTGGTCGACGCATTTAACACAACATGCCTGAGGTCTTCAGACTCAGGCTTTTTGGCTTGCGGGTCAAAGCCTTGCTGGATTCCCTGCCTGTCTTGGAAGACACAGTGGATTCAACAGCATTTTATGGATCTTTCGAGGGACCAAGAGAGGCCGCCTTTTTTGACATCCATCTTTTCTATGCACTTTTGCCACTCTGTCACAGAAGCAGTCTTATCTGGAAAACGTGTCGGGCAAGGAGATGGAGGATAAGGAACAAGGGTTTCTTTGACTTCTTCCGTGACGACGAAGAGGAATGAGGACAGGAATAGCCCCTGGATCTTGACTGTTTAGAATGTCGTTTCTTGGGCCCTTCTGGAGATTTGACTCCAGTGGCACTTCTACCTTTGAAAGATTTCCTCTTCGAAGGTGTGGAAGACAGACGTGAAAACCGACAGACCTACTGTGAGCTTCGATATGCTTTCCTTCAAGGTCTTATCATCGATTGCCAGGAGCCACACTATTATGTCAGGTTCTTCGCCAAAGGCACCAGCAACAAATCCTGTGCAGATCAGTGATCAACACCTTCAAATCACAGTCTGCAAATCTCCTTAAAGCCTTTTTTTGGCATAGACATCGTGAAGAATGTTCTCAAAAAGAGTAAAGACTTAGTCGAGAGATTCGCTGTGGCGAGTCGAACCGTTCCAAGAGCAAGCTGTGCATGTGGAAAAACTTAACTGAGGCAACGGGCGCATTGCATGCTATTTTTACTGTCAAACGTCACATCCGGATGCAGGAATGGTAACCGTCGGGTGACATCAAGTTAATGCCACACAGTACCCTCTGGTGTCGAAATACTTGTGAGATAGATAGATATACAATACATTACTCACCGTAATCGTATTTCTGATGCTTGTATCTGCTTAGGTTCACATGCTGTGCATAGGCCGACATCTAGTGGAAGCTGTGGAGTATTACAGTTTCTTTTTCGAAAGTGGAGCATGTATGTGACAATTGTGGAAGGAGTGCAATCAATTGGGTTGATTTGCTTATTCTGGCACCAGATAACAAATCTTTTCCATTTGTCAAAGTAGCAGTGCCTCGTGTTTGGCTTCCTAGATTCCCTTAGGATGTCCATACATCTCTGCGGTAAATTGAGATGTCCAAACTCTATGACCTCAGGAGCCATGCTGCCAGGTTCATTGAGTTGGGTTGAGGATGCACCTTCTGACCTTGGTGCTGGGACAGTAAGTTGTGCCAGCCCGGGAGTTTGATGGGTTCGCATACCGCTAGTCTGCGTAAGTGCGGGAACCACGGGTGTCTCGCCCACATGGGAGCAACTAGGACGAGCGTCATCGATTCTCTGTTCATCTGTTGACCACCTTCCTGATGAGGCGTTGGTGGAAAAGCATACGCAAACATCCCTGACCAGTTCATACACAGGGCGTTCTCCTGGGAGTCTGCTTCGGGGTACCTGGATGCGAATCCTGGGCATTGTCTGTTTTCGCTTGTGGCGAATAGGTCTATAGTGGGGAAACCCCACAGAGAAGAGATCTGCGATTTCTCTGTGTAGACACCATTCGTGTTCCTCTGGGAGGGGGTCTCTGCTCAAAGCGTCCGCCAGAGAATTGAGATCCCCTGGAACATGTTGAGATGACAGGAATATGTTCGGTCTGAGTGCCCATATCCAAATTTTCTGGGCAAGCTTGGACAGATTTGGCGAACAAGTCCCTCCTTGTTTGTTCAGGTAAAACATGGCTGTTGTGCTGTCTGTCCGGATCTCCACTGAAAGATTCTACAGGTAGGGCTCGAATGCTTGAAGCGCTCTGAATACTTCCAGATGCTCTAACAAATTGATCTGATTCTTGGCTACTGAGTCAGACCAGAGAGCTGTGTGGTGGAGATGGTGTGCTCCCCACCCTCACAGGCATGCGTCCGTCGTGACTACAGCCTGTATCTCGGGATCGTAAAAAGGTTTCCCCTTGGACAGAATTTTCTCTTGTCCACCAGTGAAGGCTTTCTACAAGTGTTGGCGAAACGACCACTAGACCGTCCCACTGACCACTTGCCTGAGACCACTGTTTCGCCAACCATTCCTGCATGGGACGCATGGGACGCAGGCGCACGTGGGGTAGCAGGTAAATGCATGACGCCATCATGCCCAGCAAACGCATAGCTTTGCGTACCGTTATCTGGCGACCGGCCTGATATTGCGGAATTTGCAGCAGTATATTCCGAATTCTTTCCTCTGATGGAAAAGCCAACCCCTCGTGTGTTTAGGACAGCTCCTAGGAACTGTTTGGAGGTGCTTGGCACCAGACTTGACTTTCTCGTTTATGGAGAAACCCAATTCGAAGAGGAGGTCGATCGTTCTTTGAATGTTTGTTCTGCAAATTACTGGGGTCTCTACCGTGATGAGCCAGTCGTCCAGGTAAGGGTACACTGGGATTGCCCCCCTGCGTAGGTGTGCCGCCACCACCGCCAGTACCTTGGGGAATACCCTTGGAGCCGGGGCTATGCCGAAGGGCAGTACCTTGAACTGGTAGTGCTGACGGTCCACCTTGAAGCGCAAGTATCTTCTGTGCGCTGGGAACATGGAAATATGAAAATAGGCATCTTTCATGTCCAATTTGCTATGTAATCCCCCTTTTTTAGGAGTAGTCATGCGAAATTTTTGGGGCTTGACATACTTGTTTGCAGGCCGTAAGTCCAATACTGGGCGCATTGTCAAAACTTTTTTTGGCACAAGGAAGTAAGTTGAATAAATACCCTTGTTTACCTGGTGTCCCGGGAGGAGTTCTATCGCATCCTTTGCTAGAAGTTTGTCGATTTCTTCGGGGAGGATCTTCTGTTGGTCTAATGAGTGTACTTTTTGTCATGGAGGGTGGTTTCGGGGAAGCTCTAACAGTTCTATGCAGTATCCTGCGGACACTGTGGACACCACCCATCTGTCTGATGTGATCCCTTCCCAAGCTTGGGTGAAGTTGGAAATGCGTCCCCTACTGGGGATGCGTGAGAAGGGACACTGAACGGAACGTCCCTGTTTTGGGGGAGGCGTGCCGCTGCCTCTACTGGGGCTGCCTCTACCCCTACCACAACCTCTCTTGTTACCCCTGCCGTAACCCTGGGTAGACTGCTGGTTGTTGTTCCATGGTGTACCCTGCCCCTGGGAATAATTGGAGCCTCTCAGGGAATTTTGGCCGCGTGGGCGATGAAAATTGCCATTCTCCTTTGATTCGGGGGTTTGTTGGTTAATTGGCCTAGGGATTTAAGAGTCTCGTACTCATCCTTGGCATTTTTTAGCGCATCCTCTATCGCCTTGCCAAACAGTAGATCGGGCTCCACCGGTTTGTCTATTAAAGATGTTTGGGTCTCGGGTTTGAACCCCGATTGCCTTAACCAAGCATGTCTTTTGATAACAGTGCTCTCTGCTATCAATCTGCCGGCGTTGTCCACGGCATCAAATGTTGCTAAGATGCAACCGGACACGGTTCTTCCCTCGGACGCAACCCTTGCCAACTGGCTTTTTAAGGGTTCTGGGGCGGAGTCGATGAGTGCTGCGACTTCTTCCCACTGGTGGCAGTTGTAACTCGCCAGTAGGGTGGTGGAGTTGGCAATCCTTGCCTCGTAGGCGGAAGTGGAGGCTACTTTCCTACCCAAACCATAAATCTTTTTGCTCTCCTTGTCGGGAGGAGCTTCAGAAGAGGATAGGGGCGTTCCCGCCCTCATTCGGGTGTTTGTCATTACCAGGGAGTCCGGTTTCAGATTCCCCCTTATGTACAGTGGGTCTGATAGGGCTGCCCTGAATAGTTTCTCGATCCTGGGGTTTACCCCCCCTGGTGAGGTTAGGATTTACAAGGGAAGGGTCTATTCTCCTTTGTATAGATTTGAGGATAGGAATGGCCTGGGCAACAGGTCTCCTTTCTCCCACTAATTGCTCGGCAAAGTCCCTCTCTTCCTGTGCTCCCTGGGTGTCAATGTGGAAGTGTTCTCCTGCCCTGGACAGAAATTCATTCAGGAGAGGTCGGTTGTCGACAGGGGAGTCGGTAACCGGGGGTTCTTGGTCTACTGGGGAGTTTACCCTGTATGTTTCTGGGTCGTCCTCGTCCTCCTTTTGGTCCTCGTCATCCCCATATTAGCCCGTCCCAGTTTGGTCTCCCAACATGCCCAAATATGGATCCTCAATAAAAGGTGGATCCTCATTATATTGAGAGTAGGGCTGTATACAGAAAGGGTCCGAAGACCGTGTTGGTGTTTCAACCCGGGACTTCTTACTTGGGGGTAGCGGGTCCCTAGAGCCTGAGGGTGATGCCCCATCAGGGGTATACGAGAGGAAGTGCTCAGGATTCTTGGCATAGAAGTCTGCCAATGATGACATTCTAGACATAACTGTCTGTGTCGTCACTAGACCATTCCTTCGAGCTGGGAATGACCCTTTCCTGGGAGAGTTTCCCTGTACTATCCTGACTGGACCCATGGGTTTGTGCAGGGGTCTTTAAAATGACAGAAGACTGAGACCGGTCTGTTTCTGTGGAGTAGAAGACTGACCTTTCTGACTGCTTCTGGGGTGTGGAAGAAGGTAGAGAATGCTTCTTTTTTTGTTTTTCCCCCCTCCCCGTGGACGGAAGAGTTTTCCCTGTTTTTTCGCCCCTTCGGAGCTTTTCGACGTATGGCGTTGAGTTTTGGGGTAGTGTCCGAATCTCTCGAGTGTGGAGGTTGGGACTCGGGAACCGCCGTTACGCGGTCTGCTGACGCCGACTCCTGGAGTGCAGCCTGGGGATAGAGGTCGGCTTAGTCTTCCGACGATCAAACCTCTGTTACCTTAGGGAGCGAGGCACTTTTGGCAACAGTGGATGGCTGCCTGGAGTCATGCAGCGATCTAGATCGAGAACGCCCAGAGGACACCGATTCGGTGGACCGTTCTCTGTGTGCCTCTTTCCGAGAACTCGACATGCGCGCCGAGTCTCGGTGGGACTTAGCGTGTTTGTTGGAAGTGCTGTGGGTAGTGCTTGTGTCGCCGGGGGTTTTCCCCAATAGCCACCCTGCCGGACGACCTTCCGAGGTCGGGGACTTGCGCTTGGCTGTCTCTCGACGCCACGTTGCCCTCGCCGTCCGAAAGCACTGTGTCGCTGCCATCGCTGAAGGCGCCCTCCGCTGCCATGGCCTCTTTACGCCTGGCGTGGTGGGCCCAACACTTGATCGAACGGTCCTTTAGTGTTTTCGGTTTAAACCTACTACACGCTCTGCAGGTTGACTCGGGGTGGTCCCTCAGCAAGGAGAGGTTGCACGTGGCGTGTCTGTCAACCCAAGGTTACTTGCAGTTGCACTTGGGCCAACATTGGAAAGGGGTACCCTCCATACACACCTTGTGGCAGCGGGCTAGTGTGTGTAGGAAAAGTGCCTATATATATATATATATATATATATATATATATATATATATATATATATATATATATATATATAATGTAGAGATGTGTGCCACCCCCCCACTCTCCCTACTTGTAGGGCCGAGGCCAGAGGCCTTCCAAGGCCCGGGCAGAGACCAGAGGCCTTCCGATGCCCAAGTCCGTCGTGCAGCTGTCGACGGGTGATTTTTCTCTCCGGCGTCGAGTGTCTAAGTCGGTGTCTCGACGTTGGGGTGGAGAAATGTTGAAATATTAAGATTTTTCTTAAGAATTATGGCTAAGGCCAGGGAACTCCACGGGATGCTTCCAATCAGTATGGCGGATAAAAACAATCTGAGGGTCCTAGATGCGTGAGGGATCATGGGTACAGTGGACGTCACACTAAAGATAGTATTACTGGCACGCCCTGTGTCGACGCCCATTTTCGAGTTTCGAAAAACAAACTAATACTCTGCAGCTTCCACTAGATGTCGGCCTATGAACAGCATGTGATCTAAGCAGATTCCACAAGCCTCAGAAATATATATCTCCCCTGTGGGAGGACACAATTCATGAGAGTAATGTTTTCTGTGACATGATTGAGAGCATTGTATGAGGGAGTACCTACACACCGAAAATGGAGGTGGGAGGGAGCATGGGATTCTAAACTGATAGAATCACCAGACATACTATTACAGAGTAAAATTTGTATTCTGGGGCTTGTGAGTGTTTAGATGGAACAAGTTATTTACCTGTAACTGTTGTTCTCCAGCTGTTACTCACCACTCCGAAATAGGCCGAAGATGCAGAGACGTGACCTTTGAGATGATGGTGGTGGTACAAGAATCGATATTCAGCCTTCCATCCCAGTTCCCCTGAATACAATACTCAGGCTTCCTCAAAGAGGGGCTCTTTTGCACAATGTACCTCTCTGCTGTTTCAGTTGAGACAGACAGAGGTGTCAATTGAATAAAAGAGCGGGGAGAACACTCACCGCCAATACCAATGCTGCAAAGGAATACAAAGATATTAGACAGTGTTGAGGTAAATGCAAGTGATTAGAACAGTTGAATTAAATGGGCAACTACCTAGATAGGTATTGGAGTGGAGCTTCCCCGGGGTGGATCTACAAGGAATAAAACAAAATGAGTGGAAATGGTCTAATTCAATATTGGTCCCAACTATATATAGAATTGTGACAAGAAAATGTGTGGAGTCACAAACAAAGTACTTGTGCGCTATTTATCACTACTATATTCAGAAAAGACGTGTCTAGCAGCAATTCCATACCCACCAACCCATCCACAGAGGCTGGCAAAAATTAACAATAGTATAATGAAAACGGGGGTAGGAATGCGCTTGACACTGTTAAACTAAAGTAAATCAACAGTCTTGCTGAATACAATGTTTTTAATAATAAAACTTTCTTTGAAGAACAGCCGACACGTGTTTCGACACTTCTCGTTTTCAAGGCTGGTTAACACACATCGTAAATAAGAATAATATAGATATTCAAAAAGATAACAAAGAAATAATCATTGAATACATAGTAGTGGAAAAATAATCGTTAAAATAAAGTACACATCGATATTCCAAAAAGGTAACGGAAATGCAAAATTAAAATAAAATGAATAAACATACCAGGAAAACAAGCAGAGGGCGAGGTACAGCAGTTGTGGATCAGTAAAAACACAGTGAAATCAAAAATGACAAGAAGAGAAACGATTTAGAAAAAGATATAGACAATGTTTAGATGAGAAATCATCCATACGTATTACAGTATTACATACGTATTACAGTTGGTACTCAAATATCATCTTAAAACTGACTGTAGCCAGCACCCCGTGGCACAACCACATGCGAGCCCAGACACCAGACAAAAACAAAGTGCTAATCACAGTCCAGAGTAACCCAAAATTAAATGGAGGGATATTGTAAATACAGCATCAGCTAATATTACGTGATACTAAATGATTAAAAGATACCAATAATATAGAATAGCATAAGGATAATGCAAAATTCCTTTCGATGATGATATAATACAGAAAAGTCACTTACCACACAAAACTAAAGATCATCAATTAGCTGGTTATATCCTATTCAAAGTAAAAATATATAAAACAAAAATAGAATTCAGTACAGGAGCTATGGAATCAATTGAACAAAATGATGAGGACTAAAATAAAACACTCACCGGATCAAAATATTGAAAAAGTTCCCATCACTTGGGAAATATGGCGAAATGCAAAAGAACAAGGTACTAGTTGCCGTATTGGCCGACTGAATTATATAGCCTGAAAAGAAACCGGATCTAATAAGAAAGCTGTCGATTTCAATCAGTTAAAGGTTAAATATTCACAAAGAGGAAATTACTTACTCGATGTATCGAGTGAGAAACATATATACCAGGATAAATTCAACCGTCAATGATCGAAAGCTTCCAAAATAAAGTGTGTCGCTAAAGACGTCACAGAAGTGACGGCGACGTAAGTGGAGACGCGTTACGTCGCTCTAGTGACGTATTGTATCAACAAGGTGACGGTGGCCGTACGTGGTGCGCCCCGGTCGCAGGCTATGACGTCAGATATCAACATAGTTTCGAAAAGGTGACTTACAGTGCCCGATAATTGCCGGAAAATCCTCACCACCATTTAACGTGAACTCCATGAATATTGTATACAAACAGATTCCAAATTAGACTAAAGAGTAATATAAAATTTACTGGTGGTCGGACACGCATGAGAGGTGAGCCACGGTGATAACTGGCCACAATCAGATAGATGTTCAAAACAGTGATGCACATGCATGAAAAAAACAACCTTTCTGCTCACAAAATTCAATATTGATAAGGTAAGCCTTATTTAGAGAAAAACATGCATCTCATGATCTGAATTCAACCCACGTGTTGTGCATCTCAAAAGACAAATTAATTTGGCTTCCATCTGTCGCAATTTAAGCTGGAGATTGCCGCCTCTTTTCCCTTTATGTGCTTTCTGCAGACCAATAAAGCGCAAATCAGTGATTGAGTCCAATTGATGCTCTACTTGCCAATGAATTGCTAATGGTGATTTGGGTTCACACATCCTGAGGCTGGCCAAATGTTCCCTGATGCGTATTCGAAGCTGACGGATGGTGCTGCCCACATAGAGTTTGCCACATACACATACAATGGCATATACCACATGGGTGGATCTGCAATTAATGTAGTCCTTAATGGACACTCTAGTTCCAAATTTATCAGTGAAAATTTCACACTTGGGAAACGCCCAGGAACATTGATTGCAATTTCCACATTTACGAAAGCCCGTCAGTTGTTGTAACCAGGAAGTTTCTGTGGTTTTGTTATCAAAGAATGAAGGACTCACCCGTGATTTAATAGTTGGTGATCTTAAAAAAGTAAATTTCGGTTTAGGAGTCAGGTATGGCTCCAGATCCTTATCAAGTCTCAGGATGTGCCAATGTTTGGCAACCAATTTGTACATCATGGAAGAATCAGACGTAAATGGGGTAACAAAAGAAATATGGGGTAAAGAGTCTTTAGATTTGGCTGCCTTGTTCAAGAGGTCTGGTTGAGTGACACCAATGAATTTAGCATGTGCTTCATTGATTACAGAGGCTTTGTATCCTCTGTTCAAAAAACGTTGACTAATAATATTAGATTCTTTGTCAAAGTCGATAGGGCGTGTACAGTTCCGCCTGGCCCTGTGAAACTCACCCGTAGGGATATTATTAATAGTAGTTCGTCGATGGTTGCTCTGTGCTGCTAATATGGAATTCACCTCAGTAGGTTTCCTGTAAGTGCACGTGTAAATTTGTTGATTCTCGACAAATATATGTAAATCCAAAAAGTCAATTTGTTTACAATCAGATTTGCCAGTGAAATTGATCCCAAAGGTATTAGTATTGGCATAAATAAGAAAGTCATTGAAGGTATCCTCAGTGCCTTTCCAAATCAAAAAGATATCATCAATAAAACGTCGCCATGTAACAATGTTGGCATGATACTGATTTTGATTCAAAATATGGGTCTCCTCAAAGTATGCCATAAAGAGATTAGCCAGGGAGGGTGCAAACTTGGCTCCCATGGCATTCTAAAGGATTCTTAACTGATGATGAAAAAGATTTTTTGTTAATTACTGATCCTACCATACCAACTATGTATTTTTTACCTAAAATTCACAAACCTTATGAGATTTTACCTGAGGTCAGACCTATTATGAGCGGTATTCATTGGGCTACAGAGAGCTTGTCTAAATATTTGGATGAAGTGCTGAAACCATATGTAATACGAATGAATTCTTACATTAGAGATAGTACCCATATTCTTCAGGACCTTTTTGCCACTACTTGGCAGTCAGACTTTTTGCTAGCTACCATTGATGTTGTTGCTTTGTACACCAATATTGATCACCATCTGGCATCACTTACATTAGATTATGTTTTTAAAGATTGTTCGGCATCTTATATTGAACATGTCTCTATGCTTAAACAATTTCTCAAATTTGTTCTAGCCAATAATATTTTTCTTTTCAATGACCAATTCTATCTTCAACTGAAGGGAGTAGCCATGGGAGCCAAGTTTGCACCCTCCCTGGCTAATCTCTTTATGGCATACTTTGAGGAGACCCATATTTTGAATCAAAATCAGTATCATGCCAACATTGTTACATGGCGACGTTTTATTGATGATATCTTTTTGATTTGGAAAGGCACTGAGGATACCTTCAATGACTTTCTTATTTATGCCAATACTAATACCTTTGGGATCAATTTCACTGGCAAATCTGATTGTAAACAAATTGACTTTTTGGATTTACATATATTTGTCGAGAATCAACAAATTTACACGTGCACTTACAGGAAACCTACTGAGGTGAATTCCATATTAGCAGCACAGAGCAACCATCGACGAACTACTATTAATAATATCCCTACGGGTGAGTTTCACAGGGCCAGGCGGAACTGTACACGCCCTATCGACTTTGACAAAGAATCTAATATTATTAGTCAACGTTTTTTGAACAGAGGATACAAAGCCTCTGTAATCAATGAAGCACATGCTAAATTCATTGGTGTCACTCAACCAGACCTCTTGAACAAGGCAGCCAAATCTAAAGACTCTTTACCCCATATTTCTTTTGTTACCCCATTTACGTCTGATTCTTCCATGATGTACAAATTGGTTGCCAAACATTGGCACATCCTGAGACTTGATAAGGATCTGGAGCCATACCTGACTCCTAAACCGAAATTTACTTTTTTAAGATCACCAACTATTAAATCACGGGTGAGTCCTTCATTCTTTGATAACAAAACCACAGAAACTTCCTGGTTACAACAACTGACGGGCTTTCGTAAATGTGGAAATTGCAATCAATGTTCCTGGGCGTTTCCCAAGTGTGAAATTTTCACTGATAAATTTGGAACTAGAGTGTCCATTAAGGACTACATTAATTGCAGATCCACCCATGTGGTATATGCCATTGTATGTGTATGTGGCAAACTCTATGTGGGCAGCACCATCCGTCAGCTTCGAATACGCATCAGGGAACATTTGGCCAGCCTCAGGATGTGTGAACCCAAATCACCATTAGCAATTCATTGGCAAGTAGAGCATCAATTGGACTCAATCACTGATTTGCGCTTTATTGGTCTGCAGAAAGCACATAAAGGGAAAAGAGGCGGCAATCTCCAGCTTAAATTGCGACAGATGGAAGCCAAATTAATTTGTCTTTTGAGATGCACAACACGTGGGTTGAATTCAGATCATGAGATGCATGTTTTTCTCTAAATAAGGCTTACCTTATCAATATTGAATTTTGTGAGCAGAAAGGTTGTTTTTTTCATGCATGTGCATCACTGTTTTGAACATCTATCTGATTGTGGCCAGTTATCACCGTGGCTCACCTCTCATGCGTGTCCGACCACCAGTAAATTTTATATTACTCTTTAGTCTAATTTGGAATCTGTTTGTATACAATATTCATGGAGTTCACGTTAAATGGTGGTGAGGATTTTCCGGCAATTATCGGGCACTGTAAGTCACCTTTTCGAAACTATGTTGATATCTGACGTCATAGCCTGCGACCGGGGCGCACCACGTACGGCCACCGTCACCTTGTTGATACAATACGTCACTAGAGCGACGTAACGCGTCTCCACTTACGTCGCCGTCACTTCTGTGACGTCTTTAGCGACACACTTTATTTTGGAAGCTTTCGATCATTGACGGTTGAATTTATCCTGGTATATATGTTTCTCACTCGATACATCGAGTAAGTAATTTCCTCTTTGTGAATATTTAACCTTTAACTGATTGAAATCGACAGCTTTCTTATTAGATCCGGTTTCTTTTCAGGCTATATAATTCAGTCGGCCAATACGGCAACTAGTACCTTGTTCTTTTGCATTTCGCCATATTTCCCAAGTGATGGGAACTTTTTCAATATTTTGATCCGGTGAGTGTTTTATTTTAGTCCTCATCATTTTGTTCAATTGATTCCATAGCTCCTGTACTGAATTCTATTTTTGTTTTATATATTTTTACTTTGAATAGGATATAACCAGCTAATTGATGATCTTTAGTTTTGTGTGGTAAGTGACTTTTCTGTATTATATCATCATCGAAAGGAATTTTGCATTATCCTTATGCTATTCTATATTATTGGTATCTTTTAATCATTTAGTATCACGTAATATTAGCTGATGCTGTATTTACAATATCCCTCCATTTAATTTTGGGTTATTCTGGACTGTGATTAGCACTTTGTTTTTGTCTGGTGTCTGGGCTCGCATGTGGTTGTGCCACGGGGTGCTGGCTACAGTCAGTTTTAAGATGATATTTGAGTACCAACTGTAATACGTATGTAATACTGTAATACGTATGGATGATTTCTCATCTAAACATTGTCTATATCTTTTTCTAAATCGTTTCTCTTCTTGTCATTTTTGATTTCACTGTGTTTTTACTGATCCACAACTGCTGTACCTCGCCCTCTGCTTGTTTTCCTGGTATGTTTATTCATTTTATTTTAATTTTGCATTTCCGTTACCTTTTTGGAATATCGATGTGTACTTTATTTTAACGATTATTTTTCCACTACTATGTATTCAATGATTATTTCTTTGTTATCTTTTTGAATATCTATATTATTCTTATTTACGATGTGTGTTAACCAGCCTTGAAAACGACCTAAGTGTCGAAACACGTGTCGGCTGTTCTTCAAAGAAAGTTTTATTATTAAAAACATTGTATTCAGCAAGACTGTTGATTTACTTTAGTTTAACAGTGTCAAGCGCATTCCTACCCCCGTTTTCATTATACTATATATAGAATTGATAACAACTAACCTTAAGGATATATTGAGGAAAGGAATCCAGGAAATAGAAGACAACGACAGGCGAAAATAACAAACAGGGATGTTAGTATAGGGAAGTAGCCCCAGACGGCACGAGGGTCGCACTAGTGCCGGGTTGGTGCAGTTTTCAGGAAAGCGTTTATATGCACTTAAGGACAATCTCACAGGAAAGTCATTCAATGTCCCAGAATCCAACAGAAGACAAATATCCAAACAAGTCATGGAGATAAATAGTAGCAGAGATGGGGATAACCAATTAAGTATGTACCTGAGCACACATGTATCCAGAGTAGCTGTAGAAAAGTTCCAGATGGTAGACAGCAATTTGGTTCAGAGTTCAGAAGCGGCAACCTGAATGAAGTACCGCAAGAGACAGAAGGGAGCCGGATCCAGCAACGTTCCGAGTCAAACAACCAGACGAGCACGACAGGAATAAAGGCGGAGACGCGGCAATCCAGTAGTCAGGCAAAGGTCAAAACCAGGAGTTCAGATGAGGAATCGTGTAGGAAGACACGAAGTAGTAACAAACGAAACAGCGTGTAGCTTGTAATGCTAATTAGCAGCAACGAGCCCCTTGGAAGACGGTGGTTTTATAGTCGTAAGAGGGGCGTGTCTTGCCTTACGTCTTCCACGTACAAGACGTGTCAGCTGACCCGGAGTCCGTCGAAGTTTGTACAGACGCCATGGTAGCCTGTATCTGGTCCATAGAGGAGCTTGTAAAGAAGTCGTACTCTGCAAGGAGGCCCGCGGGGAAGCCTGAAGTATAACACCAGCATGGGTCTGGCATGGATTCACATGCTCATGAATATTCCCCGTTGTCAGGCTGGGAATCCTCGGTAAAGAAAAAAAATCAGTATATCTCCCGATATACCAGGACTACGGGACGGGCGTCCTTGTGGTCTCATCGCCTGGTAAAGGAATTTATGAAGGGACTAATCCAATCATTCCCGCCGGTGAAGGCCCCTGCCCCGGCGTGGGAGCTTAATGTGGTGCTGACCAGGCTCATGGGAGCCCCATTCGAATCTATGCATACGGCGCCTTTGAAGTTCCTGTCATGGAGGACAGCGTTCCTCGTGGCCATCACCTCTGCACGACGAGTGAGAGAGAGATTCAGGCCCTATCTTGCAAGCCTCCATACTTGACTTTTCATGACACAAGGGTAGTGCTGAGGACGCACCCCTCCTTCATGCCCAAGGTGCCGTCGGACCTCCACCTCAACGAGCCCTTGGTGTTACCAGTTTTCTTCCCGTCCCCTTCGACGCCGGCCGAGAGGACTTTGAACTCACCGGATGTAGCTAGAGCGCTGAAGTTCTACGTGGACCGCACGAAGAGTTTTCGGAAGACGTCACAACTGTTTGTGAACTTTGGGTCTGTGAATCGAGGGAAGGCTCTCTCGAAGACTTCCATTTCCAGATGGCTATCCAGCTGCATCATACATTGTCACCGGTTGGCAAACCGACTGCTGCCCGGCCGTCCGAGAGCCCATTCGACCAGAGCAATCGCTGCTACCACGGCGTTCCTGTCTGGTGTTCCCCTGCTGGACATCTGCAGGGCTGCTGTGTGGAGGTCGACGCACACCTTCACAAGATTCTACTGCGTCGATCGGGACTCCAGGGAGGAGTCCAGGGTCGGCCAAGCAGTCCTGCGCAACCTGTTCGCTTAAGGTGAGCCTGGTGAGGAGGTAAGCGATGCTTAATGTTGAGTTGTTGTATTGCTTAATGTTAAGCCTGTTGCCACCTCCCGTGGTTGTGCAGGTGTATACTGCTATGTATTCTTTTATTCATGAGCATGTGAATCCATGCCAGATCCCATGCTGGAGAAGGAACAAGTTACTTACCTGTAACTGTTGTTCTCCAGCATGGGTCTGGCATGGATTCACATGCGAACCCTCCCACCTACCCCTCTGTGGCTCTTCACTTGGTCATACTGCCACTTGGCGTGCTACCAAATCTGAGGATGGCTGCCAGAGGCAGGGCTTAGGGAGAGGGCAGTCATTGGCTGGGGGCAGTATGACCCAGAGATCAGTGATTGGTTACAGACAGATCAGAAACAAAACTGATACTGATTTTTTCTTTACTGAGGATTCCCAGCCTGACAACGGGGAATATTCATGAGCATGTGAATCCATGCCAGACCCCATGCTGGAGAATCAGTGGTACCACTATGCTGTGCCTAGACTACCAAGAACTAAATGATACTGGCGGTGCATGTGCAGGTGACACGACAAAAGCTCATGCAGCAGGGACTGCCTCACATGCTCTTTTTTGAGTATGTGATTTTGGGGTTCCAATTTGAAACAGGAAGCACCCTTATATTGAAGGTGTTCAGACACCGCCTACTAACAGGGATAAACAAGTTACTTTCTTACCTGGTTTCGTTCTTTCGATGGGATGGTCCGATGACGTGCTCCATATCTATGACAGGTAATGTCCACAGCTGTGCTGCTTCGGAAAATCTTCGGCGTCTGCGTCCTGCGTCGATGACGTCGATGCGCCGTCCCCGGAGGACCTCCTCCGGCGGCTGACGTCACCCGATGTGATAAGTAGGACGCACGACGCCCATAGCCTTAGTTGTAGTTTTTTTCCCCCAGAACGCGTGCCACCAGTTTTCTGCCAGTCAGACACACAGGCCTTGAGGAACGAAAGCTGCTATCACAAAAAAGAAATTCTGCAGCGGGGAGGGAGCGATATGGAATACATCGTCGGACCATCCCATCGAAAGAACGTTACCAGGTAAGAAAGTAACTTGTTCTTCGAGGGGATTGGGTCCTCCGACGTATTCCATATCTATGACAGACTCCCAAAGCAGTACCAAGCAAGGAGGTGGGAAAAGAATTCCGAACACAAATTTAGCATGCCCAATCAAATTGCGGAATAAAGGACTGCCTTGCCAAAGGCCAGCTGCTGCCCTTGGATGGAATCGAGGGAGCAGTGCCGTACAAATGTACTGAAGCCCAGGTGGCTGCATCACAGATGTGACGAATAGGAACACCCCTCTGCAGGGCAGTAGACGCAGCCACTCCCCTGGTAGAATGGGCCCGCAAGCCAGCCAGAGTGTCCTTACCCGCCAAGCGGTAACACTCTGAGATAGCTAAAATAATCCAACGAGACAAAGTCTGTTTCGTCACAGCTTGTCCCAAACGCTTTCCAGCGTAACCAATGAAAAGTTGATCGTCCACTCTGACCCGGGACATGCGCGAAATATAAAAGCTCAACGCTCTCCTAGGATCAAGCCTATGGAGCATCTCCTCTTCCTTACCAGTATGTGGAGGTGGATAGAACACCAGAAGAACAACCTTCTGCCTCAAATGAAATTCCGAAACCACCTTCGGAAGAAAAGAAGGACGAACTCTAAGGACAACCCTGTCCTTATGAAACACAGTGAAGGGTGGCTTAACTGAAAGTGACTGTAACTCACTCTCTGTGAGAGGAAGTAACCGCAACCAAAAACACAGTTTTCAGAGTTAACAGTCTCAAAGGGCAAGAATGCAAAGACTCAAACGGAGCACCCATAAGAAACTTAAGAACAAGGTTCAAATCCCAACCGGGCACCAGAAAAGGTGACGGAGGGAACACATTAGTGAGCCCTTTGTTGCCGGCCACCTGGCCGAGAGCAACACCTCCATCGCGTCTTCAGGAGAATCAGTGGGAGGTCCCAATCCTTATACCTCAACCTTTCAGAAGCCAAGCGTGAAGGTTGAGGGATCTGACCTCTGGATGGAGAACCTGATCCCCCCCCCCCCATCCCTCCCGTGAGAGCAGATCGTCTCGGTAGGGAAGACGACGTGGAGGGCAGATGAACAAATCGAGAAGGTCCGGGTACCATGTCCTCCGGGCCCACGCCGGAGCAATGAGGATCATCCGGGAACCGAACCTCCGTAAACCTCTGCAGTACTTGCGGGATGACGGGGACTGGAGGAAACGCGTACAGCAGTGGGAATGACCACTCCACCACGAACGCGTCTCCTAAGGCTCCTTTTGGAGTAAATTCCTGCAAGCAGAACCTTTCGCACTTCCGGTTGACACTCGAGGCGAAGAGATCCACTTGAGGGGTCCCCCAAAGGGCGAAGATCTCCAGGAGAATCTCCTGAGCCAGCTCCCACTCGTGAGAGATCGTGCTCTGCCTGCTCAGAGTGTCCGCCGTCTCGTTGTCGTCTCCGGCCAGATGCACAACCGAGATCGAAACTTCCAGCTGGATGGACCAGAACTCGAGCTGCATCGCCTCTCTGCACAGAGGAAGTGACCCTGCCCCCCCTTTTTGTTGAGGTAGTGCATGGCCACCATGTTGTCCGTTAGAATCAGGACACTCTTTCCTCCCACAGTCGGCAGAAAAGCCTTCAGGTCAAGCCTGACGGCCCTCAGCTCCAACAGATTGATATGGAGTCTGGACTCCGACGGGGACCAACGACCGCTGACTGAACTCGTTGGCATGAGCTCCCAATCCCGTGAAGGATGCGTCCGTCACGATCGTCACCTCCGGGCAGGTCAGCCAAAATGGGGCCCCCTTCATCAGATTGCCTTCAACAGCCCACCACAGACGGTCCTGGGCGACCGAGGGCGGTGCCTGAACAGGGTCCGACAGCCTGCCGGAGGACTGAGACCACTGGAGCTTGAGTGCCCACTGCAAAGATCTCATCCGCAGACGAGCATCTGGCACCAGAAGAATGCAGGACGCCATGAGGCCGAGCAGTCTCAAGAACTCGGACGCTGGGAGATTCTGGGCAAGTTGAAACTTGTGCACCATCTGCTGAATGTGAAGAGCCCTCACCTGGGGAGGAAAACACTGCCCCAGGGATGTGTTGAGCACTGCTCCGATGTACTGGATCCGCTGCGTTGGTGTCAAATGGGAATTCTTTAAATTGAGGGAGAAACCGCGCAAGTCTATGATGGGTCACAATCCCCAGTCTTTCTTCGAAACCAAAAAATAAGGGGAATACCATCCCTTGTTCCTCTCCGCTACAGGCACCAGTTCTATGGCGCCTTTCTCCAATAGGGCTTGAATTTCCTGCGCAAGGAGCGGATCCGGACTCTTCAAAGAGGTTCCCAGGTGGATTGTCGTGAGGCCTCTGCCGAAAGGGAACACAGTAGCCGTGTGTTATGATCTCCAGAACCCACACATCTGAAGTAATGGCTCGCCACTCTACAAGATGCGCCAGCCTTTCCCCAACCGGCGAACCATGGGACCTGGCCTCATGACTGAGTGGTAGCGGCTGTGGAGTTGCCTGAGGGCAAAGAGGCAACTGCCCGAGCGGCCTTGGCACATCGAGTACCCTTGTTTCCACCCCTGGCACTCTTACGGTGGCCTCTTTGGCTGCTAGCTCCTCTCGCTTTACTGAAGGACGAGTAATAGCGAAAGGAACCTCCCCCTCCATTGCTGTCCCCCAGGACGAAAAGGCGGAGGTTGTCAAACTGCAGCACCCAACGACTTCGCTGCAACTTTGGAGGTCTGCAACCTCTCAAGGCTCTCTTCAGCCTTGCTGCCAAAAAGATGTTCACCATCAAAGGGCATGTTG
The DNA here is from genome assembly GCF_040938575.1 of Ambystoma mexicanum. Taxonomy (NCBI): domain Eukaryota; kingdom Metazoa; phylum Chordata; class Amphibia; order Caudata; family Ambystomatidae; genus Ambystoma; species Ambystoma mexicanum. Next base: position 707,500,650 of record NC_090933.1, read on the forward strand.
AGGAGCCAGGACTGCACATCAGGAGCGAACCCAGACTTCCGCAACCACGCAAACCTGCGTATTACGGTGCTCGCCACCTTAGACCGGCTGACACAATCTGCCATGTCCAAACCCGACTGAACTGCCTCACACATGGCATCCTTGCCATCCTGAACCATAGCAAGGAAACCATCCCGTTCGTCCCCTTCGGGAATATGTTCAGCAGCTAATGCAACACAGTTCCACAGAGTGTGTGTGAAACGAGACAAGGCACATATGGAGTTGGCCGCCTGAAGCGCCATACCCCCTGAAGAAAACACTTTCTTCGCACAGCCGTCAAAACGTTTGTCGTCCCTATCCGGAGGGATGGTAGGATACGCCGCCTGCTTTGCTGGGGCCGTAGCCGCCTGCACCACCAAACTCTCCTGAGTGGGGCGCCTGGACAAGTAGCAGGGGTCGCTACTGGCTGGACGGTATTTTCGCGACAAAGACTTGCCCACTGCCGGGAGACTCTCCAGAGCAGTACAAGCCGCCGCCACCCTTCTCTGCAGAGCCATATGAAAAGGCAATACCGGGTCAGTGGGGGAACCAAGATCAAGGATGTCCGTGAGATCATCCTGAACGAACTCCCCTGGGGGAGCCTACCAACCCAAGTACTCGGTGACTCGAGACATAAGGCGCCGATATGAAGAATCGGCATGAGTGCCAGGCTCCGGCCTACAAAACTCCACCTCCGGAGAGGTGTCCAGTCCACTGGCATCATGCATTGACTGCCTCAGGTCATCAAACTGGCTATGGCCCGAGATAATCTCATCTGGTACCATAACCGGAACCAAGCCTTCATCAGAGCCTTCATCACCCTCTGAAATGTACTCCAGGCGGTGAGAGGAAGACATCTGGGGACCAAAGCTGTGCCTGACCTTAAATCAGAGCCTTTCTAGGGGCTAACCCCATGCCACGGTGCCTCTCCGACACCACCGCCTCGAAAGGCGTCGAACGAGTCAGCGCCGAGGGAATCAGCGTCGACGTCAGCTGCAGCGCCGCCAGCATCGACAGCGTCGACGCAGGCCTTGAAGCCAGAGCTCCGAGCGTGTCTCGACGACCTAGGCGCCGACAGCATCGACGACCCCCCTCGGAGGCGGAGCCTCGAGAGAAATCGTCGACAACCTCTGCGCCACAGGCGTCGACGTCTTCTTTGAAGACTGCACAGGATCACGCGGTCTCGAGCGCGTCTAGGACCAGGACCTGGAACGGGCATGGTGAGAACAGCTACCCTTGTCCGAGCCCTCTCCCGCGAGCCGTGCCGACCACCCGAGCCCGAAGGCATACGAGCGGCGTCTCTCGACCCCACTCGGAGGCGCGGACGGACAGGTGCCCTGCGATTCAAGAATCGCTAGCATCTGCTTCCCGAAGGAAGCCCATTCCTCCGGTGTCACTTGCATGGTGGGATAAGCGACGGGCGGAGTCCTCAGAAGAGGACGGGGAAGGCGACCGATACCGGCGCTTCCGGGAATGGCTCGAAGAGGCAGAGGTGTGGCGAGACCGACTCCTGGAAGGAGACCCACTGGACTTCCTACGATGACGCGGAGAATCGCCTCTCGAGTCATCCGTCGAAAGCCCCATAGACCTCGACTTCCGGGGCTTAAACACCTGACCTAAAGACAGCTTCTTCTTGCGTTCCCGCAAGGCCTTGGCTGTGAGCGACTGGCAGTCGACACAGTTGTCCGTATCGTGGGCCTCCCCGAGGCACCAGAGGCAGGCGTTGTGCGAGTCCGTGACTGACATCTTGGACCCACAGTCCCCGCATTTCTTGAAGCCCGGATGCGGGGTTGAAGATGAAGTAGACATCGCCACGAACAGGTCTTCACAAAAAACCGAACAGGTTCAACGAACCGAGAAGAAAACAGCAAACTCCAAAGAGTCGAGGCGTACCGAGATTCACGAAGTGAACACGTTTGAGGAAAAAACGGAACTGAGGCTATGGGCGTTGTGCGTCCTACTTATCACATCGGGTGACATCGGCCGTCGGAGGAGGTCCTCGGGGACAGCGCATCAATGTCATCGACGCAGGATGCAGACGCTGAAGATTTTCCGAAGCAGCACAGCTGTGGACATTACCCGTCATAGATATAGAATATGTCGGAGGACCCAAACCCCTCGAAACATAGGTTACACATAAGAAAAAGGCAACATGTCAACTAGTTTCCAACACATAAATCAAAAGAATAAAAGCATTTTTATTCATACATTTAAGAACAATCAACATAAATGTAAAAAATCAAATGGATGATCCGTAAACATGCATCACATGAAAGCATATCAATGAAAACCTATTGTACACCCAATTAATCAAACGGAAGTGTCCAAACTGTCCTAGCAGAGAACTGGTGGTCTTTCGTACCACAAAGCGTCCTGATGGGCAATGCACAAGTCTGGCATCAAAATACACTAACACTGGTGCTAAAGTTTTTGGGTAAAAAACACTGTATGCATAAGATCAACGTAAGTTCAGTAAAACAGCCCCGATATAACATGTAAGGAAGGCATGGTATCAAAGTAAGACAGCCAAAAGTGATCACAGTTCAAGGGTGTTTATTGAACTGTAAAATGGGTGAGATGAACGCCTAAACCTAAATCTATGATGGGAGCAAGATACGACCATTAAATAATACAGTGCTAGTAGAGTCTAGTTAAATAAAAAGGGCCTATGAAAAAACTATTGCCAATCCGTGCTGCTATGCTACAAAGTAGTGTGGGATAATGTTCATAAGAAAAGAAAGAAGTGTTCACAAAATTATAAGTCAGGAGGTTATGGCCGGGGTCTCCATTACCCACGTTTTCTAGCACGGGCAGATCTCTTGAGCACAGCACACGCCTGGGTTTCTCTGGCACGAACTTACATTTCCTTTTCTCTATAACAGGGCCTTCTGTGTCCAAGCCTCTTCATATGCGTCTCTTGCTTCAGACGACCTGATAAGACAAAAACAACAAAACAAACGGTTCCTTCTGTTAACCTCCACGTCGGGTGATTACCCTTCACCCTTGGATCCCCTTCAGCCAGGCTCTGATCCTTCTCAGTCGGGCTCCGTCAAACACTGTGGACATCCCGGTTGGGTTCATACTTGCCGTCACAATGTAGTTCATTTAGCTTCTTCACAATATGGGATTCACTTCTCTTAGCTTTGCTCTTGACATCATTCAGTGGGGTTCACTACCGCCTTTCAATCACAATCTCCTCACTTGTATTATTCAAAAGTCTCAATGTCTTTTTAAATAACCAGCTAGTTTTGGTTAGGTCCCCCTCATCCAGGCTCAAACCTTCCAAAGTACTTGCCAATTTTAAACAGACTTCCGAAGGGTGATCACGTCTCTCCGGGTCACCAGTGCAGGCTTCACACAATCACAGTTTGCACGGCGTTCCCCTCGGCCGGGCACAAACACCTGTTTCACAATTCCCTCAGTCGGGTTCACACTTTCCCATTCGTCAAAACTTCAGCAACGTGTCAAGGACTTTCGATTGTACAAGGGGTTTGGCTTGAACCTTGTATGACCACCTCAGCACCTCACGTCGGCCTTCCCTATGGGCTCTTGGTACTTGTAGTTTCAATACTTCAACACAGCCTCTTTGTTCAGGACAGGGTTTCCAGCCAGAGACTTCCAGATAAGCGCCCACATGGTCATCAGTCGGCAAGAAGCAGCAGAGCAGTGTGCTCTACAGCCCCCCCCTGCCTCCTGCCCTTATCTCGACATGGAATCAACAAGAAGGTAAGGCCATCGAGCCCAAGACAAGTATTGGAAGCATCTCCAGCATTTAAACAGTAAAGCTGCATTTTATCCAAAGTCTGTGCATTATATGTATTGTGTGCGTGACATGGAGCAACACTTGACCATCTGAAATCTAAATGCTGTAGCAGCATAATCACTTAGTGGTTTTATTCATCCTGCTGATGTTGCTGGAAAAAATTACTTTTTCGTTGACCCTCTGCCGGTTTCCCTTTGTTCGTGCCACTTGCCAAGAGGGCCATTCCTGCACAGAGTGGAGCCCTTCCTCAGTGGTTACCTGGCCACTGTGATTGGCCACAGTAACCTTTTTCACCCACTCGGGTGCACCGGGAGGCGGGAGCCAGCACCAGCATCAAAGGCTCTCATCTAAGGCCCCGTCTGTGCATGTACGGGCCTTGCTGGGCATGGACACCCATTCCTTGTTACCTCTGGCAAAGACATGGATTATGCTGAACGTTACATCCTAGCGCCCCTGGACTGTGGCATCCCTCCTGCAATCACGTGAGTTTTGACTGTTGCTTCGTGGCCTGTATCAACTCTTCGGGACTCTACCCTCCTCCCTCCAAGCATTTCATCGCCCCATCGCGGTTGTCTTAAATTCCCTTATAAGGACGATCTACCACTTAAATTGATTCCTTCCTTCTGGAGCTTCTACCACACTGCCCACACTTCTGTACTGCTGTGCTGAATTTAGGTGTGCTTTCTTCTTGGCTTGATTGTGACTGTTCGTTAAACAAAATTAATGGACTTTAGGTGTGCTCTCAACCTGCATTTGTCTAGTTCTGCTAGTTAAAATCCTACTTACTCCCTCACTCTGTTTTGTTCTGTCCCTTGCACGCATCCACCCACCCACCCACCTTTAGCTCCCACTGTTTCTTCCCATTCCTATTGTGTTTCCTTGTTCCCATTCCTATTCCTATTGTATTTCCATGTTTGCGCGTGCCCTCCTGTTATCTCCCTCCCATGTACCTCAGCTTCTCAGTCTGGTTAAGTGCTGCACTCTCTGCGCCCCCTCATTAAGGCACTCTCCATCTCTCCTACTTTCTCCAACTGTTTCTCTGCCAAGTCGGGCAGGAAGAAACTTAAGAAGGACACACTTGGCTCCAACCCAGGCCTTCCCATCACGGACACCTACGTCAGTGCTTCCGCCAGAGACTCTCTCGCGACATCCTCTTCGTCGTTCCTTACCGCAACCTATGGGCTCTTCATATGGTTGTTCTGCTCTCTCCCTACTCCTCCTCAAACATCAATGATGGCACTTGTGGGGAGATCCTCCTTGCCTCCTCCTCGACCTCCAAGGTCATCATAAATGTCTATCATAATGGTACTGTCTTGGTTCAAGGGCCTCAAACCAACCTACTTTTTGATAGGCTCCTCCCTCGCCTTATCAATTTTCCACCTTCCTCCTCACTGGCACCCTTGCCAACTGCACCTACGCCTCCCTGGCTCCCTTGCTTGATAGGCACACCTTGGCCTCCTTGCCTCCACCTGGTCACAAACACACCCGCTCTTACTATGGCTCCTTGTAAGTTTTCTACTATCCTGGCTGCCTTACACCGACATCCTTGTCAGCCTCGCCCACGTTGGTGCCCTGGTCACCCAACTACCGGCACATCTGGGGCTCCCTTGCCCTCTGAGGCCCCGCCTTCACTAGCACCCTTGTCATCGATTACTGTCCTAGTACTCTTGCCTGCACTCCCTTCTGCCTTTTTGTGCCTCCATCTTCGGCGCCTGCGCTGCTTACGAGTGGGACCTCAGTCCCCTGCAACGCCTCCTGTAACTTACTCTTGCTCTCCAGTCAAGCACTCTTCTGACATCTGCCACCTGCTTCAACACCTGGACCTTGATGTTCCTGCTCTCACGGAGACCTGGTTTAAGGACGGCTCTGTCACGAGTTTTGACACTTCTCCGTGAAGGCTACAGGATCCTCTCTGAGCCCAGGCTTAACAGGCTGAGGGGGTGGAAAGGGGGTCAGGTGTATTGCCCTGATCTTTCCAGAGTGGATCACTGCCTCTACCATTCCCATTCAGGCCTATTCCTCTTTCGTAAGCCTGGTCTTGAGGCTCTCTCTCCCCTGTCTCCTCTCTTACTCTGGCCACCTTCTATCGGCTGCCAGGCCAGTCCACCCTCTTCCTCTCCGAATGGGCAGACCTAGCATCTTCTCTCCTTTCCCCCTCTTCCCAACTCCTCCTGCTGGGTATCTCAACATCCACCTTGACTCTCCTCACTCTTCAGGAGCTTTCCGCAACCTATGCGACTCGCACTCTCCATTCTACCCGCTGGTCTGATGCACATGGCTGGCCACACCTTGGATGCTCTCATCGCCACAGACATCCCACTCTCTATCCCTCTCACTACTTCATTTTAATGGACTGATCACTCTTCAATCCTATCACTTGAAGCTTTCTTCTCTAACACCGGCACACCCTGCACTGCCTCCCACCTACAAGGTCTTCCAACCAATGAAAAAAAAGTGTTAGTGGCTGCCTTTGCCTCCACCGCCCCCCTCCTATTCCTGCGGCTGACTCCCACCCTAACACAGCCCTCTCACCTTTCCATCTCCAATACTCTAGACATCCTTGTCCCTGTCATGAGGGTCGGACCGAAGCCTCCCAAAAAGTGCAACTGTTGGTACGACTCTGATTTGGCTGACCTTATACAAGCTATGGAGTGAAGACGTGAAACGCGAAACCTGGAAGCTCCTGCAAGATCTGTCATTGATCCGACCATAAACACACACTAATCCTTGTTAATCCAAGCACTGACAGAGTTGCCAGAGAGAGAAAGAGTTGGGGCAGCGACGTGAAAAGTTGGAAGCGCAAGGCGCCCTCCCTGCAGAGTTGCAGAGACGGACGAGGCAGTGCCTTAGAACCTCAAGATGGCAGCTAAATTGAGAGATACAGGGACCTGAGACGTGAGGGACAGGAGGGTCAGAGAAAGCAGAGGCGCTCCTTCCGACAAGAATCCAGCCCCTGACACAGCGATTCACAGACATCTTAAAACGCAGCTGGAACCACCAGGCGAACTTGCAGAGGCTGGAGAGGCTGGAGAGGCGGGCGCGCAGACACCGCTGTCGCCAGCCAGCCACGGGGAACAGGAACAGCAGCCAACGACAAGCGGAGGTCACTGGCCACCCCCTTCCTCGATCTCTCACAAACCCCCAACCATCGGGGAAGGCACGGCAGAGGTGCCGGGCCACGGGTGGTGGAAACTGCTTGCTGCCCTTGGGGTACGAGATCAGAGGAAATAAATGGGATCGGAAGAGGCCCCAGGAAGGACCCTGAGGCGCTACACACAATGGCCCTGCGGCATCTCAAAACACCAGGCAATTGGGCAGGCAATGGGCGAATGGCCTCACTAATACATTAAGTGCTTGCACATCAGCTCCCAAGCCATAGAAGGCACAAGAGGGGGCAAAAATACAGGCCTGCCCCACATATATATATACATACGGCAGCAGTCTTGAAGGGCAGTTCTCCCAGTCCCATTGAAACGGAAGATGTCCTATTGCAGCTGGCGGGAAGGTAAGGCGGCAGGGGTCCACTGACGTGGGTGAACCCTGCACAGAGCCAGAGTGGGCTCTACCAGCTGTGGCAGCACTCATGCCTAGCAGACACCCAAAGCGAAGGGCAAGCAGACGCTTATAGAAAATTACAAAGGGGCGCCGGCACCTGAGCCAAGCATGGGAGAGCCAAAGGAAATGCGGATGGCGGCCCTGGAAACAGAGTGAAGGAGTGATACTGGCAGCCATTGCTGCTCTAAAGGCCTCCCTGGAAAACAAAATAGACTCATAGTGGACGTCGGCCTACGGGCAATTGCGGAAAGGCTGATTACAGTACTCGAAAATAAGGTGAACATAGAGAGCACCATGTGAAACGTAACTGAACTGACGGAAAGGCTGAGATGCTTGGACTATACTTTACATTTGAAACAGAGCAGAGCACGATTTGAGCCCGCCAAAGAGGCTACGCTTAGCGAAGCTGAAAAACATGTTACTATACCTGGCCAAGCTCCATGTGGTACACGATGGGAGGACACACCTTAGACTCTGAAAGGGAGGCACATGATTGGTTGAATACCATCGGCCTGGAGCCAATCCCAGGCAGGGGGAATAACAGACCTGGGGGATATGGATAAAGATGGCCAACTGCCCAAACAGCAGCGAGCATGCATAGACTATACGCTAGATGCAGGAACCAACTTCAGGGATTTTGGCGTCTGCGCCACAATTTTTCGGCTTCATTGACTGGGGTTTCCCGCATCCAGGTTGACTTTTTTGCTGGGGTTCCAGTTTTAGGGTACCCACCGCAGCACGTAGCCCCAGTGGAGAGGGATGGGAACCGGAGATGCTGACGGGCCTGAATGAGCCGATGGTTGTTGGGTCTTTGTGGGTTGGAGGGAAGCACAGTTACTCCTCTAGGAAGGGAAGGGGGAAGTTAACTAGTTTTGGAGGTTGGCCTGTTTTATCTATGATGTGTCCCAGTAACTAGACGGTCATATGTACTTGAGACATGTAGTAAAGCCCTAGAGGGGATAGACTAGCAGCGACAGCAAAACACCCTGAAGGAACTCGTATGTATTATAGCTGACACTTGGTTTAACGACCGTCCGAGGTCTTAATAGTTACATAAAAAGGAATAGGGTTATGTCTGGCCTGGCGAGTAACTAGATAGAAATAGCGCTGCTGCAGGAGACATCTCACCAGGGCAAAGCAGGACGTTATTGGTGCAGAAGTGGGGCAGACAGGTCATTGGGTCTGAATACGCAGAATACACTAGAGGGGTTCCAATATGGGTGGCCCCCTCTATGCCGCTGAAAATTCTAAACACTAAAACGGACAACAAAGGCAGAATGGCACCAATCCATGGGGTATTGGAGAATTGGGAAATATGCATTATTAACACCTATGCCCCTAACCATGACGCTACATGGCCCCCACCATCTACAACGCTCTCTTCCCAAATACTCTCCTAGAGCCCTCCACTCAGCCTCTTCCAACCCTCTGCGGGTGAGCCATTTTTCCAAAAAGAGATTTGGGGGTAGATCCTTATCCTCTGCAGGAGCCTCCCTACGTCTGTGTCTTGAATCGGACTTCCCCAAGTTCTGGAAACTCAAGAACTTCCTTTTCTCTTCCTCTTTCCCTCTCCCCTGATAACCTCCTCACTCCCTTCCCTCCTTTCTCTTTCCCAACATGCTCAGTTTGCTGACTGGTCGCCTGGTGCACCTCCAGAGCCCTACACGTCCCAGGCTCCCCCACCAGTCCTGTACTTGCCTCCGGGCCTCTGCACTTTGCTAGGCACTATTGCATTATGCTCCATTAGAGGGGCAACTCCTCTGCACTTAACACTGGGCACTGCTGGACTGGGCGCACTTGCCCCCCCCCCTCCCTCGCACTTCCTCTGTGCACTTGCACAACCTTAAATGTACTATGCCTAGCAAGCCTGCCTGTCCGTCCGTCCGTCCGTCCGTCCGTCCATCCATCCATCCATCCATCCATCCATCCATCCATCCATCCATCCATCCGCCCTCGGTCTCGGTCTCCCCTCTCTAGCCTGGCCTAGTACTGTAGTTTATTGCACTATACGTTCCTTTCTGTCCCCCCCCCCCTTATCCCGTCACTCTATCATGCACTTACACTAGTAGATATGCCTCTGTCCTAGTTTGCTAGTTAATGTTGTTAAGATCATTTGGAATATTCAAGGCCTAAAAATGACTACTGTAATCCCTAGTTCCCTTCCCGCCTTGAAGCGCTTCACCCATGTATAAGCGCTTTATAAAAAGACGGTACCACAATAGCAACCGCGTCTCCCCGCACTAGCTATCAGTGCCGGAGGGCCTCATGTACCGCTGACATACATCACACCATTCGCCAGCTGAGATTCCCGGTCTTGTGTTTCTTTTGTCAGAGGCTTCGTGGGTCTGGGTTGAAAAGGGCAACTCCCTCCTTGACGTCCTTTCAGTCCTCGCCGCCTTTCTCCTACATTTGAACTGCTGTCCAGGAATAACTGCTTCCTCGTATGTTTGGTCTTGCTCAAAGTGTGCTCCTATGCTCTGCTATTTATCCCTATAGGGAAGAGAAAGGAAGTCCGGTGTGTGGTTATCAGCAATTTCCTGACTCTGCCTGGCCTCAAAACTGGGACAACCTGGCAGGCTTTCATAGGGTACTATAGTTCTTGTATTCCCATGAGGATTCTTTCTACCTCTTAGTTCATCAACCCTCGCTTTAGAGGGATGGGGGGTTGGTAAACTCAAGGGTGAGAAGAACAAGTTACTTACCAACTGGTAACGTTCTTTCGATTGTATGTTCCTCCAACGTATTCCACATCTTTGACATGTAATGTCCACAGCTGTGTACTTCGGAAACTTTTTTTGGCCGAGGGTGTCCTGTGTCAATGGCGTCGGGTCGATGTCCCTCGAAGGCCTCTGTCGAGGGCGACGTCACCGGATGTTATAAATAGGACGCACGGCGCCCGTAGCCTCAGTTTATGTTTTTTCCTCCATAACGTGTGACCTGCACATATCCAATGCCTGCTTGACTGAACATAGCCTTGCGGAAATGTAAGCTGCAATCGCATAGGAAATTCTCCACAGGGGCAGGCTGGGAGGATGATGTGGAATATGTTGGCATCCGATCGAAAGAACTTTACCAGTTGGTAAGCAACTTGTTCTTCAAATGGATTGTGTCCTCCAACGTATTCCACATCTTTGACAGACTCCCAAAGCAGTAACAGAAAATAGGAGGGAAAATAATTTAGAGTACCCAATCAGATGGCAGAAAAAAAGCACTGCCTTACCAAGGGCGATATCTTGACCATGGAGTGTATCCAGGGAGTAATATTTAACAAAGGTGTGGATAGAAGCCCATGTGGCTGCATCACAAATGTTCCTTATAGGAACTCCCCGCTATGGGAGTAGCCACACCCCTAGTGGAATGAGCTTGCAACCCTTCCGGAGGGTCCTTGCCCACCAAACGGTAACATTCAGAAATGGTAAGGATAATCCACCTGGACAAGGTCTGTTTTGACACAGACTGGTCCAATCAATAACCAGCATACCCCACAAAGAGTTGATCGTCCACTCCGACCCTGGACATCCTAGAAATATTAAAGCTCAGAGCTCTCCTAGGGTCCAATCAATGTAGCCGCTCCTCTTCCATCAGGATGAGGAGGCGGATACAAAGAAGGAAGAACCACTTTCTGGCTCAAATGAAACTTTGATACTACCTTAGGTAGAAAGGAAGGACGTACCCCAAGTACAACCCTGTCCTTGTGGAGCACAGTAAAGGGCGGCTTAGATAAAAGTGCCTGCCATACACCCGCTCGCAGAGTGAAAGTAACCGCAACCAAGAACACTGTCTTGAAAGACAATCTCAAAGGTCAAGAGTGCAAAGGTTCAAACAGAGCACCCATTAGAAATTTCAAAACGTAATGAAAGTCCCAAACCGGCACCTGGAAAGGGGACGGCGGAAATACATTAGTCAGTCCTTTAAGAAATTGAGAAATCAAAAGGAATCATAAAGTAAGAACATTCTTCAGACGAGCGCTTAAATATAGACAGTGCCGCCAGGTAACCTTTAAATGGTACCCACTTGAAGACCCCTGTGGGCCAAAGAAAGTAAGAAAGACAAAACCATAGGAATGGAACACTGAAAAAGGATGGACATTTTGTCCTCTGCACCAGTCGCAAAACTTACGCCAACGGTACAGGGATTTTGTTGCTGGCCTTCTGGCCGAAAGCAACACCTCCATCACATTATCCGTGAGGTCCTAATCCTTATACCTCAACCTTTCAGTTACCAAGCGTGAAGGTTTAAAGTCCTGACCTCTGGACGGAGAACCTGACCCCCCCCCCGCCCCACTCGCGAGAGCAGATCCTCTCGGTAGAGGTAGAGGGCATATGGACATTTCTAGAAGGTCCAGGTACCGCGCTCTCCTGGCCCAATCCGGAGCAATGAGGATCATATGGGAGCCGAACTTATGTAGCACTTGAGGAATGACCGGGACTGGAGGAAATGCATACAGCAGTGGGAATGCCCATTCCACTACGAATGCGTCTAAGGCTCCTCTCAGAGGAAATTCCCTTGAGTAGAATCTCTAACACTTCCGGTTGGCACTGGTGGTGAAGAGACCCACTTGTGGGGTTCCCCAAAGGGCGAAGATCTTCAGAAGGACTTTCTGTGCCAACTCCCACTCGTGAGAGATCGTGCTCTGCCTGCTCAGAGCGTCTGCTGCCGCATTTTCGTCTCCGGCCAACTGAACCGCAGAGAGCGAAATGCCCTGCTGGATCGCCCAGAACCAGAGCTGCATTGCCTCTCTGCACAACGTGAGTGACCCTACCCCACACCCCTTTTTTGTTGAAGTAATGCATGGCCACTGTGTTGTCCGTCATGATCAGGACACTCTTCCCCCGCACAGACGGCAGAAACGCCTTCAGGGCTAGCCCCATTCTGTGAGGGAAGCATCCGTCACTACAGACACCTCCAGCCATAGTTGCCAAAACAGCTCCCTGTTCATCAGGTTCCCTTCGTCGGCCCACCACAGAAAATCCTGGGAGACCAAGATTGGAATCTGAACAGGATCCGACATCTTGCCTGAGAACTGCGACCACTGCATCTTGAGAACTCATTGCTGGGATCTCATCCTCAGCGTTGCCTCTGGCACCAGAAAATGCAGGATGCCACGAGGCCGAGCAACCTTAAGAATTGGAAAGCCAGGACACTCTGGGCATGTTGAAACTTTTTCACCATCTGCACAATGTGATGAGCCCTTACCTTGGGAGGCGAACACTTACCAAAGGACGTGTAACACAGCCCCGATGTACGGGAGCTGTTGGGAAGGTGTCAGATGTGACTTCTTGAAATTGAGGGAGAAGCCCAGCCTGTGAAGGGAGCGGCAGGTGAGACCGAGGTGATCCAACGCTCGCTCGGGAGAGCGCACCTGGGTCAGCCGGTCGTCCAAGGTAGGGGTAGACTTGTATCTGCCTCGCCTGAGGTACGCTGCCACCACCACCATTAGCTTGGTGAAGACCCTCGGAGTGGAGGTCAATTCGAAAGGCAGGACCCGAAACTGAAAGTGCGAGTCGCCAGTCGCAAATCTCAGGTACTCTGTGCTTGGGATGAATCTGCACATGAAATTAAGCATCCTGTAGGTCCAGAGACACCAACCAATCCTGAAGTTGAAGGGTCTGGAGGACTTGAGAAAGAGTAACCATCTTGAACTTGTCCTTCCTGAGAGGTTTGTTCAACCAACGCAAGTCCAGGATGGGTCTCAATCCCCAGTCTTTCTTTAGGATAAAAAAATATGGGTAATACCAACCCTTGTTCCTCTCCGCTACAGGCACTAGTTCTATAGCACCTTTCTCTAGCAGGACCAAGATTTCCTGAACAAGGAGCGGATCCGGAAGCTTCAAAGAGATTCCCTGGTGGATTGTGGTGAGGCCGCTTTAGAAAGGGACAGCAGTAGCTGTGGCCCATTGTATCCAGAACCCACGCATCCAAAGTAATGGCTCGCCAATCTTCGAGATGCTGAGACAGTGTGCCCCCACCGTCAAACCATGGGACATGGCCTCGTGACTCTTTAGGAGCGGCTGCGGCAGCACCTGAAGGCAAAGAGGCAGCTGCCTGAGCAGCTTTGGCACCTATTTCCCAGACCACTACGGGTACTTTTTCACTGAACCCTTTGACTGGCGGCCCCCATCGTCCTACCAAAGGAGGAGTAGTAATGAAAAGTGCCTCCCCTCCACTGCTGTCCCCTAGGACGAAAAGGCAGAGGCTGACGCACAGCTGCGCTTACAGATTTTGTTGCAGCTTTTGAGGTCTGCAACCTCTCAAGGCTCTCGTCAGCCTTGCTGCCAAACAAATGCGTGCCATCAAAGAGCATGTTCAAAAGACAGGCTTGCACATCCGGAGCAAAACCTGACTTCTACAACCATGCAAACCTGTGTATAATGGTGCTCGCAGCCATGGACCGGCTAACATTGTCGGCTGTGTCCAAACCCGACTGAAGGGATTCACACATGACATCTTTGCCATCTTGCACAAGATGGCAAGGAACCCATCCTGTTCTTCCCCCTCGGGAATATGCTCAGCCGCAAGATAAACAGTTCCACAGAGTGTGTGAAAATCTTGCCAAGGCATAAGTGGAGTTGGCTGATTTAAGCGTCATACTCCCCGCAAACCGTCAAATCGCTTGTCGTCCCTATCAGGAGGGATGGTAGGGTACGGCGCCTGCCTTGAGGTGGCCGTAGCTGCCAAAACCACCAAACTCTCGGGAGTGGGGTGAGAAGCTAGGTAGCTGGGGTCGCTACCGGAAGTGCGGAATTTTTTGGTCAACGATTTGTTAACAGCCGGAAGAGATTCTGGGGACTGCCAAGCAGCCGCCACCCTTTTCTGTAATGTCAGATGAAAAGGTAACACCGGCAGAACTTGATCGAAGATATTTGTTAGATCATCTTGTACAAAAGCTTCAGGAGGACTGGACCAGCCCAGATACTCCGTGACTCTAGTCATGAGCCTCCTGTAGGACGACTCCGCATGAGCCCCAGGCTCAGGCCTGCCAAATTCCACTTCCGGAGAAGTGTCCAAACCACAGGCATCATGAGGAGTTTGCCTCGACTCCTCTGACGGTCTCCAGAAAGAGCCACATCAGGCCCAACAGGGTCCATATCAAAGTCTGACCTTAACTCCTCCTCATATACGTCATCCCGAGTGAGGTGAAAGCCCTGCCTCAGGACAGAATAGTGTCTGGAGTCCACCACTAGCCTCACAGACTTAGAAGAAGCCTTCCTTGGAGGATCCACAGTATAGGGGATCTCAAACGGTACATTTCGGGCAAAAGGCCCGAAGGCGTCGAAGGCTTTGGCATCGCAGTCGATAAGGCGCCGAGGGCTGGAACGTTTCGGAGTCGAGGACTTCGTCAGGCAAGCCACTTTCCTAGTGGCTCCATCCTCTGAGGACGACGGGGAAGGTGACCAGTGACGGCGCTTCCTAGAATGCCGAGACGAGGAATGGCGGGAGCCACTTCGGGACCGAGATCTCTGGGACTTCTCCCGACGCAGAGAGTCGCCCCTTGAATCGTCAGTGGTCATCTCCTCTACCTGAAGCTTCCCCTTACACTCCCGCAAGGCCTTGGCAGTCAGCGACTGGCATTTGGAACAGTCGTCTGTGTCTTGACTCTCGCCCAAGCACCACAAACAAATGCAATGCGGGTCGGTAATCGACATTTTCGACTTGCAGTCCTGGCAAGTCTTGAAGCCAGACCGCAGAGTCGGAGGGGTTGAAGACATTCACAAAGAATACAAAAGGCACGCTACGGGCGCCGTGCGTCCTAGTTATAACATATGGTGACGTCGCCCTCAACGGAGGCCTTCGAGGGACATTGACCCGACGCCATCGACGCAGGGCGCCCTCCGTCGAATAAAAGTTTCCAAAATACACAGCTGTGGACATTACATGTGAAAGATGTGGAATACATTGTAAGAGACAATCCATTCGAATTGTAGAGTTTGTGATAAGAATGGTAAAAATCCTTAAAAAATACTTTGGAGGTCGGTCGAGGGAATGACTGGATTATTGTCGCGAAATGAATAGGGGAGATTGTGGTGACTGTAGTGTTTCGTCAACGTAGACTGGAGTTCGGGAAATAATAATCTGAGGGACGGGGAGAAGAATGACTGGGGGTACTCGGTAGGCAACAGGAAAATGGGGATTCTGAGAGATGTAGTTTCCCACTTCAACAGGGTTTGAGTTCCTAATAGGTTCACCAGATGCGGAGGGGTTGTTGGATTCTGGCAAGGGAGATTAGTTGGGTGGAAGGGAGGTTGATTTGGGACAGCTTATAAAAGCATCAGGAAATTAGTCTTCCTCGTCCCCTTCCCCGGTGTAATGCCGCATCTCACCTTGGGAATTCCCCCCCGCACCCGAGCATAACTCCAAGCTCCCCAACCCAGGTGATCCTCCCTCGTTCCTCTGCCCCCAGGGTTGGGATCCGAGAGCACCAGCCCTTCGCAGGCCACCTGAATAAGTGATTCTCATGGTCTAATGGGGAAAACACCCGTAGGTTTCTCACATACCGATCCACCATGCTGGTTGGACGGCAGTGTTTCACTTGCAGACTTCCCCATGGACATCCAGGCTGCTGGTCCAAGCATTCCAGCATATAAACTGGGTTTGTCTCCTCAAGTATGTAAAGATAATTTTTGCTGGGGCTTCCAACCCTTTCCCGGTTGACCAGGGCTTGTGTAGGAGACGATTTTAAGAGTTCTCTCCTTTCTCTTTCCCTCTCCGTCTTCTTATCCCTTTCTTGAGCTGCCATCAACTCTACCTCTATATTTTCAAGGCAGATCTCTATAACATGGCCCAGCTCACCACAGAATAATCATTGTTCTATATGAGAGGCTTCTGATTCATTTAGAGATACAGTGGATGTTGATCCCTCTCCTATCCTTAGTCGGGGGGATAAAAATACATTTCAGTGCATTATTGTTCTTTAGTTTTTGTTCCTCCTTGCCATTATAGGGTTTGCCTTTTACTCGCCCCCTAATGTTCCTTTAGAATAATAAGGATGAGGTTCTGGGATAGTATTCTCTGCAGAAGGGGTCTCTAGGTCTCCTCCTAATGTTTTATTGGATATTTCCCCCCAAGGTCTCAAATTAGGTTCTCTCTGGGTGTTTTCCAAGGGGTTTCATATACTAGGATTCCTACTCATTCACACATACACACACACACATATATATATATATATATATATATATATATATATATATATATATATATATATATATATATATATATATATATATATATATATATATATATATATATACACATATATATTCAGTGAAAAAACTTTGTTAAAAGGGACGTTATGGTTAAGTTGCGCTACTAAAAACCTATCAAATTCTGTAAAAAAAAACTTTGTTGAAAATTTCAGCGTGGTGAATGTAAATTTAAATAGTGTGCCCCTTTTCCCCTTTGAGGTTGGCTCTGAAAAGAGCGCGTTTTGTTTTGTTTTTTTTGCAGATGCTTGACAGACACCTGGTATTTTGTATTTTTATTTTCTTACTTTACTCCTAAAATCTTCACACAACCTTCTCCAAAGCAACCCTTACATTCCAAAACAGCATGGCATTTCCCATAAAAGATAAGGAAATGCCATCTTCTTTAAAATAAACAGCATTACTGGAATCAATATTCTCATTATTACAGAAGAACATACCAGCTCTTAGCATGAAGGCACACATGCCTCGGTTGATTACACACCTAGCATTGTTTTGCTGAGGACAAAAAACTGAACTATTGTCCCATATTGCCCTAGGTAGTAATCCAGAAAAAATTACTTTGGCATTTGGAAGGATGTTCATTACTGTTTCAACCAAGTGTTCCAAATCTGCCAACAAAGTAGGGGCACTGACATAGCCCAAACGGAAAGCACCATAGTGCAAAACTACCACATGGGGACTGTTGATCCTGCCCATATCTTCACAAACTTGTACAATTCCCTGTACATTGCAATCAGGCACAGTGCTCCACACAACCTCCACTCCTTTAACATCAAAATTATTTGCAACATGCCTGCATTGAGCATACTGTTGTAAACCATGCACAAACATATCTCCGAGCACCAACACCCTGACTTTCTCCACCTCTGCCATCTTCACTACACACAGTCTCTTTCAACACAAATCCACAACCTCAACATCTGATTGGCTGATCCCTACAGTCTTCTTTCCATGCTGGATTTGCTGGAAAACCCCGGATGTAGCACGCCCTGTCCACAGACCGCTGCGGTGTCCGCGGACCGACCAACTCTTGGACAGCCCTTCTACCATTTCCACTTCACTCTGTGCCATTCCCTCATTGCATACAGCTAAGCAGTCCCACAATACGGAGAATGTCCTCAGAACACCCCCATTTTGTTTATTTTCGAACATTTCAGGACACCGCAAGTGTTCTTCTGACTCACTTTTTTCTTTTGCTGACATATCTAGGCCACATGGTTTTCTTCAGTAACAGTCAAACTAAAAATTGTATTTTATTTGTAGACGTATCCTAAGTAGGTTCTTATAGTAATTCCCTTAAGAGTCCAGTCACATCATATGACACATATACATAGGGGAAGACACAAGCTTTAAAGACAGTATTATTTTCAAGCAAATAAATGATGATCTCTGTTTCAAAGCTGCCATTTACCCTATGTACATTGGTATGTGTTCTTGTCTCTGTGTTTTCTCTATAGTAATGCAATTATGTAATACATGGGTTTTATTAGGTACTTATTACATATTTCACAGTACACAAAAATCTATTAATAAAACAATTATTTAATTATTCAACATATTAACATTACGAATATTATACCTTCAACTTGTACGCTGCACACAATGCTATGTTTCTGCATTAGTAGCTTAGTACACTAGATAGAACCCCATAATAGAATGCTTACCATAACTGGCGAATTTCAGGGGTTTTTCGGTTTTACTTGGAACGATAACGTCCCTTTAACAAAGGTTTTTTAATAGCACGCAAACAATATACAAAGATGGAGTGTAAAAAGCTATTTCTCAGAGATGGCTGTACACAGAATGTTGCAAACTAAGAATTTATGGTCGTTTACAGTGAAGGTCAGCTACTTCCATTTTTTGCTCGTGTGCCGGAGAGGCCCACGGCTCGCACTATAAGGTTCTATTGTTTTTTTACCTTGACAGACAGGGATCATGCTAAAAGACTTCTTTTGAAGGAGTGTTGCAAAAACGTAAGACATAAGGATGAAATTTCTGAAACAAAACCACTTCTATATATAATATCACTTTGAGAAAGATTGTTGGCACAGACGGAGTCGTATTTTGGGACTGCACTACGCTTAGACAATGGAAAATGCCAATATAATATAAGTAACCCTTTAGATTATTTTATACCGAAATATAATAATAGCGTGGCGTTAAAGCCCGGTTCAGTTGTACTTGTTCGTTCAATGTGGCATAGTGTTTTCTACCGCGCACTATCAACGCCGAATTGGTCCCCTGTCGCTTAGAGGGCTCTGAAAAAGGCAGAGGACAGAGTGTGGGTTAATGGGAATAAGTTAACATACTCCGTTGCACTATCCTCGCTAGCAAATAGTTTCACACCCTAATAAATAAAATGAATATTTTTAATGAGGATCGGCTGGTGAGACTAATTTATGTTTTTTAAAACAGGTACGTCCTTCCGTACTGTCAATGCCATGATTTTCAGAACCCGGCCGACGGATTTTTTAACTGCCAGGTGCAGCTACTTCTAAACAACTTCATGACCCTCACCATTTTATGGGACAATCGCCAAGGACCAATAGGTACTAGCGGCTAGACGCAACATACCAACCATTATGGTGGTCTAATGCCTCGTTGTTGGAACAGCCTTCCGATTTTCAGTGCCACCATAGTGCTTCTTTATCATAAACCAACATCCTGTGTACCGCAAAGGGACAGCGCGTGACTCAAGATGAACTTTTGCGGATCGACAGCAAATGTAAATCGCTGAATATTCTCTAAACATTTGATGTCAAATAAAAGTACTTTACGAAATGTACAATGTTGCTGTTTGCTTTTAAATCACAGTTTCATATCCCGAATTGTGGTGCGCTGTGTTGTGAGATGATCTGTGTTTTCCGGGTTCTGTGTAAAGTCGTGTAGGACTGGAGACGACTGGGCGCGTTTGGCTACGCACCCTGTACCGTCACGGAGAGAGACGGGGAATATGAATGCTTTGATAATGTCAGGCTTAGGGGCTGGAGAGATGATTAGGATCGCAAAAGCAGGTCAGCCAGGTCGATGGGGCAAAGTGATAGGATTATCACATAATGTCGGCGCACAGCAGCCTGATTTATAGTTTGTTTAGTGGACAAAAAGTCGGGTAAGGCCCATAGGAAATTGTAATGTCAACGGACATAAGGAGGGTTTTTAGAACACTTTCAACCTGACAACGAACAATACGAACAACGCTCTCAGAACACCCCCATTTTGTTTAATTGCAAACATAACTTCCACGTCCACTCTTCCTCGTCCCAGTACTTACTTCATGAGGCCCCTGCCTCCGACACAGGACCTTCTTCTATTTCTTTAAATTCCTATAACTCCTCCCCCACATCCACATCACTCAGTTTCATATTACCAAGCCGGAGCATGGGACCTTCCCCGCAGGGAGGGTGAGGGTCGTTAGTACTGTGACGAGGAAGAGTAGGACTAGGAGTAATGAAGATTACCGGTAAGTAATCAGAGCATTTCAGGACACCGCAAGTGTTCTTAGAACACATTCAACCTGCCAGAATACAATACGGGCAGCGTCCTCAGGACACCACCATCTTGTTTATGTACGAACATTTAAGGACACTGCGAGTGTTCTTAGCTCAATTTTAGCTTGCTTGCGAACAAAACGGACACATACTCCGTCCTTAGAACACCCCACCATTTAGTTTATATAGAACATTTCAGAACAGCCGTGTTGTCCGCAGACAAATCGAACACACCAAAAGTGTCTAGCATATAAAAAAAACAGAACATTGAACCCATCACATACTCCTCCACCCTCCCCAAACACTCTTACACACCAACACACTTCACTAAATACAATTTTTAATCCAAGTTTCACCGCGCTGTCCGCGGTCGTTCGCTAATACAAGATGGCGGGCGCCACAGAAAATCTGACGCGCTTCACGCACCACGCCGTCCAATCAGCAAACACTTTGCATGTCCGCGGACATCACGCAAGCTGCTCGGCCAATCAGAGCACTGTCCGCGGAGCGAACCAGGAAGTCCGTCCGCGGAGCAAACAGAGATATCACTAATTTTTTTGCCTTACATTTTGGTCATTTTAAAAAAACTACTTGATGGATTTACACCAAATTAGCAAAAGCACGCTTTTGAGACCAAGCCCCCAATCCTGCCGCAAATTTGGTGTAAATCCGTCCAGCGGTTTGGGCTGTAGGTGTGCGCAAATTTTTTCCCATTAGGTCTACGGGAAAAAAAAAAGTTTTGGGACCCCCCTATAACTTTGCCCCCCCCTGGACCAAACCTCTCCAAACTTTGCAGAAAAATTCTGAGTGGGCCATATACTTTTTTTGAAAAGTTTGGCGAGGATTTGTCCAGATGGAGCGAAGTTATAAGCCACCCAAAAAATGCTCTTCCTATGGAAACACCAACTTAACCATAGCTACATGGACGCTACCGTGTCCATGTAATACATACACACACATATATATATATATATATATATATATATATATATATATATACACACATATATACACTCACATATATGGGTGTTTTCCAAGGGTTTCATATACTAGGATTCCTACTCATATATATACATCTATATATATATATATATTTTCAGTGAAAACACTGTTAAAGGGACGTTATGGTTCCAAGTAAAACTGAAAAACCCTAGAAATTCACCAGTTATGTCATCAATGACATTTGTGATGTCATCTTTGATGTCCTGGGTGTTAGTCTTAGCAGTGCACGGTGGTGGCGCGAGTTATGGTTGCTTAGTTTATCATAACTGGCGAATTTCAAGGGTTTTTCGGTTTTACTTGGAACCATAACGTCCCTTTAACAACATTTTTTCACTGAATTTCATAGCTTTTTAGTAGCGCAACTTAACCATAACGTCTCTTTAACAAAGTTTTTTCACTGAATATATATATATCAATACCAAATTGTGAATCCATTCCATTTCAGCAACTTGTACAAAATGAAAACCATGGTAGATTATGCTCTACCTGCAATTCAGATAATCGCTCCACGTTAGTAATACAAACACATAGTAAATACTTAATACTAATGCTTCTACGTTACAATGCAGATGGTACCAAAAACAACTGCAAGCTGAATGGATTCACACATGGTCAAATATCACTTGGTAAGAAAACCTTCACAACAATAGGTATAATCTACCACACAGGAGCCACAACCAATTCAGGGCACTACACTGCATATATAAAAAAAGAAATGTGGATGGTTTGAATGTAATGATAGTACCATTACTCTAAAGCAGGGATTACCAGGAAATCTTACAAACACTTATTTGATGTTCTTAAAACCAAAATTTGTTAACTAAATTGTATTTAAACCCTAAGTAAACTTGTGTTAAAAAAATATAAACTGTTAGAATACTCCAAAAGCTATCTAACTGCTCAAAGATTCTACAACAACTAAGATAAATGAATACCACTAAATTAGACCATAAAATACACAGTTAGAATACGCCAACTGGTATCCAACTGCTCCAAAATTTTATAATATCAAAACAAATAAATAATATGTTTCTGCTCCAAAAAAATACAACAAGCCAAAGTATAAAGCATTAGCCAGAAACAAGTGTTCACTGAAAAACAAACAAACTGTAGCATAACAAAGGTTTTTTTTTAATCCAACATGGATTTTTTTTTCTCCCACAGACCCAATGATTTTAGCAACAAATACAGAAACTGAGCAAATTGCACAGTACTCTGATTTGTAATCTACTAAATATGAGGGTACAAAAAAAAGTATATTGATTATACAATGTAATAAGTCATTACAAAATACTAATACTAACATGCTATTTTCTTTTATCACAGAAATTAAGAAATACATGTACTCCGGTTACTAGACCAAACAGTAAGTATACAATAATAAGGAGAACCATAGCAGCATATCACATCCATAGTATCTAATACCTTTGTTCCTTATACATTTGTTTTTCACCCCAAGTTATAAGCAAATATGAATGTGATATGCTGCGGTGGTTGTTGCCAGGGCACATTGGGTGCATGGCCAAGTGGCCATGCACCCAAGACTCTATGCCCTGGCAACAACCACCGCAGCATATCACATCCATAGAGTCAAACATTTCAACTATGGTCTATGGAAACTTTGAATGTCCGGGGACATTATGAGTGTTCTTATAACACATTCAACTTGACAGAGAACAATACGGACAGCGTCCTCAGGACACCCCCATTTTGTTTATTTGCGAACATTTCAGGACACTGCGAGTGTTTGTTTGCTTGCGAACAAAACGGACACATATTGAGTCCTCAGAACACCCCCCATTCAGTTTATTTAGAACATTTCAGAACACCTGTGATGTCCGCAGACAAATCGAACACAAAAAGTACGTCTAACACATAAAAAAAACACAGCTTTCATCCTTCCTATCTCATACCCTCTCACCCTCCCCAAACACTCCTACACACCAACACACTCTACTAAATACAAATTTTGAACAAAGTTTCACCGCGTTGTCCGCGGACGACCGCGAATCTAAGATGGCGGGCGCTACCGAAAATCTGACCCGCTCCACGCTGTCCAATCAGCGAACACGTTGCATGTCCGCGAACATCATGCAAGCCGATTGGCCAATCAGGACACTGTCCGCGGAGCGAACAGGGAAGTGTGTCCGCGGACCGAACACAGATATCACTAATTTCTTTTTACCTACTTTTTGGACATTTTAAAAAAAATCTACTGGAAGGATTTTCACCAAATTTGCAAAAGCACGCTTTCGGGGCCAAGCCGCTGCTCCTGGTCCAAATTTGGTGAAAATCCGTCCAGCGGTTTGGGCTGTAGACGCGAGCAAAAAGAAATTCCCATTCAGTCTATGGGAAAATAAAGTTTTGGGACCCCCCCCTATAACTTTGCACCCCCTGGACGAATCCTCACCAAACTTTGCAAAAATAAAAATCAGAGTGACCGAAATACTTTTTTTTGCAAAGTTTGGTGAGGATTCGTCCAGGGAGAGCGAAGTTATAAGCCATCCAAAAAGTACTCTTCCTATGGAAACACCAACTTAACCATAACTACATGGCCACTACTATATAAATATATATATATATATATATATATATATATATATATATATATATATATATATATATATATATATATATATATATATATATATATATATATATATATATATATATATATATATATATTTTTTTTTTTTAACGGGGTTTGATGAAAAGTTCAGGAAAAAGGTTAATTTGACTTTGCAAGAAAAAAAAAAAAAGAAGAAGTGGTAGCCTTTTCACTTTACCCTCCTTGCAGGGTAAAATTTAAAAAAGGACCAACCCAAGGGATATCTTACTCGCAAAGAGATTAAGACTGTGTCCCTTTCCTGTAGTAAATAATTCTGAGGGCAAAAAACTTAAGTGCTGCCTTCAACATTCTTTCGGACAGGTGAAATGGCCTGAGAGGTTAGGGAGGAAAAAAAAACTGGATTCCCATCCTCTTTTCCATGGGCTTGAAGGGTTACGTCAGTTTCTATAGACCTTACCCCATTGATCGAAAAAGCGGCTTGATTGGGTTTGCCTCTGGACTCCAAGATTTCCGATTCCCCATGGAGAGTGTCGTTCATTCGCTCTTGTTCTAATACTGTGGGTAGAACATGAAAAAGCCTATTCTGTCTCTTGTCATAAGTGGGCTCTCCAATTAGTATCAATTGAATCATATCCCACTTCTCACACCATATGTAAGGAAGGCATAGTATCAAAGTAAGAGACACAAGTGATCAGAGTTCAAGTCTCCATGCCGCCTCTCTCAGTCTTGAGCCGGATCTCCTTAAGTTCCGTAAACTGAAAACCTTACTATTCTCTTCCTCTTTCTCTCTCCCTCCCCCCTGCCAACCTTCTTTCTCTTCTCTCCTGCTACCCTCCTATTTTCTTTCCCAAAACCTGCTCAGTTCACTTACTGGTTGCCTGGTGCATCTCCAGAGTCTCACAGGTCCCCGACTCAAACACCCCCACCCCTCCCCCACCCCCCCGTCAGTCCAGCAGTTGCCTCCGGGCCTCTGTACTCTGCTTGGAACTACTGCGCTTGAGTAAGTTCCATGAGAGGGGCAACCACTCTGCACTTAAACCAGGCCCCTGCAGAACTGGGCACACTTGTCCCCCCTCCCCACACTTCCTTTCTGCGCACTTGCACGACTTTGAATGTACTAGGGCTAGCAAGTTTGTCTGTCCTCTGCTCCCCGTCCCCCCCCTACCTAGCTTGGTTGTGCCTAGAAATACTAATGCATAGGTGCATTAGATCAACCGCCAATCAATCTGAAATTTTGCCAGGCCTAGTACAGTAGTTTATTGTTCTGTATGTTCTCTCCCCCGCCCCTTTCTCCCTCCACGCTTTGTCACACACTAACACTAGTAGAATTGCTTCTGGCCTAGTATGCTAGTTATTGTTAGATCTTTCTGAATCTTAAAGGCCTAAGAATGACGACTGTATTCCCTTGTTCCCTTCCCGCTTTAAAGTACTTTACTTGTGTATAAGCGCTTTACAAATAAACAATTACAATTCAAGGGTGTTCATTAAACTGTAAAACAGGTTAGATAAACACCTAATCTAAATCTAGGATGGGAGCAAGTTACGACCATAAAAAAATAACAGTCCTAGTAGAGTCTAGTCAAATGAAAAGGGCCTAAACTAAAAAACAACTATTGCCAATCCTTACCGATATGCTAGAATGTAGTGTGGGATAAGGTTCATAAGACAAGAAAGTGTTCATAAAATGATAAGTCAGGATGCTATGGCCGGGGGTCTGCCTGCCCCATGTTTTTAGCACGGGATAAGGCAGGACTCTTGAGCACAGCACACTCCTGGTCTTCTCTGGCACTAACTTACAGTTCCTTTTCTCAATATCAGGGCCTTGTGTGCCCAAGCCTCTTCTCATGCAAAGTCTCTTGCTTCAGAGGGCCCGATATTCCAAAAGCAACAAAACCATGTACCGCTGACATCAGTCACACCATTCGCCAGCTGCGATTCCCGGTCTTATGTTTCTTTTGTCGGAGCCTTTGCGGGACTGGGTTGAAAAGGGCAAGGGCAACTCCGGGCAATTCCCTCCTTGACGTCCTTTCAGTTCTCGCCACCTTTCTCTTTTGTTTGAGCTGCCGCCCTGAATAGCTGCTACCTCGTGTGTTCGGCCTTGCTCAGAGTGTGCTCCTATGCGCTGCCTTTTATCCCTATGGGGAACAGAAAGGGAAGCCAGGTGTGTGTGGTTATCGGCCATTTCCTGACTCTGCATGGCCTCAAAACTGGGACAACCTGGCGGGCTTTCAAAGGAAACTATAGCCCTTGTATTCTCAAGGGGATTCCATCTACCTCCTAGTTCATCAAACCTCACCTTAGGGGGGGTTGGTAAACTCGGAAGGGTGAAAATTGTAGGGGTTGTGATATGAATGGGAAAAATGCGTAAAATAGTTTGGAGGTTGGTAGAGGGAATGACCAGGATTATTGTCGTGAAATGAATAGGGGGGATTGTGGGACTGTAGTGTTTTGTCAAAGTAGACGGGGAGAAGAATGAGAGTACTCGGGTAGGCAACAGGAAAATAGGGATTCTGGGCGATGTTTCCCACTGCAAAAGGGTTTGGGTTCCTAATATGTTCACCAGATGCAGAGGGGTTTTTGGTAAGGGAAATTGATTTGGAATAGCCTATAAAAGCCTCAGGGACTTCGTCCTCCTTGTTTTCTTCCCCGGTGTGAAACAGCGTCTCACCTGGGATATTCCCCTTCGCATAACCCGAGCATCCCTACCCAGGTGATACTCCCTCGCATGTCCGCCCCCAGGCCTGGGATCTGAGAGCGCAACCCTTCCCAGGCCACCTGAATAAGGGATTCTCAGGGTCTAATCGGTAGAACACACTTAGGTTTCTCACAAACAACGGGCTGTAAGAGAACTGAGAAACCTGAAGGCGTTTCACCAGCTAGTCCCCGGAGATCTGTCATACAGGTGGCCAGGACAGAGCCATCGCTATTGGATCCAGTTCCTGGTGGTGGACCAGTGGGGGAGGGTCACCTGGATGGAGGGTGGGGGTCTTTGGGACACAGACATGAGAGACGTGGTACCCTCTCCTTCTAACCCCTTCCCCCCCCCCATCGTACCCCGTAGGATACTTAGAAGTTCTAACCCCCCAACCCTGTTTTCTGACACAAACACTTTCCTACACCGTGAAAGACAAGGGACTAACACCAGAGCCTTTTAACTGACATGTCCCAATTTGGGCCGGTGTTTGGCAGTGGCCAACACCGGCACTGTTTTTTTCGGCACCGGCATTCTTTCTTGCAGCTTCCCTTCATCACGGCTCTCTGTGGACAGGGATGGAGGCATTCATCAAAGAATGTTTAACACAAAGTGTTAACTTTCTTTGATAATGCAACACAATAGCTGAATCCTTGTTGGCAGTACCCCAGCCATCCGCCTGCATGGCGCCAGGCAGGAGGCAGCCACGCTCTCGCTCAACAACAAATTGTGGGTGGGGCGTGTGAGCTCATGCACATGTTGCGGCCTTTGCTCCTTCCGTTCTCTCCAACCAAAACAAATCCCTTTCAGTGTGGTGCCAACCCTCCCAGTGTGCAGCAGAGCAGAGGCAGGACTCCTTGCACCGATTGGAACCAGCGCGTGGCCTTGCAAATCCTCAGGTAGGTCGCTCTCCGCCTCTATGTGGCTATTCTGTTATAGCGCTAAGCGCAGACTTCCAAGGGCTAAAAATGAATACAATGGGTGCTCCGGCTACTGAAAGCTGCACGGTAACGAACGGGAGTGGCGATGAGGACTAGCTTACTACTTAGTCTTCATGGCCACTCCCGTATTCATTTCTGAACGGCGACTTTCAAAATCACATACATAGTACCAAAATAGGGCATCATGCATGAGTTTGAAAGCGCTAGTCAGAGTAGAGCAGTGAGGCACTGGTTACAGATAAGTGGATGCGCTAGCACTATTTGTATTTTGTTTATTTGTAAAGCGCACCAGGGGCAACCGGGCGCATAACTTAATACAACATAGTAATCTTGTTACAGGAAAGTGCAAGACAGTAATTACAATTATATACATATAATACAGGTATGAAGGCATAATACAATACAGTATAGTTTACAGTAGTATCTGTAAGGCACATAGCGGGCTAGGCAACAGAACGCGAGCAGCTAAAACAGTGGAGAGGATAGCGGTAATTGCAGGGGGGGGGGAGCTTAGACAATGTAGTGGGTGAATCTTGGGTGGACAGCCAGACTCTGGCCATGTTTTTAAATTTATGGAAGGAGAGTTCCGCTCTTAGCAAGTTGGGGAGTTCATTCCATAGTTTGGCGGGCAGTTCTGGAAAACTGATGCCGTCTGATCTCTGCAGGTTGAAACGAGGTATGGAGAGTGAGTTAGTCTGGGCGGATCTGAAGGGCCTATTGGGGTTGTGTGGGGTGATTGTTAGCTAGGTAGCAGGGTGCTTGGTTGGCAAGGAATGTGTGGGTCAGTGTGAGAGTTTTCAGGGAGATTCGTTGTGGGACTGAGAGCCAGCGTAGGTTACGTCTGGTGTCTGAGATGCGTTGGTTCCTGAGGATGTTGAGAACTGCTCTGATCGCATTATTTTGGATAATTTGTAGCTTACTTAGGTTACCTGTGTTGGTGCTCAAGTAAAGTGCATTGCAGTAATCAATTTTGGAAAGCACAAGTGTCCTAGCAAGTGTGATACAGTTAGCAGTTGATAGGAAAGGGCGGTTAGCTGTGATGAGCTTACAAGTGTAAGCAGCTGCAGATGCGACAGCGTTGGTTTGTCTGACCAGGGATAAGGTGGTATCGATGTAAATACCTAAAGTGTGTGTGTCTTTAGAGACTTTGATAGTATTACCATCAATCATGAAAGATTTGAAAGCAGGGTCGAGTTTAGTTAGTTTTTGGGGGGGGGGGGAACAGATGATGAGGAGCTCTGTCTTTTCGTCGTTCATACAGAGTCTGTGCTGCGCCATCCAGGCTTGGATGACAAAGTATGACAATGCATTACTTACCGTAAAAGCATGTCTGATGGTTGTATCTGCTTAGATTCACATGCTGTGCATAGGTCCGACATCCAGTGGTCACTGCGGAGTATTGCATTTTGTTTTTCGTAGTCGAAAAGGGGACGTCGACAAGGCGTGTCTGTAACACTATCCCTATAGTGACGTGCGTTGTATCCACAATCCCTCACGCGTCGAGGTCCCTCTGTTTGTATTTTTTCTGCCCTGAGGGAGCCTTCTATACGTGAGTGAGTACAGAAAATAGAGAGAGATGTAGAAAGGTGTCTATGTTCCTTCCATCCGAGCGGGGAGGAAGGGTGGGCGCATGTGAATCTAAGCAGATACAACCATCAGAAATGCTTTTACGGTAAGTAATGCATTGTCTTCTGATGTTTGTTAATCTGCTTAGAATCACATGCTGTGCATAGACTAGCGAGCAGTACCCGGAGTTGGCGGTGGGTTATGAGAAGGAACAGAAGAGAAAAGATGTCTTAATACTGCCTGTCCCACCTGGGAGTCAGATCTAGAGTGTGCATCTAGACAGTAGTGTTTTGTAAAGGTGTGCACAGAACTCCAGGTAGCCGCTTTGCAGATGGACTCAAGGGGAACATTTGCAATGAACGCTATGGAAGCCCCAGTGCCTCGAGTAGAATGTGCTCTTGGCTTGAAGGGTAGTTCTCTCTTAGTAAGACTGCATCTCCTTCTCTTCCTGCTGCCACCGAGACAAAGAACTGATTAGTCTTTCTCAGTGGCATGGTTCTTTCCATGTAGAACATGACAACTCTGCGTACATCCAGTGTATGCAGACTTTTTTCTCCCAAGTTGGAAGGGTTTTGAAAGAACGTTGGTAGTTCTACTGACTGGTGTACATGGAATTCCGAGATGAATTTCGGTGCAAACCTTGGGTGTGTGCGTAGAACCACCTTATCCTTGTGAACGGTTACGAAGGGGTCTAGAACAGAAAGAGCCTGTAGTTCACTTACTCTCCTAATGGAGGTGATAGCTACTAGGAAAGCAGTCTTAAGAGTGAGGTCTTTAAGAGTTGCCTTGTGTGGGTGACACCCAGATAATCCAAAATATCGAATAAGGGTTTTGTAAAAACGTTATAAAGGGTAGGGGACACACAGGAACCTTGTGGTACCCCGCAAGTGACGGGTGAGGGGGAGGCTGCTGCAGAAGGGGAGAAAACGCGCATTGATCTTTTGTCCAGGAAAGAACTGATCCAGGCTGGGGCTTTATCTGAGAAGTGTGCCGCCTGTTTGAGGAGTCAACACAGTATTTTGTGATTGACGAGATCGAAAGCCAAGGATAGATCAAGGAGGAGTAATAGGGCAAGTTTACCCTTGTCTCTAAGGTCTTCCATCGGGGTCTTAAGGTCAATGAGGGCCGTTTCCATGCCGTGATGTGGTCAGAATCCAGATTGCCTTAGTCCCAGCAGTTTGTTAGATTCAAGGTATTCTTGGATCTGTAAGTAGGTGGCTCGGTCAAGGATTTTTAGTAGAAATGGCACCGTTGTAATGGGCCTGTAGTTGGTAGGAATATTGGGGTCCAAGGAAGGTTTTTTTTTTTTTTTTTAACAGCAGGATAATCCAGGCATATGCATTGCATTGAACTATGCATTGTCTGTATAAGTGGTAGTAGATGTTATAACCAGCCAACTGAATGGTACTCATTTCACCGCTCTCGGGAGGTTGAAAGGTGGTGTCCACCACTTCGGGCGGTCATATATGGGATTATGGGGATCCTATGAAAAGATGTGCCCACGATCACAGGGGTGTGTTGCCCTTTACCATGAAGCCTGTCAGCGATGCGGCTGTTCTTTATCGCACGTGTCCCCAAAACCTTGACCCGGACGCGAAAGGCGGCTGTTAACAGTGAAGGATGTTACAAGCAGCGCTATATCGGAGAATAAGCTACCAGGTCTCCAGCTTTGCTATTCATTCCTCCGCTGAAATCCTGCTTACCCCAGTGATAAACCTTGTACAGTACATGTAGACATCTCCCCCGCCTCCCTTCGGCATTTGCTGCCCCTTACACGCAAAAGATGGGTTCTGGTGAGTTCCCCCACCCCCCTCCCGAGAGCCCCCCTCACTCCCAACCCAACTTGCCCTCCCCATCTTCATACGCCACTCCCAAGCCTAGGCGTAGGCCTGCAGTGCCGCGCTCCTTCCAACCAGGAATGCGGACCCCCCACCCCCTCTTCCCCAGTGCGCTTCCCAGGAAACAGCCTGGAAAGGCCGTGCACACAACTGTGCTTTTTTCGACCCGTGTGATGTGGCCCGGGTATTAACTTTGGCAGTGCCCGCCTGCCCTCTCATGGCAATAAAGAGCTGTGCAGTGCATTGGCAATAAAGCACCGTGTGGTGCATTGGCAAGGCACACGTTGAAATTCCTGATCATGCCATGGAAACGGCAAGTGACGCCACCACTTTTCACGGGAGTTTTAGTTCTTGTGGGGGGGGGGGGGGGTTTGTGTGCTACTGTGCACACTGCCTTTTGAAACAGAGTGCATAAAAGCACTACTCCCCGCCTCACCCTAGCTTTGCACACAGTCATTCTTTTTTGCTTTTGCAATACAGAAAAGCATAGCACCTCTCTGAAGTGCTTCACGTCACTGTTTTGTATCCCACATATGCAGTATTCACACAGCACCGCTGTTTTCGTTTTACAGCCCCTCTCCCTTTTAAATGTTAATATGGGTACAGATCCCAGGCATGCAGCTTTCCTTTTGCTTTACACGATAACCTATTGATAATATTGTACCCACTCAGAATTCCAAACTTCAGCTTACCGTGCTCGATGCAACAGCCGCTTTACCCGCTGAGATGTCTTTCCAATTCTAAGTGCGGCCAGCTGTGCCTGCCACACATCTGGGCGGTCGCCTCTATGGTGGAAATGCCGCTTTGGCAGAAACTTTTTCCAGAGGGGAACCTCGCATGGCAGGATCTCTGTATGCAATATTCTGTACCCCCGCTACTCCTGCTCCCTCTCTTTATCAGGGATGGGTGAACCCTTAGCTGAATGCATAGAAAATGTTAAGTCTGGATGTGCTGCATGCACCCGACAAGGGCCTGTTTTCTATTTCTGAGAGCAAGAAGAACCTTCACATGGCTTAGATGTAAAGTGTGGGTGTAATGGTGTGGGTCGTTAGTTTAAATCGATTTGCAATTTTGCCATTTGTACTCCGGCAGTCGTGAGTGCTGTCAAACTAAAATGACCAGAATGCAAAGTGGTTTAAGCTCAGCATCAAGTCCTAGCAAGACTCTAAGCATAAGTCAAAGCAATATATTGGTACACTCGAGCCCTGTGATCGTACTTTCGAGGTAATTATTTCCTCCCATGACAGCATTGATATAAAGTTCTTGAGGGTAGGGTTTTGGGGTGTTTGTTGGAATAGAGACGAGCGGACGTCCATCTACTTAATGTTGTATTTGCCTTGCCCCTGGCCCCTTTTTGTTCTTAATGCTCTGAAACAAACACTGAAAATGACACCCTCAACACGTCGCCTTTCTCCAGATCCAATTTCTGGATGCTCTATTCCACCACCGAATAATGGTAGCAACCCAAACTAGAGGGCCAAAAATTGGGAGCACTATCCCACATGTTATTAGCGGGATAGGTGAGGCCAGAAAGCATGCTCTTTCTGGCTGTCTAGCATCTAGGTCTAGCACTGAGCCGGCATGGGCCGACCCCCGGACCGGCATTAGAGGGCCAAGATTTTTTGGGCACTGGCACATTTTTTTACAAATTAAGCACTGATTGACAATAACTACGCACACCTGACGGCCTTTCCCTTCCCCAAAGGGCTAAAAGGTGCAGCACTAGAGCACACGTTCATCAAAGTTGAACTGACGAGGAAACAGCTACACCAGACCGGCAGTTCAAAAGGAGGAGCAATGCAGCGAGACCCAGAGGGACGACAAAAGGGAACTGCCTTTGCCCTTTTCAACTCAGACCCGCGAAACCTCCGAAAAAGGAAATTATGAGACCACGAAGTCCAGCTGGCGTGTGGTGTGACAGGTATCAACGGCACACGGGGCTCCCCCGTGCTGATAGCCAAAGCAGGAGGAAGCACTTGCCGCCATGGTGCTGCCCTTAACTCCCGAGACAATAAAACTGACAGTTCCGCACAGCCGGTGAGTCGAAGAAGACAGATGGTAAAACTGATATGTGCTGGGCCCAAGGTTGCAGGCGGCAACCTTGTTTAACAAAGAACTTGTGAAATTGAACTTTAATGAAACCCTAGTACAAGGTTCAGAAGCAGAGTGGTCAGGCGCCGCAGGGCGCTCATTTGAAGGACTCGGACTGAAGCCTTTGTGGGTTGTGTTTGTTGAAACAACGAGAACCAGGAAGCCCTAGAGGAAGCCAGTGTGAAGTGGTCCTACGAGGGTCAAGCACAAACCCTTGTATACTCGAACGTCTGACACAATGGAGAAAACTGATTGAACTGTGAAACTGGCAAATGTGAACCCAAAGAGGGATGCCTGTGAATTGAGGGTAAACAGGGAAATACCCATGAACATTGCGACGACAAGTGTGAACCTGGCTGAGGGATGTCCACAATGGATAGTTGTTTAAAAGGAAACAGACTGTTGAATGATGCGTTTTGAGTCAAAGGCTGTAGTGAACCCGATTGAGGGAGGCTAACATTGCAAAAAGGATCAGAGCCCGGCTTAGGGGAATCCAAAGGGGCAGAGAGCAATCGCCCAATTTGCAAGATTTGAACAGAACTTTTGTTTGTGTATTGTACGCCAGGCCATCCAAGGCAAGAGACTGGCGGAAAGAGACTTGGCCCCAGAAGGTCGTGGCATCCTTGAAAGGAACTGTAACCTCGTGCTGGTGAGGCCCAGGAGTGTGCTGTGCTCTAAGGTCCTGCCTTGTCCGTGCTAAAAACGTGGGGAAGGGAGACCCCAGCTCTACCATCCTGACTTCACATTTGGTGAACAATTATTTCTTTGTCAACATTATCACACACCACTTTGTAACTTGTTGTAAGGATTGGCAATAGTTTTTTTTTATTTTTAGAATATGTTAATGGATATTTGTACTGCGCACCATCACCACCGAAGTGGTCCACTGGTGCTCTGGCGGCTCTGAAAAAAAGGGAAGGGGGGTGAGTTAGTGGTAAGCTGGAAAAGTGCAAGAGAGCAGTGATGTGCTGTTGGCGGCCTCAGTATAGGCACTTTTTATTTGACAAGACGCCACTAGGACTGCCTTATTATTTGATGGTCGTAGCTTGCTCCCATCTTATATTTAGCTTTAGATTTGGTGTTTTTCTCACCCATTATACAGTTTAATAAACACCCTTGAACTGTGATCACTTGTGTCGGTCTTTACTGTTGCCACCATGAGTTCTTACAGAACCGTGAAAAGAACTACACTGTCTTAGAAAAAGAATTGCTCGCCAACTAACAAGCATGCCTAGAGAGTGGCAACATCTCCTTGGCTCCAGGTCTACTGTAAAATTACAGACGGATCATAGAAATGTACATGCCTTACAATATTTGGAGTGCAAATATACCAGATTAGCACATTGGGTGTCATTTTTCAATCAATATAATTTTCGCCTCTAATATTCTTGGAAATACCAACATTCTAGCAGAGGCCTTGTCTCGCAGGACCGACTTACTGGATGATGGTACGATACTTCCTACCACCATTCAACAAGGCAAAATATTTCTATTCTACATACAACCATTCCTGAACCAGGCTCAGCAGAAGACTGCCAAATTACCTTTTTGTAAAAAGGATGGACCTTTGCCTTTTCAACTTCAATCAAAGAACAAGTTACTCTCTTACCTGGTAACGTTCTTTCGATGGGATGGTCCGACGACGTATTCCATTTCTATGACATGTAATCACCACAGCTGTGCTGCTTCGGAAAATCTTCGGCGTCTGCGTCGCGGACGTCAATATGTCACCCTCAAGGACCTCCTCCGACGGCCGACGTTACTGGATGTTATAAGTAGGACGCACGACGCCCGTAGCCTCAGTTGTAGTTTTTTCCCCAGAACGTGTGGCACCAGTCTTCAGCCAGTCTGACACACAAAGCATTGCGGAAACGTAAACTGCAATCGCATAAGAAATTCTGTAGCGGGGAAGGCAGGGAGGGAGCGATATGGAATACGTCGTCGGACCAACCCATCGAAAGAAGGTTACCAGGTAAGAGTAACTTGTTCTTCGAGGGGATTGGGTCCTCCGACGTATTCCATATCTATGACAGGCTCCCAAAGCAATACCAATGCAACGAGGTGGGAAAAGAATTTAGAAAACAGAATGCCCAATCAAATTGCGGAGTAAAGGACCGCCTTGCCAAAGGCCAGATCCTGCCCACGGATGGAATCGAGGGAGTAGTGACGTACAAAAGTATGTACCGAAGCCCAGGTGGCTGCATCACAGATGTAACGAACAGGAACACCCCTCTGCAGGGCAGTAGAGGCAGCCATGCCCCTGGTAAAATGGGCCAGCAAGCCGACCGGTGGGTCCTTACCCGCCAAGCGGTAACACTCAGATAGCCAAAATAATCCAGCGAGACAAAGTCTGTTTTGTTGCAGCTTGTCCAAAACGCTTTCCAGCGTAACCAATGAAGAGTTGATCGTCCACTCTGACCCGGGACATGCATGAAATATAAAAGCTGAACGCTCTCCTGGGATCAAGCCTATGGAGCCTCTCCTCTTCCTTACCAGGATGTGGAGGAGGATAAAACACCGGAAGAACAACCTTCTGGCCTAAATGAAATTCCGACACCACCTTCGGAAGAAGGAAGGACGAACTCTAAGGACAACCCTGTCCTTATGAAACACAGTGAAGAGTGGCTTAACTGAAAGTGCCTGTAACTCACACTCTGCGAGCGGAAGTGACCGCAACCAAAAATACAGTTTTAAGAGTTAACAGTCTCAAAGGGCATGAATGCAAAGGCTCAAACGGAGCACCCATCAGAAACTTGATAACAAGGTTCAAATCCCAACCGGGCACCTGGAACGGTGACCGAGGGAACACATTAGTGAGCGCATTCAGAAACTGAGAAATTAAAGGAATTTTAAAATAGGAACACTCTTCAGACGAGCGCTTAAATATGGACAGCACCGCCAGGTAACCTTTAACAGTACCCACTTGCAAGCCCCTGTGGGCCAAAGAAAGCAAAAAAAGGGAATGTCACATGCAAAAGGATCCACATTCTTAACCATGTACCCGTCGCAGAACTTGCGCAAATAGCAACGGTACAGGGACTTTGTTGCGGGCCGTCTGGCCGAGAGCAACACCTCCATCACATCTCCAGGAAGGTCAGAAATCCTTATACCTCAACCTTCCAGAAACCAAGCGTGAAGGTTGAGGGATCTGACCTCTGGATGGAGAACCTGACCCCCTCCTCCCGTGAGAGCAGATCGTCTCGGTATGGAAGACGACGTGGAAGGCAGATGGACAAGTCGAGAAGGTCCGGGTATCACGTCCTCCGGACCCACGGCAGAGCAATGAGGATCATCCGGGAACCGAACCTCCGCAGTACTTGTGGGATGACGGGGACTAGAGGAAACGCGTACAGCAGTGGGAATGCCCACTCCACCACAAACGTGTCTCCCTACGCTCCTTTTGGAGGAAATTCCTGCGAGCAGAACCTCTCGCACTTCCGGTTGACACTGGAGGCGAAGAGATCCACTTGAGGGGTCCCCAAAAGGGCGAAGATCTCCAAGAGAATCTCCTGAGCCAACTCCCACTCGTGAGAGATCGCGCTCTGCCTGCTCAGAGCGTCCGCCGTCTCGTTTTTGTCTCCGGCCAGATGACGTGCCATGATCGGAACTTCCTGCTGGATTGCCCATAACCATAGCTGCACCGCCTCCCTGCACAGAGGAAGTGACCCTGCCCCCGCCCTTTTTGTTGAGGTAGTGCATGGCCACTGTGTTGTCCGTCAGGATCAGGACATTCTTCCCTCGCACAGTCGGCAGAAAAGCCTTCAGGGCTAGCCTGACGGCCCTCAGCTCCAACAGATTAATATGGAGTCTGGACTCCGACGGAGACCAACGACCGCTGACTATCAACTCGTTGGCATAAGCTCCCCATCCCGTGAGGGATGCGTCCGTCACAATCGTCACCTCCGGCCAGGGTAGCCAAAATGGAGCCCCCTTCATCAGATTGCCTTCGACGGCCCACCACAGAAGGTCCTGGCACCGAGGACAGCACCTGAACATGGTCCGACAAGCTGCCGGAGGGCAGACCACTGGAACTTGAGTGCCCATTGTAAAGATCTCATCCGCAACCTGGCCTCTGGCACCAGACGAATGCAGGATGCCATGAGGCCGAGCAATCTCAAGAACTCTAACGCTGGGAGACTGTGGGCAAGCTGAAACTTGTGCACCATCTGCTGAATGTGATGTGCCCTCACCTGGGGAGGAAAACACTGCCCCAGGGACGTGTCGAGCACAGCTCCGATGTACTGGAGCCTCTGAGTTGGTGTCAAATGGGACTTCTTGGTGAGGGAGAAGCCCAGCTTGTAGAGGGAGTGGCAGGTGACTGACAGATGATCCCGGACTTGTTCGGGAGAGCGCGCCCTGATCAACCAATCGTCCAGGTAGGGGTAGACGTGAATCCCCCTTCCTGAGGTGCGCTGCCACCACTAACATGAGCTTGGTGAAGACCCTCAGGGCAGAGGTCAATCCAAACGGCAGCACCCAAAACTGAAAGTGCGAGTCGCCAACCGCAAACCTCAGGTACTTCTTGTGCTTTGGATGTATCGGCACATGAAAATAAGCGTTCTTGAGGTCGAGAGACACCAACCAGTCCTGAAGTTGAAGGGCCTGGAGGACTTGAGAGAGAGTAACCATCTTGAACTTGTCCTTCCTGAGGAGTTTGTTCAAACCGCGCAAGTCAATGATGGGTCTCAATCCCCAGTCTTTCTTGGAAATCAAAAAATAAGGGGAATACCATCCCTTGTTCCTCTCTGCTACAGGCACCAGTTCTATGGCGCCTTTCTCCAGCAGGGATTGAATTTCCTGCGCAAGGAGCGGATCCAGACTCTTCAAAGAGAGATTCCCCGGTGGATTGTCTTGAGGCCTCTGCCGGAAAGGAAGACAGTAGCCGTGGGTTATGATCTCCAGAAAACACACATCTGAAGTAATGGCGCGCCACTCTGCAAGATCCTGCGCCAGCCTTCCCCCAACCGGCGAACCATGGGACATGGCCTCATGACTGAGCTGAAGCGGCTGCAGGGTTGCCTGAGGGCAAAGAGGCAACAGCCTGAGCGGCCTTGGCACCTCGAGTACCTAGTTTTCCACCTCTGGCACTCCTACGGTGGCCCCTTTGACAGGCAGCTCCTCTCGCTTTACCAAAGGACGAGTAATAACGAAAGGAACCTCCCCTCCATTGCTGTCCCCCAGGACGAAAAGGTGGAGGTTGGCGAACTGCAGCGCCCAACGACTTTGCTGTAGCTTTGGAGGTTTGCAACCTCTCAAGGCGCTTGTCAGCCTTGCTGCCAAAAAGAAGTTCCCCGTCAAAGGGCATGTTGAGGAGCCGGGCCTGCACATCAGGAGCAAAACCGACTTCCGCAACCACGCAAACCTGCGTATCACGGTGCTCGCCGCCATGGACCGGCTGACGCAATCTGCCATGTCCAAGCCCGACTAAACGGCCTCACACATGGCGTACTTACCATCCTGAACCATGGCAAGGAAACCATCCCGTTCATCCCCTACGGGAATATGTTGAGCCGCTAAGGAAACAGTTCCACAGAGTGTCAAGGCACAAACGGAGTTGGCCGCCTGAAGCGCCATACCCCCTGAAGAAAACACTTTCTTCGCCCAGCCGTCAAAACGTTTGTCGTCCCTATCCGGAGGGATGTAGGATACGACGCCCGCTTTGCCGGGGCCGTAGCCGTCTGCACCACCAAACTCTCCGGAGTGGGGTGCTTGGTCAAGTAGCAGGGGTCGCTAGTGGCTGGGCGATATTTTTGCGGCAAAGACTTGCCCACTGCTGGGAGACTCTGCGGAGCAGTCCAAGCTGCCGCCACCCTCCTCTGTAGAGCCATATGGAACGGCAGTACTGGGTCAGTTGGTGGACCTTGGTCGAGGATATCCGTAATGTCATCCTGAAGAAAATCCCCTGGGGGAGCAGACCATCCCAAGTACTCGGTGACTCTGGACAGAAGGCGCCAGTACAAGGAGTCGGCATGAGTGCCAGGCTCAGGCCCTCAAAACTCCACCTCCGGAGAGGTGTCCAGCCCACTGGCATCGTGCAGGGACTGCCGCAGGTCCTCAATTTGGCTATGGCCCGAGAGAATCTCGTCCGGCACCGTATCCGGAACCATGCCATCATCAGAGCCCTCATCCACCTCTGAAATAAACTCAAGCTGGCAATAAGAAGGCACAGAATGTGGAACAAAGCCATGCTTGACCTTTGCCAGAGCCTTTGTAGATGGTTCCACCGAGCCTCGGGGAACCCCCGTCGAAACAGCCTCGAAAGGAGTCGAATGAATCGGCGTCGAACGCGGTGCCGACCGCATCGATGGCGTCGACAGTCCTAAAGGCCGGAGCCCCGAGTGTGTCCCTCGACAGCCTGGGCGCCGATGGCGTCGACTACTTCTTCGGAGGGGGCCTCGAAAGAATCAGTCGACGACCTCGGCGCCACCGGCGTCAACGTCTTCCTCGAAGACACCACAGGTGCACACGGTCTCGAGCGCGTCGAGGACCAGGACCTGGAACGGGCATGACGAGAACGATTCCCCTTGTCCGAGCGGGACCTCTCCCATGAATCGTGCCAACTACCCGAGCCCGAAAGTGTGCGAGCGCCGTCTCTCGACCGATCACGACCGAACCCACTCGGAGGCGCGGACGGACCAGTGCCCTGCGATTCGATAATCACCAACATTTTCTTCCCGAAGGAAGCCCATTCCTCCGACGTTGCATGCTTGGTGAGGGTAAGCGACCCGCCGACGGGCGCAGTCGTCGGATGAGGACGGGGAAGGCGACCGATGACGGCGCTTCCGGGAGTGCCTCGAAGAGGCAGAGGAGTGGCGGGACCGACTCCGGGACCGAGATCCACTGGACTTCCGACGACGCGGAGAGTTGCCCCTCGAATCATTTGTCGAAAGCCCCGCAGACCTTGACTTCCGTGGCTTGGACACCTTACCTACCGATAACTTCTTCTTGCGCTCCCGCAAGGTTTTGGACATGAGCGACTGGCAAACAGTCATCCGTGTCATGGGCCTCCCCGAGGCACCAGAGGCAGGCGTCGTGCGAGTCTGTTACCAACATCTAGGACCCACAGTCCCTGCAATTCTTAAAGCCCGGGCGCGGTGTGGAAGACGAGATACACATCTTCACGAAGAAAGACTTCACAATACGAACAGGTTCAAAGAACCGAGAAAGAACAGAAACTCCAAAGAGTCGAGGCGTGCCGAGATCTCCGAAGCAAACACGTTCGCGGAAAAAACGGAACTGAGGCTACGGGCGTTGTGCGTCCTACTTATAACATCCAGTGACGTCGGCCGTCGGAGACGTCGGAACAGGAATTCTCTATCCCGATGCACCACCGCAACCTGAGGGGAGCCCTGCAACAACCGACAGGAAAACCGGGAGAGCCCCTGCAGACTCGCCCCCAGAGACGGCGCCGGGAACCGAGTGAGTGAGGAGCTGAGCGCTGCTCCGCGGGAACACACGAGAGTCTCCAGCAACAACACTGGAGAGGAGGAGAAGGCAGGCGAGGGGGGACCCACATCTAACATTGCCAACACCCCAGGGGCACATGAGGAAGGCCCGGGCCCAGTGAGAGGTGAACAGCAGAGAGGAGCTGCACCTCCCTTCCCTCCCACCCCCCACAGCAGAACATATCCCTGTGAGATTAGCGTAGAGGGCCATAGGGGCAAATGAAAAGCCCCCAGGGAACCAGGCCATAGCCCACAAACCTCACCAATAGCCCTGCAGACAGCTTGGGGGGGGGGCGGGGGGGCAAGGCACCACAATACAACCCACCCAGGACCAGCATAGCGCCTCACAATCACGCGGGGGTAGCCCCCCCCCCCCCCCAGCACATCACAGATCCAGTTAAGAAAAGGATCAAAGGCAAGCCTCCCCTAACAGGCACAGGAAGGTGACAAGGCACACGCCAACAATAGCTCAAGCATGAGGCAAAGCAGTGGGGCCAGAGGCCAGTGGCCAGTGACCATTTTCTCCCCAAAGTCTCCAGCCCAGAGGCGGCAATCCCACGCAGGATAATTCCCACTGGAAGGGCGAAATCAACAGCACCGGAAAGGAGTATAGGAGATGGGGCGTCAGACACGCAACAGTAAATCAGCAAGGGACCTAGTCACATTTGGAGGAACTCCAAAGTATCCAACCCAAGATAACACAGGAGAAGCACACATGTCCAAATCCAGGGGCAGGCAAGTACAAGCCACATCTAACAAGGTGAAACCGGATCAAAACCTTGACTGCCTCTGGGGCACGAACAAGTCATCGAACCAGAAAATAACCGTCCAAAGCGAGAAAGGGGGAAGTGACTCAGGTGAGGACGACAACACAGATATGACCACCAGAGAGGACTTGAAGGAATGGCTCAAAGAATTCCAAGACCAATTCATGACCTCCAGGCACTCCCAATTCGAGACCATGAAAGGAGAAATCAAACAGGCGATCCAGGAGATGAAAATAGACATAGGGAACCTAGAAGAAGGAACAGACATACTAGAAAAGACGGTGCAGAACTTGCATGAAGAAACAACAATTTGCGGAAGTACAGGAGAGGCTAGCGAGAGTTTCCACAGGAACTAGAATCCCAATGCGAGGACTTAGAAAATCGGTCACGCAGATCCAACATCCGGATCAAAAATATGGCTGAGACAGTGGAAGACAAGGATCTCAAACAAGCAGTCCAACAGGTGTTCCGAGAAATACTAGAAGAGGAGGAGGAAACGGTCATCTAGATCAATAGGATCCACAGAGTAGGCCCCCGTCGCAGCGGTGTACCAGGCGCCCACCCCAGAGACGTCCTGATAGCAATGGCTTCATACCTTCAAAAAGAGCAGATCCTACAAAAAGCCAGGATGATGGATCACATCAGAATGAATAGGACAGAAATACAACTGTATCAAGACCTGGCACAATCCACCCTGCAAAAATGCAGGGAGATGTCACATATTAGAAAAGAACTGACTGCAAAACAAATAAGCTATAAATGGACGTTCCCCTTTGGGCTCCTGTTCACGTGGGACGGGAAACAGCAAAGGATCACCACGAGTGAGGAGGGGGAGCGGATCTTGAATATACAAGAGGAGGAGGGGTCGCAGAACAATGGCAGAGAACCACCACAAGGGAAAAGGACCCCAAAAGGCTTGTCTACTGCTAATGCAAAATCGAGACGTGCCACAGAAACAAGACAAAAATAATGGCCACAACCACCAGAAAGACAAAACAACGACCACCAGACTTCCGACATCACAGTAAATGAAAGGCGACCACCGGCAACACGTAGCCGCGGCGAGGTGACATCGCAAACGAATCCTAAGACGTTTAGTGAGGTTTAGGACTCTTCACGCTATAGTTACCCCGGAGTCTGAGAGGGCATGGCGCGAAGGGCAACACGCCCAAGCGATCATAGGGCCCAGGGCCCTCCTCAGGGAAAGTTCAAGAGGAGGGGAGGGGGGTGGGAAGTTGGGGATCTTTATGGGGGGGAAGGAACCATTAAAAGGGAAGAATGCAACGCAAACATTGCAGAAGAAAGCAAAACCCACCGGCACGCAGAGAAGAATCCACAGCAGTCCAACAAAAAGATTGATAAAGCTCAGATGAACATACAACAGAATGGGGCTGAAAATCCTGACACAACATCAGAGGACTAAATTCCCCAGTAAAAAGAAAAAAAGTCGACCACCATCTCCGACAGGGGAAATAAGATATTGTAATGCTACAAGAGACGCATATACAGAAAAAGGATAAGGGGAA
This sequence comes from Ambystoma mexicanum, assembly GCF_040938575.1. Classification (NCBI taxonomy): domain Eukaryota; kingdom Metazoa; phylum Chordata; class Amphibia; order Caudata; family Ambystomatidae; genus Ambystoma; species Ambystoma mexicanum. The sequence continues at coordinate 707,543,114 of NC_090933.1, forward strand.
AATCCAACTGAAAGGCTATAACAAAATATTACAAGCAAACGACCGGGAAAAGAAAAAAAAGGGGGTGTTAATAGCCTTCGCCGACTCTCTCAACATCCAAATTCGAGATACCATGGAAGACAATCAAGGGATATACTTAGCAACAAAGATCCAAATAGGGAACCGTCCTCCGACTATGGTAACAGTATACGCTGCCAATATGGCCCACGACGGATTCTTGGAAGAATGTTCACAAATTGGAAGATTTCTCCCATGAAGAGATCATTTTGGCAGGAGATTTCAACTTGGCCTGGAAAACGGGAGAGGGCAGGTCAAACCCCAACCTCACACAACAGAGCGCCCCGTCACAAGCACTAAGGAATGCCATGCAAAATCTAGCATTAGAAGACGTATGGCGGAAACTTAGAGGCCCGACACCGGGATACACTTATCACTACCACATGCACAGTTCAAGTTCCAGAATCGATTATATATGGGCGTCAGTGGGTCTTCTGGGAGATTTACAGGAGGTAGAGACGGGCACCATCTCAATCTCAGATCACGCCCCCATTTGGATTACTTTACCAGCCATCTGCAAACAATCGGACTGTGGCGATGGACCCTTCCCAGAGAAGTTATGCACAACCCAGTGATGAAGCAATCAATCAGTGGCTACATAGAGTATTTTGACCAAAACAATACCCCTGAAGTGACCAAGCATACACAATGGGAAGCCTTCAAGGCAGTCATGAGGGGACACATGATAGCCTTAAAAGCACAGAAAGATGGACCATCCCGAAAATGGGAAGAGGAGCTAGAAAATAACCTAGGGAAGATTAGAGAAGAAATAGCTCAAAAGCAAACCCAGAAACTAAAGAGGGTTTATAGACATCTACAGGGACAACTGGAGGCGATCCGAACCAAGAGGGCAGAGAACCAACTACTACACTTGAAACATTGGTACGCCTTGAAAGCTAACAAAGCAGAAAACCTTCTGGCGAGGCAGCTGAAAGGAAAACAACAAAGGCAAACAGTACTAGCGCTGAAGGACCACAATGACCAAGTGAAAACGCAAGCAAAAGACATAAAAGTCTTCAGAGACTTCTACCAAGAATTATATTATTCGGTCAAACCAAAAGAGATAGACCAAATCAACTATCTAAAAGATATGAAACTTCCAACTATCGTTCCAGAGGAGAAAACGGTACTCAACGTGCAGATAACGGTAGAGGAAGTCTTAAAGGCGATAAGAGAGCTGCCAAAAAATAAAGCTCCGGGCCCAGGCGGCTTTACAGCCACCTTTTACAAAACCTACGAGAGAATTTTAAGCCCAATCCTCACAGATCTCTTCAACTCCTTCAAAGACTCCGCCAACATCACAAGGACAATGAACGAGGCAAAAATCTTGATCTTCCATAAGAAAGGGAGGAATCCAGAGTCAACAGGAGCATACCGTCCCATAGCACTAATTAACCTAGATGCCAAACTGTACACCAAAATATTAGCCAATAGACTCATCCCACTACTCCCTAAACTGATACACCAGGATCAATCAGGTTTCATCCTCAACAGAACACCACACGATAACAGAAGAATTATCCACCTGATTGAGAAAACAGGGATCACAAACCCCCCGGCCGCCCTCCTGGCAATAGACGCAGAAAAAGCGTTTGACCGAGTGGAATGGTCCATGCTCTTTCAGACTCGAGAAATTTGACCTCAGGGAAACCTACATAGACATAAGGGCCAACTACAACACACCAACGGCCAGAATCGCGGTGAACGGGGAACTCCGACACAAAAAATGAAAGAGGTACCAAAACAGGGGTGCCCACTCTCCCCATTCCTGTACGCCATCTTCCTGGAGCCGCTGCTGTCAAAAATAAGAAACACACCCGAAATCAAAGGCATCTCAATGGGGGGCATGTCCCACAAAACAGCTGCCTATGCGGACGACATGCTAATGGCCCTAGCGGAACCGGAAGACACATTACCACCACTAATACAAGCAATAGAAGAATTTTGGCCGGATTTCGGGCTTGAAGATAAACAGGCAAAAGTCAGAAACACACAATTCAGAATCGCGCAGGTGAGCTGAAACTTTGAGTGGCGGAGGAAGGGCTCAAATACCTGGGGGTCAACCTCACCAACTCTACCAAAAGCCTATACGCAGGGAACTACCCGCACTTGCTAGACAAAGTGAGAAGAGATTTAGACAAATGGACCCCTCTATCGACGTCCTGGTGGGGAAGAATAACCGTGATAAAAAAGACAGTACTACCTAGCATTTTATACCACTTTCCAGCTCTACCAATCAGAATCCCGCCCACGTTCTTTAAAACACTAGTCAAAATGATCAACAAATATTTATGGCAAAACAAAACCCCGAGACTCTCCAGCATAGCGCTCACAGCCCCAAAGTCAGGAGGAGGCATGGCACTCCCACACTTCCAGAAATACTATGAGGCGGCCCAATTGTGGGTCCTGAAAGAATGGATTCCCAATGCATCACAGAAGATATGGGCAGTGGCAAGGAAAAACCCCCAACACCTACTTTGGACCAACCCCGAACACAGGCACCCACACCTCAGGATCAGCGAAATCATGAGCGCCACCCTCGACATTTGGAATATGGCGACAAAAAAAAAGAAACTGTCCATAAATCTGGCCCCCATTATGCCGATGTTCGAGAACCCGGAGTTCAAACCCGGCACCGGGAAAGTAAAGTTCAGGGGACATGTACGAAGACCAACAGATCAGAACATTCGCGGAATGCCGCTCACTCGTCGGTCTCACGGAAAAAGACAAATTCCAATATGACCAGCTTCATCATTGTCTCTCTACACCAAGGATACGTCTGGCGGCCACGAGAGATCTTACCCCATTTGAATTACATATGTCACGTCACACACAGGAGACAAAAAATTTGTTTCAATACTATACAAATACATAAACATCCGGCCAGAAGACACAAAATGGCAATACATGAAAAGATGGGAAACACTGGGGAGAGAGATCACGAGAAACCAATGGGATTACATCTAGCAAATTATCCCCAAATGGACTCTGGCGATCCTCCAAAGAGAAATTTGGCCAAAAATAATGATCCAATGGCATTACACCCCCGAAAGGCTACACCGAATGTACAACACAAAACGAAAAGTATGCTCGAAAGGCTGCAATGAGGTGGGCACCTGGAGACATATCTGGTGGGGATGCCCGAAACGGCAGGACTTCTGGTCGGAGATAAAAACCCAAATGCAAGAGATGTTCAAAGGGGCTGAATTAATCAAAAATGAGGTGTTGTTGGGTGGCTTCTGGGACCGCCGAGATAGAACGATGACAAAAACCCAGAAGAGGAATTTTATGGGCCTTCTGATTGCCGCTTGGCTAACAATAGCCCAAAGATGGAAACAGCAATCACCGCCAACCACGATAGAATGGCTTAAGAGAGTCTGGCAACTCATAGCACTCGAGCGTATTACATACAACTTAAAAGGGGCTCGACAAAACTTCCAAACAGACTGGGGGCCGGTACTAGAATACCTCCAAAGTGACTATATGCTGCAATGGTGCCCACATAGAATCAAAATCCTGGACATGTTCACATGAGGGAACAGGTAAAATGGACACCGTCATCTGGATAACCATCTATTGGCCGGTGGTGGGGGGGAGGTGGGGGCATTGGGGGGGTTGGAGGGTAAAGGGACATTGAGTCCCACAGTTTACTCCTAAGTGTTCCCTTTTAAAATGCAATAAAAACATGTTGAAAAAAAAAGAATGGCACATTTCGCCCCATCACCAAAAATTCCTACAGCCCCCGAAATGGCTAAATTCTTTTTGACAGACATCTTTAGACTGCATGGCTTACCATAGACTATCATATCAAAGTATTCACTGTCATTCTCTGGGAATAAAAAGAGCCCTTTCCTCAGGCTACCATCTGGAAACCAATGGAGCAACAGAAAGGGTTACCCAAAGAGCAGTATCTATGTTTCTTCTCCTATTCAGGATGACTGGTCTACCCTGTTCTCAGTTGGAGTTTCGCACAATATTTCAACCCATTCTTCAACCAAGTAAAGTCCTTTATATTCTTCTCATGTATTTCATCCAAGAGTCTGTCCCACTCTTCTTCCTGAATCTACAGGAATACCCACAGTAGATCTTGAAATGAGAGTGCTTGTAGTTCACGGACCCTTCTTATTGATGTAATGGCTATAAGAAAGACATTCTTGCATGTTATATGTCTAAGACTAGCTTTGTGGATTGGTTCAAAAGGTGGGCCCATGTGTTTTGAGAGCACAACATTTAGGTCCTACCCAGGAGGTGGATTTTAAATTGGAGGGCATAACCTCTTTATTCCTTCCATGAAAGCTTCAATTACAGGAAGTTTCCACCATGACACTTTGTTCTGTGAGGTGGCGTTTGCAGTGAGGGCTGCCAAAAGCACTCTAAGGGAATTAGAGACTGAGTCTAAAAGGTAAAGCGGATAGTGTACGCAATTGGAATGATGTTGCGCGATTTACACCAAATGCCAATCGCTGCCTTTTAAAATAGTGTCTTGTGTTGGGTTTTTGTGTCTCTTTTAGGATGTCGTATAGCTTTGTGGAAGGTTTAAATGTCCAAACCCTGACTTCAGGAGCCAAGCTGCCAAGTTCATAGTTTGAGGATATGGATTTAGTGTTGTTCCCTGGTGTTGGGACAGCATAGGTTTGCAAACAGTTTAAGTAGGTGTGGAAACCATAGTTGTCGAGCCTACTTTGGTGCTATTAGGATCAGAGTGACTTGTTCCTGGTGCAACGTGTGAACTATTTTGTTGAGGAGTGTTGCTGGGGGGAAAAGCAAAAGCAAATTTCCCTGATCAGTTAATCCACAGGTCGACCCTATTTGGGGGAACCTGGAGGCGAAGTCTGGGCATTATGTGTTTTGCTGAGTTGCAAACAGATTCAAGTCTGGTTGCCCCTATTGGGCGAAGACATTGTGTAAAACATCTGTGTGACTGTGCCACTCGTGTTCTGTGGGAAGCTGCAGATTTCTGCTCAAGTTGTCTGCAAGTGAATTGTGTTCACCTGGAACGTGGTGAGATAGTAGGAAATGTATGTGTTGGAGAGACCAGTTCTAAATCTTTTGGGCTAACTTGGAAAGAGAACATGGCAATGATACGGTGAGGACTAGAACTGTTTGGCCAGCCAAATGATGTTGGAAAGCTTGTAGGCCCTGGAGTACTTATAGCAATTCTAGGTTTTTCTTCTTGTGTGCACAAGCCGTGCACAGTCTGATGTAGGTAATGTGCTCCCCACCCTGAGTGAGGCATCTGTTTTGCGTTCTGCCTGCATTGGTGGGCTGCAAAAGGGCGCAGTGGTGCAGTCCTGGCAGTCAACATGAGTCGGTATACACTTACTATCCTTGAGTTGGTGTGAGTTGGAGGCTACAAAACATCAGTACTAGCGCGGAGCGCACTGCAGAGTGGTGCAGCTGAGTGGTGCAGTCTATGCAGGCTGTGAAGCTGGAAGTTGGAGAAACTCTTAGACTAGAAAACTTGCCGTTGGTGTACTGGTGGGCATCTAAGGGAAACTGACTGAGCGACAGGTGCGGCCTATTGGTTGAAGGGTTGGTGAGCGAAATGAGCAAAAAACGCTTCTGGATACTAGTGGATCGGCTAGAGAAGGCAGGCGGTCTTATTGACGCTGTAAGACCCGTGTACCCGCTTCCAAGGGGAAAAACATGAGGAGGCAACAATTAACCCTGAGCAACCCAACCAGCCGCCTCCCCAGACTCCTCTCCCAACCCCGCTGTCTGTGTCCAATGAACCGTTGGGTACAACTATTACTCTTAGCAACCGTATTGACTCTCCCAACAATTAGGTACAAAAGAGCCAAATACATACAGGGATAGAGAAATTAAGGAGCCTGGAGCAGTCAAGGAATACAGAGAATGGAGTACTGGCAATTGTGGCAGTAGAACTGCCAAATAAAGAGCCTGCTCTCATGAGAAACAGGAGAAATATGTTTATTTTGGCACCAGATATTCCTGATCAAGTGCGACTGCCCTCTAATATAGAGGACAAGGAGGGAAGAGAAATGGAGAGGGAGCAGAGATTTATACCTACCTATAAGTCTACTGACTTCGAGGAAGATAATACATTCCTAGAGGTGGTCTTTAAATGCCCAGATTCTCTGAAATATGCACGGATAAACTTGCATGAGAATGCAGCAGGTCTACGCAGGGTGCGTTACTCGACCTGAACTTCAGTAGCCTAGAACACGAACACTCCAATCTGGCTGCACATATATCGCGTGACATCGCTGATATTAAAAATACAATGAACGAACAGAGAAGACCGTGATGTTAGTAAAAGACCTGCTCAACTCCAATAGGGCAAATTAGAAGTGAAGAGGCGCAGACTTTAATTGAAAAGAAAATGTAACTCCTTGGTTCAAGGACAAGGGGTGCGCGATAACAGTGGAACCACACTAAAAATTATTATTATTTTTTTTGTTTTGTTTTTATTGTGACTAGACCATTTTTACAAAATTGGGCTCTTCGTTGTTTGGATCGAAGAAAAACTTGTGTTTCTTACTTCCCAAGTCTAGATCCCAAAGGAATTTAGCTGTGGCTATTGTCAATGAAACGTTCTCACCACTCATGGACCAGTGCCACCAAGTTTCTTCAGGTAGTGTTGATAGTTGATGTCTAAACGTTTGATGATGAGTAAGTCTGAGGTGTGCGGTCCCAGGGCAATGGGTAATGAGATGGCGCACTGTTTCGGTGGATGTGGAAATTCCACAGAATCGACAGCTGTTGTCCTTTGTTTGATTTCGCCGGTACAGTATTTCATTTGTTTTCATAAGATTTAATCGTGCCCTCAACAATGTTGTTCGCAGTCCTTCATCAGGGAATTTCTTTAGATATTTTCTGGTTTCGTTGACTTTATGCGAGTCCCAAATAAGATCCATAGATGATTTACAATCGTTGGCTCTGTCTAGGGTGACAATCCAGTCCCAGATCTTCATTTTTTCCTTAACTTTATCGGGAATGAACTCTAGCTCCCATTCTGAGCTTCCGATTTTTACTAACAGGTCGAGATGTTTTTTGACCCAGATTTTGAGATACCAGTGGGTAATTCATCATAGAGAATCTGAATTATTTTTGGTCTTGGTTTTCGTAAAATGCTTCCCAAGAAGAGTAGTGCATTTCTCTCTACTAAAAATGAGTATGGATAACCTTGAACTGGGAATTCTGCCCCATGATATCCCTGCCAGTGGCTGAGGGGATTATTCAGATCTTGGACTCCTCCCTCCGTCTTCAATTACGCAATCAACAAGAGGATCATCTCATTCCTCAAATAGGAAGGCAAAGGATTTCAACCATCCTGTCCCGCCACTGGGTCACAGAGAATACTGTAATGCCTGCCTTGGCGGTGGGGCCAAATCCTTTTCTGAAATTGTATGAAGCAATGAACGAGGCAATCGTAGATCAGGCAACCATGCTGGCAATGATCCATACCAAATTAATATTTCTGGAGTCCTTTTCAGGAACCGTCAATAACAGGGGAGGCGGTTTGATCTAGCCAGACAGGAGAAAGCCGAAAAATAACATGCTGATGAACTCAATTCTTGAGGCAATGAAATGGGCTAGAGTGGCACATGAAAATGGCACAGTACATAACTAGCACTTGTTGGCGCAAAAAAATCTAAAGAGCAGCTCTGTGAACGGGCAGAATGTAACTGTAAAGGTGCCACGTGGTATGGATCTCTCGGTAGGAGAACATGGCCTGAAGGCTGGTATTCCAGAGGAGGCAATAATGGACCCACTGGCGCCACCCAAAAGGGCCCAGCAAATTAATGATGCATCTAAATGCCTGGCGGCCAAGAATTTCCAACGGAATCGTTTAAATGCGGCTGTCGAGGGTGGTAATCTACAAATGGGAAAAGAAATGGAGAGCCAGGAGGAGGCGAGAGCTATACCAGTGCTGCAAAGATCTAAAGATTGCCTAGGGAATATGAAACCCTTTGAAATATTTGAGAAAGGTAAATGGAAAGAACCATCAAAAAAAACAGATGCAAACCAACTGAAGAAAGCAAACAACTCGCTCCAAAAACGAAATTTAATGGGTCAAAAGCGTTTATGCGGAACTTGATGACCCCTCCAGCTCGAAAAAGAGACCAAAGAATGGGAAGAAAATTATTGTAATGGAAATTAAGGAGACAACATCATCCCATAATGCCGAAAGGAACAATGAGCATCTGAAGAGATGGATTTATCGACCTACTCGGACAAAATAAACTATGAAGTACAGGAAGTAGATGATTCTCTATGTGGAGGAAGAGGATGTTTTGGTTGAATCTCTGCCTCCTGTGGATAGTTTAGACTATTTGGTGGTCTCAAAGAACAGCTCCAGAAGTGAAAACTCCAGGAAATCGGAACAGGATGTTTCCTAACTCAGAGAAAAAAGGCACAAAAATTGATGGGGAAAGTGACATGAAAGAGTACCTCGCCAAATAAAGCGAGATCCTTGAATGAGGTACAAGATGAAGGATCCTGTGGTGTCAGAGTTACTCATGAAGAGAGACTGGTACTTGCTTAGGGGCAATTGAAAGATTGAGCCCCACAAGAGATGAACTAATCTTAAATCAAAGTAATATAATGAGACTGCTGCACTGTGCTCCGAAACGAAAACATCAAATTTGAGGACATTAAAATAGTCCAGTTTGTCAATGAAAGTCGACTGGACTGAGTGATCCTTCATCTAAGTAAAGTAAAAAGAAAAGCTTGCTTGAAGCTGCAACAGACTTACTCCCATTTGGCTTTGACATGTTGGAAAAACCATTTATCGCTTTTAAGGCCCTCGATGGGTATTCTGGTCCACTTCAGAGAAGGTTGGTAGCCAGTTTGGAGCAAAAGTGGAATCATACTGGTGATGGTGCTCCGTTGGAACAAGATCATAATGGAGGGCATAGACCGTTTGCTAGTAAAAAGAGATATACATCTAATAAAAGTCACGTTGGCTGCTCTAAAGATGAAGAGAGGGAAGGAAAAGTAGCACTGAAAGAGAAGATTCAGGACTGGTCATGGCTGGCGGGTGCGCTGGTTTATGACCAGACCAAGTAACATCCAAATGCCTGGGACTCGGCTCATGGGTCTGTTGGAACACGAGGGGCTTTGGCTGCCACAATTTGATAGTTTTGAGGTATTTTGTAATCCAGCGCAAAAGAATGTAAAAGGGCATCCTTCTGCAGGGTTGTTGACCTTGATAGAATTGGGAAGGGTGTTAAAAGTATTGGAAGCTATTAGCCCCAAACCTTTTATGCAAATGACCACGCTGAGCTGGGAAAGGTCAAAGGATGCCCTGCCAGTGTCCTTAATATTAGTCAATTTATATTGAAACCCAGTTGGGATGACATTTTATTAGTACGGTGACGTCCTTAAATGATGAGGTGTACAAATAATCCCCATGTGATAATTTGTGGTGACCTTCATCTAAAATGTGTGGATTTGAAAGGGAGGATAATCTCCTTAATTAATCTGGAGGGAAAAGCACGCTTATGGATAAATGAGTTGAATGAACATAACATATATGCCAAATGGGTGCACAAAAATAGACATCCACCTAAAACCACATGGGTTCGGGGTAACCATAAATCGTGTCTGGATAATTTTATGTCCCGGAAAATAGACAATTGGGTGACTTCGTTGACAGTGAAACCTATGGATAATAGTGACCATGACTTTTTGGAGTGGAGGTGGAATGATGGTGGTAAAGTCCAGTCCCTGGATACAAATTAACGACTCCAGGTAAATCAAGGAGGTAAACAGATTGAGAATCCCCCCTTGGCGATGTCCCTAAAATTGTGAATGAATATAAATATTCCATGATTAAAAAAAGAGGCAATGCTGAATTATGCTTGGGTGTTAATGAGATTTCATCTGAAGCCCGGGACTGGCCCCGACAGGGAAGAACAAGGCTGCACTATTACAATAAGGAATTAGTAGAGGGTAGGATCATGCTTCGTGCAGACCTGAGAAGGCTTAGTCGACGCAAGACTGAAGATAGAAATGCCCAAATTAAAAAAAGCAAACTGCAATATAGAACTTGTCAACTAACTACTAAAGTGCAACTGCTTCAGTGGGATGCAGAGGAAATAAAATGAATATCAAGAAACACGCGAGACTTATGGGCCCTACTTAATAATAACGAAGTATATCAGCCTGCGAGTATGGTGCCAGCAGTGACTAGAGAAAAATTGTCATTTCACCAAACTTTTGCATACGCAGATGTTGGGGGCCTGTCAATGGGGGATAAACAATGAGTTTGACAAAGAGGATATTGTATCTGATTAAGAAGTTCAATTCCTCCCATGCTGCGGCACCAGATGGTTTAAATAACATACAGAAGCAGAATCCTAAATTATGGGCTGAGTTATGCTTGTTCACCGAAATCCTGAAGACTAGTGAGATCCCGACGTCTTGGAAAACTGCACTAAATCGTACCAGTGTTCAAGATCCTTAAAAATATAGGCCAATTGCCCTTCTAAACACTTTGGGAAAGATCTTCGCTTCCATCTTAATGCAGCATTTGCAGAATTGGGCCAGAGATAACGAGATAATTGACAATAGGTAAACTGGTATTGTCAGAGGGGTAGGAAGAAGCCTGAACCTCTTCCTGCTCAATATGTTCAAGTCCAGAACTATTAGGACCAATTCAAGAGTGTATCTGGCATTCATCAATCTGGAGCAGGCCTTTGACAGTGTCAGCAGGGAGAGGTAATGGGGAAGTTATCTGCTTGGGGTTGTCCTGTGGATCTAATGGAGGCAATCAAGAACCTGGACTCTTCTACGAGAATAAGGGTTAGATCGTCTACATATGGGCTGCTCTCAGATAAGATTGAAGGGCACTGAAACAGGGATGCCTCCTGGCACCAGCAATATTAAATCTTTGTCGGCTATGGAGGCAAGCCAGGCCAAGCTGAAAGCGTTCCCTCCAAAAATGTATGGTCAACCAATCCCATAGATCCTCTAGGCATACAACATAGTCAACCTAGATCAGACAGTGATAGGCCTGCAGAAGGTTGAACAAGTTAATAATGTACTTTGATGATAATGGCCTCAGGATAAATGGAAAGATCTCTCCAATAAATGGTATTGCCACAAGCGAGGGGAAAGAGAAAGGTTGGATTCCATGGTGGGAGCGGAAATGTTAGAATACCTTGACTCATGACATATTTGGGAGACTGGGTTAATAGCAGTGGAAAAGAAAAAACGCAGATTTAATTTCTGAAAAGCCTAAGAGTTACAATGCACCAAGTCAAATCTATAACATGTTTGGTGACCAGGAACACCCCCTTCTGTCAATTTATATTTAAAAATTACTGGATGAAAATGTTAGCGCTCCAACATCGGGAGTGCTAAAATATTCAAAAATGGTTAACAACTGGACACTAAATGTTTGGCAATTACCTTCTACTCCTACGGGAGTTCTGCAAGAGTACTCTAGATAGCATGAATTCCTTTCTTGATTTTATTTTTCTTCAACAAGGCTGCTCTGCTTATATTTGGTTGAAGCTGCCTCCCGATGCGGTTAGCTTTTTGTCAGCAGCCCGAGTTGGGCAGATTCAGGACTGAACAATTACTAGACAGTATGGCCAGTGAAATACCTTATTTTGTAATTGTGCCAAATATAGGGATGCCCATGACTGCACTATAAATATTGGGGTTTGCTTTGTCAATACTACCAGTGTACACTCCTTCGAAAGAAACACAAGCAACCCACACATCTTATAGAGATTAACAAAGAAGAACAAAACATTACTAATTAAAACCTATACAGTTTTTATAAAAGAAAATCCAATTCTGACAGTAATCTGACATTAAATGGACAGAATAGCTATGCAGATAGGTGGGCACCACGTCGTTTTTTTACTATTCATGTCAAGTGATTCGTAGTTGTTTATCACCAGAGTGATTCTGTAGGCATAATTTCTACGAAAAGAGTCCAGAGACACTTGGACTGGAAGTACAGCAAAGCGAAACGTGCAGCCTTTGGGCCTCCATGTGAAGATAATCTGGAACATTACAAACAGATTGAAATGTATCTGTTTTCTATCCAGTTAATGCAAAGCAGGAAGCTGGATGAAAAACATCCAGCTATCAGTCGCTGAAACTCTACCCCCAAGGGGCTTACTGTGGATATTCTTTGGTTATATAGTGAAATGATTGTGTTCAATCAATAATAAAAAATTCTTCAAAAGTATAATCATTTAATCTTGAATCAGAGGCCAGCCTTAGCTTGAATTTATATAGGGTTGAATTGCCAATGCATTTCAGAGTTCCAAAACTCCATCAGGGCATAACCCTAGATCTGATCTAACCTAAACACCAGTTCCATTGTCAATATATTCAGAATTCAACGTGCAGAATGAAAACAATTATATACCGCACTGGTCCATGTGTCAGAACCTCATAATGCAACCTTAGAAAGTCGAATGCCGGTCGATGTTGGGCATTTTGAAACTTCGTTACTATCTGCAGAATGTGGTGAGCTCTCTCCCCGGGAGGCGAGGCTTTCCCTCAGGAAGTGTCCAGGACTGCTCCCATGAATTGGAGTCGTTGGCTTGGAATCATTTGTGACTTCTTGTAATTGAGGGAGAAGACCAGTCTGTGTAAGAAGTGGCTGGCCAAGGCCAGATGTTCCTGGGCTCGTTCGGATGAACTCGCCCTGACTGGCCAATCATCCAGATAAGGGTGGACGTGAATCCCCCTTCTTCCGATACTCACTGCCACCACCGCCATCAGTTTGGTGCAATCCCTCGGGACGCAAGTCAGCCCAAATGGTAGAACGCGAAACTGATAGAGAACCACCAATTGCGAACCTCAGTTACTTTCTGTGCTTGAGATGGATTGGCACACTAAAGTGTATCCTGAAGGTCCAATGAACCCAAATTAACAAGGGGGGTCCTGGGAGTCCCTCTGCCAGACATTAGACCTGGTTACGAGAGACTTACCCAGAGTCTTTAGCCCCCCCTTGTTAGTTTGTTTGTTTATTTATTTATTTGGTGCACCATACCCAGGGGCAGCAGGGAGCAGGCAGAAAGATTATGCAAGGCTTGCAATGTTACAGAAATATACAGTTGAGATAAAATTATAGACATATGCCATTAAGGATTACAGGAATAAGGAATGTACAAATCTTCACACATAATATCAATATCTATACAAAGGAGTGAAATATACAGATATGTACAGGGGCTGTTTGTGGCGAGAACAAAGGCCTCAAGCAGAAAGTGTCAGTATCTAGCAGAGTTGTAAAATGTACAATTAAATACGGGTGTGGTTGGAGCTCAAATGAATGATGAGATTCCTTCTAAAGTGCAAATAGTGTTAATCGGCTCTCAGGTTGTGTGGCAGAGAATTCCAAAATGTAGCAGCTTTCACAGGGAAGCTGTTGCCTCCAATGGTGGAGAGTTTGAATCTGGGAATTATCAGACAGTTGGAATTGATAGTTCTCGTTTGTCTGATGGATGACTTTCCCTTTACTTTATCCATCAGATAACTGGGGGCAGCATTGTTGAGGGCTTTATGGGTTAGGGAGGCCAACTTTAGTTTGATTTTGTTGCAGGTAGAGAGCAATTTGTGTTGGCGTCTGGTAGTGGAGAGGTGTTCTCTTTTATTAATGCCGAGGGCAGCTCTCAAGGCATTATTTTGTAGGATTTGTAGCCTATGGGTAATGGCTTTGTTGGCACCGCTGTATAGGGCATTCCAATAATCGAGCCTGGAGAGTATGAGTGCTCTTGCCAGGATCATACAGCTATCATTGGATAGGAATGGTCTTCCTGCTCTTATTAATTTGCAGGTATACGCAGAGTTAGATGCTAGTGAGTTGACCTGTTTAGTGAATGACAGAGGCATCCAGGTAGAAGCCGAGGGTTTTTACCTCCCTGGTTACTTTGATAATGTTGCCGTCTATGATGACTTCGGCATATTCAAGGCCTAATTTATTGATATTAGCGGGAGTACCCAGGATGATGAGCTCTGCCTTGTCATCATTCAGGCAAAGGCCATGAGATGCCATCCATGCCTGAATGATGAGATAGACCCTATTCACCAACTCTGTCCTTACTGTGATCCCCTGAAAGTGGGAGGAGAATCTGAGTGTCATCTGCGTAGTTGGTGTAGGTGACACCCAGATGATCCAGATCGTCGAACAGAGGTTTGATGAAGATTTTGTATAATGTGGGGGAGACGCATGAGCCCTGCAGGACTCCGCAAGTAATAGGAGAGGGGTCTGCTGCTGCTGATGGGGAGAAGACTCATTGTTCTCTCGCTCAGAAAGGATTCAATCCATCTGATGGCTTCTGGGGAGAAATGAGCGGCTGAGTCCAGGTGTCTAGGAGAGGTCAAGTAGGAGGAGGAGTGCTGTCTTACCCTTGTCCCTCAGATCATCAATTTGGGTCTTCAAGTCAATGAGGGCTGTTTCTGTGCCGTGTAATGGGCGGAAACCTGATTGTCTGGAGCCTAGTAATTTGTGCAGTTCTAGGTATTTTTGGATCTGGACGTAGGCCACTTTGTCCAAAATTTTAAGTAGAAAGGGTACTGTGGTGATTGGGCGGTAGTTAGTGGGGATGAGAGGATCAAGCGTCTGCTTTTTAAGGAGGGGGAGCACCCAGGATTGTTTTAGGTTAGAGGGGATGCTACCTGAGGAGAAGGATGAGTTTATAAGTTTGGAAATGAAGGGCGATAGGTCTCTGGCTGCGTCCTTGATTATGTGTGCAGGGCAGATGTCGCCTTTGCAGTTTGAGGGTTTGAGAGAAAGTATGATTTTCTCGACCTCCAGGGTGGTAATTTTAGAGTAGGAGAATGAATTGGTATGTGTGCTTGATAAAGCATTGGGCGGAGGTGTGGGAGGGTTGGTGAGGTTTAAGCATTCTTTTTTTAGTCGAATTTTGTTTTGTAGGGTGTTTATTTTATTTGCTAAAGCCTGTTGAATGTCTGTGCACCAAGTCTGGTTCTTGGTGCAGGTGTCGGGTGTGGCAATGGCTGACTCAAGTTCCTTCAATATGGAAAAGTGCTCCTTCATGCTTGAATTGGAATTGGCAATGCGGTTGTTGTAGGAGTTCCGTTTAGCTAAACAGATTTCAGCTTTCGAGAAATCGTATCTAGTATAGCTTTGTTTTCACTGGAAGGGCATAATTTCCAAGCAGATTCACATTTTCTCTTTTTTAGGCGGAGGGCTTTAAGTTCAGGTGTGTACCATTTATTTAAATGGGTTTTGAGCTTGCTGGTGCGAAGTTTGAGTGGGGCAATTTTGTCCATGGTATTCAACATCATTTTGTTGTATTCGTGAACTAATGTGTTGGGATCTAGATTGTCTGGCAATGCGTTTAGCGTTGGAAGGATGGCTGGGATGATTCTTTCTACTGTTATATTTTTCCTGTTAGGCAGGGTGGTGCCAGTGACACAGTTGTGGTGGGTGGTCTGGAGGTCAGTAGGTTAAATGAGACCAGGGAGTGGTCGGTCCAAGGTAATGGTGTGGTAGAGGAGATGACCGCTGATAGCATCAGCAACCCAGTCTAGGGTTCTTACCTTCAAGTGAGTGGGTAGGTTGACTTTTTGTGAGAGTCCGAGTATTGGCTATGGTGGAGGCATGCATGTCTGCTGGATCATTAAACCCTAGGTTGAAGTCACCTAATAGCAGTAGTTGTGAGGTAGTTTTCGCATTGTTAGATACTAGGCTATGCAAAACATCCTCGAATGTCCCGAGCGGACCAGGTGGTCTATAGACCAGGTGGATGGTGAGGGATTGGGTGTTATTTATAGGGAGTTTGGCAGTGAGGGATTCGCATGATTGCAGGGTTTGAGTCGGGGGCTAGTCTGAGAGCTAGACTTTCTTTGGAAATGATGGTGAAGCCGCTGCTGCCGCTGCTGCCACGGTTGCCTACCCGGTCCTGCCTGGATATGGTATCGCCATCTGGGATGGCCAACATTC
Organism: Ambystoma mexicanum; assembly: GCF_040938575.1. Taxonomy (NCBI): domain Eukaryota; kingdom Metazoa; phylum Chordata; class Amphibia; order Caudata; family Ambystomatidae; genus Ambystoma; species Ambystoma mexicanum. The sequence continues at coordinate 707,559,075 of NC_090933.1, forward strand.
GAGATGGGCCTGCTGCGTTGTGTAGCCAGGTTTCAGTTAGAGCAATGAAATCTAATTTGTCTTTAATAATTAGGTCTGCTATATCAAGGGCATGTGCGACCAGTGATCTTGTATTAAGGAGGGCTCCTTTGTAGGAGTGTTCATCCGTTTTTACCGAAATGTTTGTATAAGAGATTGGTTTGGACTTGGTTCTGGGAATGATGGGGCCTTTTGCGGTAGGTGTGGCATGCGGGTGGTTTAGGGCGATGGGTTTTTCTAGTATGGTAACCTTTGGATTCGTATTTGGAATCAGAGAGGAGTCTTCGGGGCGGCTCATATAGTTTAGAGAGTCTAGAGCGAAGTTTGTTGTTTCTTTCGGTGGTAGGGCAAGGCTGGGAGGCAAGGGTTGTTAGTCCTGACCTGCGACGATACCTTGGGCAAGAAGGGTCAGAATAATGACTTGCTATGTAGGAATCATTAGGAGGACTGGTGCCTAGCTGAAAGGGGGAGACTCGTGAGTCGGTATCCTGAGTGGGAATATCAGAGGATGCGAGCGTGGCCCTCGCACAGAAGATAAGTAATACAGTTAGCATTTTCTGCAAATCAGCGCTGGCGTTATGTGAGCAGAGCGGGAATAGCAATGTGGCTGCTATCTAGGAGATAGTCAGGTCTGATAGGGTAGGGTGAAAGTCTAAATGTCCAACTATAAATCAGTGGAGTTCAGAGGTGCAATAATGGCTAAATTCAGAGCGCAAGGCAGATCCGATCACGGGGGTACTGCAGTGCAGTAATAAAGCGGGGGATAATGCAAATCAGTGGTGTGGCAGTTAGGGCACAGGGATACTGCAGTACAGTGAAATGGCAGTTCAGCGATATGGCAATTCAGTAACATGGCCGTTCAGAGCAGGGCAAAATGCAAGACAATCACAAGCAATTCAATTCAGGGCAGGGCGCAAATCAATAATGTGGCGGCTAGAAACAGGGTAAAATGCAGTTCAATCGCGTGCAATTCAAGTCAGAGCAGGGCAACACAGATGCAGTATGCAGATAGGCAGTAACAATCCAACTTGGTCCAAAAGCGGGCATATGGCACAAGTGCAGTATACAGGTCACTGGCATTAAGGAACAGTTCTAGTGCTCACAGGTTGGCAGGTAGATAGGGAGTTAGGTGACACAGACTGGGCATGCCGGATGGATCAAGGGACAGAGCAATATCATTCCGTGGCAGTAATAATAAATATATTATAAGCAATCAGATTTGTTATATTAGCTTTCAAGTCATTAGTACGTCACTCAGACAGCTATGCAGTTAGGTGCAGCGAGCGGCGCTGGGGTGAGCAGGTGGGGGCGTTGGGGCCAAGTTCATAGATAGAGAGTCACGTGAGAGCATCTGCGTGGTCGTGCCTTTGGGAGGCGCACATGAATGGTGACCGTGTGTAGGGCAACTGAATGTGCGCAGGGTGCACTACTAATACACTCATTGCGCCAGGGGCACTGAACGTTGCGGACCTTCTGTTGTAGAGTTAGCACGTGGGATGGCGTTAGGCTATGGGATCAAGAGGGTGCCAAAAAGAATGCTGGTATGTCGCTTACCATGTAGCCTCGAGCGATGTCGCGTTGCACTTTCACTGTAGAGCTTGCCTGCCTGTGTGGGCCAGGGGGACTGGCAGACGGCAGCTCCGGCAAGCAACAGGCAAGAAACAGGAAATGGCCTTGCAGTCGTGAGCCTTGGATGGAGTGGGCCAGCTACGCCAGCCGGCTACCAATCAGAACGTTAAAGGAAGGTGGCAGCCAATCAGCTGCAGCAAGTGGCTGATGTGGGCCTGGTTAGGCTCCTTGGTTAATAACAAAGGGGCGGGCGGCCATCTTTGAATGTGGCGAGTCCTAATGTACCTGAGTGGAGGACAGGTACAAAGATAGCGATTTTCACTATTTCAGGCTCGGCAGCCTGTTTCCTCCTCCATGCGTCGGCGTAGCTTCATTTGTAGAGGCTCTGGCGCTCGTGGTGCGATTTCGCGGGTGTGGGCGCTCAGGCCAGAGGGCTGGTGGAGAAATTCGGTGCAGGTCGAGCGGCCTGCAGGAAAGGTGCCCCCTGCTCCTGCAGTGGCTAGGCCTGGGCGTGGAGCTCCTGCTCCTAGGTTGTGAGGGTGGCAATGACCACAGGCAAGAAACAGGAAATGGCCTTGCAGTCGTGGGCCTTGGATGGAGTGGGACCCTTGCTCACTATTCTTAGAGAGGCACAGCTCCTACATACTGATGAGGTCCAACCAGACCGAAACACGTGTCTGGGGATGCTGTTGGTACTCTTGTTCAGAGGAGAATTGGAGAATTGCCTAGCATTTCGGTGCTGGACTGCCCCAGGGCAGGCCAAAGACTGATGTTTGGGATATTTCTTCTCTGTGAAATATAGTGAGCTACAGACTCTGGGTAAGTCTCTCGTAACCAGGACTAATGTCTGGCAGAGGGACTCCCAGGACCCCCCCTTGTCAAGGTCCAATGAACCCAGCCAGTCCTGAAGCTGAAGAGCCTGAAGGATCTGAGAAAGGGTCACCATCTTCAACTTGTCCAAGTTTCTTAAGTCCAAGATGGGTCTCAATCCTCCGTCCTTTTTGGGGATGAGAAAATAAGGGGAGTACCAACCATTGTTCCTCTCCGCTACTGTTCTATTGCACCTTTCTCTAGTAGGGTTAAAATATCCTGCACAAAGGAGCAGGTCTGGAATTTTTACAAAGTTGGCTCCCGGTGGATGATCTTTAGGTCTTTGATGAAAAGGAAGTCAGTAACCATGGGTCACTAACTCTAGTGCCCAGGCATCTGACATAATGCCCGCCATTCGTCCAGATACCGAGTGATTCTGCCTCCAACTGGGTTTTGTGGGTAAAGACCTCAAAGTGGCTTTGCAGCGGCTGCAGCAGTGGCTGAGGAGGTAGTAGCCGCTGCTGTGGCTGATCTAGCACCTTTCCCTTTTCCACCACGAAAGGGTTTTCTCTGTTGGCCTCTGACTGGCTTGCCCCCTCCCTTTTCCAAAAGGAGTAGAAGCGAAAGGGGCGACTCTTCCAAGAAGATGAGCCTGCGTAAGTGTGTTTCTTATAGCAGCACTAAGTGATTTTTCTGCCACTTTTGAGGTCTACAGCTTCTCCAAGCTCTCGTCTGCATTGCTGCCAAGCAACCTCAAGCCGTCAAAGGGCATATTAAGTAATCTAGACTGCACATCAGGTGCAAAGCCAGATTTCCTTAGCCATGCAAACCTGCGTACGACCGTGCTAGATGCTATGGACCTGCTTACACTATCCGCAGTGTCCAATCCTGACTGAAGGTATTCTTCCATAGCCTCTTTACCATCTTTTACTATAGTCAGGAAACCATCCCGTTCGTCACCTTCCGGGAAGCGTTCAACCGTTGATGTCATGCAGTCCCACGGGGTATATGTAAATCTTGCTAAAGTGCAAGTGACATGTCGATTTAAGGGCCATGCTACCCGAAGTAAAAACTTTCCGGGCCCAAGCGTCATCTTTATAATCCCCGTCTGATGGTATTGATGGGTAAGCTGATTGCCTAGTGGAGGTTGCAGCTTGAACCACTAGACTTTCAGGGGAGGGATGTTTAGATAGATATTCCAGATCTGACAATGATGGCCTGTATTTTGGTACAAATTTCTTGTTTACTGCCGAAATAGAATCGGGAGTATTCCAATTTACCATCACCCTCTTTTGAAGTGCTTTATGGAATGAAAGAACAGGATCTTTTAGAGGACCTTCACTCAAGATATCTGTCATGTCATCCTGGTTGAAATCTGGGGAAGCTGCCTTCCAACCCACAACATCAATGACCCTCCCAATAAGATTCCTATAACTAGGATCCGCATGAACTGTAGGGTCTGGCCTTTCAAAATCCACTTCAGGTGAAGTGTCTAGGCCACTGGCATTTTGGAGACAGTCATAAAGATCTGTTATTTTGGAATTTGTGTCCACTAGTTCTTCAGGGACCTCACTGGTTCCAAACCTAACTCCAGCTGAAGTGACATCCTCTTCAGAGGAGTGTTCTTCAAAAATGGATGACATGGATCTGGAAAATTCCTTTCTGGGTTGAGGGTGGAAAACTTTCAGGTAAAGAGGGTGGTATCAACTTGGGTATCGGGATTAATGAATGCCTCGATAAAGGCGTTGAAGGAGTCGATAATGATGATGCTGGCTTCAACGTTTTCGAAGGTGGCTTTGATACTGTCGAAGAAGGCTTGGGTAAATTTAAAGGCGTCAACGCCATTTTCATTGGTGGCTTCAACGCAGTAGTCGTCGACTGTCTAGTCTCGAGTTTCGACTTTGATGCCGATGTCGATTCCGCCTGTTACCAGACATTTGGTCGAAAAAATTTGGTCGACTGGACAAATGGTCGAACCAATTTGGTCGAAAGTCAAATGGTCGAATTTTTTTTATTTTCACCTTTTTTTGGGGGTCCCCCCCAAACCCCCTTTTTTTCTAAAAAACCCTTTTTCCCTAAACGAAAACCTAAAAAATACATATATAAATATTAAAAAAAATTCGACCATTTGGTTTTCGACCAAATGTCTTTCGACCAATTTACAGTCGACCACTTGTCTAGACAGCGATTCCGCTACCACCGATTTATGCACCAGAGGTTTTGACTTAGTGCGAGGCATCGGGGAACTTTCCCTTGATGACACTCGACTCTTTCGGCTCTCGCGTGTTTAGATTTTGATTTCCCGCTGTCACTTTTAGAGTGGGTAGAGGCATGATCACCACGCGGCAACTTCGAGGGTGTCTGGGCCGCTTTCTCTAATATTTAAGCATCGAAGCCCTAAAGGCCTCCTATTTTTCTGGGGAATCGTGCTTTGATGGATAAGTTACTTTCCTCTCAGAAGAAGAGGAGGAGGAGGAGGAAGACCTGTGATGTCACTTTGACTTTTTAGTCAAAGACTAGGAAGATTTACCCGAGCAACTCTTTGAGCTCGACCTCCTCGACTCATGTTGAGATTTCCAACTAGATTCATCCGAATCTTTTTGTCTTTTGGAAGAATTATAGGTTTCTTCCCCCCGCCAGTTTACCTCTACGTTCCCCCAAGAGCCTTTTTGTACATGGCCTGGCAGGAACCGGACTCGTCAACCTGATGGTCTGGGCTGAGGCACCAGAGGCAATTCCGATGGGGGGGGGGGGTCGGTTATTAACATTTTCCTACCACACTTCTGACATTTTTTTAACCCCGTCTTGGGTGTTGTGGGAGTAGATGACGAGGACATCGTCGAGGAAAATTCTGATCTTTAAAAGTGACAGAGGAAAATCTAAATCTAAACACGCGAGAGACAAAAAAGTCGAGTGTCAACAATATCTGTACACAATCAGACTGTGCTGTTTCTACTCCGAGTTGTGTGCTGTATTGTTGGTTTAGTGCCAAGTTGCTTAAACAGTCTAAGGTGCACTTTACGAACACCAAGCTCGTCTCGTCACTGAAAAAAGGACTTCACTGGAATACGCCAAATGATTAAATCCACTAGCTATGTCTCTCTACCAGAGTTGGGGGATGGGGGGAGCAACATAGAGAATCTGGCGCCTCCATCACAAAGTTAAAGGTAGAAATGAGCGAAACACTTTCCTTGATAGGGTCATCCAAAGAAGATCTTTCCTATAATTTGGCCATGGCCCAGAATAAGCTACATAAATACGACTGGGCGATCTCCTCAGTTCAGGTGGGGACATATAGAATGTATACTGAATACAGCAAATTCCTCACTAAAAGAGAAGAACTTTGTAGGTACATTCATATATTTCCCTGTCCTAAAAGTAGGACTATACGTTTTAGGCTAAATCAGATCCCTACTTTGGAAAGGACAAGCAAGTGGGGATTTGGCACCAGCAGCCAGAGCTGTAGATTTTGTAAAAACACGGTAAAAAAAAAAAAAAAAATCAAGCATCTGGTGGCCGATTGTCCAGCATTGCCAAAGGAAAGCCACTCATCTGGGAATGGAAAGTGTTAATACATTTACCTGGACAAGCTTAATGGCTGGTCAGGGACAGTCGCTGATTTTGGCCTTATGTGGCTTCCATGCCTTGTTATTGAAAATAATCTTGCTACTATGATGGTGCATACTAAGTCTTCACTACCTTACTCGGGAAAACAGTGTACAATAAGCACTGATGTCATACGTTCTTATGAATTCTGATTTAATGAAGGGAAACTAAAGTTTTGCATGTTTTTCTTTTAAATTTTGTATGTAAAAGTGTTTTGGTCATTGTCCGGTCTTTGTTTTTTTGTATGAGTGAAAGGTTTATACAATTTATGTCTGAACCAAAACACTTAAAAAAAAAATAAAAAAATAAAAAATAAAAAAAGGTCTGCTTTACAAATTATGATGAAAAAGTTATCCTCAAGAGAGCAAGGTCCACCCTTCCTGTAGTAAGACATTAGAAGTTAATGATCCAAACTCAAAAGACAATATACTCAAAAGCACGCAATAACGTCAATGAAAGAACTTGACATTGCCTTCCATGTAAAACCTGAAGGGTGTGGTAAAGCAGTCTCATCTTTTGCATTCAGGCAAAACAGAAGGCACGCAGAGTGAATTAAATATAAAATAAGAAAATGCAATGCTAAAACACAAATAAAGCATACTCACCGATACTATAATGCTGGCTCCCCAAACGCAAGAGAAAAGATAGAAGGCACTGAGCTGACCAGATTCGTTGAATTTGCTGTGTTTTGTTTTGGAGAAGTGCATACGTCTGTTTATTTTCTGAATGGGAAAGGATAGAAAAGGATTGGTGTGAGCTGTATTGAATAATTAACAGTAATACAAGATTGGCAAAGTCCCAATTTTTTGTTAAAGGGGGAGCAATTCTCAACTAAGACAAATAATATGTAGGAATAAAGGGTGCCTAAAAAGGCACTGAGAATTGATTACCCCCCACTACTTCTACTCTAGGGAGGATAGAGATTGAGTGATTATAGTCACACGCAGTTTAACATGGCACAAACATTAACCACTGAACACACAGACATGATGTTAAATTGGCAGCTGAAGGCAAACTCAACAAGGAGACATTCATACAAATGTAATTTTAATCATATAAATGTTAAAATGAGAGATTCATACACCAATGCATCAAAAATGAGATACAACTGAAAGACAAATCAAGAGAAAAAATGAATAATTCAATAAACCCCATTTTCAGAAAACAGTTCATGTAACTATACTGCCTATATTTAGACATTAGTTGAGACATAGGGTGTCGACATGTTTCGGCCCAAAGGCGAATTGGACATTTGCTCAAATGTCCATTCAAAGGCGAGTATTGTGGCCATCTTCAGGACAAGTGATTTCTTCATACTAGGTCTTATATATGATGTAGATGAAACATTGTGGATCTAAAAAAGTTGTAGATGTGTGCTGCTAGTGTTATTTTTCCAAATGCAGCGGACGTTGGTGCTCCTCCGTCTGAGAGGTGTTCATCTTTCCCTCGTACGAGTTTGGTCTGCATATTTACTTTGCATGACTGCGAACCACTCCATTGCAGTCTGTCTATCCAGGGTTCCTTGACAGCTCAGATCTGGAAATTTCTAAGCTTCTCTTATTAATACAGAGAATCAAGTCTACGGCCCCTGTATCTTTACAACTAAAGTCAGGAGTCTAGCAGCGTCCCATGTGGGTCCTCGGGATAACTGCAGACAGAGCAGTACACAAGCAGCACACATCTATTAGTGTGGACAATACGTCATTCATAGACAAGGTGATCCTTGCCATTGAGTTGACGATCTAATCAGATAATACGCCTTCGGATGTCAAATAAATAACTCTGTAAGACGGATGAGATTTCTTCACCGACTGTCACACCCTGTCATGAGCACTGCTCCCGAGAAGCCAAGTCAAGCCCAGCATCCCCGGAAGCAGGCTCACGACCCTCGTCCCCGGCTCCAGCAAACCCCTATTGGGGCCCTTTGGACCATGTCCTGGCGCCTCTGGCGCCAGTCTCATAAGGAACCTCAGTCCCGGCGCCAGGGGCGCCGGGCTCATAATTCTTGCAAAGGTGCTTGGGTGGACCTACCTGTAGCAGACCATGCTGCATACTCACCTTTGCAAATGCTGGCAGGATGAAGTCCCCAGCCTTCTGCTGGGAGGAACTATTCCCTGAACTGGGACTACTTTCTTACCGGGGTGGGGCTGGTGCCATTCCTTCGCTCTGGAACACAGGAACTCTTACCTGGGCGAGGCTGAGGAAGAAGACACCCAATCACTCCAACACTATTTAAACCACACCCGATTGGGAAAATGTGCTTTGCGTTATTCTGCATCTGCAGCAGGGCGCTCACCGAGTCAGCTCCAGCATTCCAGTGACATCTCCAGCTTCAGCTCAGCAACCTGTGGAAGAAAGACACGAGAACTATACTTACCATCCAGGAATCCAGACACCGGCAGAACCTGCAAGCAAAAGAAACATAAGGTTAGCAAGTTGCAACACGTTCGCAGCCGCGCTCGCTTACCTGATCCATCTGTGCTTTCACGGATTCTTCGCGGCCTTCTCTTCAGCAGCCTAACGGCACCTGTAAAGACAAAGAACATTGTTAAGTAGGAATCGGGTGAAGGCGGCCGCATTTACTTTTCTTACCTGCTTTTGTGCGCGTATTACTATCTCTTCAACCGCAGCAGCCCGGCACCTGAAAACAAGAAAAGACATTATTTAAGTGCCATTAAAGACTGCAAGAAAGCCCAACACTTACGTGTTTCCCCACGTGCATCCACAACTGGGAAAACGCCTGCAAGGTCCCGATACCTGCAAATAAGAAAAGAACATTGTTAGAGGTGCTATAATAAGGTCACAGATCATTATACTCACGTACTTCGCACATGCAACGGCAACGGACGAACAATGCCCGCAACATCTCAAGACCTGAAAACAGAAAACAAGGGACATTATTGAGGTGTCATTGAAATTCCCATACCTACGTACAACCGCACGTGTCGTGCTCTCAGTGACCACGCCCTCAGCATCCAGGCACCTGAAAAAGACAATGCTAAGACTTCATTAAAGGTGCCCATCTCTTCAAGACTATAAACTCTTTATACCTACTGGCATCCGCTCGTGCAGTAACGGCGGCATCACCTTCTGGCATCTCAGCACCTGTGCCACTTCTAAGGCCACAAAAGACTTTGAGGACCTCCAGTGACGTAACTGGAACCCACGCATCCCTGCATAAGTCGCAGGATGGAGAGCCCAGCATTTATACGCCTAAGGTGAGAGCTCACCAGGACATTGGACTTTCGGAGAGTTGGCGATTAGTGAGGAGGAAGTCCAGCCAAACGGTCATTAACCTTTTTTTCTTCCGCCTGCAGAAACCTTACCCTGCAAGCCAGACGGTCAATAAGCGGAAGCCCAGTCCAGCGAGTCATCCGAGCTCTACGCTTCTCAATTGAAGAGACTAACAGTTCAGCCGGGACCAGCGCCTCCGTGGGAATCAGGTGAGCGTTACAGAACGCGAAGCCCTCCAATAACCTCCTACCCAGGCGCTATGGAAACTTCCGACACTGATCAACTGGCCCAGTTACTAGGGGAATTAAGAGCCGAAGTACATGCTGCCCGCCAGGAAACAAATGCCCTGAGGAGGGAATTGATTATGTCCAAAGAACGAACTGATGACCTCGCCAGACAGTTATTACAAACACAAGCCGGGCAAACCCCTCTACCTAATTCAGGAGAGACCTATACCCCGGCGGCTTCAGCCAATCCTGTTCCAATCAATCTGCCCGGAAATGTGCCTTTGGCTCTGCCCGAAAGCTTCTCTGGTGACCCTAAGAGGTTTGCGGTGTTCATAAATCAGTGCCGATTGCACTTTCTTTGTAGACCAGCTGCTTTTCCGACTGATCAGACTAAAGTAGCCTTTGTGCTTTCGTATCTTAGCGGCAGCGCCGCTGATTGGTCGATCCCTCTGGTTACACAGGATGACCCGATTCTTCGCAATTTCCAGACCTTCCAGGCCAATATGGAAAGACTTTTCGCAAGACATTCCCAGGGGCAGGCCCTGGACAACGAACTCCTTTCCCTACGGCAGGGCAATCAGGATCTTGTGGCTTATATTGCGTCATTTAACAGACTAATCGTAGAAACCAGATGGCCCGAGGACAAGAGGATCACGCTTTTCCACAGGGGTTTGCGTGGCGAACTCAAAGACGTATTAGCCCAGGTCGTGAATCCCCCTCAAGATTGTTCAGAGTACATTGATTTAGTGGTCCAATTGGATCATAGACTGCAAAACAGAAAGGCAGACCGCTCCAGGTTCGAAACTCGAGTATTCTCTAAGCCACTAACTCACACCAAAGGAGTTTAAGCCGTAGAACCTATGCAAATAGGGGTTGTAAAGGGTCCCCTAACCCAGAAAGAACGCGACAGGAGACAATTGCAGCTATGTCTCTATTGTGGAAATTCAGGACATTTCCTCCGAGATTGCCCGGTGAAACCTCCGAAGAAGACACTGGGAGCTTCTGATAAGAATTCCGAAAAGCCTGAGCCGGGAAACGACCTCGCCCGACAAGTGTAGAGGTCTGCTTGCCGAGCGTAAAAACCAGTTCTTTGACCTCGCACTTCATAATGTCAATGGTCCTCATAAATCCAGAACGACAGGATCGTCGCTAGCCATTAAAGCATACATTGATAGCGGAGCGATTGGAAATTATGTAGACCGCGAGATGGCTTCCAGGATGAACCTACCCCTTTGTCCTAAGGTAATTAAAGATGTCATTACCACAGTGGATGGTACGGAAATAGCCTCCGGACCGGTAACCCATACCACCACAGAAGTGACGTTATTAGGCCAAGATGGACATCGGGAGGTAATCGTGTTCGATGTGATCAAGGCCCCTCAGTTGCAAATAATTCTGGGGATCCCTTGGTTGGAGAAACACAATCCTCAAATTGATTGGCGAGCAAAGACGATACAGTTCCCAGAGTGTGCACCTACTTGTTATCCTCAACCCAGTATTGGCCTAGCGGTAGCAACATCCAAAGGACCGCAATTGCCTCCAGAGTATCAAGAATTCCAAGATGTCTTTCAGAAGGAACAGGCTAATACCCTGCCTCCCCACAGATCTTACGACTGTCAAATAGACCTGATACCCGGAGTCACTCCCCCTTGTAGTAGAATTTACGCGCTTACCGAGCCTGAAAATCTTCATTTGCGACAGTATCTGGACCAGTACCTGGCCAATGGATTTATCCGCCCATCAAAGTCTCCTGCATCCTCGGCTCTGTTCTTCGTACCTAAAAAAGAAGGTAACCTTAGAACCTGTATTGATTATCGTGCCCTGAACCAGATAACGGTAAAGAACAGATACCCCCTACCTCTGATCCCGGAACTCCTTGACCAAGTTAAGAACGCCTGCATTTATACAAAGCTAGATCTCTGGGGAGCCTACCACTTGGTACGGATTAAAGAAGGCGATGAATGGAAGATGGCATTTCGCACCAAGTATGGACTATTTGAATACCAAGTGATGCCCTTCGGACTATGCAATGCACCAGCCGCTTTTCAGTATTTTATGAATGATGTCCTCAGAGAACTCATAGATCTTTGCGTAGTCTACATAGATGACATCCTTGTGTACTCCTCTTCAGAAGCAGATCATCGGAAACATGTTAGAGCCGTCCTTGAAAAACTCCGCCAACATAAGCTTTTTGCTAAGCTCGAAAAATGTGTTTTTCACGTCACGGAGGTCGAATTTCTAGGCTTTATTCTGACACCCAAAGGAGTCCACATGGACTCGAGAAAGGTGGATGCTATCATCAAGTGGCCATCACCTACTTCCGTGAAAGGTGTCCAAAGCATGTTAGGTTTCGCCAACTTTTACTGCAGGTTTATTCCAGAGTTTTCACGAGTGGTGCAGCCCATCATCGTCCTCTTAAGAAAAAACAAACGTTTCGAGTGGTCAACAGAAGCAGAACAGGCCTTTCAAGAGCTAAAAGCCAAGTTCACCTCAGCACCCATACTGAAACACCCACGCCCAGATCTCCCTTACATCGTTGAGACAGACGCCTCCAGCTTAGCAATGGGGGCGGTTCTATCACAGAGAGATCCGGAAACTAACCAATTGCACCCCATGGCATTCTGGTCTCGCAAGTTCTCGGCGCCTGAAATTAACTACACCATCACAGATAAAGAGCTTTTAGCAATTAAGTCCGCTTTCAAGGCCTGGCGGCACTATCTCCTTGGAGCCAAACACACTGTCACGGTAATCACCGATCATCGAAACCTACAATACCTGAAAACCGCCAAAGCTCAGTCCTCCAGACAGCTTCACTGGGCACTTTTCTTTGCCGAATTTGACTTTGTAATTACTTATCAATAATGGCAAAGCGGATGCCCTTTCCCGGATTGGAATGGGAGATAATATTGTCAATCCTGAACCTGTGCCAATAATTCCAGAACAGAGAATCCCGGGCCTGATTTCTTCACAATCCATCGAAGATATCGAAGCAAAAGTTAAACAACTTGTGACCCCTTCGGACTTACAAAACTGGCAACTGAAGGGAAAGGACTTCATCATAAAAAAAGACCTGCCTTATTTTCAGGGACGACTATTCCTACCACATGCCGATTTACAAAAACAGATAATCTCTTGCTACCATGATTCCTTGATGGAGGGCCACCCAGGCATTGCCAAAACCTCGGAAAAAGTCAAGAGACACTTCTGGTGGCCGTCATGGAGAAAAGACATAAAGGAGTTTGTGATGTCCTGTGGTGTGTGTGCCCAAAACAAAGGTCAGAAGGAAAGACCAGTGGGTCTCCTGCATCCGCTAGACATCCCGCCACATCCCTGGCATACCCTCTCCATGGACTTCATCACCGATTTACCCTCCTGTTCCGGATACAACACTATTCTAGTAATTGTAGATTTGTTTTCTAAAATGGCCCACTTCGTTCCACTAAAGTGCTTACCTTCAGCTTCAGTTCTAGCACGGGAATTCCTTGAAAATATTGTAAGATTGCACGGCTTCCCTTCGGTTTTGATCTGAGATAGGGGGAGCCAGTTTATCTCTCACTTTGAGAAGTTGCTGTCGTTTAGCTCAAATCAATGTGAGACTTTCAACCAGCCATCATCCCCAGACCGACGGGAGGACAAACCAAACTCTGGAACAATATTTATGTTGTATGCTACAGCAGTAGGAAAGTAATTGGAAAGATATCCTTTGGATAGCCGAATATGCTTACAACAACTCGATCCATTCAGGAACCGGAAAAAGTCCCTTTTACATTTTATATGGGATTCATCCTCGAACCTCCAATCTCGACCCGCCCCAAGATCTTGGAACGCCTGCCGTGGATCAACTTCACAATGCTATCACACAAGCTTTCAAAGAAGCGACAATCCACCTACAACAGGCTAAAGAACGGTACAAAAGGGGAGCAGACCAACACCGAAGAGACGCCCCTCAATACCAGGTTGGAGATCAAGTTTTGTTATCCACCAAACATTTATCACTTAAAGGACCTCACACCTTCAACCCAAAATATCTGGGACCATATCCAATTACAGCCATAATAAACCCAGTGGCTTTCAAATTGGGTTTGCCATCCCACATGAAAATACATCTGGTGTTTCACGTATCTCTACTAAAACCTATGCAACCTGGAACCAGACTGAATAAACCTCCAGAGCCTATTCAAGTAAATGGAGAACCTGAATTTGAGGTTAAAAACATCCTGGACTCCAAGATCATCAAGTCAAAATTATACTATCTGATCGACTGGAAGGGTTACGGACCTCAAGAACGATCATGGGAACCCTCTGACCACGTCCATGCTCCTCGTCTAGTAAGAAAATTCCACCGAACTTTTCCCAATAGGCCAAGACCTCCGGGGAAGACAAGTTTGGGAGGGGCCTTGGGGGGGGGGGGGGGTGCTGTCATGAGCACTGCTCCCGAGAAGCCAAGTCAAGCCCAGCATCCCCGGAAGCAGGCTCACGACCCTCGTCCCCGGCTCCAGCAAACCCCTATTGGGGCCCTTTGGACCATGTCCTGGCGCCTCTGGCGCCAGGCTCATAAGGAACCTCAGTCCCGGCGCCAGAGGCGCCAGGCTCATAATTCTTGCAAAGGTGCTTGGGTGGACCTACCTGTAGCAGACCATGCTGCATACTCACCTTTGCAAATGCTGGCAGGATGAAGTCCCCAGCCTTCTGCTGGGAGAAACTATTCCCTGTACTGGGACTACTTTCTTACCGGGGTGGGGCTGGTGCCACTCCTTAGCTCTGGAACACAGGAACTCTTTTACCTGGGCGTGGCTGAGGAAGAAGACACCCAATCACTCCAACACTATTTAAACCACACCCGATTGGGAAAACGTGCTTCGCGTTATTCTGCATCTGCAGCAGGACGCTCACTGAGTCAGCTCCAGCATTCCAGTGACATCTCCAGCTCAGCAACCTGTGGAAGAAAGACACGAGAACTATACTTACCAACCAGGAATCCAGACACCGGCAGAACCTGCAAGCAAAAGAAACATAAGGTTAGCAAGTTGCGGGGGCGTGGCCAACCGCCATGTAGAGCGGACGCGACTTCGGCAAGCTCCGCAAGATGAGCCATCGATAAGCTGTTTTTCCTGTATTTAAGCCGGCCTCAGCGCCTACAAATCATCCCGAGAGCCGCCGGCGGCGACGAGAACCTCCTGGACCCTTCACACGCGAGGGTGGAAGCCCGGGAGCCGAGCTGAGAGGATCGCACACCCCACGACGCGGACAGCCAAGATGGCGGCTCACATCTGCTGAGCCATCCGAGAGAGGGCCGCCCTGCGCCGCCGAGCGGAACGGCGAGGGGGTGCCCCTGCTGACCCCCCGGTGGCCACCCCTGCGGTAGGCTCGGGAGCCCCAAGCCCGAAAACGAGTGATCGACTGAGGCGGACGAGGGCGCCTGCTGGCCCCGCTGTCGGAACCGCAGGGGACGGAGGCCCGGCTGGAACCGAGGCCCAGAGATCGCGCACTACACCGAGTGCGAGTGCACCGGCCACCTCGCGCTGCCCCGGTTGGCGATACCACCGGAGCTGCGCACCCCTGCCCGAATTGCGCCACGGGGGGCGGAGTGCTGGAACCGCGGCATTCGGAACGGGCAGC
The DNA here is from genome assembly GCF_040938575.1 of Ambystoma mexicanum. NCBI lineage: Eukaryota > Metazoa > Chordata > Amphibia > Caudata > Ambystomatidae > Ambystoma > Ambystoma mexicanum. The sequence continues at coordinate 707,574,158 of NC_090933.1, forward strand.
TACAGAAAGGAGTTCCCCCCCCCCACCGGGCACCGAGAAAAGCAGCGCGGGCCGAAACGCGAAGACTTTCCACGAACTACCATATCAGGCCTAGCCAGGCCGTATCGCACCCCGCGGTGCCTGGAGGCCCTTGAGAACCGGCGCCGGAGCGCTTGACGCCCCGCGGGAGGGCCCGAAGCGTGGACCATAACCCTCCGAGCGCCGGAGGACATCAAGCGGGCAACTTCCACAGCGAGGTGAGGGGATGTCCTGCCCGGATAAGTCAGCGGGGAGGGGGACCAGGTCTAAACAGCGGCAGACCACCCTGGATGCCTACACAGCCCCCGAACCCCCCAGCCCTGAGTGCCCGACCATGGCGACTGCCGCAGGGGACACGAGCGCTACTCCAGCGACGCCTGAACCCACTAACTTGCAACTCTTGGAGGCCATCAAGCTAATCCAAACGACTATGGTGAATAAAATCGACGCAGTGGCCATAGATCTGGGACTCCTCCGCCAAGACGTCCGCTCCCTGGCTAATCGAACGGAGGCACTCGAGACTCAAGTACGCGAGAATTCCGAAGCGAACACCCAACTTCTCCATGACATGGAAGGCCTCCAGCAAACGGTCAAAAACCTCGAGAACAAGGTGGAAGAGGCCGAAGGGAGGGCCCGCCGGAATAACATCCGGCTGCTCGGACTGCCTGAGGGCATCGAAGGCCCAGACCCCACCAACTACGTGGAAAACCTCCTGCTGCAGGAAATCGGCGCAGAGAAACTATCGCAGGGGTTCTCCATCGAAAGGGCCCATAGGTCGCTTGCCAAGAGGCCCCCGCCAGGTGGCCCACCCAGGCCCATGATTGCTAAAGTGTTAAACTACAGAGACCGCGAGGTCGTCCTGGCGTACTCTCGGTCAGGGGGCCAGATATTGAGAAATTCGGCCAGGATCGCCATCTACCCCGACTACACTTTTCAAGTGCAGATGAGCAGGGCCCAGTTCATCTACACCAAAGCCAGGTTGAAGGCCGCTGGTTTGAAATACATGCTCCTTTACCCTGCTAGGTTGAAAGTAATACACAAGAACAGAGCCCACCTATTCGACACACCGGAACAAGCCCGGGACTGGATGGACGAGCAGCAACTACCAGACATAGACGACAAGAGGCGCAGGCCGCGCTGATACACCTACCTAAGACTACTGTATTATACCGCACCATAAGAACACTGCAATCCAACCCCAGGAGCAGCTGAAGGGATCCTACCACGCGGAACACCGAGGTTTTAGCTCCCTCAACCCCCCAGGAGCTTGTGTTTTTCTGTTTTTTCAGGGTACGTTTACCCACCCGTAGGGCACCCGAAGACCATGCCAGGTCCTAGGGAGCGGAAACGGGACAGTCACGACGAGGAGCACCTTGTTAGACCAGTTATTTGTTGGGGAAGTTTTTTCTTAGGGAAAGGGGTGCCGGATATCCGCACCCTAGTTGGGATCCCTAAAGTTGACACACCGAGACCGCAGGACTCCTCCAATACCACAGCACCTCCAATGAGGCCTCGACCGGGACCTGGACTAGTGAGAGTACACCACCTTGACTATGGCTGAGAGAGTGAAAGTGATGACATGGAACGTCAGAGGCATGAATAGCTACGTGAAACAGCGAAGAATTCAAGCATACCTGCGACGATGCAAGGTAGGGATCGCCATGCTTCAGGAGACACACCTAACGGAGGCTAAACTGACTGCGCTAGCCAAAACCTGGCGGGGGACCTTGGTGGGATCCTCCTACTCCTCATATGCTAGGGGGGTCCTGGTGTGGATTAACCCGTCAGTCCCTTTTAAAGTCACGGACACAAAAACGGATAACGAGGGTAGGATGGCGCTGGTGCAGGGTACCATGGAGGGAAGAGACCTATGCCTGATTAGCACATACGCACCCAACCATGACGCCACAGCTTTTTTCCGCTCCTTGAGCTCTAGACTATGCCCCCACGCAAACAGCACCATGATCTGGGGCGGGGACCACAACTGCACTTTAGACCCCCTCAAAGATAGGTCAGACACCAAACACTCCCGCCCGTCCCCCCCCGCCAAGATACTATCCAAACTGATTTCCAATCTGTCCCTTAGCGACCTGTGGAGGGAACTGAACCCGGAGAGACGGGAATACTCCTTCTTCTCCCCGCCACATAACGTCCACACTAGGCTGGACTACATGCTAGTCAGCCTGGAGCAGCAAGCCACTTTCAGCGAGGCACAATACTTACCCAGAGTATTATCAGACCACTCACCCCTGTCGGTCACTTGGGAGGTACACCCGCCCAGACCCCCTATCCCTACATGGAGACTGCGAGCAGAAGCATTGCTTGACGCGGCCTTCAGGGACCACGTACAAGACAGCACAGACGAATATTGGCTACACAATCTAGGCAGCGTAGATCGCATCAGCACCGCTTGGGAGGCGTATAAGGTGGTCATGAGAGGGGACATGCTGGCAGCGGTAGGGGGAACCCAAAAGGCCATCACGAACGCCCTGGCAAAAGCAGAAAGTAAGCTGGGGGAGCTGGAGAATAGAGCGAACCCGACCCCCGAGCAGGTACGGGAAATAATAGCGCAGAGACAAGCCTGTCTGTCACACTGGGAGTCCCTGGGGAAACTAAGCTACGCCAAGCACACGGAAAGGACACACGCCCTGGGAGACAAGCCCGGCAAACTCCTGGCCTGGCTGTACAAAAGGGAATCCCCTAGGACCCCCATCTGCCACATCCTCAGACCAGATGGCACTGCGGTGCACACCCAGGCTGATATTAATATGGTCTTCTCCGAATACTACCAGGACTTATATTCTCAAGCCCCGCCCCCGTTAGACACCGGGATCGAGGACGCCCTAGACTGCATAGAGTTACCCAAACTAGACCCACAGTTGGCCGCAACCCTGGAAGACCCAATCACCCCAGACGAGGTCAAGGCAACCATTAGATCTTTACCCTCTGGGAAAGCCCCAGGTATGGATGGTCTCCCGGGGGAATTCTATAAGACATATGAGGAGACCCTCGCCCCGCTGCTGGCACAAGTGTACAATGAGGCTTTCGAACGCGGCATACTCCCTGACTCCATGAGGGAAGCTGTAATCATCCCCTTGCTGAAGCCCGGCAAAGATGGAACAGATTGCGGTTCCTATAGACCTCTCTCCATGCTCAATGTCGACTGCAAAATACTTTCGGCACTCCTCGCCAACAGGCTACGCAAGGTGATCCCCCTGTTGATTCACCACGACCAAACTGGCTATGTACCTGGGCGCTCTATCACTGAAAACTTACGCAGGTTGCACCACATCATATACCGCACTGAGCATGACACCCAGAAATACGCGGTGGCATCACTAGACGCCACCAAGGCCTTTGATTCGGTTAATTGGGAATGGTTGTACGCCACCATGGCCAGGATGGGCATTGGACCCGCCTTTCTTAAATGGACCCATTTGCTTTACACACACCCCGAGGCTAGAGTGCGTACCAACAAGACGTACTCTGACAAATGGCCCCTCCACAGAGGCACACGACAGGGATGTCCCTTATCTCCCATGCTCTATATCATTGCTGCTGAGCCAGTGGCCGCGTACATCCGGCAGGAATACGGTGGGGGAGGCATTATACTTGATGGAGTGACTCACATCATCTCCATGTACGCGGACGACACCCTCCTCTACCTCAATAACCCTGAGCATCTCCTGCCCTACATCTTGGAGACTCTGGACTGCTTCCAAAAACACACAGGCATCCAGATAAACAAAGACAAGTCGTGTCTCTACCCCCTCGCAGCGCTACACAGCAATGAGGGCGGACCCCTGCCCCCACTGGCTCTCCAGTGGCAGGTAACGTCCTTTAAATACTTGGGCATTGTCATACACCGTAGCCCGTACACAGAACACATCCTCAACACAGCCAGATCAAAGGACGCACTCACCAACTCCATGGCCTTCTGGGGCAAACTTCCCCTTTCTGTGGCGGGGAGGGCGGGTCTCCTCAAAATGGTAGCGCTCCCACGCCTACTGCATTGCTTCACCAATGTCCCCTACAACATCCCCTCAGCCTTTTTCAGAGAATTGAACAAACTCTGCAGAGAATTCCTGTGGCAGGGAGGCAGGCACAGGGTGGGGCTTGACATCCTCCAGAGACCCTACGAGAGGGGCGGACTGAAAGTCCCTAATTTCGAACTATATTATCTGGCCAGCCAATTGAAACACGTAACGCACTGGATGGCGGATGAAACCACCACTGACACCAGACTTCTCCAGCCGGCCCTGCCACTACTGCTACTTAGAGACTTGTTGTGGGTCGGGAAGGGGGCTCCACAACGTCACCCATACCTGGCCATGTTGGGAACCCAGCTCTGGAAGAGGGCCTGTAAGGCTGTGGGGCTGCGAGATCCGTACTCCCCACAGATCCCCATCGCTGCAGTCATGGCGACACCCTCATGGGGGCACACCGAGGCTCGCTCGGTATGGGAGCCCCACGGAGTAGCGACGCTGGGCGACCTCATGCACGAACACGAACTTTCTACATTCTCCGACCTCTGCGAGTCGACGGGCCTGCCCATCGGGCAGTTCTTGCTCCACGGGGCAATAACTCGGGCCTTAAGGAAGAGATGGCCTGAGGCAGACAATCGATTTACAGAGAATGAAACCATCGAAACCTTGCTGGACACAGCCGAGGGAGGCCACGAAACCTCCAGAATATACGAGGCCCTGTTACAGGCAACAACAACGAATGAACTGAAATGCAAAAAGAGATGGGAGAGCGAAATGGGCCTTGTATTCGAGGACAACGCATGGGAAAAGATTACCCACTACCACAAAAAGACCTCCAGAAATGCACGCCTCCAATTAATACAGCTATACATCACGAACCGAGCCTACCTCACACCTGACGCCATATCTAAGTTCAAGGGGGCCTCGCCACAATCATGCCCCAAGTGCCATGCGCCACAAGCAGGAATGACCCATATGTTCTGGAGCTGCCCCATGGTCCTGAGGTTCTGGACCCAGGTACGAGATAGGGTGGCGCTGGCCGGGATAGAAGTCGAAATTCACGAACCAGCAGCTTGCATACTGGGGGCTTACAAGCGAAGCACCAAGAACAAGCCCCTAAATAGACTCCTGGACTTGATTTACATAACGGCAAAAAGGCGCATAGCCATGAGCTGGAAGAGCGCACGAGGACCTGGTGAGGCCCTTTGGTGGTACGATCTCAAGAGATGGGTCGCCGCGGAGACGGCGGCTTGGGAAATGGCCATCCAGGTACAAAAACTTGACTCCAGTGCAGATCTTCTCCGCTGGGTAGAACTGACTGAGCCGCTCCTCCGTTCAGCGACATCGGCCAGCACTCCAAACAGTCCTGGTAGTCCCTGCTCGACACATGAGCACATTGAATGATTGGGGACTGACCTGTGGTCTCGGGGGGAGGGGGGCGGAACGGGTGGGGAGGGATTGTTGAGGTTGTTGGGGTTTTTTTTTTTTTTTTTTTTTTTTTTTTTTTTTTTTTTGTGTGGGTGTTACACATATTACACCGCCATGCCACGCACTGTTTGTTATATGTTTTGAAAAACCAATAAAAATTTTTCAAAAAAAAAAAAAGGTTAGCAAGTTGCAACACGTTCGCAGCCGCGCTCGCTTACCTGATCCATCTGTGCTTTCATGGATTCTTCGCGGCCTTCTCTTCAGCAGCCTAACGGCACCTGTAAAGACAAAGAACATTGTTAAGTAGGAATCGGGTGAAGGCGGCCGCATTTACTTTTCTTACCTGCTTTTGTGCGCGTATTACTATCTCTTCAACCGCAGCAGCCCGGCACCTGAAAACAAGAAAAGACATTATTTAAGTGCCATTAAAGACTGCAAGAAAGCCTAACACTTACGTGTTTCCCCACGTGCATCCGCGACTGGGAAAACGCCCGCAAGGTCCCGACACCTGCAAATAAGAAAAGAACATTGTTAGAGGTGCTATAATAAGGTCACAGATCATTATACTCACGTACTTCGCACGTGCAATGGCAACGGACGAACAACGCCCGCAACATCTCAAGACCTGAAAACAGAAAACAAGGGACATTATTGAGGCGTCATTGAAATTCCCATACCTACGTACAACCGCACGTGTCGTGCTCTCAGTGACCACGCCCTCAGCATCAAGGCACCTGAAAAAGACAATGCAAAGACTTCATTAAAGGTGCCCATCTCTTCAAGACTATAAACTCTTTATACCTACTGGCATCCGCTCGTGCAGTAACGGCGCATCACCTTCTGGCATCTCAGCACCTGTGCCACTTCTAAGGCCACAAAAGACTTTGAGGACCTCCAGTGACGTAACTGGAACCCACGCACCCCTGCATAAGTCGCAGGATGGAGAGCCCAGTATTTATACGCCTAAGGTGAGAGCTCACCAGGACATTGGACTTTCGGAGAGTTGGCGATTAGTGAGGAGGAAGTCCAGCCAAACGGTCATTAACCTTTTTTTCTTCTGCCTGCAGAAACCTTACCCTGCAAGCCAGACGGTCAATAAGAGGAAGCCCAGTCCAGAGAGTCATCCGAGCTCTACGCTTCTCAATTGAAGAGACTATAACAGTTCAGCCGGGACCAGCGCCTCCGTGGGAATCAGGTGAGCGTTATACACCCTCTCTAGAGGGATCAGTTAGATCCACGATGTTTCATCTACATCATATACAAGACCTAGTATGAAGAAATCACTTGTCCTGAAGATGGCCACAATACTTACCTTCGAATGGACATTTGAGCAAATATCCAATTCGTCTTTGGGCCAAAACATGTCGACACCCTATGTCTCAAATAATGTCTAAATATAGGCAGTATAGTTACATGAACCGTTTTTTGAAAATAGGGTTTATTTAATTACTCCTTTTTTCTCTTTGTCTTTCAGTTGTTCATCTCATTTTTGATGCATTGGTGTATGAATCTCTCATTTTAACATTTATGTGATTAATATTACATTTTTATGAATTTCTCCTTGTTGAGTTCGCCTTCAGCTGCCAATTTAAAATCATGTCTGTGTGTTCAGTGATAAATGTTTGTGCTATGTTAAACTGCGTGTGACTATAATCACTCAATCTCTACCCTCTCTAGAGTAGAAGTAGTGAGGGGTAATCAATTCTCAGTGCCTTTTTTAGGCACCCTTTATCCCTTGAATAATTAACATACTTCTCATTTAAACAAAGCCAACAAAACTGGGATGTTATGGATGCAGTACCTTAAAATTTAGAGGGAGGCAATTACTAAAAATCACTCAGAATGTCAAAAGACCAATCCAACCTTGCACCTTTTCAGAAGGTTTCAAACTTGCACCGCCGGGAGCCTCAGGTTCAACCTAGGGTAACTGCCAGTGTAGATGTAATGATAAAAGTTGGAACACCCTCCAAGTAAATGCAACAAGACTGTCCACCCTGCCTTCAGCTTAGACAAGGTTCTTGCAAGATAAATGGTGTTGGTGGGCATAGTTTAATTGACATAAGACCTGCAACAATGACGGTCCTTTAAGTGCTGATCTAACTGCCGGACACAGACACACAACAGCACCACTATTGCTGTTACTCACAAAGCGGTGCAACAGTGCAGCTTGAAAGGACTACTGAGAGAAGAGGGGCAAATACTGATGTTAGGCTGAAAGCCCTAAACGTGATTTAGGCACAAGCCAGTTTAGCTTTTTCTGTACTTGTTCACAAACTGGTAAATCCTAATCCAAGGCATCAATATGAACACCACTTCTAGCAGCTAACACTAGATGTGGCCAAACTGGGGACCCGGTTTCTGGAGTCACAAACAATTCACATCCTGTGCGTCTGCCTCGGAAGAAACGCCAGAAACTTTGAATATGCAGACCATTGAGTGGGTAGCAGCCGAATGTTTTAAAGTGTTTGATTTTGCTAGACCCTTAAGGTACACCTAGGTTGCAAGGCCTCTCTGTATATGTCGTTGTTGGTAAAGAATGTCTTTTTACAGTTTCCCTTCCTTGGCATCAATGGCAGCCACCCCAAACATTTGCTATGGTTTGAACGTGGTCCCGGATCTTTGGAGGCAGATAGAGTCTTTTTGCTTTACCTTCCTTGATCAGCTCATCTGTCTTGGCACCGCTGGTCAGGCCTCATGTCCCCCTTTGCTAGATTTCTTTGTTGTTTTACCATAGTACACATCACCGTACCGTTAAGTGCTGCAGGGTTACTTCATATCCCTTTTCTTTTTTCCTTGCAAGACTATTTGTCACATTTTTTGATGTTTCCAAGACTGGCTGCTGGCAGCGGATATATGTCTACCCGGTGTTCTTGTTTTTACGGGGTGCACTTTTATGCTTTACTGCATAATTCCATTTTTAGTACAAATACTCAAAAAAGCTGTGTCATGCTTTTTTCATCCTGTCCTTTGGCCATCTTAGGTTAGGGAATGTTAAATGGTAATACCTTACCCAGGCAAAATCTCAAGTTTCCCGGGCAAAGTATTGGTGTGTGCATCCTGGCCAGAAGTGGGGTTGGGACATTCCAACTAGGTGATATCTGTTGCTGGGAAGATGTGGGGCAAGGGACTGTCTATGACTGGACAGCCCTTGCCAGTTTGAGTGGCACAGATCCTTGCCAGTGGGCTGGGGCAGCACCCAGTTCAAATTTGGTATAAAAAGGAGGAGTTCTGCATCAGTTTCCCCAGATAGTCGTTTGGAGCCAAAACCCCTACAACAAGGAGAAGCCCACTGAAATCCCAAAGACTAACTTATAAAATGACCAGAACTGCCTCCAGTCCAGTCCCGGAGAAGTGCTGCCCTTCTACACTGATCTTCAAAAACCCTTGTTGCTGCTTCAACCAACTTGTCCAGTTACCCTTCAGAACTGTCCCAGAATCATTATGTGGCTGACCAGCTTCATCCAAGGCATTTCCTGTACACCAGACCCAATTGTGAATTCAGCATGTCATCCACGTATGGCCCAACACCAGTCCTCCTGCAGTTGATGCTTCCCTCCATGAAAGGGGGCCTTACTGGGGTGTAGCGCTGCTAGTCGCCACCCCTTCATTGGGGCAATCTTCACTGCTGCCCGTTTGTTGTGCCCTGGGGTCTCCTGGCATTGTGGGACCTGCAGAGCCCATTAGTCTGTGTTGCCTGGGAATAGTCTTGCCAGAGTGCAGAAGCGCTTTATAGCCAGGCCCAAACCCTATGCCTAAAACAATGACTGAACCCATAGCCCCTGAACTGACAGAATTAATAGGGCAGTGTGAGTCTGAGGACCCTAGGGGTGGTCCCTCTGAAAATAGAGTAAGGAGTTTCCACCCCCAACAGGCCATAGGGAGTGGACTTCACACCTATACATTCCATAACTCTCCCTTGCCTGTGCAGTAGTCCGATTGTTAAAATGGATTTACAAACTCAGTCCTGGCGAAGGATTTTGCAAGCCCACCCTATTATGGGGAACAGTGAGACACTGAGGTTTTGGCCAAATCCAATCAAGGTAGGTAACGGAGCGGCACGGCTTAGTCTCGGGAGGGGTGTGAGAATGGTCGAGGGCTACAAGGAGGCCACACAGGACACCAAGAATTCCAGCTGGACAGCCAAGTACAAAAATATACAAGGATTTATTATGCCTTTAAAATACACATAAGCAAGTAAAAACCTCTAGACATACTGCCGTACCAAATCGAAACCAGATCTATACATTTGATTCACCCTTAGGAGATATAGGAAAGAATTTCATTCAATAACCATCGCAACACAGGTAATTAATATTTTATAACTCACTTAACACCAGACACCAGTCTCAGTGTGGGACCAGTGACTTGAACCGCTGTTGCTCTGCGTTGTCTTGCTTCCAAGACAAACGCATTGCCTCTAAGCTGCAAGTACGCAGATGCATTAGAAGTAGGAAAAGACAACCATAGAACTCATCTCTAAGATGGTTTGGGGTCTTGTGCCCCCAAAAGTCACCAATTCCAAAAGTACACTTCACTGGTGGGTTCATTACCACAGATTGACGATGCCAGTCAAGTTAAAATTCAGGTTAGTATATTCACTCAATCCCAGTCATTAGGATAGGCCTAGCAAGGGATCCTTGCCCAGGTCTGCACCGACCAAAGTCTGGAAAGAGTGATTTAGGAACAGGACTTTATGCCCAGGTAACCATACGGAGAATGGGGGTGGGGAGAGGGGGCAGAAACAGATTTGTCAACTTCCCACCCCCTAACTAATTTCTCCACACCTCCTGCCTAATTTCTCCAGAGACCCCTGCTGAGGCTCTGGATTCCATTGGAGACAGGTTTTCTGTGCTTGGTCCACTTGAGGAATGCCATGGAGTTGTGGGTGCAGAGGTCACTCTGATGCAGGATTTGGTTTTATCAGTCCCGGTGCTTAGGAATCGGTTTCGGACAGATGCCAGCAGAACAGCCAAATGACGAAAAGAAAAAAACATCTGCAGGGCAGACTTCGTAAGGAACAAGTTACTTACCTGTAACTGTTCTCCAGCATGGGTCTGGCATGGATTCACATGCTCATGAATATTCCCCGTCGTCAGGCCGGGAATCCTCGGTAAAGAAAAATCAGTATCAGTTTCGTTTCTGATCTGTTTTTCGTAGTAGTAACCAATCATTGATCTCTGCATCATACTGACCACAGCCAATGACTGCCATCTCCCTAAGCCCCGTCTCTGGCAGCGGTAGCACGTGAAGTGGCAGTATGACCAAGTGAAGAGCCGCAGAGGGTTCGCATGTGAATCCATGCCAGACCCATGCTAGAGAACAACAGTTACAGGTAAGTAACTTGTTCCTTCTCCAGCATGGGGTCTGGCATGGATTCACATGCTCATGAATAAAAGAATACACAGCAGTACACATGCACAACCACGGGAGGTGGCAACAGGCTCAACATTAAGCAATACCACAACTCAACATTAAGCATCTCTTACCTTCTCACCAGGCTCACCTTAGGCGAACAGGTTGCGCAGCACTGCTTGGCCAACCCTGGACTCCTCCCTGGAATCCCGGTCGACGCAGTAGAATTTCGTGAAGGTGTGCGTCGACCTCCACGTAGCAGCCATGCAGATGTCCAGCAGGGGCACACCAGATAGGAACGCCGTGGTAGTTGCGATCGCTGAGGTGGAATGGGCTCTCGGACGGCCAGGCAGTGGTCGGTTTGCCAACCGATGACAGTACATGATACAGCCGGAGAGCCATCTGGAAATGGAAGCTTTTGAGAGAGCCTTCCCCTGATTTACAGGTCCAAAGTTCACAAAAAGTTGTGACGTCTTCCGAAAACTCTTTGTGCGGTCCACGCAGAACTTCAGCGCTCTAGCCACATCCAGCGAGTGCAAAGTCCTTTCAGCCGGCGATGGGAAGAAAACAGGCAACACCAAGGGTTCGTTGAGGTGGAAGTCCGACGGCACCTTGGGCATGAAGGAGGGGTGCGTCCTGAGCACTACCCTCGTGTCGTGAAAAGTCAAGTACGGGGGCTTACAGGAAAGGGCCTGGATCTCTCCCACCCGTCGTGCCGAGGTGATGGCCCCAAGAAACGCTGTTTTCCACGACAAGAACTTCAACGGAGCTGAGTGCAGAGGCTCGAACGGAGGTCCCATGAGCTTGGTCAGCACCACGTTGAGCTCCCACACCGGAGCCAGAGCCTTCACCGGCGGGAACGATCTGAACAGTCCCTTCATGAATTCTTTCATCAGACGATGAGACCACAAAGACGTCCGTTCCATGGTTCTGGTGTATCGGGAGATCGCAGCAAGATGAATCTTGATGGAAGCGTGCGCCAGTCCAGCCTTGGCCAGCGTCAGCAGGTACGGCAGTACTTGAGGAGCCGTAATTCGTAGAGGGTTAATCTTCTGTGCGTGGCACCAGACAGAGAACCTCTTCCATTTGTGTCCGTAGCATTTAAGAGTTGAGGACGCCCTGGCCTTTGCAAGAACCTCTCTGCAGTCGGCCGGTATGTCGTAACCTCCAAGCTCTAACGCTGCAGGAGCCAGGCCTGCAAGTTCAGCGACTTCGGGTTGTGATGGAGGATGGCGCCTCCTTCCCTGGAGAGAAGATCCACGTCCACTGGCAGCTTGATTGACGGGGACGCTGACAAGTCCAGAAGTTCCAGGAACCATATCTGCCTCGGCCACGCAGGTGCGACGAGGCTCATCTTGCACCGTGACCTCTTGAGCTGGTTGATGAGCCGGATCAGCAACGGCAATGGAGGGAACGCGTATAGGAACAGGCCCTCCCAGGGGAACGAGAAAGCATCGCTCCTCGGCTGGGGAAACCTGCTGGTGAACCTCTGGCACTTGGAGTTCGTCGCCGTCGCGAACAGATCAATCTGGGGTGTGCCCCACCGTCGGAAGAGGCGGTCCACTAGATCCTGTCGTAGTTCCCACTCGTGGCACGAGCGCAGCTCTCTGCTGAGCGAGTCGGCGATGGTGTTTTTTATTCCTGCCAGATGAAACGGCATCAGAAATATCCCTTGGGCGACGGCCCAATGCCACAGATCCTGCGCCTCCTTGGACAGGGCTGGGGATCTGGACCCGCCCTGCTTCCTGATGTAGAACATGGTGGTGGTATTGTCAGTGAAGATCCTCACCACCTTGCCATTGAGGGACGGAAGAAAGGACGTGAGGGCCCAAAACACTGCACGGAGCTCCAGGACGTTGATATGGAGGGACTTCTCCATCGGCAGCCAAAGGCTCCTCACGTGCAGATTTTAGGTGTGCGCTCCCCACCCTTCCAGGGAGGCATCCGTGGTCGCTGTCTTCTGGTGGCCCGGGGTCTGGAAGTCCATGCCCGCCGTCAGATGCGCACGGGTGCCCCACCACCGGATCGCTCGTCGGAAGCTCTCGTCGAGTGTGATCCTGTCCTCGAAGCTGCCCGTCGTCTGGATCCAGCGAGCGTCCAGGAACTCCTGTAACGGGCGCATCCGAAGCCTGCACAGGCGGATGAGATAAATGCAAGAAGACATCATTCCGAGGAGGGATTTGATGGACCTCACCCTGGCCGCATCCGCAACCAGCATCCGCTGCAAGCGTCCTTTCCTCCGACGGAGAGGTCAGAAGCGCCACTGTGTCGAGTTTCGCTCCCAAAAACAGTGCGTCTTGCGCGGGCATCAGGTGGGACTTGCGTAGTTTATGGAGAATCCCAGGTCCGTGAGTAGTTGGACGGTCCTCGCCATGTGCTCCGCGGCAAGCTCCTTTGTCTTTGCTCGGATGAGCCAGTCGTCCAGGTAGGGGTAGACGTGGATCCCCTCCAGGCGCAGCCGCGCAGCCACCGATGCGAGGCACTTGGTGAACACCCTGGGTGCCAACCTCAATCCGAAGGGAAGGGCTCTGAACTGGTAGTGACGCCCTTGGACCACGAATCTGAGAAACTTTCGGTGTCCCTTTAGGATGGAGCTATGGAAGTAAGCATCCTCCAAATCCAACGACGACAGGAAATCGCCCTCCTCCAGCTGACCCAGGACGTGCTGGAGGGTGACCATCCGGAACTTCTGTGCCTTGATGAATTTGTTCAGTCGTCGTAGGTCCAGGATGGGACGCCAACCTCCTGTCTTCTTCACGAGGAAGTATCTTGAGTAAACTCCGGAGCCCCGAAGCCTCTTTGGGATGAGCTTGATGGCGCCTTTCTTGAGCATCGCCTTTGCCTCCAAGAGAAGTTGAGGGACGTGATGTTCCTTCCTGGCCACGGGGGGGGGGGGGGACGCGGGCACTTCTTTCGAAACTCGAGCGCGTGACCCTGGGCCAGGGCGTCCAGCACCCAACGGTCGGTGGAGATGGACTCCCACACGCTGACGAAGTTTGCCAGCCGGCCTCCCACCGGGATGCTTCGGTGGGGGCCCAACCCCACGGCCGGTTCAGTCCTGCTTCGACGAGGCTTTGCCGCCTTGTCCTCCCTGGCGACGACGGCGGGGTCCGCCCGACTTGCCTCATCCCCTGTAGGCTTCCTGTGACGACGAACGGGCCGCTTGACGGTAGGTGGAATATCTGCCGCCGGAACCTTTGGAGGCACCCTGCTTGCTACCGGCGCGCCGAAAGGGCGGCCGTCGTTGCTGGAGAACACCAAGAGCCCGGGCCGTCTCCGTGTCAGTCTTGATGGCTTGTAGGGAATCGTCCACTGTTTTCCCAAACAGGTTGCTCCCGTCGAATGGCATGTCCAAAACTCTGGTCTGCACGTCCTGCCGGAAGTCTGTTGCCTTGAGCCATCCAAGGCACACGCCGTTGCCCAACTGGCGAAATCCAGTGTCAGTGATGTCCGTCGCTATCGTAATGGCGTGGTCCGATGCCACTTCTCCTTCCTGCAAGATCTCTAGGGCCTCTGCCCTCTTGTCGTCCGGTAGGAGGTCCAGCAGGGGGGCGATCTTGTACCACAACTCCCTGTCGTAGCGGGCTACGATAGCTAAGGCGTTGGCAGCCTTAATAGTCGTCGCTGCCGATGAGATGACTGCGTCCCATTGTGTCCAATTTCTTTCCCTCGCCGTCTGGGGGGGGGGGGGGGGGAGGTTGACGTAGAGGCCGAAGCCCCCCCCCGCTTTCTTCCTGGCTGCCGCGGAGACGACCGAGTCCGGGGTCGGCAGTGCCCGAAGCCACAAGGGGGCCGCGTCCGGGACCCGGTACGTCTCGTACCGATCCCTTCTCGCAGGCGTTGTGCATGGGTTCTTGAGGAGGGCGAGACCCTCATCCCAGATGTCGTCCAGTAGAGGTACAGCGAGGACCGTCTTCCTCTTGGTCTCGCGCCGTTAATAAAGGAAACCTTCCTTCCTCTCTTCCGGGCAGAGCTGGAAAAGCTCGGATGCCCTGGCGATCATGGCATGAAACGATCCAATATCGTCGGGTGAGGAAGCCCGGGGAGGAGGTTATGACGGAAGATCCTCGTCGTAAACCTCGTCGTCTGTACCTGTCGCGGCCGTGTCCGTCCCTGTATCATCCCCACGGGTCGTGGACGGGGAGGAGGGCTGAGCAGGGCGCGATGGTTGAAAAGGAGATGGAGGATGAATCCTTCTCTTAGGAGGAGGGCTCCCAAAAGGGCCTGGCTCCGGGTCCCCTGTCGGGAGCGGTTCCTCCGTTGGTTGTAACGGCAATCTCGTCCTTATCTCAGAGCATAAGGACTGTATAGCCAACAAAATGGCCGCCGAGTTGTCTTGCGGCACTGGTTGAGGGGATTCCGACAGACGGTCAGGAGCCTCGTCGTCACCCTCGACGTTCTCATCGTCTCCTACGTCGGGGTCCCTCCCGACGGGCTGGTCTTCTTCCACGCCAATGCCGTGGCTTAAGACTTCAATCAGCTCCTCTTCAGAGGTTGAGGCCGAATCCACAACCTCCTGCCCCCCCCCCTTTTTCTTCTCCGTCGGAGGTTTCACGGGGGTCCTGTCGATGGGCTTGAAAGAGGACTCCCTCCACGGTGGCAGTGAGACTGAGCCCCGAAGTCGCCTCCACTGGTGTAGCCTCCACAGGCTGAGCCAGGGCCGCCGCGACTGTCTCAATAGAGGCCTTGGCAGGGTGGATCAAGGCTTTCACCACCTTAGGTGCGCTCACCGCCTTCTCCTTGGGAGGAGGGTCACTGCCTCGCTACCTCTCCGATGGGGCCTTTGAGCGCGACCGAGGTCTCTCCAGGAGCTTCGCCGGGTGCTTGGCCTTCCTCTTACCCGAGCCAGAGTGTTGGCTCGTGGTTGATGGCACCGGGGAGGATGCGCTCTGCCTGGCAACCGTAGAGCCCGACCGTTCGGCGCTCCCGGTGCCAGCGGACTCGCAGTGCTTGGCCTTCTGTTGGGCCCCTGTCGCCGGGGCACCCTCAAAGGTCTTAGAAGACCGCTCAGACTTCTTTTTCTCGCCTGACGGGCTCTTCCCTTCCAGCCAGTTGGCGAGACGCAGATGGCGGTCCTTCATGGTCCGCTCCGACATATTGCTGCAAAACGCACAGTCCTTCTCCACGTGCGTCTTGTCCTCATGCAGGCAGTAGAGTCAAAGGGAGTGTTCGTCCTCCTTAAAGACATTCTGAAGCTGGCATCCAGGGCAGACCCTGAACAGCTTTCCGGGCGTCGAGCTTCCCTTCTCCTGGGCCATGTCCGAGATGGGCCTGAGAAACTTCTGGAGTCCTCCAAAAGCGTGGCTCGATGAAATCTTCACCCTTGAGGGGCCTAGTGGAATCTGACACGGGTCCCCGTTGATCGGATAAAGAAACGGTGGAGCTTGAGGCTCTTTTGACCGAAAAAAGAGAATTTTCCTATGAAAAAGCACGAAAACGCACTACAGCTCGAGAGCAATAGCACGAGGATCCCAACACATGAAGGTGCGGTAAAAATCTGAAGATGGCTGCCAGAGGCGGGGCTTAGGTAGAGGGCAGTCATTGGCTGTGGTCAGTATGACGCAGAGATCAGTGATTGGTTACTACTACGAAAGACAGATCAGAAACGAAACTGATACTGATTTTTCTTTACCGAGGATTCCCAGCCTGACGGGGAATATTCATGAGCATGTGAATCCATGCCAGACCCCATGCTGGAGAAACATTTTCTTTTTCGCAACCTTCCCTCCATAGATTCCTATGGAAGCCCATTCTTTTTGCTCTGTTTTTAATCCTGTCCCGACTTAAGTTAAGTGAAGCCTTTTGCTAATTTATTATGAGGTAACTGATTTTTCCTTCAGACCATCAGGACTGGGAAACTTTCGCTTTTAAATTCTTCAATTTTTACATTGCAAACAGCAATGCAAAACAGTGGAATGGGGGATACTTTATACCATTCTAGCTTTTAACACATCGGATTTTGATTACTTTTCTATGTGCCTAAAGAAATGTTGGAGGCAGCAGCTAAATTTAGGTTTTTACATTATTTTTGATGCGCATATTTTTGTTTATCACTTATGGCTACTAAAAGTGGCTAATGCCCTAAAATAATTCTTTGGCCATATTGTAGTTTGGCCTTCTTCCTGCCTTCGCAGGTCAGGAAAGTCCTTATAAAGGTCATGCATTTTCCCAGGAAAGCTGCTGCTTTTGCGGACTAGTGAGCCATGTGTGTGATACCCAGGAATGGGGCTAGGACTGTCTAGTCCTACTCCACATCACTGGTGGCAGAAAGGCTGCTACTGTGGAGGATGTGGAACCAGTTTGAACAACTACTGGCTGTTTGAATGGTGCAGATCCTTAACATTGGTGGGATTGAACTTTCTTTCAGCTCGGATTTTGGATAAGAGGCGAATCCTGCAGCCAGTCTTCAAATCTACATTGGAGCCAAGAATCCAAGAGCTGCCCGTTGTTAACCCATGGACTACTTCTGCAGTGGCCCAGCAACCTCTCCAGTGACAAGCCCGGTGAAGCCCTGCTCCTCTGATCCCTGAAGACTCTCGACATTGCTTCAGCCCTTGAAATAGTGGGACCAACTAGACTACACCTTCGAGTATCCAGCCCCTTAGAGCCTTCGGATATGTTCCTGGGCTGCACAGTAGACCATCTCCCTCATGGGCTACCTCACCAGAAACATTGCTTTCTGAGTTAAAGCCCAGAACTAAGGTGGTTGCCAGCGTGTGCCACAAGTCGACATCTCCCGAAATTCCAGCTTCCTATCTTCAAGGGAACCTGTCCTGGAGCATACTGGTTTTGCTGGCAGAAATTTGCAGCATGTCCAAGGCTAAGAAACACAAATACAGAGAGCTGCAGGTATACAGACCTTCCTGGCACCGACCCACAAGCAATCTAGGACTCGCATATGGAGGAAAATCGGGGGCAAGGAGGAAATGGGGCCTTTGACTGCAGTACCGCAGATCACGTCTGACTTTCTGGTTAGATTTCTGGATGCTCTCAGGTGGAACATTAAGGACTCTTCATTCTGAAATTGCAGAATTGAGAAAGTAAATGGACTCCGCTACCAAACTCCTGAAGGATCGGGGAGCGATGGGGGGACAGGGTTGATCACAATAGAGGCTCAGATTAGAGAGATGTGAGATACAATCATCACTTTGCAGGACAGCAATGAGTCCCTACGGTCAAAATCGGATGACCTGGAGAGCAGGTCACGGAGGGACTCTCAGGGCGAATTCTCATTTCTGTGTTAATTCCCTTCAACCTTAGAGAACCCCAGCTCTTTTGCTGGACTCCAGGATTAAAAATTAAAATTCCTAGAGTGAGTGAGCCCCTTTTCTCACTCATGTGATTTTGATTTGAACGCTGTGTTTCTATGACTTTGCAGTTTGACAAACTCCATAGGCATCACCTTTCTGCATTGACACGCAGCACCTTCAGTGCAGTATCACAGAGAAGTCCTTTGGATTTCTCTTAAGGTTTCAATTCCTTCTCTTTGATAAACTGTTTCCAAGAGTAGTGAAGCGAAATTGACTTTACTTACCTTTTTCTCTTTGTAGACCCAGCCCACACCATCTTATGTGGGAGGGGTTACCTTAGTATCCCCTTTGTCTTCTTTCTCGTGTACCATGTTTGTGTTAGGCAAGATTGTATGCAGTAAACTTTGGGTGCACTACAGCAACCCTGACCTCCTGGCAATGAAACCCAACCTCTGGTATAAGTCTGCACAGGTTGGTAGTGTGGTCGAGTACCCAGGCTGATCTCAAGAGGGGTCAATGTGAGCTATAGGGGAGTTACAGAGATTCTCAGTGACAATTATTCAAATCAACTCTTACACAAGGTTTCTTGCTAAAACAATTATTAATTTGTCAGTTAGAATAAGTTTTCTTCAGAAGGGAGCAATATAAAACACCACACAAATATACTTAAAAAATAAACACGCTTAGTTATCTAATCAGCAAATACCCATTTGGGATAATACACAGGCACTACCTACCCCCTTAGGTGACTTCAATAGCTAGGGTGCTGTTGACATTAATATAGAACTGTTGCATTTACAGAAGTCTAAGGAGCAGTGTTAAAAAGAAGAGTTCAGAATGAAACAAGTATTCACACAGATATTCTCAAGCAGCTAAGTACTTTCAATACAACCCCAAATGCAAAGTCAGTTAATCCTTTCCTGGAAGGAAGGCAAAACACATAAGCAGCAGAGAGAAGAGTCATTGAGGGAGCCTAGGTCAGCCAATGTTAAGTTAGCAAAAGTCAAGGTGAGTAAAGCACTTCTTGCAGGTAAGTAGAAAGTCTTTTCCAATGTCTAAAAAGTCTTTCTAGAATTGAAGAAAATCAAAGTAGGGCCACAAGCTGATTAGGCTTGTGAAGTAAAGAAGCTGACAGCAACTCTAAGTGGCTACACAACAAGAGGCAAGTTTTCTTAGACTTTACAGTACCTTTAGGTTGAATAAAAAGTGCAGCAGATTACTTCTGTTCCTGTGCAGCTCCGCAGATCTCGCTGTTCCTGGGCCTCAGTCGTGGGGACAGGAGGGAGGATGTCTGGGGACTCCTGCACTGCAATGGGATGGTCACCGCTCGCAACTGGCAAACTTCAAACAAGTGGCTGTTCGGTGTTTCAGCTCCTCGCATCTACCGCAAATGGCAACACTGCGGTTCCTGGCTGTTGAGATGGGCTTTCCTTGCATCTGGGGTGTCGCACTCTGTTGATGGGGCTCAGGCTCGGTCAGTCCTACTTCCTGGAGTCCGGAGAATCTTCCCAGAGCTCTTGGCCAGCTTAAAAGCAACGCACACAAACTGGTGTTCATCTCCCTGGCTATCCGGTTCCAGCAGCGACTGCAGTGGATACTTGACCAGCGGTGAGAGGATGTCCAGGTGGCTTACTTTGGAGTTGATTGGTCCCACCAACTCAAAGGGAGAAGTCGTCCTTGCAGGAGCTTCTCTGTCAATACAAATTTGGAGTTTTAGCACAGCAGCAGGGCTTCACCGGGCAAACCAATGGTCCAAGAGTTGCAGCAAATGTCCTCTTCAAGTTCTTCTTCAGATTCCTTCATCCAGTGGTCGACTCTGCCTTCCAAGACAAAAAGCTGTGCCTTTTATGCAGCTGCTCCCATTCATTCCAGCCCAGCTGTCAGTCACCCAGCAGGGTGGCTGTCCTTGCCGGACAGTCAGCCGGCCAATCACCGCAGAGTGCATTTGGGTTTCCTAGGAGACTAAGCACAGGGAGTTTCGGGCACCTCCCTCACTTCCTGCCCCCGCCAGACACCCTGAACCCAGAGGCGGTTTCACTCGTGAAGCCCACCAAAGACAAAACGAACAAGGGACCAAAACTGGGTTGGCGTGCAGAGTAAATCTCAAGAAGGACCTTTCCACAAAGAAATGACGAGAAAAAAAGACCAGGCCCATTTTGCCAAAAATGGCACCCATGGGTGCTTTACCGTGGCTGCAAATGCAGCCCGCGGTAAAATCCCATAATGGTACTAAAAAGTAAACCACTACCACCAGCCATTCAGCGGAGAAAGGCTAACAAAAATGTTACATGAGAAGCTAAACAAAGGGGATACTAAGTAAAGCCTCCAGAACCCTATGGTAAGATAGTGTGTGCTGGGTCTAGCAAGTTACAAATGTAAGTAAACTCAATTTCACTTCACTGCTCTGGGAAACAGTAGTTTAC
Source organism: Ambystoma mexicanum (assembly GCF_040938575.1). NCBI lineage: Eukaryota > Metazoa > Chordata > Amphibia > Caudata > Ambystomatidae > Ambystoma > Ambystoma mexicanum. The sequence continues at coordinate 707,594,615 of NC_090933.1, forward strand.
CCCAGAGAAGGTATTTAAACTTTTGGCCAATCTGAAAGACTCCCTGTGGCACTGCACTGAAGGTGCTGTGTGACAATGTAGAAGATGACGCCTATGGAGTTTGTCAGACTCCAAAACAAAAAGAAACAGTACAAAATCACATTAAACTACATGAGAGTGGGAAAAAGGGTCTCACTCTCTCCAGGTTAAAAAAATAAAATAAATCAAGCCCTCAAAATCCAGCAAAGTTACTGGGGGACTCTAAGGTATAGGGAATTAGCACATGTCTGAGAATTCTCCTTAAAAGTTACCCTCACTACAATTAATGGCTGGTGGCAGTGGTTTAATTTTCCTACCCTTGCATGTTTTTACCGCAGGCCGAATCCTCAGCTGCAGTATTGCACCCATGGGTGCGCATTTTGTCAAAATGGCCTCGTCTTCTTTTATTTTACTTATTTTATTTAAAATTCTTAGTCCATCGCGCCACAAGCCTACAGGCCTCAGGGCGCGCAAACAAAAAAGACGGACAACAATCATGACCAATGATGAACATAGAAAGGTCTGGAGAAGCCAGTAGCAAAGCTCAAGAGTCAGGAGGGCAACCAAATGTATTGTACTGCTAATCAGATGAAAGGTTGAAGAAGTAGGGTTTCAAGACCTTTTTTGAACTTTAGCGGTGTGTCAATCAGTCTAATACTGGGTGGCAGTGCGTTCCAAGCGCAAGTACCTTGTGAGGCAAAGCGTTTAAGGCCTGCCGTCGCCAGCTTAAACCTTGGTTGGATTCGACTCTGGTGCTGTTGTGATCTGAGTCAGCGACTTGGGGTGTAAGACTGGATGCACGCTTTGAGGTATAGTATTCCGGGGCGGCACTTATCACATAATTATGAGTTAAGGTTAATGTTTTGAGGGTGATGCAATGCTTCACTGGCAGCCAGTTCAGAGCCCTTCTGGCCAGAGTGACGTGGGAATGTCTGGCAAGGCCAGAAACTGCCCATACTGCGCCATTCTGCGTGACCTGAAGCGTGGCTATGACAGAAACGGCACAACCTGCAAGCAAACTGTCGCAATAGTCCAGCCGTGTATTTACGAGAACTAAGGCTAAGGTCGCCAGGTTCTCTCGAGTAAGGAATAGGTGTATGTTGTGTAACAATTTGTTTATCAAGCCACAGGAGGACCCGACAGTGGTCACATGTTGTTGCATGGATAGTTCAGCATCAAGAATCACTCCTAGTGTTTTTACTTTTTTTGTACCACAATGGCCGTGTCCATGATTATAATCCTTGCATATTCTCCCGACAGGGATCTCAGTTTATGGCGACAATGAGAAGCTCTGTTTTGCTAGTGTTTAATACCAGAGAATTTGCAGCCATCCAAACATGGATGGACCTGTAGATGGTGCTCAGAATTATCGAATCTGCAGAGTATGAGCCGGAGAGTGACAAAAACTTGAGTGTCGTCAGAATAGCCACTAGCACGCCCAGGCGAATAGACTAATGAGCAGGAGCAGGAAGGGGATCATATAGATGTTAAATAGCATCAGAGCGAAGCAAGAGCCCTGGGGAACGCCGCAGGCGAGAGGGGAGGGGTCATCGCCCACACTGACTCGAGCGATCCGAGGGTCAAGAAATGATGAGATCCAGAGAGCTTCTTTGAACTAGCACTCCGCAACTGATTGAAGTCTTCCGGCCAGGAGACCATGGTCTACAAGGTCAAATGCTGAGGACAGGTCCAACAGCATCAGAGCTGATAAGAGCTCCTGATACAGATTCTCAAGTAGTTTAGCCTTAAGATCCAGCATAGCCGTCTCAGTTCCGAAGCCTTTCCAGAACCCAGATTGACGGAGAAGAATGTTGTAGACCTCGACATGATTCTGAAGCTGCAAGTGAGCCACTTTGTCCAACACCTTCAGCAGAAACGGCACATTTGTAATAGGCCGATAATTATCTGGGGTGAAGGGGTCCAAAGATTCCTTTTTTAATAAGGGAGTTACCCAGGCCTCTTTTAAAAAGAGTGGGACACTACCTTCAATGAAGGAGCAATTAATGAATTTAGTGACCCACATGCTTCGTATTTCTCGATATTCAATGAACAGACTTGCTGGACAGGCATAGCTATAACATGATGTGGGCTTCATCACGCGATGGTTTGAGACAAATGCCTCGGAGCAAGGGATGAAGTAAAATAAATAAAAAAAATAAAAGAGGAGTATGGGCCTGTGGGGAAGACAGTTTGTTTATTGAAATTCAGTGCTTTGTAAGCTACGGCTGCCATCTCCTGTTGCGAGCACGCGCCCTTAACCTGTAGAGTGTTCTATATATATTTACTTTGTGATATAATCCTAAATTAGGACTTTACACAAAACAAAAGCATGAATCATAAAACAAAAATACAATAAGAACATAAAACAGTTATATAGATGCATGATAACCTTTTTAGCAAACACATCATGAATGACCTGACACAAGTGTTCATCGTTTACCGGGATAGATGCGGGGGAGGTTTGCTTTTCAACTCATTAAGTATTGAGAACAATTCCTCAGAGTCAGACTTGGCATTCTGAATTCTGCTATTATAACAATCAGACTTGGCTTTTGTGATTGCCTCCTTATATTGTTTAGCTAGTGTCTTGCATGTAGCCAACGTGAGAGCAGGTGGATTTTTATGGCAATCGCGCTGGGTGGCACGTTTCTGCTCTCTAATGGAGATAACCTAATTAAACCAGGTTTTTTTCATGGCTTCTGATGGAATAATACGGCTCTTTAAAGGTGCCAGCAGGTTAGTAACCTCGGTAAGTGATTTAGTTAAGTGGTTGGCAAGGTTGTCTGCGCTTTCAAACTCCTCAAGAGGACTCGGTGTCTTTGACAGAAGAGGCGCATACTTTTCTGGTGTCAGGGCTTTCAGGTTACGCATCCCGATTTCTCTCCTAGGATTAAGGTTCAGTTTGGCCAGGGGAGCTGGAGGGATAATATCAAAAGATAACAAGCAATGGTCCAACCAAATACAAGGAAATGACTAGTGAGGTCAAAGAGTTGGTGAGCCAATAGCCAATCCAAGGTATGACCTGAGCTATCTGTGGGGTGTTCCACGATTTGTGCATAACCATTGGAGCTACAAGCATCCACAAGTGATCTAGTAATGGCATCTGTTAAGTCATCATGCCAAAAATGTAAATCTTTTTCCATCATTTCTTGCTTGTGAGGTCCTTCTTAGGTTTTACTCTGCGCGCCAAACAAGGTTTGGTCCCTTTGTTCGTTTTGTCTTTGGCGGGGTTCACTGGTGAAGCCCGCCTCTGGCTCCAGCTTGTCTGGCATAGCACGAAGCGAGGGAGATTCCTGAAACTCCCTGTGCTTAGTCTCCTTGGTTACAGGAATACACCCAAAGGTGATTGGCTGGCTGGCTGTCATTGGAGGACAGCCACCCTGCTGTGTGAGCGACAGCTGTGCTGTGAATGAATGGGACAAACCTGCATAAAAGGCGAGGTCTCTCATAGAGAAGGCAGAGTCGACGACTGGACGAAGGAAGCAAAGATGAAACTGGAAGCGAAGCTTGCTGCACCCTCCTGGTCCACTGGTTTGCCCGGTGAAGCCCTGCTGCAGTGCTGAACAGGAACAGAAGCCAGCTGGACCCCTTTTCTTCAGACTTAAGGTACAGTCTAACTAGGGGTACTTCGCTCTTGTTGGTAGCTTGCTTGTTCGGTTCCATGTAATAATGTCGCCACAAAAATCTCGCCATGCAAAAATATCGGCGAAAAATGGCTGTTTTTTGTGGCGACATTATTGCATGGAACATGCAGGGGACACCCCCGCAACCCCCAGATTTTTTTTTCCCTGTCCCCATATATATGGTCACCTAAATAATATTGCCACAACATTTTCCCGGCGATTTATTTACGGCAACCATATATATGGCGATATTATTACCTGATACCGCTTGTTCTCACTGGAGACTTGCAGTAGCTGCCTTTTGCAGAGTTGCTTGCATCTTTGCTTTTTCACAAGTCTTACAGCTTGTGGCCCAACAGTGATTCATTTCTACAAACACTCCTTATAACATTGTGCAAGACTTTTGTGCCATCTTCCATAAGTGCCTCAGCTCCCCTAGACTTTGCTCAACTGACATTGGCTGTCCTGGCTCCCTGTAGACTTCTGACCCTTTGACTTTGTGTTCATCTGTCTCTCAAACAGTGCTACATAAGCTACTTGTATTGCTGGGAAAGGGTTAACCTATATTTCATTGGGGGATTTGAAAAGCACTTACCGGTTCCGAGAACTTTTTAACCTTTGTTTCCTTCCCTAACCTTTTCCTTTTTTCCATAACTCCAGTATTGCATTTAAATATCAACGTGATATATCAATGTCCACAGTGTCCTAGCTATTGAAGTCACCTGAGGTTGCAGGAAGTGTCTGTGTGTCATCCCAAACGGGTATCTACTTAACTGAAACTGAAGGAGAATCTTTGAAGTAATTGTTATATCTTGCCGTTTCTAAAGAAAGCTTACTTAAAAGCTTAAATTAATAAATAATTGTTTTAATAAGTGTTATTTGAATAAATGTCATTGTGAATATCTATGTTGCACCTCTACAGCTCACAGTAAACCCTCTTGAGATAAGCCTGGCTGCTCAGTCACTACCAACCTGTGTAGTACATGCCTATAACAAAGGTTGGGTTTCCTATTGCCAAGAGGACAAGGCTGGTGTAGTCTCTCACAGGGTTACTACATACAATCTTGACTAACACTGGTGGCAGGCGGTGAGGATTTGTGTATAGTTGTTTCAATGATTAATTCTGTGCTTGTGTTCAACTAAACCCCCACAAGGCTACGCTCCGTCAGAAAGAAAAAAGCAAATCGTAACATGCCAAATATGGATAACCTCAGTCGGGAAGCCCCGATCATTCTAACAGTAGATCAACTGAAATAAATGTGTAAAGTGAAGAGTCTTACTGTAAAAGGAAAGAAAAAGGAGTTAATTACAAGGTTGGTGAATCACCAAAGTTTGAGTAGTAGGCCTGTAACCCCTACTAACCCAGGGAATGTGGAAAAGTATGAGGATGACAGTATAGGGTCAGGAGAAGTAGAAGAGTCTCAGGATGAGGATCTAATTCTGCCACAACCTGCCTTGTTTCCTCAACTCCTTTCCACTGGGACCCCACAAGGTCCAACATTGAGCCCAGAGAATGTTTCTCTTTAAATGAAGAGAATTGAATTGCAAACCAAAAAAAGATTAGATGCTCAAAGAGAGGCCAAACATCAAGACATCAGAATCAGAGAAATGGCAATGCAGCATGCACTGGATATGAAAAGATTGTCTATTGAATCTGCTTCCCGTCCCAGGGTCCTCTAGGTCTTCCAGTCCCAAGAGCTCTCGTCTGCCCAAAGAAGCAGCGAGTATGTATGATGTGAAACTTGATATTTTGGATTGGTTGAGTGCTTTCGATTACAATCATGAGATACAAGGTCTCAGAGAATGATTTATTTATTTTGACATTTATAGAGCGCACACAACCCATAGGCATCTAGGCGCTATAACTTTAAGAGCATGGTACATGGTTACACACTTAGTTACAGTTTGTGCTTCAGTAATACAGTCACATTAGTCAGTTGCAGCTACAGCTATAATTACATTTGCAAAGTTAGGCTTTGCATCAATGATACGCTTGGATTAGTCAATAATGGTTACAGTTAAGGTTTGACATGAGATCTTAATGTGCTCCAAAAGCAGGCAAACACATTGAGTTGAAATCAAGATGAGTGGCAAGACATTGCTGGTAGGGGAAAGTGCCTATTAGGATTCTTGTTAGAACTCTGATGAACAGGTAGGTTTTTAGCTTTTTACGGAAGGACCATAGGGAAGTGTCATTTCTCAGGTATGTGGGAAGAGTGTTCCATGATTTAGCAGCTACTACAGGGAAGTTTGATCCGCCGGTTTTCTCCATCTGGGCACTTTAATGAGGTTGGTGTACTGGGATCATGTTAGCCTATTTGATTGAGTTTTACTAAACTGGTTGCTGAGGTAGATCAGTGAGTTATTGGTGAGACATTTGTGCGTCAAGGTGCAGATTTTGAATTTAATCCTATCTTGGAGTGGGAAACAGTGGAGATTTAGTCTAGTGGCTGAGATACGTTCGTTCTTCGGTATATTTAGTGCCATTCTGATGGCGTTGTTTTGTACAGTTTGCAATTGTCTAATGTTTCTATTGCTGGTGCCAGCAAAGAGTGAGTTGCAATAATCTATCCTAGATAGTATCAAGGCTCTGGCTAATGTGATACTGTTGTCTGGTGATCAGAATGGCCTACTAACTCAGATTAATGTGCAGCTATAGGTCGAGGATGAGATAATGGCATTCACATGTCCATTTAAGGTGAGGGTAGAGTCAATGTAGACCCCTAGCGTTTTTTATTTCGTTAGCGATGCCATCAATGTTGAAAGTTTTGTATTGTTGTAAGAGGTTGTTTAATTTAGCTTTAGTACAGATTAGAATTAGCTTGGTTTTTATGTCGTTGAGGCAAAGCTTGTTTTGCGCCATCCAAGCCTGGATTGCGAGGTAGATGGTGTTAAGATTCTTTGTGTCTGTATTGCAACACCTTGTGATTGGTATAAGTATTTGAATATCATCTGCGTAGTTTGCATAAGTGATACCCATTTTTGTCAAGTTTGTCAAATAAAAGCTTTGTCAAAGCATTGTACAGGGTAGGGGATACGCAAGAGCCGTGTGGTACACCACATGTCACTAGGACTGGGGGAGCTGCTGACGTGGTAGAGAAGACCCTCATGGAGCGGGTTTGACAAAAAGGATTCAATCCATTTAATTGCTGCAAGTGAAAAGTGATCGGCTGTTTCGAGGTGTTGGCATAGGATTCAATGATTAACCAAATCGAAGCCTGCTGATAAATCTAACAGGAGAATGCAGAGGTCTCCTTTGTCCTGGAGTTGGTCAATTTGTGTTTTTAATTCCAAAAGCGATGTTTCAGTTCTGTGACCCGATGGTCTCAGACCTAGGAGATTGTCGAGTTCCAAGAATTTTTGGATCAGGCTGCACAGTCGAGAACTTTTAAAAGAAAAGGAACAGTGGTGATGGGATGGTAATTTGTGGGGATGTTGGGGTCTAGTGTGGTTTTATTTAATAGAGGTAGTACCGATGCTCCTTTTAGGTCAACTGGTACTGTATTAGTGGCAAAGGAGTTATTGATGAGGCAAGTTATGAATGGTGCTAGTTTGTTGGCACATTCTTTTATCAAGGTTGCGGGACAAGTGTCACCTTTACACCTTGAAGGTTTGAGACGGAACAAGTTACTTACCTGTAACTGTTGTTCTCCAGGATGGGTCTGGCATGGATTCACATGCTCATGAATATTCCCAGTCATCAGGCTGGGAATCCTTGGTAAAGAAAAAATCAGTTTCGTTTCTGAACTGTCTTCCTACTAGTAACCAATCACTGGTCTCTGGGTCATACTGCCCCCAGCCAAATTACTGCTCTCTACCTAAGCCCCTCCTCTGGCAGCCATCTTCAGATTTGGTAGCACAGAAAGTGGCAGTAGGGAGGGTTCGCATGTCAATCCATGCTAGACCCATGCTGGAGAACAACTGTTACAGGTAAGTAACTTGTTCCTTCTCCAGCATGGGGTCTGGCATGGATTCACATGCTCATGAATATAAGAATACATAGCAGTACACACATGCACAACCACGGGAGGTGGCAAGGCTCAACATTAAGCATTTCATCAACTCAACATTAAGCAACTCTTACCTCCTCACCAGGCCCACCTTCAGGCAAACAGGTTGCGGAGCACTGCCTGGCCGACCCTAGACTCTTTCCTGGAATCCAGGTCGACGCAGTAGAATCTCGTGAAGGTGTGCATCGACCTCCATGTAGCAGCCCTGCAGATGTCCAGCAGGGGTACACCAGACAAGAACGCCATGTTAGCAGCGATCGCTCTGGTTGAGTGGGCTCTCGGACAGCCGGGCAACAGTTTGCCAACTGGTGACATGATGTGCATGATGCAGCCGGAGAGCCATCTGGAAATGGAAGCCTTCGAGAGGGCCTTCCCTTAGTTCACAGGTCCAAAGTTTACAAACAGTTGTGATGTCTTCATAAGACTCTTCGTGCGGTCAACGTAGAACTTCAGCGCTCTAGCTACATCCAGCGAGGGCAGTCCTGTCAGCCGGCGACAAAGGCAACGGGAAGAAAACAGGTAACACCAAGGGCTCGTTGAGATGGAAGTCCGACAGCACCTTGGGCATAAAGGAGGGGTGCGTCCTCAGCACCACCCTCGTCTCGTGCAAAGTCAGGTATGGAGGTTTACAGGAGAGATTCTGGATCTCTCCCACTCATCGTGCGGAGGTGATGGCCACAAGAAACGCAGTCTTCCACGGGAGGAACTTCAACGGTGCCGAATGCAAAGGCTCGAATGGCAGCCCCATGAGCCTGCTCAGCACCACGTTGAGCTCCCACGCCGGGGCTGGAGCCTTTACCAGCGGCAATGATCAGAACAATCCTTTCATAAACTCCTTCACCAGACGATGGGACCACAGAGATGATCGTCCTGGAGTTCTGGTTTAGCGGGAGATCGCTGCTAGAAGTATCTTGATGGAGGAGTGGGCTAGCCCCGCCTTGGCCAGCGACAGTAGGTACAGCAGCACCTGGGGGGCCATAATCCATAGAGGGTTAATCTTCTGTGCACGGCACCAACCTCTTCCACTTATGTCCATAGCACTTGAGTCGAGGACGCCCTTGCCTTTGCAAGCACCTCCTTGCAGTCTGCCGGGATATCGTACCCTCCAAATGCCAGTGCTGCAGGAGCCAGGCCTGCAAGTTCAGCGACCCCGGGTCGTGTTGGAGGATGGCGCCTCCTTCTCTGGCGAGGAGATCCGCGTCCATCAGCAGTTGACTGGGGGGTGGAGGAGGGGGCGCCGACATGTCCAGAAGGTCCAGGAACCAGATCTGTCTCGGCCACACCGGTGCAACGAGGATCATCCTGTACCGGGACCGCCTGAGTTGATTGATGAGACGCAGCAGCAATGGAAACGGTGGGAATGCATACAGGAACAGGCCGTCCCAGGGGAATGAGAAGGCATCGGCCATGCTCCCCGACTGGGGAAACCTGCTGGCGAACCTCCGACACTTGGTGTTCGTCGCCGTCGAGAATAGATTGATCTGGGGATTGCCCCATCGTTGGATAAGCAGATCCACTTGATCCTGCCGTAGCTCGCGCTCGTGGCACGAGCGCAGCTTCCTGCTGAGTGAGTCGGCGATGGTGTTCTTTATCCCTGCCAGGTGGAAGGGTACCAGAAACATCCCTTGGGAGACAGCCCAGCGCCACAGATCCTGCGCCTCCTTGGATAGGGCTGGGGATCTGGTACCTCCCTGCTTCCGGATGTAGAACATCGTGGTGGTGTTGTCGGTGAAGATCCTCACCACCTTGCCCTTGAGGGACGGAAGGAATGACCCGAGGGCCCAGAACACGGCCCGGAGCTCCAGTACGTTGATATGTAGAGACCTCTCCTCCAGGAGCCAAAGGCCTCTTGCGTGGAGATCTCCAGTGTGCGCTCCCCATCCCTCCAGGGAGGCATCGGTCGTCACAATCTTCCTGGTGTGCGGGGGTCTGGAAGTCCATCCCCACCGCGAGATGCGCGGGGGCCCCACCACCGGATCACTTGGCGGAAGGTCTCGAGCGAGATCCTGTCTTCGAAGTTGCCCGCCGCTTGCATCCAACGGGCATCAAGAAACTCTTATAGCAAACGCATCTGCAGCCTGCACAGGCGCACGAGGTAGATGCACGAGGATATCATGCCGAGCAGGGACTTGATGGACCTCACCCTGGCCACGTCCATGGCCAACAGACGTTGCACCTTGCCCAGGATGGCCTTCGTCCTTTCCTCCGACAGAGAGGCCAATCGCGCCACTGTGTCGAGTTTGGCTCCCAGAAACAGTGCGACTTGTGACGGGACCAAGTGGAATTTTGCGTAGTTGATGGAAAATCCCAGATCCGTGAGCAGCTGGGCGGTCTTCGCTGTGTGTACGACGGCGAGTTCTCTTGTCCTTGCTCGGATGAGCCAATCGTCCAGGTAGGGGTAGACCTGGATCCCCTGCAGGCGCAGCTGTGCCGCCACCGGTGCTAGGCACTTGGTGAATCCCAAGGGGAGGGCCTTGAACTGGTAGTGCCGTCCTCGGACTACGAATCTGAGGAACTTTCGATGTCCTTTTAGAATGGGGATGTGGAAGTAAGCATCCTCCAAGTCCAGCGACGATAGGAAGTCGCCCTCCTCCAGCTGTCCCAGCACTGCTGGAGTGACCATCTGGAACTTGATGTACTTGTTTAAGCGACAAAGGTCCAGGATGGGTCGTCAGCCGCCGGTCTTCCTTACGAGGAAGTATTATGAGTACACTCCGGAGCCCCAGAGCCTCTTTGGGACGAGCTCGATGGCTCCTTCCTTCAGCATCACCCTTACTTCCAGCAGCAGTTGAGGAACATGGTTTTCCTTCCTCGCCACAGGAGGAATGCGGGGGCACTTTTTTTTTTTTTTTAGAAACTCTAGAGTTTGCCCGAGGGCCAGGGTATCCAGCACCCATCGGTCGGTGGAGATGGACTCCCACACACTGACTAACTTCGCCAGCCGGCCTCTCACCGGGGTGCTCAGGTGGGGGCCCGACGCTACGGTCGGTTCAGTCTTGCTTGGTAGTGGCCTTGCCACCTTGACGATGGGATCCTCCTGACTTGCGACGTCCTCTGTAGGCCTCCTGCGACGATATGTCGAGTAGCCACCGCCGAATCCTTTGGAGGCACCTTGCTTGCCTCCAGAATTCCAAAAGGGCGGCCGTCGTCGTTGCAAAACTCCCAAGGCCGGAGCCGTTTCTGTGTAGGTCTTGATGGCCTGAAGTGACTCGTCCACCGTCTTGCCAAACAGGTTGTTTCCGTCGAAAGGCATGTCCAAAACTCTGGTTTGCACGTCCTGGCGGAAATCGGTGGCCTTGAGCCAACCACGCTGGCGAAGGCAAACACCGTTGCGGAAGCCAGTGTTGGCAATGTTCGTGGCCACGGTTATGGTGTGGTCCGACGCCAACTTGCGCTCCTGCAGTATCTCCAGGGCCTCGGCCCTCTTGTTGTCCGGGAGGAAGTCCAGCAGAGGAGCGATCTTAAACCACAGCTCCCTGTCATAGCTGGCCACAATCGCGAGGGCAACGGCCGCTTTAATCGTCATCGCTGCCGACGATTAGATGACCCGTCGTCCCATGGCATCCAATTTCTTCCCTTCGCCGTCCGGTGGGGAGGTCGAAGATGAAGCCGTCGCCCCCGCCGCTTTCTTCTTGGCCGCCGCCGAGACGACCAAATCCAGGTTCGGCTGCGCCCTAAGGCACATGTGGGCGGAATCCGGGTCCCGGTACTTCTTCTCGTACTGGTCTCTTGGCAGGGGTCGTGGAAGGGTTCTTCAGGAGCTCCAGCCCCTCGTCCGAGGTCATCAAGCAACGGGACCGAGAGGACCGTCTTCCTCTTGGCCTCCCGCCGGTAGAGGAAACCTTCCTTCTGTTCTACAGGGCAGAGCTGAAAGAGCTCAGATGCCCTGGCGATCATGTCGTGGAAGGAGCCAATTTCGTCGGGCGGGGAAGCCCGGAGGGTGGGGAGGGGGGGGTGGTTATGATGGAAGGCCCATCCCGTCTCCTCCGTCGTCATCCGTCCCCGTCGTGGCCGTCTCTGTTCCCGTGTCATCCCTTGGATCCGGGGAAGGAGATGAAGGCTGTGAGGGCCGCACCGGCTGGAAGGGCGGTGGGGGGATGAGTTCTCCTCCGCTTGCTTGGAGGGCTTCCCAACGGTCCAGGCTCTGCTGGGTCGTCCGTCGGGGGTAAGGGCAACCATGTCCTTCTCTCGGTACACAAGGCCTGGATCGCAATCAGGATTGCTCCGGAGTTGTCCTCCGGGCGCGACGGTTGGGGAGTGGAATCCTCCGCCTACACAGGAACCTCGTCGGCATCACTGTTACTTTCTTCATCGGCCTCGCCGGGTTCCCTCCCGCGAGACCGGACCTCCTCGGACCTCTTGTCCAGGATCTTCATGACTTCAGCCAGCTCCTCTTCAGAGGCTGTGTCCGTGTCTGTGATGGCCAACGCCGCCACTCTTTTTTCACCAGGGTTTTCACAGGGTCTTATCGATGGGCTGAAACGAGGATTCCCTCTACGTTGGCAGGGAAACACTGGGCCCCGAGGTCGTCTCCACAGGGGTAGCCTCCACAGGCTTTGCCAGGGCCGCCACGACTACCCTCGATAGAGGCCTTAGCCGGGTGAATCAAAGCCTTGACGACTTTGGACGCGCTTGAGGCCTTCACCTTGCGGGGGGAGGGTCGCCGCCCCGCTTCCCCCCTGGCTTTCTCCGTCAGGATCGACCGGGGCTTCTCCCGAAGCTTAACCGGGTTCTCCGACTTACTTTTCCCCCCCGAGCCAGAGCGTTGGCTCGTGGTTTATGGCGTCGGTGAAAGTGCACCCTGCCTGGCAGCTGAGGAGCCCGACCGTTCGGCGCTCCCGGTGCCAGCGGACTCGTGGTGCTTTGCCTTTTGTTGGGCCCCCGTCGCCAGAGTGCCCTCAAAGGTCTTAGAAGACCGCTCGGACCTCTTCTTCTCACCTGCTGCTGGGCACTTCACCCTCCAGCCAGTTGGTGAGGCGGATCCGCCGATCCTTCATGGCCCGTTCCGACATGTTTTGGCAAAACGCACAGTCCTTCTCCACGTGCGTTTTGTCTTCGTGAAAGCATCTAGAATGCTAGTCCTCCTTGAAAACATTCTGCAATCCGCATCCAGGGCAGCTCCTGAACAGCTTGTATCCGGGTGTCGTGCTCCTTTTTCCTGGGCCATGTCTGCGCTGGGTAGGCTTCAAAGAATCCTCATGGATTCCTCCAAGAAGCGGGACTCGACGAAAACTTTGCACTTGAGGGGCATAGAAAATTCCGAAACGGGTCCCCGTTGATTGGAAGTAGAAACTGTGGAGCTTGAGGCTCGATTGACCGAAAAAAAGATGTTTAAATCTTTGAAAAAAATCGCAAAATGCAGTAAAAGCTTGAGTGCTATAGCACGAGGACTCCCAACACTTGAACGTGCGGTAAAAATCTGAAGATGGCTGCCAGAGGAGGGGCTTAGGTAGAGGGCAGTCATTGGTTGGGGGCAGTATGACTCAGAGACCAGTGATTGGTTACTAGTGATATGATATATGATATGGCATTTGTAAAGCGCCTATACACAAGTGTTTCAAGGCGCGACGAGGCAGGAGGGGGGGGGACAAGGGGAAGACAGACAACAATCCTACTAGGCCAGGTGTCATTCAGATCGTGCAAGTGCAGGGGTAGGAGGAAGGGAGAAAGTGCAAGGGGGGGGGGGGGGGAGTGCAGTACAAAGTAAGTAGGATAAATAAATAGGGCCAGCTGGTAGCAAGTGCAAGGTAAGTGCACACAAGTGCTGGGAAGGGGGGGCTGTAGGGATACAGAGACAGTCCCGCAGTGCAGGGGTTGCCAGGGAGGCAGTGCAAGTGGAGAGTGGCTGGGCCCAGGACCGAGGTCGGTGAGAGTGGCCCAGTTGCAGATTCAGTGCAGTTTCAGTGAAGAATTTAGCAGGTGAGAGGGAGAGAGAAAGCAGAAGCAAAGAGGAAGGTTTTGAGGTGCTTCCGGAACCGGAGATGGTTCTCCTCAAGTTTCAGGGCAGCAAGAAGGCTGTTCCAGAGAGAGGCCCCTGCTGCGGAGAGAGATCTACCCCCAGCTCGTTGCTTCGAGAAGCGGCTGACCCTGAGGGAGTTGGAGACGGATGAGCAAAGGGCTCGGGAAGGAAGATATTTAGGAAGAGAGTTGAAAGTATTTAGGCCCCAGAAGGCCTTGTGGACAATGCAGAGGGTTTTGAACTTAATCCTCGCAGCCACTGGGAGCCAGTGTAGAGATTTCAGTCCTGGAGAGATACGGTCCCTGGGCTTGAGGCCAAGGACAAGTCTCGCAGTTCTGTTCTGGATGAGTTGCAGAGGGCGGAGAGTGGAGGCAGGCAGATTAAGATAGAGGCTGTTACAGTAGTCCAGCTTCGAGAGAACCAGTGCTCGGGAGACAGTGAGCTTCTGGGGGAAGGAGAGGAAGGTAAGAATACCTCTGAGGAGGTGCAGCTGGTAGTGTGACTTCTTAGAGACGTCAGATATATGAGGAGAGAAGGAGAGTGTGGAGTCGAAGATGACCAAGGTTTTTTGTCTTGCAGGTAGGAGCAGGAGGAAGGCCAAGAGGCTGGCCAGAGGGCTGCAGGGAAGGAGGGAGTGGGTGTGCCGATGAGTAGAATCTCAGTCTTACTGGCATTAAGGCAGAGGTCATTGGCGGTCATTCCTGGATAGCGGACAGATGAGGCAAGGAGAGGAGGAGGCTGAGGGTAGCTTGAAAATTAGCTGGGTATCGTCCGCATAGAACTGAAAGTTGGGGCAGAGAGCGGCGATGCGGTGGGCAAGGCGTGCCAGATACTGGTTGAACAGCCAGGGAGAGAGATTAGATCCCTGGGGGACACCACAGGTGGAGAAAAAGATGTCAGAGGAAGGACCCCAGTTGGACCTGTGAGGGTCGATTGGAAAGGAAAGAGGTCAGCCACGCCAGAGCCTGACCAGTGATACCCAGGTTATCACGGAGACGGTTGAGCAGGATGGCATGGTTGACTTGTCAAAGGCAGAAGAGAGATCGAGCAGAATGAGAACACACGGAGTGTTGGAGTCGAGGTTCAAGAGCAGGTCCTCACGGATGTTCAGGAGAGCAGTTTCCGTGCTTCTGGCAGCTCTGAAGCCAGATTGATGGTCATGAAGACTACCAACAGATTCAGCATGGAGGTTAAGCTGGGAGATGGCCAGTTTCTCCAGGAGCTTGCCCAGGAAGGGAGTGAAGGAGATTGGGCGATAGTTAGCCGGGCAGGAGGGGTCGGAAGAGGGTTTAAGAAGAGGGTGCACAAGGGAGTGCTTGAGGGGGGAAGGGAAGACTCCAGAGGCGAAGGAGCAGTTGCAAAAGTCAGCCAGGGCAGGAGCCAGGGAGTCGATGTGGTCCTTGATAGTTTTGGAGGAACAGGGGTGAACCCGTTTAGACGAGACTTTCATAGATCGGACTTGTCTGGAAACATCGTCAGCAGAAAAAAGGGGAAAGGCAGAGAAGGAGGGAGGGGGGGGTGGCTGCAGAAGGGCCAGGGGAAGAGCTGGGAAGAGAGGGAGGTAGGTGATAGGAGGAGAGTGAGGACAGGATGTCCTGAGTTTTAGAGATGAAGTGAGAGGCCAGTGCAGTGCAGAGGGCCTGGGAGGGGACAGGAGAGGTAGAGACTGCAGCAGGGTTGGCAAGTTCCTTGCAGATTTTAAAGAGTTCGGCCGAGTTGTTAGATGCCGCAGAGATGCGGGCTTGGATAAGGGCTCGCTTCTTGGTGAGAACGGAGAGACGGTATTGCCTTTGGAGCAGGCGGCAGGCCAGTTTGTCAGAGGATGAACATGAAGCACGCCATTTCCTCTCTGCCACCCTGCACTTGCGTTTTAGGGTGACGAGATCCGAGTCATACCAGGAGTTACATTTGGCTTTGGGCTTCAGGCGGATTCTCATGACGGGGGCAAGGATATCAAGAGTGTCAGATATAGCAGAGTGGAGCATGGAGAGGGCTGTGTCTGGGTGGGAGTCAGCCGAAGGGGTGGGGGGGCGAGAAGGTTGCAGCGAAAGCCTCAACTGAGACGCGCTTCATGGGTCGGATGACCGAGAAGGTGGGTGGCAGTGATGAGGGTGGCTTTGCCTGTGGGGTAGGGAGGGTGAGGTGGGAGGATATGAGAAAGTGATCACTCCAGGAGAGAGGAGTGGAGAGAGGGACGGAGAGGGGAAGGTCAGAAGAGATCAGAGCCTCAAGAGTGCCCTGCAGAATGAGGCGGCCCAGACGGGAGAATAGAGAGTGAGAGAGTCGCATAGGTCACGAAAGAGTCCAGTCGTGGGACAGGAGGCATCCAGGTGGATGTTGAAGTCACCAAGAAAGAGGAGTTGAGTGGTTGAGGACAGGAGTGAGGAGGAGAGGTCAGCCCACTCAGAGGAAGGAGGAAATTTGACCAGGTGGCCGATAGATAGCCACGGTAAGGGAATGGCTAGGAGAGAGAGAGAGTCGGCAGACAAGACATTCAAAAGAGAAATAGGTCTGTGTAGGAGTGACAGTGGCAGGAATCCACTCAGGGAAGATCAGGGCAACGCCCCCCCCCCCCCTGCACGGTTGGGCCTGGGCACGGAGAGGATCTTGTAACCGTCAGGTAGGAGTGTGTCAAGAGGGCAGTAGAAAGACAGTTCAGAAACGAAGCAAACTGATTTTTTTCTTAACCGAGGATTCCCAGCCTGACGACGGGGAATATTCATGAGCATGTGAATCCATGCCAGACCCCAGGCTGGAGAACCTTGATGATATTGATGGTTTCCAATATGGACACGGGCATGAATGTGAATTTTTACTATTTTGTTTTGCAATAAAGAGACTTTGTTAGCTAATGTATTTTGTACATTAGAGCATCATTGTGCGTCTTCGGTGGAGTGGTCAGGGGATTCAAGCTCACAGAGAACGGCAAATAGTTCTCTGGAGTTAGATTGGGAATTCTGAATTCTTTGGTTGTAGACATCACTTTTGGCCTCGACGATGGCTGCCTTGTAACTGTTGGAAATAGTATGGAAGACTGTTTTATTTTCAGACTTTGGTGACTTCGTCCAGTTACTTTCAGCAGACCTTTTGGCTGCGCGCAACGTTTGTAGGTCAGATGTAAACCAGGAGTTGTGTGTTGTAGGTTTGGCTTTTCTAGCTTTCATTTAATTCCTTGGCTTTTGTCTAGGATACCTCAGATTGCAAATGATGCTATATCGGATTGGCATGTCCTTGAGAGGTAATAGTATGAACATTTGAAGCTGGCCTTAATAGCCAGATTTGGGAAAACTCCTACCCAGTACTTTAACAGGTTTAGGACCCTGAAAAAAAAACTACTGGTACCCCTTGGGCTTCCTGGGGGTGTGAATGTTTGAAAAATGTAGATGGTTGGATTAAGGGTTACAAAGTGAACACCTTTGAAGGAATGAGAAATCTGATTTTGTTAGAATCTATTTTTGATGCCTCCTCTCCTGAGCTGACAGCATTTGGCTGACTCACAAGAGATTGATCCCTAGAAGTTAGCAAAGGCTGTGGACTTGTGGGTAGCCAACTGGGCCACTCAAGGATTCTGGGTCCACTCACAAAAAGGATGAGGGGAAGTAGCACAAGAAAGAGGGAAAGGAGAATTCTAATTCCAACCATCCAAAAGAGGGCCACAAACAAAATAAGGGTAAATTCCAAGGGAAACCGAAGTCTAGTGGCGACGAAATGTTTGCGGAGCAGTGAAGGTGGCCTCCGTTTGCCGCCATGATCTTTTCCGCTATGAAGATGTCCCAAAGTTTTAACCACCACAGAATCATTAGGGTGCCCTCCGGGGTTTTCCAAGTTCAGGTCACTGTGATTTTAGCGGCCAGGAGCAGTTGTGTTATGAGGGCCGCCTGCTTACCAGTTCTCAGATATATGCCCGGGATCGGGATCGGGATCCCCAGTAGAATTGGTTCCGGCAGCGTGGTCTGGGTGATGTCTGCTATGGTGGCTATACATTGGGACCAGAAGTTCGCCACTATCGGGCATGTCCACCACATTTGTAGGTAGATGCCCGTCATGCCACAGCGGCGCCAGCATAGCGGGTTCAGGGACTGATTGAAGTGGTGTAGCCGAAGCGGTGGGTAATACCACCTTAACAGGAGTTTATGCACACATTCCCGGTTGGTAATACAGAAGGAGGACGAATGAGTTCGTGACCAAATGTCAGCCCAAGATTGGTCTTGTATCGGATGTCCTAGCTCTATTTCCACTGTGACATACAAGTTGCTTTAGCTTCAAGCAAGTTCCTCTGCAATAGTTTGTATAGCATTGAGATTCGCCCTCGGAGGATCTGCGGCTGTTAATTCGATGGAGTCTAGTTCCCGTGTGGCCGCCATGAGGGTCCGGGGGTGCGAGCACCAATGTCTGATTTGGATATAAGAGAACCTGCCGGTCACCGAAAGGCCAAAGGCGCTTTTACATTGGACGAAAGTCAGCGGCAGAGTCCCTTCGAATAGCTGACTTGGGGAGCAGAGGCCCCCGGCGATCTAGTTTTTTAAGTTCGAGGGACAAATCCTGGGTGAGAAGGCCGGATTGTGGAACACTGGGTGGAATTGGCTTAGGTCTCTCGGGATGCCTCTGGATTTGTGCGCCCAGTCCCATGCCCTTAGTGTCCGTTTGGTCGATAAGATGGATGGCCAAGTCCGCCGCAGGGAGGCTGGCAGGTGTAACAGAAAGCGGAGGGGGAGAGGTAGTCTGGATTGTTCTATGTCCATCCACTTGGGGCGCCCTGATGCGATGGTCCAGGCTCGAGTGTGAGCTATCTGCGCCGCCATCTGATATCTTTGGAGGCCAGGGACCCTGAGGCCTCCCAGGTTTGGGGCACACAGCATTTTCTGTGGGATACGGGACTTTTTTCCCCCTTTCCAAATGAAGCTGAATATCTTCCTCTGAAGACGCTGAAGCGGGAATCGTGGTAGGAGGTTCATCTTGCAGTCCGCGATGCGACCTATTAGCGAAATCTCCTGTGAGAGCCAGCGATCCAGGTCTTTCTCCAAGGTCTTGAATAGTGGCGGGAAGTTTATCCGGTAGGTATCTTCGGGGCAGGCGGGGATCTGGACCCCAAGGTAAGGGATTGACTTTTCGCTTAGTGGGATCGAGCAATAGGATCTAAAAGGACTCTTTGTCTCCCCATTCTAGGCCTATTCCCAAGGCTGTTGATTTTGCGAAATTGATGGAAAATCCCGAGACCCTTCCAAATCTATGGATTTTTGCTAGGGCGGCCCTCAGTGACTGGGAGGTGTCCATTATGGTCAGCATCACGTCGTCCGCGTATAGCGCGATCTTATGTTGGGAGGGGCCTACTTGGAGGCCTTTAATTCTGGAGTTGAGGCGGATACGTTGGGCTAGGGGTTCCATTACCAGGGCGAAGAGAAGAGGGGAGAGAGGACACCCCTGCCTAGTGCTGCATGTTAGGGGGATTGAGCTGGATAGTAGGCCGTTCACCCGGAGGAGGGTATTCGGAGCTTGGTAATTGGCTAGGACAAGCTTCAAGAAGGAGGGTCCAAGATGGAAGGATTCTAGGGTGAGTCGGAGGAACGACCAGTCTACTTTATCAAAGGCCTTGGTCGCATCTAAGGCCAGCAGGGCTATTTTTCGCAAGTCTCGTTTAGCTATCTCGATCAGATTGAGGACCCTGCGTGTGTTATCTGTGGTTGCTCTATTCATTATGAATCCTGTCTGGTCTTGATCTATACTATCCGGGAGTATTTTTGCTAGTCGGTTTGCCAAGACCTTCGAATACATTTTCGCGTCTAGGTTTAATAGGGAGATGGGTCTGTATGCCGCGATATCTCTGGGGTCTTTTCCTGGTTTGAGAGCGAGAACTGTGATTGATTCTTGCATCGACGGGGTAATAGATCCCGAGATGGCGAAGGAATTAAAGAGCGTTGTCATGGGGGCCAGCCGCTGGGGCCGGAAGAGTTTGTAAAATCGAGACGAGAACCCGTCTGGTCCAGGGGCTCTGGATTTCAGGCTTTTAATGGCCGCGTTGACTTCCTCGCAGGTGATCGGGGCTTCCAACTCTTCCCTTCTTGTGGTTATGAATTGAGCTAAGGCTGCCTCCTGCAGGTAGGTTTGCTGTTCTCGACTGGATCTCGGGGTTGCCAACATTGTATCTGCAAGGTGGGCCTCTGCGATCCACAGTTTATCGCGATCAGCGAACTGCACTGTACCCTGGGGATCCCGCAGGCCTAGAATTATGTTCCTCTTCTTGACTCTCGCCAATTGTTCCACCAGGAATTTATTTGCTTTATTATCTCTGGCGTAGTAGCTTTGTTTTGGCTAGAAGCTGGGCTGTATCCTCTGCATAGTGGGCCTCCAACTTCTTCCGGGCTGCCTGCAAGACTCGGTAGGTTATCGGGTACCAGTTCCTGGCTTTACACGCTGTCTCAGCCTCCTGCACCTTGTTCTCAAGGTTTCGGCGGATCTGTTGCTTTTGTTTGTTGTAGGCTGCTCCTTGGGAGATTAACACCCCTCTCACCACCGCCTTCATTGTGTCCCACGTGTTCGCTGGGGAGGCATCTTCATTCTTATTTTCTTTAAAGAACTCCTTTATTGCTTTAGCCACCACGTCTCTTGTTGACATATCTCCTAAGATCGGGTCATAGAGGGACCATCTGCGTCGCGGGGCCGCGTCAGGGGCCCTGAGCGTTAAAATTATTAGGGCGTGGTCTGAGAGAATTCTAGGACCAATGAGGACTTCATCTGTAAATGCTAAGACTTGCGGGGAGGCCAGAAGGAGGTTGATGCGTGAATACGTTCTATGTACGTATGAGTAAACGAGTAGTCTCGAACCTCAGCATGGAGGACTCTCCAGGTGTCCACTACATCCAAGGTTCTAAATAGTTTGAGTAATGCTGTCGCCAGGCCGAAATCTCTACGAGCAGGAGGATGTGATCTGTCTGTCAATGGATCAGGAACTCGGTTGAAATCTCCCCCTATGATAGTCTGGCCCTCAGCAAATGGTGGGAGGGCTCTTTCTAGGGCTGAATAGAATTCCTCTTGCTCATCATTAGGAGCATACACCGAGATCAGTGTGTAAAGTTGGCCGTAAATTTGGCATTTCATAGCTACGAAGCGGTCATCTGGGCAAAGCAAGGAGTCTAGGATTTGCAGCCTGAGGCCCTTGGCAAACAGTATCGCTGTACCACCCTTCATGCCGTTCGATGCCAGAAATTGTAGCGGAAATTGCCGGTCACGGAGCCGGGTGAAATGAGCCAGGGTCAGATGTGTCTCCTGGAGGAAGACTATTGGGGCCTCGTCGTTCTGTAAGCGCCGCAGTATCGCTCTCCTCTTCTGCGAGGCGTTGAGACCCCTGACGTTCATGGTCAAGAATTTCAATTTTTTGGTGTGGACGGGGGGGTGGGTGCATGGGGGCTGGGTGGGGGAGGGGGAGTCTCCTGGGTGTCCTCTGGTGGGGGGAGCTGATCTGAGGGGGGAGGATGGAGGTTCTCAGTCATCATCTAGGGACTTAGAGACTTCGATTCGGCGTGGTTTTCCTGCGGCTGGGTTTTACATTTCCTCCAACGGGAAGGTAAACTTCTAATTGAGCGGGGGGCCGGATTTTCCGATTCGGTCCTTCCCACGGCCAACTGGGCCTCCCAGCCAATGGGGCTAGGATCAAACCACTTAATTGGGTTCGTCTCCAAGGGCGGGTTGGTGACATACTCCTTGGAGTGGGGTATGGGCCGCTCGGGACCCGCAGCATCATTGATTTCGTCTTTAGTTATAGGATCGGTCATTTCGCGACCGCCTGTCGTGGCAGGATTATTTTACCTTCCGGCGTCTGTGCTTTAGACCAGGACTGCTGTTGCTGGGTCTGAGGCAGCTGCTCCGACTCTCCCGGCGGACGGAGTGGACTATGGGCGGGCGAGTGCTCCGGAGAGTTCGGGTGTAGGATGGACTCTGCATCCTCTAGATGGCTTATTTTGCGCTGGGTTCCCTGGAATGTGAATTGAATTGTGGAGGGGGAACAGCCATCGGTAGCGTATCTGCTGGTTCTGCAGGAATAGGGTCAAGGGGTTAAGGGCTCTTTTCTGCAGGGTCATCAGCGAGAAGTCCTGGAATATCTGGAGCTGGGTACCCATGAACAAGAGCTCATCCTTGGCGCGGCTTATTGCCGAGATGGCCTCTTTAGTGGCATAGAAATGGACCCTGGTAATTCCATCCGGGGGAGCGATCGCGTCCACTCCTCGTCTTGGGCGCAGCCTATGGGTGCGGTCCAGGATGAGTTTGGCTTTGTCCATGCTTGGGAGGAGCGCTTGGAAGAAATTGCTTATATATTCTGGCAGCCCTTTGTCTTGGATCGTTGATGGGACCCCTCGAAGGCGCAGATTATTTAGTCGTGCCCTGTTTTCTAGGTCCTCCTGCTTAAACTCCAGCACTTCACTCCTATTCTGCAACGCTTGGATCTCGCGTCTCAGGTCTATTAGTGTGGCGTCGTGACTCTGGGTCAGATCCTCAACCTCACCCAGCCTCTGTTCGGCTTCCGTGAGTCGATCTGTCTGTTCCATCCGCGTGGAAAGCTCTTTCATGCAGGACCGAAACTCCGCTTTAGTGTCCTGCGTGAAGGCCTGGATGTCTTCCTTAGTAGCCAGTTTTCCCTGCTCCTCAGGGGCCTTCTGTGGGGTTAGATTAGGGGAGGGGGTCCGGTTTCTTTGTCTTGTCCGCTGCTAGCAGCATGGTGGAGATGTCCGAGGATTTGGTTGCTTTAGCTAGCTTCGACAGGGTTTTCTTAAGGTTTAAATACCTTCTCTTGGATAAACTACTTTTTCCAAGAGTAGTAAAGTGAAAGTGACTTTACTTCCCTTTTTCCCTTTGTAGACCCAGCACACACCATTTTATGTGGAGTGCTGGAGGGGTTACTTAGTATCCCCTTTGTCTACTTTCTCATGTAAGATTTTTATGTTACCCTCACTACAATTAATGGCTGGTGGCAGTGATTTAATTTTCCTACCATTGTGCATTTTTACCGCAGGCTCAATCCTCAGCAGCAGTATTGCACCCATTGGTGCCCATTTTGTCAAAATGGCCCCGGTCTGCCTTTCTCGCCATTTCTTGCATGCAAGTTCCTCCTTAAGATTTACTCTGTGCGCCTACCAGGTTTGGTTCCTTTGTTCATTTTGTCCTTGGAGGGGTTCACTGTTAAAGCCTGCCTCTGGATCCAGCGCGTCTAGCAGGGCAGGAAGCGAGGGAGGTTCCCGAAACTCCCTGTGCTTAGTCTCCTTGGTTACAGGAATGCACCCAAAGGTGATTGGCTGGCCAGCTGTCCTTCGAGGACAGCCACCCTGCTGTCTGAGTGACATCTAGGCTGCAAATTAATGGCAAAAACCTGCATAAAAGGCGACGTCTCTTGGAGAGAAGGCAGAGTTGACGACTGGATGAAGGAACCAAAGAAGAAACTGGAAGAGAAGCTTGCTGCACCCTCCTGGACCGTTGGTTTGCCCAGTGAAGCCCTGATGCAGTGCTGAAGCTCCAAATTTCAAATTGACTAGAGAAGCCTGGAAAGGACGGCTTCTCCCTTTGGGTTGGTGGGACCAATCAACCTTAAGACGAACTTGCCTGGAACCCCTCTGCCTGCTGGCTGTACTTTCTTGCTGCTGCTGGAACTGAGTGCCGGGGTCAGAACCGAGTGCATCGGCTTTAAGCCGGACCCGAGCTCCATGAAGATTGTAAGGACTCCCTCAAAGCAGGACGACCCAAGCCTGAGCCACCTCAAAAGAGTGCTGGACCGCAGAAGCAAGGGGAGCCCACAAGGTGTCCAAGAACCACAGTGGTGCTATTGCCCGGTAGCTGAAACCGCAAAGTGCTGTTGATCTGAAGTAAGCCTGTTGCTGCCATCGACCAAACCACAGTGCTGGAGTCCCCAGACGTCCTCCCTCTTGTCCCCACGACTGAGGCCCAGGAACACAGGATCTGCAGGACTGCAACAGGAACAGAAGCCAGCTGGACCCCTTTTCTTCAGACCTAAGGTACTGTCTAACTAGGGGTCCTTACCTCTTGTTGTTGGTAGCTTGCTTGTTCTCACTGGAAACTTGCAGTAGCTGCCTTTTGCAGAGTTGCTTGCATTTTTGCCTTTTCACAAGTCTTATAGCTTGTGGCCCAACAGGGATTCTTTTCTACAAACTCTTTATAACATTGTGCAAGACTTTTGTGCCATCTACCAGAAGTGCCTCAGCCCCCCCGAGATTTTGCTCAATTGACATTGGCTGTCCTGGCTACTTGCAGACTCTTCTGACCCTTTGACTTTGTTTATCTGTCCCTCAAAAAGTCATACATAAGCTACTTGTATCGCTGGGAAAGGGTTAACCTATATTTCAATGGGGGATTTAAAAAGCGCGTACCCGTTCACCTTTGTTTTCTTCCCTGACCTTTTCCTTTTTGCCTCCAGTATTGCATTTAAGTATCAAAGTGATATTCGCTCTCCCCGCAACCCGTGTGGCCCCTCCTCCACTGGCCTGCCTCCACTCTTGGCCTGCAGCTTTCACGCATCCGTGGACGCTCCACTTCCTCCAAACCAGCTGTTACAGGCACGGCTGCACGGGCCTGCCTCCAGCCTACCGGCAGCTCCTTCGCGCTCGGGCGCGCTCCGTTTCCTGGGATCAGCTGTTTGGCTCTGGCATTCTGAGGCTGTGCGTGCGTGGGGAAGCAAATAAAGAAAATGAAACCTGCTTCTCGCGCACACGGATCAGCGCACAGCACACCTTCCTGATTTCGTTTCAGCTGTGAGCCCTGAGATCTTCACGTGTGCATCCCACCTGTGGATTACCCTCACTCGATCATGCTCCCAGGAACAGCTGCTCACTACCAGAGGTAAGCCCTGTGGCCCCTTCTTTGTGCTATTTGGCCCCCCCTTTTGCATTTGGATTTAGTCGTGCTGCTCAACAGTGAAGTACATGAAAACCTTTGCCTCACCTGAAGAATTAGTGTTTTGTTTTGTTTGTGCAAAATCATTTTTCTGAGTGCGCAGAAGGCATTGTATGTTAGAGCACACGTTTAATAAGCAGCTCTTTGTCTTTGCTTGAGAAGCACTTTGCATTGCATGTGTTTTTTTGCACCAGAAAATGCTGCTGTGTGTCTGGACTTCCATTTTAGCAGCACCCTGCAACCATTCCAAGAAGGGGGCCTGACTTCCTAATTCACCCTCTGTTGGGGGAATGAGTCCTTGTGATTGGTTCCTCCATTCTATAACCTCCCATTGGTTGGACCGGGAGGTGGGGAGCCGGCCTGTTTTCTAAGGCCCTCCCTGTCCGCTTTCCGAGATATTTTCTTGATGCCGCCAAGCAACAACCACCTTTTCGCCTCTCTACACAAGCCCTCCAGGTCACGCAGCCTTGAACTTGGTCTACTACAGTCTCCCCAATTAACCACTCCGACTGTCTCTCCTCCCTATATTCCTCTCTCTCTCCCCTCTTCGCTGCCTCCAAGATCGATCACCTAACCTTCCCCCCCTACACTCAACTGTACTCTTACCACATCTCACCAATCTGCTGTCCCACTCTCCGCCAATAGCTCAAATTTGGGTTCCCTCTCTTCCTCCCTCCCTCCCTCCCTCCCCATGGCGCTTTTGGTCTCTCCCATCTACTCTTAACTGCTTTACTATCAACTATCCCTCCTCTCTCACTAAATATGGCAAGAAGAAATTTAAAAAGGACATCTTGACTTCCAACCCTTGTCTCCCCATCGCTGATACCTACTCCAGTGCTTCTGCCAGACAAACCCTCACTGACATCCACTTTGTCGTTCCTTCACCTGATCTTTGGACCCCTCATATGGTCTCTATGCTCTGTCCTCTAGCTTCCTCTCCCATTAATGGTGGCACCCGCTGGGAAGTCTGCATGGATTCCTTTGACTCCTCCAGAGTCTTCATTAATGTCTACCTAAATGGCACTGTCATGGTGCAAGGCCCTAAGGCCAACCTACGTCTCTGACAGGCGGATCCCCTGACGCATCAATTTCCTCTGTTCTCCTGCTGTCCCACCACCCCCCCCTCGGCTACCATGTCTTCTTCCACCTCCTCCCCTCTCTCTCACCCCCTCTTCACCTACGCAGGACATACCTCAGCCTTGTAGCCCTCCTCGTAAGGTCTTCAAGGCTGGCAACCTTCTTCCTCTTGCCACTCTCAACCCTCGCTCTGCTGTCAAACACTCCTCTGACATCTGCCACCTTCTGGAAGAACTTGACCTTGATGTCCTCGGTCTTACCGAGACATGGTTCACTGCCAGCTCTGTCACGAGTTTTGACACTCTCCTCTCCGATGGTTACAAGATCCTCTCAGCACCCAGATCTACCCGGCCCGGAGGGGGTGTTGCCCTTATCTTCCTTGAGTGGATTGCTACTTCTATCATCCCCACTCAGACCTATTCCTCTTTTGAATGCCTCGTCTGTAGTCTCTCTTTCCCAGCCACTCCTTTACTATCGCTACTCTCTACCGGCCCCCCTGGCCAAGTCAACCGCTTTTGTCTTAGAGTGGGCTGACCTCTCCTCAGCCCTCTTGGCCTCCACCTCTCAACTCGGACATCTCGGACATCCGACCCATGAAGCGTGCGTCAGTCGAAGCTTTTGCTGCCTCCTTCTCACCCCCTCCTCCACTTCAGACTGACTCTCACTCTGACTCAGTTCTTTCCCTGCTCTACTCCTCTATTACTGCCACCCTGGACGCTCTTGCCCCAGTCATGAGGATCCGCCTTAAGCCCAAAGCTAAGTGCAACACTTGGTTTGACTCCGACCTATCCTCACTTAAACCTAAGTGTAGGGTGGCTGAGAGGAAATGGAGGGCCTCTTGCTCATCCCCCGAAAAACTGGCCTGTCGCTTGCTCCAAAGGCAGTATCGCCTCTCTGTACGAACCAAGAAGCAAGCTCATATTCAAGGCCGTGTTTCTGCAGCCTCTAACAACTCGGCCAAACTCTTTAAAATCTGCAAGGAGCTGGCCAACCCTGCCGCAGTATCCACCTCTCCTCTCGCCTCTCAGGCCCTTTGCAATGACCTTGCCTCACACTTCATCTGTAAAGCTAACTCTCCTCCTCTCCTTCTGCCCTCCCCTCCCCAGCCCCTCCTCTGCCTGCTGATCCTCCCTCTGATTCCCCTCCTTCCTCTTTCTCCTCCTTTCCTCTTTTCTCCCCAGATGAGGTTGCCAGACAAGTCAGATCAATGAAAGCCTCATCAAAACAGGTTCATCCCTGTTCCTCTAAAACCATTAAGGACCATATGGACACCCTTGCACCTGCCCTTGCAGACTTCTGCAACCTCTCCTTTGACTCTGGCTCTTTCCCCTCCTCTCTGAAACACTCTACTGTGCATCCTCTACTCAAGAAACCCTCAGCTGATCCCTCCTGTCCAGCTAACTATTGCCCCATTTCCATCACCCCCTTTCTCGGTAAGCTCCTGGAAAAGCTTGCAATCCCTCATCTCAACCTTCATTCTGACTGTCGGCTCACTCCATGACCACCAATCTGGCTTCAGAGCTTCCAGAAGTACGGAAACTGCTCTCCTGAACATCCGTGAAGATCTGCTCTCCAACCTTGACTAACACTCCCTCTCTCCTTATCTTACTTGATCTCTCCTCCGTCTTCGATACGGTCAACCACACCATCCTGCTCAACCGTCTCCATGACAACCTTGGCATCACTGATCGGGCTCTGGCTTGGCTTACCTCCTTTCTCTCTAATCGACCTTCCCAGGTACAACTTGGATCCTTCCTCTCCTCCATCTCCCTCTACCTGTGGTGTTCCCCAGGGGTCTAATCTCTCGCCCTGGCTTTTCAACCAATACTTGGCAACCCTTGCCTACTGCATTTCCATCTTCTGCTCAAACTTCCAGTGCTATGCTGACGACGCACAACTCATTTTCAGGCTTCCCTCTGCCACTTCCTCTCCCTCCCTCATAACTGACTGTCTAATCGCCATTCAAAACTGGTGTACCGCTAACGATCTCTGTTTAAATGCAAATAAAACAGATCCTCCACATCGGCACACCCTCTCCTTCCTTCCCCCTTACTCTCTGGCCTGCCTCCCTCTGCACCTACCTGCGAAGGAAAGAACCTCAGGGTCATCTTTGATTCCACACTATCCTTCTCCTCACACATCTCTGAAGTCTCAAAAAAATCCAACTTCTTACTACACCTGCTCAGGAGGTACCTTTCCCTTCCTCTCCTTCCCACAGAAACTCACTGTCTCCCAAGCTCTGATTCTCTCTAAGCTGGACTACTGCAACAGCCTCTTTCTAAAGCTACCTGCCTCCACCTTTCAACCTCTACAGCTAATCCAGAACAGAACTGCAAGACTTGTCCTTGGCCTCAAGCCCTGGGATCGTATCTCTCCAGCACTGAAATCCCTCCATTGGCTCCTAGTGGATGCAAGGATTACATTTAAAACCCTTTGCATTGTCCACAAGGCTTTCTTGGGCCTGGGTCTAAAATACCTTCAACTATCCCTCCGTAAATACCTCCCTTCTCAAGCCCTTCACTCCTCTACCTCTAATTCCCTCAGGGTCAGCCGCTTTTCTAAGAAACGTGTAGGTGGCAGATCTCTGTCCTCGGCCAGAGCCTCCCTTTGGAACGGCCTCCCTGCCACCCTGAAACTGGAGGAAACCCATCTACGGTTTCGGATGCTCCTTAAGACCTTCCTCTTCGCATCTGCCTTTGCCACTCTCCTCCCCTGTTGATCTGCCTTCTCTCTCAGCATTGCCTCACCTGCCAACAGGGCCCCCTTGACTCAGCTACCTGCCCTCCCGGACATCCTCCGGCACTGCCTCTTGGCCACCCTTGCACTGGGACCCATTATCTGTACCCTTACAGGTCCCCCCCACTCATCTCCTGCACTTATCAGATGTTACACTATCTGACTTGCCCTGCACTTCTCCCTTCACTGGCTGCACCAACCACTGCTCTCATCACCTTATTTATTCACTTATTTCATCCACTAACTTATATTTTTCCTATGCCTTGCACTTCTTTGCCCCCCTCCCTTTTTCCTTTGCACTTTCCCCCTTTCCCTTCCCATGCACTTGCGCGGTTTCAATGTCATTGGGCCTAGTAAGATTGTTCTGTTTTTGTTTTTTCGCTCCTGCTCCCAGTCCCTTTGCCTGGTCGCGCTCTGAAACGCCTGTGTATGGGCGCAATATAAATACAATATATCATATATCAATATCCACAGTCTCCTAGCTATTGAAGTCACCCGAGGGTGTAAGAAGTGTGTGTGTGTGTCATCCCAAAAGGGTATCTACTTAACTGAGTGTATTTCTGAAGTGTATTTAGGAAGGGGCTCGGATGATTTTTACTGTTGAGGATGGAAATCGGTTGTTGGGCCTCACACAAACCGTGGATGGAGAGGACACGATCCAAGTCAGGGGGGTAGGGGGGATGCTGGCCAAGGGAGCTCATGGCAGACTGCCTGTGGAGGGAAGAAAAGACCGGACCAATGACATTAAATATATACTCATATTTAGCTTTGATATATCGGCTTCTCAGACAATGGTCCTTTAGGAGGGGACTTTGGCACAAGAGCATATCTGTTATTGGGAAATGAGAGCTTCCAGACCGCAGAACCGAATCAGCAGGTTTACCTCGGAATCTCTGCTGTGTTATTGCTCGATTATAATGTAACTTTTTTTTTTTAAAATATATTTTTATTTTATCTCAACCAAACAACATTACAACGAAACATAAATAAACCACTTCAAACAACAAAACCAAACAAACAAAAAGTAAGGCACTGCAATCCCCATCCCTCCCCCCTATGAGCCTGTAGAGTGTCCGCCATCAGTGTCCGTTCCGTGCGGTGGGGCCTCATCGCTCTCAAGTCCAGCCGAGGCCGATCCCGCACCAAACAGCTCAGCTAACAATAACTTCCATGCCGTGAGAGAGCCTATTTCTTCCCCATCCCCTGCCATACTGCCATCGTGCCACGCTGTCGTTTCGGCATCCGCCCACTTTTGGAGCTCCCGCCACCAGACCTCCACTTGTGGCTTGTGACATTTCTTCCACTCCATGGCTATCCTACGTTTGGCAAGCACATAGGCCAGATCTTTAAGTTTCTCAACATGTCGCAGCTTACGCGCCCTGGGATACCCTCCCAGCAGACAAGCCCAAGCCGAATCCACCTTAAGTGTGATCCCCCTCCCTGCCAGCCTCCGCGCCACTTCACCCCAGTAAGTTGCGATCACTGGGCACGCCCAGAACATATGTATCATGTCCGCATTCTCTTCGTTACACTTGGGGCACGCCTGGCGCCCACTACCTAGAAATTTGGAAATTCTAAGAGGGGTCATATATGCCCTGTGCGTAATATAGAGCTGTATCTGCCTGAACCTGGCGTTCCTCGATACCTTTTTGTGGTACCCCAGGGCGCGCTCCCACATCCCATCCGACATCGGGGCCTCCATCTCCGCTTCCCACTCCAGTCTCAGGTGCCCCAAATCCTTCCCAACCTTTGTCATCAACATCTCGTACAGCCTAGAGACCTCGTGTCCACCATCTGATGCGTCATACATCGTCTCTAGCGTGGCATCCGGTTCATCGGCCAAAGTAGTTTCGGGCCACGTGCTCCGGACCTCCCGGACCACCCTATGATATGTTACATATTGACCTCTGTGTAGCCCCGACCCTGCCTCCAGTTCATCGAACTCCATCAGGGTCCCATCCTGCCAGATGTCGCCAGTGATCAATCCCACTGACTCCCAATACATCCGGATAAAAGTTCTCAGCTGCCCGTCCTCCTTTGCCAGGGCGATCAGAGGCAACTGCGGCATACACGGCAAGGGGTCACCCATCATCCGACAGGCACGCCGCCATATATTCCTGCCAAGGGATAGCATCTTAGGACGCTCTCTCATCCATGAGCCAGTCACTCAGATCACCTCCCGCAGATAGAAGGGGGAACAGTCTTTCCCTAGCAGCCTATGTTCGGGGGTCTCTTCATCTGAAAGCCACCTGGCCACATATTGCAGTTGCGCCGCAATATAATAGGTCTCAAAGTTCGGCAGCTTCACGCCACCTTTCTCGTAAGAGTTCTGCAATTTCCATAATGCGACCCTGTTGCACGTGTCGTGCCACAGGAAATTCCTGCACACACTATGTAACCTAGCGAAAAACTTCCTAGGTATCATATACGGGATGTTATTAAAGTAATGCAGGAGCCTGGGCAGCACCACCATTTTAAGCATAGCTCCGCGACCCATCATAGCTAAAGGCAATCTTTCCCAGAACCTCATGCACCTCTCAATCTTCCCCAAAGCTAGTTCAGTATTATACCTGTGTTCATCGTCGGTCGTGTGATACACGTCAATGCCCAAGTACCGGAAGGAGCTCGTTGCCCACGGAATCCGCAGCACCGGCAACCACTCCGCCGGTATCCCCACATAACTGCCTAGCGGGAATAATACGGATTTCTGAGGGTTAACCGCTATGCCGGACAACCAGGCGTACCTCTCCAATACCTCCAAAATATACTGCAAATTCTCTTCCGGATGTTTCAGGTATAACAGCATATCGTCTGCATACAGGGATATAAGATGGCACTCTCCTCCCACCTCTATGCCCACCGGATCATACTGCTGCCGGAGGTAAACTGCTAAGGGTTCGAGGGCCAGTATGTACAACATTGGGGACCAAGGGCACCCTTGCCTGGTACCTCTGCCTAACTGCCATCTATCTGACACCACTGCACCCGTACGGACCCTAGCAAGAGGCGCACTATATAATAACTCGGCCCACCTCATGTAGCATGGTCCCAGTCCGAACTGACCCAAAGCCGCCAGCAGCCATGGCCATCGGACGGAGTCGAACGCTTTAACCGCGTCCAGCGCCACTATTGCCATTTCGCTGTCCTCACTGCCCCCCCATTCCACCACCCTGTGAAGGCGTCTGTGATTGTGAGTAATATTCCTGTTCGGGACATAGCCCGTCTGGTCAGGATGGATCAGCTTGCCTATTACCCTCCGCATTCTGGCTGCCAGGACCGCTGTCAGGATCTTGCTGTCCTGGTTCAGCATCGACAGGGGCCGGTAGGAGCCACAATCATGCCCCGGTTTATTGGGTTTGGGGAGCGGTACTATAATCGCCTCCCTGAGTGATTCCGGCAGCCGCCCCACCTCGAACGCTTCATTAAACATCTCCAGCATGGGCGGGAGCACCTCCTCCCCATACGCTTTATAAAATTCACTGGGGAACCCATCCGCTCCTGGGGCCTTACAAGTGGGTAGCTGCCGCACAATCTCCTGCAGCTCCTCCAGAGTGATCGGAGCATCCATCTCCTCTCGCTCTTCGTCACTTATCTTGGGCAGGCCTATGTCTTCAAGTACTACCTCTATCTCCTCCCGGCTTCCCCCTCTCGATCCTCATATAATGCTTGATAATATTCCGCAAATGCTCCATTCACCCCTTCCTGGGTGTCCTCCTCCACTCCCTTTCCAGTGATGACTGATCGGATCGGGGATCTTGGGGTCTCGCTCTTATACAACCAAGCAAGAAGCCTGCCCGTCTCGTCTCCCCCGGCATGCAACCTCTCGATGTACTTCCTGTAATTCAGATTACAAAGCCTGTCCCAATGTTCTGCGCACCTCTGTTGCAGATTAATGACCTCCTCCGTGTCCGACCCCCCCTCCCCCGTGTCCGACCCCCCCTCCCCCAGCTCTCTCTCCAACTCAATCTCGGCTCTACGCAGATCTGCCAGGACTCCTCCCATTAATCCTTTGGATTTAGCAATGGCAACCCCCCTCATTACAACCTTAAAGGCCTCCCACAAAGTACCAGCCGACTTGACGCTGCCTGTGTTCGCTTCAAAGTAAGCAACTATCTCCTCCCTCACTTCCTCTCTGAAGACTGGGTCCCTGAGCGCTTCCGCCCTAAGGCGCCATGTTGGAATTCGTGCTCGTGGGGGACAAAGCTGCCAACGCATGACCAGGGGCGAGTGGTCCGAAAGGACTCTTGCCCTGTAGTCTATCTGGTCACACTCCGCGACAACGTCCGGCGTGGCGAAAAAGTAATCTAGCCTTGTGTGTAACTGGTGCGGGGCCGAGTAATGCGAATATTGCCTCACGCCAGGGTGTCTCGTCCTCCACACATCTGCCAGGCCAAGGTCTACCAGCAGCGCCTGCAGTACCCTAGCCGCCGGGCTGGGCCTGTCCACCCTGTCATCTGACCTGTCCTCCTTGGGGTTTAGTACACAATTAAAGTCCCCTCCCCAAATCACAGGACCCCCCATCCCTTCACCCAGTCTAGTGGTCAGTGTCCTAAAGTATGTCGCCGTGTCACGGTTGGGGGCATAGGTATTTATAATGCACACTACTTTATTTTCCACAAGCCCCCTTACCATGACCAGCCTCCCATCAGACTCCACAACCTCCCCAAGTAGCTTAAACGGGACATGTGGTGCAACCCAAATCAGCACACCTCTAGCATAGGCAGAATATGTAGATCCAACTACAGTCCCTCTCCACTTTCTCCCCACCAGTTCCAGTTTATCCCGTGTCAGATGTGTCTCCTGTAACAAGGCGATATCTATCTTTTGTCTTTTTAGGTACAACATGACCTTGATACGCTTAAGGTAACTGTTAAGCCCTCTAACGTTCCACGTTAGTATCCTAAGGTCCCCCATGATGCATCAGTGGCTCCCATCCCTCTCCCAGGTCCACTCGCCTCCCCCCTACCGCAAGGGCCCCCATCCCCAGTTTCTCTCCCAGGCTCATATAAAAACTGACCCACCCCACCCCCCTAACCCAACCAACTGCCCAGCTCCATCCCTGGATCTCAGGCATCCCTGTGTTCGGTTCTCTCTGGAACCCAAGTAGAGAACCCGACAGGGTGTCACCACACACCGTGACTAACCTAAACTCAAACTGGGGTACAAAGAACAGTCCTCGGAGGCTCCCCTCCCACACTTCCGTATCTGCGCACATGGATCATGTTTCGAAGTCCTAACGCATACACTACCATAACAAAGTCCCACCGACTATATTCCAGTCCCAATATTCATAGCCCAACCGGGCCCGCAGCGTCACTTATCTCTTCCCGTTCCATCCGCCATCCGCTCATCTGGCTCTTGAGGACAATTTTGCGCATCGAGCCATTCCATGGCCTCCTCCGGAGTGTCAAAAAACAGTGTCTTAGTCTTAAAGAATATCTTCAATCTGGCCGGGTAAAGCAACATATACTGGTACCCCGCTGCCCGCAATCGCCTCTTGACCGCCCCAAAGTTCATGTGACTACGCTGCACTTGCAGGGTGTAGTCGGGGTAAGCAGTAATGGTCGCCTCTCCTCGCTGTATGGTGCCCCCCTTACGAAAGTGCTCAAGGATCCTTTCTCGATCCCGATAGTTAAGGATCTTGGCAATCACAGGCCTAGGTGGGTTCCCCGGCGGTGGTCTTCTGTTCAAGGCCCTATGCGCCCTCTCCACCGCAAACCCCTGCGACAGGGCTCCCCCAGTGATCTCCTGCAGCAGCAAGTTCTCAATAAACTCCGTGGGGTTCTGGCCTTCAGCCCCCTTCGGCAGGCCCACGATGCGAACGTTATTTCTCCGAGCGCATCCTTCCGCCTCTTCGGCCCTACTTTCCAAGTTACCCACCCGCTGCACCAGGGCATGGATATCACGCTTATATGCAGTGCAGTCCACCACAGTAGGGCCCATCTCCTTTTCCAGAGTTTCCGTGCGCTCAGCAAGGGCTCGTACATCCTGCCTCAGGAGGTTCACGTCCTCCTGCACCGCCCCGACCTGTAGTTCCAACGCAGTTTTCAATTCAACCACAGCAAGTTAGAGCTTGGTCTCCCACGTCGCCTTCAGGTCCGCGATCGCAGCGAGGACCTCCTGGGTCGCACCCCCGGCGGTCATCTCCTTGGTCTGAGCTTTATCCTTGCTCCTGGCACCTTCCAGGCCGGGCGACGTCTTGGCGTATTCGTCAAGCGTAGGCTGCTTATTCTTCGCCCTCAGAGGTTTGTTCGACATATCTCCAGTCAGGAGCGTCCTTCTGGCCGCGCTCCGGTCCAGGCCAGGGAGGCACCGTGCCCATACACCACGACTCAGTTGAGAGTCCCAGCTCGCCCAACAGCCTCAGGCACCGCTGTTGTACGGCGCTCACCCCAGATGGGCCGGGTCGCGCTGCCCCCTTCGTTCCGCTGAGAGGGCGCACGTATGCTGTGGTCCCAATCTACTGCTCCTTTGTCCCCTCGTCAAGCGGCGGCGGCCATTTTGTCATCAGTCGAGATCTCGCCACCAGTGCTTCATTCGGCTCTTAAGTACACGTGCGCACCACGGACTAGTGTAAAAATGTGTCCTCGCGTGCAGCCGGACTTCATGTTCACAATCTTCCCACTTTCTGCCAAATCACAGCGGTCCTTGCGCGGTATCAGTCGGATTATGTACGGATCAGCGGGAGCTCCCGTACAGGCACGTCCTTTCACATGGCTTCCAAGCCACGCCCCCGATTATAATGTAACTTCTCTAAGTGTTTGAAAGAATGTTGATGTTATTTACTGGTGATCGCCATACGGTGGTGGTCCTGGCTGGACGCGAGGAGCGAGACCACATCCTCTGCATTGATGTTGGGATGGGTTAGAGGATGCACATGAGAATTAACGGGAGTGTACGATTTACTCAGAACGAGGGAAGAGAAGATTTCTGGGGGAAAACAGGAAGACATTTTTAAATGTACACTATTTTAGCACGCGTGACAGATTGCAGAAGGGGAAAGATGTTTCGGTCTTGTTGGGCCTCATCAGTGAGGAGTAACTTGCAGAAGGGATATGACCTAGCAGTTCGGTCTTGACTGCCCCTCTTGGGGTGGGACCAGGCCTGATTTGCATATGGTCTTTACCCTTCTGTAATGGCTTGGGAGTCGAAGAACGATAGTCTTGAGGGTTGCCCAGAGCAATGCCAGTGATTAAGATTCATTCTAATCCTTCCAGCCATCACCTCTTTGTTTTTGCTTTGTAGCCTTATTAATCAACTCTTAAAAGTTGATCGTAAATTCGTAAAGTTTTCAGTTAAGCCTGCCATTGCTTTTTATGAAAGAAAGGTTGTCCCGAAGATTATATGTGGCATTGAATTATGGTTTGAGGATGTTCTACTCAATTGTATGGAAGCCATGATATGGAGACACTCTACAGGTCCCGAATGCAGTGCCGGTGGCAGCCATATGGTTTTAATTGGGACTAATGTCATTACATGTGACAATACTTTGGCGACTGCTTTCTTTGTTTAGGAGTATTGTTTCTCCAATAAAGCATACATTATACTCGCAACTGTGTAAAAACATGGATAGCTTCCCCTAGTGTGGCCCAAAAAAAGGTGCGACTCAACTAAAGGATGAGTGTAAGCATTCTGAAAGAGTTAAATGATGACAAAGATTTGGTTAAAACACCAACTAACCTCCCCCCAGTATAGACACCAAGCTCTAAAGGTCCTACAAAGATGGCACTACCCTCCGCAGTTGATTGCCAGAATGGGCCCGGGCTACGACCCTCACTGTTGGAAATGCCGAAAGGCAAAAGGGGACTATATGTACATGTGGTGGTCTTGTGCAAGGGTGCAGTCATATTGGGGAAAGGTCCTGTCCTGGATCAGGGGGGCTGGATTGAGTCAGTAGACCCCTGTGCCCCTGGTTGCTTCTCTTTGGCATCGAGGTAGGAGACGATCAGGACGACACCCAGGGTAACATGCTACAGGTTATGCTGGTGGCAGCCAGGAGCTGCCTGGCACAGAAATGGAAGAACCCGCACATGCCTGAAGAGAAGGAATGGGTTACAAAGGTTCAGGCGATATACGGCATGGAGTTTCTAACCCATGTCCTGGATGAATCCAGATCTAACATTGAGGAACTCTGGCTCCCCTTCTTTGAAAAATGAGCATCCGGCCTGAGGGGTGAACCTTTGACCCACCGACTTGTCCAAGTTCCAGGGCAGGACAAGCTTGGGGTCATCATAGGTACCAATTGAACAAGGCACACGCCCCCTCATGGGGCGCCACTAAGTCGGGCACAAGACTATGTGCGCACCAGACTATTCGACAGTCCGAACTTGAAAATGTATGATGCGAGCCTGCAAGACAAATTTGAAATCGATACCTGTTCACTGGCTATGGGGTGCGGGGGTAAAGGGTTATTGTTAGAATGTTCTTCATGGGAATGGAATCAAAACGATATGTTTGTTGTAATAACCTAAAAATGGCAACAAAATTATATTTTTAAAAAAAACGCCAACTAGAGTAAAGGCAACGCTATATGATGCTGATTGGATAATTACAGTGTAAAGCTTTCATAGCGATTCCTCTCTTCCACATTTGATCCATGAACAAAAGATGGTACCTTAGTAAAGTGTTTCCTAATCGGCACTATCGCTCTAGGCATTTACGCTTCCGATGGGATCTGCTTTCGACTAAAAGTGTGCTATTAAGAAGGGGAATAATCATTAAAAGAGGCAGCACGTTTTAGATCTGCTGAAGATGGTATTGAAACAACTAAACATCTAATTTGTTATTGCACAGCACAGGAAAGTGTAAGAATGAAGTATATTGCCCCAATGCTTACTGATATAAAATGGTTAAATGACGACAATTTATGGAGATTTTGTCTTAGGGGGACAATGAACTCTGATAGGTTAGCAGTTGCGGCTTACTTGGATTCTCTTAAAATATCTGAATGATGAATTGTAATGTGTGTATTAATTCAATAATTATTCTAATTTGTGATAAAGTGCATGTTTTAATTGAAATACGTAATTATTATAGTTGTGTACATTTTCTTTAAATCGAGCTGTTGATTTTAAAGAATATGGATTACCATGAATGAATTTTTTAGTATTTCATGTAAAGGTTTATTTGAAACCATAAACAATTAAAAAGAAAAATAATAATTAAAATGTCACTGTTCTGCCAGTGCTGTATTCCAAACACTGGTCACATCCCGACGACGGGAGAAGATACCCTGTTCCCATTACGGCACAATTTCTGTACAGTGTTGGGGCAGAATTTGGGAAAGAATTGTCCAGGCTCTGGGGTGCGGCGTCCTAGCTCTACCTCCATCCCTAAATGTAATCTTTGCTAGCCTGCCACAGGTTGTGACTCACTGCAGATCTGCAGACCGGTCTTATGACTGAAGTAAGGTGTTTGAAATATGCCAGCACCGATTCATCGGTCGGTGCCAAAAGCAACCTCTTCACAGAGGGAGGAGCAGCAGCCGGCAGGGGCATTGGTCTTGCCATCATGATCTCAAAGGGAGAGAGTCAAGCAAGCGGCTGGGCATACCTCATGAGCATAAGGGCAAGGGGCAACGCTTCTAGTCAGCTTAGTCCTGTCTGTGCACACACATTTGCCAGCGTGTAGCCCTCATTCTTTTCTGTTTTCCCTAAACTTTGTGTTCTTTTTCTTCCCTAGGTTAGCCTGTAGTTTGTGCAGCAACATTGTCAGTTCTGCTTCAGGATCTTGTTCTGGTGAATGGGGAGAAAGGACCAGGGACACAAAACTTGCAACAGCGCACAGACATGAGGGTAGGGCAGCAGCGACAGGGTTAAGTGGAGTGCTGTAGTAGGCCAGTGAATGCAGTGCACCACAAAAAACCAGGCACCTTAGACGGGATGTCCTCTTCTTATCCCCTACAGCTATGACAGTCGGGCCAGACACTGGGGTGGCTCCTGTGTCCACCAGCATCGTGGCAAGCTTGTTACTTACCTGTGCTGTCACGTAGAGGAGGGAGCCGCAGGATGGGAAGGAGGATTGCTAGGGCGAGGAGGTGGGGTTCCAGGGCACTTAGTCGGAGTCCAGTTCCAGTCAAGCTTGAGGAAACTGAAGGGACCTTGGCCTGGCTGCTGGGGCCAGGGTTGCAAGGTGGTGCCAGAAGAGGCATCCTGGCTGTACTGGCTGGGAGACGAGAGGCATTAGTCTGGTATACAGCCTGGGGTTGTCCAGGCTGGGGTGCGGGCATGAACCAGCACTCTGATCTGGGGGTCTAGACTGAGCGGGGAGCTGAATGGGACCAGGTGGGCATGTTGCAGGTAACTACGATTGGCTCTGAGCAGACAGATGTGATCTTGTTCTGCTGATGTTGAATCTTCAGAGAACAGTGGCCCCATTCCTTACAATAGGTCCTGATGCACGCAGAAACTTAACTGGGATGAGCACACGGCTGGGGGTGGATACTGGCTTGGGACATGCTGAGGCATATACCTAGGGTTCAAACAGCCCCAGTACAGGGGGTTCAGAGGGGGCATCTGGGAGTGATTAATTATTCCCCTCTTCCTCTCCCCCCCATGCTAAATCCATGCTGCCCTCTAGAAGCCCCATACTGGCCACCATAGGATGCGTGCACCATCTGGAGGGCAGTTTTATCTGGGTCAGATAGTACAGGGGCTGAAGCAGCAGGGGCATACCCCCAAAGGGCAGGGACTGGGAAGGGAGCAAAATAGCTGGGTGGGGGACCAAGCACAGAATAATCTAGGACATCCTCTGGGGCAGAAGTGGTTACTGGGAACAGGCAGGGGGGCCATCCCTATAAATGGGGCAACATTTCTTGATTAATACTAATTCACTACAGGGCATAGGTGAGCACCACTGAGTAGCTACTATCCAAGTCCGTCAAACAGGGTTACTCTAACGCACTCACAATCGCTCATGGGCACTCACAGATGCACTCTCACAGGCGCTAAAATAGGGCAGGGGTTGGGTGATGAATTGTTTCAAGACAGGTGGTGCAGTGATGCCAAGTTATTGGTCCATTTCCAAAAAGGAGTGTCAGGTTCAATTCCCAGGCATCCCTGGAAAAGTACTCGGATTCAGGCAGGCAGGACAGGCATTCCGCACAAAGGAGTTCCAGGCAAAGACTATCTCAAGGCACACTCTCATGGTCCTAAAGAAATACACTGCTCTCACGACCAGGATATTGACACAATCAAACTCTAAGTGGGTTAGGTTGGGCCCTCTACTAGCACTGTTCACTCCTAGTGAGTGTCTAGGAGATGAGAATGGTACAGACTAGGTAGCTCTAGTACAAGTAAACTGCCCCAATGCTTTAGTGGGGTGAGGGCTCCAGACACCAGACAAGCAAAATGAAGGGTGCCAAGGGTATACTCCAGAAAGTTTGCCAAGGGTGGACTTAACATAAAGATGCAACCTCACCACGGGGTGAGGGCTCCAGCCAACAAGACATGCAAACAGAAGGGTATCATGGCACACTCCACAAAAGGTATCTACAGAAGGACTTACTATAAAGATGCCACCTCACCACTCTGTATTCCTATTCAAGCAAACTATTAAACTTACTTAAGCAACATGAAGTGTGCGCTCTCTGAAACGAGGCAATAGGCGGACCGGTCCCTAAGGTGAGCAATGAGTCACAGCTACCCTTGTTCACCCTCCAGTATGGGCCTAGAAGGGGAGTTTGTTATGGGGTAGGTGACTTCCCCTCTCCTGAGGAACTCTGAGGGTTAAACCCGAACACAAGATAGAATTAGGGGTTGAAATTTGGATGCTATGACTAGTTGGGTAGATTCTCCAGAAAGGTACACGCAACAATTTGGCAGTACAATTGTGTAATGTATGGGCGTGCAGGTCCTCCTCTGACAGTGGCAGTGTGCCAGCGCCCACTAATGTGGGAGTCAGACCAGTTTTAACTGGATGGTTACACCGATCTACCCTCAGTGTTACCATCCCCCTCAGAGACTAGGAGTCCTCCCCTCAAGCTACAAGCTGGCAATGTCAATGTGTGGGACTGATGTGGCAGTTCTTAACTTACTATCCGACAGGCAGGCAGCTAGACTCTGGTACAGCAGGCAGAATGGAGGGCAGGTTTCACCTTTTCTCAGGGACTAGTAGGCCTTGGTGCATAGATTGCTGGAAAAGGGGAACATTGGAAGCCACATGGCTAAAAAGGGCGGTTACTAAAAGGTAGGAAATGGACAGAGGAGATGAGTGCAGGCAGCAGAACAGGGGTGAGTTTAGTCAGAGAAGGTGCTAGTCATGTGATCAGGGACCTAGACTCAGTTCTGGATCCGAGTCCCAGACACCAGAAAACGATGGAAGTTGAAGGCAGGCCAAAATGGGGAAGGCCAATCCCTGAGGGAGAGGGAGCGCGGGCCAGCGAGAGGGAGCGCGGGCCAGCGAGAGGGAGCGCGGGCCAGCGAGAGGGAGCGCGGGCCAGCGAGAGGGAGCGCGGGCCAGCGAGAGGGAGCGCGGGCCAGCGAGAGGGAGCGCGGGCCAGCGAGAGGGAGCGCGGGCCAGCGAGAGGGAGCGCGGGCCAGCGAGAGGGAGCGCGGGCCAGCGAGAGGGAGCGCGGGCCAGCGAGAGGGAGCGCGGGCCAGCGAGAGGGAGCGCGGGCCAGCGAGAGGGAGCGCGGGCCAGCGAGAGGGAGCGCGGGCCAGCGAGAGGGAGCGCGGGCCAGCGAGAGGGAGCGCGGGCCAGCGAGAGGGAGCGCGGGCCAGCGAGAGGGAGCGCGGGCCAGCGAGAGGGAGCGCGGGCCAGCGAGAGGGAGCGCGGGCCAGCGAGAGGGAGCGCGGGCCAGCGAGAGGGAGCGCGGGCCAGCGAGAGGGAGCGCGGGCCAGCGAGAGGGAGCGCGGGCCAGCGAGAGGGAGCGCGGGCCAGCGAGAGGGAGCGCGGGCCAGCGAGAGGGAGCGCGGGCCAGCGAGAGGGAGCGCGGGCCAGCGAGAGGGAGCGCGGGCCAGCGAGAGGGAGCGCGGGCCAGCGAGAGGGAGCGCGGGCCAGCGAGAGGGAGCGCGGGCCAGCGAGAGGGAGCGCGGGCCAGCGAGAGGGAGCGCGGGCCAGCGAGAGGGAGCGCGGGCCAGCGAGAGGGAGCGCGGGCCAGCGAGAGGGAGCGCGGGCCAGCGAGAGGGAGCGCGGGCCAGCGAGAGGGAGCGCGGGCCAGCGAGAGGGAGCGCGGGCCAGCGAGAGGGAGCGCGGGCCAGCGAGAGGGAGCGCGGGCCAGCGAGAGGGAGCGCGGGCCAGCGAGAGGGAGCGCGGGCCAGCGAGAGGGAGCGCGGGCCAGCGAGAGGGAGCGCGGGCCAGCGAGAGGGAGCGCGGGCCAGCGAGAGGGAGCGCGGGCCAGCGAGAGGGAGCGCGGGCCAGCGAGAGGGAGCGCGGGCCAGCGAGAGGGAGCGCGGGCCAGCGAGAGGGAGCGCGGGCCAGCGAGAGGGAGCGCGGGCCAGCGAGAGGGAGCGCGGGCCAGCGAGAGGGAGCGCGGGCCAGCGAGAGGGAGCGCGGGCCAGCGAGAGGGAGCGCGGGCCAGCGAGAGGGAGCGCGGGCCAGCGAGAGGGAGCGCGGGCCAGCGAGAGGGAGCGCGGGCCAGCGAGAGGGAGCGCGGGCCAGCGAGAGGGAGCGCGGGCCAGCGAGAGGGAGCGCGGGCCAGCGAGAGGGAGCGCGGGCCAGCGAGAGGGAGCGCGGGCCAGCGAGAGGGAGCGCGGGCCAGCGAGAGGGAGCGCGGGCCAGCGAGAGGGAGCGCGGGCCAGCGAGAGGGAGCGCGGGCCAGCGAGAGGGAGCGCGGGCCAGCGAGAGGGAGCGCGGGCCAGCGAGAGGGAGCGCGGGCCAGCGAGAGGGAGCGCGGGCCAGCGAGAGGGAGCGCGGGCCAGCGAGAGGGAGCGCGGGCCAGCGAGAGGGAGCGCGGGCCAGCGAGAGGGAGCGCGGGCCAGCGAGAGGGAGCGCGGGCCAGCGAGAGGGAGCGCGGGCCAGCGAGAGGGAGCGCGGGCCAGCGAGAGGGAGCGCGGGCCAGCGAGAGGGAGCGCGGGCCAGCGAGAGGGAGCGCGGGCCAGCGAGAGGGAGCGCGGGCCAGCGAGAGGGAGCGCGGGCCAGCGAGAGGGAGCGCGGGCCAGCGAGAGGGAGCGCGGGCCAGCGAGAGGGAGCGCGGGCCAGCGAGAGGGAGCGCGGGCCAGCGAGAGGGAGCGCGGGCCAGCGAGAGGGAGCGCGGGCCAGCGAGAGGGAGCGCGGGCCAGCGAGAGGGAGCGCGGGCCAGCGAGAGGGAGCGCGGGCCAGCGAGAGGGAGCGCGGGCCAGCGAGAGGGAGCGCGGGCCAGCGAGAGGGAGCGCGGGCCAGCGAGAGGGAGCGCGGGCCAGCGAGAGGGAGCGCGGGCCAGCGAGAGGGAGCGCGGGCCAGCGAGAGGGAGCGCGGGCCAGCGAGAGGGAGCGCGGGCCAGCGAGAGGGAGCGCGGGCCAGCGAGAGGGAGCGCGGGCCAGCGAGAGGGAGCGCGGGCCAGCGAGAGGGAGCGCGGGCCAGCGAGAGGGAGCGCGGGCCAGCGAGAGGGAGCGCGGGCCAGCGAGAGGGAGCGCGGGCCAGCGAGAGGGAGCGCGGGCCAGCGAGAGGGAGCGCGGGCCAGCGAGAGGGAGCGCGGGCCAGCGAGAGGGAGCGCGGGCCAGCGAGAGGGAGCGCGGGCCAGCGAGAGGGAGCGCGGGCCAGCGAGAGGGAGCGCGGGCCAGCGAGAGGGAGCGCGGGCCAGCGAGAGGGAGCGCGGGCCAGCGAGAGGGAGCGCGGGCCAGCGAGAGGGAGCGCGGGCCAGCGAGAGGGAGCGCGGGCCAGCGAGAGGGAGCGCGGGCCAGCGAGAGGGAGCGCGGGCCAGCGAGAGGGAGCGCGGGCCAGCGAGAGGGAGCGCGGGCCAGCGAGAGGGAGCGCGGGCCAGCGAGAGGGAGCGCGGGCCAGCGAGAGGGAGCGCGGGCCAGCGAGAGGGAGCGCGGGCCAGCGAGAGGGAGCGCGGGCCAGCGAGAGGGAGCGCGGGCCAGCGAGAGGGAGCGCGGGCCAGCGAGAGGGAGCGCGGGCCAGCGAGAGGGAGCGCGGGCCAGCGAGAGGGAGCGCGGGCCAGCGAGAGGGAGCGCGGGCCAGCGAGAGGGAGCGCGGGCCAGCGAGAGGGAGCGCGGGCCAGCGAGAGGGAGCGCGGGCCAGCGAGAGGGAGCGCGGGCCAGCGA
This sequence comes from Ambystoma mexicanum, assembly GCF_040938575.1. NCBI lineage: Eukaryota > Metazoa > Chordata > Amphibia > Caudata > Ambystomatidae > Ambystoma > Ambystoma mexicanum. Next base: position 707,638,113 of record NC_090933.1, read on the forward strand.
GAGGGAGCGCGGGCCAGCGAGAGGGAGCGCGGGCCAGCGAGAGGGAGCGCGGGCCAGCGAGAGGGAGCGCGGGCCAGCGAGAGGGAGCGCGGGCCAGCGAGAGGGAGCGCGGGCCAGCGAGAGGGAGCGCGGGCCAGCGAGAGGGAGCGCGGGCCAGCGAGAGGGAGCGCGGGCCAGCGAGAGGGAGCGCGGGCCAGCGAGAGGGAGCGCGGGCCAGCGAGAGGGAGCGCGGGCCAGCGAGAGGGAGCGCGGGCCAGCGAGAGGGAGCGCGGGCCAGCGAGAGGGAGCGCGGGCCAGCGAGAGGGAGCGCGGGCCAGCGAGAGGGAGCGCGGGCCAGCGAGAGGGAGCGCGGGCCAGCGAGAGGGAGCGCGGGCCAGCGAGAGGGAGCGCGGGCCAGCGAGAGGGAGCGCGGGCCAGCGAGAGGGAGCGCGGGCCAGCGAGAGGGAGCGCGGGCCAGCGAGAGGGAGCGCGGGCCAGCGAGAGGGAGCGCGGGCCAGCGAGAGGGAGCGCGGGCCAGCGAGAGGGAGCGCGGGCCAGCGAGAGGGAGCGCGGGCCAGCGAGAGGGAGCGCGGGCCAGCGAGAGGGAGCGCGGGCCAGCGAGAGGGAGCGCGGGCCAGCGAGAGGGAGCGCGGGCCAGCGAGAGGGAGCGCGGGCCAGCGAGAGGGAGCGCGGGCCAGCGAGAGGGAGCGCGGGCCAGCGAGAGGGAGCGCGGGCCAGCGAGAGGGAGCGCGGGCCAGCGAGAGGGAGCGCGGGCCAGCGAGAGGGAGCGCGGGCCAGCGAGAGGGAGCGCGGGCCAGCGAGAGGGAGCGCGGGCCAGCGAGAGGGAGCGCGGGCCAGCGAGAGGGAGCGCGGGCCAGCGAGAGGGAGCGCGGGCCAGCGAGAGGGAGCGCGGGCCAGCGAGAGGGAGCGCGGGCCAGCGAGAGGGAGCGCGGGCCAGCGAGAGGGAGCGCGGGCCAGCGAGAGGGAGCGCGGGCCAGCGAGAGGGAGCGCGGGCCAGCGAGAGGGAGCGCGGGCCAGCGAGAGGGAGCGCGGGCCAGCGAGAGGGAGCGCGGGCCAGCGAGAGGGAGCGCGGGCCAGCGAGAGGGAGCGCGGGCCAGCGAGAGGGAGCGCGGGCCAGCGAGAGGGAGCGCGGGCCAGCGAGAGGGAGCGCGGGCCAGCGAGAGGGAGCGCGGGCCAGCGAGAGGGAGCGCGGGCCAGCGAGAGGGAGCGCGGGCCAGCGAGAGGGAGCGCGGGCCAGCGAGAGGGAGCGCGGGCCAGCGAGAGGGAGCGCGGGCCAGCGAGAGGGAGCGCGGGCCAGCGAGAGGGAGCGCGGGCCAGCGAGAGGGAGCGCGGGCCAGCGAGAGGGAGCGCGGGCCAGCGAGAGGGAGCGCGGGCCAGCGAGAGGGAGCGCGGGCCAGCGAGAGGGAGCGCGGGCCAGCGAGAGGGAGCGCGGGCCAGCGAGAGGGAGCGCGGGCCAGCGAGAGGGAGCGCGGGCCAGCGAGAGGGAGCGCGGGCCAGCGAGAGGGAGCGCGGGCCAGCGAGAGGGAGCGCGGGCCAGCGAGAGGGAGCGCGGGCCAGCGAGAGGGAGCGCGGGCCAGCGAGAGGGAGCGCGGGCCAGCGAGAGGGAGCGCGGGCCAGCGAGAGGGAGCGCGGGCCAGCGAGAGGGAGCGCGGGCCAGCGAGAGGGAGCGCGGGCCAGCGAGAGGGAGCGCGGGCCAGCGAGAGGGAGCGCGGGCCAGCGAGAGGGAGCGCGGGCCAGCGAGAGGGAGCGCGGGCCAGCGAGAGGGAGCGCGGGCCAGCGAGAGGGAGCGCGGGCCAGCGAGAGGGAGCAAGCCAGATTGGGAAAGGTGTACCTGATTGGTCTCTGTAGCCCCTGTGCCCCCACCCATGCATCCACCACTGCAGTCAAGAAAGGGCCCCAGCACTGGTTTCCCGCCACTTACAAGTCTGTTGTTCCACCCCTGCAGAGTCCACCCACAGGGTCCAAAGAGGAGGGGGCAGGGAATATGACAGGGTATAGGGTGACACATGCAGGCACAGGTCCCCTCTCCACAGCTGTCACTCACTCAGCCCCCTCCATAGGGGATGAGAAGAGTTTCTCAGGAGGTCAAAATATTTCCCAGGGCCCAAGTGACATGAAAAAAGGGTGGAGATGGTGGGGGGGTAGGCTGACACCTGCAGGCACAGCTCCCCTCCACAGCTGTCCCAGGAAGGGGGATGAATGGACTAATGAAGAAGTGGGCAAGGAAACGAAAGGTGGGCAAACATCCACAAAGGCAAAGGGAGGACACGAAAGGGCTCCCCTCAATCACCCCTGTGGTGACCACAGCTCTTCTGAGTGCAGGGAGGAAGGGGTGGAAGACAGAGCATAGGCAGCTCCCTCCCCCTTTGGGAGAGCAGGAAAGTTCAAGTGACAGAAAGGGGAGGAGGCCGTCACAGGATGGGGACAACTGGGTACACAGGCAGGAACTGGGGAGGGGGAAGAGTTCTACAGGAAGAGGTGATTAACTGGTTGTAAAACTGGCAGCAAGATGAAAAAAACTGGGGGATGAAAAATCATGCAATACATTAAAAAGCACCATGTGAAATGCCATATGTGAAAATACATTAAAATACAACAAGCAACTTATATGGGAAACACGGGTATCCACCCGTGGAGACTCATTTCCAGAGTAGTTCTGACAGACAGCTGGTTTTATGACTCTTGCGCATTATTGGCTTAGGTTTGTTGCATTTCACATGGTAAACGATAATCCATTTTGAAACATTCATCAGAACTGGGGGCATCTGTAGTCATGCTTCAGAAAACCCACCTCTGCCCTAGAGATGAGTTTCAAATTTGCCACATAGGATTCCCACGTAAACAAAGAGCTTCGGTATGCCCTTGGTGACGCGTAGCAGACTCGGGCATAGGAAATACAAAAACCAAAGAGGTAGAGCTGCTACTGACCAGGTTTGTCCCCAATATTTGTCAATAAATGAAACAACTATGTCTTGGTATTGGGGATCCTGGTGTTATAGGTACTAATAGGTAAAATCTCTAAATCTGTAACCCATGTCCATTGTCCTTTCTGGACAACCCCATGGGATTGTCCAGAAAGAAAAAGAGGGTTGAACAAGGAAACTCACAACAAAGGCTGTGAATAAACGTGGTTTGTATTAAAACAAAAAACATTCAAAAAAAGAGAAAGAAAGCATTTATAAACAACTTACATATGACAAAATTCAATGGACTTAGCATAAATAAATAATGAAATCAGAAATTAAAATTTTGCTTCAGTACAGACGTAAATTTAGAGTACTGACCAGCTGGGGGTCGCATAACTAGTTAGCATGGAGGAGTCTCGTTCGTTATCGGAATTAACCAGACAAATCACTCCACCAACTAAGAACGGCCATGCACCACCACCCATAGGATTCCCACTACTGTGTGCGTCTTCTGCTGGGGACAAAAAGGGTGGAACTGCGATTCGTATTTCAAGAGGGACACAGATTATGATGATTAATAGCTTCAAAAATCCAGGAGGAAGATTTTTGTTTGGGAAGGATTGGTTATTTGGGCATCTCATTACCCTTTGTTCGGTTATGCCCTTCATGAGAAGCAGAATGAGTTCCTTACATATCTTTCAAGACATATCTTTCAGGATTGCAATATTCATAGAAGGAGAGGTTTTGACTGGAGAAGAGGGAAGGGGCCATTCATTCTTTCCCAGATCCATCAGTGGACAAATCTTTGCCCCTCTCACATGCATATTTTTAAAATGTGTTGGCGAGAATACTTCGTGAACTAGGGTTTATTAGCATATCCACTTTCTTTTCCCACATAAAAATGGGAGGGCCCTCTGCGATTACCTTTTAGTTGACCCAATACTTAGGGACCCCATATTGCGCAAGTAAATAAACTACTTTAAGAAAATTACATCCTCAATGGTGAGTGGGCAGAAATTTGTGGTGGATTTAAGGACATTTTTTTTTTTTAAGTCGCACTACCACATACGACAAGAAGAGAGGATCTGGAAAAGAGTCAGTGAAAATGTATTTATTTATTGGATACTTATAAGGCGCTTATACAGCAAGACAGTGTTTCAAAGCACCACAAGGCACAAGGAAATGGAACACGAGAGCAAACAAAGGAATTGACAATGAATAAATAGAAAACAAAAGCGGCCCTACTAGGCCTTGTGACATTCGTAGCATGCAAATGCAGTGGAACTTTGTAGGCAGAGAGAGGAATTGCTACAACTTGCCTGGGATCTCATTTGGCAGAACTGTCTAATATTTGCTAAGAACAAAACAAACATACATACTATTTCGAAGGAATCGAGGCCAACCACTTGTTATCTTACAAATTGCAAAAGCTATGCACAAGAAATTAGATTATCTGCTTGGAAGATAGTAAGATGGTAATGCAGTATGAAGAGAAAGAAGGGAAGGGTGTTACTTTTTCACAATTATTTCACCCCTCATGAATAAACGCAGCCTATCACAGAATGAGCAACAGTTCTATCTTGAATTGGTCTCATTTCCCGTTTGGGGGAAAGCAAACGGCAGGAGATTGAGCTCCCTTTTTCTATAAATGAAACAGATTAAACAATTTCCAGACTCCAAAAACAAATAAGGCTTTGGCCAATATGGCTTCAACTTCAGGGTCCTTTGAAGCAACGTTTTGACTCCACTCGTTCACAGCAACACTCATCAAGGCAGACCGTCACATCTGCTACTGTAGCCTAACAGGAAACCATCACAATGTTGCTCTTATTAACCCATAGGTATATTGTATACGGACGCCAAGATGCTCCTTCCTTAATAGTCGCAGATCAGATGGGCTTTATGGTTGTAGGTGTACAAACTATAATATAAGAGTCCCTAACAGGGAACTTTCTGGGAATTCCAACAGGTTTATTGGTGTTGGATGTGACTAAAGCATGCAACAGGCTAATCTGCACTATATTTGATTAACACTTCAAGCCTTTGGCCTTGGTCCGCTCATTGTATCAAATATACTAGAAAACGTCCTGATTCCCAAGACTACATTACATAGATCATTATGGGGACAGTTAGACCATCTATGGGAAATTGCCAGAGCTACCCTCTGTCCCACAAATCCGCTCCTTCTATGGAGTTTTGTTCTCAGAAAAACAGAACAGGATAATATTTACGGGTTACCAGACTTGAAGAATCTCCTTAAAATTGTGTTGTATGCAGACATCCTGTTTTGGATGTATGACATAAGCCAGATCCCATCCGCTATAATGTTTGTTTATTGATTTGTAAGGCACACCAAACTCTTAGGTAACTGGGCGCATGACATAACAAGAATACTTGAAGCTTAGTTACAGATGTAGAGAGGTACAGGTAGGAAGCATACACATATACATACAGCTGCGATCATTAGTCTTAATGGTCGTTAAGGTGTAACCATGTGAGGGTGTTGCGTCTGAAACTGTAATGGGACTGATCCCTTCTGAGCTCAATTGGTAGTGAATTCAATTGCTGGGCCGCTTTTACTGGGAAACTGTTGCCTCCTGTTTTTTTTTTTTAGTCTGAATCTGGGTACTTGAAGGCAGTAGGAATTGGTTGTCCCGGAAGGTCGTACAGAAGTTTTTCTAATTATTCTTTCCCTTAGGTATGGAGGGGCTGCGTTATTAAGACATTTGAAAGTTAGTGAAAGGGTTTTAAGGAGGATCCTATCACACATTTTCAGCCAGTGATGGTTTGTCCTAGCATTGGATATATGCTCTCTTGTAGTGAGGTTCAGGGCTGTTCTGAGCGCATTATTTTGCAGTTTCTGTAATTTGTTGATGAGATTTGTTAGCTCCCAAGTACAATGCATTACATTAATCCAGTTTTGATGAAATGAGAGCATTAGCGAAGATAATGCAGCTTGCTAGTGAGAGGAAGGGTCTACATGCTCTAATGAGTGCCAATGTAGGCAGTGGGAGAGGCCAAGGAGTTGACCTGTTTTTTTAGGGTTAGTGTGGAGTCCAGATAGAATCCAAGTGTCTTCACTTCTTTGGCGACTACTTATATTGCCGTCAATGTTGAAGGTGCTATAGTTGTATTAGTAGTTTTTTTAGGTTGTTAGCCGAGCCAAGGATCAGGATCTCTGTTTTATCGTCATTCAGGCAGAGGCCATGGGTTGCCATCCATGCCTGAATGAGGATATATATTTTGTTTACTAAGGCTATATCTGAAGTGAAATTGCCCGAAAGGGGAATGAGGATCTGGGTGTCATCCGCGTAATTGGTGTAGGTGACACCCAGTCTATCCAAATTGTCAAATAAAGGCTTAGTAAATATATTATACGTGGTTGATGAGACACAGGAGCCCTGTGGGATGCCACATGTATGCATTGGGTCTGCCGATGCTGAAGTGGAAAAGACGTGCGTATTTCTGTTGTCTAAAAATGACTGGACCCAAGCTATGGCTTTGCTTGAAAAGTGGGCAGCCGATGCAAAGTGTTTGCATAACACTGCATGGTCCACCAAGTCGAACGCTGCAGACAGGAAGGAGAAGCAGCATAGCTGTGTTTCCTTTGTCGTTTAGCTCGTCAATTTGCGCTTGAAGGTCTATTAATGCCGTCTCCGTGCCATGCTGGGGTCTGAAACCCGATTAAAGGGAGCCTAGAAGTTAGTTGGTCTCAAGGTCTGAATTTGAAGATAGGCCACTATTATCTTGAGGAGGAATGGGACCGTTGTGATTGGTCTGTAGTTTGTTGGAATGGCCGGGTCTAAAGTGTGTTTTTTGAGAAGGGGTGGAACCCAGGATTCTTTTAGGCTAGTTGGGACAGTATTGGATGAGAAGGAGGCAATGAGTTTAGAGATGAAGGGGGCTAAACCTCTGGCCGCATCCTTAATTATTTGGGCTGGACAGTTGTCTCCTTTACAGTTTGACGGTTTTAGGGATGCAAGGATTCTTTCAGATTCCAGAATGGAAACTTTGGAGAATTTAAATGGAGCCAAGTCAGATTTGTCATTGGGTGTGGTATTGGTTGGTAATTCGGCAAGGGGGAAGAGGCTTTTTTTTGCTGTAATTTTAGTTTGTAGTATACTTATTTTATTTGCTAGGGCATTTTGAATTCTAGTGCACCATTGTTGGTCTTTGGGTACGTTATCCGGCGGGGATATGGGCGATTCTAATTCCCGAAGGATCACAAACAGTTCCTTGGTGTTAGAGCATGCTTTTGAGATTCTTTCATTAAAGACTTTTTGTTTGAATAATTTCTTTCTTGTAGTTATTGGCACAGAGTTTGTTTATTTTCTTCTGTGGGGGAGTGTTGCCATATGGTTTCTAGTTTCCTTTTTTCCAATCTAAGTTCTTTGAGGTGAGGGGTGAACCAGGTATTAAGGTGAGTCTTTTTACTCTTACATACCTTAAGTGGGGCGATGGTATCTAGGACCTTGGCCATAGTGTCATTATAGGAATCCACCAGGGTATCTGGGTCGGAATTGCTTGGCAGGGCGTTAATCGTAGGAAGGAGGAGAGGTAGGATGTTGTCTGGTGTGAGGTTTTTCTTTGATCTGGTGGGAATGGGGGGGTGCCATAATTTTAACTTTATCCGTTTGTTTAGTGTTAAGCTAAAGTCAATTAGGTAGTGGTCGGTCCAAAGTTGGGGTGTAATTTTAGTGATAGTAGTTGGGCAGTTTAAGGTGGCTACCCAGTCAAGGGTCCTCAATTTATCATGGGTGGGGAAGAGGACTTTGGATGAGGCTATGTTCAGCGATCATGGTAGCTATCGCCTGTACTTGTTTGTCATCCGGATCGTTAAATCCTAAATTGAGGTCACCTAAGATAATTATCTGGGATGAGTATTTTAAATTGTTAGCTAAGAGGCTAGATATGTCCTCTTCAAATGAGCCTTTAGGTCTTGGTGGCCTATATATAAGGTAGATAGTTAGAGTGTGACATGGGGATATAGGCAGTTTCGCCAAGAGTAGTTCGCAAGATTTTAGTGGGGTAGCGTGGATAATCTGAAGTCCAGGTTAGCTTTAGCAATGATAGCTAAGCCACCTCCTCTAATATTGGGTCTGTCCATTCTTAAGAGTGGATAGTCCTCTGGTATCGCTAATGTGAGCGCTGGGCCTGCTGCCTCATGCAGCCAGATTTCTGTGACCGCTAGGAGGTCAAGGTTGTTGGATGTTAGAATATCGGCTATTTCTGTGGCGTGAGCTACAACAGATCTGGCATTGATCAGCGCACCAGCTACCATAGTTGTATTAGGTGATCTCTGGAGTTGAACAAGTTACTCTCTTACCTGGTAACGTTCTTTCGGTGGGATGGTCCGACGACGTATTCAATATCTATGACAGTAATCACCACAGCTGTGCTGCTTCGGAAAATCTTCGGAATCTGCGCCCTGCATCGATGATGTCGATACGCCGCCCTAGAGGACCTGCTCCGACGGCCGACGTCACTGGATGTTATAAGTAGGACGCACGACGCCCGTAGCCTCAGTTGTAGTTTTTTCCCCCAGAACGTGTGGCACCAGTCTTCAGCCAGTCTGACACACAGCCTTGCGGAAACGTAAGCTGCAATCGCATAAGAAATTCTGTAGCGGGGAAGGTAGGGAGGGAGCGATATGGAATACGTCGTCAGACCATCCCATCGAAAGAACGTTACCAGGTAAGAGAGTAACTTGTTCTTAGAGGGGATTGGGTCCTCCGACGTATTCCATATCTGACAGACTCCCAAAGCAGTACCAATGCAAGGAGGTGGGAAAAGAATTAAGAAAACAGAAATTTAGAATGCCCAATCAAATTGCAGAGTAAAGGACCGCATTGCCAAAGGCCAAATCCTGCCCACGGATGGAATCGAGGGAGTAGTGACGTACAAAAGTATGTACCGAAGCCCAGGTGGCTGCATCACAGATGTTACGAATAGGAGCCCCCCCCCCCCTCTGTAGGGCAGCAGAGGCAGCCATACCCCTGGTAGAATGGGCCCGTAAACCAACAGGTGGATCCTTACCCGCCAAACAGTAACACTCAGAGATAGCCAAAATAATCCAGCGAGACAAAGTCCGTTTCGTAACCGCTTGTCCCAAACGCTTTCCAGCATAACCAATGAAGAGTTGATCGTCCACTCTGACCCGGGACATGCGTGAAATATAAAAGCTTAACGCTCTCCTAGGATCAAGCCTATGGAGCCTCTCCTCTTCCTTACCAGGATGTGGAAGAGGAAAAAACACCGGAAGAACAACCTTCTGGCTTAAATTAAATTCTGACAGCACCTTCAGAAGAAAGGAAGGACGAACTCTAAGGACAACCCAGTCCTTATAAAACACAGTGAAGGGTGGCTTAACTGAAAGTGCCTGAAACTCACTCACTCTGCGAGCGGAAGTGACCGCAACCAAAAATACAGTTTTAAGAGTTAACAGTCTCAAAGGGCATGAATGCAAAGGCTCAAACGGAGCACCCATCAGAAACTTGAGAACAAGGTTCAAATCCCAACAGGGCACTAGGAAAGGTGACGGAGGGAACACATTAGTGAACCCTTTCAGAAACTGAGAAATTAAAGGAATTTTAAAATAGGAACACTCTTCAGACAAGAGCTTAAATATGGACAGCGCCGCCAGGTAACCTTTAACGGTACCCACTTGCAGGCCCCTGTGGGCCAAAGAAAGCAGAAAAAACACGAAACATGGGAATGTCACATGCAATAGGATCCACATTCTTAACCCTGCACCAGTCGCAGAACTTACACCAACGATACAGGGATTTTGTTGCTGGCTGTCTGGCCGAGAGCAACACCTCCATCACGTCTTCAGGGAGGTCCCAATCCATATACCTCAACCTTTCAGAAAACAAGCAGGAAGGTTGAGGGATCTGACCTCTGGATGGAGAACCTGACCCCCCCCCCCCCCCCCGCCCCTCCCGTGAGAAGGGATCGTCTCGGTAGGGAAGACGATGTGGCGGGCAGATGGACAAGTCGAGAAGGTCCAGGTACCACGTCCTCCGGGCCCACGCCGGAGCAACGAGGATCATCCGGGAACCGAACCTCCATAACCTCCGCAGTACTTGCGGGAAGACCGGGACTGGAGGAAATGCGTACAGCAGTGGGAATGACCACTCCACCACGAACGCGTCTCCTAAGGCTCCTTTTGGAGGAAATTCCCGAGCAGAACCTCTCGCACTTCCGGTTGACACTGGAGGCGAAGAGATCCACTTGAGGGGTTCCCCACATGGCGAAGAGCTCCAGGAGAATCTCCTGAGCCAACTCCCACTCGTGAGAGATCGCGCTCTGCCTGCTCAGAGCGTCCGCCGTCTCGTTTTCGTCTCTGGCCAGATGAACTGCCATGATCGAAACTTCCTGCTGGATTGCCCAGAACCAGAACTGCATCGCCTCCCTGCACAGAGGAAGTGACCCTGCCTCCACCCCTTTTTGTTGAGGTAGTGCATGGCCACCGTGTTGTCCGTCAGGATCAGGACATTCTTCCCTCGCACAGTCGGCAGAAAAGCCTTCAGGGCTAGCCTGACAGCCCTCAGCTCCAACAGATTAATATGGAGTCTGGACTCCGACGGAGACCAACGACTGCTGACTACTGACTACTGACTATCAACTCGTTGGCATGAGCTCCCCATCCCGTGAGGGATGCTTCCGTCACGATCGTCACCTCCGGCCAGGATAGCCAAAATGGAGCCCCCTTCACCAGAAAGTCTTCGACGGCCCACCACAGAAGGTCCTGGGCGACTGAGGACGGCACCTGAACAGGGTCTGACATCCTGCCGGAGGACTGAGACCACTGGAGCTTGAGTGCCCATTGCAAAGATCTCATCCGCAGCATGGCCTCTGGCACCAAAAGAATGCAGGATGCCATGAGGCCGAGCAATCTCAAGAACTCGAACGCTGGGAGACTCTGGGCAAGCTGAAACTTGTGCACCATCTGCTGGATGTGATGATCCCTCACCTGGGGAGGAAAACACTGCCCCAGGGACGTGTCGAGCACTGCTCCGATGTACTGGAGCCTCTGAGTTGGTGTCAGATGGGACTTCTTTAAGTTGAGGGAGAAGCCCAGCTTGTGGAGGGAGTGGCGGGTGACTGGCAGATGATCCAGGACTTGCTCGGGAGAGCGCGCCCTGATCAACCAATCGTCCAGGTAGGGTTAGACGTGAATCCCTCCCCCCCCTTCCTGAGGTGCGCTGCCACCACTACCATGAGCTTGGTGAAGACCCTCAGGGCAGAGGTCAATCCAAACGGCAGCACCCAAAACTGAAAGTGCGAGTCGCCAACCGCGAACCTCAGGTACTTCTTGTGCTTTGGATGTATCGGCACATGAAAATAAGCGTTCTTGAGGTCGAGAGACACCAACCAGTCCTGAAGTTGAAGGGCCTGGAGGACTTGAGAGAGAGTAACCATCTTGAACTTGTCCTTCCTGAGGAGTTTGTTCAAACCGCGCAAGTCAATGATGGGTCTCAATCCCCAGTCTTTCTTGGAAATCAAAAAATAAGGGGAATACCATCCCTTGTTCCTCTCCGCTACAGGCACCAGTTCTATGGCGCCTTTCTCCAGCAGGGATTGAATTTCCTGCGCAAGGAGCGGATCCAGACTCTTCAAAGAGAGATTCCCCGGTGGATTGTCTTGAGGCCTCTGCCGGAAAGGAAGACAGTAGCCGTGGGTTATGATCTCCAGAAAACACATATCTGAAGTAATGGCGCGCCACTCTGCAAGATCCTGCGCCAGCCTTCCCCCAACCGGCGAACCATGGGACATGGCCTCATGACTGAGCTGAAGCGGCTGCAGGGTTGCCTGAGGGCAAAGAGGCAACAGCCTGAGCGGCCTTGGCACCTCGAGTACCTAGTTTTCCACCTCTGGCACTCCTACGGTGGCCCCTTTGACAGGCAGCTCCTCTCGCTTTACCAAAGGACGAGTAATAACGAAAGGAACCTCCCCTCCATTGCTGTCCCCCAGGACGAAAAGGTGGAGGTTGGCGAACTGCAGCGCCCAACGACTTTGCTGTAGCTTTGGAGGTTTGCAACCTCTCAAGGCGCTTGTCAGCCTTGCTGCCAAAAAGAAGTTCCCCGTCAAAGGGCATGTTGAGGAGCCGGGCCTGCACATCAGGAGCAAAACCGACTTCCGCAACCACGCAAACCTGCGTATCACGGTGCTCGCCGCCATGGACCGGCTGACGCAATCTGCCATGTCCAAGCCCGACTAAACAGCCTCACACATGGCATACTTACCATCCTGAACCATGGCAAGGAAACCATCCCGTTCATCCCCTACGGGAATATGTTGAGCCGCTAAGGAAACAGTTCCACAGAGTGTCAAGGCACAAACGGAGTTGGCCGCCTGAAGCGCCATACCCCCTGAAGAAAACACTTTCTTCGCCCAGCCCTCAAAACGCTTGTCGTCCCCATCAGGAGGGATGGTAGGATACGATGCCTGCTTTGCCGGGGCCGTAGCCGCCTGCACCACCAAACCCTCCGGAGTGGGGTGCTTGGTCAAGTAGCAGGGGTCGCTAGTGGCTGGGCGGTATTTTCGCGGCAAAGACTTGCCCACTGCTGGGAGATTCTCCGGAGCAGTCCAAGCCGGCGCCGCCACCCTCCTCTGTAGAGCCATATGGAACGGCAGTACCGGGTCAGTTGGTGGACCTTGGTCGAGGATATCCGTAAGGTCATCCTGAAGAAAATCCCCTGGGGGAGCAGACCATCCCAAGTACTCGGTGAGCCTGGACATAAGGCACCGGTACAAGGAATCGGCATGAGTGCCAGACTCAGGCCTACAAAACTCCACCTCCGGAGAAGTGTCCAGCCCACTGGCATTGTGCAGGGATTGCCGCAGGTCTTCAATTTGGCTATGGCCCGAGAAAATCTCGTCTGGTACCGTATCTGGAACCATGCCATCATCAGAGCCCTCATCCACCTCCAAAATAAACTCAAGCTGGCGGAAAGAAGGCACAGAATGCGAACAAAGCCATGCTTGGCCAATGCCAGAGCCTTTCCTGGCGGTTCCACCGAGCCCTGGGGAATCCCCGTCGAAACAGTCTCGAAAGGCGTCGAGTGAATCGGCATCGACGCCGAACGCGGCGCCGACAGCATCGATGGCGCCGACAGTCCTCGAGGCTGGGGCCCCGAGCGTGTCCCTCGACAGCCGGGCGCCAATGGCATCGACGACTTCTTCGAAGGCGGGGCCTCGAAAGAGTCAGTCGACGACCTCGGCGCCACCTGCGTCAACGTCTTCCTTGAAGACACCACAGTTTCACACGGTCTCGAACGCGTCGAGGACCGGGACCTGGAACGGACATGCCAAGAACGATTCCCCTTGTCCGAGCGGGACCTTTCCTACGTATCGTGACAACCACCGGACCCCGAAGGCATGCAAGCAGTGTCTCTCGACCGATCACGACCGACCCCACTCGGAGGCACAGACGGACCAGTGCCCTGCGATTCCAGAATCGCCAACATTTTCTTCCCGAAGGAAGCCCATTCCTCCGGCGTCGCATGCTTGGTGGGGTAAGCGACCCACCGACAGGCGGAGTCCTCGGAAGAGGACGGGAAAGGCGAACGATGACGGGGCTTCCGGAGTGCCTCGAAGAGGCAGAGGAGTGGCGGGACCGACTTCGGGACCGAGACCCGAATCGTCCGTCGAAAGCCCCGCAGACCTAGACTTCCATGGCTTAGACACCTTACCTACCGATAACTTCTTCTTGCGCTCCCGCAAGGCTTTTGACATGAGCGACTGGCAGTTGACAGTCATCCGTGTCATGGGCCTCCCCGAGGCACCAGAGGCAGGCGTTGTGCGAGTCCGTAACCGACATCTTGGACCCACAGTCCCCGCACAAGCCCGGACACGGTGTGGAAGACGAGGTAGACATCTTCACGAAGAAAGATGTCACAATACGAAACAAGTTCGAAGAACCGAGAAAGAACAGGAACTCCAAAGAGTCGAGGCGCGCCGAGATCTCCGAAGCGAACACGTTCGTGGTAAAAACTTAACTGAGGCTACGGGCGTCGAGTGTCCTACTTATAACATCCAGTGACGTCGGCCGTCGGAGTAGGTCCTCGAGGGTGGCGTATCGACGTCATTGACGCAGGAGCCGAAGATTTTCCGAAGCAGCACAGCTGTTGTCATTACTGTCATAGATATGGAATACGTCGGAGGACTCAATCCCCTCGAATCAATGTTATTGGTATGTGTTCTTTGGTTTTAGCATCTGAAGTAGTTTGCATGTGGGCTTGCGCCATATGCATAGTGGTACGTTTAAAGTTGGTGCAGCGGTTTAGGTGGGTATTGCTGGTCATTTTAGATTCGTAGAGGGAGGAGAGTCCAGCTCGAAGCCTAGTATTTCTGTTCAGTGTAGGACACGGGGCATATTTAATTTGACCCATGGTTATGAAGATTATTTGTATGAGCAGCAGTAGTAAGGAGAACGTCAAGGTTTTGCTCACATACATACTGAGGCAGTTGGTACAGGCTGGATCAAGTAAGCTGAAGCTAATACCTGGTTGGCATAGGCTAAGTTCAGAGCAGGTATGGTAGGCTGCGATGGTCTGTGTTCAACCTAGGCACATCTGGCTAATTTCGGCCTGGGCACAGTAGTCTGCAATGGGCTAGATTCAGTATCGGTGGGGTAGGCTGAATTCGACGTGGGCACAGTGGGCTAGATTCAGCAACCTACGCACAGTAAGTTAGGTTTAACATAGGCACAGTAGGCTAAATTCAACAACATGAGCACAGTAGGCTAAGTTTAACATAGGCATAGTGGTCTGCAATGGACTAGATTCAGCATAGGCAGAGTAGGCCAAGATCAGTATGGGCTCAGTGTGATAAGTGCAATGTAAGCAGAGGGGACACACGTGTGTGTGTGTGTGACCAACACTAAAGCAGTAATTAAAGAGTGCATAACCGCTCATAGCAGGGCCGCCAAGTATAGCGTGAGGGGCACCTTCATGGGAATATAATCACAAAGCATGGCACAATAACATTTGAGGTTGCAGTCTTATAGTTACAGTACATTGCAAAGTGGGCTAGTTCAACTGATAAGGCATGAGGCACAATACATTGCAAGATGGTCTAGTTCAGCGAATAGCTAGTTGCACAGTACAGTGCAGAGTCGGCTAGATCAAGTACTAGTGTTGTTAAAGCTAAGGCTACAGCTTTGAAGGGCTAGGACAAGATTTGGCAGCTAGGCACGACACAGCATACTGGTGCAAGTAATGTAGTTAAAAGTAAGTCAAATGACAACCAAGGGCGTAGTCGTATGCCAAGTGCTGAGACACAGCACCAATCAGTGCAAGCGATAAGGGATAGAAGTCCAAAGGAGCTGAATGTAGGTGCCAAAAATGGGCACAGTCAGTTGATATTGACAAAGTTGGAAGGTTTTCGCGGGACAAAGATCAGACGCAGGGGGTTGAGTACAATCTGTATTGACCTTGACAAAAGGACCAGTGTCTGGGGACAAAGGAGGCTATATGAATAGAGTAGATTGCGGGGGGTGTACTCATACCTGTGGAGAAATGTTCCACGTACCTTTAGGGCAACGTGGTACCTGGGACAGTCCGGTTGCAGGTCGTAGAGACAGCGTAGTGTAGGTAACATAGGCAGGACACAGACCTGCACGGACAGGCACGGACAGGCATTGTGTGCCTTAAGAGTGCCTTAGGGAGGAGCCGGCTCGTGCCTTCCGGTGCCGCGGCCCTGCAAATGAAGAAAGGAGCTCGCCAATAGGGCGTGAGCAGGTTGCTAAGCAACCTATAAAGAAAAACAGTTGGCAGACATTTTAGAGGTTTCCTCATGGGTAATGACAGCGAATACACGGATCATCTGTTGTGTAGGCGGTCGGATCCTGCAAGAAGGGTGACTGGGTTTCATGGGCCGATGGGTGCAGCAGGGCGAAGTGAGGACACACTGCTTGAGGTGGTCGGGTAGGCTTACTCTTGTCACAGAGTCCGCGTCAAAGTGGAGACCCTCAGTAGGGGTCGAGGATGGGCTAACATCTGAACTAAAGACCTTTGATGAAGCCGTAGGTTTACAAGTTTACTATTGTTATATTGAGGAGTCTGGATATTTTGGAATCCTCTGAAATTATGGCAGCTATTGAGAATCATTTCAACGGTCCAATAGTCCTTTAAGAGCATTTAGGGAGGGGGGGGGGGGTTATCATTTCGGTGTCTGGAGAATCTATTTCGAGCAAACTTTCATCCATTATTTGAAGAGTTCGCTAAAGAGCTAGAAAGAAGGCAGCAGCAGGTTATTTCTTGGATGGGGCAAATAGCTGCAATGAAGATTAACCTCATTCTTCGATTCATTTACACCTGTATGGATCTCATAATCTAAATGTCCTTGAATAAACTAAATAAGCTACAGCAAAAGATGTATACATTCATCTGGGCTGACCACAGGCTGCGAGGTTCAGTGAAAGGAAGTGTTCAATTAGAGCGTCTGGGAGTCCCATGACTTCGGAGGTACTTCTGGGAAGCTCATATTGCCCTTGTTCTTTACTTGGATGACTCAGGGGCAAGGCTCACTTGGTGGAAATTGAGTAATTGGCATTCCATTGGGACCCCTACCATTTGTGAACTCTGGAGACAACTCTGGACAAACCTTTACTCCATTCAAGAAAAACCTCTATTTTATTAGAGCAAAGTGACAAAGTTATGGGATGTGCAAGGAAGACAGCTTTTTTTGTTGGCAGTTTTGGGTATTCTCACATTTTCTCCAGGGATGAACGTATAAGCCTGTGCCCCTTCAGAAGAGGGACTTTTGTTGGGAGAAGGGGGAGGGGGCGAGCAGTTGGGGGTTGGCTGGATGTGGAGGGGGGAGTGCTGGTTAGCCAATTTAATGGATGGTGGCATTCCACAGGGGTAGGCTTTCTGGTTATAACAACTACTAGATAGGGTTGGCCCACATTAAAAACAACCAAATGTATAAAACCGATGTGCTTACAAAATCTGTTCAAGGAAGTAAGTGACACCTACTAGGGCACACAAGATGGTCTTGCCAAAAGCCAAATTATGCAGGATTAACTGGAGAGTTTGGTGAACTGGTGCGTATGTGGTGGAAGTGTTCCAGGTGGCAAACAGTGGAAAGAGGCTATTGCAAAAATCAAAACGGATCAAGGGTATTGTGGAGGGTCAGAAGGACGCACACTCTTTGAAGGACATTTTATCTTTTCTTTAACAAAGAAATAAGAATAAGGTCCATCTTTCCTTATCGCTGTGGGGAGTTCCCTACCTACTTTGCAAACTAAAGGTGCATGTCAGTCATCTCTGAATGTCCAAAAAGAACAAGTCCACCATCCAAGAAACTAATACCATCTGACAAAACCACTTATAGAAACGAAAATAAGGGCAGGAGAAAGACTCCCTTCTCTTGCTTGGTTCTTTCCGCACTGGTTATCTTAAGAACTTCTTAATTTATCATTTTTAAATAGTCTTTGGCGACTATTCATATCAGGTTGTGTACGTCTTTCCCAGTGCTCCAGATAAGATTTTGAGGTGAGAGTATTTTATGCATGCTTTTTCAAATTAGAGAGTAAATGCAATTTCAAGAGAGTAAAAATGAGTTTTCTCCTCTGCAAGAGAGTAAAACGTATCCAACACAAACACAGCTGTGGTGTGCCCCCCGTCCCCCCCTGTCCCCTCCCCCCCGTTCCCCCCCCCCCCCCCGTGCCCCCCCCCCCCCCAAGTAGAGTGACCAGGCATCCCGGAATTGGGCCATCTGCCCCACAAGCTCGTTTTCATTATTGTTTTGAGAAGGGAATAGTTTACCTGTAACTCCATTTCTCCAGCATTGGTATCTTTCATGGATTCACCTGCTTAGAATATTCTCAACATAGTGTTGGCAGGCCTAATGAAACCACCCTTTGAGCCTATGGCCACGTCGGACATGAAATTCATATCGTGGAAGTTAGCATTCTTGCTATCACATCAGCTAGGAGAATCTCGGAACTGCAAGCGTTGGTCGTAGACCCGCCATACCCAAGATTCTTTAAAGACAAGGTGGTCCTAGCAACTAATCCTACGTTCGTCCCAAAAGTTCCTACAGTGTATCACAAACACTCGTCCATTATTCTCCCTACTTTCTTCGCGACCCCATCATCGGCAGCAGAAAAAGCTCTGCATACCTTGGACGTTAAGAGGGCCCTGAAATTTTACCAACATCGTACACAGGAACTCGGGTCTACTCGACAACTGTTCATCGCATATGGCCCGTCGACAAGAGGGAAAGCAATCTCTAAGCAAGGATTGGCTCGATGGGTCTCATCGACGATTGCGTTTTGCCACTCAAGGCCGGAAGGCCGCTGCAAGGGCACCCTAGATCAACGTCCTCCTCAGCAGCATTATGGGCAGGAATTCCGCTAACGGACATATGCCAGGCTGCGGCATGGTCAGTGCCCCACACATTTACCCGCCACTACTGCCTTGCCAGGCAGCATGCGGACAAGGTGCAGATGGGAAGAGCAGTGCTGCGCCATCTGTTTCAATAAGGTAAGCTCCACACTGTGGAGAGTTTTGTTTTTCTACCTTTTGGTGACCGTATGCTTTATGGGGGTACGGTTATATGAGTAAACTTATTTCTGGTGTACTTATGCATTGTGTATTGTGGTGAGGGTATATGACATTACATTCTCACCGCCGTTTTCAGGTGTTACTGCTATACAATCAATTCTAAGCATGTGAATCCATGAAAGATCCAATGCTGGAGAAGGGAATAGTTTCTTACCTGTAACTCCATTTCTCCAGCATTGGTATCTTTCATGGATTCGCATGCGCCCGCCAGCCTCCCCGGAATGCAATGTATTTGCTTGATAAGTTTAACCCTTCCTACTTTGGAGGGGCCGAAATCTGAAAGGGAGCCGCGGGGGCGGGCCTCTTATATTGGGACGGCCTACGGAGCGTGCGTAGGCGGGTCCTAAAAGGACGTAGATAGGACACAAAAGTGTTGGAAGTTTTCCTATAGGAAAAGGCTATATATGTGTACCGAGGGGTCCCAGTCTGACGACGGGGAATATTCTAAGCATGTGAATCCATGAAAGATCCAATGCTGGAGAAATTGTATCACTAGAGGAAGTTTGAAATGCGATGGTTCCTCCGCAGTGCGCTTGAAAATAGAAAGCGCTGCGAGATAGCCTTTTACAGTGCCAACTTGAAGGCCTGAGTTTGCCAAGTAGAGTAGAAACGATAACACTCTTGGTGTACCACATGAAAAAGGGTCGATATTCTCTTCCCTACACCAGCTGCAAAATTTGTTCCAACGGCAGCGGTATATAGACTTTGTGGCTGGCCTTCTGGCCGAAAGCAACACCTCCATGACGTCATCAGGGAGATCCCAATCCTTGTACCTCACCCTTTCAGAAGCCAAGCGTGAAGGTTAAGGGTTCTGGTGTCTGGTTGGAGAACCTGACCTCCCTTCTGCGAGAGAAGATTCTCTGAGTGGAAGACGGATTGGAGGACAGATGGACATATCTAGAAGGTCCGGGTACCATGTTCTCCTGGCCCAATCCGGGGCAATTATGATCATGGTTTTCCAGAATCTTCTCAACCTCCTGATCATTTGAGGAATAACAGGGACTGGTGGGAACGCGTAAAGGAGTGGAAACTCCCAGTCCGCTACGAACGCGTCCCCTAGAGCTCCTCTCGGGGGAAATTCCCTTGAACAGAACAGATCGCACTTCCTGTTGGTGCTTGTGGCGAACAGATCCACCTGAGGGGTTCCCCAAAGGGCAAGATCTCTTGAAGGACTTCCTGAGCTAGCTCCCACTCTTGGGAGACTGTGCTCTGCCTGCTCAGAGCGTCCGCTGTCAAGTTCTTCTCTCCGGCTAGGTGGACTGCCGATGGAGAGATTCCTTCTTGGATTGCCCAAAACCAGAGCTCTGCACAGTGGCAGTGATCCTACACCTCCTCTTTTGTTGAGGTAGTGCATGGCCACCGTGTTGTCCGTCATTATCAGGACATTTCTCCCCTGTACTGATGGCAGGAAAGCTTTCAGCGCTAGTCTGATCGCTCTCAGCTCCAATAGGTTGATGTGTAGTCTGGACTCCGATGGAGACCAACGACCGCCGATTGTCAAGTCGTTGGCATGGGCTCCCCACACCGTGAGTAAGGCGTCTGTGACTACTGTTATCTCCGGCCATGGTTGCCAAAACAGTTCTCCTTTCAAGATGTTCTCTGGATAGGCCCACCATTGAAGGTCGCGGGCTACCCTGTCCGGAATCCGGAGGAGATCTGTAATTCTCCCTGAGAATTGCGACCACTGACTTCTCAGTGCCCACTGAAGAGATCTCATTCTCAGGCGAGCCTCTGGCACAAGGAAGATGCAGGATGCCATGAGGCCCAGCAACCTCAAAAAGTCGAAGGATGGGAGACGTTGGGCATTTTGAAATTTGGCGACCATCTGTAGAATATCTTGAGCCCTCACCTCTGGTGGCGAGGCTTTTCCCAGGGAAGTGTCCAGGATCGCTCCAATGAACTGGAGTCTCTGTGATGGTATCATCTGTGACTTCTTTAAATTGACGGAGAAGCCCAGTTTGTGAAGGAAGTGGCCGACAATCTAGCTGGGCCTGGGCTTGTTTCGAAGATACAGCCCTGATCAGCCAATCGTCCAGGTAGGGGTAGACGTGGATCCCTTCCCTCAGACTCGCCGCCACTACCGACATCAGCTTGGTGAAGACCCTCGGGGCGGAGGTCAGCCCAAATGGCAGAACTCGAAATTGATAATGAGAGTCGCCAATTGCGAACCTCAGGTATTTCCTGTGTTTGAGATGGATTGGCACATGGAAATAAGCATCCTGAAGGTCCAGAGATACCAGCCAGTCCTGGAGCTGGAGGGCCTGAAGGATCTGAGAGAGAGTTACCATCTTGAACTTGTCCTTCCTGAGGAACTTGTTCAATTCTTGTAAGTCCAGGATGGGTCTCAGTCCTCCGTCCTTCTTTGGTATGAGAAAGTAGGGGGGGGGGCAGGGGGAGTACCAGCCCTTGTTCCTGTCCGCTACAGGTACCGGTTCTATGGCACCTTTCTCTAGCAGGTCTATAATTTCCTGCAAGAGGAGCGGATCTGGAACTTTTAGAGAGCTGTTCCCCGGTGGATGACTGAGGGATGTGTAGAAAGGGTAGGCAGTAACACTGGGCAACTATCTCCAATGCCCAATCATCTGACGTTATAGCCTGCCATTCCGTCAGATGGTGAGTTAACCTGCCCCCTACAGGTGTATTGTGTGGAAAGGCCTCAGAGTGGTTTGGGGCGGCTGATACAGATGCCGAAGGTAAAGAGGCACCTGCTGCTGCTGCGGCCTTAGTACCTTTGACCCGTCCACCTCGGGTGGATCTCCTTTGGCCTCTTTGAGCCGGCTGTACTCTGCCTTTCCCGAATGCGGAATAATAGCGAAAGGACTTTTCTCTCCCAGAGGTTCCTGAGGGGCGAAAAGGAGTATGGCGGATAGCAGCTCCTAAAGATTTTGCTGCTGCTTTAGAAGTCTGCAACTTTTCCAGACTGTCATCACCCTTTTTCCCGAATAGTGAAGAGCCGTCAAAGGGCATATTCAAATGTCTGGCATGTACATCTGGAGCAAAGCCAGACTTTCGCAACCACGCATGCCTGCGGATTGTTGTACTTGCCGCCATGGCCCTGCTGATACCGTCAGCGGAATCGATGCCAGTTTGAAGTGATTCGCACATGGCATCTTTGCCATCTTTAATAATGTTAAGGAAGGCTTCCTTTTCCTCTCCTTCGGGTATGCAGTCAGCCGCTGATGAAGCACACTCCCACAGTGTGACACTGAACCTGGCGAGCGTACAGGTGGCGTTGATGGTTTTCAACGCCATACTACAAGCAGAGAAGACTTTCTTCGCCATAGAATCGTACCTAGTCATCTCTATCCTGTGGGACAGTAGGGTAAGCGGTCCTACTGCTAGATGAAGTTGCCGCTTGAACCACCAGGCTCTCTGGAGTCGGGTGTTTTGATAAGTATTCAGGGTCAGCAGCCGCTACCCTATACTTGGCTGACAATTTTTTATTGACCGCAGGGATAACTTCAGGAGTTTCCCAATTAGATGTAATTTTCCTTTGGAAGGCTGCATGGAAGGGGACCACAGGGTCCTCCTGTGGACCTTTGTCTAATATGTCTGTTAGGTCATCCTGTTGAAACAGGCAAAGGCGCAGACCAACCCATAAATTCAATAATTCTTGCCATAAGGCTTCTATAGGGTGTTTCGGCATGTTCCCCTGGGTCTGGCTTAACAAATTCCACTTCTGGGGAAGTGTCCAGCCCACTTGCCTCATTTAGGGACTCCTGTAGGTCGTTTTCCTCAGAGGTGAAATCCTCTGAAATAGGCAGTCTGGTCATCTGTAACCCACATGTTTCCTGGTCAGAATCTTCCCCCTCTTCATAAATTGAAGATAGTCCAGGGTATTCCGACCTCTGAAATGGTGTAAAACCCATCTCTAAGGCTGAAGCAGCCAAACTCATCATTATTGGGCGAGAAAACGTTGATGTCGTCGACGCCGATGTGACAGGCTTCGAAGGCGCCGAGAACGGCGTCGGAAAAACTGGAAGGGGTCTCGAAGAACTCGAGAGGATCGGGATCCTACTCGAGGACATTGACGACGGTCTCGGCGTCGCGCCGGAGGCCCTTGAAATCACTGTTGGCTGTGGAGTAGCCTTGGTCTTCTCTTTCATCGGCGTCGATGTCGGCGTCGATGTCGGCGTCGAGTCGATCGACCGATGCGTCGAGGAACCCTTCGACAACGACGTCGATGGTGCCGATCCATGCGAAGGAATCTTCGACGACTGCGAAGATGGTGCCTTCTTACCCGATGGCTCGAGGCGCTCTCGCGTGGAATGTTTCGCCGGGTGCTGCGACTCACGGCGTTTTGATTTTTTGGGTTTTTCACCCGGGGTATCACCCTCAGCTGTCTTCGAGGGGGTCGAGGCCGCTTTCTCAAAGACGCTGAACATTTTCTTTATGAATTCCTCCCACTCAGCCTGAGAGCTGTGTTTTGTGGGACAGGAGACCCTTTCTGGGGAAACAGAAGACGACGAGGAAGGGGATCTTCGACGTCTCTTTTTTGAATGTCTTGATCTCGATGAATGGTGGGAGCTACTTCGAGATCTAGAATGGTAATGTTGGACGGCGAGGAGACAAATGCCTCGACTCAGCCGAAGAAACCTTCGAGGAGGTTTTGACAGACTTACCTCTCTCGAGCTTCCCCTTGCGCTCCTTCAAAGCTTCCGCCGTCATGCAGTCCTCACACTCCGAACAATGGTGCTCGGCTCCCAAGCAGATCCTGTGTGGATCCGTTGACATTTTTTTACCGCAGTTTCGACATTTCTTGAAGCCGAATCGCGGCGTTGTCGGTTCCGATGAAGATGCCATCGAGAACGAGTAGGTATTTATTCGAGTAGATCTAGATCATCCTTACTGAACTGAGCAACGACGTTCCGAGGCCCCACGAAGCGCGGAAAAACAGAACTGAGCAACGGACGCAGCGCGTGGCTATTCATGGGCATGTGACGTCGGCGCCGATACGGTGGCCGTCGAGGGACATCGACTCGGCGGACGTCGACGCGCAGTGCCCTCTACAGAAAAAATTTCCAAGGCCAGCAAGCTGGAAACGTATTATCAAAGATAAGGAATACGTCGGAGGACACAATCCCTTCGAAACAAGCATATACACAGTTGGTGAGGTCAACGTGATCTCACCTATACTTAAAACAGTAGCAATACTGAAACAAATAAAAAGTACTAATTCAGGTCCCTCAAGTGATCCAACTTGTGCTGACAATTGCACTATACTAATGGTACTCAAACACCAAAATGTATCCTTCCTAAATATGGCAGCATAGGGTTAATCTGGACCCAACTGGTAAGCGCACTTGTTAAGATATACCATAACACAATAGACCCCTAATGCGCCACACATAATGAACACACCTTAATACCAGATCTCTGTTACAGTTTAATCAATTGTATAAATCATCCAGAAAATTACACCTTGTAAACCAATAATTTTCGTATCGCTAAAACCTCCCATTTTGAAAGTTAAATAGAAACTGCAAATTTGATACATCTACACAATACACAAAATAAATGCGCAGTTGTGCAAATTTGATATATCTATACAATACACAATGGGTCTTAGGCCACAAGTCGACGACATGCTGAGCCGTAAACTGCAACTTCGGACAGCAACCGATGCACTGGAGATGCCTTAGATGAAGCTGGTCAGCCCACAGGATGGTTACAGGACACTTTCCCCAGGCTGCTAGTGGCAGGTTTCTAGTAGAGAGGTCCGAAAGGTTTGTCTCACCAGCCCAGGGGTCAAACCACCAACGAAGCTGGTCTTCTTAGGTTGTTGTAAGAGGCAGGGCTTCACAGAGACTTGGCCGAAGGCAACGTTGGTAGTATTCAGCGTAATGCTCCTCTTCTTCAGAGTGTTGGCTATAGTCGATGATCTGGGGAATTGCTGCAGGACTTGTCCTTTTAGCCCAAATGTGGACTGTGGCTTCCCCGCCAAACAATTGTAAGGTAAGCACCATTCAAACTGCAAAATCGGTGCACTTATGGACAGACTTGTCCCCACAGCTGTCCAGCAACAGACAAACCCTGGCTGGAATGTGATTGGGGCAAGACCGTCCCAACCCCATATCCAGCCAGAATGCACACACCTCCACTTTTCCCAGGAACTCCAAGCTGGAGCCTGCAAAGGTGTATGCAACATATGGTGTTTAGATGACTAAGGGATAAGATTGCCAAATGACAGGACGGAAAACCTATATCATGGCCATTGTGAGCAGATGATATTCAAAATGGCAGTATTCGGTAAAGCATAAACATGCACGCAAGAAACATACCCCCACCCTCAAAAAAAGAAAACAGTAGAAAAGTATCCACTGTCACTATACAAACCTGGACACAACAAAAAAGTAACTAAAGTATTACAAAAGAAAAGTACTCCTGTAGCACTTCACTGTAAGGTGAGGTGTACTACAGTAAAACAAAGTAATCTCGCAAAAGCGACAGTGTTCCCCTGCAATGATAACCATAAGGCCTGACGAGTGCCCCAAAAGGGGAGTTGAGCAAGCGAAGTGGAGCTGAATATTTTCCTCATCTCAAAATATCGGGACAGAGTACAATCCACAGCAAAAAGCTGGGGGTTTCATGGATGTCATTGGAAGGAAAGTTGCAAAAAGAAACATGTTTCCCAACATCCTACAAGGAGTATTTTTGGGGTCTGATTTTTTTCCCCCCTTTCCTCCTTATGGAGCATACGTAGTATCTGTATCTGTGGTGGTTGCCTAGGTTAGTAAGGTTGCACTGCAATGAATTCCCCCCAACCCTAATCTCCAAGTCCCGATTTTGTCCCTTTCCTGCCCATTAATGCAAGAGCCACGAATACACGATTGGCCCACAATGAGAAGGTGACTCATTTCTACAACCTATTTAGATACTGCAGATGAAGATTTTGTAAAACGAGGAAAAAGCAAATCCCACAGAGTGGCGACAAGCACAAGAAACTGGCATATCCTACCAATCGTAGATGGTGATTTGAAAAACTGCTCCAATTAATATGCAAAGTCCCAAAGAAAGGAACACACTGCATCAAAGAGTAGCTGGCTGGTTTGGAATTGCACCTGATCTTGTTATTTTACCTGACCAACAGTGGCAGCCGCGGAAAAAAGGCAAGCCCGAACACCCAAAAAATAAAATCTCTTTTCCACGCAGCATAAAGGTAAGACAGCACAAACATGTAATAAACAACGCATCGGCAGCAACATTCAACAACTCTCCCCAACTTACAAAGTGTAACTTGCTTCCTAAAAATAAAAAAAGCATTTTTTATAAATGAATGCTAGCATAACTGAGCTTTTACAACAATGCACTTGATCTGCATGCCAGAGTAGCAGACTGCCGCCATCTTATGTAGCACGCAACTAGGTTACCAGACTTGTAAAACACTGGTTACCTTTTAGCCGGAAAATCCTAGGAGAGGTGGCACATTGGGAAAAGTTACATCCTTAGTGAGGACTTCGTAGAAAAAGAAAAAAAAAAAAAAGGGGGGGGGGGAGGGGGGGTGAGCCATATAGGATCAATCAAAAAGATCAAGGGGCTCATGCGACAGCAATAGCTCAGGACGATAACCCTAAAATGCTTTTCATCGAATATGATGGGTCATCGTCATTAACTAAACAAAAAAGCACCGATTCCTTTACTTTACAGACAACCCTGTCACACTATTTTTTTTATAGCAAAGGCGGTACAAGGCGCACTTCTCTAGATCCAATTCAAATTCCTCATCTTTTTCCTAGGTCCTGCCTCATACACTCCACACTGCTTACTTTGGTGGCAGCTCCTGTGCAAATTGATGGTAACAAAAAATCAACATTTGGTAAATCAAAAACATTTACCGCACAAGCAGCTAAACCTTTCCTCTCATCGTCCAACTGCATTACACTAGCTAAAGCTCTAATACTGTCCAAGTTGGATTATTGTAATGCCCTATATGTAGGCTGCAACAAATATATCACCAATAAAATCCAAATCCTTCAAAACAACGCTCTAAGAGCTGCCCTGAGCATCCCTAAAAAAGCACATATCTCGCATACTAGAAGATCTGTCAACTGGCTATCAACCAAAGACAAAATCTTCCTTAAATCGGTCTCCCTGACGCATAAGTGCCTCCACCAGGCAGCTCCTCAATATTTAATAACTAGATTTTCCAGACCGATCTCCTCCCGCCCATCTAGAAAGGTCAACGCCAATATCCTCCTTGTGCCCAAATTCAAACACATGATGTCTGGGGGTGGGGGGGTGACAGTTTCCCCGTCAAAGCAGCCCTATGTTGGAACTCACAACCTCCACCACTTAGGGAGGACCTCACTTACTTACAATTTAGAGCTAAGATTATCCACTGGCTTAAGGAACACGATACTTAATATCTCGCTAGGTTGTGCTTCACCATAACCCCTGTGAATTGTACATACTAATGTCTATTTTTGCCTATTAGAGGATACATGCTAGAATATTTGTATATACTGTACATCTTGTGTGATACTTGATTGATTGTCCATTATTGTCCAGGTGCCACCAGCAATGTAACCTCTGCTGGAACACACCTCCTGCTGCTATGTAACTAAGCTTCACAAAACGCTTGATACTTTTGCGCCTTGCTACCCTTTGGGTTAGGTGCGCACTATAAATAAACAATACAATACAATGCGTGGCCAATTCAAAAGATTTAGTGCAAGGAACAGGGCCAGGTTTATATCAATTAAAATAAATATATACTTACATCTAGTACATACTCCTGAATAATGGCATGCATGATAATGGCGACCAACATGTAGAAAAAAACCGTGGCCACATCTTTTACACCATAGTGATAGAGGTTAATGGATTCACCCAATTCTGTAAAGCAAAAAGAAAAAAAGGACCACAAATTAAAGCAAAGCATGGAGGAATGCAATTTAAACATTTATTGACAAATACAATAGGCTTGGCTTTTGCACCTTTTGTTTGTTTATTTCTTATAACATTTATGAAACACCTTTAACCAAGGCATTGTACAAATGTACTTCAACGTTAAAATCATGAACCAATGAAATAAAAGTCATGGCAATCAAAAGTCAAGAAAAAGCACAGAGTGAAAACAGAGCCATTTCTTAAAAAGTGGCAAATTAAAACCGGAATGAATTTCCAGAGGAAGGGAATTCCAAATTGTAGGCATTAATAAATTAATGTAACAAAACAGATGGGGGACGAGGAAGAGAGAACTGGGAAGCAGAATGAAGAAACCTTTGGAGGAAGATACAGAGAAACCAAGGAACAAATAGCTAGGAGCCAATATGTGAATACACTTGAATGCTTAAACCAGACAAGGAAAAAAAAAAAAAAAAAACCACACTTTAATACCAGGCAAAGAAAATTAAACTCATCTAGATTTAAAAACGGAAGCCAACTCAATTTGATCATGTACGGTGAAATATTAGGGGCATATAGAAGTTCAAACAATGACCTAGCAGCAGAACGAATAACAGAACGAAGAGGAAAAAGGGCAAAGCAAGGAAGGCCAATGTACAGAGAAGAGCAATAGTTAAGATGAGAACACAGTAGTTTGTAATAGTAATTTCGTAGAGGCAAAGTTCAAAGATGTTCTTGATTTTAAAAAGATGAAAGCGAAAAGATACAACTCCAAGAGATACGAGTCTGTAAAGTAAATGAAGAGTCAAAAATAAAGTTGAGTTTACGAGAACAAAGACCTACTAGTGAATATAGCAGAGGAAAAGAAATAAAAGACGATAAAATGCTAGAAGACACAGGAAAGAAAACTTATTTTCTTGGAATTAAGGCATACGAAATGTGAAAACATACAAGATTTAACAGCCAGAAGACAATCAGGAAGAAGTTGATCAACAGTGTCGTCAAAAGAACAAAAGAAAAGATTTGAGTCATCTGTGTAAAAATGTATATGTAAGCTATTATCAGAAATGAAAGAAGCCAAAGGGGAAGTGTAGAGAGTGAAAAGAACCAACATAACAGAACCCTGCAGAACTCTATAGGAAAGAGGATTGGAACATGAACCCTTCCAAGATGCTACAATGAGAAGAAAACTACTGAAGAGTCATGCCAGAATTACCCAGTGAAGATGGACTAAAAAGCAACGGTGGATTCTGCACTGAGATCTAACAGAACCAATATTGAAGACCGTTTCAAATGGTGGCCATGGAGGATGGAATTTGAAACCCAAAGAAAGGCAGTTTTCGTCAAATGGCCTGGGTGAAAAACAGATTGAGACGGAACCGAAGTAGATGATGCAAGCTCAAATAGGAAATAAATTGACAGTTGTCAGAGTGCACGCTCCGCGCCGACTGTTAGCAACATAACAGCATTTGGGCTTGCTGTGGCAGCTAGGTGCACGGAGGAACTACACTACCCAACACGCAGCAAGGAACATCGCATCAATCAGCTGACCCGGCAATGACGCTCCGACGGCCAGACAACGGGACCCTCGCTCTGCAACAAGTATGTGATCCCCTTCTAGTTGGAGGTTCTGTGCTGGAATACTTTAGTCTGACAGCCTTCCAATGTGTTTTCCTTGCTCCTTCCTTCCCCACTTTCAGTGACTTTTGCTCACTCTTCCCCTACCGTTGTTTCTCTCCCTCTTCCCCAACTCTCTTCTTGCCTCAACGCAATGATTACTAGAGTTGCGCTACCCTTACTGGATTGATTCGTATTGTGGACTTGGTACCTTGCTTTCGATGTTCTTTGTTTTTCCTTTTTGGGGATTTTTCTATTCTTGGGTGTTCTGATCGTTGGATTGTTGGTCTTCTGTAACGTCTGCTTTTCCTTAGCTAAGCCCATGTTTTCGGAGGTGTAGGTCCGTCGCTTTTGCCAATTTTGTTGTGCCTATTTTCACCATGCAGAATTTTTGACCTATGGACTCAGTCCTGAGAGGCATCATGTCATCATTTAGGTTTGTCGCAACTTATAATACACTAGGTAGGTGAGTCTCTCTTTAGTCTTAATTGTTGACTAACCTACTCTAGTTTGCCCTTCTAAATTATGTCTCCTTCTACAGCCTGGGGGTCCTCACGCTTTGATAATAGGTTTCCTTCCGCCTTTTAATTTCCCTTTTGGGCACTCTGTTCGCTTTGAGAGCTCTTTGAAGGAGGAGAGGGCAATCCTCGTAGATGTCCCCAATATGTACCAAGTCTGCCATGCCAACCAGTTCTGACCAGAGTGAACAATGCATTTGTAAAGCCTAGCTAAGTAAGGCAAAAGAGATATGGGGTGGAAATGAACTAACTCAGTATTATCCAGAGAAGGTTATTTAATAATGGGATAACAGTAGCCACTTTAAAGGAATCAGAAAAAATCCCAGATGGTTAAAGGATATTGTTAAGAGTAGTTCAGAGTGAAGAAAATCAAGATAAAAAAGATTTAATAAAAAAAAGCAGGAAGTGGCTCAGAAGTAGGATTATCACAAACAGTAGCAAGTAAGATGTCGCAGATGCCGCAGAGGAGTTGGAATGATCCAAGGAAGATCTACTAGCAGTCATCAGAATCAAATGTTAAACGAAGCATTAGGTAGAGGTGGTGATGAGTTAATAGTGGAAAATAAAAACCTAGGAGAACACCACTGACTAAATAAGAAATAGAAAACAATTAGCTTTAAATTGACTAAGAGGGGGAAATAAAAGCGCTATGGGAAGAATAGACTTGAAACTTTGCCTCAGTCTAGTGTTTTAACCATTTCCATTCTGATCTATGAAGAAGGGTCCCGCTGATGTTTAAAGGAGTTGGACAGCCACACACATGGTGGGGAACCCTTCATAGTAAAAGCTGATAGTGGCTAGAGAATCAAAAGATGACAGGCGAGTGAAAATCATTAATAGAATCTGCGCTCAGGGGCGTGGCCTGGCAAGCAGTGAAGAAACATGGCCGCCTGACAGCTGCCTGCGACTATGGGGATAAAATACGTTTATTGCCCCAGCTGCGGAACCATGATCGCCTCTTCGACTGCAGTGGCAGGTGGGGGAATATCCTGAGACGCCCCGGGAGGGCTCCGATCTAGCTCGGTGGCCAGGACAAGCTGTGGTGAGCAGCGTGCTCTGGGCCACCTGCTGAGTGGAGCTGGAGACGTGGCATGGATGCTCTGCCCCAATGTCTTGGCTGGCTGCAGCAGAGGGTGCTGTGCCTCACTGCGATGTGTGCAACAACCGCTGAGATCGGCGTGGGGCTGAAGGGGACAAGTCAGCCTCCTGAGCTGAGTCCCTGGCGGCTGCCTCAGCCTCCTGTCGCCCATTTCCTGTACGCTCTGGAGCTGCCCACTCCCCCCCCCCGGGGAGTACCCGTTACCAAGCAGCCCGACACCCAGTTTTCCCCAGTATCAAAACAGAGCAGCTAACGGGAGGGTGCTGCCCTGCTGTTCCCCCTGGACACGTGAATGTTTGGACCGATTGGTCCCGCTGGCTGTAACAAACCTAAATATTGTCTAGGGGCTACTACAACGCTAGGTGCGCCGGACCTGGGCTGAACCTGGTTGAGGTTGCTGCTGGTGTTGGGTGGCTTCTCACACAACCACAGGGAGAGGCTTTTACTGTGCAGCATCATTTAACCGGGCTGTGCTGGAGTGGTCAGGTGAGAGATGGGGCCCAGCTTCTGAGTGCCTGCGCAATTCACTACACAAGCCCTGGAGGAGATTGTATTAAAAGGAAACAGAAATCGGGTCCAGGATTCCCACTTAGAGGATTACTAAACCTGGCGATTTTTCCAACACTGCAAGCCTCACTCTGAAGGTCGAATTGGGTTT
The DNA here is from genome assembly GCF_040938575.1 of Ambystoma mexicanum. NCBI lineage: Eukaryota > Metazoa > Chordata > Amphibia > Caudata > Ambystomatidae > Ambystoma > Ambystoma mexicanum. Next base: position 707,669,336 of record NC_090933.1, read on the forward strand.
GTAGATCAACATCATGGTTAAGGCGGGGAAGGCACACAGCCGGCAATATCGCCTCCTTGCTGCACATCCAGAAATGAGGAAAAAAAGCACTCACAACTGTGGCCCAAGTTCAAGACACTGCAGCAGCAGCTTTCGAAGATCAAGCTGGAGAGCCAGGGAAGTCTGACTGAGATATTGAGCAAGTTAGCCTCTATGGATAAAAGACTTGGTGAATCCAGGCAACGCATCCAAGAGGTTGACACTGCCCTATGCCAACAGTCCTACAAGGTCAGTGAGTGGGCTTTGCGTATAGAAGCTCTAGGGGACAAAGTTAACCTCCTCAATGCAAAACATGAAGATTTAGAGAATCGATCATGCCGTAATAGCCACAATAAGAGGCTGGCACACCCAAGATGACCCTCTGTGATAACCTCACAGACCTGGACTGACCCAGTTGCCTCCTACTGGCAGTCTGGGTCGTGCCGGCCTGAATAACCATCTCAGCCGCTGGGCTCTCATTACTATGTTAGGCCTATTTAAGGGCAATTATGGTTTACACTACATGTTCATTGACCCGTTTATCCCTGTCGCAGGATACCCCGAAGTTATCGCTTGGTGATATAGTGACCCGTTACTTATTTACATTGAAGTTAATTTAGATGTTTGGCTTTCATGGGTTGGGGATGTGGGGTGAGGGTTTATATGCTTGGATTCAACTATTCTCCTCTTCCGCGACCTACATTCCTCTTGAAATAGACAATGAAATAGTGCTGCAATTTTAGTTGCCTGCGAGCAGTGCAATATTTTATTGCTATGGTTTTAAAACATATTTGCTCACCTCCAATTTTAGTAAGAGACTAAGAATATATAGCATTGAGATCCATTCATTCTTTGCAGGTGCAATTCAACGTGTTTCAAACGCACAAGGATCACTACATGTTCTAACATGGAAATTCAATTCACAAAAAATTGTCAGATCTTCTATAGAAATTCTCTAAATTTGCTAATACAAAGTTATGGGAAATCTCACTAGAACATAAGATAACGAACACAGATTTGCCAACACATGTTTCGACCCGTTGGGTCCTCGTCAGGGCATACTTAAACAATGCAACGCTTGAGTTTAGTTAATGTACTGTCCATATAATCACTAGAACACATGAGTCATATGATAATCAGCCAAGAATGACGACGTCAATTAGGGGAGAGGTGGAAAAAACAACTATTAAAATGTTGCAAAATCTCCAATAAAAATCAATTTGTTCAATCTTGAAATATGCAATAGTATTTCATGGATGGTATAACTACATGAAAACTGGTCTGAATGACCCTAGTTTACTTAGAATGCACAAATAATCATCATAGTAATTGAAAAACAACATCAGATGGTTACACAAGGGAGCCTACGTGTAACTAAAGACATAGCGAAACACCACATTATGTGGAGCCATTTCATAAAAAAAGAATAATGATTAAAGGAGATGGTAAGTAGGTTACCTGTCTCACTATCTCACTGATCGTGATGCATACTATTTTCATCTGGTGCAATCCTTAAGATACCAGCAATATAGTTGCTTACGGTTTGCTACCTCGAGCTGGGCGTTTCCTCTGTTGGATAAGATGGCACTGTTTAGTTTTGTAAAGGTGCCACCGTGTTATGCCATCTGATACGTACAACAGCACTTGTTTGTATCTAATAGATTCATTCTGTTTATAAGGACTAGGTCAATAATCAGCGTCGACAAACATCTTACCTATTTTAAAGCGATACCGTGGTGACCATGTTTGCAAGTTAATAGTCAGACCATTATTTACTTGTCCCACTAAATTGCGGCGTTATTGTCAAAGGCACCGCCTTTGGTAGTCTGTCTGAGAATGTGCGCAATGCTTCATAGCTGCAACAAAGTTAAAAAATGTTGTTCTATTTTCCATAGTTAGTGAGCAGGATATTTCACTTTGATATATACGCTTCAAGTTACTAGAAGAGATACTGCACGCTACGCTTACCTGAGAATGGTAGTCAAAGTAAATGGAAGTCTACACGTAAGTGGGATGGTCCCGTCACTGCTTCGTAGCAGCAACAAAGTTAAGAGATATTGTTCTATTTGCCATAGCTAGTGAGCGGAAGATTTCACGCTTAACATACGTTCCAAATTATCTGAGAGGGAATGTTTCACGCTGCGCTTACCTGAAAGTGTTCAATAAAGTAATTGAAAATCTGTGTGTAAATGCGATAATCCTGCCACTGCTCCGGCAAAGCCAGGACTGTGCTTTGAGCCCTTAATTTATACGTTTAGATAAAGTCATGTGATCAATCACCGGACCTTGTTTTAACGCAACTAGTAAATGATTGCCTGAAAACAGTACAGGTTGAATGTGTTAAATATGTGTTTAATTGATTCCACTAACGTGCTTCAACAAATGAGTAATTTAGTCCTACTGGCAACATTTACTCTGTTTGATATTAAACATTATTTATTCCGATGACAGCATCTCGTTCCATCATTCGCTTTAAATTTGAGATAAATTAAGTTCACGCTGAGTCCTTAAGTCGAACGGTGCTTTTGAAACAGACCTAGGAGGGATAATACATACTTAATATGAGCCCTCCTGATCTTTTGTTTGTTGGCTGAATACATAATAGATGCTTAATGCCATATACACAATACAATTGTGACATCCGATGATGGATAGTCACTTATACCGGAGGCTCTACCTTGCTCCCCACCTACTGTTGATTAAAAAGTAGTGGTGTACTGGTATTACTGACTTGTGTATTAACTCTTGCGTTTAGTGTGGCATTAGTTGCGCACATCAGATTAGGTACCACCTTACCACTTACAACCTCTTGGACAACAGAATATGCTGATCTAATGTCACATTGCATGAATATGTACATCTCCTAGTTTCATTCCATTATCCTTAGTGTCTGATTTTTGTATCCATATGTTACATAGATTAGTGCACTTCACCACGCATATAGACAAGCAGTTTCCCGATATCACGTCCTTGGTTAAAGAAAGACATTTAACTCATGCTCCTGGTTCAGTCCAAGTTTTAAACATCCAACTTTACAAATAGTGTGGGCTTCTAACTGCCATAAGTGTAGATGGCGGTCTTGCTTGCTGTAGTCCCACGAAGCATCTATCTTTACTATTGTCCTGTCGGTGTTGTCTTTGCCAATGAACAGCCAGAGAAAGTTTGGGATCTTGATTGATCAGATTTGCCAAGTGTTCACAGATTCCAACTCCGATATCCCTGATGGTGCTACCTATATATACGTTTTTACATACACACAATTCCATACACCACAAAATTAGTTTTACAATTAATGAAGTCTGTTATTTCTACCTGTAGTCCTCCATGGCAGGAAAAAATCTTTGTAGGTGATGAGGCAAACTTGCAGAAATTACAATTACCACATTTGTGGACTCCTTTGCTTGGGCTACTAAGCCAGGTTATCTGCTTGTTGGGTTCAGATATCAAGGAAGAGGGACTTAGTTTTGTTCGAAGTGTTGGTAATTTAGTATAAATTATGTTTGGGCTGTCAGAAATATATAGTGAAATATCCCTATCCAATTTCAAAATATACCAATGTTTCTTGAGCATGTTATAAATTTGACTGCTGTCACTAGAATATTTGGTAATAAAGTTGACCAATTCTGGATATGTACTTTTTGTAATAATCTCCTTGTTCAATAGTGATTCACGATCTGAATAATGATTGTGCTTCTTGCTTGGTAATGGTTTTGGCAGGATACCTCTTTTCCTTGAATCTGTCGCCAATTAGCTCACATTCTAAGTTAAAAGCCACATTTGTGCTACAATTTCAGCGCGCTCGGAAGAACTCTCCTCTAGGTATGTTGTTCATGACAACTTGATGCATGTAGTATGGCATTCACCACTGTGCGTTTCCTCTGTGTGGTGGTTTGAAGTCTATTTTGCTCAATGGATATGTTGAAGTCCAAAAGCACCATGTGCGAGTCATGAATCTGGCCCGTAAATTCGATCCCAAAGTTATGATTGAGATGTTGTAGGAAGAGCTCAAATCTCTCTGGCGATCCGTTCCATATTAACACGTCATCTATGTAACATTTCCACATATGTATTTCTCCCAAGATATATATTCTTAGTCTCTTACCAAAATTGGAGGTGAGCAAATAGGTTTTGAAACCATAGAAATAAAATATTGCACTGTTCGCAGGCAACTAAAATTGCAGCACTATTTCATGGTCTACTTCAAGAGGAGTGTAGAGCATGGAAGAGGAGAATAGTTGAATCATTTTACTCTGTTAAGGTGGGTTGGGGTATCCCACCATTTCTACCTGTACCGTAGCCCACACTAAGCTATTTTATACAGACCCTTTTTCCAACGTACATCTTGAGCTTGTAATTAGGGGAGGCCTTCAGCGCACCGTTAACTAGGTACCCCATCTACACTTTATATTTTTTGAGGGATAACATGTGGGAAGGAGGGAAGACTGCATATTACGAATTCAGAAAGGGAACTGAGGGAATTGACAGTTCTAAAGCATTGATATGCAACGCTTATGGCTTGCGCTGAGGACACCAACTCAGATTCACACACAGATGCTTTTCGCCTGGGTTCTTTGACTCTAGTGAAGTTAAGAAGAGGAGTATTGCAATTCTATTTGACAGAACCCCCCCCCCCCCTTATGTGGGTTTGGTAATATTACAGGACCCTAATGGGAGATACCTAGAAGGGTCAAAGGGATAGTCATGGGGAAGACCTTCACATTAATCTCATTATATGCCCCTAATGAAGGAAAAGACCTAGTTGACTTGCTGAGTCGACTCCAGACCTTTGCAGAAGGATCAATATAGGATGGTGAGTGGGGGGGGGGGGGGAGGGGAGGGGGGAGAATGGGACTTTAATCTGGCCCCAGAACTGATAAAACACTGCCTGCTACATGAGGCGACTTTAGAAACTCGCTGGTTTTCACGAAAATCCTTTGAGACATGAACCTGGTAGACATATGGGCAATACGCAACTACACTCACCATTCCCATGTTCATAGAGGGTTCCACGAACTGACACTGTCGTGGCTTCCTCCTCCTTGGCCCCTTCAATTATTGAAGCCACCATACACGCAAGAGCGCTTTGGACCATGCCCTAGTCTCACTATCCCTGTCAGTCTCAGGCTTAAGAGCCCCTAGTCGTAACCCTGGACACTGTATAACCCCATATTTAAAGATGCAGTGATAAACCAGGAAATCAAAGCTACAATCATCACATTTTGAAAACAACCACAAAGATGATATTGCGCCAAACAGTTTGGGACGCAATGAAGGCTGTGATCATGGGGGAGCTGTTGAAGCTAACCTCTACCTACTCAAAAGCTAGAACTCGCTTCAGGGAGGATCTAGAGGTGGAGGTTCGCATAAGGGAAACTGCACATAAACCTTCTGGGTCCCTCAGAACAAGATGCCAATTAAAAACAGCCAGAGCCAAGTTTGAGGTGCACCTTTGCCTTGTGGGCGCTTGAAAACAAATTTACTTGTTGTATAAGCGCCTTACAAATGCACAATAAATAAATCTTGCAGAAAGATCATCACAGGCCTTATTAACGGTCACACAATACTATTGCACCAGAGGCAACCAGGCTAACACAATTTTAGTTCGCAAATTAGCTAACCAGAACACGCAACAATATCATAGCCTTACAAGATGAGGGCTACCTATATTTTGCAGAAGATCGCAAACTGGCCTAGGTTCACAAATACTATGTTGCATCCACTGCTCCGTCAGATGTGGAGGCGGTGAGTGACTACCTGCGTCCAAGTCAAATTTCCATCCATCCCTCCCACCAGCAATGGTTCTGCAACTGGAACAACCAATGCAAGAGGCGAAAGTTGTGGCGGCCATCAAAACACTCCAACAACTCCCGGACCAGATGGGTTCACCTCATAATTTTATAAAAACCTATTATGATGTCCTCACTGTTAGGGAGAATTCTCACAAATGTTCTAATTCCCCTTCACCTTAGAGACCCCCAGCAACTTTGCTGGATTTTGAGGACTTGATTTTGTTTACCTGGAGAGAGTGTGACCCTTTTCTCCCACTCTCCTATGTATTTTGATGTGTTTTACTCTTGTGTTCTTTGATTACGGAGTTTTTAGACAACTCCATAGGCATCTTTTCAAGTGTGTCACACAGCACCCTCAGTGCAGTGGCACAGGGAAGCCTTTTAGGATTTCCCAAGGTTGAAATACCTTATCTGGGATAAACTACTGTTTCCCAGAGAAAGTAAAGTGAAATTGACTTTACTAGTTTTTTTCAAATTCCTAGACCCAGCACATCCTCTCTTACAACAGAGTGCTGGAGGGGTTACCTAGTATCCCCTGTGTCTAGATACTCATGTAGCTGTCAAATGCTACCCTTTCCTATCGAAATGGCTGGTGGCAGTGGTTTTACAACGAACCATGCTTTTTCCCTGCCCCCAAACACCGGTAGCATTACATCGCGGGAGCCATGTTTTTCAAGACGGCGTCCGAGCCCCCTTTTCACCATTTCTTTGTGGAAAGGTCCTTCTAGAGTTTTGCTCTGCATGCCAATCCAGGTTTGGTCCCTTTGTTTCATCGCCTTTGGCAGCCTTCAGGACTGAAGACACCGCTTCAGGCGCCAGAGTGTTGGGGTGGGCAGGAAGTGAGGAGGTGCCCAAAACTCCCTGTGCTTAGTCTCCTAGGAGACCCAAATGCACTCTGGCGTGATTGGTTGGCTGACTGGCAAGGACAGCCACCCTGCTGGGTGAGTGGCAGCTAGGCTGGAATGAATGGGAGGAAACTGGATAAAAGGCGAGTCTCTTGGCTTGGAAGGCAGAGTCGACCACTGGAACGAAAGAACCGAAGAGCTTGAAGACGGCTGCTGCAACTCCTGGACAGTTGGTTTGCCCGGTGAAGCCCTGCTACAGGTCCGAATTGCTAAGTTCATCTCGACAGAGTAGCCCTGCAAGGTCGACTGGTCCCATCAACTGAAAGGGAGAAATCAACTCTTAAGCCACCTGGATACCATTCTCAGAGCTGGTTGTATTTTCCTCAGAGTGCAGCAGGAAACCGAATAGCCAGGTAGAGGGACACCAGTTTGTGTGCTTGTCTACAGCTAACGGAATTGAAGATTTGACAAGTGGCAGCTTTGACCAGTCCCAGTCCCAGTGCAGGAGTCCCCGACGTCCTCCCTCTTGTCCCCACGACGGAGGCTCCGGAACAGCGAGATCGGCAGGAACAGAAGTCTTCAGCTGCATCTTTTTCGTCATTGTAAGGTACTGTGAAAACCCGACCGAGAGAACTTACCTCTCACTGCGAAAGTGCTTGGAACTTTGGCAACTTGCAGTCCTAGTCAGTTTGTGACCCAACATATGAATCTTTCTTTTACGAACTACTTCTGAGAACTTTGGCAAAGACTTTTCCATTTAACTACCAGAACTGCTTGATCCTATACAAGACTTTAGCCCATTGACTTTGGCTTAGCCTATTGCATTGAGTCAGCTACTCTGGTGAACTCAATTTGCACTGTACAAGAGTAACTAATATTCTTTTTATTAACCTATGTCTTTTTGCTCCTCCTTTTAAGTAGTTTAAATGCCTCAGACCCGTACTGTGTAAAGTATATTTTTGTGTGATATAGACTGCCTCCTTCTAGTGAATGTTTTAGAACTGTGTTGAATGGGATATATTAGTCACCGTAATCGTATTTCTGATGCTTGTATCTGCTTAGATTCACATGCTGTGCATAGGCTGACATCTAGTGGAAGCTGCGGAGTATTACAGTTTGTTTTTCAAAACTCAAAAAGGGCGTCGACACAGGGCGTGCCAGTAATACTATCCCTAGTGTGACGTCCACTGTACCCATGATCCCTCATGCGTCTAGGACCCTCAGATTGTATTTTTTCTGACATGAGGTAGCATGAGGAGTTGCGCGAGTACAGATAATCCAAGCAGATAGATAGAAAGGTAAGACTACAAGCATCCATGTGCCTTCTCTCAGAGGGGAGGAGGGGTGGGTCGCATGTGAATCTAAGCAGATACAAGCATCAGAAATACGATTACGGTGAGTAATGTATCCCTTCTGAGGCTTGTGGAATCTGCTTAGATCACATGCTGTGCCTAGATTAGTGAGCAGTACCTGAAGGAGGTGGGATGTGAGAAGGGTCATGAGCAAATAAAGGTCTTGGAACCGCTTGTCCCACTTGTGTATCTGTCTTGCTGAGTAAAAGTGTGAATAGAGCTCCAAGTAGCTGCTTTACAAATGGTGTCAAGGGGTACATTTGCAATGAAAGCCAGAGTGGCCCCAATGCCTCTTGTAGAGTGGGCCCTAGGCGTGAAAGGCAGAGTCTTTTCAGAAAGTGAGTAGCACAGCTGGATACAGTTAATAATCCACTTAGAGATGGCACCTTTAGAGACGCGATCCCCTCTCTGCCTGTAGCTACGGAGACAAACAGCTGATCCGTTTTCCTTAGCGGTCTGGTCTTGTTTACATATTAGAGGACCGCCCTACGCATATCTAGTGTGTGTAGTTTCACCTCAGCCGAGCTTTGTGGGTCTTGGAAGAAAGCCGGAAGCTCGATCGACTGGTTCACGTGGAATTTTGAAATAAACTTAGGTGAGAACCTAGGGTGTGTGCATAAAACCAGTTTATCTTTATGGATAGTAAAGAAGGGATCTTGCACTGAAAGAGCCTGAATTTCACTGCCTCTTATAGATGTAATTGCTACTAAGAAGGCCGTTTTGTAAGTCAGGTGTTTGAGACTGCTTTTGTGCATGGGCTTGAATGGGAGGCCCATGAGCTTAGATAGCACCACGTTAAGGTCCCATCCTGGTGGTGGGTTTGAAATAGGAGGGTGAAGTCCCTTTACTCCTTCCATTAAGGCTTTAACTACTGGTACTTTCCACCACAACACCTTGTTATGGGAAGTGGTGTATGCCGACGGGGCTGCCAGGTGTACCTTCAGTGAGTTAAAAACCAGTCCTGCGTCCAGCAGGTGGCGCATGTATGTAACAATAGTGGAAGGAGTGCAATCAACTGGGTTGATTTGTTTATTCTGGCATCAGATAACGAATCTCTTCCATTTGTCAAAGTAGTTCCTTGTGTTAGGTTTCCTAGATTCCTTTAGGATGTCTATACACCTCTGTGGTAAATTGAGATGTCCGAACTTTGACCTCAGGAGCCATGCTGCCAGGTTCATTGAGTTGGGTTGAGGATGCACTGTTTGACCTTGGTGCTGGGACAGTAGGTTGTACCAGCCCGGAAGTTTGATGGGTTCGCACACCGCCAATCTGCGTAAGTGTGGGAACCACGGTTGTCTTGCCCACATGGGAGCAACTAGGACGAGCGTCATCGATTCTCCGTTCATCTTGTTGACCACCTTCCTGATTAGAGGAGTTGGTGGAAAAACGTACGCAAACATCCCTGACCAGTTCATCCACAGGGCGTTCCCCTGGGAGTCTGGTTGGGGGAACCTGGATGCAAATTGTGGGCATTGTCTGTTTTCGCTTGTGGCGAATAGGTCTATAGTGGGGAAACCCCACTGAGAGAAGATATCTTCTACGACTTCTGTGTAGACACCATTCGTGTTCCTCTGGGAGGGGGTCTCTGCGCAGAGCATCCGCTAGGGAATTGAGGTCCCATGGAACATGTTGCGATGACAGGAAGATGTTCCGTCTGAGTGCCCATATCCAGATTTTCTGGGCAAGCTTGGACAGATTTGGCGATCGAGTCCCTTTTTGCTTGTTCAGGTAGAACATGGCTGTAGTGCTGTCCGTCCGGATTTGCACTGACAGATTTAACCGGTAGGGCTCGAACGCTTGAAGTGCTCTGAATACTGCCAGAAGCTCTAACAGGTTGATATGATTCTTGGCCACTGAGTGCGACCAGAGACCCTGAGCTGTGTGGTGGAGATGGTGAGCTCCCCACCCAGTCAGGTATGCATCGGTTGTGACTACCGCCTGTATCTCGGGATCGTAAAAGGGTTTCCCCCTGGAAAGATTCTCTCTTGTCCACCAGTGAAGGCTTTGTACAAGTGTTGGCGAAACGACCACTAGATCGTCCAACTGACCACTTGCCTGAGACCACTGTTTCGCCAACCATTCCTGCATGGGACGCATGCGCAGGCGCACGTGAGGGACCAGGTAAATACAGGACGCCATCATGCCCAGCAAACGCATTGCTTTGCGTACCGTTATCTGGTGACCGGACTGATATTGCGGAATTTGCAGCAGTATATTCCGAATTCTTTCTCGGAAGGAAAGGTCAACCCCTCTTGAGTGTCTAGGATAGCTCCTAGGAACTGTTTGGATGTGCTTGCCACCAGACTTGACGTTTTCTCATTTATTGAGAAGCCCAATTCGAAGAGGAAGTCGATAGTCCTTTGAATGTTTGCTCTGCAAATTACTGGGATCTCCCCCGTGATGAGCCAGTCATCCAGGTAAGGGTACACTGGGATTGCTTCCCTGCGTAGGTGTGCTGCCGCCACCGCCAGTACCTTGGTGAATACCCTTGGAGCCGAAGCTATCCCGAAGGGCAGTACCTTGAACTGGTAGTGCCGACTGTCCACCTTGAAGCACAAGTACTTTCTGTGCGCTGGGAACATGGAAATATGAAAATAGGCATCTTTCATGTCCAATGTTGCCATGTAATCCCCTTTTTTAGGAGGCTGGATTACCTCCTGGAGAGTAGTCATGCGAAACTTTTGGGGCTTGACATACTTGTTTGCAGGCCGTAAGTCCAATACTGGGCGCATTGTCAAATCTTTTTTTGTCACAAGGAAGAAAGTTGAATAAATACCCTTGTTTACCTGGTGTCCCGGGACGAGTTCTATCGCGTCCTTTGCTAGCAGATTGACGATCTCCTCGTGGAGGATCTTCTGGTGGTCCAAGGAATGTATTTTTTGTCGTGGAGGATGGTTTCTGGGACGCTCCAACAGTTCTATGCAGTACCCTGCAGATACTGTGGACAGCACCCATCTGTCTGATGTGATCCCTTCCCAAGCTTGGGTGAAGTTGGAAATGCATGCCCCTACTGGGGTTGCGTGAGAAGGGAGCCTGAACGGAGCGTCACTGTTTTGGTGGAGGCGTGCCACCTCCTCTACTGGGGCTGCCTCTACCTTTTCCGCGTCCTCTTTTATTACCCCTGCCGTAACCCTGGGTAGACTGTTGGTTATCATTGCTCCACGGTGTACCCTGCCCCTGGGAATAGTTAGATCCTCTCTGGGAATGTTGGCCGCATGGCCGACGAAAATTGCCATTCCCTCTGTGATTAGGGGTTTTATTGGTTAGTTGGCCTAGGGATTTGAGTGTTTCATACTCGTCCTTGCCATTTTTCAGTGCGTCCTCGACCGCCTTACCACACAGATCCGGCTCCACCGGTTTATCTAACAATGATGCTTGGGTTTCAGCTTTGAATCCAGACTGCCTTAACCAAGCGTGTCTCTTGATAACAGTTCCTTCTGCTATCAATCTGCCGGCGTTATCCACGGCATCAAAGGTTGCCTTTAAAATGCAACCGGAAACGGCTCTTCCCTCTGCCGAAACTCATGCCAACTGGCTCTTTAAGGGTTCTGGGGCGGAGTCTATGAGTGCCGCAACTTCTTCCCACTGATGGCAGTTGTAGCTGGCCAACAGGGTGGTGGAGTTGGCAATCCTTGCCTGGTAGGCGGAAGTGGAGGCTACTTTCCTGCCCAAACCATACAGTTTCTTGCTCTCCTTGTCCGGAGGAGCTTCGACGATGACCAGGGTGTTCCAGCCCTCTTACGGGTGTTTGTAACAACCAGGGAGTCCGGCTTCAGATGCCCCCTTATATACAGTGGGTCTGATTGGGCTGCCCTGAAAAGTTTCTCAATCCTGGGGTTCAATGCTCTGGTGAGGTTAGGATTTATGAGTGAAGGGTCTATTCTCCTCTGAATAGACTTCAGGATAGGGATGGCCTGAGCAACAGGTCTCCTTTCTCTCACTAACTCGTTCGGCGAAGTCCCTCTCCTCTTGAGCACCCTGGGTGTCAATGTGGAAATGTTCAGCTGCTCGAGACAGAACTTCATTCAGGAGAGGTTGGTTGTCGACAGGGGAGTCTGTAACCGGGGGTTCCTGCTCTACCGGGGAATCTACTCTGTAGGTTTCTGGGTCGTCCTCATCCTCTTCTTGGTCCTCATCATCCCCATAGTAGCCCTTACCAGTTTGCTCTTCCAACATACCCAAATCTGGATCCTCACAAAAGGATGTCTCTCCTTGATACCGAGAGTGGGCTGTACATAGAAGGGGTCTGAAGACCGTGTTGGTGTTTCAAACCGGGACTTTTTACTTGGAGGTATAGGATCCTTAGAGCCTGAGGGTGCTGACCCGTCAGGAGTATAAGAGAGAAAGTGTTCAGGGTTTTTTGCGTAAAAATCTGCCAATGACGACATCCTTGACATGACCCTGTCTATGTCATCAGTAGACCATTCTCTAGATCTGGGGATGACTCTTTCTGGAAGTTTCTCTGACTTATCCTGACTAGACTTGGTGGTCTGAGTAGGGGTCTTTGTGATCGCAGAAGACTTGGACTTGTCTGTCTGTTTATGAGGAGTGGAGTGTCTTAAAGGTGTGGAAGTAGGCAGAGGCTGCTTCCTTTGTTGTTTTTCCCCCTCCCCGTGAGTGGAATGGATCCTACAAGGGAAATCTGTCACGCTCACCTGATTCCCACGGAGGCGCAGGTCTGGCTTCGAGTGCTGATGCTTCTTCAGTGGTGAAGCGCAGGACTCTGAAGATGGACTGGAAGGGCCCCTCTACTCTGGTCTTTTCTGGCTCGCAGGAATATTCCCCTGTGCGTGAAAAGGGAGTATTACCTACTGATGGAATAATGCTCAAGCCTCCCACTCCCTTCCAGCCCTCCACGATACCCTTCCACGATTCCCCGTGAAGTCTCACCTTAGGGTCTGGAAGGATGAGTTCTCCATCCTGCTTCCGATGCAGGGGCGCGTTGAAACCCAGTTATTTCACTGGATTGAGGTTTGATGGGAGTTCAAAATAAGCTTGACTATTCAGGTGAGGCGCTGTAAGAGTTCTGTTGCAAGTTCAAACTTAATAATAATGTTCATTGTCTTATTGCAGCAAGCGCTAATGCTTATGTCTTTTTTCCCCTTAGGGGCCGGGGTTCGGAATGCCAGAGATATGGCGCCGACCCGAAGTGAAACGTGCAGTTCCAGTAAATGACAGGTAAGTTCTGGATGAGCGTTCAGGTAATGTCTTTGCATTCGCTCATTCAATGTCCTTGTCTTTTTTTCCCCATAGGGGCCGGGGTCCGGAATGCCAGGAAGCAGCAGGACCCGAAATGAAATGGGAATAACCCAACAGGTAAGTCTTAGAAGGAAACTGAGCCTTTCCTATTCCCTTCCTTCTCTCACCTTGTTTTCTTGTCTTTTTCTCTCTAGGCTCTGAGAAGTGGGTGCGGATCCGGATGATCGCTGCTGAAGATGGAGGCGCCCAGGAAAGGTGAGTGAAATGCAGCGCTGCAGCGATCGAAGCGAAATGCTTTTAAAATGATGTCTTCCCTTTCAGGATCGTCGGTGTGATGTCTCCGTGATGCAGCTTTAGCTGGTAAGGTCTTTTTTCTCCAACCAATTCTCTTTTATCTCCCTTTGCAGGCGACCCAGGATGCTGACAGGCGTGGCTGAAGTCCAGATGCAGGAGCTGACATGGTGAGCGTCCAGCTGCGAGGAGCAGAACAACGCGAAGCATGAGTTGCTAATCAGACGTGGTTTAAATAGCTTTGGAAGAAGTTCCAGGTATGTATCCTTCCCCAACCACACCCAGGTGGAAAGTAGTCCCACAGGTAAAGTAGTTCCATTGAGGCCTCAAGAGGGCCTGGATGTAGCAGCATGGTCTGCATCAGGTAAGTGCACATTAAAACACTTGAACACATCTCTAGCTTTATGAGCCTGGCGCCTAAGGCGCCAGGACAGGGGTCTACCATGAGCCTGGCGCCTAAGGCGCCAGGACTGTGTCCAAAGGGCCCCAGCTTGGGCCCGGTGGCACTTCCGTGGGGGGAATGATGTCTGCCTCTGGGGTTGCTGGGTCGGACCTGGCTCCTTGGAGGTAGGCATCATGACAAAATCGTTCATCTGTGACCATATCATATCCCTGAAGCAAAGAGAAAGGAGGTACAAATGGAAATTGATGAAATATTCAGACTAGACATCATCGAACCCTCCGAGACCCTGGTGTTCCCCAATTGTCTTGGTACCCAAACCAGACTGTTCCATCAGGTTTTGCATGGACTTTCGCCAGCTCAATTCTATCTCTACTTACCAAGCTTACCCCATGCCCCGCATAGATGAACTGGTGGAACGATTAGGGCCTACACTTTTTTTGAGTAGCATAGACTTTATCAAATGGTATTGGCCGATTCCCCCTCCTGAAAGAAGACCGGCCTAAAAGGGCCTTCTCCAGTCCGCAGGGACTATACCAGTTCATGGTCCTTCCTTTCGAACTACACAGAGCCGCTGCTACTTCCAATCCTTCATGGACAAGATACTGGTACCATACACATCCTACGCTTCTGCCTACCTAGATGACATTGTGTTCAGTCGCACATGGCCCGAACATCTGGAGCACCTCCGTAAACGGGTTGCCACCATGGGAGAAAGTGGTCTACACATTAATCTGGAAAAAAGAAATCCTGCAAACCAACCAAAAATATCTGAGATATACTGTGGGAGGCAGAGAGATCCATCCGCAAGTCGACAAAGGCGAAACTATATTAAGGTTGTGACTACACACCACAAAGAAAGATAAGGGTATTCCTAGGATGGATCCCCTTATTCTCGACCATAGCGGTACCTCTTACGCATGCACTTAAATCCATGCGTTCCGAAGATCTGACTCTGGACACTAAGGCGGTGGACACCTTTTCTAAACTCCATTATCTCCTCACGCCCGGTGATGATCGGACTTTTCTCAACACTTCTTCTTGCAGACGGATGCATCCGGTATGGGGCTGGGAGCTGTCCTCTCCCAGGGGACCGATAAAGAATGGTGGCCAGTGGCCTTCATTAGCCAGAAGCTGCTTCCCCATGAGCTGGATTATTCCACAATATAAAAAGGAGTGTTTGCCAATTAAGTGGGCAGTGGAATCGACGCACCATTACCTGTTGGGACGTCCTTTTACGATCTTCACCGACCATACACCCCTACAATAGCTGTCCGTCCAGAAGTCTCCAATCACCAGGTTTTGCAGTGGTTTTTGACACTTCAACCTTTTACCTTTCAGACTGTACATGGTTCAGCTTCCTTCCGAGGGGCTGGGTCCTTCCGTGGGGGTTTGTGACCGGATACCGCTGGTCCGGGTTGAGGACTATGCCGATGGGAAGGAGGGACAGAGAACTGCTGCTGGAGGGGGGCGAAAACAGAGGCATGAGGACACCAATGGACTGCGGGAGAGCGGTGCGCAGTCCCCTGCACATGTGGAGCCCCAGGTTCTTGGCCCGAGACTGGTCCTGTTAGCCCCCTTGGTCATGAATGGTGGGGAAACCATCCGGGTTGGTCTTGCGTCTAACAGACAGGAAGAACCGACTTATCCCAAGCAGCAGCATACTCCGCGATCAACAATGGCTTCTCTGCCCTGAACAGACAGTCGCGCGACAGGGCACTTGGCCGGTCTAGCGAGGACGACTCAGGAGGCATGGTGCAAAAAGGGGGCGGTGCTAAGAAACGTATACCCCTCAGCCAGGACTAATTGGTTAGGGATATGGGCCGGTACTATAAAGACCGGCTGACTTGTTACTTTGTGTCATTCTGTCTCCGATTGTTGCAGCAGACACACCGACCGGAGGAGGAAGGTTTTGATGGGTCTATTAAGACCCTTGTTCAAGCTGTGTTTGAAAGGAGAAAACATCCTTAACTGGAAAAAGGGATAACCAACCTGAAAAGAAGGACTGATTAAGTGTATTGTGTTTGATGTTGTCCTTTTCAACTTGCTTCCTGAAAATAAAGGACTCATTTCATTTTACCGCACTCCAGCCTCCCGTCTTCTTTACATCTGGCAACCCGCCTTATGACAGTTTTACCGTCGCTCATCCACCAGGATCAAATGGCTTTCATTTCCCGGCGTAGCACATAAGATAATATCAGGAAAACCCTCGACCTAGTGGAAACGGCGTAACTGGTTTACAAGCAGGATTTATAGCCCTGGATGCCCACATGGCCTTTGTCTGGACTGGCATATATTCTCACCCGTTACTGGATTTAAGCGTCATCTCTCTTTACTAAATTCTTAAATGTAATGAAAGCCGTTGACATTGGTAATGCGCCGTCTCTGGTCCGTCTCACAAAATAAAATAATTGGTTAAAAAGAAAAAAAAAAACGAATCTGCGCTCACATTAGCAGCATAATCTACATGCCGTGACGCTGAGGCGATACCACCCAACAGTTACCCCATGGAGGGGAGATGGGATAGAGTTTGGTTGGAGGGAGGGCCAGTCAAAGCAGACCCTAAATTTAAACTTGTGAGATGCACAGTAACTGGAAAGAAAAGTGCGGGCGTGGGTGGGGGAGGGGGGGAGGGATGGGAAGGGTGGGGTAAAGGGAAAAGGGCAGACAAAAATATCAAGAATACATGTATGCAGATGGAGACCGAGAAATGTACTTTATGGTTTTTATTTGGAAGGTGACATGAAATGTGAATGTTTGATTTTTCAAGAAAGTTAAAAAAAACGTAAGAAAAAGAATCATTAAGAATACAGGGAGCAAGAGTGCAGAGGTTTTGACAAAGAAAAGGTACACGAAGAACAACACTGTAAGGAACATCATAAGATAAATTGAAAGAAGACATTAGAAGGTGATCAGCAGAAGGAAAAGCATGAGTCTATATAAAAGACATTGGAGATAAATTAAGAAGTTAAAATTAAGTCCAGAATTCCCCCTTTAGGTCGGAGGTGAAAAAAGTAAAGAAATTGCAGCTAAAGTTGAATAGTAAAGGACAAACAATGCACTTGGGGCATATGAATGTTATAGTACCCAACAACAAATAAGGGAATGAATGGAAAAAAGAAAAACGGGGGGACAGTATCAAACCCATCATAAAAAGCCCCATATGAATAAGAGGGTGGCGGGGGGGCGATAACCAGAATAGCTAGAGCTGAAGGGGCAGAGAAGTAAAATGACCAACAATGGAAGAAAATAAGGGTTGATAGAGTAGGTGAAGCGAGGAGGAAAAATAAAACAATTAAATACACCCGATTCGATGTTTCATGGCAGAACAAGTGTCAGTTGGAAAAGAGCCGGTGGGGAATAAGGAGGCTAATAAAATACTACTCCTTAACTTCCCATTGTGGAGCAACTTTGTTAACACTGGCGACAAGCGGGCACGAACAGGCAGCACCCCAAGTTGCAGCGCTTCCACTGCGTGTTTCATGAGGAAGGGAAGTTCAGCGTTTCACCCAGGCTGTCTGGAGTGGGTGGAGTGCAGTCCGTTACCATGGTGGCAAATATGGTGAGCCGTTCCTGCAATCATTTCAGCAAGGTGTTCCTGTGATTGTTTCAAGAATCCCTGTTTGAGCCATGCGCACCATCAGTGAAGCACAGATTAAGGTAAGGATCGATCATGAAGGACAGGCACCTACCCGCGTGAGGGATAATGCAGTGGGATGCAAGCAGGAGGGAGTTAACTACTGCTTCTTGCAGACGACACTGGATGTGCCGCAATCAGCACTATTGTAAGAGAATCTTTGAAGTCTGCATTTTTAAGACTGCATGTAGAGCGGTTGTCTTGGACAAGGGAAGCACCATCAGAGTATGTGTTCTACAAACCTATGTTTTAAAGTAACAATCTTCTCAAATTGATTTCTGCAAGCTACAAACTGCTGTTTAAGGGAGTGTTACTGACTCATGAAACAGAAGATTTTGGAAGTGGCACAGACCTGTATAAAGCCCTATAGATAAGGGGTGTATCAGCCACTTTTACTCCCTACACATAGGCAAACACTCCTAAAAAATTAAAATGGGGGGTACAAATCCTCCCATAGAAATAGGAAATTGACACAGGTAGGACCCAATACCCCGGCGCACACCCAGACAGCTCCATGGATTATGGTTTGAACGTGTCGGAAAAATAAACTATTACTACGATAAACCAAAGTGCTAAAATGTGCATAAATAACGCAAAGAACTGTTTATCACAAAAACATGACTGTTTTACAGTTAAAAACAGGACTGGTACTCCCTAAAAAAGCATTTTGGGTGTTTGGCCTAGCAAGCCTAGGAACAACATGGCTGCCTGACTGCATCCGCAAGATCGAGCAACACAGGGCTGCATTAAGTAGTTTGACCCTCAATTAAACATCTGACCTGATCGTTAGCAGGAATAGCAGAGCGGCGGCACACGAAATCATAGACTTCAACTCGCGATCTGTGGCAGGCTTTGATGAAGGTGCTGCTGCACGGTCACAACCTCGGGTCGGGGGCCAGCTGCGACGTGGACATGCCGACTGAGCCCCTGGGTAACGCCACGCACCAAATGAGTTATGAGGAGCTTGGTCTTCCCCTCTTCCATGGTCCTATAACCAGGCTGTACAAACCCGGCCATAATGCTGAGGCAAGTTGCCCTGGTGGGACTGCGACTCGCTGTGCTCAGCAACCGGTAACCAGCATTGAACGAGAAGGCAGCGATAATATACAGACCAGCAGTGGCCAGGAGCTTGGAGGATTACCCTGACCCTACAATGCGGTCTCAGACATAGCCGGGGTTTCAGGGCACTGCAGAACTTGGTCTACAGCTATACCACCCACTCAGACTGCAGCATACCTGCTAACACTGGCTTCAGTGTCTAAGCAGGCCTCGATCTAAAACAGGCCAGTTCCTACCAATCGAGAGCGGACTGAAGAGGTATACCCGATCTGACGCAGGAAATAAAAAGTGCATTGAGGATAGGAGCCTCCTACAAAAAAGTATGAATTACCATAACAGTGAGAACCTGGGAGCAATGGGAGGTCAACTGAGGTCCGGCAACCCTTTAGTTGCTGAAGTGGGACCCTCCTCGGCATTGCTGTGGTGAGGCTGCACGGGAGACGCACGTCCCAAAGCCATCCGTGGAGCTCTGCTCCGAGGAGGATTGTACAGTGGCACCCTGGATGGCAGGGCCTTTTTTTTGGGACTAGATCTGGCCTGAGCCGGAGGTGTGGTGGTTCTAGCGGGGAAGCAAGTTTTCCTCTTGGCAGTGGTTTTAGCGTGGCCATTCTTTCTCCCCCACCCTTGGTGTGGGGGCCTCCCACCACTACCTTACTGGGCCAAACTAGCCTATTCTAGAGCACTCCTGGGCTTGCATTGGCCAAGACGGAAACACAATGGTGAAGCCAGGAAAAGGACACAATCTTACCGACATTGCATCCCTTCTGCAGGCTCAGGATAAAAAGTGACCACAGTAGCTCAGATTCATGAAGGCAAAAGACTATGGAAGAGTAAAAATGGGCTACAAAATCAGATCTCCAACATTGGCTATCAGAAATCGAGTCGGAAATCCAGGGAAGTTTGATGAAAATTACCCTCGCTGGATAAACTTACAGATGAATCTGAGCAGTAAATTGAAGAGGCCGAGACGACCTTAAGTGAGCAATCGTGCAAGGTTGGCTAACGGGCCAGGGGTATTGAAGCTTTAGTAGCCAGAGCAAACCTTTAATCTAGACAGGAGGATGCAGAGAACTGCTCATGCCAAAACACTGCGAGCGTTAGGGGCCTCCTGGTACTTAAAGCAGATCCTGACCTCGGGGAATATATTAAGGACCTTTTTCAGTACATCCTTGACTCCCCTGAAAATGAAGATGTGGCGCTGGACCGAACCCACCGGGTACGACCTGCTGGTCTTCCTCAGCAAGGTCTTATTCCAGATGTCCTCAAATGGATCCACTTCTACACACTTAGGGAATGGATGAAAGTGAGGCAATTGGATGAGATACGTTTCAGGGGAGTGACAATCACGTTATATCAGGACCTTGCAGCAGTTACACTGGCCAAACAAATTCTCCGGAATGGCTTTGTGAGAAAGCTCTGTTGCAGATTGGGCTTCCCTATGGCACTTCTGTTGTCATACTCTGACCACAACTGGGTGATAAAATTGGTAAAATGCCTAACAACTTATCGCAAGTGACCTATAAGACCCATGCTGGGACAGACTCGCCAACCTCTTCAGTTAACCGTAGTGTCGCAAGGGTGCGCCCATGGATGAAAGTAGGAAGGAGCGGCAAAGCAAGGAAAACCCTTGTGAGATCAGACTGGTCTGACCTGAGCGAAGTAGTTGAACTGTGCACCAGTTTGAACGGTAAAGGTGATTTTCTGAGCTTCCTAGCAAGTGGTTGACTGTTAAAAATATTACTTAACAAGTAGCACACTGAGCAAAATGTTTAGTTGAGGTTAATAGTTGACGGCCCCCGTGCCCAGATCCCCAGATGGGCTCTGAGATTGCCAGATGTTTCAAATGATGGCATCAATGACAATCTGTTGGTTGGGAATAGGTGGGTTGTTTGGGGTTGGGGAGGGGAGGAAGGACAGTGTTTAGGGAGAAAATTGTGGAGACAGATGGGTCACATTGCTGTTGGACTGTAGGACTCCTCAGTAGATGGACATTCGATGACAGGCCCCCCTGATACCCAGTTGGAAGACTCTTCGAATGTTGACCTGGAACGTCCAAGGTTTGTGTTGGGTAAGATTTTCAGATCAATGATACATCTTCCTGACCTGTGTCAACCCCAGAACCGTTTTGCTTTGACTAGGTAACTAGTTTACCTTGTCCTTAGGTGAAGGGGGCTCTTTTTCCCCTCTCAACTAGTCTTTTACACTTTTCATGGGTGACTTTATGTCTCTCTATAGTGTATGGTTGAAGTTATAGTTTGACAACTTTTGGGCTTAGGCTGGGTTGCCCCTATGGGCTCCCCTGTTAAGTTTTCCTTCATGTACTTGGGTGAACTACAGTTCCCAAGTAGCAAAGGAGGGATTTTCATACCCTTTTCCATTTTATATAGTGAGCCACCACACCCCACCTTATGTGGAGTGCTGAGGGATACAATGTATCCCCTTTCTTACTTACCTGGTTACAATTTGTTACAATTGCCAGTTTCCTTGAGTGGCTGGTGGCAGTTTAATTACTTTAATGGACTTTAGTCGTCATTACTCGCAGGCTGTTAATTCAGCCTTAGTAATGAAAAGCCACAATCAGAATATATGCTTCTCCCTTGGAAGCAAACTCAATACTCAAAATGATAAAGATCATCGTGCTCAAACTTCAGTGGGGTGGCATCCACCGATTTGCAGACAATTGACTTATTTGGTACTCAGGGATGTCTGGAGAGTTCCTGAAGAAGGCGACATAAGACATAATGCGGAGCTCCGAGAGGCATGGAATGCTTTGATAATCAAAAATCACCTACTCTCCATCACAAAAAGCACTGGAATTTCCTCCACACGACACCTAGATCTATTTAATGCTGAAATAGCCTCCTTAAAACGCAAAAAAAAAAACTTCTCTTGGAAATTGCTGAAATTGAACCCCGATTGTTATGTATGTTGTAAAAAGAAAAATCGGTCAAAAATACAGAAACAAGACTAAATGTATAAAATTTAAGATTAAGCTAACCATTATCCGTTGGTTAAAGTATTAATAAATAATGACACTTGTCGGTTATGATCTATCATTTTGGAAAAGGGTGCTGGAGCAGGGGGAGACAACTGAACAACCTGCAGTCAGGGGTCTTGCCATGACATGCGAATTTGGGTGTACACTGAAGGATCGACTATGAGATCAGTTCATGTTGGAATGCAAGATTGGAAAAGTGAGAGTAGCATTGTGGTCAAAGAAAAACCCATGCTTACATGAAGTTCAGTCGCTAAAGAAGTGGAACATACTAGCAAGTGTGAAGCTGGGGGGTGGGGGAGGAGGATCCCACCATAGAAGAGTGAACCATTCAGCTCATCGGAAGTATTCGTGGTTCAAGCAAAGAAGAACAAAATAAGCCATTGGTGAGGAAGAAGACATTTCGCAAAGCTAAGGTGGACGGGACAAAATGTTTTTGGTGCAACAGTTTGTTTCACTTGGTCAACAGTGACAAATGTGAAGGGTTGAAGGCTCTATGCAAGAAACGTGATTGTAAGGATCATTTCACAAATTGTTGCAGGAAAAAAGTAGAATCCATTGACAATTTGGATGAGCTGTGTGAGGAATTAAAAGAATCCACATATATATGATTGATGAAATGATGGCTGTAATAAGGTCAATTCAGGACAGTGATCCAGCTACTGAGAAACCCATGGCGCAGATACATCTTCAAGGAATAACAGTGGAGATGGTCAGACTCCGGTGACAAGTACACCCTCATGCCGCAGAAGATGTTTGACAGGTTACGGAAGGGAAAGGGGTCATTGGAAAAGATGAGGCATAAATCCTGTTGCTTATGGAGGAAAACGCATTGAATGGATAGGATGGTGTTGTGCTTCCATGGAGTTCAAACAAAGCTCAGGGAATGGCGAAATATATATGTGTGGATGAAAGGAAGCTCTCTGCTTGTTCGTTGGTCATCCAGAGAAGAGACTCAACATTAAATACAATCCGAGTGGGACAGAAGCTGCGTATGCGTTTGGAAGTGAACCGGGTTGCAATGTTGGTTTGCTGCAACATCAGGAATGGGACAGGAAGTAGTGAGACAGAATGTTCAGAGACGAGTTGGGATGCCTCCACATTTTTGCACACAAAATAAGTATAAAAGTAGAATGCTGTTCTAGTAGCGCACACGGTGAAGAGCATCCCCATTGCTCTAAGGGGTGAAGTTCAGAACTAATTATTACTCATGGAGAAGCAGGGAGTTCTAGACTTGAGGGCAGTTAATAGCTGTGCAGTGCCCGACAAACATCCTCTTCCCAATATCACAGAAATGCTGGGAACTATTGGCGAAGCGGAGTGGTTTTCCACCTTGGACTTGAAGTCGTACCATTAAATTAAGTTACACCTATCAAAGAACCGGACTGCTTTTATTACGCATTCGGGCCTATTTCAATGTGTGTGCATGCATTTGGTTAAATCTCAGGAGGTGGACATATAAGATTTTCATTGATCAACAAGGAATGATTTGTTTTCAGGGTGATGTACTTGTGTATGGGAAAAACTTAGCGGAACATAACAGGAGACTTTTGAGAGCGTTAAACATCCTTGAGACAGCTGGTATGACACAGAGCAAGGAAAAATGCAAGTTACATAAGGAATCCATACAGTATTTAGGAAATTAAGTTTACAAACGGGGGATTAAGCCTAAAGCAGAGTTGGTAAATAGTATTAGTTGGTTTCAAAGTCCCCACAGAAAGGAACAATTATCAATCCTGGGTATCGCCAAATACTATGCAAAATGTACTCCGGCGTTCGAGAGTAAGACTTTTCACATAAGGTAACTAGCGAAAAAGAGAGTGAACTTGAGTGGGATGGCCTTTGTCAAATGGAGTTGACGGAATTCAAGAAGGCAATAAAACGCCAGTTCTGAGTAATTATAATGCATCCAGGGTGAATGTGGTGACAATGTATGCCAGCAACAAGGGTTTGGGTGCAGTTCTGTCACCAGGGGGGGGGGGGAGGGGGGGGGGAATCAGGATTTCACAGTGGTCTTTGCGGCTAGAGTTTTGAAGCAATCAGGGGTGAACTATTAGACCATTGAGAAGGGAGCTCCTAGCAATCAAATGGGCTGTGGAGAAGTTCAGGCGGCTCTTATGGGGATCAAGGTTTGTGCCAAGACCGGATCACAGACCGTTAAAGGAGATCTTAACTTCCAAAGGGTTAGACAAAGTATTGCTTCGCATAAGGAAATGGATTATAAACTTGGAGAAACGAGGGCGCTAGAGGGCCACCCAAGATGGCCGCTTCTTAGCGAGCTCCCGCACGGCCGTAATAAATCCTGCGAAATCCTGCCGTAATTCGCCCTGATAATCAAGATCCCAGCTGGGAAAGCGCTGGCACATTGCTAATCCGGAACAAAAACGGGGCAGTGAGGACCCAACGCGATTCACCACCTCCAACGCCATCCGGAGACGAGAGAGGCCAATAAACCGCGGGTTGCCGTGCTACGGTCCCGAGCAGAGCGGAGACCCGACTGGCAGACCGTCCCCTCCCCACCTCCGACTAACTCCTAGGAGGTGTGGATCATGAACTCCAGCGGCTGCGGTGCTGAGCCCCCGCCCTCCCCCTCCTCCCCGCCCACGGAGACAGCATTGAGGCCGTGGGCCAGTGAGAGCAGCGGCCCCAGGCGGGCCGTGGATCGAGGCCAAGCAAAACAGAACTCCCCCCCACCCCACCACAACAACCGCAGCAGAGTGAGACAGGAGTCGAGTCGCAGCGGTGCTCTCCTCCCAGAGACCTCCCCTTCCTCTGCGCTCCTCCCGCCTGCAGAGCTGGGCTGGCCGCGGCGCTCTCCTGCTCCCCGCGTGCGAGAGGGAGACACACGTGAAGGTGCTGGGAGCGGTGATCGCAGGCCCCCCCGCAGACCAAAACCATCAAACACCTGCCGCATGAAGACCGAGGGGGCCTGACAACAAACACCCCCTGCAGAGGGGCGCACAGGTACAGCGCAAGCACACTTTACACGGGCATCACGCCCCGCGCTCCTGCACAGTCCCCGCAGCACCCAGCCAACTCGACTCCAAAACCACCTGCGAGCTCCAGCATAAAGTCATGCAGCGCTGTGCTATCCTCCCCCATAACAGGCGCAGCTTAGCGACTCCCTTGGCCCCCAGCCTCCCCCCCTCACGGGGAAAGATCCTCCGAGCCTCTCTCCCACACCAGACAACAGCGTACTCCCTGCCTAGAACTGCACCCCAGGGTCCTGAGCCTCCTTGAAAATAATAGGCCTGCGAGACAAGCCGGACCAACACGCTCCACCTGCCACTGTGCCCCGAAGGGCCACGGCTCATCTAGCAACAACCTTCCAGGCAGTCCTCACCCCATCTCAACATAAAGGCACCGCTGGAGCCCCGATTTTCAGCAGAGACACCCACTGATTACACAGGGTCACCCCCAGTCACCCGTATCCAATGGGTAAAATGGACAGATCCCAAAGGAAGCTAAACTTTGAATCTGGAACGGTCCCCAAGACCCCCAGGCTCCAAGATGATCTGGAACCCTCGATGGCCATGTCACACCAAATCGACGAAGAAGCCTATGCCACCGACATCAAAGCGCTCCTCCTCGATCTGAAAGCTGGCATTGGGAAGCTTAACAATAAAATGGACGGCCTCGGCTCCAAAGTAGATCTCCTACAGCACCGCATGGATGCCCACACCGAAAGCTTGAATGAAGTGGAGCAACGAGTGTCCAATTTAGACGATGTGGCTACAACCCTTACGGCAAAAGTTGCCCAACTAGAAACACAGATGAAAGCAACCATTGCTAAATGCGAGGACCTGGAAGGACAGTCGAGAAGATGCAACATCAGAATTGTCGGGGTACGAGAGCAGACAACGCAACCCAAAATGGAAGACTTCAGCGAGACACTCTGCACCACCCTGTTTGGCAGAGAGGCATTCTCCCACATGTTCGTAGTGGAGAGCGCCCACAGAGTCCCATCGGCCAAACCCGCTCCAGGCGCGCCCTCGAGGCCGATAACCAACCTGCTTAACTAGAGAGATCGCGACACATCCTTCGCTTGGCCAGAGAAAAAGGGGAATCCAACACGACGGAGACAAGATAAACACTCTCCCCCCCCCTGACTTCTCCCCTGCAGTCCAGACACAAAGGAGATCCTTGACATCGGTCAGACAAAGGCTCAAAGAAAATCAAATACCCTACTCCATGATCTTCCCTGCCTGGCTGAGGGTGCAACATGATGGCAGGTCGCACTTTGTCCGGACACCGGAAGAGGCAAACTATTTCCTGCACCGTGCTGGCTGCCGCAGACCGAATCCCAATCAGCCACGCGCACAGAGGGAAAGATCCCACAGAAACCCAACCATTCAAGAGTGAAAACACGAGTCCTGCAAGTACAGAACAGCTTTTATACCGGAAGAACGATAGGAGCTATGTACTCCGAGGGCGTGCAGCCTGGGAGGCCCTTGCACCCCTTGCACAGCACAGTTACCCAAGTTTACGAATCACATGTTCAGGGAAAAGGGGACGACGAGCAAGTTGGGGGTTGCTCGTGAGAAACAGTTGGGACTCTACACAAGTTGGGGGTTAACAAGTTCTACCGAAACCAAGGCTATCTACATGTACAGCACGCAAGACCACCGCACCCCACCCATCACTGTAGTGACAAGTCCTACGACCTTCTCCTCCCAGCAACCAAGTGTAAAAACTCGCTTACACACAGATATAAAGAGACAGCGCCTTCACCGTAGCTACGTGGAATATTAAAGGAGGGAACCAGCCAGCCAAAGTGAGAAAAATAATATATCCGCCGACATAAAATAGATACAGCTCTCATCCAAGAAACTCACCTACGTCCAACGACTGAACACCCATGGGCCAAAGACTGGGGATGTCACTGCTACTTCGCATCATTCTTGTCGTATGCCAGGGGAGTAGCCATCCTTATTAATAAAGCAACTAATTTCAGACTAATTTCAGAGAAAAAAAAAGACACCGAAGGCAGATCACTGCTGTTGCACAGAATAATCGAAGGTGAGGAAGTCATTTTAGTGAACTCATATGGCCCAAATACAGATAGCTCCAGCAACTTCAAATGGGTGATGACCCACTTAAACACGCCCATACGGTCGACAATCATATGGGGGCGGAGACTTCAACACAACACTCAACCCATCCATGGACAAGTCACACAATACGACGTCGGCCCCGTCCAAAGCGAGCCTGCAAATTGTAGAAATCTGCAAAGCCTCCGACCTTGTCCATATCTGGAGAAATAGATACCCGAACACCCAAGACTATACCTTTCACTCCTGGGTGCACAACACCAGTTCAAGAATAGACTACCTTCTTGTGTCCGCCCGCAGCCACCTGCAGTGGGGCGACTGCCACATCTTACCGAGATCTGTCAGACCACTCCATGGTGACCCTAGAATGTAACACGTCACAAACAACCAAAACCAAGCCACGCTGGAGGTTCAAACCCAGAGCACTCCAAGACACTGTCTTCGCAGAAGAACAGAGATAAAGTCCTTCCTAGACACCAACATAGAATCAGTGACCTCCGTCGGGACACTGTGGGAAACACTGAAGTGCTTCACCAGAGGAGTATGCATAACAAAAGAATGCGGAATCCTTAAATTACTGCGAAGAGAACTGAACGCCAGTGAAACCAGGCTCCAAGAACTCGAGAGCTTACTCCGAACCAATGATAACCCGCAGACTCTGGCAGCAATCAAAAAAGAACTGGAGTTGTTCAACACCACAGCAGAAAGAAGTGAAATTCCTAAACCACCACCACAAAATTCGTCAGTACGGTGAGGGACAACAACCCGGGGCACTCCTGCAAGGCTCCTAGCCGCCGACAGGAAACCCACATCGATTGAATCAGTGACAAACCACACGGGCAACACTGTCCGCAACCAACATCGTAGAAGCATTCCACAACTTCTACCAAAGGCTGTATGACTCAAGCTACTCCGCAAACCTGGCCAAACTGACAATACCTAGACACCATCGAACTATACTGGACAGACTTCGAGCTGAGGGAACTGCTGAACGCTCCAATCACCATTGAAGAAATCCAGGAAGTCATCAAGGAACTACCGAATACAAAAGCACCGGGTCCAGATGGCCTGTCCGGAGAAATCTATAAATTCTATGCGGACCTCCTTGCCCCACTACTCCTACAAGTATACGAGGCCCTAACCAACAACCAACTGCCGCCAACACACTACATGGCCAACATAATCCTTTTACATAAACCCGGCAAAGACCCAACAGAATGCGGTTCATACAGACCAATATCACTGATAAATCTGCAATAAAATCTTTGTGAAGATCCTAACTAAAAGACTACTGCCCCTCATGCCCGCCATGGTACTGGCCGACGAAGCCGGCTTCATCCCGGGGAGAAACACATCCTACGGGATAAGAAGAAGGTTCGGAGCGAAAGAAGCCCTCGACCCAGAACGCCAGGCGCTGGCGGTACTATTAGACGCCGAAAAAAGGCCGTCGACTGTCGAATGCCCCTTCCTTTTCATAGTTCTGAAAGGATGGGACTGGGCAAACGCTTCATACAACTGGTCTCACTGCTTTACAAAAAACCAACATCGAACATCACCCTGGGCAGTATCCGTTCGTCTGAAATCCATCTAAGAGGAGGGACCAGACAAGGGTGTCCACTCTCCGCACTTCAGTTTGCCGTAGGGATAGAACCTCTGGCCTCCGACCTGCGCATGCATCATCTCCACAGAGGCCTCACATTCGGGCCACACAAAATGATCATCTCGCTATACGCGGACGACGTGGCCCTGTTTCTCCAGAACGCCGATGAGAACCTGAATCCAGTCATGAGAGCAATAATCCAATTTGGCCATTTCTCGGGACTCAGAATCAACAGCAGCAAATCAGTCATCTTCCCACTTACCGCTGCCACTACCGAATTCGCAGACGACTTTGGCTTCCACTGGCAACAATTGCACGCAACATACCTCGGTATTCATATGTCCAGATTAAAAGACATCATATGGGATAACTACGAAGCCACATTGGACACTATTCAACTCAAAATCGACAGGTGGAAATCCCTACCACTTACCATCTGGGGCAGGGCATCAATAGTGAAGATGATCATCCTACCCAAACTTTTGTACCTCTTCGCCAACATTCCTCTACTTCTGCCACAAGCTCCTACGGCGGATCAAAAGCATGGTCCTCGACCTCATCTGGGCAGGCAAGGTAGCGAGAGTGGCCTATACCACACTAATTCTACCAACGCGACAGGGCGGATTAGCCCTCCCCGACATGGAACTATTACTGCGCAGTTCAAGCCCACTTCCTTAGCCATTGGTACATGACGCAT
The DNA here is from genome assembly GCF_040938575.1 of Ambystoma mexicanum. Taxonomy (NCBI): domain Eukaryota; kingdom Metazoa; phylum Chordata; class Amphibia; order Caudata; family Ambystomatidae; genus Ambystoma; species Ambystoma mexicanum. The sequence goes on from NC_090933.1 coordinate 707,698,269, forward strand.
TTCATAAGACCCCACGTTCAGATAGGGAGCGCTGGTAACACCAAATCTCCACCGTTCCTATATCTTCGGCCAATTCCCGGGCAATCATCCATCCATGAACACTGTCGCTACCACGTACTCAATCTGGAAAAAAAATTGCCAAGAAAAGCAACGCTACATCCAGATTCTCCCCTCTTCTCCCGATTAAACACATCCCAGGAATCTGCATCACAACAGAAAAGGTCTTCCTGCTTTGGACGGAAAAACTACAGCTAAGCACCATGAATGATCCCTTCCCAGAAGGTACATTCTGTCCTTCCAGCAAGCCCAAGACAGAGGGAGCAATAACGCCCTCGACACCTTCATCTATTACAGACTGCAGGCAGCAATCCCGACCTTTCCACAACAACTGCCAGTCTTGCCACTACTCCACAATACAATCCAGGCCCAAGGAGAAGGGCATTTGGTGGCAAACATCTACAGAGCCCTCATCAGCGAATCAAACCCAGCTTGCTCAGGCGCCAAAAAGATGGGAAGAAATGCTTGGAAGCATAATCCCAGAGGAAGAATGGGCCTACATACTGAATGTTACTCAAAAAGTGGCGATTAAGGGGGTGCTGTTGTGCACACCGCTGAGATATTGCCTCCGAAACTCCTGGCAGCCGGGAGGCTTCTGCGCGGCCGCCCGGCAGCTCCATGAGAACATCAGCTGCAGGCCGTGCTGGGGGGCAGGGGCGCCACGCTGCCTGCGACACCCTAGGGCCGGAAAAGGACGCCGAGTGGCCATCCTGCCCTGGAGCGACTAAAGCGACATTGGCCGACGCCTCTCAAGATCTGCGGAAGGTGACGGGAGGAGGAGAGAAGCAGGGGAGAGGAAATCCGGAGGCCGTGTGCCGCTCCCGCCGGGTGCCCGCATCTCCACACAGCGACCACCCGCAGCTCCACGGCGAAGAGCTGGCTGGAGCCAGAAACACGCGGGGAGGGCGCCACCCCCTCACCAATTAAGTGAGACGAGCCCTGGGGAGGAGGCCCCGTCAACACGTAAAACGCCCGGGGAGGTGCACCTTTCAACACGAACCACGGTAGAAGCCGCTGAGGGGGAGGCCTACATTATATATATTGAAACTGGGATCCCAGACAGCACACCAAGCTGAACCCTGATAGACTAGTGGAATCAATATAAATCCTCAAGCGCGGAACAACTGCCCGCAACCCTAATGCATCCTAAATGAAACAGACACAACCAGATAGCCCCCGCAGGTGAGATCCCCAACTGCTCCAGAAGCGCTAATAAACGCCCAAACAATGCAATCATTCAAACAGGCTTGGAGATAAACCGGGGGTGATCTGGCCACTAAAGGACCGACAGAGCCACTACTGGTGCACGTGCAAAATATCCTGAGCTAGGAGCGGGCGTGAAGGGAAACACCCCCATCTTCTACTGTACAACATTGCGTTTGGTGGCGATACGTGGGAGAACACAGTCCACCCTCAACCGCAAGACACAACACATGGGCCGCAACGAGAAGAAGGGCACAGGAGGGAAAACGACTGGCCCGATGGATACCTTCGCCAGCTCGCAACCACACGGGGCGACCGGGGAGGGGCACCGCGGGCACTGGATAGGCTCGAGGGACATCCAATAAATCACCAGGCAACACTGGTGCAGAATGGGTTCATGGCGGTGAATGTAAAGCTGGATGATATAGTGGCGACAATCAGATCCCTGAAAGCACGAGTGGAGAAAGAGCGTGCGTATCACGGATGCAGAAAACAGGATAAGCACGAACGAGGATACGATTTCACACGACAGCCGCAACATAGCCCAACTTAAAACGTAACTGCATAAAACTCAAAACAAGTGTGAGGACCTCGAATCGAGATCCCAGAGGACCAACATCCGGATTGTTGGGGTTTCGGAGACCTTTGGTAAGGGAACCATGGAGAGACAAGTGGAAACTCTGTTGAAAGATATCCTAGGAGCTGACTCTTTTTCGGAACACTTTCTAATTGAAAGGGCCCACTGTACCCTAGCACCACCTCCGAAACCAGGAACTCCCCATCGCACCATAATCGCACGACTCCTTAAATACAGGGACAGAGATACCATACTTTGATTACCCAGGGAGAAAGGAACTTTACATCACGAACAGAATAGAATCTACATATACCCGGGCTTCTCAGCTAATATACAAACACAAAGGAGATCCTATGAAATGGTTAAAAAACAGCTACGGATGCACAATGTACCCTATGCTCTCATGTTCCCGGCAAAAATGAGAATACAACACTGGGGAAGAGCTCACTTCTTCAAGAACCCCACAGAAGCTATGGCATATATGGAAGCTTCCATCCGTTGCCTCCTGGAAATCGGGCGACTGACCAAAATGTGAGACCACAACCGAGAGATGAGAGGCAAGACCCTACAGACTGACAAAAACATGCCATCTACCTACCACCACAAGAATAAAAGTACACTACCATGGATGGCCTGAACAAAGACTTATGGTTAATCGAGCCGTGAGCTTCCGTGAGGGCTAGCCAGATGGCTACAACAGGCAACCCTCAGGAAAGCTCCACCAGTTCAAGGGAATGAAAACTGAAGGGCAGCATTGTCAGGTTGGGGTGAGATGATGTGGGTGGGGGGCCAAAATATTACAGGATGTTCAGCTCCGTTGAGCAGTGTGGGAATGGGGGTAGGGGGGTGTTGAGATCTGGGACTCAGTTAAAAAGTTACAAATTGTGGTTGCATCGCAGCACATGAACACTCATGAGCAACAGTAAAACAAGACACATAATGAGGGTATACAGATCTGGCTCAAACTAATGTGACGGCTCAAGGGCTGAAGCTAAAACTTCTTACATGGAACGTCCGTGGTCTGAACAACCGCGCTAAATTGAGGAAGGTGGGAACTTATGTCACCAGACACCACCCCCAGATAATCATGTTACAAGAAACGCATGCACTCCAGAGGGTCAACACTGAGCTCTTGAGAGGGTGGGGGCAGCATAGATATTACACTGAATACTCTTCACAGGCAAGAGGAGTACTCACCCTGATCCACCCCTCCGTTCGTTTTCAATTTGAAAAAGGTAAAATAGACTCTCAGGGTCGCTATGTTATAGTGTGGGGAAGTATTGCTGGGGAAGAACTAATATTGGTGAATACATATGGTCCAAATGTGAACGACCCTGATTTCTAAACAAATGTGATACACGAGATAGGCTTCTCTTGGGGCTAGCAGATATCGTGGGAATGAGACTTCAACACCATCTTGGATATTACTTTTGACCGCTCCACCTCTAAACACAGAAATCCCACAAAAACATCGGTTATCCTACAACACATCTTATCACAACTGGCAATGGTGGACGCCTAGAGAACACTACACCCGCATAAAAGACAGTACTCGTTTTACTCCTCAGTACATGACACCGAATCTCCTATAGATTACTGGCTGGTGTCCGCATCTCTTATGAATCAAATCGATAATAGTGAAATACTTTGCCGTACCCTATCGGATCACTCCCCCATCCTTTTAGATATGACATTAGGAAACCTAAAACCCCCGGTCAGGAGATGGAGGATGCCATCTGACATCCTTAAGGACCCAGCAGTAGCGGACGCGCTACATACAGAGGTAGAATACTTCCTTGAAACCAACAAGGGCTCAGTCAATAGATATGCAACCCTATGGGAGACCTTCAAGGTATGGGTGAGAGGGATCATGATTTCCAAATCCACAGGGCTGTTGAGGTCTGTAAGGGTGGAACTGGCGGAAGTGGAGAAACGGTTGGGAGAGCTAGAAACGCAATAGACAGCCGCACATGAAGACAACACCCTGGCATATATCAATAGCAACCTGCAAGAGTTCAATAGATTAGCTACCAGGGAACTACTATATATGGCAACTCCAATCAGAGCACGCCGATATGGCGAAGGGAACAGGGCGGGTCGTACCCTGGCCAACCTGTTAAAGGCCGAGAGACATCATACACTGATCTCAAGCATAATAGCGGGGGACGGCACAGTAACCACAAGTGAGGAGGACAGAGAGAATTCACCCATTTCTATTCAGAATTATATGCTAATCACGACCTGAAATCAGCCACTGACACTAGAGACTATCTAGACAATATCACACTCCCGACGATGCCTATGGAGAATAGGATTGCTGCTGGACCAGCCCCTAACGATTGACGAGATAACAGAAGCAATAAAATCATTAGCTAACAGAAGGGCACCCGGCTCAGATGGACTGGGAGCCAAGCTATACAAGGAGCTCATTGAGGAGCTGGCCCCGGTATTACTGTGTGTGGAAGGAGGCCATGGATTTAGGAACACTTCCACAATCCATGACAGGCCATAATAACAGTGCTCCTGAAGTCCAAGCGTCCGCCGAATGAGATGTCCTCTTACCGGCCCCTATCCTTAATAAATTGCAATGCAAAAATATTTGCAAAACTCCTGGCCACGAGACAACTACCCAACATGTCCATGTTGGTGCATCCAGACCAATGTGGATTTATTCCCACCAGGTTAACGGCACTAAATCTCCGAAGGCTGTTCGGTGTCATGGCCCAGATTAAACCTGAGGCCCAGGCAGTAGCCGTATCCCTGGATGCCGAAAAGGCATTCGATTCGGTGTCATGGATGGTACATGAGAAATTTGGACTAGGCCCATACTTTCTAAAATGCGTAAGGCTATTATACACTAACCCGGGAGCCAGGGTACTGACTAATCACACCATATCTGAATGGATCGGGCTGGGAAGGGGTACGAGACAGGGTTGCCCGTTCTCCCCCATACCGTTTGCCCTTACAATGGAACCGGTCGCAGCAGCAATTGGAGCACCAGGGACAGAGGGGTATAAAGATGGCTGGCCTAACCCAGTCAATATCACTATACGCAGATGATACTCTGTTCTACATCTGAGAGCCGGACGTACACCTGGGGCCAGCAATGGAAACCGTACATGAGTTTGCAGAATACTCAGGATATAGAACCAACTGCTCCAAATGTGAAATCTTTCCCCTGACCCCTGCCACTAGATGTCCGAACAACACGCACAGCCTACAGTGGTCCCCTATTAAGATAAGATACCTGGGTATTATTGTGTCGGGGGACAAAGCATCCCTATACTCGAACAACCATGACTCATTAAATACGATATCCACTAAACTTCGCCTATTGGCTAAGCTTCCCATTTCGCTTATCGGCCGGGTCGCTATACTGAAAATGGTTATTTTACCAAAGCTATTATATATATTTACTAATATCCCAATATGGCCCGGTAGACAGTTCTTTGATACTCTTAGATCCATGGCTGTAGAGTTTTAGTGCGGAGGGGGGGGGCAGAATGAAATGGGCAAAATATGGTGGAACCCTACAATAAAGGTGGCATCGCAGCCCCAGACTTTGAATTGTATTGCCTGGTGGCACAGGCCCAGTTTGTCAGACACTGGTACGATGAACAAGATACCTCACCAAACAGCTGTATAAACACGCAGCACATCCGGCCGACTTAAGGGCCGTCATCTTTAAAGATGAACACAAGGATGAATGTCCATTTGATCCAGTCAGTACAACAGTACACGCATGGTCCAAGATCTACCGTAGGCTTGGATTGGAGGCACGATATATTATCCAGAGGCCCCGTTCTGGAACTTCCCAGGTATAGCACCCACATACAATCCAGATGTACAGAAAACATGGGACCCGGAGGGAAAATTTAAAATCAGAGACATTTTCCCCAACAGTAGATTTATAACATTAGAAGAGTTCAAAACAGGGATGGGGAGAGACCAGTTGAAGATATTACAATATCACAGAATGAGAATGGCCTTTAAGGCTAGATGGCCACTGTTCCCAGACGAGACTCCACCACAGCCATGCCTCATGGCTCTGTCCACCCGGTCGGGAACCAGTGTCTCAGGACTTTACACGGCTATACAGGCCAACACTCACAATGGTAAACATGATAAAGGCCTCCTGGCAAACAGACCTCTTCTTGTGTCTTCAGGGGTATTCTTGCCACCAGTCCAGCTTCATTTTCTACCCATGTCAGCAACCTCGCCTCCCATTCCTTCAGGCACTTCCTGTACCTTGTTTACTGGCGATTGTGCTACTATCAGTGCTTTACTTCCCACCACTCCATCCGTCCGTCAGTTCGTCTTCAGTGTATACTTGGCCATACACAAGTATCTGCGGTCTCTCTCAGCAGCCAGGTTCTCCTCCCATCTCCTTTACTCTAGTCCAGGAAAATGGCAATTCCTTCAGGGTGATGGTCTGTTTCGCCTTTGGCAGGCCCATCAGTTATATACTGTATAGCTTCTTCTAGATGGCAATAATTGTTCATGTCTAATGTTTTTATGTAATTATCTTCATATGGGAACGTTGCTCTGGACATCCAACTTAATGTCACCGTCTTCCCTTGAAACCTTCCTCTAGTTGTCACCATCGAGAGATACATTAAAGCATTGTGGTCTTGCAGCTGGTATTTCAGTTGCTATGAACATTCTGAACGCACTCGGGTCATAGGTGATTAATGAGCAGACAAAATAGCTCTCCCCGGGCGTTTCCTTACCTACTTTAGTCTTCTGCTTCTAACACATGTTATACACTTGAGCAGTGTCAGTGAGATATAGGTCTACCCCTTTCATGTACGTGTCAACACTGCTCTTACCTCTCCATACTGTTACTGCAGTGCTCTACTTTTCACCCGACATGCTCTGGAACTTTCAGAGAGTTGTTTCCCGGTGGATGACCCTGAGGTTTTTGCAGAAAGGGGAGGCAGTAACCATGGCCAACTGTTTTCAATGCCCAAGCATCTGAAGTAATAGCCAGCCATTCTGTCAGATGCTGTGACAATCTACCTCCTACTGCAGTCTTGTGTATCAAGTCCTTACAGAGGTTTTGGAGCGGCTGCCGCAGTGGCTGAAGGTAAGGCAGCCGCTGCTGTTGCGGTCTTAGTACCCTGTCCACCACGGGGGAATCTTCTCTGTCCTCTTTGAGTTGGATGTCCTCTGCCTCTTCCAAATGTGGAGTAGTGACAAAAGGACCAACCCCTCCAGGGCGTACCCGTGTGGTGGTTTGGAGTTTGTCTTCTTGCAGCCCCAAGGGATTTGGCTGCTGCCTTGAAAGTTTGCAGCTTCTCCAAACTTTCATCAACTTTGTTTCCAAATAAATGAGTGGCGTCAAAGGGCATGTTGAGCAGCCTGGATTGTACGTCGGGTCAAATCCTGACTTTCTCAACCAGGCAAATCTGTGCAAAACTGTACTAGCCACCATAGCTCTACTGCTGCGGTCAACAGAGTCGAGACCAGTCTGGCGGGATTCACACATTGCATCTTTCCTGGCCTTGACAATGTTAAGGAATCCGTCTCGCTCCTCGCCTTCGGGGATATGGTCAGCCACCATGGAAATGCACTCCCAAAGGGTGTGTGTGAACCTTGCTAGTGTGCATGTAGCATTGGCCGACTTGAAGGCCATACTCCAGGCTGAATAAAAACGTTTTGGACATGGCGTCGCAACGCTTGTCTCTATCCTGAGGTATCGTAGGATAAGCATTTTAACTACTCGTGATTGTGGCTGCCTGAACTACCAGACTTTCGGGGGTTGGATGCTTGGAGAGGTAAAAAGGCTCAGAGCTGGAAACTCTGCATTTAGCCATCGGTTTTTTATTTACAACTGAGAAAAACCTCTGGTGCGTCCCAATTATTAGCAACATGCCTCTGTAAGGCTCAATGAAAGGGGACAATTGGGTCCTCCTGTGGCCCCTTGTCCAAAATATCTATGAGATCATCTTGTTCAAAGGCTGGTGTAGGTCTTGACCAACCCATGTAGTCCATGACCCTTGACATTAGTTGTCTGTATGTCACCTCAGCTTGGTCACCAGGGTCTGCTCTGCCAAATTCAACCTTTGGAGAGGGGTCTATCCCACTAGCCTCATGAAGGAATTCTTGCAAGTTCTTCATGCGTGAATCCCCCGATATCAATGCTTCAGACACTGATTGAGTTCCATACTGTAATAACCCAAACGGTCTCCCTACATCAGAGGATTCCTGAGGGGGATTTAAAGAAATCCGAGTGTGGCAATGCAGTATAAGTCTTTTCTTCAAATAATCATTCAATTCATATGACGGATGCCATTCTTTGAGGTTGTGTAAAATGAATTTTAGTTTTTACCAAATGCTTGAATGCATACATAAGTTTTAGAACAAAATTACGACAGGACATACATTAAAGAAGACAGTATCCTAACATGAAACATTAATACTTTTGTCCAGGCATTTTGGCCTGGACATACATTTAAAAAAAACAACGAAGTCACTTAGGATCATGGTGATCAAATTGAACACAACAAAACAACAAAGTAAAATCACATTACAACATTTATAGTGTTGACATTTAACATGGGGTGGAGGGAGGGGGGATGTCAACACAACCGTCTTTCGGCCAATTAAGAGCTGATCTGTTCAGCTCAGAGATGGATGGCCTTCATTAGGACGTAGAGGAAGAGTTAGATAATGGGGTTCCGTTTCCCTCGTGTTCTTGTAATTTCACGGTGTTTTCAAAAACCACTTCAAATTTGGGGTGCAGAAGATGGCGCAATGCTGATCTTTCTTGTTCCCGGGGGTCCCTGTGTACTGATCACAGCAGGAAATTGGATCGTCTGCTGCTGGGCTGGAGCAAATATTTTTCAGATCACTGGCATTCAACTCTGGCATGTCTGAGAAATCTCGTGCAGCTGCCTGCGCGTGTGTGAAGCGGCGTAACTATTTCTATTACAGTAAGCAGAACAGACTGCAATAGACCCCGAGGATGCTTGGCCCCAGCAAACTCTAGACATTCTGCCTGACAGAAAAGACTCCCTTCCACCTATTAAAATCTCCTATAAGAAGGATAGATTTATTCACAGTATTAAAATTCGATAAAATAGCCAAAACGTCCTCATTAAAACTGTGCATCTCATGGAGGGGTGGGGGAGGAGGGGGGTTCTAAAGCACAAAATGATGTGTACAGTGAAAAGGAGAGGAGTTGATTTTCGAATGCAACAGCTCGCAGCCTTCACATATGGTAGACGTATGGAAGAAACAGAGTTCCTCCTTAGCTATAAGCGCAACCCCTCCACCAATGCCAGCCTCTATATTTTGTACATAGAAAGTGAAGCCTCTGGGGGTAGCTGCTGGAATAATGGTGCCACTGTGTTCTTGGAGCAAAGTTTCCGTTAGAGCCAAGAGATCCATGCATGGTCCAGGATGAAGTCATGAACATCTAGGGCTGAACTACCAAGTGACCTAGTGTTAAGAAGTGTCACTTTTTCTTTTTTTTAAATTTTACTGGTTTAAATTCAAACCTTTAAAATATTACAAAAACAATCTCAAATCAAATTAGATCCATCAACTTAAATACAAAACCCCAAACACCTCCCTCCCATACTCCATTGTCGTCCTACTCGTCTAGTCAGCTAGTGTGACTCCACGTGGCTTTGTTTGGGGTTGAACAGTCTGATGCTGAACATCCCTATTTAGCCTCTCCTCTATTGCCGCCAAAAAGGATGTTGATGGCAAGATTAGTTTCATGTCGGTACCATTACACATTCTCATCCACCATTCTTCTGCACACACAAATTGATGTTCGTCATTCCAATGGCCCAGGTGAATTGATCGAACATCTTTTATACCTGGACAGAACAACACCAAGTGTTTGAGTGATTCCACTTCCTTCTCACAGAACAACAGACAGGATTCACTCCTGAATTGCCGGACCAGTGACTGAATCGCTCTTTGGTTTTGAAGGCGTTTAAGCGAAACAGCAGAAAAAGTCTGCAGGCTTTTGGACTCGGAAATAAGTGCAGATATTTTTATAGCACATTGTATCCTCTTGCTTCTGCAGGTGAGTTTTTCATTGCTCTAGCTACGAGACGCTCACTACACGTGGCTTCCCAGACTGCCTGCCAGATCTTTACCTTTGCTGCCGTGGGATTTCCATGTAGAGTGACCAGGCTAATATATGCGAGTAAAAGATCTTCACAGCGTTTTGTCCATAAGGAAACCATATCTGTTCCCCCTCGGGGTAGCGTTGTGGAGTATCCGAAATTGCAGAATTCCTTCCTGAGCTCTAGTTTTCCGGTATAAAGCCAATTGGTTCCATATGATCCGAGCATGCAACAAAATTGACGCCAGTTCGTATCTTATGCATGCTGTTGAAATTCCAATTGGAAGACTTAGAGCTTTAGTCCAGAACATATGTTCGAGCAATGCCCAATGATTTGATGGGCATCCAAAGGCATTTTCTGCTCCGTACGTAAGGATTGGCAACACTTTTTGTTCGTAAACATTTCTCAAGGGTTGCATCGAGAATCTTCCAAATTTTTTGTGAATCAAAAGCCCCTGGCATGCTAACTGACAACATTTCCTCTTTGATTCACGTGTCCAAGGGTCATCGCAAATGCTGGAATTTACCATCATGCCCAAGTACTTCACGCTTTTTGATATGCGTAATTTGTCTTGCCCAAATTTCCACACAAATTTGGTCTCCAATGATCTCAAGGTAATGCTAGAGTTAAGGAATATAAGTATTTCACTCTTTGTGGCATTCATTTTCAAGTTGTTTAGCTTCATGTACCTCTGTACGGCCTCTAGTTTGCGTTGTAGGCCGATCGGAGTCAAATCCAAGATGACCAGATCGTCAGCATACAACATCCAATTTATTGGCGACGAGTTGAGCTTAGGCGGAAATGTCCTCACTGATGATATTTCGTCACCAATATCTGATATGAAGAGGCTGAAAATTGCTGCTGCCAGTGGGCAACCTTGTTTGACACCCTTATGTGTCTTAATCTGGGCAGATAGAGAGCCAGACTGGTCCAAACGAATGGTGATCGATGTATCCGTGTGTAGTTCTTTGATGGCAGCTAATAAACCAGCAGGGCAGCCCCATGCAACTAACTTTTGCCAGAGATGCTCTCGATCAATCATATCAAAGGCGCAGGAGAAGTCCACAAACGCAAGGTATATTTTTGCTGTTTGTGCGCTGTGCTTCCATTTTTAAAAGGTTCAAGATGAGTACGTTCAGCGGACACCCAACATTTTTGACAAAACCTGCTTGTCTTTCATCAATCCTTTTTGCTGATTGAGCCCAAATAAGGAACAAGTTACTTACCTGTAACTGTTGTTCTCCAGCATGGGTCTGGCATGGATTCACATGCTCATGAATATTCCCCGTCGTCAGGCTGGGAATCCTCGGTAAAGAAAAAACCAGTATCAGTTTCGCTTCTGATCTGTCTTTCGTAGTAATAACCAATCACTGGTCTCTGCGTCATACTGACCACAGCCAATGACTGCCCTCTGGCAGCCATCTTCAGATTTGGAAGCACGTGAAGTGGCAGTATGACCAAGTGAAGAGCCGCAGAGGGGTAGGCGGGAGGGTTCGCATGTGAATCCATGCCAGACCCATGCTGGAGAACAACAGTTACAGGTAAGTAACTTGTTCCTTCTCCAGCATGGGGTCTGGCATGGATTCACATGCTCATGAATAAAGAATACAAAGCAGTACACACATGCACAACCACGGGAGGTGGCAACAGGCTCAACATTAAGCATCACATCAAACTCAACATTAAGCATCTTACCTCCTCACCAGGCTCACCTCAGGCGAACAGGTTGCGCAGCACTGCTTGGCCGACCCTGGACTCCTCCCTGGAATCCCGATCGACGCAGTAGAATTTCGTGAAGGTGTGCGTCGACCTCCACGTAGCAGCCCTGCATATGTCCAGCAGGGGCACACCAGAAAGGAACGCCGTGGTAGCTGCGATCGCTCTGGTGGAATGGGCTCTCGGACGGCCAGGCAGCGGTCGGTTTGCCAACCGATGACAGTACATGATACAGCCGGAGAGCCATCTGGAATTGGAAGCCTTCGAGAGAGCCTTCCCCTGATTGACAGGTCCAAAGTTCACAAAGAGTTGTGACGTCTTCCGAAAACACTTTGTGCGGTCCACGTAGAACCTCAGCGCTCTAGCCACATCCAGCGAGTGCAAAGTCCTCTCAGCCGGCGACGAAGGCGACGGGAAGAACACAGGCAACACCAAGGGTTCGTTGAGATGGAAGTCCGACGGTACCTTGGGCATGAAGGAGGGGTGCGTCCTGAGCACTACCCTCGTGTCGTGAAAAGTCATGTACGGGGCCTTGCAGGAAAGGGCCTGGATCTCTCCCACCCGTCGTGCGGAGGTGATGGCCACAAGAAACGCTGTTTTCCACGACAAACTTCAACGGGGCCGAGTGCAGAGGCTCGAACAGAGGTCCCATGAGCTTGGTCAGCACCACGTTGAGCTCCCACGCCGGGGCCGGAGCCTTCACCGGCGGGAACGATCTGAACAGTCCCTTCATGAACTCTTTCACCAGACGATGAGACCACAAGGACGTCCGGCCCGTGGTTCTGGTGTATCGGGAGATCGCAGCAAGATGAATCTTGATGGACGCGTGTGCCAGTCCAGCTTTGGCCAGCGTCAGCAGGTACGGCAGTACCTGGGGAGCCGTATTCCATAGAGGGTTAATCATCTGTGCGTGGCACCAGACAGAGAACCTCTTCCATTTGTGTCCGTAGCATTTAAGAGTCGAGGACGCCCTGGCCTTTGCAAGAACCTCTCTGCAGTCGGCCGGTATGTCGTATCCTCCAAACTCTAGCGCTGCAGGAGCCAGGCCTGCAAGTTAAGCGATTTCGGGTCATGGTGGAGATTGGCGCCTCCTTCCCTGGAGAGTAGATCCGCGTCCACCGGCAGCTTGATTGGCGGGGACGCTGACAAGTCCAGAAGGTCCGGGAACCATATCTGCCTCGGCCACGCAGGTGCGACGAGGATCATCCTGCACCGTGACCTCTTGAGCTGGGTGACGAGCCGGATTAGCAGTGGCAAAGGAGGGAACGCGTAGAGGAACAGGCCCTCCCAGGGGAACGAGAAAGCATCGCCCATGCTCCTCGCCTGGGGAAACCTTCTGGCGAAGCTCCGGCACTTGGAGTTCGTCGCCGTCGCGAACAGGTCGATCTGGGGTGTGCCCCACCGTCGGAAGAGGTGATCCACTAGATCCTGCCGTAGTTCCCACTCGTGGCACGAGCGCAGCTCCCTGCTGAGTGAGTCGGTGATGGTGTTTTTTATCCCTGCCAGATGAAACGGCACCAGAAACATCCTTTGGGCGACGGCCCAATGCCACAGGTCCTGCGCCTCCTTGGACAGTGCTGGGGACCTGGTTCCGCCCTGTTTCCTGATGTAAAACATGGTGGTGGTGTTGTCGGTGAAGATCCTCACCACCTTGCCCTTGAGGGACGGAAGGAAGGACCTGAGGGCCCAGAACACTGCACGGAGCTCCAGGACGTTGATATGGAGGGACTTCTCCGTCGGGAGCAAAAAGCCTCTCGCGTGCAGATTTTCGGTGTGCACTCCCCACCCTTCCAGGTAGGCATCCGTGGTCACTGTCTCCTGGTGGTCTGGAAGTCCATGCCCGCCGTCAGATGCGCGCGAGTGCCCCACCACCGGACCGCTCGGCGGAAACTCTCGTTGAGTGTGATCCTCTCCTCGAAGCTGCCCGTCGTTTGGATCCAGCGCGCGTCCAGGAACTCCTGCAATGGGCGCATCCGGAGCCTGCACATGGGAATGAGGTAGATGCAAGAAGACATAATTCCGAGGAGGGACTTGATGGACCTCACCTTGGCCGCGTCGGAAACCAACATCCGCTGTACCTTGCCCAGGATGGACCTGGTCCTTTCCTCCGACGGGGAGGCCAGAAGGGACACTGTCGAGCTTCGCTCCCAGAAACAGTGAGTTTTGCGCGGGTACCAGGTGGGACTTGGCGTAGTTCACGGAGAATCCCAGGTCCGTGAGAAGTTGGACGGTCCTTGCCGTGTGCTCCACGGCGAGCTCCCTCGTCTTGGCTCGGATGAGCCAGTCGTCCAGGTAGGGGTAGACGTGGATCCCCTCGCGGCGCAAGGCACTTGGTGAATACCCTGGGTGCCGACCGTAGTCCGAAGGGGAGGGCTTTGAACTGGTAGTGACGCCCTTGGACCACAAACCTGAGGAATTTTCGGTTCCCCTTTAGGATGGGAATATGGAAGTAGGCATCCTCCAAATCCAACGACGACAGGAAGTCTCCTTCCTCCAGCTGACCCAGGACGTGCTGGAGGTTGACCATCCAGAACTTCTGCGCCTTGATGAACTTGTTCAGACGTCGCAGGTCTAGGATGGGGCGCCATACTCCAGTCTTCTTCTTCACGAGGAAGTATCTCGAGTAAACTCCGGAGCCCCGAAGCCTCTTTGGGACGAGTTCGATGGCGCCCTTCCTGAGCATCGCCTTTACCTCCAGGAGAAGCTGAGGGATGTGAAGCTCTTTCCTGGCCACGGGGGGGGGGGGGGGTGGAGTAGAGGCACCGCGAGGACCGTCTTCCTCTTGGCCTCGCGCCGTTGATAAAGGAATCCTTCCTTTTTCTTCTCCTCAGGGCAGAGTTGGAAAAGCTCGGATGCCCTGGCGATCATGGAGTGGAACGATCCAATCTCGTCGGGCGGAGAAGCCCTGGTGGGAGGTGACGACGTATACCTCGTCGTCCGTACCCGTCGCTGCCGTGTCAGTCCCCGTATCATCCCCTCGGGTGGACGGGGAGGAGGGCTGGACGGGTCGCGACGGCTGAAAAGGAGGTGGAGGGTGAATCCTTCTTTTCTTGGGCGGGGGAACACCAGAAGGTCCCGGTTCAGGATCCCCCGACGGGAGAGGTTCCTCCGTCGGCAACGGTAGTCTCGTCCTTATCTCTGAGCATAAGGACTGTATAGCCAACAAAATGGCCGCCGAGTTGTCTTGCGGCGCTGGCAGAGGGGAATCCGACGGGCGATCAGGGGCCCCGTCGGCACCCTCGACGATGTCGTCGTCACCTGCGTCGGGATCCATCCCGACGGGCCGGTCTTCATCCACGCCAAGGCCGTGGCTTAAGACCTCGATCAGCTCTTCCTCCGAGGTTGAAGCCGAATCTACGACGACGCCCTGCCCCCCCTTTTTCTTCCCCGCCGGGGATTTCACGGGGGTCCTATCGATGGGCACAAAAGAGGACTGCCTCCGAGGTGGCAGGGAGACTCTGAGCCCCGAGATCGCCACCACTGGTGTAGCCTCCACAGGCTGAGCCAGGGCCGCCGCGACAGTATCGATAGAGGGCTTGGCCGGATGGATTAAGGCCTTCACCACCTTAGGTGCGCTCACGGCCTTATCCTTGAGGGGGGGGGTGGGACACTGCCACGCTCCCCCTCCGATGGGGCCTTCGAGCTCGACCGGGGCCTCTCCAGGAGCTTCGCCGGGTGCTCGCCCTTCCTCTTATCCGACCCAGAGCGTTGGCTCGTGGCTGAAGGTGCCGGGGAGGGTGCGCCCTGCCTGGCGCCCGTAGATCCCGACCGTTCGGCGCTCCCGGTGCCAGCGGACTCGCGGTGCTTGGCCTTGTGTTGGACCCCCGTCGCCGGGGCGCCCTCAAAGGTCTTAGAAGACCGCTCGGATTTCTTCCTCTTCTTCTCGCCTGACGGGCTCTTCCCTTCCAGCCAGTTGGCGAGGCGTTGATGGCGGTCCTTCATGGTCCGCTCCGACATATTGCCGCAAAACGCACAGTCCTTCTCCACGTGCGTCTTGTCCTCATGTAAGCAGTAGAGACAAAAGGAGTGTTCGTCCTCCTTAAAGACGTTCTGCAGCTGGCATCCAGGGCAGACCCTGAACAGCTTTCCGGGCGTCGAGCTTCCCTTCTCCAGGGCCATGTCCGGGCCTGAGAAGCTTCTGGAGTCCTCCAAAAACGTAGCTCGACGAAATCTTCACCCTTGAGGGGCACAGACGAATCCGACACGGGTCCCCGTTGATCAGATGGAGAGTCGGTGGAGCTTGAGGCTCTTTTGACCGAAAAAAACGAAGTTTTTGAGAATAAACGTGAAAAAAATAGCACTAACGCTCGAGAGCAATAGCACGAGGATCCCAACACATGAACGTGCGGTAAAAATCTGAAGATGGCTGCCAGAGGCGGTGCTTAGGTAGAGGGCAGTCATTGGCTGTGGTCAGTATGACGCAGAGACCAGTGATTGGTTATTACTACGAAAGACAGATCAGAAGCGAAACTGATACTGGTTTTTTCTTTACCGAGGATTCCCAGCCCGACGACGGGGAATATTCATGAGCATGTGAATCCATGCCAGACCCCATGCTGGAGAACCCATTTTATTTGTAATCGCGTTGCGTAGATCTTGCCTAAAACATCAAGCAATGCAATTGGCCGATAGTTTTGAGGTGACCTTCTGTCACCTTTTTGTTTTCCAGGAACTTGGCGACTGCCAAGACATGATTATTCGTGCAAATAAGTCCACACATAAATCATCCCAAAGGTCAGGAAACTGTTTGATCATTTCATTCGACAACCCGTCAGACCGGGTGCCCTAGAGTTTTTGGCTTTCTTGATCACCTCGCAAAGGTCTTCTCTCGGGAAATGTAAGTCCCATGGAGTAGGGTCAATCACTGTTAGCGGCTGCAACAACGGGTCTTTGTTGTAAAGTGTTGTAAAATGCTTCACCCACTCGAGTTTGGCTACCGGACACACTGCTTCTTGTGATGATTCCATGCGATTAATGACACGCCAAAATTCTCCACTGTTTTTGGTTATTAGGGTTTTCAGCATGGCCTCCGCCTCTTGCTGATGTAATAGAAATTTATGGCTTTAGACAATTTTTATAGGCTTGTTTTGCAATTCTGTTTTTTTGATGCTATTTCACACTTTGGCCCTTGGTTGTTACTCCGAATTTCGGCTCGCATTCGTCTTTTGCGCTGCATCACTGTTAAATCAAAGCAATGTTTGTTATGAAATGATAGGCGTTTTAAACCGATGTTCTTTACTTTAAAACTACATAGTAGCGAAGCATATTCGACCTCCTCTGGGCTGCTCTTAAATTGGTTGCATAAATTTAACACCTCTCGTTCATCCAGCCTTACTCTTAAGCGGTTAGATTAGACCCGCACTTTAGTTCTCCATTGTCGTAGTTGAGCAACTATCAAGTTTTGAAATTTCAGCTCTAACAGTTCATGGTCACTATGAACAATTGCCCGAACTTTGAAGGATTTATCCTGTCATGCATAGCATCTGAAATGAAAATATAATCAATCGTTGAAGATTGATCATCACGATGCCACGTAGACTTTGCTGGAATGTCCCCATGCGTGCAGCCGTTTGCCATAGTTAAGTCTCTTACATTCAGTTCTTCCAACCAGTCTATCGCCAGTTGTGATTTAGCTGGATTCTGTGGCTTAAAGAAATCGATGTTTAGATCACCACAGATTATCATTCCCGCCCCTTTGTTTGCTTCAAGAAGGTTGTCAATAATTGTAACTTGATCAAGAAACAGGTAAGAGCCTCTCCAATGATGATTCCAGTACAGGTTTATTAAATGGATTAGATCTACCTCCTTTCCTGCATGATTAATTTGCTTATCTCAGAGACTTGAATGTAAGAGGTGTAATTTTTTGAGTTTAGTAACCAATACCCTGAGGATCGCTTAATCATAGTTAGCAGGCCAGCTATCGGTCTCCCCTTTTTGGCTCTAGTGGCAGGATTCAGTGAACATTCAAAGTCTGAGATCACTGGTGTTTCTAACATCCAGGTTTCTTGCAGACACACCAATTGCAAATTGAGAAGCCAGTCGTTATTTAGCAAGTGCATGAAGCCATGTGTGTTCCATGACGCAAAAGAGCAGAGCTGCGATTCCTCGTTCGTTGGGCATTAACTTGAAGTTTTAGTGTTCAAAACACTAGCCAGCCAATTCCAGTCTTGGCTGCTTTCTCTATCCAAAGCGTTGTTTGCCAGACTGGAAACACTCCTGTTGCCTGAAATAGCGTTATTTAAAGTAATCTGAATAGTCTCCATTGGAGTTTTACTGGGCGACAATTTCTGGTCAACCGACGTCACTCTAAGACCTGTCAGAGCAGCACAGCTTGTTTTGGGAGACGCCTCTATCACGCACAACTCTCCTTTCGAAGTTTGATTAGATGATCTATTTTTAAATGACAGCTTGCTGGAGTTGGAATTGATGTAATGAGTAAGCAAGGCATTGCCTGTGTCTGCCATACACACACGTGTGTCACAGTTTGGAGGATCAATTACTTTATAGATATCAAACCCCAAAGACAAGAGATCTTCCCCAGCTTCTAAAATAGCATTTGCAATTATGCTGCATACTACATGTAATATAACCTTATCATTGCAAGTTTCATCGGGAAATTCCACTATTTTTAGGTCTTTAGAACCTAGCGCTCTTACACGGGGTACATGATGGAACAATCTTATTACATTGGTGCGGTTCAAAATTAATTGATCACCTGACTCAATCCTCGCCAACATCAATTTGAACATCAAAGTAGCATCCAAAGGACGAACTGTTTCATTCTTATTGTTATTATTCTGTGTAATCGCCCGGCCTCCGGGTTGTTGATACTCAGCTTTTCGTGATGGACATGCAACCTCCTTTTTCGAGACCACCTCCGGTTCAAAGCGATTTCCTTAAAAATTTGAACAGTTTGTCAGGAACTCGCTCTTACATCCACTCACCGCATGTTTTAATTCAACAATACATTTTAGACGTTCTCTTTTTTCTTGTAAGGTGGCAAAGGCTGGACTTTTTGGAGTCAACTCATTTACGGCCGCTGTTTCTACCTGCTCAATAGAGCAAATCCTGCCCCCTAACTCTGATGTTGTAATTTTTAATTGATTCAGGGGCTCTTGTAACCCAGACATTTTAGGATGTAGTTGGTCTGTTTCAGCATTCTTAGGAGAGGTGAATTCCACATGCCTGGAAGGTATTGTGACCTCTTTTGTAATTGCTGCAACCTCAGGCGGTTGGTTCCCTGCAGCCTCCTCTTCCCCAACAAAATCCTCATACACCGATAGGCCCAGCAGCTCATCTTGCTTTGCCTTTTCCCCTTTGCTTAGGCAACGGCTTGCCGATTTCAAATTATGTGCTGTTCTTCTCCAGTACTCTTTATCGGCTCATTAGTTGGTTCTTTCAATTTCAGACAAGTGGTGATTGCTTTATCTACAAATTGTAACATGTTAATGTTGCGGAGAAATTTTCGGACACCTTTGTTTGCTCTGCTTGCGTCCTGGCATTTTATTTTGCTTTTTGCTTTGCGAAACCTTTCCTTTTTTGTCTCCTGCCCTTTTTTGTGCTTCTACATCTGGCCCTCCAAAGATTGGAAACAAACTTGCAGACTTTGCGCCAACACTGTCAGCCGCTTCTGGACCAGGAGTTTGCTCCCCACCTGGCAATTGAGACGATGAGTCAGACGCATTTTGGGAATCCAACAGGGCCGGATTGGTTGAACTTCTGGCTTGTATAAATGCTGTGTGAAAAGATGTGTCCAGTGTTTCGCTGTGCTCGCCAGCTTCACGACAAAGTTAGACGTCAATTACCACTGGGAGCACGGACTCCTCAATTTCCGTATCAGCATTAGTTTCAGCAACATTCGTTCCTAGGTGCCCTGTTTGTCTTTGTGGTGAACCGATCTCCTTGGTCGTTACTCTTTTCACCGCCTGTGGCACAACACTTGTCAACTCATTAGTTGGCGTTTGTAACTTAGTACCAACTCCAGGTGACCCTCCGCCTTTTAAGTCAGGCAGAACCTTCCTAAACAGAGACAGAGCTTCCTTTGCTACTTCTGCGAGCAACTTTTTATCAAGCATGTCATTACGTTTGCCATCGTTAATCGACGCCAGACCTGCCAATAAATTCTGAGTTAAATCATCTTGTTTTGAGCTTTGGCAGATGTGCATTGATTCTATATGTAGGAGTTTTGAATTCATTAAGGCCAGCAAAGTTGTAACGTCCTTCACATTTTCATTTGGTGACTCAAAGTTTAGTAAAAGGAGCCAATGAAATAGTCATTGCAGCGGTCACAGCTATTAATAGCTCATTCGAAGGCACATGAACACAGAGGGTATGTCCCCCATCTCTACCTAGCCTTGACGTGCCAGGTGCAGTGTGACTAAATGCTGACTGTTTTCTTCGGACTTTCGGGAAATCTCGCTCTACAAATAAGGAATCTCTGGACGTGGAGTCGTCACTGTTTACATTCAACGGCATTTGGACTGATTGTGACAAAATAGTACCTTGATTTAACTTGTGGTAGGGTGTCAGGCCTTTGAGAGTCCACCACCTTCCCACTTGATGACTGAGGAATCGTCAGAGGATCCGTCCTCTAGTGTTCTTACTCTTTTGTAATTAGCAGATCCCCAAATGTCCTGGTTGACATTAGTCATATTAAGGCATTGCCTTTTCTGGTATATATTTGCCATCTCTTTTGGAGCTGCAGTACTCTCAGAGGTCTGTTTACTAGCACATACTTTATTTAAATCAATTAGATTTTGTAGGACTGATGAGACCACCTCTAAGGTGTTTCTTCTGCCTTTAGTACACTTCTTGTCCTAACACAATTTCACCTTGCACCCTTGTTGCTTCATTGAATACTGTGTCGTTTAAATTTGAGTCCGTCAGACATGAGGCACTAGGTGCGCTTTTTACTGAGCTCAATGTGTGCACATTTTCCTGTTTCTGTAAAATCATCGGGCTATTTATTTTGCTTGTGTTAGATTTTGCCTGCGGGAAAGCAGTCACGCTTACCTCACTCTTGTGTTCCCCTTCTATAGGCATCTCCGATGAGATTGCGTCCCTTCCTGGGCTCACAGCAGTCGCGGCATCGGCAGACAGTGCCACCGCGGCCAAGCCCCTTCATTGGCTAGCCTGGCGCGCCTCTTCCAAGTCTAAGCGACACTAATGCCGCAGCTACCTCAATAGAGCACAACGCATCCGCGTCACAGCCCCGCCCATCGATGTCATCGGGCGCGACCGCGGGAGAGCCCACTGGCTTCATTAGTCAAGCTCCCGCAGACGGCAAACCAAGGTCCCGCGGGTCCCCAGTACACCCACCAGACCATTGCGAGCACGGCGAGCCAGCCCCAGCCCCCGCAGGGACAGCCTTGCCACCCCCAACAGTACTAGTGCGTTTGTGTGTTTCCGACTGCACTGATGCAGGAAGGTCTTGCATCAGCACTGCTTGTACCAGCGTGTCCTTCTCTTGGGGGTTTCGTTCTGGCAATATTGCAGTAGCAGATGTAGGAAGTATTTCAAATACCTCTTCTACGACCGGCGACTCTGGTTCCTCCACAATATCCGCTATAGAACCACAGGAGTAGAATAGGCTTGTCTGTTGCCGAAGAGCCAGCTTGGTTGGGTGCTTGTCCTGTAGAGCCATTCGTTTTAGTTGAGCTCTAGTCCTTGAAGATGGTGTAACAGTTTCCATCTTTTCCAAAGTTACCCACTCCACACGCCACTCGCCAAACAACCAAACAGATGCTCCTCGCCCTTGCTCCCGAGGGCTTACGCCGCAAGGGCGTGGGAGGCGGCCTTCTATGGGCTAACCCACTGATGGGATTAAAGGCACACGCACCTCCAAACACCTCCAGGTGCCACGAACTGATTAGCAAAAGCCCAGGAAACAGACGTAGTTTGGAGGGAGAAATGTTCAAACGCTGCTCATTCGCCACAGCCAAACAGATGCTCCTCGCCCTTGCTCCTGAGGGTCACTTTAAGGGTGGATCCAGTGAGCGGTATAGGCTACACAGGACCTTTTGTCACTTTTAAACTGAACAGGTGAGCCAGATCAACTGAATTGAGGAGCCTGGGGCTGCTGGGAAATTTTTTTTTCCCCTGGCCAAGTAGCTCAAGCAGATTGCACAAAGCCAAATGCTGCTTTTAAAGTGAGTAGACTAACCTCACATGCAGCCAGGCACACAATCCACAGAACGTAATGGAATTACACAAGTAATTACAAAAGTACTTCAATTTCAATTAAAGCGCACCAAACACATTCTGTTTTGGCAGCAGCAAGATAACACACAGAAGCAAAAAAGAACAAACCTGAAAGCGTGCCCCACAGCAGATTAAGTAGCTGGGGAAGAATGGGCTTGTCTCGGGTGCGCCGGTGCAGTTGAGCCAGACCAAGTGATTTGAGGAGCCTGGGCCGGCAGGGAAATGTAGTTTCCCTGGCCAGGTTGCTCAAGCAGAGTGCACAAAGCCAAAAGCTGTTTTTTAGCATGAGGTACATGTCACTTCACATGGAAAACATGACATTGGAATCTCATTTTTATAAACATGCAACTGGGTTAACGGTTTTGTTTAACGCAGCTGTTCGATCAATAGATGCAGTTTAAGGATTAGAAAAGAAGAGAATGAAGTGAACGAAGAACAGAAGACGTAGAAAAATAAAACAAAAGTTACAAAAGAAGGGAAAAGGGGATAACAGTAACAGTCGTCATGGTTTCATAAGGTGTTTCAGAAGTAGCGGCTGAAAATACATCCGCTCTTTGCCTGCTACATAGTCCAAAAATGGCCTCGATATGCGCAAGTACTTGGGCAAATTCCCCTTTACCGTTGCTGTGAGCTTCTCTATCCCCAGCAATTCCCAAACCGTCACCCACCAGTAGGATGTGTGTGGTCCATTTACATATTTCCGGAAGCGTGCTCGAGTTACTCCAGCTGCTATAAGCAAATGACAGATCAATTCAGCTCTGGTAACTGCATTCGGGAACGACCAGTCATCCAGGACATCTCTCAGGAGCAGAACCCGTGGGTCCGTCGGGAGCAAGGCGCCAGTGATTGCTTTAATTTTGGAGCAAACCTCCAAACACAATGGTTGTATGACTGGGCAACGCCACCACTTATGGGCTAAGTCGACTTGCTCCCCACACCCATGCCGACATTCATCAGGGTAGGCGGGATTCATCGCATGTAGTCGCTGTGGGGATAGATACCAACGGAAACAGAGTTTAAGGGCGGTGCAGCGGGAGCTTTTCTGGGCTTTGATCCATATCTTCTGCCAAGACTCCCCGGAGATCTCCAAACCCAGTTCCCTCTCGCATGCCACCATATAGGGGAGTTTCGCTTCCAACGAGGAGCTTTCCAGGAGCCTATAGAAAGTGGCCAGTCTATGGGTCTGCTGTCCTTAAAGGATTTTGAGTTCTATTCCCGTTGGGACTCTAGAGGCTGCTTGTCGTATGACAGTGGTGGTCAGCCAGTGGCGGAGCTGTATGTATCTGAATCGTTTGGATTCTAGCAGCTTGAATTTCTCTTTGCATTTTACGAAGGTCAGGGGTTCTCAGTCCTCATATAGGTCTCAGTCTTAGGGGTTTGTCCAATGTCCAGAGCCGAAACGATTTAGCCTGAAGGCCTGGGGTAAAGGCTGGATTTTGGGTAATGGTGGAGAGTGGTCCCAGGCCCGACTTGGAATCCCCTCTGCGCGCATGCTTTATCCCAGCTCTGAAGCGTTAAAGGTGGTAAGTAGCATAGTGCCTCGTTGCAGACGAGCTTCTCTAGGGAGGAATGGGAGGTGACCCAGGGGCAAGGGGGCTGCGGTTTGCTCGATGTCTCGCCATTTGGAAGCTTCAATTGTTCCCGCCAAACCCAGCATTGCAGTGACTTGGGCCGCTCGGTAGTACCGTGGGATTGAGGGGAGCCCCAGGCCACCCAGCATTTTCCCTCTTGTAAGAAGCCTGTAGGGGATTGTTTTTTTTTTTTGCCCTGCCACACAAATTTAGCCACTGCCTTCTGTAGAGTGAAGAGATCCCGTTCCGGAATCATCACTGGTAAGGCGTGAAAGATATACAGAAGCTTCGGAAGGAGAGTCATCTTGTCTGTGCTGATGCGTCCCAGCCATGAAGTTTCCTGGGAGTACCACTGTTGAAGCCATGCCTGGCTTTCTTTCAGGAGATCGGGATATTAGCCTTCGATAACCCAGAGTATGTAGCGGTCAGCCGTATTCCCAGATAGGGGATGTCTGTGGTCGACCAGCAAAAGGGGAATGTTCTGTGAAGGGTTGCCAGAGCAGAGGGGGATTCCGTCAGGCCCATGCCCACAGATTTTGCTGAGTTCACCGCAAACCCTGAGACTTCTGTAAATTGGACTAATAATTCGATTAGGGTTGGGAGAGAGCAAAGTGCATTACATAAAAATCAGAGCGCATCATCGCATATAGTGCAACTTTATGGCCTTGACCCCCATATTCGAAACCTTGGATATTTGGATGGAGGCGGATCCGCTGGGCTAGGGGCTCCATTGCCGAAGTGAATACCATGGGGTTGGGGAGGGGGGTTGACAGGGGGAGGGGGGGGGGGGGGGGTAACAGTGGGCA
Source organism: Ambystoma mexicanum (assembly GCF_040938575.1). NCBI lineage: Eukaryota > Metazoa > Chordata > Amphibia > Caudata > Ambystomatidae > Ambystoma > Ambystoma mexicanum. The sequence goes on from NC_090933.1 coordinate 707,722,483, forward strand.
ACCCAGTCTAGTCCCTTTGCCCAGAACTACAGGGGGAGACCATTGGGAGTTGACCTGGACGTGGTCGACAGGATTTGGAAATTGGAGAGGATTAACTTTGAGAACCACGGGCCAAAGCCGAATCCCCTTAGGACTCATTTCAGATATTCACAGGACATGCTATCGAAGGCTCTATGAGCATCTGGGGATAGCAGAGATAACTTGCCCGGGATTTGGGGGCTAGGGCGACCAGGTCCATTGCGCAGCAAATATTGTTGTGTGCTGACCGGTTTAGGATGAAGCCTGTCTGGTGCTTATCCATTAGTGTTGGGAGGACGTCCCCAAGACATCTTGCTATTATTTTGCTGTAGTGTTTCGCGTCTGTGTTGAGCAACGCAATAGGGCGATATGACACACTTTCCGTGGGGTCTTTCCCTTGTTTCAGAATCAGTGTAGTGGCGGATTCTGCCATGTATTATGTGATGGACCAAGACGAATTTAAGAGTTTCGTCAGGTGAGGAATCAGATCCGAGATAAAGGTTTTATAGAATTTATTTGTGAAACCATCGGGACCTGGAGCCTTTCCGAGGGGAAGGGATCAGATTGCAAGTTCAACTTCCTGATTGGATATGGGCTCTTCCAAAGAGTTCCAATGTCCCCGAGCAATCTGTGGTAGGTGCGCATTAAGTATACATTCTTGAGTAGCTTGCAGTCCGACGTGTTGGGGGGTGGGGGGAGGGGGGGGATGTTCCCTGAAGAAGTCCTCCACAATTAGGAGTTTACCTTTCTCTGAGGACACACACCTCCCATTAGCATCTCATAAGCTTTCTATACGGTTACGTCTGGCTCAGTTTTGCCACCAAAAGGCTTGTTGGCCTTGTTCCCCCTCGTATCCAGATATTGCTACATAAGCATTAGAGAGTACGCTGCTCGTCCCATGTGATGCGCCCCTAAAGCTTTCCATTTAAGCAGGTCTCGGAGGGAGCGCCGAGATCCTTTTTCCCCCGTTTATCACCTCTTTTCTTTGGACCTCTACCTCCAACTGGGCCTAAAGCTGCTTCCTGGCCTTCCCTCTCGCTACTACCTGATCTATAATATGGCCCGAAAAACCACGTTCCCAGCATCCCACACTATCATATCCCACCTCACCGGTGTCATTCTCACTAAAGTAAAGCTTTATAGCCTCGGAGATGTAGGAGCGAATTACAGGGTCTTTCAGCAGAAGTTCGTTCATTCGCTAAGGTGGCTTGAGCGGAGTGGGGTCGCACAAGGAGAGGACATCGTGAGCAGAAGTCGAAGTGGGCGGGAGCGGTGCTCCTATACTTTTTATTTTTAAGTTTTACTGTTCCAATATACTTTTATTTTAAAAAGAAATCGTTCTGGAATGGTTTAGTTTTAAAATAAAAGTGTAGGAAGAAGTTGAAGCTTGCAATTCAGTGCACTGCACTGAACATTCCCTTAAATAACAGGTGTTTGTTTGGGGCTATGGGTTGTATGTGGGAGGGCCACAGCAATGGGGTTTGTGGAGAGCAGGGGCAGACCAGCAGGAAACATAGCTCTACTTCTTTTTGTACACTTGACCACTGATCGAGAGCATTACTGGGGCATAGTCTGACAAAGCTTTCAGGAGAATCTCGATAGTGATTGTCTGTGGGATGAGAGTGTCAGAAATGAGAAACATGTCCAGTCGAGAGAACCCCTTGTGTACGGCTGAGACGACAGTATAGTCGCTATGAGCGAGTGTTCGTGCAGGAGCATGGGGAGCGCTATAAAAAAAATGTTTTGTTGGTTATGGGTAAGGATTTGTCAACCAGAGGGTTAACCACTGAGTTAAAGTCCCCACCTAGAATAAGGTCCCCCTCTGTGAGTAGACTAACCTCACATGCAGCCAGGCACACAATCCACAAAAACGTGATGGAATCTCACAAGTAAATACAAAAGTACTTCAATTTCAATTAAAGTTCACCAAACGCAGTCAGTTTTAGCAAAAACACACACACACACACACACACACACACACACACACACACACACACACACACAGGGAAGACCTTGTTAAGTCATTTTCTTTTGGAGGAGTGTAACTGCAAAAAGTCCTCATGAAATGCTTCATTATTCTTGCACCATAGAGAGATATCACCCTCCCTCCTGTTATATCTTTAGAGTGGCATCACGTTTACTTTAATGGACCAGTGTGAAAGACTGTCTTTTGCAAGTTTCAACAAATATGGCAACAGGTGATGTGGTGCGATGTCGAGGGGATCTTGCGGTTGCTGGGTGCACCACCTACAGAAACAAGCCCATTTGTCCCCATATGACTTGTTTGTAGAGACTGCCCCAGCTGCTTGCGAGGATCTCTCTGCAGTCTTGTGAAATTGGGGCATGACTGAATTCTATGATGTTAGGAGACATGCTTTTAAGTTGAGGGACTCTGGATCGTGGTGCAGAACAGGTTGGTTGCACGTTGAGAGCAGGTCTGGATTCTTCCCTATTGGGCGATTTTGGGGGGAAGGGGGGCAGAATCGGTTTATCTTGAGCCAAATGCATGAGATACGAGAACCAGGGCTGCCTTGGCCATGCAGGTACTATTAGCATGATCTTGCATTTGTACATTATCATCAGGACCTTGCATCTCATCGGAATCGATGGAAACACGCAAGCCAACACTCCTTCACATGATAAAGTGAAGGCGCTCCCTTCTGTGAATATCTGCTGGCGAATTGCAGACACTTATTGTTCTCCCTAGCTCCCCACAGTTGGAATACCCTGTCGAGCTGTCCGTTTGCTAGTTGCCATTTGTGGTACTGATTGACGGTTCTGCAGAGTAGATCTGCCATTTCATTTTGCTTTCCTGGTAGGTGGATGTTAGGGTAAATTCTCAAAAACGTGCTTATTCCCTTCACCTTAGAGACCCCCAGAAACTTTGCTGGACTTTGAGGACTTTATTTTTTTTACCTGGAGAGAGCGTGACCCTTTTTCCACTCTCTCATATATTTTGATATGAGTTTTACTCGCGTTTTCTTTGGTTATGAAGTTTTAGACAACTCCATAGGCATTTTTTCATTTGTGTCACACAGCACCCGTAGTGCAGTGGCACAGCAAAGCCTTTTAGACTTTCCCAAGGTTTAAATACCTTCTCTGGGATAAACTACTGTTTCCCAGAGAAAGTAGAGTGAAATTGACTTTACTAGTTTTAAATTCCTATACCCAGCACACCCTATCTTACAATAGAGTGCTGGAGGGGTTATCTAGTGTCCCCCCCCCCCCCCCCATGTCTAGATACTCATGTAGCAGTCAAATGCTACCCTTTCCTCTCAGAGCGGCTGGTGGCAGTGGTTTTACAACAAACTACCATGATTTTTCCTGACCGCGAGCGCCGGTAGCCTTAAATCGCGAGAGCCATGTTTTTCAAGATGGCGTCTGAGCCCCCTTTGTTTAAACAGGTCCCAGTCTTCTTTTTTCGCCATTTCTTTTTTGAAAGGTCCTTCTAGACTTTGTCTCTGAGTGCCAAACCAGCTTTGGTCCCTCACCTTTGGCGGGCCTCAGGACTGAAGACTGCCTCTGGCGCCCAAGTGTCTGGGGTGTACAGGAAGTGAGGGAGGTACCCGAAACTCCCTGTGCTTAGTCTCCAAGGAGACCCAAATGTACTCTGGCGTGATTGGCTGGCTGACTGTCCTGCAAGGACAGCCACCCTGCTGGGTGAGTGACAACTAGGCTGGAATGAATGGGAAAGAACTGGATAAAAAGGCGAGTCTCTTGGCTTGGAAGGCAGAGTCGACAACTGGAACAAAAGAACCGAAGACGATCTTGAAGAGGATGGCTGCTGCAACTCCGGGACCTTTGGTTTGCCCGGTGAAGCCCTGCTTCAGGTCCGAATCGCCAAGTTAACCTCAACTGAGAAGTCCCCACGATGACGACTTCTCCCTTTGAGTTGGTGGGACCAATCAACTCGACACTAAGTCACCTGGATACCATTCTCAGAGCTGGTTGTATTTTCCTCAGAGTGCTGCAGGAAACCGACTAACCAGGGAGAGGGGCACCAGTGTGTGTGCTTGACCTACAGCTACCAGAATCGAATATTTGCCAGTTGCAAGCTTTTTGACCAGTCCCAGTGAAGTGCAGGAGTCTGACATCCTCCCTCTTGTCCCCACGACTGAGGCCCAGGAACAGCGAGATCTGCAGGAACTGCCAGGAACAGACGTCATCAGCTGCCTCTTTCTTCCGTTGTAAGGTACTGTAAAACCAGACAAGAGTACTTACCTCTCGCGGTGAAAGTGCTTGAAACTTTCCCAACACACAGGCCTAATCAGCTGGTGACCCAACATATGATTCTTCTTGCTACAAACTATTCCCAAGAACTTTTGCAGAGACTTTTCCGTTTAAACCACCAGAACTGCTTTGTTCTATCCAAGACTCTAGCCCATTGACTTTGGCCTAGCCTATTGAATTGAACTGACCCTTCCGGTGAACTCTAAATATTTGCACTGTCTAAAGAGTATTGCAAGCTTTAATGTTCTAATAATCTTTGCCTTTTACTCCTCTTGAAAAGTATTTCTAAATTGGTATTGAAGTGAATCTTTGTGTATGATATTGTCTCCTATTGAATGGTTTATAATTGAATGGTTAATAAATTAATAAGTATTTACGCTAAAGGGAACAAAGCAAACAGGATACTAGTGCAGAGGTTAAGGGCGATCCGCAGTCGGAACAACATACTCAAACTACGAGGGGAAAATGGAAAACTGTTCCTCTCCGAGACGGATAAAATTAATGAACTGTTGAGATATCATACATCTATAATGTCCAGCGAACCATCCAACCTAGAAGACCTACCAGAATACATTAGGGCGCTACCGCCCCGCAACCCCCCTCACCTAGAACATCTGGAGGCTCCCATTGGAGATGAAGTCATCAAATCCATCAAAGCCCTCAAATCCTCCGCTCCAGGCCAAGACGACCTGACCACAAACTTCTACAAAAGATTCGCCAGGGTGCTGGCCCCTCAATTATCCGCCTTATTCAATTCCTTCCTATCCACAAGATCTGTCACGAAATCCATGGCCGAATCAATCACGATCCTGCTACACAAGCCCGGGAAAGACCCCGAACAGCCCGATTCCTATCGCCCCATATCGCTCTTGAACAATGACGGGAAGATCTTCGCCAAAGTGTTAGCCAGAAGACTGGGCCCGACCCTTCCAGGCTTAAATCGACCAAGACCAGACAGGATTTATCGCTGATAGAGGGACCCATGACAACGTTCGGCGAACGATAAACCTAATTGAGTGCGCCCACAAATCAAAAACAAAGATGGCAGTAATCTCACTAGATGCCCACAAAGCCTTTGACCGGGTGGATTGGGGATACATCCGTGCGGTCCTTCAACGCTTCGGCCCCAACTTCAGGTCATGGGTCATGGCCAACTACCAAATCCCCACAACACAACTCCGAATTGATGGCACCAGGTCTGATTACATTCACATCACAAGAGGCACCAGACAGGGCTACCTATCACCCCTGGTCTTCGCTTTGTCCATGGAACCCTTTGCTGCCAGAATTAGACAAAACGAAGGCATAAAAGGAATTCAGGTGGGGTACCACGAGTATAAAATTGCACTTTATGCCGATGATGTGCTATTAACTGTGACAAACCTTTCAACTTCCCTGGGGGCCCTGTGGAGGGAGATCGAGGTGTTTGGCGCCTTATCGGGATTCAGGGTCAACCTATCCAAATCCCCAGCATTACCCACCAACCTCTCCCACCAGGACGAGGTCGCGCTCGCACCACTCTCACCAATTCCCTGGGCCAAGGAGGCCATAGAATACCTTGGAGTCCAGATCGCCAAAAACCCAATGCGTTTGTATTCAAATAACATCCCACAATTAATCAGTGCTCTGCAGAATTACCTCAAAAGGTGGAAGCAACAAGAAATCTCCTGGTTTGGCCGAATTTCTGCCGTCGAAATGAACTTGATACCCAGATGGCTATACCAATGTGCATCACTACCGCTACAGATCCCTTCCCCTGCCATACGGGTTCTACAGAAGAAAATAATGGAATTCGTCTGGGGGGGAGCCCCGGATCAACAAACGAATTATGCAGAAAGGAAAATCACAAGGGGGACTGGGAGTCCCTGACCTAGCCGGATACTCACTTGCGGCTCAGCTATCTCACGCATTCTCCTGGGTGCAGGAAGTAGACCCCCCCCAAAATGGCGACAAATCGAAGAGACCTGGTGTCCGGTGTCATGCCTGCGCCATGGGCGCATACATTTACGATCAATATGGACCATTTCCCATTTGCGAGACTTAGGTGCTTTTCTATTTTTCCCAACAAACTACACTTACCACAATGCACTTGGCTATAACCATCTTTTCCTGGCCATTCCTATTCGCCACCTTCGGAACTACAATCTCCAGAAGCCCTAGGGATCTGCTCTGCTTCCACCAGCTCAGGAACAGTGAGGGAGGTGGCCGATTGTCTGCAGGTGTGATTTTCCAGGTGCGACCAATTAGCCTGCCTCTGTGCTGGGCAGGGCGGTATAAAAGCTGCTGCCTGCAGGGGCTCAGTCTCTTGCATTAAGAGTCCTTCCAGCACCCTTTTGCTTCGAGCTACGGATCTTATATGCGGTTCCTCCTTACTCCGGCTTTGGATCCAGTGCCCTGCTGGGCTCTCTACATTGCAGCCGATCTCGCTCTGCTGCTTCCCAGCCTCCGCCTTTGCCCTTCCGGGCTTCTGCCTTGCAGCCGATCACGCTCAGCTGCTACCTTCCGCCCTGGTCTTCCAGGCTCCTGCCCTGCAGCCTGCCTCACTCCGGCTGCCTACAGTCCTTGTCCTCTGGGCTCCCTACCTTGCAGCTTACAGTTTGCTCCTCTGGGCTTACTCCTCGCTGCCGGTCCTTCTGGCTCCTTGCCATGCAGCCTGCTTCTCTCCGCTGCCAACAGCCCTTGTCCTCGGGGCTTCCTAACTTGCAGCCGATTCAAGCTCCGCTGCTTGCTACCTACAGCGTTTGTCCGCTGGATTCTCAGCCTAGCAGCCCTCTACAGTCCTCTGCAGCCTTCTACAGTCAGCGGCTCTGCTCTCCTGGGCTCACTCCTTGCTGCCGGGCCCTTCTGGGCTCCTTGCCGTGCAGCCTGCTTTACTCCGCTGCCCCAAGCCCTTTCCCTCTGGGCTCCCTACCTTACAGCCCTGCTCCTGTGGGCTTGCTCATTGCTTTCCCTGCTCCTCTGAGCTCTCAACCTTGTTCCCTACCGTCCTCTGCTATCCAATCCTGTTATACGACTTTCCCTTCATTTCCCTTCTGCTAGTTTGCTATTGACTTCCTTTTGCCTGGATTTGTCTGTTAGTATCTTCTCTTGTACTGTTTGTAGACCCTTTTGTACAGAGCTTGTCTGTTGGTTTCCGTCAGGCAACCTCTGCCCCTTCCCTTGTCTCGTTTCTACGTTACAGACACCCATAGCTGTTCCAAGCCATGAGCAAACAGCGTGGGCCTCCGTTATAGCAAACTGTGCAGAAGGCTAGAGTTTTTCCTAAGGTCCGTAGAATACTCTTTTCCTTTATCTGCATACACCCCTAGAGGGAATCCATTCTGTTGTACCTTATTCCTTGCTACACTTGTCTACTCTTTGTTCTCATTACCTTCAGCTGTGTGTGTACTTATCTCTCCTCCTTCCTTCGGCACAACCACCCAAAACCCTTCCTGGGTGTCCTGTGCCACTCTTTCCAGAGTGCCACTCGTGACATCCGGTCCCACTACACGATCTCCCACACCTGCCATTGTTAAAACCACAAGCCAACACTGGGCCCTTATCTGCCACGACAGTCACGACCCAATGCTGGAAAACCGCAGCGCGGAAATGGGGAATTTGAGGCACCTTGGGTCCCATGTCCCCCATCTGGAACAACCCAGAATTCACACCAGGAAACCCTCCACGGGACTTCCATGCCTGGATAGCAGGGGGTCTGGCAAAAAACTGGCGACTTTCTGGAAAAAGGCTCTCCCATCACCTTTGAGAGGTGCAAAATAAAAATCAGAGTGGATGAACGGGAAAGATTCCGTTACACTCAAATCAGGCACTGGATGTCACACAGGAGAACGCGAGACAAATGCTCGAGAGAACCAACAGCATTGGAACTCACTTTATCATCTCCGACCAGCAAAGGCAGAATATCCACTTTATACTGGCTCCTAGACAGATCTGACTCGGCAAAGAAAGAAAGATACATGACAGAATGGAAAAAGGACATTGGCCGGGAAATAGCAGTAGAAGACTGGGAGAAAATATGTGCCAGATTACACAAAAGCTCACAGTGCGTCACGAATAAGGAAGGCAGTTATAAACTGTGTTATAGGTACTATATCACCCCCACCCAAATCCATAAGGCCAACCCGGATATTCCCGACATGTTGGCGTGGCTGCCAAGCCCCCGGATCTCTTTCACTTAGTGTGGGCCTGCCCAAAGGCAGAGGTATACTGGAAGGAAGTGCTGAAACACATCAAAAAAATCTCCGGCCACTCAATCCCTTGGGACCCAGGAATTGTCCTCCTGGGCGAAACCGGTGACAGAGCATTCCCGATTTCAGGTCACATATCCCGCCTATGCAACCACCTAATACTAGCTGCGAAAATTGCAATGGCCAGACTATGGAAAGACAAAAATGGCCCCTCGATCGCCCTATGGTGGGCGATAGCAGTATCAGAAAAAATCACAGCAATACGTTCAGACTCCCTAAATAGAACTCTGAATATATGGGACCCATTCTTGGACTATGCGGCCAAATACCCAACCCTCACCAGGAGGCCCCCGCTTACAAGGTGGCTCCAATGTAGCCCCCTCTACTGACCCCTGATCAACCCCCAAACACGCCGGAACTGAATCGGACAATCACCCGGGACCAAGCCACCCAACTGCCACAGCCAGGAATCAACCCACCATCTCTTACCCCCAACCCACAAAAGCCTATAAAGACACTATTTGATGCTTAAGCTGACAAGTATTGTATTGTTGCACGAAATATACTATCTTGTAAACTCAAAATGTTATGAAAAAAATAGTAAGAAGTATTTTTAACCAAGAAACCTTGAGTAAGAGTTTATTTGAACACCTGTGATCGTAGACCTCTGTCACAATACAGTTCACATTCCATCTTGAGATAAGCCTGGCTACTCAGTCCTGCTACCAAAATGGTGTGGTACAGACTTATACCAAAGGTTGGTTTTGCTTACACCTGTAGTCAGTTGTCTGTAGTGGTCCCAAAGGGTACTGCATTCAAACATTGCCTAACAGTGGAAGGCTTGGAGCTTTATTTGGTTGTGTTTCACCCAATGCCACAATTTCTATGCTTCTTGCAATAATGCCCTCGACTTCGTGCCACCTTATTTCCATAGGTAACACATGGTGGTGTGTTGTCTATTAACATTCAGCACCTTGTTTTTGAGTACTGGTTGGAAATATCGAAGAGTCTGAAACACTGCTTTCAGCTACAGGACATTGATGTGCATTTTGGACTCTTGGACACTCCATAGGCCCTTGATGGATAAGTGTGGTAAGTGAGGCCCCATCCTGTGAGCGATGCGTCTTATTTCCTGAACCAGTAACTCCTGAATTGGCATTCCTATGGTTATGTGACAGGCTACTGCCCACTAGGGGTGTCACGGTATTCGTTTTATGACGGTACAATAACCTTCTTGCCAAATGACGGTATAGCAGGTGGAGTTAACTGATCTTAACAAATATTTTCTAAAAGGTCATAAATTGACAGATGTATCATCACAAACAAAACCCAGGGCCAGAATTGGGCTTTTCAACATACTTTCCACTGAAATGCCTTGCTTCCACCAAACACAAACACACGTGTGTAGAGGAGGGGGTGGGGTGGAGGCCTGCTGCAACTGGCAAAGCAAACTGAATAGCTTTTCTTAAGTGGTCATTTAGGCTTTTTGCTTCCCCACTGGCTACTGGTGAAGATGAACATGTTGCCATCTTGATAACCTGCATGCCACAGATCAATGGAGGCTGATGGTAGTATACGCTTGTGCACATGCACACACACTTTCTCTTTACGTTACAGCCTTTAGTTTACTTGCGGGCCAAAAGGTGTTCAGTAATCACTGACATGTTACCCTTTGGTATGGCAGCAGGGAATACCCACAGAGGTGAGTGAATTTCGCAGTGTGACTTATTATATGTAAATTCAATGATAGACTAGACCAGCGAAATCCCCCATTGCCATATGTTTAGAGAATATTATCCATTATAAATATATAAACCCCAAAGCCGCCACCCCAAAGTAAACCCTATTCCTTCTTGGCACTATCTATTCTTCCTATTGCTAACATATTGATTTTGTGTAAGGCACGTGTGGTTTATGGAATGGCATTAAAAACTGCTCCAACTGAAACTACTTGGTAGACGGCACATCCAACAGTGCAAAACCAAGACTGCACAGCAATTGCTTACTGCAGCCTTTCCAAATCAGATTGAAAAGCACACTTAACGGTATAAACAATGTGACGGTTATTATTGTTCAATTAAGTGGTTCACGGTATCTTTAACGGTATACCGTTATACCGTTACATCCCTACTGCCCACCATGTCATCTGGTGCGCTAGCCTAGTCATGTCTAACATGAGTCACTTGTCAGACCACTGGTCTGCCAGAAATTCTTGCAATGGCCGCATGTGAAGCCTGCATTGAGGAGACAGCGGCATACAGGAGGACATTGTCCCCAACAAATGCATGCATGTTCTCACTGAAAAGCGGTTTCCGGGACAGCACTTGGTTAGCTGATGGGGGAAGTGCCCTTTGAGAGGGACTGACTCTGATGAATCCAATGGAGTTATCACAGATTCCCCGTAGGTGACCTCCTCCCATGTGGCAAGGGGATGGCAGCCGCTACCTGATCCTGACCCTGGAGGTGGCCTTATGAGAGAGGATCACATGGCAGGAGATAGCCACCGGGAAGAGGGCCTGGCTTCATTGGATAGAAGGTGGACTCCATTTCCCCATGAGGAAAAAAACTGTTGCCCAAGACACTGATGGCTCGTTACCATGCATCAGTTTCCCCCTATAGGCAAAGTAAGGAAACCCTGTTCCAGTACCCTTTAGGCCAAACCTCCATGCCTAACCTGGAAAGTAAACGCTCCAAAACCCTCCCCTGAAGTTCTAGTTCTCCTTCAAGTATAACTGATCGTCCATGTGAGCCCATTAAAGACCTTTTAAGAATCATGCATCATAAGAAAGCACTGGGGCATGTAACCTTTATAAAATGGTCATCGCGTTGAGAGATGGAGCTCAGAGCTCAGGGGAGGACGTGATCTCTCCAGGCAAGACGGACAGATGCTGGAGGCATGAGCCGGTGGGTAGAAGCTGGAGGGACAAGTCGGCGTGCAGAAGCTGCAGGGGTGAGCCAGTGTGGCAAGGTGAAAGGGCTCACCGGCAGAGGGGAACGAAAGAAATATGGTGCGAGCGAGGCGGGACGTGGAGAAGCCAGGATCCACAAGAGGGTCCCTGGGCTTCCGGCAGTCAAGAGAAGCAGCACTGTCCTTACCGGGAGCCAGAGAGCAGCCAGCGTGCAGGAGTGGAGCCGCGAGGAGGCCTGGAGAGACAGCCACGCAGAGTGTGAAATCGGCAGCAATGGTATGCTTTGTAAGCGCAAGGAAGCCTGGAAACGATACAGTGAAAGAGTCTGCCAGAGCAGAGTGGGGACCTCAGGACGTTTCAGCGACCACGTTGAAGGCAATTAGAACATTGGAAAGTTACAAAAGTAAAAACGGCAAGACAACTGTATGAATAAAAGGGCAGAAGATTTTCTTGAAGATTGTGGAAAGCAAAGTAAAAGCAGAGATTGTTTATCAAGTAGATGTATAAGAGGGGGCGTGGCTTGGTGATCGATGGAGTAGGTCTGCTCTTGAGATCGTTTCTGCCTGTTCCGACTTTATCCGTGTTAGACAGGCATATATGAGCCTTAGAGGTTCGCAAGCAGCTGCACGAGTGGCTCAGGAGAGCATGGGCGCAGTGTGGAGTAAGATGAAAAAGAGGCAAGGGGGATAAGTGTGGCAAAGCTGGGCGCCCCTTCAGTGCAGTCCGAAAGAAAGATGGCCGATGCGAGATGACCAGGACAAAAGAAAATATTAGACATCCGTGGGGATGACAGCCCTGTCTAACTTGCAGCGAGGAGCCCTGAGGGACGAGTCGTCAAGGAAGGAAGCGGAGCGTCGCAGATGGCTATAGCTATTGCAATACAAATAGCAAGAAGCAACAGCTACGGAGGATCCGTGCAGCAGACTATGCGATGAGAGTGGTGACAGCTGTTGTGACCGATTGAAGGCACTGAGAACGGTGCTGTCCAGGAGTGGCGCGAGCACTGTGGAGTTGACTAGGTTGTCCTTTGGACTTGCGTGTAGTGGAGTTGGCCCGCTTGCCCGACTTGAGTGAATGTGGAGCGAGGACATGCTCTGAGGATTCGGTGAGGGGCTAGTGCAGCTCCGGGACCGGCGCGCCGTGAACCAGCGGTTTCCCCAAGCTTTGGTGAGGCCCAGGAAGGTGGCGGTAGAGCACCTACACAGAGTAAGATCCCTTGCTGGGTCATTGAATTCCTCCGGCAACTGAACATTGTAAGCTCGTGGAGCTGCAGCGTGGATTTGCAGGATGCAGCAGAGTGCACAAGGTGCTTCATTAACAGGTACAGGCGTTCGGGGGTGCGTTGACCCCTTTATGAAGGGAAACAAGGCAGTGGCCGAAAGACAAAGACCAGAACCCAGGCACAGGGGTGAAAGCAGATGGTTCAGGAAGAGTTGAAGAGGGGAAATTGAGTAGCCAAGTTGACTGGAGAGTGTTGGGCTTAGAAAGTGGGAAGTGACTGATGGAAAATCTACAAGACCCTGGAACGCGTGGGGATCCTGGGGGCAAGACCTGGGCGGTATCGGGCCGGAGCAAGGTGTGGCGCAGGAAAAGGCAGTGTGGTGAAAACTGAATCCTGAGCTGGCGGGCATGCTAGAAAGCCCAGTCACTGGTAAAACGGGCCCGGCAGGTGCCAGGTCAAGTGGGGGACAGGTGACCCAGGGGCCAGAATCCACGGAAGGGTGGATGGCGCACACCGGATTTATGGGGAGAAGCCTGTGTGCAGTCCTGGACAGTGCCTGCAGTGCGGCTGCCAGATGAGGCATAGTGCATTTGTGGGCCGGTGGCAGGGGATACAGACACGAATGCAGCAAGATTATCACCCGTATTTGTGAGCGTGAAGGAGAACAGAAGGCCTGGCACCTGTGGCGGTACACAAACGGCCCTACATTCCAAAATATTACCTGTGCTGAGCCCACACAAAAAGGGCAGTGGTGGTTAGATCCTTGCGCTCCTTGAGACAGCACATATTGGAGCTACCAAGTTCTGGGCTCCTGCAGAGGCGAGGGGCAGCCTACTGGGAGCTTGGGATTGGAAGAGGGGAACAGACATTTGGCTGAATGCCTCCCAAGTCGGCCAAAAACAAAGCTACCCAACCAACCTTGGATGCCTTTGCTTTTGGGGTGAGGTTGCACACAAACTGGAAGCAAGGGGTATCAGGCTCATGGTGGACACTGTGTGGGCCTGCCTGTTAGGAGGGTTCCCTAGGACACGGAAACTTAGGCATGTAGGCAAATTGAAAGATCTGGCATATGCGCTTGCAAAGCGGAGGATCGCTATGGGGTGGAAGGCATGCCACAAACCACGAATGGAGTTGTGGTGGAAAGACCTGCAGAAATGGGTAGAGGCTGAAACCATGGTATGGCAGGAAGCCAGTAACACTGGGGGGGAGGGGAGGAAACAGACTCTGATGGCCTGGAGACTGCTCATAGCGGAACTATTTGGATCAATTGAAGACCCTTTGGATATAACGGAAGGGGAAACCTCACCACAAGAGGCAGGAACTGAACATTAGGAGTGGTAGGCTCGGAACGGGGGGTGGGAAGAGGGAAGCAGTGAACACGGCTGAATAATGTACATGTGAAAAGTTACTGTATCCACTGCAGTTTTGGTTTGTAATGTTTGTTAAATGTTCAATAAACAGTTTTTTTTCAAAAAATAAAAAAAATAAAAACCTTGGACGCCTTCACCAAACCAAAAAAGCAAGTACCTGAGAAGGATATGAAGCCGGAGTTGGGGAGGGGAGATGGGGTCCTGAAATTGCACAACCAGGTGATGTTGGTAATAGATAATTTAAAAGCATCATTGGGGGGACAAATTGACGTTGTGAAAGTCGATGTGAGTCTCCTGTGTCAGGATGTGCAGAGCTTGGCAGAACGAACCACGACTCTAAAGACGCAAGTAAAGGTGCACTCTGGCACACTCCAGGAAACACAAGTAGACGTCCATATTCTACGACAGAAGGTCAGCCACTAGAAAACAAATTTCAAGAAGCACAAGGACGGACCCGGAGAAATAATATATGCATTGTTGGCCTGCCAGAAGGAGAGGAAGGGACTGACCAGACGACATATATAAAGAATAGGCTGTTCCAGGATATCGGGCCTGGGAACCCAGGGCTTCACATTTGAAAGAGTGCACAGGGCACTAACTAGGCGGCCCCCTCTGGGGGCTCCTCCGAGACCAAGCATCGCCAAAGTCCTAAACTACATAGACAGGTAAAAGATCCTGCCATTTTCACAGCAAGGGGGGAGAACTGAAGAGGGCCTCAGCAAATCTGGTGGTCTACCCGGAGTATACGTTTCAGGTGCAAAAGAGCAGATCACAATTCTCATCAGCGAAGGATAGGCTCCATCGGGCTGGCCTGAAATATATGTTGATTTACCCTGCACGACTCAAGATTATATACAAAAACAAGACCTGGTTTTTTTGATCTCCCAGAGAAGAGGCACAAGCATGGATGGACAGGGAAAATATTGGCCCTGGATAGGGTGAAGGGGAGGATGGGCGAGGGACCCATGATGGATGTTCTACCCAGTCGTAGACCCTACGGGGCAGCGACTAGTTGGTCCACAAGTAATGGTCTGACCATACATGACAATGAAACAGGCATGTAAATAGCCTGGAGCCAAAAGGATGCTGCTATCGTTTGTTGTGTAGATCAGGCTCCAGCAGTCACAACTGTCTTGCTGTATAAATCGCAGAGAACACCATGGGTCATTGATAAATGGCTCATGACAAAGTGGAGCAGATCAGGCCCATGGCCGTGTCTACCATGTACCTTCTGTTTTGTTTTTTGGGGGCACTTGTTTTTGTGCCCACCTGCTGTACAACAGCCTCATGCAGGATTGCATAGGGTGAATGCGGGAAGTGGGAAGGCCCGTGCAAGGGCACAATGCTGGGCAGTTGTTTTAAATGGGGAAAGTTGGTGGGTTCAGAAACGGAAAGGTTTGCCTGCAAGTATGTTGAATGGGATCAGCGGTATTGAATTCTGGACTGAAATGTTACAATGGGGAAACGAAAAGGGGGTTAATGGGGGTGGCTGGTGGAGGGAGAGTAGACAAACAAAAATGGCGGGTACTTTAACGGTACTTACCTGGAACATGAGGGGGCTGAACGCTTTTGTAAAACATAACCGGGTGTTTCCATATCTGCCACGATGCCTGTCCCCAGACATCCGGAACAGGTCCATCTGTCCAGGGAACAGGCACCCAAGAAGACACAGGAATTCCCCAAACCCCGCCTAGGGGCTATATGGGTTCAGTCCTGGCGCCTATGCCAACTTTAAACTATGCAGGTCATCCTGCAAAGAACTCATGTACAGGCCATCATGAGGCCATGAAGGGACTACTTTCCTTTAGGAACTATTTGCTGCTTGGGTGTGGTACTGGAACTTCTTACCTGGGAACTACTTTTTTGATGCTATTTAGACCATGCCCGAAGAGCAGCACACGCTTCGAGTTATTCTGCATCTTAGAGTAATGCTCACTGTGTCTGCAGTCCAACATCCAGTCTACAGCCACAATCGTCGTGTCCAGAGCCGGTCCTAGAGAAAAGGAAAGAAGAGAAGGTTAGAACAAGGAGATTTCCATTTGTTCATCATCTTTTCCTGGAGCAGCCACACCTGTGGATAAAGGAAAAAGACATTAAAATAAACTGCGTTGCATTGCCAGCTGCAGCGCCACGCCATACTCGCCTGTCTTCGGAGCACCCGTTGAATCGCCGCCCGAAACATTAGCATCTGAAAAGACCAGAACAAACAAAAGGTGAGCGTGGTTCCGCCAAAGACATTCTTTTACTTACTGCAAGATACTTACTCGGAATTTTACCGCTAGAGGCAGCGCTGGTCACCATCCTACGCGAGACATTTTTGGCAAGGCGCCGCAACTGCAAAGAAGGTAGAGAACTATTGGTTAATTACATTTGGAATAATATGTGCTAGACAGTGCTTCGTACAAACTGACTTTTACCTAAGCGCTTTCTGCATCCATCGAGGCAAACTCACTCCTTGGATCACACTGCAAGGGAAAAGATATGAAAGGAGCAAGAGTGAATTAACAGACATTTGAACTCTAAAAGAACTATACATTCGGTTTACACACTACTCACCTCGGAGTCATTGTTGTCTGGAACTCTGCCAAATACCTTCGGATCAGTGAAGTAACTGAACTTCTACACGCCCCTGCACTCCACGCATGATGGAGAGTTCATCCTTCCAAACAATAAGGTGAGACTTTATGAAGGGGAATACTGGAAGTTTTCAGGGAAAATAGTGTTAGTGTAACCTCTCTACCATGGGTGGCTAATCCCCTTTACTGCTTTTAGGAAAATATTCCTGCGGGCCAGGCAGACGAAACTGAATGGGCAAGTGCAGTCGATCATCACTTCGCTACGAGTCACACTGGTGGAGACCGCAGCAGTCCAGCTTCGTTCGACGCCCCTGTGGAATCCAGGTGAGCGTAACAACATCTTAGGAGGAGTTGAGTGGATGTAGCCATGTTGCAAGAAACATATCTCACAGCAGATAAGCAGGTGTCGACTCCTAGAGCAAGTGGACACGTGTCTGGTGAATATGTATACCCCCAATCATGGTGCTGCAGAGTTTTTTCAGACTTTGTATCCACGGCTAGGCCCTTACAGGGATAGCAATGTGGTATGGGGAGTGGGGGATTTTGATTGCATGTTGAATCCAAGCCTAGATTGGTCCGATGCTAAATACAGTAAACCAGCACCCGCCGGCTAGGACGTTGCAGATGCTCCTGGAATCCTTTGCTTTAGAAGATGTCTGGAGAGTGCTTCGCCCAGATATCCGACACTACTCACATTTTTTCAGCGCCACATGCAGTACAGACAAGGATTGACTACTTCTTTGTGGGAAAGGAACTAGTACATCATGTCACACATGCCCAATATGAGGGAAGTACCTTGTCCGATCATGCCACGCTCAGCCTGCAGTGGCAATATGCACCTATCAGGGCCCAGATACTCACGTGGAGACTTAGCAGTCAAGCGCTCAAGGACCCCCCCCGCCCCCATTCTGGAATTGCTAAAGGATTGCATCTCTGACTATGTATCGCACTATCTGTGTAGCGTACCCAGCGCTGGAACATTTTGGGAAGCATTGAAAGTGGTGGTCAGAGGGGCTGCTATAGCGGGGGTCTAGTAGTGCCCAGGAAAATATTACTAGGGAATTGACCGGAGCAAACAGACAAGGATGAGAAGATTAGGGAGTTACAACAGAAATGTATGGACTGCTTGGAGAGGTTAGGCAAGCATAGTCCGCCAAATATACAGAGACAGCACATACAAGGGGACAAGCCGCTTACTAGCATGACTGTACAAGAGGGAGTGCAACTAAGCCCCATGCACGCGATAAATACTGGACAATGTGAAATATTCCACACTCAAAAAGGGTTTAATGAGGCGTTTTGCAAATTTTACCAAAAATTATACAAGGAGGGACTCCTGGGACCTAGTTCCTCCTTGCCTGAGGAGTTGGATCTACCAGGGTTGTCCCAAGAGGAAAGCGATAACCTAGAGGCACCTATAACAGTGGAGAATATACACAATATAATTGTTTGGACAGGGGGTCGTGGCCAACTGCCATGTAGAGCGGACGTGTCTCCCGAGAGCTCCGTGCTGATGTGCCATTATAAGCGGTTTTAAGTGACTTTAACGTGCTCTGGAACCCTACAAGTTGCACCATCCGCCGCAGAACCTCTTCAGCAACCTTTCGAACCGTCTCCCAGGCGGAGAAGTGACGGCTAACGCCTTTACCCGGCGTGCGAAAAGTGCCAGTGAGCAGATCCAAAATGGCGGGTCACGCGCCCTGATCCCTCGAAGGACCGGAGTACACCATCACCGTCGAGGACGCTGCCCGCCGGTGGGTGGGAAGGATCCTGTGCTGCCGACCTGTGCCGGGCCGAGAGGAGGGAGCAAAACGGCTGCGCTCATCGACTGAGAGGACCGACCCCGACGCCCCCGCCGGACAGCGCCCTGCCTGCGGCACACGACTGGGCTGAGGAGTGCTCTGAAAAGGCGTGAGGGGCCCCGGCATGAGCAGCGGCCGGCCGGTGCCGCGGAGGTAGGCGGGCGCGGGGGGAGGACCAGCCCGGACATACACATTGGTGGCTGGGTGCGTGGGGCCCGTGGCCGCGCATTACTCTGCCCCCCTGCACCTGACTTCGCCGCTGACGGCAACGCAAGAACTTGGGCTTGCCTTCCTGGGGTGCTGAGACCCCGGCTGCTTTTTTTTCCCCCCGCCTGAACGAACCTTCATTGGGGGATTGAGTAGGCGAAAACACCTGGCCCCTACCTGCAGCCCGACGTTCCGGCGGACCGCGAGGCCCACTCAGGGAGTCCCCGTGCTCCCCCCACCATCCAAGCTCGTCTCCCGCTCCACAGCCGACAACTGGGAGGGCCGTCCGTCGCACAGTGCGCCCGCTGGAACAGAGGTACCCTTTGCTTCCCGAAATTGGCCTGCTGCCCCGCATCGGCATCTCACGCACGCTTGCGCCAACAGTTCGAGGTGCGAGTCCTGCGCACCTTCTCTGACCTGCCACCCTGGGCACCGTGGATGCACAAGGCCTCTGCCTTTGTCCATAATCAGCGCCAAGGGGCCTTCACGGATTACTCTCCGCGGTGGTGGGTACCCTGCACACACAGAGCGGTGGAAGGCCTGAGCGTGAACGCCTGCACCCACGGGCAGCCTGCAAAATAGGCGACCACACATTGCCTCTCCTCGCCACCGGGGACTGGCGCAGCCGCCCTTCAGACAGCGCAGCGGCTCCTTTCCTTTCTCTGCAGCGGCCCCCTGAGGCACCAGGACAGCTTCATATCATTGCCTTGTGGGTCCTGCGGCGGTAACAAGAGGCACCCCTCCGCGGCTGCAGCCGGCGGCCTCCCGCTGGTGCCCTGCGCTAACTATATGTCCGGGAGAAACGGCAGGCCCAAGCAGCGCCAGACCACGAAGGACACCTTTGCAGCCAGCAAATCCCCTAATTCCGAGGGCACAAACAAGGCGGCCTCGGACGCTCAACCTAACCTCACGGCAGCTGCGGCTACAGAACCTAGTAACATCCAGATTCTCGAAACCATCAAGCTTTTCCAGGCAACGATGGAAAACAAAATCGATGCCGTTGCCACAGACCTGGGCCTCCTGCGTCAGGATGTCCAATCCCTGGCCGGCAGGGCCGAGGCGCTTGAAATACAAGTCTGGGAAAACACAGAATCCAAAACTCACCTCCTTCGAGACATCTATGAGCTTCAGCAAAGGGTCAAAAACTTGGAGGAGAGAGCCATGGAGGTGGAAGGGAGGGTTCGCCGGAACAATATACGTCTCCTCGGGCTGCCAGAGGGTTCCGAAAGGCTCCGACCCCACTAACTACATAGAGAACCTCTTGCTACAGGAGGTGGGAGCAGGAAAACTCTCCGAAGGCTTCACCATCGAAAGGGCCCACAGATCCCTGGCTAAGAAACCCCCACCTGGGGCCCCACCCAGGCCAGTGATAGCGAAAGTTCTCAACTACAGGGATTGAGAAGGTATTCTGGCCTTTTCCCAGAGCAGGTGGCCAAATCCAATGGAACTCTGCTAAAATTGCCATTTACCCTGATGACACATTTCAGGTCCAAATGAACAGAGCACAGTTCATACACACGAAGGCCAGATTGAAAGCCGCCGGGCTGTGTTATATGCTCCTGTATCCTTCTAGACTTAAAGTGCTGCATAACAATAAGGCGCACCTGTTCGACACTCCGGCTCAGGCCAGGGACTGGATGGACGCTTTACAGATCCCTGATATTGAAGAAAAGAAGCAGAGACCGAGATAACACTCCTCCTCTCATCTTGGTGGGAATTATACATTCTTGAGCCTCTACACAGCTGAATGGATCCTCCATGCGGAGACCCGGAGTCCAAGTTCACTCCACCCCCTGGAATGTTTCTTCCTTTTGGGTATATATACCCGCCCGTAGGGCACCTGGAGACCAATGCACGGTCCGACGGAGCAGAAACGGGACAGTCATAACGAGGGTGACCTCGCTGAGCCAGTTCTATGTTTGGGGATTTCACAGTTAAGGGGGGGGGGGAAATCTGAGTTTCTGCACAAGTTGGCAACATACCGGGACCACGGGAACCATGCACACGCAATGCAGCACCATTAAGACGTCGAGCTCCACCCGTTACATACAACAAACCACATAACGCCTATGGCTGACACAATAAGGGTCGTTACATGGAACGTCAGAGGCCTGAACAGCTTTGTTAAACAACGGCGTGTCCAAACCTACCCGAAGAGATGCAAGGTCGGAATAGCCATGCTGCAATAGACTCACTTAACTGCTAAGAAACTGGAAGCCCTGGCCAAAACCTGGCGTGGTACCCTTATAGGTTCGGCTTACTCCTCTTACGCCAGAGGGGTTCGGATTTGGATTGCCCCCACTGTTCCTTTCAGACTTACTAGCACTAAAACAGACAACAAGGGTAGGATGGTGGTGGTGTGCGGCTCCATCGAGGGCAAAGAGGTATGCCTGGTTAGCACTTAGGCATCCAACCATGACGCGACTACCTTTTTCCATTCCCTTTATACGCGACTCAGTCCGTATATGGACAGAATTAGGATATGGGGGGGAGGTGACCACAACTGTACCCTTGACCCTCTACTGGAAAGGTCAGATAAACACGATCGCCCCTCCCCTCCTGCCAAAAT
The DNA here is from genome assembly GCF_040938575.1 of Ambystoma mexicanum. Lineage (NCBI taxonomy): Eukaryota > Metazoa > Chordata > Amphibia > Caudata > Ambystomatidae > Ambystoma > Ambystoma mexicanum. The sequence goes on from NC_090933.1 coordinate 707,743,573, forward strand.
ACTTTCCAAACTAATCCAACAGTTGCAACTCAGTGATCTTTGGAGGGTCCAGCACCCGGAGCAACGCAAGTATTCCTTCTACTCCTCACCTCATGCCGTACACACCAGGCTGGGCTATATTTTTCTCAGCCTAACACAACAGTCTATATTTGTTGATGCGCGCTACCTGTCTAGGGTGCGGTCTGATCACTCTCCACTATTGGTAACCTGGGAGGTGTTCCCGCCTAAACCCCCTGTACCTGGAGGCTGAGGGCTGAGGCCCTACTTGATACTGCATTCCGGGAATGCATAAAAGATAGTACTGAGGAAGATCAGCAAAATAATTTGCATAGCGTTAAATACTTGAGCACTACGTGGGAAGCATACAAGGTGGTCATGAGCGGCGAGATGATCGCACCTGTTGGGGGTGCCCAGAGATCCATTACATCCTTGCTAGAGTGCGCAGAGAGGGACCAGAATATGCTCGAAGGAAGGGCTGACCCATCCCCTGACCAATTACAAATAATTGCCGAACTTAGACAAACCTGTCTAACTCATTGGGAATCCCTCGGTAAACAGCTACACCAAGCACACAGAGAGAATCCATGCTCTGGGAGACAAGCCAGGGAAACTCTTAGCTTGGCTCTATAAAAAGGGAGACCCCCAGGCCACCCATTTGCCACATACTCACTCCTGACGGCACCGCCGTGCATACCCAACAAGAAATAAATTTGGTTTTTACCGACTTCTACCATAGCCTGTACTCCGAAGCCCCGCCCCCCCCTCTGACACCAGGATCGAGGACGCCCTTGACCTACCTAAATTAGACTTCAAAATGGCTGAGACCCTTGACGAGCCCGTCACCCCCGACGAGGTCAGGGTGGTAATTAGATCGCTACCAGCTGGGAAAACCCCAGGCTTGGATGGTCTCCCGGGGGAGTTTTCCAAGACCTATGAGGAAACACTCGCCCCAATATTGGCCCAGGTTTTTAATGAGTCCTTCGAGGGTGGTACCCTCCCGGACTCCATGAGTGAGGGCGTGATTATACCCTTACTCAAACCAGGGAGGGACAGGGCAGATTGTTGTTCATACAGGCCCTCTCTATGCTAAACTTAGACTACAAGATCCTTAATGCCCTGCTTGCAAATAGACTGCGCAGAGTAATCCCACTGTTGATCCATCAAGACCAAACTGGATATGTTCCGGGGCGTTCCATCACTGAGAACTTGTGCAGGTTACATCTTGTCATTTACAGTACTGAGGGAAGGCTGCAGAAACTTGCAGTGGCATCATTAAATGCCACCAAAGCTTTTGATTCCGTGAGGTGGGACTGGTTATATGCTACCATGGCCAAAATGGGGATAGGCCCTGTATTTCTAAAGTGGACCCAGCTAGTTTATGCTAACCCCACCGCGAGAGTACACACCAACAAAACCTATTTCCGCTAAATGGTCCTTACACAGGGGCACCCACCAGGGTTGCCCTCTGTCCCCCATGTTATACATTCTTTCCCCGGAATCAGTGGCGGCCTACCTGAGACAGGAATACGGGGAGGGAGGCTGATGACACCCTTTTGTACCTTCAAGACCCTGAGCACCTCCTACCCTACATCTTGGAAACCCTGGACTGCTTCCACAAGCACACCGGGATCCAGATTAATAGGAGCAAACCTTGCCTTTACCCCCTTGCAGCACTTTACAGTGATGAATACAGATCCCTCCCCCTCTAGATCTCGAATGGCAGGCAACATCTTTCAAATATTTGGGGATAACCATACACCGTAACTCCGGCACAGAACATATCCTTAATACCCTAAGGGCCAAAAACTCACGAAATCCATGGAATTCTGGGGACGGCTCCCGCTTTCAATGGCCGGGAGGGCTGGTCTCCTTAAAATGGTCACCCTTCCCCGCCTACTACATAATTTCACCAACGTCCCCTTCAACATCCCCCATTTATTCTTCAAAGATCTCAACAAAGTCTGTAGGGGCTTCCTCTGGCAGGGAGGTAGGCACAGGGTGGCGTTGGAGACTCTCCAAAGACCATATGAAAGGGGCGGACTGAAGATCCCCAATTTTGAGCCTTACTCCCTTGCTAGCCAGCTGCGACATGTCACGCAATGGATGGCCGATGAGAGCATGACGGACACTCGCCTCCTCCAACCGGCCCTTCCCCGGTTGTTACTAAGAGACAGACTGTGGGCAGGGGAAGGTGCTATGAGACACTGCCCTTACCTCGCCAAGCTCGGGATCCGGCTTTGGAAAAGGGCCTGCAAGCTGGTTGGGTCGGAGGACCAGTTCTCACCACAGATCCCCATTGCTACACTTATGGCTAATCACTCTTGGGGGCAACTTGAAACACGCACACAATGGGAGCCCCTCGGGGTGGCCACACTTGGGGACTTGATCCAAGAACAGGAAATCTTAACTTTCTCGGAACTCTGTGAGGCCACGGGCCTTCCGGCAGGACAGTTCCTGTTGCACAGGGTGGTCGTACAGGCCTTGAACAAGAGATGGCCGGTCGCTGCCGACCTGACCGAGGAAAATTAATGCATTGAAACGATACTGAACTCCGCTGAGGCGGGCCATGAAACCTCACGAATCTACGAGGCCCTGTTGTGGGGTACGACCAGGGGTGACCTTAAATGCAGGAGTAAGTGGGAAACTGAACTGGGCCTTGTTTTAGTAGACAAAGATTGGGGTGATATACCCACTACCATAAGAAAGTTTCCAGAAACGCCCGCTTGCAGCTTATCCAGCTGTACATCACCAATAGAGCGTACCTCACACCTGAAGCCATATCAAGATTCACAGGTGCTGGAACCCAATTATGCCCCAAATGCAGTGAGCCCAGGGCAGGAATGACTCATGTTCTGGGGCTGCCCAGTGATTAGGGAATTCTGGTCACAAGTGAAGGAAAAAGTGGCCGGCGCAGACATCGAAGTTGAGGTGGACGAGCCTACGGCCTGTATCCTGGGCAGATATAGGCGAAACGAACAAACCTCTAACCAAGCACAGACCTTATATATATAACGGCCAAAAGACGTATTGCCATGGGGTGGGAAAGCCCCAGAGATATGCATATGTCCATATGGTGGGGAGACCTTACGAAGTGGATTACAGCTGAAACCGCAGCGTGGGAAACGGCTATCCATGTGCAGAGAGTAGATTCCAGCGAGGAACTACACTGTTGGGTGGCCCTAACGGTGACCTTGCTCCACCCTGAGGTGGATGATCGTGAGCTGGGTGGAGAGGGTTGCCCGGACCTGGGCATGGACTCGAGAGGAACAGTGAACTAACCGTGGTCTTGGGGGTCGGAGGAGGGTGGGTTGCGTTTGTGGTTATTACTCTGATATGTTTGACCAATCTCTAATGATATCGGTTTTTGTTACCTCATGGTATTAAAACAATTTCTTTTTTTTTTAAATAATTGCTCAGACAGGCTGACAAGTGAATTTCACAAAGAATATGCACAAGTATTAACCCCGCACTTGCTAAGTGCCTCTATGATGCTTACGCAGAGGGAGTCCTGCCCTTTAGCCTGAGAGAGTCAATAATCATTCCCTTGCTCAAGCCCCATAAAATGACGGAATAGACCGCTCTCGATGTTGAACCAGGATAATAAGATCTTGACGGCTGTCTTAGCAGCGAGGATGAAAAAAAGTGATTTGCAAGTTAGTATAGACAGATCAGATGGGGTACATTCCAGGACGTAGTGCTGTGCGCCATAGCTACACTGGATGCGGTGAAAGTATTTGATTCAGTGAGTTGGGATTGGTCGTATGAAACCCTGCGCAGATTCGTATTTGGACAGGCATACATTAAGTGGGTGCAACTGGTGTACACTAGGTGGATGGCCTGGGTTAAGACCGGCAGATACCTTTCAGGGGCATGGTGACTAGAAAAAGGCACGAAGCAGGGCTGCCCATTGTCACCGTTGCTGTATGTTCTGGCTATGGAACCAATTGCCCAATAACTCGGGGCGGAATATCGGGAAATGGGTATCGAAATAGACGGGGTCGGACACTTGATATCCCTGTATACGGATGATACACTATTATATCCAGAACCCGGAGGATAATTTGGAGCTGCTGTTGGAGGCCTGGCGCTTTTTGCTAAACTATCGGAGATCACCTTTCGCATTGGGAGAGAAGAAAAAAAATAAAATAAAAATCGCCATTGTTCCCAATAGCTGGGCTATGCCAGGTGGAGCAGAGAGCGCTGCCGGTGTTGGCTCTGCAGTGGAAAGGGTGCACGTTTAGATATCTGGGAGTCAATGTGTATCACGAACCAGGGGTCAAACACAAACACGTCAGAGGGCATTAGGGGTTCCATGAGGTTCTGGACTAAATTACTCCTCTCTATGAAGAATGGGCGGCACTGTTGAAGATGGTAGTACTGCCTAGACTATTACACTTTTGTGTGAATGTTCCGTCACAAGGCCCTTTTTCAAGACCTTAGAAGGCATCTGCAGAAGTTTCCTGTGGCAAAATAAGAGGAGTAGGATTGCACTGTCAACACTGTATAGACCCATGAAGAGGGTGACATTCGGGTCCCAAATTTTGAATTGTATTATGAGGCGCGACAGCTGCAATTTGTGGTAGATTGGCTGGCTGAAGACCCTAACCCACTAACCCAGACACACTGATGTTACAAGCCGTTGATAGGTGCTATTACTGGAAGGAGTTACTGTGGCTCAAACCTCAGGTTGGACAGAAGTCGCATTTGGTGTCCTTAGGGTTGTAAGTGTGTGAGAGCCAGTAAGTGTGTGAGAGCCATGGCTATGATGAGGTTGACAGACCCGGCGTCATAGCAGATTGCCATGGCATCACTGGGTACATCGTCGCCCCAGGCGAGAATGAACATACGCAGTTCTGGGAAATCAGTGGGGTGGCCACCATAGGGGATTTGTTGCAAGACACAGCTTTCATACCCTTCATGGTACAACAGACGGGAGCGCACAGGGGGATAAAAAAAAAAAATACATGTTGCATAGCACCCTTAAAAAAGAGATTACAAGTAGGTGGCCTGCATGTAGCGGGCTGACGGAGAAACACACGATTGTGGACATTCTATATGATATTGCTTGGGGTGGGCATAATATACGTGAATATACGACCTACTAACTTAGATGTGTCCTTTACCGAGTCGCAATGGGTGAAGATACTAGGATATCACAAGAAAGTGTCACACAATGTGAGACTACAGCTTATTCAATTGCTGGTGGCACACAGGGCTTATCTGACACCTCTACAGGTCAAAAGATTGCCCTAGGTGTAAAGAGATGAAGGCGGGAATGCTCCACATGTTCTGGGCATGCCCACTGGCGGGGGTGTTCTGGCAGGGGGTAGTAAGCAGGCTAGTGAAGGCAGGAGTGGAATTGGATGTGCTCTCTCCCGGTGCATGTTTGCTGGGTTGCTTTACGCACCAAAAAGGCATGGCATGGAAATCATTTAAGGGCCTGGGGATAGATGAATGGTGGAGGGATCCGTCTCGTTGGGGCAGAGCAGAGACGGCTGCCTGGAAAAAGGCACGACAATGAGACCAGGTGGACGTCCCAGTAGGAAATAGAGAGTGGGAGGGCTTATTACATGCCCGGTTTGTCAAAACGTATGAGGTGGAAGAAGAGGTGGATTGACTCTGGAATATTTCAAGCATTTTTGCCGGTTCTTAATGTGAGGTGCTTAGAATGTGAATAAGAAGCAGGTTGAAGGAGGCGTATTCATGTAACAGGTCTGTTGTGGGCCAAGGAAGGCATAAAGAACTATTAGTCTCAGAGACATTTGTGAAACCTGTCAAGACTCCAGGGGAAGGGAATCCCCATTTGGAATTAAGGTCTTTTGAATCTTGGAGAACATTTACGTTGAAGCCATGCTACCGTTATTTAAAACCACATTTTTGCAAATAGCAGGTAGTAGACTTTTCCCTTATTTTGTTTTGTTTTAGGGTGAAGGTCAGGATAGGATGTTTTGGATGCAAGGACAGTTTTTTTATTTTTATTTAGGACATCCTGACAAAGACAGATCACTATTTTTGGTTACTAGGTAGGGAAACTAATCTTTAGAAGTGGGTCAAAGAGGCACAACCCTTTTCATTTGAATAAAAGTCGATAACCAAACACATGACAACTTTGTGTCTGGCCTTCATTTCTGACTCCTCACAGGAGCCAGCCCCTGTGTGCTGAATTGTGCCCCCCCCCCAGAACACCAAGTTGTTGGATGGCTCGATAAAGGATTTGTCAGAGTTGATTGTGAAGCTGAGGTAAGTGAGGATATGAATAACACAAGGGACTGTGTCTTGTGTTCATGACTTTGAGGATGCTCTTATCAACCAAATTGTCAAGGTAGGGGTATACGCAATACCCTTCCCTCCTTAGAAACGCTGCCACTGGAGCCAAGCATTTTGTGAATGCCCTTGGTGCAGAGCGCAGCCGGAATGGTAGAACTTTGAATTGATAATGGTTGTTTCCCACGACAAACCTTAGAAACCACCTGTGAGCCTTGTAAATTGGAGTGTGAAATTATGCATCTTTGAAATTTAGAGAGAGCCATTAAGAATTCGCCCTCCTGTACTGCTTTTATTACTTCATACAGGGTGACCATTTTGAAGTTTCATTAAGATTGGTCTCCAAGATTTGTCTGGTTTTCGCACAACAAAGAAGCAGGAGTATGTTCCCTTGCCCCATTGGTTTCTTGGCACTTTTTCTATGGCCTGCTTGATGAGCAGTTACTCCACTTCGTTTTGCAAGACGCGCAGGTGTGGGAGGTTTTTTGCACGCTTGGTGGACCTGGAGTGGTGCTCCTATTGAACTCCAAAACATTACCTTTTTTAATCAGGTCTATTGTTTGTAACTTGTTCCCATTAAACTTTAGATTGGCTCCCGCTTGTGTTTGTTTGATATGAGATGTTCTGTGAATTCTTGTGGGGGCCTGGAAACCTTGCAAGTCAGGGTTGCTTCTGCTGCCTCCCCTTTTGGGAGGTTGTTCCCAGTGCCTTGTTGGCAGCACCTTGTAGTCCTTTCGTTTGTAGGAGTACGATTTTCTGTACCCCTGGGAATACCCTTGTGAATAGGATGATCCCCTGTGGTAGGATCTGGTCCCCCTGTCCGAAGCTGCTGATCTACACGAAGCCCCGAAAAAGGCACGAAACATGCGCCTTGACGCAAGTGAAGTCAGCGATCTTGCTGTTCCCGTTGTAAGGAAGGCATGACAATAAAGTAAGCGACACAAGTGATCACAGTTCAAGGGTCTTTATTAAACTGTAAAGTGGGTGAGATAAACGCCTAGCCTAAACCAAAATCTAAGATGGGAGCAAGCTACGGCCATCAAATAATATACAGTCCTAGTGGAGTCAAGTGAAATAAAAAGGGCCTATACTAAAAAACCTATTACCAATCCGTACCGCTATGCTACAAAAGTGTGGGATAATGTTCACAAGAAAAGAAAGAAGTGTTCACAAATTCAGGATGTTATGGCCGGGTCTCCCGTCACCACATTTTTAGCACGGGACAAGGCGGGACTCTTGAGCACAGAAAACTCCTGGGCTTCTCTGGCACAAGCTTACAGCTCCTTTTCTCAGTATCAGGGCCTTCTGTGTCCAAATCTCTTCTCATGCAAACAACTAAACCAAGGTTCCTTCTGTTAACCTTTACGTCGGGGATTACCCTTCACCCTTGGATAGCCCTAAGCCAGGCTCCGATCCTTCTCTCCGTCGTCAGCCTCCATCAGTCGGGCTCAGACCAACCAGAACGCTTGCCAATTCAAACAGACTTCCGAAGGGCGATCTCGTCTCGCTGGGTCACTGTTAGCCTATGGCAAGCGCAGGCTTTATACCATCACAGTACACACTGAGTTCCCCTCAGCCGGGCGCAAACGCCAGTTCCAAAATAACAAAACACCTGCTACGTGTTAAGGATTTTCGATTATACAAGGGATTTGGCTTGACCCTTGTACGACCAGCTTAACACTGTATACCGGCCTTCCCTATGGCCTCTTAGTACTTGTCGTTTCTTTACTCACAAATGTTCAACACAGTCTCTTAGTTCAGTAGAGGGGTACCAGCCAGATTCCTTCGACTGAGCGCCCACATGGCGCCGGACCACTCCATCTCTGATATAGAGTTTGTTCACAAAAGACCCATTGTCAATTTATCTTTGAACGTTGCCACTGTAAACTTGAGCCTAACAGTCCAGTTGACTACCAAGTTCTGATTAACCAGCTGTGCTCAACTTGTTGGCAGTTCCTTTGCCGCTGGAGTCAAGGGCGGTACCACAATGGCAACCCTGGTTTATAGTGACTTTTTTGAATGCCATATTTTGGAAATGCAATTTTCTCGACACAATTTAGCAGAATGTTTTTTTTTTTAAATAAATAAAAAATTTAAATGGGGGGGCCCCCCCAAAACCCCTGTTTTTTATTAACAATTATTTTTACTAACTAAACCAAAACACAAAATAAAAAAAACATTTGAACATTTTTTTTCTGCATTTTGTTTGACAAAATTGCATTTTGAAAATATGTTTTAGAAAAATTAACCGGATATCGGCAACCACTTCTCCCCATCCTGGCTATCAGTACAGGAAGGTGCCATGTACCGCTGACATCCATCACTCCATTTGCCAGCTGCGATTCCCAGTTTTAGGTTTCAGAGGCTTTGAGGGTCTGGGTTGAAAAGGGCAACTCCCTCCTTGATGTCCTTTCAAGTCTTGCCGCCTTTCTCCTCCATTTAAACTGCCGTCATGGAATGGCTGTTTCCTCATGTCTTCGACCTTGCTCGGAGTGTGCTCTTGTGCTCCACCTTTTATCCCTATGGGGAAGGGAAAAGGTAGTCAAGTGTGTGCAGTTGTCGGTAATTGCCCGACTCTGCCTCCTGACCCTTGTGTTAGGACATGTCAAGTAAACGGCTCGGGTATTGGTCTCTTGTCCTTCACGCTGTGAGAAAGTGCTAGTATTGGAAAAGTGGGCAGAGTTGTAGAGTTTCTACTCATCCTACTAGGCAGGATGGGGAATAGGTGTCACAAGGAAGGGGATACTGCGTCTCAACCTTCGGTGTCCCACTTCCACTCCGGAGGACCCCCATCCAGGTGATCCTCCCGCACTGGTCCACCCCCAGGAACTGGATCCAATAGCGATGACTGTGTCCTGGCCACCTGGATGACAAACCCTGGGCTCTAGCGGGTGAGGCACCTTCAGGTTTATCACAGTGTTTAAGTTTTGATTGCCTTTAGGGCATCTCAATTTTTGGCCCAAAATGCTGATCGCACTCAAAGGCATTTCTATCACTTTTGCCTGTACATCCATCCGGTCCGAAGTACGCGCACTTCAGCCATGCTGGTCTCCGCAATAGCACCCCATTGTCGTTCTGCTTAAATTGCGTTTCTGCCAAGCCTACAGCAATGTTTATAGAATGATTTAATGCCTCCTCACCCTCGTGCAAGATGGCCATAGCTTCTTTGCGTTTGTCGTCCGGGAGATGTTCCAACAATGGCGCCATCCAATGGCTTCTTCATCAGCAGCAAGCCTTCTTCCCAAACGTGGTCTACGTAGGCGTGGCCATGACTTTTTTGTAGCTTGCGCATCAGATAAAAAGGTAAGCAATCCTTTTTCCGCTCGGATGGTACAAGGCAAAATTCTTCACACGCCTTCACCATTACGGCAAGGAATGAGTGCACCTCGTCCGATGCAGACTGCTTGGTGGGTTCCTTCAGCAATGGGTCTATACCTGCATCGCCGTCATCCCAGTCATCTTGAGGTGGGGTTTAGGTGGTTGTAGAAGTATCTGGGTTGCCTCCATCTGTATCTGTGGTTTGTAATTCTCCTTGTTCGCAATATGGAGCATCGGGTGGCCTCCACTGTGAATTTCTTGGGGAGCCTTGTGCTTCTTTTAACCGGCTCCTTGATGCAGCCCTGTACCAAGGTGCCACCGGTCTGAGAGGTAACTTCCTGTGAGATTTTACCGATGGAGGACTTGAACCCTTGTGTTCCGATTCTTCTCTCTGTGAAACCATTTATTTCCCATGATAGGAAATCCAGTGACTCCGACAGACCTGGAAGATCCTCTAATGATGGTATCCTGTCCTCTTTGCTCCTGTGTGAGAGGTACTCTCTTATCTAGTTGTTCCATTAGTGACTGCAGCAAGGTTATGATATGATGCATGATATGATATTTTATTTGTATCGCGCTCGTACACAAGTGTTTCAGAGCGCCACGAGGCAAGGGAGAAAAAAAAATCAACGATCTTACTAGGCCCAGTGACATTGAGAACACGCAGTGAAGGGTCAGAAGAGATTGTGGATTGAGAGCATCTGGTTAGTGAAGTGTTGGAGGGTCAGTCGAGTCGGCAAATGCGGTGCTGGTGCCACTGGAAGTATTGGTTTCCTTTGTGGTGGTAGAGGGTTGGGCCTGAATCATCCTCCGAGAATTCGGGCAAATAACCCTGTCCAAGCTCAGTCCATGTGGTGCTCAAGGACTTGTTCCGATGGCACCTATGAGACTGGTGAAATAGGTGGTGATTTCTTGCTTGTTGTCAGGGTTTGCTCGGTGACCGGCTGTTGTAAAGCTGTTAGCGGGATCTTTATCACTAGTGATTCCGCAGGAGAGGTATCCCTGCTCTGTACTTGGCTGGTCAACGTCGTAGACGGCTGTTTCTTAGAGGTGTGTGATTATTTTATGGTCCATCAACAGTGGGTCGGGGGGAGAGGGGGTTGACAGCCGCCTTCTTGTCGGGGAGGGTTACCATGCGTTTGCCTGTGGTGGACAAGGTTGCTGTCGTCAAGGCCAATTTCTCAGACATCTTCTTTGTCCTTGATTGTCCCATCGACGATCGTATCATCGGCGATATACCATGAATGGTGGGTGATAGAATAGTGTCTTAGTGCCCCTCAGTCATCATCGTCAAAAAGATTTTTCCTATGGTCAGCGAGGTAGTCGTTGCGGTGGTTGTCATGGACGGTACGAACTGCTTTAATATTGGGGACTTCGACGTGGTAACTGCCTTTGACAGAGGTTTTCTCTATTTTTGTTATATGTGGCCAGTAGGCTGTTTTCTTCATGGACGAGCCCGTCAGTGATGCGATCGATGATGGCCGGACAGTTAATTCTTCTTAGAGAGATGGTAATCTCACATTTCACCCGGCCCTCTTAGGAGCTTAGGGTTTGTCAATCTTGGCACTCAACACTTCTGGAACACTCCGCCTCAGAAGGGGGTATTGACACCCATTTAACCACATGCTAGGTGCCTATGCCCATCTTTAAGTGTTTCCGTGCTAAAAGTAGAACAAATGTCACAATCATGTTGTCAAATGAATGTTTCCCACAGGAGAAATGGTTCAGAGGACATCAGCATGACGTGCGGTTAGAATCGGTCCTCTTGGGTGGAGCTACATACTCTACAGCCCATTGGCTGGGACACAATACACCCAAAAGGACAGTGAAGGGCTACTAAAGGGAGCTAAACAAGCGTTATGTGGTGTATTACTGAGGTTACTGAGGATTCACAGCCTGACTATTCAAAGCATGTGAATCCATGAAAGATCTAATGCTGGAGAATATGGGCAGATTGAATACACGTGAAAAGCTGTCACTTTGGTCAAAAACCGGTGGCAGGGAGGTTCTTGGTAGGAACAGCATACATGACCAGTGTCATGAGAGGTGGTATGGAAATAGGATTCCCAATAGGCCCAGAAGGGAAAAGGAGGAGTCTATCTTGAGGAAAGCGTTGACTGATTCAGTATGAATTAACCACTTTCTGCAGGGTTATTCACAAGTGTAATGTTTGTATGCTGTTTGAGTTTTGTGTTATATGTGTCCACCCGCACATTTAGAATTGTGCAGAAGTTTGTGTCCTCCAGTATGGTATGTTCCCTTTTGTTTTTTTTATACACAATGTTTGGACAGCACTGACAGTATTTTGCTAGTTATGCACCTCTGTTTAAAAGGAAGGGGGTGTGAAGCATTCTCACTGTGCATCCTACAGAACATGGAATCATGATACTACACCTTATTCCATGCTCCATGGCAAAACAAGTGTCAGTTGGAAAGGAGCCTGTGGGGCGTAAGGAAGCCAATATAATACTACTCCATAACTTACCTTTGTTGAGAAACTTTGTTACAGTATATAATCTGTCCCCACAGGCCATCCCCCACACCCTCTGGTCCCCCGTGATGTTCCTTGTGCCCCCACCATTCTTGCACACAGGTGTTGCCCGTTTTGCTTTATTCTTCTATCTTGATCCCCCCTCAAGCCTACTTCTGCAGGAGTCGGTGCTGATGAATTCTATCACCATCACAGTCTTGTGGCCAATGCTGGATTTGACTTTTATGGACTTCATTCATTCATGCTGCGTCACCCTTTCTCAACTCTCATGCTGGACTTCCTTTGCATCTTGTACTCATGGTGGCCCTGAATCATGCTGTTCCCATCTTCATCTTGTACCCTGGCTTGCAACATTGTGTTACTACGGACTTCTGCAATTGTATTCACTCTCCCCTTTTACTTCTCCACTCTTGACTGCTAACTCTGTTCTCTCCTCCTTTCCCTTCTCCCTTTTCCCATCTCCTCCGCATTTACTCTATCAGAATTGGACCTGGATTCATTCCTTCCTTCCTTACGTCATATTTTTCCCTTGCCTTGAAGCGCTTTGAAACACATTGGGCCTCATTAAGAGTGTAGAGGTAGCCATGCCACTTTTAGCAGCATGGTGACCCCCATACCGGGTACCGTGTCCAGTTTCCTGGAATGGGGAAATATCAGGCCATTCCGACCTTGGAGGGCCCATTCTTCCCCATTCCAGGAACCCGGACCATCCCCATTCGAACCCTCATAGGGCTCAATGGGAATGGGGAGAATGCCAACAACGGGCCTGTTAGCATCCTGGTCTGCTAGCGGGTCCCACTAAGGACGCCTGGTTTTACCAGACGTCCTTAGCAGCACCCACCAGCAGACCTCGTGATGGGGCGGTAGAGGGATAACGGGGCCGGCAGCTCTACCAGCGCCGTTATCCCTCTACTGCATTCCTTGTAATGCGGCCCATTGTGTATAGGCGCTATATAAATAACTATCATATCATAGCATCCCATTTTACATTTATTAGGCATTGACTTGTGACAGCCCAACAGAGGACATGGGATTATAAGAGGTGGTCATCGCGTGTCCTATACGAGTGGTTAGCCTCTGCCGGCTGATTAAACTCTCAATCACGCACAGTGGCACACAGCCTGCAGTTTACAGAACCTGCTACTGTGCCAACATGCAACTTCAAGCCAAAATTGCCAAGGGCTGTAAATTTCATTAAATGCTTCCCTCCACGTGTTTGGTTTTACAGATCTAGCAGACATTCAAGAGGGCATATACTGCTTAATAACAAAGTATGTCTGTATTCTATTTTCAGTTCCTTTCCTCTCCCTTTCCCAAGCTATCCCTCCCCTTTTCCCTCCCTCACCCTTTGCCTCCCTCTCCCTTCCCCTCTCCCCCCCCGCCCCCGGCCCCTTCGGTGCATGCATAGGAAGAACACCCTGTGGACTGAGAAAGTGGGAGGGAGCCTTCCATTTTCCTTGTGATTAATCATGGCTCTGAGAGCGAGGCCTTTTGTTTTCATAACCAGACATTCAAGAGGGCATATACTGCTTAATAACAAAGTATGTCTGTATTCTATCTCTCCCCTTTTTTTTCGTCAGTCACCCTTTGCCTCCCTCTCCCTTCCCCTCCCTCCTAAATGAATCGCCCAAGTTCCATGTCAATCGGTCGTAAACCGATGGATGTGTGCGTAAAACCATGTTGTCCTTGTGAATGCTGACAAATGGATCTTGAACTGAGAGCGCCTGCAGTAAACGCACCCTCATAGATGTAATGGCCACGAAAAAGCAGTCTTATAAGTGAGACACTGAAGACCAGTTTTATGCATTGGCTCAAAAGGAGGGCCCATGAATTTAATAAGGATTATATTCAAGTCACAATTTACAGGAGTTGGATTTGAAATTGGAGGGTGTCATCTTTGGACCCCTTCCATAAAGGCTTTAATGACAGGGACTTTCCACCAAGAGACATTCTTCTGAGAGGTGGTGTAAGCAGAAAGAGCAGCTAAATCCAAAAAGCAAAGTATGTATAGAACAATGTGAGCAGGTGTGCAGTCAATAGGATGGATGCTACCTGATCGATAGCCATACAAAATATCCCCACCAAAAATATCACCATACATACGGCCTTTTGTCTCGGCATTGGCGATATTGTTGGGGAGGATATTTTGTGGGAGCGGTGGTTGCAGGGGTGTCCCCCGTGGGGTCCATTTGGGTCAATATTGCAGCAAAAATATGGGGATATTTTTGTATCGGGATATTTTTGCAGGGATATTAACACATGGAACCACCTGATCTACACCAGATGACAAAGCGTTTGCATTTACTGAATTTGCAGTGTCAGTATTAGATTTACATGCCTCCTTCAGAATGTCCATACATCTTTAAGCTAGATTTAAATGCCCAAACTCTATGAATTCGGGAAGCCAAGCTGCTAAATTCAGAGTTTGAGGATATGGATACAGCATTGATCCCTGATCTTGTGACAGCATGTTGAACAAGCATGGAATCACTGAAGGACAAAGGCATTCTCAATAGGTGCAAGAACCAGGTCTGCCGGGCCCACATTGGAGCCATCAGGACAAGTTCTAATTGTTCCTGGTGCATTTTGTGTACTGTCCTGTTGAGAAGAGGAGTCGGAGGGAAAAGCGTATGCAAATTTCCCTTCCCAATTCATCCACAGGGTGTTCCCCTCGTTTTCCGTTTGGTGATAACTAGAGCTGAAGTTTGGCATTGCGCACTCTCCAGTGTTGCAAAGAGGTCCATATGTGGATGGCCCCATTCTGTGAAGACTAAAATGTCGGCATGCAACTGCCATTTGTGTTCTATGGGAAGTAGAACATTTCTGCTGAGGACATTGCTAGACGATTGTGATCCCCTGGAACATGTTGGGACAAGAGGAACATGTGTCTCAGAACCGAGTTCCCAATGTACTGGGCTAGTTTGGACAGACCTGAGAGTGTCCTGCCCTGTTGGTTTATATAAAACATGGCTGTAATGCCGTCTGTTAGGACTAGAACTGTCTTCCCTTGTAGCTGGTCTCAAATGATAGAGCTTTGAGCACTGCTACATGCTCCAATAGGTTGATGTGCTTGTTTGCTACTATCCGAGTCCACACTCTGTACGCTGTATGATGGGGATAATGTGTTCCCCACCCTGACAGGTAAGATCTGTGTTAAGAGTGGCCTCTATTGCTGGTGTGGTGAATTATTTTTTACATTTATTTTATTTAAAGCACGGATGCAGCTCGAGAGCAGCGGAGCACTGTACAGAGTATGGGTAGCCGGCATTTTGAATGGCATCTTTTAACAGTTGCGCAGTACTGTGAGGTCTGCGCGACAGTATGAGTGTCCATTGGAATTAGTCCTTGGTCAGGTGTTGTTGAAGAAGTCAGGTATAGAGAGATTTGCAAAATATAGTGGGTGCATTCTGGGCCTACAACGGGATCGAGGTCCAGATGGTAGGTGCATGACAAGAGGAGGATCGTTTGCAGGTCCTCTTTGCAGATGAGTTGCGATTCAAGCCGGGTAGTTTTAATGCGCGAGGAGCGTGTGCCACCATATATGGGGAGATTAGCCACCAGGTACGCTGTGTGCTACTCGTGACTGCTTTGTAGATGGTACATGCAGTCTTGAATAGCATCCTGGCTTGGCGTGGAAGCCAGTGTAGTTCGCGTAGGATGGGGATAATTCGGTCACATTTCTGTGTTTCTGTAATAAGACGTGCTGCAGCGTGGTGGGCTGCTTTTAGAGGACCCAAGTGGGTAGCTGGGAGCCCTGTCTGGAGAGCATTCCCCCCCTGCCCCCCCATCGATGTGCAGGACCACAAGGGCCTGCACTACAGTGAGTTGGGGATCAAATCCTTTTAGGTGCATAAGTTGTTTAGGGTGCGGGCCGATGAGGACAAATTCAGTCTTGGATGGGTTTAGTTTGAGGTAGGCAGTCAACATCCAGGACTGGTAAACAAGGTGCAACACACTCATACCAGGCGCCTCACTCGAGTTGGTCACAAATAACTACTTGAGTTCTGAAATAATACAATGCACTATGTTTATATTGGAACCACAGCGTACATATTGGATGCGCTTCACAGCAAGAATAGAGGGTTAGTAAACATACTAATACATACATTGATCTGTTCCAACTAAGGAATTAAATTATTGATCATTTCCAAGTGATACACATAACTGGCATATAAAGCCCGACTGTCCTGAAACTGACTGCTTGGCAGAACTTCACAAATTGCCAGATATGTATAATGCCTAGCGTCAATGTATTATTTCATAAGAACCGCTGTACGCGAAACGGTGGGGGGTGGCCAGTAAGCTCAACCTCCATGCTGAACAGTGCGCTGGACGCTTTAAATAGAGTAATGATTGCACTGCAATAGACATGTATTCTGCTTGGATGAGCACATATGATATGTGCTGGAACTTCGGTCGGGGGGCGGTATGATAGCCGCATCGAGTCCAGGACCGGATAATGGCTAGATGATCACGAAGACGAATGAGGTCCTGTGTGCTATTTACTCCCATGTAAAACGGAGTACGAGAGCGAGAAGCATGCTGATGCCGGACGAAGCAAGGTCTTAAGATTGAGGAAACCCGAAAGGACTCATCGAGATATGAATACAAGATTTATAAGAAATATGACGGACAATTTATAGAGGGACTAAGGACGGTTAATCAAGTTCTGTGATAGTTCTCAACATTAAAGACTAACCAGTAAAAACGAATCATTTGTTTCTAAAGGGAATACACTATTCACTTTGAAGTCGGACTGATAAGGAAGGGAGCTGTTAAACTAAGCTTTGCCTTGAAAACACGCGTCGGCACTATATGGCAACTCATGTATTGAGACATTTCTTTTTTGACAATTAAAAATCAAGAATCTTGATATCGACTGATTGAGGTTTTGTTAAGATAACAGGTCATCAAGCAAAGAAAAGGTGACACTTTTAGAGTAGCTCATTAGATGACGGCACCCATTTTATGTCTTGTCATTGTCAATTTATTAGGCCTAGAAGTGCCAGAATCTGCAGCCATCTAAGAATATACTACCTTCCTGATGAAGAGGGATCCTCTCTCTGTTTATTTGTATACCCAAGTGCCCATATCCACTTGGTTTAGCCCCATAATTCTTTGTAGTACAACAGAGTATCGTCTGTGTATTGATGGATGGCTAGATTGGAATCTTTGAGGAGAGTGCCAGAGGCTCCATGTAAAGGTTTAAAAGGATTGGTGAGCGGATGAAGCCTAGGGTGACTGTGCAGGAGACCTGGAGTAGGTTAGAACGCAACTAGTTCTTCTGGACAGCCTGGCGTCTACCCGAGAGGTAGCCGGTAAAACAATTCAGGACAGTGCCAGAGAAACCCATCCGGTCAGCAGGAGGGAGAGTAGGATGCAGTGCTCGAATGCAGTCGTGAGGACAAGGAGGTACGAGTCACCTTTATCCATGATTTGGAGAGCATCATCCACCACCTGGATGCTGGCTGTCTCGATGCTACACATGGGGCAGAACCCTGACTCAGTCATTTAGGAGGGTGAGTTGTTAGATTCTGGCGAGTAGTTGTGTAGCAACTATTTTTTCCAAGATTTCACCAATAAAAAGTGAGGTTCGTAATGGGCCTGTAGCTGGCCACGTTGTCTGATCTAGGGTTGCTTTTTTCAAAAGAGTTTGTATGCGACCAGTCTTGAGGGTGTCTGGGAATGATCCTTCTGCGAGGGAGGCATTGATGCTGAGGAGCGCATGTGCTGGAATGATAACGTCGGAGTAAGAAGTCGTTTTGAGGGAGGAAATAATTTGCAGGAGATCTGGGGGAAAGAGGAGCGAATTCGGTTCAGAGGGGCAGTGTGCATGCCAGGGTGCAGTTGATTTCCTTCGCACATTTCCCAAGTTACTGGTACGACTGGGTCGGGTGAGAGTTTGTTGCAATGCTTTACTACTTCAAAGAGGGCTTTGCTCCTATTGGAGGGTGCTGCAATGGTGGAGTAGTAAGCAGCTTTGGCCTCAGTAATCAGAATCCTATTGTTTGCACAGAGATTTGAGGTTAGTGAGGTCTCTGGAGTTATGCTTTTCATGCCACCGTTTCTCTAGGACTCTGATTGAATGTTTGTTGAAGGCTAGCTCAGGGGTGTACCATGGGGTGGATGGTTTGGTTTTAGCCCGGCTGGATTTTAGGGGGGCATGAGTGTCCACCAATTTCATAGCGTTGCTGAATAATTTCAGGATGCCCAAGTTATTCCCTGTGGCGAGGAAGTCTGCAAAGTTAGCTCCTTGCTCATTGACTGTGAAGGTTTGAAATGAGCAGTGTTGAGAGAGGGGGCGTTTAGCCTGACCTTTGTGAGCTGTATTCGAGTGGGAGACTGATCATGGGATGGCAGCGTGGACAGACAAGGCAGGTGGGATAGGGTCTGCACAGGTGATGCATGGGGATGATATGAAGACTAAGTCTAGGGTGTTGCCTTTGTTGTGCGCGGGGGAAGAGCACAATTTGCTTAAGGTCCATGGAAGCGGTCAGTGCGAAAAGCGTGCTTCAAGTGTGGTTGTCAGCCTGTGACTCTGGGATGTTAAAAATCACCAAGAAAGACATTTTAATATAATAATTTTGCATTTATATAGTGCTACAAACCCTCAGTTATCTGAGCGCTGCTTATTATTACCCACGGTGTGTGGTGCTTATTTATCGACCTCGGAAGGATGAAAGGCTGAGTTTGGCCCTGCCGGGATTCGAACCTGCATCAGCAGGCTAGGCTCTGCACAGATGTCAAAGCAAGCGCTCTACTCGCTGTGCTATCAGACTGGCATAGAATATTCGAATATGCTAATCTGGCAGAGGAGAGCAAGTTTGAGCTATCTAAAATGAAAGTGTGACTCCTGTGAGGTGATCTGTAGATGAGGTGGAAGGTGACAGATTCCTAGTGTGATAGAGGGAACCGGCAGGCAAGTGATTTAGACAAGCTTGTTATGAGAGAGAGGATGAAGGAGCCTGGCCAATCACTCCTGTAGACTATTGCCAAACTGCATCCTGCCCTTCCAGGCCAGTCGGCATGTTGGATGCAATAGCCTCGGGGTAGGATGTCATCGAAAACATGTGGGAAGGATGGGGTAAACCATGTTTCAGTGATGTACAGGGCATCAAGTTTGTTTTACAAGATGAGGTCCGCGATCTCTGCAGCGTGAGCGCATGCTGAGCGAGCAGTGATCAACATTAGAGGGCGTGCACATGTGGTCCGTGGGTGTTGGATGGGGGCAAGGACAATATTGATTAGGTAGGCTAGGGTAGCTTGCCGGGGCTGGCCAGGGCACTTGACCACTCTAACCCTAGTGAGAGCGGGGATGGGCTGTGGAGGGAGGAGACACATTGTGATGTCCATTGGTGAATTGTAGTAAAGATTAGTTTGTAGGTGAAATGCAGGATAGCGGGTCAGGCCCTTTGCCCCATCAGCCCCGAATAGGCACAAACAGGTGAGGTCCTTGATTTATAATTCGCACGTACCCCCAAAGGCATCTTGGCGCGAGGATAGTCACAGTAGTACAACATCAATCTAGGGGACTAATGAAAGACCAGGGTTTTTAAACAAGCAACAAGTGTAGGTGGTTCGTGGTCAGCCTCAAAGTTAAAGGCAGACCATTCCATAACTTACTTGCGGCCACCGAAAAGGCTCGACCGCCCATTCTAAGACGCAATTGAGGGACAACGACCAGACAGTCGCTGCTTGACCGAAGAGGGCGGCCAGGAATATAACGAGTTAATTTATCCCACAAGAAATCGGCACCAGCCTGGTACTATGCCCGGTGAACAAGACAGAGCGATTTAAAGACTATTCTTTGTTTCAAGTCTTCGTCTGTCCTTTGCTGAGGACACCGGACCCCGTACTCCTTGAGGTTTTCCCCTGACCACCACTGCAGGGACATAACTAAAGACTGTGAGACAACCTCTAGATCATCCCACTGACCGCTTGCTTGAGACCATTGTCTTGCAAGCCACTCTTGCATTGGACACATGTGCAGGTCAGCATTAGGAACCAGGCAAATGCAGGACGCCATAATTCTGAGCATGCGCATTGCCTTGCGTACGGCTATCTGACAACCCGCTATTGTGGAATTTGCAATAGCTGGTTTTGGACCCTCACATTGGAGGGGAGGACAAGACTGTCTTCTGTCCAAATCAACACTCTGGGGAAGCATCAGACAAAGTCGAAGAAGGCGACCTATGGTTCCTCTTCTTGGACGATGAGAAGTGGTGAGAGCCACTATATCAACCTCTTCCTCTGAGGAGTGTGGCCTCTCGACTTGGTCGGTCGAAGGTTTTTTGGTCGGGGTAGATGATTTGGGGTTACAACCCTCCATCAATTTCCCCTTTCGTTCCTTTAAGGCCTTTGCGGTCATCGACAGCAGTTGGAGCAGTCTGAGGTGTTCTGCTCCACTCCAAGGCACCACAAACATCTACGGTCAAGATTGGTAAATTACATTTTCGACGCGCAATCTCGACACTTCTTGAACCAGATATTCGGGGTAGTCTGTGTCGACAAAGACATACTCCATTTTTCAAAGCAAAAGCAATTAAGCTTTTTAAAGTAAAGTAGCACGCTGCATTTCTCGAAACGATAGCATTCGGGAAAAACTGAACTGAAGCCAATGGCCGCTGCTCGTGCTTTATATACCTTCAATGACATCTTCCAGACAGAGGCCCTCGAGGGACATAGAACAGATGCCATCGACGCACAGCGCCCTCTGCCCAAAAATAAAATTCCAAAGCAGCTAAAGTTGGATATCGAATATCAAAGATGATCAATACGTGGGAGGACACAATCCATTCGAAATTGTTTTACTTGATTGGGCACAAGACTTGATTGTTTTCTCGTTGATTGAGAACCCTAAATGGAATAGTAGGCTGATGGAATCTTGGGTCTTTTTGAGACATGATTGAGGTGGCTCCTGTTATTAGGCAGCCATCTAAATCAGGATAAATTGGAATGGATGTTCTGCAAAGGTGGACCACCACCACTGCTAGAACCTTTGTGAACACTCTGGCCGCTGAGGCCATGCTGAATGGAAGCACTTTGAACTGATAGTGTCTCCCACATTGTGAACCTTAGGAACTTCCTGTGCGCTGGCAACATCAAAATATGAACGTATGCATCTTTCGTGGCTAGTTTTTCCATGTAATCCCTGTTTGAGAAGAAGGATTACCTCCTGCAGCGTAGTCATCCTACATTTTTGTGGCTTGACATATTTGCAGGACGCAGAGTGCATGGTTAAGTCCTTTTTGGGCACCAGGAAGTACACTGAATAAATACCCTCTGTTACCTCTAGAAAGGGGACAGGTTCTATGGCTCCTTTCTGCAGTAATGTCTCGACGTCTGCTTGCAGGATGAGTAGATGTTCTTGCGACATCCTTCTGTTCTTTGGCATATGGTAACAGGGTTTTAGTAGAAATTCGATTGGAGTCATCTGCAACGGTAGTCTGTACCCGCTGGACTGAGGGTATTTCTTCCCATGCGTAGGAAAACGATAATACTCGACCACCTACTGGAGATGCAGGGGAGGGACACTTGATGTGAAAGTCACTTGCTGGTAGAGCAGGGGAGCCTCTAGAGGCTGCACTCCGACCTCTACCCTTGCCTCGTCTAAAACCTTGCCATTTGGTAAGTGGATTTTGTACACTGGTGTGTGTGCAACGAAGACGACCTGGATAAAACCCTGAATGAGTGGGTCTGGAGAAGGTTTGGTTATGAAAGGAACAACGGGTGTTGAAAATTGAGCATTGGACAGACATCTTATTCGAAATTTGACTAAGGGTCTTACGCGTGTTCCTTCTTAGCAGTCTCCAAAGCCTCATCCACAGCCTTGCCAAACAAGACGATTCTTCAATGGGCTTGTTAATTAAGGTGGAATGAAACCCTGTTATTTTTTTTTATTTTTTTGGGTGAAAAACGAAATGTACACCTTTACAAATAAACTCACATTTATGCCAATTCAGAAGGTTCCTAAACAATGATTTACATACTGCATTTGTTCAACACCACTGGAATTACACATTATGAATACCACAATTAGTTACCACAGTTAAAACAAATTGCCCCTTTTTTCTCATAGGGGTTCATTACATAGTAATCACGGTTTATTCCCCAATCAAAGCATTTTCAACAATAATTATAAAAAGATGTTCGTATGATATAAAAACATAAAAACTTAAAAACACTTGGGTTTAGAATAAAACAATCCAAGTTATGCCACAGTCTCTTTGCTCGACACCAGATACTTCACACATTGACCTCTTTGAAAGCTTTCATATAGCATCCAAGGATCGATTCATTCAGTCGATCCTTCTGCTTTCGATGTGTGGAAGAATAGCCCAAAGGATCTATCTTCCCAAAGTTCTACCCAAGTCAAAACATCCAATAGCGTCTTCCGCTTTCAATGTATGGAAAAATAATCTTTAATACAAACATGAAAAATTGGCATGCCTAAAACACCAACTTTTCCATTACAAATTATGGTTCCCCAAACAGTGCTGTCATATTTACATGCTACTTCAAGTTTATTAAGCCAACGTTTTTTACTTTTAGAGCTGCCTCAATTTTGCCCACAAGTCGTACGGTGGCCAATATTATGGGGTTGCTACTTCCCTACATACAACACATCCAGACAGTACGACAAGCTTGATTCGAAACTATTCCTATGTAAGCACCTAAACATTGTTGTCTTTCACATTCGAAAAAGGGACAGTACAAGAATTGGTGCTGAACGGATTCCGCATCATTCGATTTTGCACAGAATCGGCAGTCAGACCCAAGTTAGACTGCACCATGGACGTGTCATTTACTAATTCGGAAGCAAGTATGAATTAGATCAAGTCGAAATCTCATGTACGTTACCAGAGCTTTGTCGGGAAAGAACAAGAGGTAGCGACTGTGTGGTTTCTGGCCATGTCTAAAGGAGGCATAGCCCGGTATTAGGTCGAGTTGCAGGCACAAGCGTTCAGATGTAATCGTTTTTTTTTTAACCAACCCTGGGCGCTCGATGGCGTCTTGCTTGGTTAGATTAAGAGCTAGGAGAACCTTATTCATACTTGTGTGAAAGTGGGCGATCGGCGGTCAACATCGCATGAAGATCCTCATATAAAGAGTTTGGTGGAGGAGATACCATCTTCATGAAATCGTTTAACATTTGCCATTTAAATCTATCAGCGAGAGCCTGAAGGCCCAGTTCATGAATCAGAATGGGATTTGGAAGATATCCCGGAAACCCCAATACAGCTTTCCACACTTTTCCCTGGGTTTTGTTCAGTGTAGGGCCTATGTCCAACAGGCAAAGGCCCAGTCCATACAATAGTGTCGGCTCAATCTTTAACTGATAGTAGTTCATCAGGGGAAGCAAGGAGAACTTGCAGTAGCAGTGATAAATTAGGTTCATCTGCGCTCTTAGTTGTACGACTTTGGTGTTCAAGAATGTTTGCCATTTATTAAGCGAGTTGATGTTAGAAAGCTGATAATCACAAAAAGCGCGAGGACCTATTTGGGTCGATGTGCCACCTAAATCTAGGTAGGTTGCCCCCTTTGCTGTAAAAACTAAGATGTTCGATTTAGCTGAACAACCAAGTTGTTGAATAAGCAATACTGGTGAAAATAGTCCCACTTGTTTTGCAGCCCAAAGGGTGTAGGGTCAAAGAAGATAACGTCGTCTGCAAAGGCTAACAAAGATGAGCAAAGCTTTCCCAGTTTAACAGGGAAGAGGTCATTGGCAGCCCATATGGTGTCAATATCTGCTAAGTATAAGTTGAAAGGTACCGCTGCAAGGTTGCATCCCTGCTTCACACCAATTCTAGTGGGAATTTTGTCTGACAGTAGGCCGGCAGAGTTGATGCGTACCCTATATGAGGTGTTTTTGTGTAGGAGCGCAATCAGCGCTCCTAAATGTGCTGGAATTCCATATGCCAACATTTTCTTCCATAATAGAGTTCGAAGAACACTGTCTAACGCTGATGATAGATTTAGTGAGGCCATATAAATGGGCCCACTGGATGAGCTGCGTGATTACATCAGTAGGTGTGAAAGGATGGTTGCGTTCAAATGAGTGCCCATCGCCTTACGAAACCCAACATGGGCTTTTGATGAAAAATTGCAGATGTTGCTATGCAAGCTTCCAGGTCATTTAAGACTAGCAAATATTTTTGCTGCTACATCAATTAAGGCGATGGGCCTAAAGTTGGCCGGATGATCTAGGGGATCCTTTTTGTGGATGGGGAGGATTATTACCATCAACCATGAAGGAGGAATTACTCCGAAGTGAAATACCAATTCAAACTGAGTAAGCAATTGCTTTGCCCAAAAGTGCAGATCGTCCTTGATGACGCAAGGTGGAAGGCCACCCGATTTGGAAAAAGTCAATTTGGAAATCGCCCAAATTACATCCTTCAGCACCCATGTACATGCAGTCATAAGGGGAGGATCAGTCTCTTGGTCCACATGGCATGGAGGCAGCGCATACTTCTCCTTGAAATACTCCTGTCAAGTGTGTCCATTTATTGCAGCAACCAAATCATTTGTTGGCGGACGTGAATGGTTTCTGGGGATTGGCCACAATTTACGTTTCGCTTACATGGGCAATCAATTATCTTCCGATTGTCCAAGGTATGGCACACATGGCGCAATTCTTTCAATTTCTTCTTGTATATAGCCAAAATTTCATTTTTAGAAGTTAAAGTGCGGGAGTTGAATACAAACGTTTCACAGCTCTGAGATCACGATTTCTTTATGCTTCTCAGAAGCACTTTATCAGACAACTGCTCTGAGAATAGTTAGAGTCCAGGTGCCTAGAGGGCTACTTGGATAGAATTATCAGATGATTACGTATCATCTTTAAATTAATGGCAGGGACCTTTTCTAGATGGAAAGGTGATGTTGGGTTATCAGCACATACCAAAATGTCCCCGTTTTCCCAAAACACAAGTTTCCTGCACGTGCCTGGATTCCAGCGGACAGAAAGGGCATATCTATCACACTCAACAAGCGCAGTTTCATCAGATTTATCAAAGGTGTTACAAGTGAAGTGGAGATCGGTGCTGAAAGTACTGTGGTTGCCGAGGCCCAAGTTGGTAATCAAAATCGGGTCAAGGAAACCAGATAACTCGCTCGATGCCAAGATGTAATCAATTAGTGAGCATCGGGTACCACACTGCCAAGAGACTTTAGTGCTATGGACTGCTAGGGGAAGTGGATAAATACCCCAGGCTTCAAAGAAGTCAGACCATAGCTTATCCTTAACTGCTGCCTGCTTTGCATAGGTTGTAGCATCCTTGGAAACTGAGCTCATTCCTTCCATATCCAAGCATGCATTAAGATCACCCCCAATCAAAATGTCATGATCGGAGTGCTGCAACGTAGCATTTGTCAGTGCTACATTTAAAGATTGGAAGATCATCTCTAGGGATACTGTCATCGGGTTAGAGTAAATTGAGACAAGCAATATCTTCTGGATGGGCGTTGCTTCAATGTTAATTCAACCATCACAAAGAAGTCCGTGTGGTCCAATAGCTTAGCCGTGAATCTTAGGTTATTCCTAATAAGAATCGCAAGACCGCCACTAGGACGGCCAACGGAAGCACGACAAGCGTGCACACAAAATGATGCACAGCCTTCCAAGAAGATGTCGGTCATTGACATGGTTTCTTGTAGGAATAAGATTTCGGGAACATTTTGAACCACTTGGAATTTGTGCCATGCATAAAGATTCTTTGCCCCACAATAATTCTGGCTGAAGAGAGTCAATGTCCCTATGCAGGAGATGTTTACTAGGTCCGGCATCATGAGAGCTCAGGCCGAAACACTCCCTAACAGGTACAGTGAAGTCTTTGTAAGTAAATGTAAGTGAACTTGCTCCTGGGGAGTGTGGGAACGCCGGAAAGGAAGGGCCAAAGGACAACCGAACGCGTTTTCCCAGCTCATTCAAGATGGCCGGAGCAAGCATCGCGGTGTCCGAAACAAACAAATCCTCCCTGAACATCTGTGTGTGCAGCTCGACTCAACCCGGTTAGACGCTTAGTCAGATTTCCTTCATCATAATTTGCATCTTTAACCGAGAAGGAGGGCAAGATCTGGTCAATGTTGGCTTCTGAAGTAAACTTCCATGCCCATGTCCCAATAAAGTGGCAGGTGGCAAGGTCGAGACATCTATATCTGGAGGCCCTGGGACAGAGAGTGCGAGTACTGGCATAGAAAGAAGGGACCTTTTACTTGGTGAAAGCAGGGGAAGAGTTATATTAACTGTTTTACCAGCCATGCCCTTAGTTGTTCCCCTCGCAGCTTCGCACAAACGGTTACCACTTCTCAGGGATCTACTCATGACCAAGGTTGGGAAAAAGCAAGATCAGAACAATTTTATTGGCGCACAAATAGAAAATCAACTCAAACAAAATGTAAAGCAATCAAGATTAGAAAAATTCCAAACTATATGCTTGTGATAAATATCAGCGTAAGTATGAAGCATACAAGTTTACAAGCACTTATTCACACTTAAAGGACCAAAATAGACTGCGAAAACCTTTTTGCAACAAAGTAAGAAAAAAGACATAAAATTAATCTAAAACTGGCATCTCCAACACAAAACACACACCCCCACCCCCCCTTCTACCAAATAAACCCGCACTCCAACACACAGGACCTCTCTAAGGCACTTGTGAATTGCTTCCCAACTTGTCCTGCTTCACTTTTAGGAGGAACAATCACAAGGACCGGGAATCAGTACCTGTGGACAAAAGTGATGGGATCAGAGAGGCTACGGTTCACAAGCGCAACTAGTGCGCATGAGCCTAAAGGGGTTCAAAGGCTTCAGGGCCCGCAGTCACCCCTAAAGAAACAGGGAAACGTGGACAAAAACCACTTGGAGCGCAAGTTCAATAACACAGGTTCTGACAGTCGACCCCCCCACTTCAACCAAGAAAAGGGGTCTCCGTTAGGCTATCACCTATCCAGCGCCTCAGCCTAGTGGGGTTCAAAGGCTCCACAGCCTGCAGTCACCCCCTAGGACACAGCAGGTACAAAGAAATAGCCAAAGTCAAAAGAGCAAGATTTGCTGCATATACAGGCTCATAGGCCCGAGTGCCGACAGTCGCCCACACTTCAGCCAATACAGATTTCAAAATAGCAAACACCTGACTGATACTCCTCAGCCTTCTGGGGTTCAAAGGCTCCAAGGCCCGCAGTCACCCCTTAAGGCTGTGTCCAAGCAGGAGCTGACAAGTGCAGCTGTGGAGATGAAGACAGAGGCACTACAGTCCAGAGAAATACTTCAAGGCTGCATCTGCCAGGATAGCAGACCTTATGCGGAACTTGGCTCTTGTCGCAGACTCTTTCCAAAGCGGCTTGCTATCGTATCTTAAAGCGCCTTCGGCCGCTCCCGCGGCATACACAATGGAGTCCAAAATTAGTCACACCACAACCTAAGAAGACACGTTGTTCCCAGACTCACTGGCCCACTGTCGCTACGCCACACTTTACTTGGAACACACGGTCAATGCACGGGTTCTAGTTTAGCGTTCCCTTAAAAGGTATTCGCAGCTTGGTAAACAACTTTTCAAGCGAGAGCCAAGTAGAAGAGTTCCACAGCAAAAGTACAGTTTGAAACAAATATGGAAACACTCCAATTCAGCCAAGCTCGGAGATGGCTTAGCTGGCGCAGAAACAAGGTGAGGTCTCTCCGACAGTAACAAAGTTACAATCTACGCGTTGGCAAGTTAGAATGAGTAGTGCATAAATGAAGATGGTTTATAGTTATATTTTCGGATGCCATAGTTTCGAATGGCAAAGTTTTGAATTAAAATACGTCGAAAAAATCCATTTAATTTTTTTTAATGGGGGTTCCCCATCCCAACCCGTTTTTTTTACCCCTTAACACCCATTTTAGTAAAAAAAAAAAAAAAAAAATAACCACCTACAAAAAAAATGCTTTTTTTCCAATGCATGTTTTTCGAAACATTTGTCATTCGAAACAATGTTTTCGAAAAAATGACTGGATACCATCAAGATATCAGCAAACGCACAGGGCAGGAACATGGCGATGTAGTTGGCAAGCTCCAAGTGGCAAAGAACTCACCGGACGATCCAGAAAATACAATAAGGAGTCCGCCACACCTTCACGCTCCCAACGAACACCAAACACAGCTTGCACAGCGCACATGCCCAGTGTGTTTATGGTGCGCAGTGCGTTTATGGGCTTTGCTCGGTGGACAGGCGGAGCAGAAATAGGACTTCCGAACTTCAAGGACTGCAGGAACTTCAGAGGTGTCGAACCACACAGTAAGCAGGTAGCAGGGGAGTCGAGTTAGCCGGTTCTTCCCCATCAGTAGAGTCAGTTTGAAGCCAGAGTTCTGCAGCCAAGAGTGCCTCTTTAAAGTTCCCTGGACAAGGACTCTCCCTGCTCTTTCTGCAGAGTCCAGGGTATTCTTTAAGATATTGTGGATAACTTGCCTACCCTCTTTAATGATAAGTAATTGGGAATTGGTTGGCTCATGATGTCAGTCAAGTTATTTTGGAGCAACCCCCACTGAACATCGCTGTAGCTTGCCAACAACTTAGTATTACTGGCAATGCATGCCGAGTAAGCGGCTGAAGCAGTGACCCTCTTGCCCAAAGCGTAAATTCTATTACATTCTTCGTTTGGAGGAGCTTCATATTGGAAAGTGGCACTCCAGCACGCTTCCTAGTGGTTGTGACCTACTAATAGTGAGTCAGGTGTTACATGACCCCAGATATATAGCGGGTCAGTTGGAGCAGGTTTGAACATTTTCTACACACGTGTGTGAGGGAGGGTGTAAGAAAGGACGATGGAATCCTTTTCTTAAGACAGTTTTAAGAGGTGGGATAGACTGGCTAACCACCTTTTCTCCTTTAGGATGTCCACTACAAACGTCAGGATCAGAGACAGTTGCCAGAGTTTGTATCTGAAAATGCTCTGCTGCCCTTTACAGTAAATTATTAAAGAGGAGTTGATAGGAGACTAGTCTGTGGGCTGCTGTAGAGGGTTGCTGTTGATTTTGAAGATTGCTAAAGCGCACCAGACAGATTCAACTATATTTGGGCGCAGATGACAACTATTGAAAAACATTAGCAGTGTATGAATTAATTATGTATTCTGTCAAAGGGACGATCCATCTGAACAGTACCAAAGATCTCTAATCTCAAAAGGGAGTTGGTTCCAGAGTTTGGCCCAAACACTCCGAATCTCCTGTCTCCCCTGGAGACCAAGTTGGAGCATGGTACACAAATCAGTAATTTGTCCCCTGAGCGAAGATCTCTACTCGGGCAGTACCGTACGATCTTATCCGCAAGGCCATTCAAGCATTTGTGATTCAGGCACGCCACTTTAAATGTTCTCCTGTCCTCCGCCAATAGCCAGTGGAAGGATCTCCGTAGAGTGGATACATGTTCCGTCTTTCTGAGATGTCTGATCAGCCGATTGCAGCATTCGGAGCCTTCTTCAATCTGGTGATTTGTTTAGCTGGGATCCCTGCCAACAGGCTATTGCAGTAATCCAGGTGGGGGTTAGTCATTGCCCCCATCACCACTGCATGATCTTCCTCCGGGATGAAGGGGAGCACGTTCCTCAGCAACCAGAGTGCATGAAATACTGCCTTAACCTTGGCCCCCAAATGAGCTTGACTACCAAGATTCTCATGCCAATTGCAGCCCAAATTTTTACTTTTTTTTTGCATAATGGAGTTGTTGCCCTAAAATCAGAGGGGGGTAACCTCTGGCTCTCTGTTGTCATTTTTCACCAACCGGTATCACCTCTTTTAGCTGCGTTAAGCTGAAGCAGATTAGATGCTGTCCAGTTATTGAGCTCAACCATACACAGATTGATTTTCTCAAACATCCTCAATGTTCTTTATCTCAATGTAAATCTGTGTGTCATCAGCATAGGAATGAAACCGTGGACCATGCCTCCTGAAAATATTGAATACTGGACGGAAGTACAGATTAAAAATAAGAGGGACAGAGACAAACCTTGTAGTACACCACAGTCAAGGCCCACCATCTCCGAGGTGAAACCTTCAAGCACCACACTTTGCGTCCTACCCTTCAGGAAGGATCTAAACCATTGTGCTACCTGTTCCGATGCCTTCCACACATTCCTAATGCGTTCCAGCATAATCCGATGATCCACTGTTTTGAAGGCCGCAGACAAAGTGCCATCTCTGTCCCATTTGGGTGGGAACCCAGACTGAAGCTTATCCAGCAGGCACTCCCTTATCCGCGAACGCCTGGAATTGAGCACATACTACCTTCTCTAGCATCTTTGTTGGCCAGATCAAATTGGCGACTGGACCATAATGCTTTAAAGTTTCTGGGTCCAAATTAGGTTTTTTAATAATGGTCTCACCAATGCTCTTTTCAGGGCCTTTGGGACTGGACCCTCCTGCAATGACTTATTACACCGTTCATCACAACATTTGTGAAGATTAGCCGCCAACCATTTAGCCGCAGATGCCGGCATGGCACACAAGTCATTTGTTTGCTTCATTTGGGTAACAAGGGCAAAAATAAGTTTCCTCATCCACACATTGAAAGCAAAAATCCTCTTCCCCCACCTTCTTCTCCCATCTTTCTTCTTCTTTCACCGACTTTCCCTTCCCCTTCATCCCCCGCCACCCCCCCCCCCCCCCGTCTCTTGAGCCCTTCTCATGGCAATCGTCCAAAACATCTGGGTCATCCAGAGTATCATGAGTGGGAGCTGCTGGCCAAGACCCTGATCAGCATCCCCGTCCCAAATATTTAGTGCATCATCCCCTTTGTCTGGGATAAAGTATAAATGTATTGAAAAATATTTGAGGCGTCTTGAGACAAGTGATGAAGTCTGGGACTCTTGGCAGGTGGCTCACCCTCATCTATGAAAAGATATGTTTAATTGGGTACTTTTCCATAAAGGACACACATTCAGACAACCTATCCATAGTCTTCTCCAACTTCTCTTTTGTACAAGTACCTGTTCTAGGGGCTTTATGAAGAGGAAATGCAACTTCCTCTGGATCTACAGATCTTTTACCCTGCAGGGACTTTGATAAAGTATCAGTAGCTGCACTATATGCAGAGGAGGTTACTGATGTAGTGAAAGGGCACCTAGAGGACTGCGTAGGTGCCTGTGGTGTTAGTTTGGTATGTTGCCCACCCACCCCCACGTTGCTCTTATGTTTCGATGGCAGTTTCAACACATCTGAATCGGTGGCAACAGATTTCTCTTTGGGTTTAGATGCATGTAGCAAGCGCGAACGCTCAACGGGCTCTGAACACGAGGGTTCAATAGAATTTGACGACACTTTAGACGAAAGTTTGGTTGCTGTTGAAGCTCCTTTCGACGATCCCAATAAACGCTGACTTGGGGTTGGGTGCTTTTGTGTGGGCGCCCTTTTCGAAAGCAGACTTCACCACAGCAGAGCTGCCTAGTGGGGCTGAGGACAGGCACACAGGAGTCTAACGACTCCTCCAGTAAGTCTTCGGCCTCAAAACGGAGCCGTAGCTGCCAGAGTCCTCCTTGGCTGATTCAACAGCGACTGTGGGGGGGAAATGGAATTCGGCCTGCATAGCATAGGCCGCCCACTGCTTGATGCGCCCGTCCTTACGGTTTGCAGGAATCGCAAAGGCGTACTCGGGTGGCAGACCAACTGTTACGCAGCCAGTGTGTATCTTTCCAGGGAAATGTTTTATTGCAGGAAGGATAGAATTATTAGGACATCCGTACCATATTGTATAATTTTTGCTGCAGCGAGATATGAATCAGTAGAGAAGAAAGTGGAAATAGTAATTCAGTAAAAGGATGTAAATGTAAGGACCCCCTGGCTCTCCCCTGCTGCAAGGCCAAAGCTTGGTGAAGGCCACAGCCGGCCGTCGAGGAGGAGACGTTTGTCGAAGCTTCAGATGGTAGTCGCCGGCCATAGGAAGATCAATTATCGAGACAATTGTTGACATTTAACAATATTAATTATTCTTAAATTGCAAGAAGAATAGGCAGAATCAACACAAGATCATTTCCCTCAATCAATCTTAACGAAATCCAACCCTAAAGTAGATCTTCAACAGGCGAGTATTCAAAAAAAAAAAAGGATGCAGTGGGCTGTGGTGGTATTTTAAAACAGTTTTCCAAGTAAGGTAAGTATTTAGCAAAGTTCCTAGGAGTACTCAACTCAATCCAGTTCACCAAGTTAAGCCTAGGAAATGATCCTTAACCCGGGTACCACCATCACAGGTCAAGTCAGAGTGAGTTAGGGTCAGGACTTCTCGCCCAATGTTACCCTGTGGAAGGGTCATGGGGGGGGGGGGGGGGTAAAATGGGGATAGAAACAGGTATGTTAACTTACCCCACTGTCTCAAATTCTTCTGGATAACACTGCAGGTCTTCCGGATTTCTTTGGAGACCCAATCTTCTGCAATTAGTTTGGGAGGAAGGCCCATAGATCGCACCTTCAGAGGTCACTTTCCGTGTCGGGAGTCTGACGCATTGCACAGCAAACGGTTCCAGTCAGATTCCAGAAGAAGACCCCAAACGAAGAAAGATTAATACTTCTGCTGTGCAGACCCCCCTCAGGATACCTCACAGGATTTAAGGGGTGTTCCAACGAAGGTCACCCTGGTCTGGTGGCAACAAGCAATCGCACAGCAGCGAACACAGAAGCAGCTACATCAAGGTTCCCTTGAAGTGAGACAGCTGAAAATACAGGAGCACAAGACTTGTAGCATGAGCTGAATATCTGCTAAATTCTATGGCTATGCTCGGAACGACCATGGTTGCACCAAGGTAACAGGAGAGAGCTCGTCAGTCCAAGGGGTGGGTCCATGCACGCTTCCGAAGGCACAGATCCTTGAGCAGGGTCCGAGAGTGGCTGTTCGCACCAGTCCAAGGGTCGAAGCACCAACTAAGGTCTTCTGAGAACAGGCAGAGGAGCAGGGCTTCACCGGGCTAATCACTGAAGTCTATGCTGGTGAGCTGCAGGGATCGTCAATGGGCTGCTCTTCTTCATAGAAGTCTTGTTTCCCAATTATGACCAGATGAACAGTTGTCAGAGCCCTCCTTTTATCCAAGATTCAGGCTCGGAGCAAGCCTGCCAATGGGAACGATCTACAATATTCAAACAGCCCAGGGGTGTCCAATCATGGACACACACACTGGTCATCACATCCGTCCACCAATAGATTTTCGGGCTCCATAGGATGAGGACTGGGACCAGACAGTCCCATCTCCCTCCTCTGGCTCACACACAAAGCCCCCTTGCCCTGCGAAAGCAGCATCTTTCCCCAGTAAAGGGTTTCAATACAAGGCATTTTCTGTCCAGAGAAGAACAAGCAAAAAAAAAAAAAAACTCATGGCACAGCCATTTTTAGATTCTAACCACCTTTAGTAGCCATTCACGATAAATGCAAAAGTGCACGAGAAAAATATCACAAAAGCTAAATAGATTTTTTTTTTAAAAAGCTCAGCTGCCATCAACTTGCCATATGCACATGGTCAAAATAACCAAACAGCCATTTTATAAAAAGTTAAAATGATACAAAGTATCCTGACTGCACTTCACTGTAAGGTCATGTGTGCAATTGTAAAAATACAAGAAGCCATAAAGAGAAACAGTCTCTCAGTACAGACAGTTGTTGGCACTAGACCGTTTCTCCTTAGAATAAGCAAAACAGGCAAAGGCAGTAAAGCAGAAGGCTTTACTGACTTCCAAAAAGTCATAACGGCTCAAAATAAACAAAAAGAATGGGGTTCATGCAAATCTAGGGAGGGAAAAGTACAAAAAGAAAATCTTTCCCAACAATGACCACTCACCATTACTATTCTAGCAAGAGCTGATGTGAGTTGTAGTCCCAAATGTCTGGAAGGTTAAAGGTTGCAGAGCCCTTTTTTATATGAAACATCCATCTTGTAATTGTCCAAGCGCTGTACTTCTGCAGAATCCGACTGACTGCTACACGGTCCTCAAATCAATCACCTGTAACTCACAAACCCAACTTGCAAAGATAGTTCTACAAATCAATGCAAACAGAACAATTCAACTAGTATGGTCATGAACCTACAAACCAACCCCAGGGTTCGAAATTAAGTTAGTGAGCAGGAGCTAAAACCAGCTCCTGGTGTCGGGTATCACCCACTAGGCCGGAGCTACTACTGGGGAACTAGGAGCAAGTAAACAGCACACTGCATATCGAACTTCTACAGATGAAGCAAACTAACATTTTGCACATTACACATGATCCTTTATATTTAAATGTGTACTAGATGTGTCCTAATTATTCGTCATTAACCTTCTCAAATACTCAAAGTTAATATCACATGTAGGTTTTCTAAGGCACCAGTTGGCTGGTGACCCAAATGTAGCTGCAGGTAGCTGTTGATGTCAAGCTAATCCGGTTCTTCTGTGCTAGAAGCAGGAGCCAAATAGCTCACAGCAATTTCGAACCCTGCAAACTGATTTCACAAACGTAGATCACTGCATAACCTTTTAGAATATAATATAGAAGACTCTCTTGCCCGATAGGTAGGGTGGAGAGCAACAATAAAAACCATCCTTTCAAATCACGCACGTTTACCATCCGTGTCTGCATGAACCCCTTATTTGCCTTAGGATTGGCTTGCAACGCAAGATCTGGAAAAGCAGCGCAGCTGGAGCCAATGATGCGGTTGGCAGCAAGTCTTCAGCTATCCCCAGGATTACTCAACTTGTAAAGAAAGACGGTTAGGCTTCTTTAGTGGGTACAGAAAGGTGGTGATAAAGACTTTTCTTCATACTACGGCATATGCTAAGTGACCCTACCTGGAAGAAAAGCTGAACTGGTCTTCAAACATACAAACGTGCTTATAGTCAAATTAGCATTTTGTTACCAGTCGATATCTAAACAGTGAAAACACCGAGTACTTGCCTGTGATAGGAAGAGTAACATTGTACTGAACAGTAACAAAAAGGACAGCTGCTTTAGCTGAAATCTGGAAGAAAAAAATAATAATTATTAAATCAATTGTATTAACAGCATGTGTTAAAAAGTACACTATAGACGTACATGGAAAAACAGCAATGTCAAAAAGACCATTGTCCCAGTACAACAAAGTTATTGTATGTGGAGTAATAGTTTACTTTTCTGAAAGAATTTTATTACAGAGCTTTGCCTGCATTGGAGCCAACTGACCTTTTAAATTTCAATACGGCCAAATAAGAAAAGGCCACAGGTAAAGTGGCCAAATAAGAAAAGGCCACAAGTAAAGTGAAAGTAGAGTAATGGGGAATACATTTTCAACTAATAAAAGCACTCGGGAAAGTACAGTAGGGGCTACTTTCTCACATAGATCTCACGATTCCTTATTAGCTTTCTAATTACCATGACGGGCATGCTCAGCTTCATAAAGAATAATGCTCACAACATCAGCTCATCTTAATAAGTTGGTACAAGTGATCACTTTGAAATGGTCAACATTCGTAAAAAGAAACGTTTCAGTATTGTAGCATCAATAAAAGCACTCAACAGTTCAATGAAAAATGCTGTTTGTGGAGGGTGGCTCGTCACCGAAGGATGTGAAGCAGTTAAACATTTAAAAAATTGAAATCATAGGATACAATACACAGTAGTGGTGGAAAGGAGGCAAGAACAACATATCCCTCTGAGCCAGACATACTGTGCCGGTAAGGTTTTCCACCAGTCTCTAATAAATATTTCTTAACAAAAAACACATTTGAGAAGGGGATGGAAACCCTTAAAATATTTCAACAAAAAGCGTTACCTTTATCGTTACCCGTTTATTCGCCATTTCAAAGTGGTGGATATAGCAGCTTTTTCCCCCACTTAGACGAACAAAAGGTGAGAAGGTAGGCAGGTAAACTGAAACAGGACAAACCTAAAATAGTAAGAGCGTGTAATTTGGTGGAGCAAGCCGAGTTCATAGTCGCCCATCGCTGACAAAAATACTTCATACAAAAGATAGCCGTCTACCTCTTTACAGTGCCAGAAATGATCTTTTAAAAAAAACACACTAATGGCAGTTTAATTAGGTGGTAGATCGCCCCTTTGGCAGGACTAAGAGCTAATAAGAATGGACGAAGCAGGCAATGGAAAAAACGCCACACTTCCACTGAATGACTGGAACCACCAATCGGAGTTCACAACACCTCCAAACCACCAACCCACCCCCATTCCAGAAACTACAAATCTG
Source organism: Ambystoma mexicanum (assembly GCF_040938575.1). Taxonomy (NCBI): domain Eukaryota; kingdom Metazoa; phylum Chordata; class Amphibia; order Caudata; family Ambystomatidae; genus Ambystoma; species Ambystoma mexicanum. Next base: position 707,779,815 of record NC_090933.1, read on the forward strand.
GACTAAACGAGAGCAAAAACATCACACATTTCTCACTACCTCTCCACCTACAAACCAGCCAGATCAGAAATCGAACAACCCACAAAATGGATCCAGGTGACATTAGAGGAAGCTCTACTACACTAGCCAGAACAAATGTCTCACCCAAACACACAACCCTGCAGTGCAGAAACTTCCATCGAAAAAGACGCCTTTAAGAATCAGTGCAAAACTGGTACCCCCCCACCACCAACACTCCTTTCATAATGAGAGACGGGAAAACGTGCTACTCAGACAGTCAACAGCAACAATGGTGCCGGTAAGCCTACCGGCACTGTTGTTACCGGACCGGCACACTCTGAATCTGCAGACGGTAGCCACCCGCAGACTTTCCGCGAAGCACCGGCACCGTTATCAACAGTGCCGGTGCTTCAGTCATCTCCATTGAGTCCTAGGGGATTGGAATGGGGATGGGGATGGGGATTGACGTGTTTCCAGCGCCTGACTTCCAGGAACACCGGGGTCGTAATACAGCAGTGTTTCCGTGGAGCAAGGTGCTGGAAGAAAAAAAAAAAAAAAAAAAAGAAAAAAAAAAAAAAAAACACAGCCGGACTTGTAAAGAGGCCCTATGACTATTCAAAACAGACACCCATCACACAACCTACTGAAACGCCTAAATGAAGGGACAGATCTAGCCGCACACCCAAAAAACAACCACCCCAATGCAATAGTGGACAAACAACCCACACATCCAACCCCCAGCGGGCCGCCAGAGAAAGCATTGAACAAGTCACACTACATCCTGCTCAAGATCCATGGCAAAGCACAAAACGGAAATTTACAACCTCCTAAGCGAAGGTGGCACCGACGGCCTCCCTCACAGAAACATGGCTACCAGACAGCTACAAAATTATTGCCCATGAAGCCATACCTGGCGACTACCAACTAATATTCAAGGCATAAAATAAGCATTGTCGCATAGCAATTTGCTTTTTAATTTGGTAGGTTTGTCTATTAAATTGACACTTGTGTAGCACAGCTGGCTATTTAAATGTACCACTTTCAATGAAAGCCCAGGTAGCCTTAAATCTGGAATAGTCTCCCTGCCCCTCTTAGACTTGAGCCGGATCTGCCCAAGTTCCGGAAGCTCCTCAAGGCCCTCCTATTCTCTTCTACCTTCCCCCTCCCCTGCGAACACCATGGTAGTGACTGGATGCCTGGTTCAGTCCGAGTTCTACAGGGCACAAGGCCCCTCCCTGCTCAGTTCACCCCCCCCTCCTCACACTTAGCATGTGGACCGTCACCCCTTGCAATCCCTGCCACTTGCCCTCCTGTCCTCCCCTTAACACTCGCCTACCCCCCTGTGCCCCCCCTTCACCTCCCTTTTCACTTGCACTCTCTCCTCTTCACCCTGCACTCCCCACCCTAGCACTTAGCATTTCAAGTAGGCCGGCACTCCCCTAGCCCCTTCAACCCCTTCCATGCACTTCTTGTTACTGCACTTGCATGATCCGAATGTCACAAGGCCTAGTAGGCCCAGTATTGTTAACTTCTCCCTTGCCACTGCCCCTCCCCCCCTTTTTTGTCTTGTGGTGCCATGAAACACCATTTGTTGCATAGGTGCCTTACAAATATCCAATAAATACATACATTACTCTCTTGCCTTCAGTGCTCTCCCTACCCCTCAGTTCTCTTTTCACTGCAAGATAAAAGGGGCTGATGCAGAGTGGGTGCAACAGTGCTCATCACCTCCACTGTTAGTGCCAAAGGCCTGTGTGGGAGTGCTAGTCAAGAAAATGTAATTCTTTTTCAAATAATTGCAAACCAGAAGTAAATAGGGGTGGTAGTTATATCAAGCCATTATTATTCTGTTTGGCAAAGACCAGCACATGTTAACTTTCCTTTTTTTTTTTAAAAGATAGAGCTGCAATTGCATTCCTAAAATGTTTGTTATATAATGCATAATTACAGCAATTCCATTGTAAAACTCGGCTTTGTCCCCATGTTTTTCAGTAAAGTTTAGTTTATCTAAATCTCATTGTCAATTACATTTCATTTCGTTGGGGAAGGTGCATCATATTGACGAGCGAACACTTTTGAAAATGTACCCGACCATATGCTTTTGAAGGAAATCCTAGTCCTCTGACCGGCTGGTTGTATACATCTGCATCTGGTGCTCAACCCATAAGCTGATCCTAAACTCGTTGACATTGCATCTTATTACCTCTTGCTTATACCAGCTACCCTAAAAGTGAGCTGGCCGTAAACTACAAAATTACACCCAGTTTGAGTTCTCTGCCTGCTACGTCATCCACTCTGCTTAGTCTTACTTCCTTTCCTTTCCCAGGTTATGTTAAGTTGTCTTGTACCGTGCACCGTTAACACTGCCACAGTCTCCAGGTGCTCACGTGGCTCTGACGGTGGGATGGGTTAGTGAGGCAGGACGGACAGGCTAGGACCAGGAGAAACCAACATCTTTGTGTGTTGGCTTCCTAAATGAGGTTGATTGCATGCACTGGCTTGCATCCTTAAGGGTAAGGCCGAGTCTCTGGGAATATTTGTTTTATGCAAAGATTAGCTATGTTGGGGGTATGTTTGGGGTGTGGATTAGTTGGTGGTTTTGATTGCGTACACTGGCTTGTTGTATCCTTAAGGGTGAGGCCCAGTGTCTAGGATGGTTTGTTGTATGAGAGCGTTTGTTACGTTGCGTGTTTCTTTGGTAAGCCCATAGGGCCTGCATAGTACTTGTAATAGGTTGGGAGATAGCAGGATGGTTAGTACATTGAAAATGTCACTCCATTGGCTATTCTCAGGGTTTATCCTGCCACAATACTGTTGTGCCCTCAAGCTCTTCTGTGCGACTACCCACTCTCACAAATTCTTAAGTGAATACACAAAGCTAACTAGATGTTTACGCAAAGTAACAAATCATTCCATCCAGTCCATACATCTACAGACCTACTACAACACCATACACTGTAGTTAGTCTCAACAACTCACTTTGCTCGAAGATTACGATTGCATTGTATATTACAGGGTGCGAAATAGAGGGGAGCTGGGAGCCATTTATCTCCTGCTTTTACCTTAGAAGAGCCTGGTAAGCTTGGCATCAACAGCTACCAGGAGCTACTTTTGGCTCCCCAGGACAACTGATGCCAAACAGACCTATGGGAATTTAACTATGCATTTGGGACACTAAGCACTACGACACATCTATATGACATTTAAAGCATAAGGTTTAATCAAAATAAGCAAATGTAACGTTTGCATTTTATGTTGAAGTTAGATTTGAGGAGCGCTATGTACTAGCTCCTGGTTCCCCAGTGGTAGTTCTTGGTCACTGTGTAATGCTGGATACCCAGGAGATTATTTTAGCTCCTGCTTATGCAGCGTTAATTTCGATCCCTGTATTTGCACCTTGGGAATGAGCTGGCCAATTAGAAGGCGGGGAACGCAAGCAGAATCCGCAAGTAACCAGCCGCATATCATGCAGGCCCGCTGCACCTCTGCCCAGCCTTCACATTGTCCGTGGAGGCGGTGCCCCAGGCTAAGTCTCCACTGGAGTGCCTCACCTTCCCCCCCCCCCCACCAGAGCGCCCCAGTCAACTCCCCAAACCACTCTCATCTGCGCACATCCTGGCCCCACCTCCAGCAAACAGTTGTTTCGGATTCCAGACACATCTGTAATTTCTTTTTAAATGAAGCATGAATTGTTCAAAGCCTGGGTACCTTAAAAACAAATAGTATCAGCACCACAGATGGTGTTCAGAGTGCCAATAGCGAAAAAGAATGCTTTTGTGGGCACTCAAGGTCTGAACTGCTGTGTTTGGCTCTGCCTGGTTCGAGCTTAAGTGCTGTTACCAGGCCTGCTTTCCCACGAAAGTGGTATTTAAAGTCATATTGAAAACAGTTGATCTCAATGACAGGGCAAGGGCCATCTTTGTCCACCTAAAGTTCACAATTGCACTGTATGCTGCAACATCATACCATGCACTTGGTCTCTCCAGCAAAGACTTTCCTTTAACATTGTGAACTTTTGATTCATGAAACTTCTCCATTTACAGCAAATGATGGGACAAGCATATAGTATATTGGACCCTGCCCTGTACAACACCAACTGCACCCAGCTGCACAGAGCCTTGCAATGAAAACTGTTTTCAGAGCATTTTTATCATATGTATTTATTTATGCAGCTAACCTTTACATGTTATAGGTACTCGCCTCACTAATGTCTTGGGTACAAAATTGCTGTATTGTTGCTCAATTTATGTTTTGGATACAAATAACCTCTGGCGAAATCGAATATGTTTGTTTGCTAATCAAGAAATGTTTAATTAGCAACCTACTAATCAGTTTTTAGAATTAAATTCATGCTAATCTAGCACAGGAGACAGGAGGAATCGCCATTCCTCACAAAAACCTCAGCTCCACATTTTTACCTTCAACAGACATAGAAGACTGCAAATCACTCTTAGTCAACCTCAAACCCAAACAATTAAACTTACTCTTGCTTCTCATCTACAAACCACCCAACTTCAATGTCACAGAACTGACTGGTACCATAGCTAGCCAATCCGCAATACATGGCAGCATCGTTCTGGAAGATTCCAACATCTGGTTTGAAAGAGAAAAAGCCACAACTAACTCCCTCATCACCCTCCTGGAAACCCTCCATCTTAAACAAATGGTGAAAGGAAACGCCCAAAGAGATAAACACACCCTTGACACAATCTTCTGAAGGGATGGGCTCTCCACTACCACCCCACTTTGACCAGTAATCTGGAACAACCTTCATATGATCCCTTTCACCGTCAGAACCCCAGCCCATACAGTACCCACAAACAAAGCAAACAACGACAAGCAAAAGAAACTGGAACCACTAAACCCCGATACCTCCCAATTAAACAAAATGACACCAGACACAGTTGAAGAGAACCTCAACAACTGGATAACAGACACGTTAGACCAATTGGCACCCTTAAAAACTTTCAAATCCACACTGAAACAAATAGCGGCCAGATAGTTCAGAGACAACTCAGAGGACTCGAGAAAACAAACCGTAAACTAGAAAAGACATGGACTACAATCAACTGGACAAAATTAACTAAACGACAAATTCAACAGTTTTGAAAGCAAAGAAAGCACACTATGCCACACAAATCCAATCCACAAAACAAAAGTACAGAATTACAAAAGAAAGAAAAGAAAAAGAATAAAAAAAAGGAAACCTCTTGCAGCAAGAACCCCACCGTACCCTCGCAAATGGTATGTGACAGCATCATGGACCACCATAGAGCACAAATACACGTAACGGCTATGGACACATCCAATGGGACCACAAGCAGCACCCATCCAGAACCACAAAAATCAGCGCTACATTCAACCAACTCAAACCAATAAGCGAGGAAGCCTTCAGCAACCTACTAAAAGAAACACACGGCCAGATCCGCCAGCGATCCATGGCCACCAGATATCTACAAACAGCTACTCACCCATAAAACACCAGCCCACTAGACCCAGTGCTCGAGATAAGATTTTGGGGTGAGTATTTTATTCCCCATTTTCTAAAGTTGGAAGTAAAATGATTTTTTTTTTTTGGGAGTAAAAAGGTAAGTGCCATTTCCAATGGAAGTTTTTAACGAGAGTAAAAATAGGTTTTAAATGTAAAATACAAAAGGTTTTTAAATAAATATTTCTTTGCGCCACATTTTTCATGCAAATTTTAAAAAAAAAAGGTAAATTTTTTACTTTTTAGATCAGGCAGAAATAATAAGGGCACCATGCACCCTAATGATCCAGATATCCATGGAGCTATGAGGGTGAAAACATGTGTCAATTTCATATTTTAGTTGGGAGTATTATTACTCAGTTTTATTTTTGGGGAGTAAAAGTGGCCAATACAGCTCTCATCTGTGGGGCCAACTACACCAAACTACTAATGAACCAACCTCTGAACAACGGAATAGTACCAAAATCATACAAGCAGGAAAAACAGGAGGCTGCCAATTACAGACCTATATCAAACCTACTGTACCTGGTGAAACTTGGAGAACCAAGTGTACAAAGAAATGCTCAACCATGTGGAATCCAATGGACAACTTGACCAATCCCAGGTTGGTTACAGACCCCATGAGATGAACCGAATAAGCACTCCTCTCCATATGGGAAGGCCTAGATGAACGCAGACAACACCCATCTGCCCTCATACTACTTACTGGCCATATCAGCTGCCTTTGATACAATATGTAATATGATATAGCATTTATAACGCGCCTGCACACAAGTATTCTAGGTGCGACACGATATGGAGGGGGGGAAAACAAAGGGAGGACAAAATAACGATCTTACTAGACCTTGTCTCAATCAGATCGCACAAGTGCGTGGAAGAGGGAATGAGAGAAGTGCCAGGGGGCAGGGGAAATGCAGTTAACTCACAAGTGCAGCCAGCGAGTGGCTCATAAGTGCAGAGAGAAGGGACTGTAAAGTTGCAGATACAGACCCTTAAGTGCTGGGGAGCCCGGAGGCAGCGCAAGGGCAACTGGATGTCCAGGAGCCTTGGCCTGAGTTCCAATGGTTACCAGGTGACCAGTGCGCGGAGCAGTCAGGTGCATTAGCAGGGGAGAGGAAGAGAGAAAGCAGAAGCAAAAAGGAAGGTCTTGAGTTGCTTCCGGAATCAGAAGCAAAAAGGAAGGTCTTGAGTTGCTTCCGGAATCAGAGGTGGTTCTGGTCAAGTTTGAGAGCGGCAGAGAGGCTGTTCCAGAGGGAGGCCACAGCAGAGGAGATAGATCTGCCCCAAACTCTGCTTGGAGAAGCATCTGACCTTCAGTGAGTTGGAGGTGGATGAGCGGAGAGCTCGAGAAGGAAGACGTTTTGGAAGAGGAAGTTGGAGGTAGAGTGGTCCCAGGCCCCAGAAAGCCTTGTGGACGATGCAGAGGTTCTTGAAGTTGATCCTTGCAGCCACAGGGAGCCATTGAAGAGATTTCAGAGCTGGAGAGATACAATCCCTGGGCTTGATGCCAAGGACAAGTCTTGCAGTCCTGTTCTGAATAAGTTGTAAAGGTCGAAGGATAGAGGCAGGAAGATTTAGAAAGAGGCTATTGCAATAGTCCAACGAGGAGTGTTTTGGCAGAGTGTGTTCTGTGATGAGAAGCTGTGTTTTGGAAAGTGGAAAGCTTTTCGGTGTGGTTGTGACAACTATACTCCTGGTGGCAGAAGGAGTGAATTGAAAACCGAAAGACATGAGTTTGGATCCATTTCCTGCATCCTATATACCTTGATGAACACTACAGAGTATTGCAGCGTGCAGTCCCCTTTAATGCAGGAGGCAGGGAGTGCCTTCCAAAAACTCAGCGCAAACGCAAAGCCCTTGCGCGGAGTGTCTTGGCAGAGTGTGTTCCGTGTTTGGCTGGGAGGTGAAGAGCCGTACCTAATCTGAAACAACCACTCTTGTCCAACGTCGGGAGATGACATTATGAGCGGCTGGTGAAATCATCCCCAAAGGGCGAGTTATTAACTAAATGCACACACACAAGACTTATATTAATATCTGAAGGAACACTCCGTTGCAAGTACAAGGTCTGACTTGTGCGCATTGTGAAGTGTGGGATAGTGGAGTCCCTTATTGATCATTACTTTCAGCTGCTTATAGCCCCACTGCGGGGGTCTATTCATTGCAAGAGCATACCAACATTGTTAAACAGAGACAGGTCGCAGAATTCTCCAAGCTTATTGGAATTCGGGTGCCTGTAAACGTGAAAAGCTGATAAACGAGGACAATGAGAACACGCCAATTGGGCAAAGCTTCCTCCAAGTCAATGACTAACTGGGATCAGTGGCATCTGAGTCAACCACTACTCAATCAAATGCAGTAGGCAAAGCTCACGATAGTCATGCAGTGAATGGGGGAAATCTGGAGAAAGAGGACTCGAATCGAGTTCCATCTCAAACTGCAAAAAAAAAAAAAGAGAAATTGTCGGAAGCGAACTCTGAAGGGGATGCAAAAAGAATTTCAATAAGTGCGGACGCAATGGAAATACGACCTTTAGATATCATCTCACCTTCAGAGAGTCAGTGGATAGCTCCACAAGTCCCATTAAACACTCCTGAAAACAGACATTGTAATGCTAGCATTACAACCAGAAACAAATGCTTCTTTCTCCAGCAATCGTCCCTTGTAAAAATGTAGACATAGCGGGCCAATTGGTAAAGGACCATAAGGAATTGACAGAAAAAATGTCCTCGCAAAAAAGGCATCGGTTAGCCTTATCCCAATTAAGATGGTCTTCCTTAGAGGCGAATACGTCTCGGGAGGATTTAAATGTAACTCCTTTGCAATCTGTTAAATTAGTGCAATTCCCACAAGGAAAACTGTGGGATAAATAAAGAGGACGATGCTAGAGACTCTGAAGACACAGTCTTCCCTCCGCTACTTCCGAGTCAGCACTCTATAAACGCCCCCCCTTATAACTGCACCATGGATAACAGCTGACTCATCCGATGAAACTCAGGATCACTCGGAATGGGAGCAGCAGAGTATGGTGAGCCAAGGGCAACGAAAGAATGTTGATTTGAGTGAGCTACAAAGACCAATCATGGCATCCCTGTCAATTACGTTGACACCCTTCACCAAATTATATGAGTCGCTCAATGATTCTATACGTGATCAGCGATCCTTGTCAAATTGGGGTCACTAGAGGGCCCGTCAGGAAAAATGTAAGCACGGCTCAATAAAGAGGCCGAAACATCAGCATTATGGTAAAAATCGATTATGCGACCTGGCTAGAAGACAGCCAAATCTCTCTTGACAAATCCACATTAATGAAGGCATTACTTGAAGACTCCAAGTGGATGCGTGCTGCCTGGAAAACATCGGCAATGATAAAAGCATAGCACCACATAAACCAGCAGCTTCATAGAATGAAAATAATCAAGCTCCTGAATACGGACCCTGGAAAAAGAAATCAATGTATTTTCAATTTTTTCAGGGAAGGACAAAGAGCTAGGTAACATGCAGCAAGAAAAACTCCAATCAAAAGAAAAAAATAAAATAAAAATCAAACCCTGAAAAACAGTTTAAGGCTGTTCTGGGGAACTTGAGAACACCCCCTCCCGTGGCTATGAGTCAATCATGAAAGAGACTGAGGAAAGAACTACCTACATCCTTCAATATTGTGGAAAAATCTGGAGACTCGAATCCAAGTGTGGCGAAACTCGCCATCTCTCCAGTGGGGAGACGAGTCAGCTGATGACACTTGTCTCAGAGACTCAGTGGAGATTATTGAACAAGATTGTGAGGATGAACATTGGGATAATTTATCAAAAACAGAATGGGAGGAAATTGAAAGATTGGCAACTCAAATGTGTGACCGAATTGAAATGGCAAGGGCAGACAACGGACCAGCCTTGAAGAACGTAAGTGACTGCTTGTGATAGAACATTCTTATTTTTTTAATATCACATTTTATTGCTTTTAATAACAATATACAACATAGAACATCTCCCTCTGCCCCCCCCCTTTATTGCCACCATATCGGGTCGGTCTGATTTTCTTGTGTAACCAAATGCTACATTTCTGAATATTCTCCTTTTCATCGCCCACTTCATCACACCGGTTTTCAGTTCACACCCTCTTCCCACAAATCTTGGTGGCCTTGGCTGGGCACCCTGTGCAGTATATATTCTGTGTTCCTTCACGGCGCAGGCATCCATTTCAGAGGACTACTGGGCCCGGGTTGGACAGTCCGGGGCGCCCCATTTTTGTGCAATATCATGTTTTCTCAAACCATTGCGTTAGACAGGAATATACCCTCACATTTATTTAAGTATTATCATCTGGGACCCCTAACAGCCTTGCTGGTTCCAGTGCCACTGTGCGCCCCAAGACCCTCGTCAGACTTTGACAGCATTGCGTCCAAAAAGTTTTTATCCGTAGGCATTCCCAAAGGAGATGAAAGAAGGTACCCTCCTCACTTGGCACCTCAGGCAGTTAGGGTCAGAGGCTCGCCCCCATCTGAACAGGGCCATCGGGGGTAGTAGACTTGGTGCAATATTTTGAGCTGTACCAATCAGATTTGAGTCTACGGCAATCTCACGTGGGTGCATAAGTACTTGAATCCAGTCCTCCGGTTCTATGGGACCTACATCCCTTTCCCATTTAGCGTTAAGGCAGGCCAATTCCGGGGTAGCTAATGCTTTTATGGCTTTATATAAAATTGACGTGAATTTGCTGGGGATGTGTTGTGGAAGTAGGTTACGTTCCAGGGGGGGTGCACTCGGGTGCGTCCGTGAGTGCCTGCCTGTGACCACAGAGGGCGTGTCTCAATTGTAGATAACGATGCCGCTCATTCTCGGGGATTCTGAAATAGTTTGTTGCAGCGACTCAAACGGGAGAATGGAACCATCAGACACTACGTCCCCAATTGTGGATATCCCAGCTTCCACCGGGCCCTTATTGCGAGTTTCCGCACTTCAGAGAGCGTGTAGTTGTGCCATAGTGGTTGCGCCAGTGTTAGTCTGTTGCCCCAGCCTGTGTGTATGCGTCTGCCTCCAAGTGACTGCGGTGTGTGCGGAGGTAGTTTGTGGCGGGGACCTGGGGAGGTTCTGGTATAATGTGGTGGATGGTGGGGTGCCCTGTATGGTGGACATCTCCGCCTTGATGTGCGGAAGTTGACGGTCCCCATGAAGTAGATCATTGACCACTGTTAGCTGGGTGGTGATAGAACATTCTTAACGATTGAACAAAAAGGAAAATGGGCAACCCATTCTGATATTCCTAAATTTCAGCCTACTGGGCAACCGTTAACTGGAAGAAACAAGGTGAGCTTTAAAGAACCAAAAAGAAGATTTGTGCAAAATTCATCTAGAGCGAATTGTCAATGGCTCAAAAGCTCCCATACTAAAATCAATGCAACATAATGAAATTGTTCCAAGATGTGCCACAATTAAGATTCATATCCTCAAATGACATCAAAGTGATCGAATTTGTCAAAGAGCATAAGATGGATTGGGTCATTTTACACATGCGATCAAACGAGATTAAAAACTCAATTCTCTATCAACGTGAGAAACTACTACCATATGGATATGATTTGAGTGATTGCCAAGGAAGGAATCTTCTCTCATACGTGGAATTGCAAAAACAAATCAAGCAAGCCAAAACTGCGGACAAAAGACAGACAAGAAAGAAAACAATACTGAGGAGTATTGATGCAACATTAAGTCCCAAAGCTCACCTTGTTTCTTCCAGTTAACGGTTGCTCAGTAGGCTGAAAATGGGGTACTTATTTTTTTGTGCACTAGAGCCCAAGAGAGTGAAGATGCAACTGTATTTGATGTGGGTTACAGCAGCGGTATATGGGGAATATTGGGTTCCCCCAACCCACTTTCTCAAATAAGCTTTAGAAGTGGATTTCCCAACCCACGCTAAAGAAACCCTCACATATATTGGCAGACAAACTGATTCTTGAACGAAAAAGCGAAAAAGGTTTTGTGAAGAACAGTGTCGACATTTATTACACTTGGTGATAGTTTGCGACAGATAATGTGAAAACCACCATTGGGCACTGTGTTCCACACTGACTCAAGTAGTACTCAGCTACTCTTGAACTGGCCAAGAGTGCTTTGATTGGCAATTTCAAGGTGGGATTTTACCCTTAGATTGCATCATTCAATTACTTTCATTCGCCTTATGTTTGTTACCTAAATTGGTACTTCATTAACCATCTGGAGGGTGCAGGGAAAACTTACCTGCGGGACCAGAAATGTATGTTTGTAACCAATTGTTGAAACAGAGCCATCTTTCTAAACATGCTTATTATTTAAACTATAATGACAGCCTGGAGAGTGCGGTGAAAACCAACACAGACACCAGCACCAATAATGCAAAGGAGGTCCACATATTAAAGCAACAGGTGGCTAACCTGGAGAACCGTGCGGAGGAAGCTGAAGGGAGGGCGAGAAGGAACAACATCCGGGTGGTCGGCCTGCCGGAGGGAGAAGAAGGACAGGACCCTACAGACTATGTGGAGAACATGATCCTGCAAGAAAAAGGGGCCGACAAACTCGCAAGGATTTACAGTAGATAGAGCCCTCATGAGGAAACCGAAGCATGGAGCCCCTCCCACTGCGATAATTGCGAAGATACTGAACTATTAAGATTGCGAGAAGATCTTGGAGTACTTTCATAAAAGGGGGAACAATCGAAAGAGCTTCAACCACCATCACGGCGTATCCTGACTACACAATGTTAGTCCAGAGGCAACGGTACAGCTATGTGGCAGTTAAGAGGAGGCTACACGTGGCCGGAATCAAATACATGCTTCTGTACCACGCGAAAGTCAAAGTGTTGCACAAAAGCAGAAAGTTCTTTTTTGACACCCCAGAGGAAGCAGCGACATGGCTGGACCTACAGGGCTGCCTGGAACGAGATGCGGACCAGGCCCATGAGGAGCACGATAAGTGATTGGGATATTATATGTATATTGAACTGACACAGAGCGGGGCACCCCAGTAGAGACTATGATAGAGATAATGATGGAGGGGTGCAGACGGATAATTCTGATACTGGGCTATGATATCCTTGATTTTGTTGAACCTAATGGACTGGAATATAGAAGCCGAGTACATAAGTAAATTGAGTAGCAATGCGTGGTTGAATTGAAGTGGATTGGAGCGGCAGGACAAAGACACCCTGCCCCTCCGGAGGAGAAGGAGGAGGAGGAGGAGGAGGAGGAGGAGTAGTAGTAGTAGTAGTATAGCCACTAGGGCGGCCTCACCCTGCTGAGCTGCGAGTACAGGCTATTGCCAGAAAGAGCTAGATGCGGGGGTGCCTGAGATCCACCTTACCTGGAATGTTGGGGGCTTAATAGTTATTTAAAGAGGAAAAATGCCATGTTGTACCTGCATAGGCAAAAGATAGACATTGCTCTGCTGCAGGAGACCCACCTGACAGGATAAAATGGAGACAATTGCTAAGAAATGGAAGGGAGTGGTGGTGTACTCATCATATTCTGCCTATGCCAGGGGAGTGCTTATCTGGGTGGTGCCGCATGTCCCCTTTCAGCGGTTGCAGGAGATAGCTGAGAGGGATGGGAGGATGGTTATTCTGTGGGGATTGGTGGAAAATAGGGAGATAAGCATTGTAAATACGTATGCCCGGAATCAGAATACAGCGGCATACTTCAGAACGCTGTGTACTAATCTTAGCATGTGCATGGGGAGCGCGGTGATCTGGGGAGGGGACTTTAACTGTGTACTAAACCCTACTGTAGATACATCAGACGGGAAGATGGACAGATGCGCCCCAGCTGCTAAAGCGCTGCAGACATTGCTGGATGACTTTGGTTTGGGAGATGTGTGGAGAATGAGACACTCTCAGGAAAGGCAATACTCGCATTATTCCGCCCCGCAGCAGTTACATACAAGGCTGGACTGTGCCTTTGCTACACCAGAGGTAATAACAGAGATTACACAAGTAGAATATAAAGCAAGGGTCCTTTCGGACCACTGGCCCTTGATCCTCAGATGCCAATACTGCCCCCCCAAACCCCCCCCCCCCAGAGCAAGGATTATGACATGGCGCCTCCGAGCGGAAGCACTGAGAGACCCCTTTTTTAGAGAGGATATGAGGGAGAAGATTATAACCTATTTTGAGACGAATACTGGCAGCGTGGACTCAGCGGGCACACTGTGGGAAGCCTTTAAAGTTGTGATGCGAGGGGTAGCCATAGCAAAATCTAAAAGGTCTGCAAGGGGGGGATCCTGGCTGACCGATGGGAGACAGAAGGGGAACTGGAAAAGGAATTGAGAGGAGGAAGTACTACTAAGAAATGGAATTGATACTCTGGCTACAGCAGAAATGCGTGGATCACTGGGAAAGACTGTGTAACCTCAACTATAAAAAATATATAGAGAGACAGCACGCGGGAGGGGATAAACCAGGAAGGCTTTTGGCGTGGTTATATAAGAGCGAAACCCCCAGACCCACGATTAGAACAATAACGAGGGAAGACGGTAGTGTAGCTGACACCCAAGAGGGAGTTAATCAAGAGTTTGCAGACTATTATAGGCAACTATATGGAGATGATGGGGAGAGTAGTCGCGCGACGATAAACATTGGAGGATATAGGACTGCCAAAGATAAGCGCGGAGGAGAGAAAGGAGTTGGATGCACCGATTACTTTGGAGGAGCTAGAAGAGGTGGCGAGACATTTGCCCACTAGTAAGGCCCCTAGGGGTGATGGACTCCCAAGTGAATTTTATAAAATATATAAGGAAGAGGTGCTTCCCCCACTGTTAGAAATGCAGAATGAAGCGTTTGAGCTGGGAAGATTGCCAGAGTCACTTAGAGAAGCGATTATAATACCGCTTCCCAAACCCAACAAGCCTGGGCATAGCTGCGGTTCCTATAGACCTTTGTCGATGTTGAATCAAGACAGCAAGATACCGACAGCTGTTTTGGCAAATAGACTGAAGAGGGTTATTGTTAAACTAATACACCCTGATAAGACGGGTTATGTCCCGAATAGGAATATATCCAACAATCATAGACGACTCCAACGGGTCATTGAGTTTGGGAGCGAGAACAAGGGTGAAATGGCAATTGTATCCTTGGACGCAATAAAGGCCTTTGACTCGGTCAAGTGGCCATGGCTGTTGGCGAAAATGCTATATAGTGAACGCTGGCCAGAGTTAAAACGGGAGCAGTGATATCGGAAAGATGGCAGCTTCGCAGAGGCACCAGACAAGGATGTCCGTGGTCTCCAATTCTCTATATATTGGCCCTGGATCCCCTAGCAATATATTTGAGACAACAATATGACATGGGCATTGTGGTGGGAGGGGAACAAAATCTGATCTCCCTATATGCGGATGATATGCTGCTGTACTTGCGGCACCCGGAAGAAATTCTCCAATACATTCTAGAAGTGATGGAGAGATATGCGGGGTTGTCTGGTATAGCAGTGAACCCTCAGAAGTCCAGCACGTTTACATTGGGAGGATATAAAGGGATTCTAATGGAACAGTTACCGGTGTTACAGATACCATGGGTGGTTAGTGCATTTCGTTATTTAGGGATAGATGTATACCACACAGTGGAAGAGGAGCATAGGAACAACACGGAGGTAGCCATTAAAAAAAAGAATTTGAAATTTGCATGAGATTCTGGGTGAAGTTGCCCTTGGCAATGATGGGACGTGGGGCAATGCTAAAGATGGTGGTCCTACCTAGGCTCCTGCACTATTTTGGGCCTACACCGCACCTGATACCCAAGAAGTTCTTCATTAAACTGAACAGTATGTGTAGGGATTTCCTGTGGCATGGCACGCGAAACAGAGTGGCACTGTGGAAGCTACAGAACATTTATGAGAAAGGGGGGATAAAACTGCCTAATTATGAGGTCCATTATGTAGCGAGCCAACTGCAGTATGTTGCCAAATGGCTTTCAGATGAAGCGACATCCGAATCCAGGTTGTTTGGACATGATTGCGCCCCGTTTTACCTGAAAGAGATGATGTGGTTGTCCAAGATAGAAATTGAAGGGCGCCCTAAGATGATGATAATTGGATGCAAGATGTGGCGCAGGGCATGCCAGATGGTGTACCCATCCCCATATTCCCTGCAGATACCACTAGTCGCACTAATGGGGGGGGGGGGGGGGGATAAGCAGCTAAGGATGATAGTCAGGAACCACTGGGAACCTGGGTTACTGGGAACTGGGTTAGCAACAATAGGTAATATCTGGCGAGGGCTCTATCATAGATTTTGAGGTGTTGGGTGAGGAAAGTGGGTTGCACACGGGCCAGTATATTACATATCGAAAGGCGCAGAGAATCAAGAAAATATGGCCCGAAGTTGTTCTAGAGGAAGAACCAGATGCTACCATAGATATAATATACTATATAACGAAGGGGGACATGAGATATCTAGAATATACGAAATGATGATGTCTAAGGTTGGGAAGGAGGTAACACAATTGAGACAAGACTGGGAAGCGGAACTAGGAGCCCCGATGGAGGACTGGATGTGGGAACGAGTTCAGGGGTACCATATGAAGGTGTTGAGGAATTCGAGATTAAAACAGATACAACTGTATATTACGCATAGGGCGTATATGACACCCCAGAGGATATCTAGGTTTGAAAATGCAGGACAGCAAGCATGCCCTAAATGTGACGCGTTTAGAACAAGATTGCTTTTCAAGACTAATTGGTAAGCAACCATGTTTCACCGCACCATGATTGAATAGTTTGAAGTCTGAACTCCCAGCCTCTAAATGAACCGATGGCTATATTTCTTTTCCTTTTCATATTTTCAGTTCAAAACCAGCATCTGTCTGGTTTGAATGTTACATTTGGATGCTCCATTACAACGTATTTTAGTTTATCATTGTGCGAGAACAATTACCAACTCGCAGTTTACAAACATATCCAGCATTTTCTTGGGGGACAGCGACATGCGCGTTTGAAACACATTGTTATCAGAGTTTAGGTTAAGCAGTCATGTATACCTAAAGAATAATGTTTGTTAATTTATTAAATTAGAACATTTGGTTCCCTGGGGCAGCTTAATCCTTGCACCCTGCAACTCGCTTGCTCAACATATTTTGAATGTTTCATGAATCAATCATACAACAATACGGGTCATAGGGAGCTAAATAGTAAAGCAAGTACAGATTGACAAGGCTTTTACATTGTAAATGATTTGTTATGTTTATGGACTTGCAGACCAATAGATTAACATGCATCTCTTTGTTTTTTCCTCCCCTCGTTCTTTTCTCAGTGCATTGATATCTCATTAAAATGATGCATCCGGAGAAAAGAAATTCGTATCAACCCTCTATAAATTTATCAACGCACAAGATGAAAACATTACGTGGCTTTACATGAAAAAATGGGAAACCACTCTGGGAAAACAAATCACGAGGAAGCAGTGGATTTATCTGTGGCAAATAATCCCCAAGTGGACCCGGGCAATTCAAACAAGGGAAGCATGGATCAAGGTAATGGTGCAATGGCACTACACCCCAGAAAGACTCCACAAAATGTTCCCCACAGCTCAAGGAAAATGTTGGAGGGGGTGCGACACCATAGGCACATGGAGACACATGGTGGGACTGTGGAAAACTACAACCGTTCTGGGCGGAAGTGAAAACGCAAATGCAGGAAATGTTCGAGGGAACCACGAATCTAGCAGAAGAAATCTGGATGTGTGGCATGTGGGCCCCCGGAGACAGGACAATCTCGAAGACGCAAAAGCGTAACTTTATGGGGCTCCTAATAGCAGCGTGGCTGGCAATAGCCCAGAATTGGAAAAAAAAGAGACTCCCCCAACTACACAAGAATGGCTCCACAGGATATGGACCTATGTAGCAATGGAGAGAATCACATATAACCTCCAAGGGGACAGATAAGGATGTGCAACAGATTGGGGAGAGATAATGGAATTCCTTCAAAGTTACTATATGATACAGTGGTGCCCACACAACATCCGCATTCTGGATATGTTCACAAGTTAGAACTGTTGCAAACAAGGGACACTAAGGTTCTGCAAAAAGAGCTAACACCAGGAGGGAGGGGAGGGGGAGAGGGGGGTTGGGGACGATGTTGAGTCCCGAAGTTTATGTTTAGAGAAATGCCAATAAATATATATATATACATATATATATATATATATATACATATATATATATATACATATATATATATATATATATATATATATATATATATATATATATATATATTATGAAAAAGAAATAAATGATGCATCCGAGCCAATAATCTTTGAACAATGCAAATAGTATTTGTCGGTTGTTTCACATTCAGTATTTCAATAATCAATTAGTGCATGCCCCGACGAGGACCCAATAGTAGGTCTAAACACGTGTTGGCAATTGTATTGGAATATTGGTATCTTTCATGATTGTGTTTGTACAATGCATCCAATTGTAAATAGTCAGACACCTCTTAATATGTGAAGAACCAATTGTGTAGGAACATGGCAATTGTATAGGAATAGTGGTATCTTTCATGATTGTGTTTGTGCAATGCCTTTACTTGAAAATCGAGTCAGACACTTCGCAGTATGCGAAGAACCAATTGTGTAGGAACCTTGCTCATGTATATATTTTTTGCTGCCTTTTTCTTTTGGCACTCTTGGTCAATTCAAGTAGTGAAAGTCACACCTTCGATGGTGCCCTTCGAGATGCCAAGAGAGATGCACAGAGCTACGAGTGCTTTGCAGCCAAGGGCTGTCGGCTCCCGAGTTGTCCTCACGAGTGAGGGGTATAATAAAAACTATAAAGGATGGCTCAGGCGCTGGAGGTATTCGATCCTCAACACACGCTGGCAGAGCAGGATTATGGCACTTAGAAGTAGTAACCCTAAGATATGGGGAATGTTGGCTGAGGCCAAAGGGGATCGTAGGAAACGTATCCTAAATCCTATACAGGAGTTGGAATGGACGAGGTACGTCAGAGGGAACAGTGGAGCAGGCACTGGAGCGTCACACTGGATTATATGATCGGGGGTAGCTATGGCCATTGACGAAGTCGACATCCAACCTGCAATCCTGAAGCTTATAAATTCAAGGGCCCCAGGACCAAATGGCTTAGCCAATGTTGTATTAAAAACAGAACCCTGATCAGTGGGCCAGTATACTTAAAATTTTGTTTGACAAGTTATGTGCGGCACAAAAAATACCAGCATCATGGCAGCAGTCGGTCCATGTCCTGGTATACAAAAAAGGCGACTGTTTGCTGCCGGAGAACTACAGACTGCTGTCTTTATTAGATGTTACGGGGAAAACATTTTCACCACTTTTGTCCCAAAGGCTCTCCAGGCATGGGTGGAAGAAACCCAAGTGCGACAATTAATGCAGATGGGTTTTCGCCCAGGGTGCAGCACGTTGCATAACCTTAGGATCTTGGACTCCCCGATTAGGGGTGCGACTGAACCTGGTGGGCCTACCTTATAAGTCACCTTTGTGGATTTGCGAGTAGCTTCGACAGGGTCAACCGTCGGAAGCTCTGCTGTAAAATGGTATCCTGGGGGTGTCTGAAATGGCTTGTCAATGTCCTAAAGGGTCTTCATTCGAAAACTCAAGCACGCGTTCGACTGAATGAACGGGTTGGGGGGAGACGGGAGTAGTTGGCGGGGGAGTGTCTGCCCCAATTATGATATGTAAAGGGGGTGAAGCAGGGATGCACAATTGTGCCACTGCTCTACAGATGTTGGTCAGATCTCCCAGCCTGATTTGTTCCAGGCATCGGCTGCGGCCCCAATAGAGGTGGGAGGTCCATTCTTTGTATGTCCTACGCCAATGACTTAGTTATGCTAGAATGACACATATAGCAGAGCCAAAGCCATGTTTCACATACTGGTTAAATACGCGGCTGAAAATGATCAGAGTATTAATATGGGGAAGACTAAGGTTATGGTGGTGTCCCCCAAAAGAAAAGGTGACGTGTCTCAGTCTCACTACCAGTCTTGGCAAGTGAGACTACGTGGCATCTTACCCATACCTAGGAGTGGAAATGAGAGCCAGCAGAACATACCCTTACATAAAATCTGTTAAGACGGTTAAGGCACAACGCATAACTCAATTGATTGGTAACTTCACAAGAAAAACTGCTGGGTTTTCTTTGGAAGGGATAATTACCCTATACAGCCAATGCTTTTGCTCCATGGTTTTATATGGTTTAGAGGTACCGGCCATGGGGTACTTCCATTGGCTGGATTTGATTGAGGGTTCCTTCTGGAAGCGCATCCTGAGGCTAAGCCCCTCTACTACACTTGAATATTTCAATTTGGAGCTGGGGCTGGTCTCCCTCAAGGGCCAGATGTTGATCAGACAGGGACATTTGCACTTGAAAATCCATACCAAGCCGAAAAAGTTGGTTACTCTTGCTGCCGGGGTCTGGCCAGAGCCCTTGCCATAGGCACTGGAAGAGAAGTTAGACTAATTAGTTGGAAAGTTATATTGGCTTTGTATAAACCAGTTACCATTGTTCATTTTTCGTGATGTCCAACTTGGGCTTCCGTTCCAGGACATGGGCTGTCGTATATGTAAAATGCCTGGCACATTGGAGACAGCAAAGCACCTTTTCACTAAATGTGCAGCTCTGGGTAACGCATACATAACCACCTTGGGCAGCATGGTACACAACTGTTAGTCAATAAGGCAGGACGCATTTTGGAACTACTGCCTCAATACTGAGACTGAAAGCGGGCACATTGATTTGTACCGGTTATGGTGTATCATCAAAAACGCTTGTCTAATTCTAATTGATTTGATTTTATGGGGTTGGCTTGCGATGAGCTAACTCCTGTCTATTTTATGGTAATTATGTCTACTAGATTTTTATATTCACAATGTATGTACATTAAGCACTTCTGATATGGTAGGTATATGTCACGCTTACCCCTGGTCCGGTATGTACCGATGTGTAGCCCCCTCGCTGGCTGCCTTCACCCCGACACTCGCCCCAGTCACTCCTTCCCCCACTGGTCGACTGGGGTTCAACTCCCAGGGTACCGGGAGGTTGGGAGGGACCTGGGTGGTTTTGGGACTTTTGGGATGTATCGTTCTGGGGTCAGGGTGACCTAAAGTTAAGTACAGGGTAAGTACAAGTGCAGGGCCTTCCCTTCTGCCCCTCCCCTTCGGCACATGGGTTGGCGGCTGGCGCAAAGCGAGCGCTGCTCACCGTAATGTTTGCGACTACGGTCGTGGTCCTAGTGTACATATCGTCCTCCAGTTACTTCACTAAAGGTGCGTGGTCCAGGCCGGCTGCGACACACAGGATACAACGGTGAACAGGTAAGTCTTGATTAAACATGGGTGTCAAACTTGATGTGCTTGCAAACTTGTTCTATACAGTGACTGAGCTTACTTTTACAATGTCGGTCTTTCTTCTTCACAGGAGCTGATTGACTGAAGGCCGACACCGCAATGATAGGATGATATAATAGGATGATATGGCATATATAACGCGCCCATACACAAGTGTTTCAATGATGTTGAAGGAACAGAGCTGGACTCAATGAGCAGGTGAGCACACCACGCACTGGGATGGAAAAACCTTTTTTTTCCTCGACATTATGACTTTAGACATAATGTAATTCGGTAATATCACTATAAACCCAAATATACTTGGTAGAGCGCCAAACCCATCGCCCACTTGGCACTCGGGAATTTATGGGCATTCTTTGTTTTGCGTAGTGTGGATGGCCTTTCGTAAGGTTTCTTGGATGTTGGTGTGTAACAATGTGACTACAGGCATTTCCAGATCTGTGGGTGGATCGAGGGCTGTGGACCGTGGGTTTCATCCACAGAGGAAGTAGAAAGGTGAGAACCCAGTGGAACTATGGATGTTGTTGTAGGCATATTTTGCTGCCCAAAGAAGATCTACCCACCCATCGTCGGCTTGAGTAAACCTACACTGCAAATACTGTTCCAGGGTTTGGTTTGTTCTCTCGGTCTGTCCATCCGTTTGCGGGTGGTGACTGGTGGACAGCCGGATATCAATTTGGGCCTTGGTGCAGCTTCCAAAATTGATATAAATTGCTTTCCTCTATCCGAAATTATGACTGAAGGGAAGTCATCTACTCTCACTATGTTGGTTAAAAAGGTATCCGCAAGGGTTCCTGCGTTTGTTAGGCCTTTCAGGACTATGAAGTGCGCCATCTTGGTCAGCAGGTCCACGACCACCATGATGATATTGTACCCATTACACGGGGGGAATTCCGTGATGAAGTCCAGAGAAATGGTGTGCCATGAGGCTGGCAGTATAGGTAAGGGGTGGAGCAACACTGAACCACTGGCTATCACATACTCTGGGAGACAACATGTTCAGGCCGCCGTTATAATGTGCCCGCCATATTATGAATGTAGACTGCTTAATTGGTATGATATTATGTCTTAATGCTAATGCATCTGTAATTTTGTTAATGTATGCTCTCCTATCACTGCAAACCTAGACTATCGGACCATATCGATGCTGGTCCTCCACACCTTTAATGCAACAGCACATTACACACTTCCGATCAGATGTGCACTAGCCTACTGTTCCCATTACCACTTGATGCCTCCAATTAAGGCCCTCCAGTCTGTATACTTTTGAACAGATACGAAAACGGATAATTGAAACTAGCCTACTCTATCCTATCAGAGGTTGTTTACTCTGAATAACTGAAACAGGTCCACCATATAAGTTGAAGTCTGCCAATTCCTGTGAAAAGTGAAAATAGCCTATTCTGTGTTTATTGAAATTAGCCTATTCTGTGAAAAGTGAAATTAGCCTATTCTGCTGTTTATTGAAAATAGCCTATTCTGCGAGATTCTGAAATTAGCCTAGTCTGTGTTTAGCCTATTCTGTGAGAACTGAAAATAGCCTATTTTGTGTCTATTGAAATAGACTATTCAGATTTGAAACTAGCCTATCCCGTGACAATTTGAGTAGCCTACCCTGCCTGACCAAGCCAACTCCATGAACAAGAGTAAAACCCAGAGGAACCAGTCAATCCTACTCGAACTCAGCCTCTTCACTATAATGGCCCTTGCTACTATCCCAACATGCCCACCTAAGGACCGAAACATGAGACTGAGATCAAGACTGCCCAGTCTCTATGAACCAAAAATAAATAGCAAAAATAGCCTTCCCATACAGAATGCCACCCAAGCCTATGAACTCTCAACTAGGCGAGCGCAGGAGAACAGGCATAACAACCCGAATTCTGCACATGCCTCCACTACTCCGAAAACTACCACGAGGATCAATAGACCCACAACTATGGCTCATACAAAAAGTCCTTACCCCTACCCATATCAAAAGGAAGGATCCTCGACTGGGTGGCCAATCTGAATTGCAACATTGCCATTAACGCATTGCCCCGCAATCCTGGACTGACCACCATCTAATTACCTTCTCCGCCACACTAGATCTCCTCAGCCCTAAAACTATTGCTATGGCACTTCCGCTCTCAACTAGAAAAAGGAAATCACAGCGGAAAAATTACTCCCTCATCTCCTTCATTCCATCAATAACCTTCACAGCAACACAGACCCCCAACCTACTAGTGGAGGTCTTCAATAATGCCATGACTAAGGCACTGGACATTATTGCACCTATCAAACTTCGTAAAGGCAGACAGAAATCTCATCTTAATGTCTAGTTCACGCCCCAGCTCAAAGAATTAAGACTCCAAAAAAGAAAGCTCCAATACACTTGGCGTCACTCTCCCACTGATGAGAACAAAGTCAAGCTAACTGACCACTCCAAACTCTACAAAAAAGAAATAATTCGCACAAAAAAAGAACACATTTAACAATAGAATCTCAAAGGCTAAATCTGACACCAAGGAACTATTCACTATCCTTCGCGAAATGGAATCACTGATCCCTCCGGCTGACAATGTCCCTAAAGATAAGCCATGGTGTACTGACATAAAAAATGCTTTGTCCCAAAAAAAAAATAATTGCATCCCTCCAACTCAAAATAGCCAATAAGGTGGCTTCATTGCACCCATCCGAGCAGCAACCCCACCAATCCACACTGGACAGAACTACCATACCTTTCAGCTTCAAAAACATTTCTATCCTTGAGAAAGAGAAACTCATACTCTCCCTAAAACCTTCAAATTGCAAGGGAGACAGTTGCCCAGCCCAAATTATAAAGGGTGCAGCTAGAGACCTAGCCCCTTTCATCTCTAAGATTATTAATGCCTCCTTCAAGACTTAAAGTGCCCAATAACCTCAGAATCTTGGGTCCTCCCACTGCTTAAAAAACAAACACTAGACCCCCACCATCCCGACTAACTATAGACCAATCACCACAGTCCCCTTCTTACTTAAAATCATCGATAGAGTAGCTTACCTTCAAATTCAGGACGACTTGAAAGCTAAATCACCTATTAGGACCATGGGAATCTGGCTTCCGCCCTCTTCATGCCACGGAAACAGCCTTAATAGACCTTAAGACCCAAACTGACGAGTTGAAAGATAATGGGAAAACAGCTATGCTACTCCTCCTTGCAGCTTCGACCTGGTGAATCACGTAGTCTTATGCAACCACCTTAGGTCGGCTGCCCATTTCTCAAGTAATGCCATAACCTGGATCCAGTCCTTTCTAGCTAACCGTAAAATGAGTCTTTTTACCCTCAGCCTCCGCTGACCCCATACAAACATCCTGCGCCATACCTCAGGGATCCTGTGTCTCACCTACTACGTACGACATGTTTACTAAGCCTTTGTTTGACAAGTTAGACAGATTGGGTGTCACCTACACAAATTATGCAGATGGCACCCAGATCCTCATTCCCCTTTTGGGCAACTTTCTCGAGGGCACTGCGTTAGTAAATACGATATACCTCCTCATTCAGGCATGGATGGCACTAGGATAGCCCTAGTTATGCCTCCTTCAATATCAACAATAACTCCATCAAGGTGATGCCCGTAGTTAAAACTTTAGGCTTATACCTTGACTCCACACTTACCCTTAAGAAACAAGTTAACTCACTAGCATCCACAAAAGCCTACACCTGCAAACTCATCTGAGCTTGCAGACCATTTCTCTCCAAAACTAGTTGCATTACCTTGGCCAATGCACTTAAATGTCCAGATTGGATTTTTGTAATGCCTTGTACTTGGGCGCTAATAAATACATCACTGACAAAATTCAAAGACTGCAAAATAATGCCCTAAGAGCAGCCCTGAATATTCCCAACAGAGAGCACATCTCCAAATTTAGAAGAGATGTCCACTGGTTAAAAATAACCAGGATCCTCCTTAAAACAGCCTCACTCACGCCTAAGTGTCTGAACAACTTAGCATCACCATTACCTCTCAGAAAGAATAAACAGGAGAATCACTACACGCCCTATGAGATCTGCCAATGCCCACACTCTAGAGATCCCAACGAACCGCAGCTGGTGGCTCTAGTTTCCCAGTTGACGCAGCGCAATGCTGGAACGCACTCCCCACATCTCAGAACGGAACCCTAAATTTAGACGCAACATACTAAATTGGCTACGAACAAATGGCTCCTAACTCGCTCTGTCCTGTACCAAGACTGCACTTGCTACCTGATAACTGTTATGCTCTACCACATACATGTATTTGCTACCCACTGCACTAGTCGACTAATATGAAATATGTGACCGCCAGCTTCCACCACTTTATTGTAACCTGGAAGTGGCAGAAAATGTATATTTTCTGTATGTATGCACCCAACGTATTTTGTAACTAAGCTTTAAGTTTACTTGTCCTGTTGAGCCCAGCTACCCAAGGGTTCGGTGCACATTACCAAATAAACAAACAAGGTTTGGTTTTAGGCATCTTGCTGCGTGCATATACATCACAGGTCTTGATGTAGCGACTCACTTCCTTTTGCCATGTAAGCCACCAATAATGTTGCTGAATCTTCCCTAGGGTTTTGGCGATTCCCGATGACCCGCTGTCAGGACGTCATGGTAGTTATGTAGTATTTCATCTTTCATTCTGGGTTTCGGGACATACAACCGTCCCTGGTAGTAAGGGAACCCGCCCACGATGGTTCGTTGCGGATCTTGGGTAACCCATTCCTGCCATTGTTCTGGGTTCGATTGCTGGATGCAGCGATAGAACTGGTCTAAGGGCAGTAAAGTAGAACTGGTCGAGCCCAGCAACTTGCTCCCTGGGATGGACACGAGTTCTGGAACTGCGTAGGTATCTCTTCCCTCGAGGCTCCATCCAATGCGCGATAGGGCGTCTGCCTTCCCATTCTTGAACCCCCAGGCGGAACGTGATGACAAAGTCATACTCCGAGAAAAAGTGGGCCCACCGAAGTTAGCGTGGGGACTGGGCTTGTGCCGTTAGCAGGTACTGCAGATCCGGATGGTCAGTGTACACCATGATAGTATGTCGCGCGCCTAACAGATGGTGGCGCAACTCCTTCAACACTGCCTTGATGGCCAGTAACTCTTTGTCGTTTATAGAGTAATTTAGTTCCGCTGGTGAAAACTTTTTCGATCAAAACGCCAGGGGATGTAGGTGGGTGGTCGTCGGGTCCCTTTGAGACAACACTGCTTCCATCGCGACACTGGAGGCATCCGTTTCAACTACAAACGGTAACTCAGGGTTTGGATGCTTCAAGATGGGTGCGGTCGGGAATTGCGTCTCGAGCTCGCTCAGCTTCCGAGGCCTTGCGCTTCCTAAGGAACGAGGTGATAGGCTGTGCAATATCCGAGAACCCAG
This sequence comes from Ambystoma mexicanum, assembly GCF_040938575.1. Lineage (NCBI taxonomy): Eukaryota > Metazoa > Chordata > Amphibia > Caudata > Ambystomatidae > Ambystoma > Ambystoma mexicanum. The sequence continues at coordinate 707,806,023 of NC_090933.1, forward strand.
GTATGAACGGCCGATAGAAGTTAGCGAAGCCCAGGAAGCTTTGCACAGTCTTGAGCGATGTAGGCGAAGGCCAATTCAAAATTGGCTCCACTTTCCTATTATCCATTTGGATGTCATGTGGGGTTAGTATAAAGCCGAGGAACTCCATGGTTACGTAGAAAAGGCATTTCTCCAGTTTTGCATACAAGTGATGCTGGCAGAGCTTTTCTAGGACGGCCCTAACATGATATATTAATGACCCAAGAGGAGCATGTACATCTTCTATATAGACCATGGCGCAGACGTCCAATAACTCCTGCAGCACATCCGTCATGAATAACTAAGGCCGGCGGGGCATTGCACAGGCTGAAGGGCATTACAGTTTATTTGAACAGTCCATACTTCGTGCGGAAGGTTGTCTTCCATTCGTCCCCCTCTTTAATGCGGACCAAGTGGTATGCCCCACGCAGATCCAATTTGGAGTATATCTTTGCGTCCTTAACTTGGTCCAGTAGCGTGGGAATCAACGGTAAGGGGTAATGGTTCTTCACTGTGATTTTATTGAGCCCTCAATAGTCGATGCACATCCTGGTCCCCTTTTTTCTTCGGTATGAAAAACAGGGCTGAGGATGCAAGGGACTTGGACGGCCGGATAAACCCATTGGCCAGAAGATACTCCCGCAGATGTTGGTTCTCTTTCTGTGAGCGCGTAGATGCGACTGCACTGTGGCTGGGACCCTGGTATTCGATCAATTTGGCAAGCGTATGGTCTATGTGGTGGAAGGGTTTTGGCCGATTCTTTCTGAAACACGTCCTCGAACTCTTGGGGGGGTAATTGTCCTGCCGTGCTGGGCGAGGCCGCTGCCCCCAACTTTAGTGCTCTATGGACTGGAGGTAGGTACGGGTAACCGGTGTGCAGGCATTCGGACGGAAAGATCACGGTTTTCCAATTAATGATGGGATTATGCTGCTCTAGCCATGGCATGCCAAATATGATTTGAAAAGTTGGGGCACTGATCAAGTCGAAAGTCATGCGTTCTCGGTGGCCGTCTTTGCACAATAGTTCCACTTCTTCTGTGCACTGCATTACGGGTCAGGATGACAGTGGAGATCTGTCCACAAACAATTTTGTCCATCTGCCCCCTTGGCTGCCCCGGTATGGCCAGTCTTTGAGCTACTCAGCTATCGATGTAGTTGCTGATGACCCCGCAATCAATATAAGCCTCCAGGGCGTACATCCCTACTCTTGTTGAGTCCGGGAGTTTTCCGACGGCAATGCAGGATCCTCAGGACTGGTCACTGCCTCCCCAATGGCACCCAAGGCCTGTTTACTTGGCTTACTAGGGCAGTCTTTCAGGATGTGGCCCGCCTTGCCACAATATAGACACAGGCGATGGAGAACCAATGTCCAAGATGAGCAGCCCCACCACACCGGACGACTCCGTGCGCTGTTTGGGCAAAAACAAAAACGAACACAGACAGTCTTTTTACGCGGGGGCGTGGATCCTCGTTTCAGGAGAGTTTCTTCAGGTGAGTTTCCACTGCTCCCCATCCACGTAAGGGCATTTGCTGATACACAGCAGGAGCGGTGAGCAAGACACTGCTCTTGTAAAGAGCAGAAGAAACGCTAAGCACTGAGTGCAGCCCGGCGTGTGGTTTTATAGTCTTGGCCCACCTCCCTACTCTATCATGGGGGATTCACACCTCTACCTGGGCCCGACCACGCTGGGCCCGTGATGGGATTGTGATGGAGTTTAGTTGGCTCACAGTAGTCACTAAACAAGAGGGAATAAAAATATGATAACCTGTGTATAGCAGGAGTATGACTTGATGGATTTAGTATTAGGTACTTTGGGATTCTGTGATTTCGTCATTTTGAAATTTGTATAAAGTTCTTTTGGAACTGAATACAAATAAAAAAAATGTAAATTGAAGAAAAGACCGCCACGTGTTTGTAAAAACTCTTGCGACAGTAATGCAACCACCACCTAGCCCAATCTGAACCGTATGGGCAGACAGATCTGCACCCCATCCACACTGCTGCAGGATGGCCTCCCTTCTGGGCATCTATAACAAACAGTACATACATTCCCGCACCACTTCCAAACGCTGCCCCCGCACAGGATACCTTCTCTCCCACAGTCCACCTCCCACTAACCTCGCCACACCCCACAATACCACCTCACATAACATATCAGATACGACCACCACTCACACTTCCACAAACAAACCACACACACCTCACATCAAATGTGCCCTCCTCAACGTCCGATCACTCCCAGCCCATGCATCTGATATACACAACCTCATAACCAACAATAACATTGACCTATTAGCCATCACTGAAACATGGTTACATGAAGCATCAGGCCCTGCCGTTGCACTTGCACTACCACCTGGCTTCACCATACTCAGACAAGATAGGCCAGATCGAATAGGAGGCGGAGTAGCCCTCATCTACAAAGAAAACCTCCAGCTCCAACCTGTCAGCCACCCCTCGACCAACAACTCTGACCTCTTATCGGCCAAACTCACACTGTCACCCAACAGCACCATCAACATTCACCTACTATACCGCCCCCCAGGCAACACCCCAGACTCCCAGGACAACAACATTCATTTCCTTAGCAATAATATCAAAAGCTCCACCAAAACCCTTCTACTAGGAGACCTCAATCTCGGATTCAACGATTCTAAGGACAAAACTGCAGCCACCCTCACCAAGGAACTCAATGACCTGGGATTGACCTGGGATTCACCCAAAAAGTAGAAAGCCCTACTCACATCAAAGGCCGCATTCTTGACTGGATTGCAGACCATAACTGCCTCTCCACTATCACCTCTATCTCCTCACTGGCCTGAGCTAACCACAACTGCATCGAGTTCTCTATTCCTATCAACACAAACCACAAAACTCCGACCCCTGCTTGCGCTGCACAAATCAGAAGCTCTAAAAAACTCAAGGAGAACCTGCGCCCATACCTCAAAACCCCCGAGTTAGCTGCCCCATTCACTAACGACACCAATGTCCTAGCAGACATCTACAAAGATGTCATTTCCAAAGCTATCAATGAAATCGCACCACTCGAATGGAAAAAAGAAGAAATCCCTACACACCGACTCATCGTTTACTGAAGACTGTACTCAATGCGATCCCACAAAAGAGCAGCACTAAAAAACTGGCAATCTGACCCCTACACCAATACCAAAAACAAATTCAATTTAATCTCCCACCAATACAAGATAGCTATCACCAATGCCAAAGCCAATGCCTTCAACACACAAATCGCCAATGCCAAATCGCACTCCAAAGAGATCTTTGCCATTTTTAATGAGCTCATCTCCCCCCCCTAATACACCGGACGAAATAATCAAAGATGAAGCTTGGTGTACCAGCATTCAAGCTTCCATGCTACACAAAATTGACCTTCTCCAAAAGAAAATCAAAGACCACTGCAAAGCACTTCCTCATCAGACAGGAACTAAACCTACTAATACCCCACCCACCTCATCCAAGACCACCATACCCGACTTCTCCTTCAGAGATGTCACTGAATCAGAAGTTATTAACCTACTAAAAAATCTCAAACCCTCCCCCTGTAAAGGCGATATTTCCCCACCTAAACTCATCAAAGACTGCGCAGACTGCCTTGCGCCGCTCTTCACTGCATTCATCAACGCGTCCTTTAAAACAGGCATCATCCCAGCTAACCTCAAAGAGGCCTGGGTCCGGCCCCTCCTAAAAAAAAACCCTACTCTCGACCCCTCACAACCAAACAACTACAGACCAATAACCACAGTGCCTTTCCTGCTGAAATTACTGGACAAAGCCGCACACTGCCAAATCCAACACTTTCTGGAAACCCACTCCATCCTCGGGACTAGGCAATCAGGCTTCCGGACAGGACATGGCACAGAAACAGCCCTGGTAGATCTGAAGAGTCAGATCACCCAAATCATGGACAAAGGCAAGCCTGCTCTTCTGCTCCTTTTTAGATCTCTCAGCCGCTTTCGATCTGGTTGATCACAAGACTCTCACTTCACACCTCACCAACTCTGCCAACTTCTCCAAAGAAGCAGCCCTCTGGATCACTTCCTTCCTAGAGGGAAGAGCCATGAAAGTCTTCTCGGACATCGCCAACGCCACTCCCACGACAATCCACTGCGGGGTCCCTCAAGGATCCTGCACTGCACCCACACTCTATAACTTGTTCACCAAGCCCCTCTTTGACAAACTTGACTCATACGGCATCACATACACGAACTACGCGGACGACACACAAGTACTTCTACCCCTTTCAGGATCCTACAACGAAGACGACAAGGCACTCCACAAAATCTACTCCGTCATTAAGGCATGAATGGCAGTTAATGGCCTCTGCCTCAATGGTGACAAGACTGAAATCATGATGTTAGGTCAACAGAACACCCTAGACAAACTTGACAAACTTGACAAACTTTACGCTAACTTCTCCATTGACAACTCCATCATCCCCGTATCCACAGCCGTAAAGACACCGGGAGTATACCTTGACTCTTCACTTTCGATGACCAGACAAGTCAGCGCAATCACTTCCGCATCCGCACACACCACCAAACTCAAACGCCATCAAGCCCTACCTCTCTAAACCCAACTGCCTCTCTATAGCGAGGGCAACCATTGGAGCCAAACTGGACTACTGCAATGCACTCCTAGCAGGCACTTCAGCCAAAAACAGATTACAAGTCACACAAAACAATGCTCTCCGGGCCGCTCTTAGTATCCCAAGAAGAGAGCATATCACTCAGGCCAGGCACTCAGCCCAATGGCTCCCAGTCAAAGAACGGATCACTCTCAAAATCCTGACCCTCGCCCACAAATGCCTCTCTCTCTCCGCCCCGTCCTATCTATCAGAAACCATCCTCAAACCTTCCTCCTCCCGTCCCACCAGGACGCAATACTCCAACCTTATCTGCATTCCACACATCAAAAAAGCCAAAGCCGGAGGTCTGAGCTTCCCCTAAATTGCAGCCAAAACCTGGAACGCGCTTCCTACAGATAGAGCGGAAAACTCACTCCACATTTTTCACAGGAAACTAAAAACCTCATTCCTTACAAAATAATTAGGAAACTCTCAGGAATCCATGTAAATATTCTGCATTGCTAATGTATTCATGTCTACTGTAAATTCTGTATAACATGTAATTACTGTATCCTATGTAACTAAGATTTTGTCTGCAACAAGCGCCTTGATGCCCCCGGGCTGAAGTGTGCTCTACAAATCTGAATAAAATAAATAAAAATAAATACATGCCCGGGCACATAACTTGTTGTGACCATTAGCACACAGCAATCTGTGGTCTCTGTGTCCCGCACCTCCCTTAGCCGCATGTGATGAAGTAACAAAATGCGGTGCTGCACAGCGCCCCTTGAGACCGTTAAAATGGAAGTAAATATTGTGTTATGTGGAATAGTTTCAATATTTCATTAGTTTCACTGCACAGCTTGCAATTGAAAGTAGAAAATAATATTGTTAATTTGTGTGGCATTTGTTACCGAAAACTAAACCTTCCTTTAGCAGGCCGAGAAAACACAAAGGGTATTTTTCTTATTTGTCCTTGAATCACCCGTACTAACAATTTGAAGGACACAATGGGCATCATTACAGGTCCGGCGGTAACTGTGCTGGTGCTACCGGCAAGTTGCCGCCGGAACCATAATTTACCAGTGCCTGACTTCCCGGTAACACCAGGGGATTTCAACCCTGGCGGCCAGGGAAGTCAGGCGCTGGTAAATTGTATGGGACTATGGGAATGTGGACCGCAGAAGCACCAACACCATTCTTAACGGTGCCAGTGCTTCCGTGAGAACTCTGGGCGGGTGCCGTCCCGCCCGGCAGGTCTGACCTAGCGGGGGGGGATGGTTCCCGCAGACTTGTAGTGTGCCGGTCTGGAAACAACAGTGCCGATAACCTTACCAGCACCGTTGTTTCCAGACTAGCTCACTTATGAGGCCAACTGTGTTGAATATCCACAAATAATTGATGAGATTCACTCTAATGAAACCGAACATCCAAGAGCTAGGGTTCTGGGGGCGGCGTGGCTAGCCACAATGTGAGCAAGACGTGTTCCGTGTGAGCTCCACACCTGATCCTACGAAACTAGGTACTTTTGTGCCCCAAATACTCCAGAAACCCCCAAACTTTTACACAGATACTAAGCAACAGCAGCAGCACTCGCTGGATATTAGCCATTAGGAAGAGGAGTAATCAGCAGTCTCAAGATGGAGACAGCCGCCACCAAAAAGGCAGGCGCGACTTCGTCGGAAGGAAAAGCTGCGGAATAAGCCCCTCATGAAGAGCCTCTCAAGCTAGGCGGGACGCGCTGGCACAAGTGAGTGTATAGGCTGCCTCCACATCACAACGACTGGAGCCCTAGTACAACGCCCATTAAGGGCACAGATTCGAGGAAGAGGCCACCTGGCACTCCAGTGCGATGGCAAACCACATACAGAGCAGACGGCAGAGCCGGGTGACATACAAGCCTGCTATAAATGGCAAGGGCGCCCAGGGATTGAGGAAGAAATAGCGGCATCCGATTTTAATCGCAGGTCAATCGACAAAACACAAGGGAGTCAGATGCCGGAAGCAGGAAGGAAAAAGATAGTAGCGCAGCCGAAACAAACCACAATGCAAACATTTGCACAAAAAAAAAAATATATAAAAAACCACCAGAGACTAGACGCCAAAGACGCCAAAGCCTTGGACGAACACCTACAGGGAAGGGAGCAGGAACCTCAGCAAGACAACCAAATCCTAGAGGCAATAGCTGTACTGCGAGAATCCATGGAGACCCACATAGGAGAAGTAGAAAGTGATGTGAGCCTCCTGCGTCAAGATGTACGCAACCTAGCTGGCAGAGTGGGTGAAACGGAAAAGAAACTGTAGGATGTCTCAGTCTCCACAAGGGAATTGCAAGAAACAGTCCAAGATTTGAAGACAGGAGTCTGGATGCTGTAAGACCGGGCCAAGGACCCAGAAGGGAGGTGGAGGGAGGGGAGTCAAGGAGAAGCAACGTTTGAATGCTGTGGCTGCCTGAGAGGGCGGAAGGTAGATATCCCACCACCTACATTGAACACATGCTCCTCCAGGTAATAGGAAATAGGTCCGGGGGCTCTATTGCAAGGGTTCACAGTGGAAAGAGCCCAGGACACTAATGAGAAAACCCACCCATGGGGGACCCCCGCTGCCCATTATAGCAAAAATTCTAATTTACCGGGACAAGGAGAAGATCCTGGCCTTTTCCAAGGCTGAGGCAGAGATCCGCTGGGAATTAGCATTATTGACGATCTAACCGGACTATACCATTTCGGTCCAGAGGAGAAGAGGCCAATTTGTTCTGAGAAAAAGGGCATACAGTACATGTTCCTGTACCCTGCAACTTTAAGAATAATTCACAAATTAATAATCCCTCTTTTTCGAAACCCCGGAAGAAGTGAACGCCTGGATGGACGAACATTGCATGGAGCAGATGCCAGAGAGAAAAGACGACATCAGAGGTGCAACCACATGAAAGGTAACATCAAGATAATTACTTGACATTGGGATGAGTACAGTGACTGGAATTTCCACCTCCACGTCTTGTTCCCTAACCCAATGGGTCCGGGAGTTCTGTTGTACTTCTCTGCCAAGGAGTAGTTTGAGTACTGCAAGTACTGTACTCTATCAACAAACCCCGAGGGGCGCAGGGGGCAAATGGTGGTTGGGCCTCTACGGGGGTATTGCTGGCGGTATTAAGTTTATGTTGGGGAAAATGTGTTCAACACAGCATCATTAATCGCATAGGTGAAAACATGGCAGAAACCCATATGTCAGCTGTATGGGGGAGGAGAATAGGTGGGAGCTCTCCAGAGGGAAAGGGGAGTGCAGTGGGCGATATGGCAACACCCGATGGCAGAGACACTTAAAATCTCCTCTATGTCAAGGGGATAAGAGTGGCTACATACCTGCATCCTAAGGGGATTCAGATCACCCTATTGCAAGAGACGCATTTTACACGAGCGAAACAATCACAAGTATTGAGAAAATGGGGAGGGAAAGGGTACGGATCGATGTATTATAATTATGCAAGGCGAGTCCTCATTTGGGTGGCCCCCACTGTGCCTTTCCAACGGATAGGAGTTCAAACAGATACGGAGGGGAGAAAGGTACTGGTACACTGGTTCCTCAACAGAAAGGAAGTTTGTTTGATCAATACTTATGCACCCAACCATAGCACAGTCACCCATTTCCGCTCCCTATATGCTAGACTAGCAACCTTTAGAGGTATGCCATGGATCTGGGGAGACTTCAATTGCACATGGATCCGGAACTAGACGGGTCAGACAACAAGGCCCTATCCAAGCCCCCCATCCCCCAACCAGAGCAATGAATGATGATAGAGGAGCTGCAGGATATCTGGAGATGGGTACATGGACCGAAAAAATAATTCTATTCTATTTGAGTTTGCATAAAGTATATACAAGAATAGATTTCATTCTCACAGGGAAAGACCAGCTGGGGAACTTTGTTGATGCCTTCTATGAGGGAAGAACTCTCTCAGATCACTCACCCCTAGTGGTTAAGTGGGTACTCAGCAACAATCCCGCCCCAATACCCACATGGAAATTGAGAGCAGAAACCATAAAAGACAGCCCCTTCAGGGAAGAACTAAGACGGTAGATAGAAGAATACTTCAGCTTCACTATAGAGAGCATTAAGGGAATGCAAACCGTATGGGACGCCTTCAAGGTAGTGAGTGATAAGAAGCGCAGCCATAGACAAGATAGGGCGAGGGAGAATTCGGCGAGGGAGGGTTCGGAGAGAACTGGAACAACTGGCAGATACAGAATCTAAGATTAAAAAGATAAAGGGTTTTAAGACCAAGACGATGGAATCAGAGAGTAAACTTATTGAACTCAGAGCACTGGGAAGTTCTGGGGAGATACAGCAATGCAAAGTACACTGAAAAATTGCACGGGCAGAGAGATAAGCCAGGTAGGATGCTGGCTTGGCTAACTAGAGACACAGGAGCTTGTGAAGATATTGTCGAGATGAGAGATGAGGTCACAAAAGAAAGAAATTTTACTTTTCGGTCCTTTTACCGAAATCTCTATGGGGAAATCTGGAGACAGCAAAGGTAGGGAAACGGCAGAGACCCTAACGGATATCGGTCTGCCCACACTGAACGCAAAGCAAAGGGAAATGCTGGATGCACCACTCACAGCAGAAGAGTTGAGAGGTGATAGCCACGCTCCCAAAAGGCAAAGCTCCAGGGGGAAGACGGCCTCCCAGCAGAGTTTTATAGAGAATTTGCAGATGTAGTGGCCCCAAAATTACTTGAGGCATATGAAACAGGCAAATTACCTGATAGCATGGAAGAATCCGTAATACTTCTGATCTTGAAACCCGGAAAAGTAGGGACATTTTGCAGATCCTAGAGGCCTATATCACTAATTAATCAAGACACCAAAATCATTGCAGCAGTGCTAGCCGAGAGATTGAGAACAGTGATCACAACACTGATACAACCGGACCAAATGGGTTTTGTCCTGGGCAGAGCAACAACAGAAAACCTAAGGCAGTTACATGCAGTTATCAATAGAACATGGAAATGGCCGGAGGGCTGCGCAGTGGTGGCACTAGATGCCATCAAAGCATTTGACTTGGTCAGGTGAGAATGGCTGTTTGCATTCCTACCAAGCTTTGTCATCGAGGAGAACTTCATGAAGTGGGTCCAAATACTCTACTCAAGCCCGACGGCGAGCGTATGCACTGTACAGATACATAATCTGAACAATTCCCAATCCACAGAGCCACTTAATAGGGTTGTCCCTTATCCCTCTTACTGTATATTCTGGCACCCTAGCAGTATTTATGAGCAAAACATTCAAAGACAACGCGCTCTGTGTAGATGGGGTACATCATGCGATATCCCTATACGCAGATGATATGTTATTATACATAAAACAGCCCGAAGACAACCTCGAGTTGTATCTCGAGATGTTGGAGAATTTTGCTGCACTGTGAGGGGTCACGATCAGCAAGACAAAATCCTGCCTATTTCCACTAGCGGGATGGATGGGGGTGGAGGAGACGAGATTCCCAGGTCTGGGGTTAAAATGAAAGGTCGACACCTTCAGATACCTAGGAGTGGATATTTATGACACAAGAGGCACTATCAATATACACTGAAGGTGAAATCTTGGTTGGAAGCCTCAAAATTCTGGGGAAAACTGCCCCTCTCAGTGATGGGCAGAATAGCACTTTTACAAATGGTGGCCATCCCTCGCCTGTTTTACCACTTTGTAAACATTCCATACCTCATACCCATGGCCTTCTTTAATGACCTAACCTCATTGATAGGCAGAATCATACGGGGAGGCGGCAGAAGAAGGGTAGCTCAACGTTTTATTTAGGGAGTACGTAGTGGGAGGGCTGCGCCTCCTGCCCTTTTTACTCTACTACCTGGCAGGAAAGCTTCAACATGTGGCAGGGTGGTTAGCGGATTCAGGAACAAGACATACCTGGATGAGACCAGTTATAGCACCATTCTTCCTAAAAGATGTGTTTTGTGGCTTAGAGAAAGAAGGATCGAGGACCCTCGATATGGTCTAGAACCAAGACGGTACTAAAACTCAAAGAACCTTACTCCCCCCAGATCCCTCTGGCAGCCATATACGCAGATACTGGAGAACATTTAGCACATAGTAGACTCTACTGGGAAGTCAAGTGTGTAGTAACAATTGGGGATCTTTACACCGTAGACAAGCTCCTAACGATTAGAGGGAAACATTTGAGATACATAAGGGCCAGTTTATAACATATTTTAAACTATTACATGCATTACAAAATAAACAAAAAAAAGATGGCCGGAAATCCCGAAAGAGGGGGGGGGGGGGGGATACGATATTGGGATTGCTATACGATGTGTCAAGAGGGTGGGCATGCAGTATGAAGACTGTACCAGGGATTGCTAGAGGCATTACCCAATGAACTACTCAAAAGGAAAAGAGCATGGGAATCAGAGATAGGCAAGGAGCCCAAGGAAGGAGAGTGGTTGAAAGCAATGCTATACCCCAAAAAGTTTTCAAGAAATGGCAGACTAAAACTAACCCAATACTACACACTCCATAGAGCATACATGACCCCTCAGTTGGTATCGCGTTTTCCAGATGCCGAAGTAAAAAGGTGTCCGAGATGTGGAGCAGAAAAAGCAGGTATGGGGCACATGTTCTGGTCTGGCCCAATGATCAGAGGGTTCTGGCTGGGAATGGAAGCAAGGTTGAAGGGGGATATTACAGGATATGAATGGTCGCCAGTATCATGCCTCCTTGGAGTGTATACACGCCCAAAAAATCAAAACCAGAGAATAAGATGATAGATCTGGCCTGGTACTAGCCAAGAGAAGAATAGGAATGGCATGGAAGTCACGGGATGGACCACACATAAGAGGTGGTGAGAGGACCTAAAAAGATGGTGCAGGGCGGAATTTGTAGTGTGATATGAATCACTCCAACTGGAAAGAAGGGAAAGCTTGGATGATATAATGACCTGGAATGCCCTAGTGCATGTGCTTTTCACCTCGCCCAATGACAAACCCCCCTGAGTAGATAGCCTTAATCTCAATTAGTAAAGCCTTAATCTCAATTAGTAAACCTAAATAAAAGGGGCCAGAAATCAAGAGTTCACCAGAAAATTTGGATAACTAATGGGACAGACTGCCAGAGAACTTTTGGGAAATGTTAGCCGTGTTTACAGTTCTGGGTTGAGATGGGGTTATGGAGGGACGAGAGGGAATGAGTCATACATGAAATGTGAAATCTTGGTGGCAAGAGCTTGGATTATGTTGTAAAAACAAACATTTAAAAAAAAAATTTAAAAAAAGAAAGCTAGGTTTCTATTACTGAGATCTGTTGCTCATCCTTACATAGAGACAATGGAAAAAAATAGCAAAATATAAGCATAGTTTTACATACTTATGCGACTAAAGTTGGCATGTGTGCTGTATGCTTGATTATTAACAATGTGCCGAATTAATATTCAAAGCAAAGAGAAGACATCGTACGTGTACATTTTACTGTAAATGGTTACTTGACATTTATCTACTGTGTATATAATCTTTTTTTAAATGGACACTGAAATATATTTTTGCATTCCCAAATGTACATAGATACGAGCATGTGCATTTGTTTGTCATGGATATTATCTTCCCCTGGCCAGGTTTTTCAACCCGCATTGGACAGTAACCATCAACAACGCATCTGAAATATCAATATTTGGGGACGATCGTCCGGCAAGTTTGTCGATGTACAGTCACCGTAGTAAGGAGCAACATGCCTGCGTTTATGGTCTGAATACATGCAGATGGAAATGTGTTGCATTTCAAAGTGAAAGGACTCCTTTCTTCCCACCAACTTAACACCATATGCGTAGATGAAACATCGGTGATGGAGAACAGAAGCGCATTCGATTTAACCACAGAGAACTTTGACTAAAGAATGCAAATACAGGGATTAAATCAATGCAATCAGCAATATATTTGTTGGAAGTCGACAGTTATAGAAAGAATTCAAAGCATGCAATGTTTTTTAGCTATGACTTGTATTTGCAAATGTTATCAATGTTTTTGTGGATGTAATCTTCTATTTTTAGCGTTATGTAAAAAATATAACTATTTTACATGCCCAACTGCTATTTTCTTCAAAATGTACTCTTTTTAATGGAAAGAAAGAACTTTGCGCTGTGTGTGAACGTTTTGGTTAATCTTCCTGGCTGTGCGTTAGGTAGCGTTATGAAGTGGGTAATGACAGGGGACGTTTGGATACACTATCCACTAACGTCATGAGAATAGGTGGTACATATCATTTTGACTAGTGATATCAGCTTGAGGGGCAGGTGATGTGAATTACTGCCGTGAGGGCACTTGAACTTAGGGCGAAGGATCAACGGCTACGTTTAGGACAAGATGGCAGTACCCGAACCGTCAGTTTTGCATGTGTAAATGTGAGAAAAATTAAGCGAAGCTGCATTGGACATTTTTTGTGATAGATGGATGTATGCTCAAAGTACGTGCATGATCGATTGGACAATACAATTTCTGAGTGGACTTCCCCTTTAGTAGACCACCTAGCTGCCTTTAACAAACGTGTGACTAGTGGCCAGATGACCAGTTATAGGGTTTGTACCTTTCTCATTTGTGTTGCCAAGTACTCGTGGGTCTAGAGGCGCTTGCATATCACAGAGTTCTTTGATCCGTCAGAGATGGTACAACATTCCAATTACCTCTCCATCCAATAAAGAAATGTATCTAGATGGTGTGGGCAAAGGTACCACCGAAAACGGATCTTGCATATAACTTTTTTTATTCTTTTCAAATGGAGCATCTCAAGGTTTTCTGCGCTCTAGCCCTTATGCAAGCTCATGAGTCGGGACTGATCTCAATGCTCAGGTCCTCAGCCCACTAGTCATGTAGAACAGTTGGCCTTTTGGATTTCACCTATTTAGGAGGAAATATTTTGACATTCTGCCTTTATTTATGCCCTCTGTCAGTTCGAATCACTGGTCCAATTCTCGCCATTTGGATCTGTGGATTTAGAGGTCCAGTGCCGCAGTTGTGTCCCTAAATCTGTTTGCCCAATCCCAATTTTGGCCTCTTCAAATATTTGAACAATTCTGCTGGATTTCTTACATTTTCTTTTTCTGGCTTAATTATTGTACGGTTTGTGCAAGGTTGCTTTTGTAAACTAAATGCACAATAAAATGTTTTACAAAACAAAGAAAGAAAAAGCTACTATTTTTAGGACCCCATTCACCAAAGCTCCTAAACCTTTATTACTGAAAGCAGGTGAAAAGAATAATCAGTTGCAAGTGCTGCCTTCCTTCACCCTGTGCAGCGCTCCACTGCTCTCTTGCTAGGTCTGTCCTTTACACAATAACAAATCATAAAAATGTCCTTGCTTCTGGTGGATTGTAGGCCTCTGGCGACGCAGAGATTTTCAGCCAGGTAGCTTGGAGAATTGAGGGCGACTGCCTTGGAGAAGAAGCAGCAGGATTTGAAGGTGATGTATGCCTGTGTGCAATGAGAGCCAGTGCAGTTTGATGGGGGTAGGATGATGTGGCCGAATTTACTGAATCCTACGAGTCGTGCTTCAGTATGCATAAAACCCTTCAGGAATGCAAGGATTATCGCCTGAAATAATTTCCATCATCCAGGTGGGAGAGGACCAAGGTAGCTGGAATGAATAATTCTCCACAGCAGGAAAGTTTGCTACCAAGTAAGTTTGTATAGTCCTTATTATGTGCTCCTTGAAGGAGAGGTGTCTTGGAGATGTACAACCAAAGGGTCTTGGCTCAGGTGTTCAGATGAGCTGTGAAGCCCTTGTGGTTCACAGTAGAGATCCAGACCTGGATTTTGGGGTGTTCAGTGTTCTTGGTCTGCAGTTGTAATTCAATCTGAAGGGTTTAAGCTTCAGGTAAGCACTGGACAGCCAGGGCTGGATCATTGAGGAATCCCTTGAGCATGGGGACATCATTGATGGAGGATATCTTGGAGGTGGGGCTGTGTATCATCCGTGTATTGGTGGATGTGTCGATTGTGTGGAGCAAGAGGATTCTGAGCAACGCCATGTGAAGGTTGAAGATCAAAAGGGGAGAGGCTGGATCTATGGTGAAGACTCATTCTTTTTCCTCGCTCTTTTTGATAAACATGATTCACTCTACCTGCTGTAACAAATCTGGACAATTTGCCCCTTCTCCCCAGAGGGGAGACACCCCTTTGGGGCTAGGGAGGTGAGCCTGCTACGTATGACCATCACTAGGGGACTGGGCAAGCGAGACCTCAACGAGAGCGACTCCTCTCTTGGGGACAAGCACTCCCATTCCAGCATGGATCTCCCAGTCCAAACTATCCTTTCTGCATATATGGATGTCGGAAAAACAGTTGCATTCCCTGCTACAACCATGAATCACAAAGAACCTTCTGTGACCCTATTGGCTTCAGGTAATGGTAAGTAAGCCCTGCCTCAGTGCCATAATCATGGCAGACGTGTAAAAGACGTAAGCGTTTTGTGAATGGAGAGAGAGAGAACTCCATCAGTGGGAGGCAAGCTAGTGCTACGCAGAGGCGAGCCTCTGGAGCATCTAAGACCTTGAGGGGTGGAGCTACATCAAACCGCGGAGGCAGTGGCGACAAGCAGAACAAGCAACCCTCAGGCTGGATGGCGGGTGCCTTAACCGAGGAACAGACTCCGCTCAAGGCGAGACAACCCCCGCCCGCCCTTCCCAGGTGGCGTGACCTGGCACCCAGCAACCAACATCAAGGCCTGAGAGAAAAGAGGAGGCAGTGATCCAGAGCTCCAGCCGACAAGCGTCTTCTCTGCCACAAGAGGCGCTGACAGGGAGAGAGACGCTACTGACCTGTGTAGGTGAGCTAAATACAGAACTGCAGGTTTCTGGGATCACAGAAACCGATGCAGGTACGTAACGTAGAACAAATCTAACGGGCACATGGCCATCGTGAACCAGAGAGCAAACCCTTCCCCTCTAATCCATAGAGAAAAGGGTTATAAACAAAGTAATACAAGGCTGGAATAGCGGACAAAGTATGTCAAGGTAAGAGTAAGAGGGGCACACAGCCCTCACTAAATAACAGTGGGAAAAGATACAGAAACTGTATATCAAAGTTGAAGTAACCATCAAAAGGGTCAAGGAACCACAGGCAGAGGTCCCACGATGAGACATAATAAAAGAAAGCAAAATACTGTACAACACGGACAGCATAGTGCATAAAGCACAGTGAGAAGTGTTATTCTACTGGGCAACAACCCAAAGCTAAATTGGATACTGAGAGATAAGAGCTAACAGACTTTTGGAAGTCCCAACGCTACGAAGGTGGGAAAGAAGTGTATTTTCAAGTCACCCTGGAGGGATAGTAACATTTAAAAAAAATAAACAGTTTCCTTATCAGAGGTAAGGGGAAACTCTTACAGAAGTTAGTAGTTGATTTTCAAAAAGGATTTGGTACTAGAATTGTGGAGACAATCTACAAGAACTTTAAGACTGAAGTCATCTACAAGTGGGCCAGTCAGAAGTCCAAACCAAGGCTATTGAATTAGCCTCCCTTTTCTTGTTTGTCATGTATTTTTCTAAAGTGGTATGGCCAGTTAGCTACAGGATTCTGACATCTTTACCTCGACTTGATGAGCACCCTTCGTTTTACTGGTTACGTAGGGAACTTCCCTTATAGCGATGGGATTAGTCGGGTGGCTTTTTTTTAAAATTATTTAAATAAAACTTGATTCATGACAACATCTAGTACGAGTCCTGCTTCACCACACTGCCTTCTTGCAATCCAGGATTGGGTAAATGCTCACTTCACCTGAATCCAACTAAAACCGAAGTACTCCATTTTCCTGCCTCATTTCCTAATTGCACTCCTCACTCTCCTTTCTCTCTTTTCCCACCTTTGCATTTCCTCCTCTGCTCGGAACCTCTGATTCCGGTTTGACTCTCCACACTCAATTTATTCCCATTTTTCTGCCACATACAACAACAGCTGTATTGCAAAGCTTCTTCTGTCATACTGCTCCATCCTTTTACTTTGACTCCCTGCCAGACAACTTTTTCCCCTATATTCCATTTACAATTCGCCCATAAGGATTCTCTTTGCCTTCACTTCATACTTCTAACAACGTTTGCCATGCTTTCATTTCCTGGTTTTCTTTTGACTGCTTCTTTCCCATTTACTCGGCATGATGTAAGAATGCACTTATCGATTTGCACAACCCTACCGCTCTACTTTTGTTTTCTGCCGTCTACCTCTTTGTCCGCTTTGCTCTTAAGCTCAATTCCATTTTACTGACCATAAACCCCTCTGCGCCCAAACTCGCATCGACTCATTTTCATTCTTGGCCCCCAAACACTGGAACACTCTCCTTTAAATTCATGCCTCTCACTCTTTAGCTACATTTCGCTCTCATCTTGAATCATATTTTCCTCTCTCAAATCCTGATATATGCTCCTTACTACCATTCTTCATAGTGCATTTTATCATTTTTCATGTGCTGCACTTGGTGAAAGCGCCAAATAAACCTCAATAAAACAATACAGAACATGCAATAAAGTAGTCAATAATGCACTCAGCAGAATCTTGATAATTATATTTCAAAACTAGCCAAAATCAATACATAACGGAGGCAGTAAAAACAATTGTTAACCTTGAATATATATAGGGTTTGTGCCCCATCATCAGGAGAACATTGATAACCAAAGAAGTACAACATTAAATTGGTCAATATATACTCTTGGTTACCAACAGCTATTCGAAAGGAGAAGTACCCCCCACTTCCCATTTTACATGCAATGCCAATGGCAGCTGCTTTTACAAGTGATGAGTTCTTACAGTAGTTTGTCGTCAATGTCCATTTAATAATATTAATGGCCAAGTGTTTCCTCTTGGTCGATTATAAAGACCACACTTGTACAGATCATTCGTACTTGCAATATGGGCCCTGTCAACACTGATAGAGCCAACAATCAAACTTTAAAAAGAGCAAAAACTCAAATGACCGAATTTAACCATATTTCATAACCCAAGTACTTAGGACAACATTTACCTTCGACGGTAGACTTAATACTGGAACCTAAACAATATTTTTAGTTCAGTGTTACTAATAAGACATTTCAGTTTGAGAACCTTACTCAGTAAATGGCAACTTTAAATGTAACTATACATAATAAAATCCAAATTCTGACCACTCTGATGCAATGAGCCAACTTTGTCATTCGAATAAGACTCCATCTTTTCAGATTTGTTAAGAATTTTTTTATTTTATTTGTTCTTGGTTCCATTACATAAAATTAGAACCTCATATTTATCAGTTCATGTTTACATTGTGTATCGCAACATTTATCGTAAATTTACACATCAATTAAGACTTCCTAAAATAAACGTTACATTTCATTGTATTTCATCCATTACATAAAAGTAGAGCTTTTACAAATTATGAACTAATTTTCCCAAGATTTACTTATTAATGCTAATCAGTGCTCCAGATAAGATTTTGAAGTGGGAGTAGTTTACTCATTTTTTTTTAAGTTGTTAAGTATAAAGTAATTTTTAGGGAGTAACAAAGTCCCATTCCCAATGGGAGAATTTTATAAGCGAGTAAAAATGTTTGCACTGTTAAACAGAAGTGTTTTTGTAATATTTATTTGCAGCTAGTTATTCATACTCATTAAAGAATACATTTTTACCTCTTCGGATCAGGCAGTAATAATAGTTTCTTCGTGTGGTACTACCTACAGTACTGGTCCAAACATCTCCATGGAGCTGTGCAGGTGAGAGTAAGGGCGCATTTTTACTCCCAATTTTATTTTCTAGGAGTCTTTGCCAATTTTTAAGGAGCAAAAGTGGCCAATACACACCTTACCTGTAGGGCCTAGGCTAATTCTATCAAAGAGGAATGTGAACATTAAGAATTGACAAAAATGCACATTTTTCCCTGCTACGAACATGAAAACTATTCATTACCCATCACATCAATGTGTGAACATGGGGTTTTAGTTTATAGCATGATCAAAGATCAAGGTTTTAAGTACCTTAGTTATGAAAAATTGGGAAATGTGTTTTAAATTCTATTACGATCTGAATTTGTGCTCTTTATTATGTACATTATTTAGCTCTACACAAGCGTAAGGGTGCAACATCGAAGATACTAATGACGTGATTGGAATCAGCACAGGCTTAAGAGATACAGGAAATACTTGGACATTAATACTATTGAAATGGACAGTGACAAACTACTACTGTAAGAACTTGCTGGGAGTGGCGGCTGCCATCAGTTTATGAAACTTATGTGAAACTGAAGTAGGCGAGTACCTCTGTATTAGAGCTGTTGGTAACCATACAAATATAGTAAAACGGTTTAGATGAATACCTCCTGAAGAATAAATCCAGGTTTATTTTGCCTCTTTTATATATTAATTTTGGAGAGGAGTACCATCTCTCGCCATTATGCTGCTCTTCCGGATATTACAGCTAAATACTTTGTGGACTCAATTGTGCAACACAAAACCACATGTATTAATTAATCTTTAAGTAAAGGTTTAGTTCTGACTTCCTTGAAATCTTCAATCAATTCTCCACTACTCAAAGCAAGCGTCGAATCCATCTGTTCTGAATAACGGTGGTTGGCCTTCCTTGGCACCAAAAAGTACTTGAGCAATTGGTTACAGCCTAGCGCCAGCAATTTCCAGCAATAAACTGACACCAATCTAGACTTTAGTGGCAACAAGAGCAGGATACGAATTCCCAACTAAACAACTTATTTTTGGCATAACCTGTCTACTTCAGAAGATTATTCTGTATGTTGACAAACTCTACCCTACGGTTGCTAGTTCCTTTGTCAATTCTAAATTAGATTACTGCAATTACGTGTATTTGGGAATCGCAGATTTTCAGCCAGCCAATTACAGAAAGTTGGAAACTCTGCCTTCCATCTGATTTTTAACCTGTCAATATCAGACTCTGACCTTGGCAAGTACAGGAAGGAAGAAAAAAAAAAAGGGGGGGGCTGTATGGGTACAGATGCAGACCCCAGTGTAAGGGGTGGCCTGGAGGCAGTGCGGGAGGGTGAGCAGGTACCTGGGCCCAGAGGACAGAGGGTGGCCAGGTGCACGGTGTCAAGAGACAACAGATCAGCAGCGGAGAGGGGGAGCAAAGGCAGAAGGAAAGAGGAAGGTCTTGAGGTGCTTCCGGAACCGGAGATGGTTCTCCTCAGGTTTTAGAGCGGCAGGGAGGCTGTTCCAGAGGGAGGCCCCAGCCGAAGACAGATCTACCCCCACCTTGTGTCTTTGAAAGACATACCCTGAGGGAGTTAGCGGTAGAGGAGCGAAGAGCTCGAGAAGGGAGGGATAGCTGAAGGTATTTTTGACCCAAGCACCAGAAAGCAGAGGGTTTTGAATTTAATCCTTGCATCCCTTGGGAGCCAATGGAGAGATTTCAGAACTGGAGAGATACGATCCAAGGGCTTGATGCCAAGGACAAGTATTGCAGTCCTGTTTGGATTAGTTGCAGAGGGCGGAGAGTAGAGGCAGGTAGATTTAGAAAGAGGTTGTTACAATAGTTCAACCTAGAGAGAACCAGAGCTTTGAAGACCATGAGCTTCTGGGGGAAGGAGAGGAAAGGCTAAAGAGCATCACAGTTTGAAGCAAGGTTGATAATGGATCCGATTTTTAATCACAATTTGTGTTTTATTCTAAATATGTATGCAGCCACAAAACGTTTCCACTATTCGGATATGTGGTCTCATTGATTTCCAAATTATTACCTCTGTGTTAATGCGTGGAATTGGAAGTGTGTCAAGGTTATGCATAGAATTAAATACATAACATGAGGCGTTTCACCCACTATTTATGTCAATACTAACACTAGTTAAGCCTTTAAACGGCCAAACGCCCCCGAGTCAATGTTCACATTGGTGAACTTTACAGGTACGAGTACTTCCAATAGGAGAACGTTCATCATAGTTTTCATACCACAGCCTTCTTTGTTTTTGGTACTGTGACCCCAAAAACTAGAAGCGATCGTCGGCTATAGCAGTGAACGCACTTTTCTGTCAAGCGGCCAGCACAATGGAGGCCACCCAACAGCAGCAGTCAATGCAACGGTTGACCGTAAACATCTTTTTCTATCGGGGGAAGAGAGGGAAGTTGAGATGGGGCTCCTCAAAGCACTACATCACATCCAGAGCCAGTTAAATCTCTAAGTCAGTTAGTTACAGTATCTTCCGACAGTTACATACTCTGGGCACCGATACAGATTGGCTAAAGAAGGCAGTTCTGTATGTTCTCCTGTAAAATAGAACGTCGGTGTGTGCGCGCGTGCTGCCAAAACCAAGGGCCAAGGTTGCCAACAAGGCTCGTTCTGCAGGTACACGTCATTCTTCACCATCTCCATTTGGAGGCAATGTTTGTCCATCCTCGGCGCCTGCTGGGAGTAACAGTCCCAGGAAAGGCAGCGTGTCACTGGCTAGAAGCAGAACCTATCCCAGGAATCCTCACTTTTGAAAACATAGCTATTCTTTTGGAATAAGCTGCCACATGGGTATACTAGTTCCGTGCAATACTGAAAGATTGTCGGAGATGCACGATAACAAGGACCATGTAGAATGCTTTTTCCATATGGCGCAAACCTAGTAAATACAGTACCGCAGACACAATAGAAAGCACAACCTCTCGACTAGGCAATAGTAAGGCCTTTTCATTTTTCTGAACATTCCATGCCACGTAGAACCCAATTCCTCCTCGCCCACCCCTTTATCCAACAGGGGTTCATTCACAGCAAACCCAAGCACCGTGGGGATAGGATCGGGACACTAAACTACACCTCGTCCCTCTACAGCTGGAACCGAGTCCAGCAATAAAATTCACCACTGACACGTCGAGGTGGGACGAATTCAAGTCCACATCTGTACATTTGTGCATGTAGTTAGTTGGCAAAGAAACTTTACGCCCCGTGAAGGCAATATTCAAGGGAAGCGCTACACGCGCTCAAAGAACTAAATGTACAGTGATGCGAATAAATAAACTGGCTTGTAAATTAATCACCCTGGCGGAAACGATATACATGTCACCGTTAATCGTGCTGTCGACACACATCTTCTGCTTAGTGTTTTGGGGAGGGTCCATTGGAATCTTATCTTAATTCGTGTATATAGGATTCTCTGTCACGTATAAGGTCATAATACTCAAGGGGAAATCCCCTGGGATGGGGTCTCCAGGGAGTTGGGGTGTTGTCCACCGATACTGCAGGCATTATAATCACCCAACCCAATACCTTCTGTCCATCGTTTCCACGACTGTCGGTCTCCTTCTTTACCCTGAACTCCAACCTACAAAAAGGCAATATCATCGCCCCGACTTACCTCAAACATTAGTCCCAGCAGAAAGACCATAGCTAGGCAGGACACTATGTCTGCGTGATTCTGTATGATGAACTCATGGCTGAGCACAGGCGGATTCTTGTTCGTCTTTTTACGGATAGCCATGGTACGGATGCCAGGGCCTGGCTGCTGCGGCGCCTCCTCTACAACGGTGTACAGTGTCTTCCCTTCCTTCTCCTCCCTCTGTTACGGCAACTAACACCACGTCTGCACTAGCAGCAACGCTACTGCTGTTTGCCGAGCCAAGTCGTTCCTCCCCCAGCCACCGCCAGGAAGGAGGGGGGGCCAGGGCCGTCAATCAAGGCAGGCGAGGATTGTGTGGGCCGAAAAAGAGAACAGGGAACTGTCGTCCACGGAAGAGACGCACGTTTGACAGATGAAATGGGTCCCTTAGTAGCGTGTCTATGCCGGCCACATTGGAATGGAACTAGGGTCTGATTAGAAGGACAATGCAACTGAAATGATATTGAAGAACATTAAAGAGATGTGTCAAAGTTCAAAAGAAAACATTCGTTTTAGAAATTATTTATTGAAATAGAATAAATATATAACACTCTTTTATTCCGCGTATTCCGTTATACAATAGTATATTTTCTTTGATTTGGCAACTATAAAACAGTAATGCTTCTATAACGTGTTTAGCAAACTGACGTTGTTTATTTCTTCTTTTGTACAAAATTGTGGAAGTACTGATCTTTTAAAATGGCCGCTGCTCTTGTTAAAAATGGAGGTATTACGGGCACATCTTGCATTGTCCTCTTTTTGTTTCCACTAATGCTACAGTTTACTCACTAGATCTGATCCCCTCTGTATCCTTCTTCTGTTTTGAGCTATGTTCTTCTGTGCAAGAAGAAGTCGTTGGCACTGTGCGCATCAGGCTAAACCTATTCCTGTGCCGAGCATTTCATTTAATGGGGAATCCGCATTCATCACATTGGAAACCAGTTATGCGGCAACCGGCAGTCAGGTCCAGTGTATTAAGATAAATTGTAATTTTGGCGATCAAGTATATAATCATGTACCAGAGTCTGTATTTTGCTCCTATAGTTTTTGTTAACGAATTACATTTTCAGGGAAGATTACAGAAAATATTATTCTTTAACATTAACGAAAAAACGGTAGATCTCAGAGTGTGGGGTTTAGTGATGGTTTCTTGAGACAGGGTGCTGATATGGCATCTTTTGAGTGAGGAAGGTGTGGTGTGTGTACCCATCCCGGGTCACTTAAGCACGTGACTGCGGTACTGCCCGGAAACGGGCAGAGCTGAGTGAAACGAGCAAACTTGTGGCCGTGTTTTAATTGCGCTCCCTATGTGCATGTGCACGCCGCTTTATTACTTCACCCCGAACTCACCGCCGTCATCTGGAGGTCGGGGTAAACATCGTACCAGGGCCCAGTCACTTCCATATTACATACATGCCAACCCTCCTGATTTAGGCAGGAGACTCCCGATTTTTCCGTGAAAAATATTGCTATTACACATAAATGGAATTCTTAAGTTTAGCCTGCGTCGCATATAGATAGAATTGTAAATGTTAGCATGTGCCACACATAGATGGAATTCCTAAGTCTAGCATGCGTCGAAATCTAGATAGTAATGCGATTCAATGATTGACATTCGATTCGCCGGCCATGCCTGGACCATTAGTGCAATTATGAATCAATAGCCGACTCACTAACAATTTCACCCCGATGCATACACCTCTCAAACTCCAAACAAACACAACAACTCTATAACACAACAAACCGCACAAACCTCACCACACTGCAACAACAAAACAAACACACACAGACTCGCACAACAGTACACAACGGCTAACGAACGGAAAGCACCCCAAACCCAGCCAACGGACCCACCGGGCTGAGGCTGCCAACAGCACATCACTGCTCTCTTGCACTTTCCCAGCTTATTCCCACTAACTCACCCCCTCCTACCCTTTTTCAGAGCACCAGGGGACCACTCCGGTGGTGATAGTGCACAGTACAAATATCCTTTAACATTAACATTCTCCCACCTGAAATAAATCTGTGCAAAATGCGTTCCTATGGCAAAATCTTTGTCTCCCGATTTTTCGGACAAAATCTCACTCACAGGTGGTTGAAATGTTGGCATGTATGATATTATAGTGCGCATCAACACACATCACTGCGGCTGCCAAGCTCCATCGGCCATGCCCGAGACTACGGAGGCGAGTGCAACACGCCACAGACCCTGCCTGGTCTCCGCAGGCCCTACAGCATCATAGCCCCAGCACATCAATGTACTACGCCAGAGGCCACAGGCATCACCATACACGCCGTTCTGCAAGAGGTGAGAGCGTGTAGAGCGCAGTCTAGCAACAAGGGTACAGAACATCTGAGTAAACACGTGGCCAGATGAGCTGTCCATGGCCCACATACACCTAAAACATGGCAAACCCGCAAATCAGCCCAGCTATAGGCAGCACTCCCAGAAGCTCTAGGAGAAACACATCAGGACTAGAGGGGCCAATACGAGGACTAGATACCACACAGGGGGCATTTATGAGGACTTTCGACACATATCCCACTGGAGTCGCTCCTGCCAGCAGGGTTGTGCGTGTATCCCTCAGGTGACGTGCTGAGGATCCGGGGAGCAGAACGAGTGAAGCGAGTGGAGATGGTTGGGAGATGACGGAGAGAAGGGCGAAGGCTGGCTGGGCTCTATACCCTGTTAACTTAAATAAGTCCTGTACAAACCGCCACATTTCGTCTCTGTGTTCCTCAATCACTACAAATATGGCGATGAGGCGTCCAGAACACAATGAGCCCCGCGGCCACCCTTACTGCATTGTATGCTAACGACAATGAGCAGAGCTGAACTGTGAGCCGAGTCGAACGGTAAGCCGTACTGTCCCTTCCCAGTCCTTCTTGAACTCTTCAGAGTGAATGAGACGGTGCAATGCCAGTGCTGCGATCTCTCACTCTTCGAACAGGGACTGGCTGAGCTCGCGCTCCACTCTGCAGAGCTCAGGGACCATTACCGTATTACTCTACGTATACGGACATCAGACTAAGGAACTGTGAACATGACCATAATACTGCTATTATGCCCTTCCGATAATTATCTCACTGCGAACCAGCATTACCGTATTACTCACTGTGTACAGACAACAAACATTACAGCAGGCAGAATTCTTTATTATTGCATACTGGGACAATACAGCTAAGTGAACTGCAATCCTGTTATTCAACTAGCATTCTCTCAGCCAACCTCAATATATCAATCATGCAGTGACTACAAACACAACTAGCCATCACTGCATCACTCCCTCCACCACTTCAATGGCGTTTGGTAGTGTTCCCCCACCAACCTTTTTCCTACCCCGTTTACCTACGAGAGATGGGGGAACCCACAATACCCTGGAAGAGATGGATAACATCATTTGTGCACTATACTAGTGTAATATGTGGAACCAGTTACAGCGTTGACAGAAGGAAATCCCTGCTACTACATTGCCTGGGCACTGCAGGGCAAGAAACATTTGAAGACCGACCAGATCTTCCATAAAATGAGGGTGAAGTCCTAAATGAATACATAAAAGCGATCAAAAGATGAGCAAACACTACGAGAAGAAATTAAGCACAATACTAGAACGTTACAAATTTGGAAAAAGATACAAGAAGATGGAGAAAATGTGGAGCAGTACATTATAAGACTAAGGAAGTTAGCCAGAAGATGCAATTTCACTAACCAACTGGACGAACGCCTCAGGGATCCATTCATGCTGGAGTACTACAGTGCAAAAGTCAGAGAAAAACTATGGTCTGAAGATGACCCCCCATTAGATAAAGTCCTGAGAGTAGCCAAAGAAGTAGAGCACTCAGAAAAATGTGTAAATGTCCTAGAAAACAGAATAAAAGACACTAACCTAAAGACAGAAGTTGTACCACAGCCTGCAACCATACCGAAAGTAAATGATGCTATATCAACAGTTAACAACAATACCTATGTGAGGAAGAAAACAGGAGAGAGAATGCAGAAATCCACATGGAGAGATGACAAGAGATTTAGAATGACCTTTCGTACAAAGGAGAAGGGACAGTCCAAGACAGATCAGCCCAAGGAGATGTTTCAGGTGTGATGGCGTGGATCATTGGGCAGATAACCCAGAATCTCCTCTCAAAATCATCTGCCGGATATCTAAGGGTAAAGGTCACCTTGCAAGATGTTGCAGGAGCAAGAAACCTTCCACCATTTGGATTGATAGTGACCACAGTGAACAAGAGGGCGATGAATGCATATCGATTATAGTAGATGAAGACAAGAAGAAATATATAGTCCTAAAGCTTCACAGCTTGTTGACAGTGTTTCAACACAAATATACACTCCTACCCCAGAATAAATGGGAAAAACAAGGACATGACCATCTAAATTAAGTTGACATTAATCCCAGAGCATATGGAAGAGCAAAAATTGAGTTAATTAGGTGGTTCTCGGCCACTCTAAAATTAAAAAATAGAGAAGCCAAAAGAAAAGTCTACATAACGAAAAAAGGGCAAAACTGCCATATTGAGTTGGACACACCAAAGAAAACTTAAAGTAAAACTAGATCCTAATGAAGAGGAGGCAGTACTGGCTGTTGAAAATGTTAACAATGGAGAAAAAGTAATAGATGAAGTATTCCAGGATAAGATAGGCTGCTTACGTGGATTTGAGCATAAGATAAAAATGAAGGATAACTGCGTACCAGTTGCACAGAAATGACATAATGTCCCTTTATCTATGAGAGAAGAAGTCAAACGAGAGCTGAAGAAATTAGAGGATCAAGACTTCATAAAGAATATAGATGCAGCAGAATGGGTATTGCCTTAAGTCGTTTTATGGGAAAACACAGGAAAACTCAGTGTGGACATGAGAGAACTCAATAAATGTGTAGTTCCAGAGAGACACACTTTGTCCAACCTTCAAGCGATCATATCGACTATAGGTCCTGCAAAATACTTATCAACCTTAGATCTCACTTCTGCCTACCATCAATAGAGATTATATGATGAGTCCTAGGGCCTGATTCATGGAACATTTTCCTATGGGATTGCGCCATAATAAAACACTTCCATGAATCGGGCCCCAAGTGTTTAACGGCTTTCATCATTCCTGAAGGGCTGTTTCAGTACAAATGGATGCCATTCGACCTAGTTTCGGCAGCCCCAGTCATCCAGAAGGTTATGCACAGACTATTTGATGAAGATGAAGGAATTTTATGCTTTCAAGATGACATCTTAATTCATGCAGATGATCTTAAGGTTCACAATGAAAGATTGAATATTGTATTCAAGAAGCTATATGCCACAAGTATGACATTGAGTAAAAAAAAAAAGCAAAATGAATAGACAAGAGATTGAGTACCTAGGACATATTATCTCTGCTGAAGGGATACATCCTAAGCAGAAGACATTAAAAATATGCCAAAACCTATATGTCGTGAAGAAGTTCGAACCTTTCTAGGTATGGCAGACTATTACTCCAAATTCATTTGTGATTTTGCGAAACATACTGTGTCCATGCATGAACTGTAAAAAAAAAATACGAGGAAGCATTCAAGTTCATTAAGAGGGCCTTGGCAAGAGCTCCTGTGCTGCAGAGTTTCAGAAGTGGCAGCAAGACATCGTAATGACAGATGCCACAACGTTGGTTTAGGCGCTGTGGTGACACAGGAGGAAGGTGAAAAGGAATTCCTCATAGCCTTTGCATCCAGATATCTGAAGGAGGCTGAGAAGGCATTTGCTACGATAAAAAGAAGCACTGGCCATCAAGTGGTCTGCAGAGAAATTTAGGAATTTTATTTGGGGCACAAGTTTTGAGTTCAACACTGATCCCTAACCTCTTATAGAGATAATTATATCAAAAGGTTTGGATAAAGTTTCCTTCTCAAATCAGGAGATGGGTTTCTCAATTACAAGAATACAATTACGTGGTCAAGTTTTAGCCAGGAGTGAAGAACTTTGCAGCGGATTGGTTGTCAAGGTTGACGTCTATAGTACAGTTGAGTGATGAAGAGAAGGACCAAGAAGTCGTTTTGAAAATAACTTCCATGCCTTTTCCACGTGAAGAGTGGGAAGAAGCCATGAGGCAGGATACGATTTTAAGTAGTCTCAAACAAGAATTGGAGGAGGACAATCCTCACAAAAATAACAACTTCGAGAGAGTAGGGCTATCACCCTTCTGGAATGTAATAGATGACTTATGTATTCAGGAAGGGATGGTAACGTGTGTTGACAAGATCATTGCACTCAAAAAAGTTTGAGAACGACTCATAAGACTTGCTCATGAAGGTCACCATGGGATTGTTAAAACAAAGCAGAGGATAAGAAGTGACTACTGGTGGCCAGCCTGCGATCTGCAAATCGAGAGAATTGTCAGGGATTGTATCCTTTGCAATAAGAGTGATAAAGTATATGTGAGTTCTAGACATTCTATGGTTATTGCTGATACTCCAGAACGGCCACGGGATAAGTTAGGAATGGATGTGCTTGGTCCTGTGTGAAGTAATGGGGTGAAATCTTTCTGCCTACTAGTCATTGATTTACTTACCAGGTGGGTTGAAGTTTTGATCAAACCAAATGTGACACCGAAAACTGTCATTGAGTTCTTGGAGGAAATTTGTGAATGTGAAGTATATCCCAAAGTCATAGTTACTGACAACGGATCACTATTCAGATCTAAAGAGATGGAGCAATATTGTCGGAGGAACTCCATTGAACATAGAAAGAGCGCCATATACCCTATCCAAACCAACGGGTGGTTGAACGCTTTAATAAAGTCTTGAAGGAAGCTATCAAATGAGCGAGTTTTTCCCGAACGCTCGCATTCAGACTCGTCTTGGCTTCACGCAGAGCAGCTTGCCGGCGTTCAGCCACTTCCTGGAGGAGGTGGAGCTTTGCCTGGTTGCGGTCACGTGTGCTGTCACGTGACCTTTTTCGACTACAAAGAACAGCCCCAGACGCCCGAGCGGGGTGTTTCCCGAACGCTCGCATTCAGACTCGTCTTGGCTTCACGCAGAGCAGCTTGCCGGCGTTCAGCCACTTCCTGGAGGAGGTGGAGCTTTGCCTGGTTGCGGTCACGTGTGCTGTCACGTGACCTTTTTCGACTACAAAGAACAGCCCCAGACACCCTCGCGGCGTTAAGCCCGACTGCGGAGTAAAGGGCACTGCATCTAATACAAAAAGAGCTGTTTGGCTGCTGTTCGGCTCTGGACGGCACGGCCACCCGAAGAGGAACAGGCAAGTGCGCGGGGCAGGGCGTCGAGAAGCAACAGACGGTAAGCCCCTCCTTGACATCTGCTTGGGGCTTACATAGAAAGCCCCCCCTCCACCCAGCCCTTAGCTGTGTATTAAACCCATATAACTCTAACTACTGGGGGATGGCTTGCCCACCCCCCTTGGAAGACGACATAAGCCGTCGTCTGCGTAGCAGCAAATGGGTACCCGACACTGTTGTTCCACCAGAGTGCCAGGAGCACACCCCGCTAAATAAATACTCTCTGAAAATACAGAAAGCAACCCCACGAGAGGTGCAACCACAAACTATGAGTAATCCCTCCCCCGTATTCCATCCCTGTTCACACTCCTCGCCACCTGTGCCTTGTACGCAGATGAACTCACCTGTGGATAGGGTTAAGGAACTAGGCAGCTCCAAGAGTCCCACTGCGGACCCCACGTACTTGGATGGCCCCTTGCTCCCAGTAGTAGATCTAAGGGGCAAAGGGGAAGGAGAGGTGAAGAACGGTGCAGTGTGGAAAGGGCTACTCCCCCCACCCGCCACCACGCGGAGCCCTCTTAAAAGATCTATGCACAGAACGCCCGACGGTTCGACCTCTATGGCAAGTGATCTCCCGCCGGAGACTGTCGGAGTAGGGGCAAGGCAAGAATCTATAGGCCCTGATCTACCATCCCGAAAATGCTCTCAAGATAGAAGAGCCGCGGACCGACTCACAGGGCCAGGAGTACGCTTTCACGCAGTCGCCTGTAGGCCAAACGCGGAGGGCACCTCCAATCACCAAGACATTTCAACTTCTAAAGTCTCGACTACTGCTCAAATGCACCAACCAAGGATAAGTACACACTCACCCATTGACCATTCCAATCAGTCTAATCTACTTAACGCCAAGGCAACCCAAATGGGAAGGAGTGAAAACAGCTCAGATCTGAACAAGAGCTATGACCATGAACCGGAAAAATCAGCTATGAGTGGCAGTCAATCAGACGACTCGGTATTCGAAGTACTCGAGGAGGATGTGACTACGCCCCAGGATGACGCATTCCGCGAAAATTCAGACCAATACACTCCACCGGTAGCACTGGAGACGAAAACAAAAGAGAGACCCTCACAACGCACGCCCCAAACTCAGGAACCAGAGTACAGTGGCAGTGGAGGCTCCACCCAACAGTACTTGGCCTCCCGGTATGAGGTCCCTAAACCGGATGACACCCTGAACAAATCCCCAGTACCACGTAGAACAATTCCATCAAAGCAAAGTAAAACAGCAAAAGCAAGGATGGAAAAGGCGCCAGGGAAGAAATCTCGCAAAGTCCCAGCGAGAGCACAGGGGAGAACCAATCGCCTAGCAACCCCTCTGATATCAGCATCACTCAAAGACTATTTCATCCAACAGCATAAAAGGAAACATGAGAGGGAGCCGGAACTTTCAGATGCTGAAATACTGGAGGCCATCATAGAACCCTCTCCAAGACTGAAATCTAGGAAAACCGAAGATATCCCTCAAGAGTTCGCTAATAGCTCCCCAGCGATCCTCGCCACGCCGACAGACAATGAGGAGAGCGGCGACTCAGAAAACATCTCACCCCAGCAAAGGGTAAACCTAAGTACGCAAGAAACTTCCGCTTATCAAGCGACTGAGAGAGATGCAGTGCACGAATCTCCAAAAGCAGCTCAGTCAGAAGAGGCTATCTCCAATCCTCGAGAGCGGGGCCCAGCCACTCCCAGTGAAAGAGATGAGCAGACTGTATCCACCGCGAAGGACCAATATGCATGGACATATCCACATATTCCTGGAAATCCAGGGAGGCCACTAAGAGAAAACAACTCACCAACGCCCAGCCCATCGCCACAAATAAAGCGAAGGTCAACAGAAAGGCCGGCCCATCACCTAATGGAGAGAGAGACAAAAACCCCCAAGAAATCGAGGCGCCTAAGTGAAATTCCAAGCATAATAGAGAAAGACACCCCCTCTAAAAATAAAGCTGACTTACTGTCAATAATGTCAGCGATGACAATAGCCCTAAACCCCTTTTGCAAACTGTATGAGGCAATTCATGAAGCACTCAAGGACAACTCGTCCATGATAAGCTCAATGAGCGAAAAACTAACCCTTATGGAAGGATACCTAATGGCCGTGGAGAAAAACTCAAATAGGATTGCTGCAAACCTTGAGGGGAAAATTGACTTACTGAAAGGTGAGTTAGAAGCAAAAAATAACCAGATCACTTCCGCCACAAAGGCCATACAGATAATAGAAAGTGGCAGCAACATGGGTACCGCCCCCATTTTCAAAAAGTCAGTAAAGAAAACGGCGAGCCACGAACAGGAACAGGTTAGAGTCGGGCGGCCCACGATTAATTCAAAGCAAACAAAGGGCAAAAGCGTGCTGGAAACGGACAAAGAAGCAAAGTCCACCCAAAGGGAACTTCCAGAAGCACAAAAAAGTCGCGATGAGGGGAGCTTAAAACCCAAACTCAATAACGCTGTACAGCCAGAGAATCCTTCAACCACTCTGAGACCAGTACTGACCCTGGATGTAAGTAGCGGAGAGGAGTCAGATCAGGATCTATTGAATATTTCACAACACTCGGATGGTGAGAAGGCGAGGCCCTCAACATCGAGAAAAATCAGCTCCCCATCGACAAGTGCGCCACAACCCTCTTTGGGGAAGTTGTCCCCATTACAAAATGAGGTAACAAGTACGAACGGGGGAGGCCGAAGATCTCGCATTTCCAGTTCACCGGCAAACTCACCAAGTATTGCCCTAGAGGCCTTAAAAACCCTCAAAGAACAAGAAATATCAAGAACTCGCAAACCAGACCAAGACAAAAGTGGTAGGCCAATCCAACAGGAGCACCAGTATAAAACTCGCTTCCAACCTCACAAATTGTTGAGTAGCCACCAAAAGTCGAAGGAAAAGATACAAGGGAAACTACACGACTCAGTACTGTTTAAATTAGAGCAAACGTCTGCAAAAGATGCCTACCTAGTACTGAACCGAGGCACAGTCCTGAAATTGCTGCGGAAGACAAGCACGTTGCGAAACTTGAGATCAGCCGATCTTATACTGGTGGAACCATACCATCGAGACCACAGAGCCAAAGCCTATCTCCATGTGAATAAAAAGGCAGCCTTCGATCTCTCCAGAGAACTTGTAAAGGATTTGCATCGTATGGGCCTGAAAATTGAAAAACTTCAAACCACACTGCCCACAAACCAAACCCACGAGAGAGAGAATAATGGCGCAACTCTACATCAGGCCGCAAAATACATTGCAGAAAAGACACCGTATAATCCCAAGTGGTCCTCAAGGGCACATGTAAGGGGAGAATTCAGGCCGTCTAATCATTATGAAAACAAAGAATATAGTAATCACATGAACAGTCGACCCAGAACAGTCGACACAGATCCACCGAAAGCCCAAAGATTAAGTGATGAGAAGCAACACCAGGAGGAACGAGGTAAACCGATTAAAACAGTGCCGAACAAAGAGGGAACCCAATTGAAACCGTGGAAGTGGGTTCAAGACCTTATTGCCCGCCCCCCCAGAGTTTAGCAATTACCATCGTGTTCCAATGCCACTATGGGGCGAGAAGAAAGGCCGCCCACTAAGCAAAAAGAACTATCCCTTCTTATGGCATCTTGGAACACAAGAGGTCACCGCCACCTAATGACTGAAAGTGAGACTAACTTAGGAGCCTTTGACCTTATTTGCCTTCAAGAAACCTGGCTCCTGGGCAAACCGGCTTTGGACGGCTATGAAATTGAAGTGTCCCCAGCAACAAGGGCCTTAAAGGGACGACCATCGGCCGGCCTACTGACGGCAATCCGGGTAGGCTCAGGAATCTCGAGTTTAAAGAAGGTAGCCGAAGATTATGGCATGTTAACAACTCTTGTATCCTGGAATCATCGTCTCCAAGATCTAGCCGTAGACGCCACATCAGAAATAGCAATAATCAACCTATACTGGAACCCGGAGAGAGTTTCCACTGAGGGCTTCTGTACGGACACTGCGAACATCATCGACAACATCACAATCGACCTAAAGATCCCCCACGTAATAATATGTGGTGATTTGAACGCAAAATGTGGGACCAGAAAGGGCAAAGATGACAAGCCTCCCCATCCCGTGGTCGACGAAAGGGGTAAAGCGTGGTCTGAACTAATGAAATCACGTAAGCTATACAATGTAGATGAACTGGTGGAGCACAAAACCCAAATTCCAACATGGGAAAGGTCGGGGGCGGAGGCGACTCTCGACTACATCTTCATCTCCGAAGGTCTGATTCCGTACCTGACGGACTTCACAGTATACCGAACATCAAAAAGTGACCACAATCTGCTACAGATGTCCTGGGGCGGTCTTATGAAGGAAAGAGTGCACTACCTTCCAGCGATAAGCTCGAATATGCAGCAAAACCGTCTTCGTCTCTCAGCCAACATCGTGAGAGGGCTGGAAATCGCCCTAAAGCAAAAAGGGAGGGTCCAACCAGGAAACCAAATGGAGGACAGACCGGAATATGTATCGCTACTTGTGCCCTACCAAACAAGTTTTGGAGGGAAGGAGAAAAACCCTCCCAACCATGTCCACACGTTTAACCAAGAGGTGGTGACAAAAAGGTTGGAACTGAGAAAGTTAAAAAAGAAAGCGATCAAGGTAGGGAAGGTGGAGGCATGGACTGAATATCACACGGGCGAGAAGATTTACAAGGCATGGCTAAAACACCATCGCCAAGCGCTGTACCAGAAGGACGCGGAAGCCATGCTGGTAATTGGGGCGACGAGAAAGACCAAAGATTTTTGGACACTGCTCAGAAATAGAAATTGCCAAAAAGCGCCTCCTCTTTCAAGTTCAGTATCGGAACAAAGCTGGATCTCCCACTACTCAGACTTATACCGGGCACCCGGGAACTCGCCCGTCCAGCCTCAAAAAGGAGGGGAATACCCATGGATCAACTTAGCAAACCAGGAAAACATCCTAAGAATAATTGCCAAGCTAAAAACGTCAAGGGCACCGGGCCCAGATGGACTGACGAATGTGGATATTAAAAGATATCCAGCAGCATGGGCACATGCGATTTATGAACTTTTCACCCAATGTCAAACCCTGAAGCAAGTTCCTAAATCCTGGACAGAGGCAATTTTAGTCCCAGTTTTTAAGCAGGGCGACAGAAACCTACCAGCCAACTACAGACCGATTGTACTTCTTGACATAATTGGCAAAATCTATGCATCATTGCTGTTAAAACACTTCAAGGACTGGGCCGCCTTCTCCCCAGCGGCGGACTGTTTTCAGACAGGATTCCAAAAAGGTACAGGAACGGCAATCAATCTTCTTATCCTGAGTATAATCAAGGCCAATGCTAAGAGGGGGGCGACTAAAGTTTACATGGCACTAATAGACCTCTCACAGGCCTTCGACACAGTAGATCGGGCGATGCTATGGGACAAACTGACAGCATGGAACTGCCCGCGCCCAGTTCTCGACCCTATCCGGGCCCTCCACACGGAAACATCATTAAGGGTCCGCTTAAACCAGCAAGGGGCCCTCTCCGACATGATTTACACCAAACGAGGAGTTAAACAGGGATGCCCCCTGGCCCCGGCCCTATTTATTGCATTTATTGGGGACTATCAAGAGTCCGAGAAAACGGTGCGAGCATTCCCCCCCAAACTAGGAGGGGTGAAAGTGCCCAGGCTTTGGTATGCCGACGACTTGGTTCTACTAGACCAAACAGCAATTGGCCTCCAGCGTCAGCTGACCAACGTAGCGGCATACATGAGCATGAATAACCTGCAAATCAACAAAACGAAAACCAAAATCTTGATATTCTCAAAACCAACAAAGAGCACGAAACCTACTTTCGGCTGGGCACTGGGACAAACCAAAATTGAAGTTGTAACTGAATACAAATATCTCGGAGTCATGCTAGACAACACGCTCCGGGAAAACTCACTTCAAAACTCGCTCTGGTCAAAAGTACGGAACCTAACCTCTCAAATGCGGGCAGTCGATGGGAAATTTGGAAAATTCTCGTGGTTTCCCGCCATACAATTCTACAAAACCAAAGTAGTTCCAACTATTACTTATGGCATGGCGGCAAACCTCAATCTTCCGGTTGAACTATGGCCTCGTCTAGAAGGCTTCATTTGGAAATCTGTACTAGGCTTGCCTAAGTCAGCTCCCCTTCCAGCAATCCGTCGAGACTTAGGTCTGCTATCTCTCGGAGCGGTGGTGATAATATCCGCAACGCAGCTATACAGAAAAATTCGGTTACAAAGCTCCCCCTCGATCTTCAAAATCGTGGGGGGGGAATTACAAGGACAGAACTGTAAAGCCTTGGCAGATTGGAAAAAAAAAATCAAGATTGCTATGGAGGCGGTGCTGTGTGATGAAGAAACATTGATCTCAAATCCAGGCCGTGTCAAAACCAAGCTAGAGCAGCAAGATTGGATCTGTACAAACGAAAAAGCTCTTTCTTATAAATCTCTAATGCATCTACCTCCTTCGTACAATCGCCTAAAGGAACCTTTGAAGTACTGTGATAAGTTCCCAGAAAAAAATCTAAGACGAACCTTTATGCGGGCTCGGCTAAACTTACTCCCTACTAGAGAAATTCTATTTAATAGAGCGCTGTCCCCATTAGCGGAGTGTCGGCTATGCAGTACGCCGGACAACCAAGAATCACTTCGACACCTGCTAATGATCTGTCCAGCACTATCCGATGAGAGACAATCCTATCTGACACCACTCTTCAATGAAGCCAAGACGTTGGATGAGGAAACCTCCTGGTCACGGCTGATAGCCGGGGACTCGGCTAAATGGTCCAGGACAGCCGCGAAGTTTTTGACTGTCGCTCTGCAAAGAGCTAATGGGCCAAATTAAACCTGTAAGAGCCGACAGGGACCCGCTGAGGAGGCGCACACGTCTGGCCGGCTCGCGAGCCCAGAATAAGAGACAGGAATCCATAGGAGTGGTGTCCCTGGGTAGATACTAAACAAACGGCGCAACTGGGAAAGAAAAATTTTAAAACATGTTGTAAAAACCTATGAGGTTATAAACAATAAAAAAAAAAAAAAAAAAAAAAAAAAAAAAAAAATGAGCTTGGACCAATGGCAGAGATTGGAAGGGAGCAGTAAAAGATGTTATTGTTGCCCAGAGGTTCACCCCACATTGAACGACGGGTGTTTCTCCTTTTAAACTCAGCAGGGGGAGGAAGGCCAACACCAAATTGGTACCAGCTTGGATGGCCAAGGCCACTAATTTGGGGAACAAATTGGACAGTGTTGTCGAAAATATCAAAACCAGTCAGATGAAGAACAAAGGAGCACGTGATGGTGCTAGTATGAGGAGGAACAATGTTCTCCCTTTAGGGGATATGGTGAGAATTAAATTACCTCCGACACTCAGAGATGGTTGTTGTAGGTGGTCAAGCCCGACAAGGTGAGAGCGGTCTTTAAGCATGCTGTAAGATTGGATGACGGGAGAGTATGGAACATGGAAAGATTGTCTCTTGTGAGGAGAATGGGAGGAGAGAGAGAGTTTCACTGGCAGAAATAAGAGAGTTGGAAAAGTCGGTGAGGGTATGAGGATGAGAATGCTGAGATCCTGTGATGGCGAATTTTCCTTGCCTAGACATACAGCTGTGAGTTCTTTCCGTTCGAGGTCAGGAAGATGCTCCCAGAGGCCTAAGCATCTTGCAGAGTATGTGTAGTAGAGAGAGAGAGAGACTCTGCATGCCGATTGGACAAAGAAACTTAGTGGAGAGAAGGGGATGTGTGGTGTGGCTTCTGCCAGCAGGGTTGTGCGTGCCTCCCTCAGCTGACGTGCTGAGGATTCGGGGAGCCGAACGAGTGAAGCGAGCAGAGACGGTTGGTAGATGACAGAGAGAAGGGCGAAGGCTGGCGGGGCTCTATATCTTATTAACTTAAATAAATCCTGTACAGGGGCGTGGCTAGGCAGAGCGTCATGCGGACGTGTCTGCTGTAGGCTCCGGGAAGGGTGCCCGATTGAAGAAGACTAAATGCCCTGATTTTCATTATCTGCATGTCAAACGTGAGTGGAGAAGCCCTGGAGTCAGAAGAACTATGCGGTGACCAGCTTGAGTCTGTAGAAGTGGATCCTTTTGGCATCTGAAGTCCTGCACTGTATGGGATTGCGGAGTTACTAAATGGGGGATGGACCTACGGATCTGTCCTGCCGGTGTGCCTGTGGACTGCAAAGTTAAAGTGTGTCCCAGATTTGGGGTCAAAGTATTGTGCGCGCGAGGCGCCAGAGGCTGTGAATGCTGCTGGAATCCTTATGATTGGAGGGCGAGCGCAAAGAGACGATCTGGCTCTCCCGGCTCGGTGCGAATGTGGAAGGGGAGTGCACCTCGGAGCTGATGACCAGGCTATCCGTGCGAGGAGCGGAGGAGGAGGTAGGGAGTAGAGGTGGGCGGTCCCGTGCTCCATAACCCCCGGGCTCGATCCGCTTCGGCTGGAACCCCTCCAGCATTCTCCTCCATGTGTGTTTTGCTGCTGACGGACTGCCTGGCGGGTGGAGGGGCGTGCGAGCGGTGCCCGACCCGCTGCCCGGAGTGGAGCGGCCCACAAGCCCACTGTGTGAGCGGCAGCCTGTGCGCCTGGGCAGCCGGGCGAGCATAGGAGCAGGAGCGCTGCGCTGAGCCTGCTGCCCAGACTTGGGAAGCTTGCGGTCCTGCTCTATGGGCAGCGGCTTGGGTCCTTAGCTGGGATGTGAACCCCTTGCTACAAGTCCTGCCGAGGGGATCGAGGCGGAGCGGTGCACCTGGCCTTGGGCTGAGAATGCTCTGAGCCGGGGGTGACTGTCGCTCCCATTCCTGCTGGCCCTATTCAGCTGTGGTACCGGGACCAATACGTACTGTCATCTTGTGTACATAGCTTCTGTGTGGTCCCCCAGGCTGTGGGAGCTCTGGGGTCGGATCCCAGCACCCTACATTGTCTTCCTCCGGCAATGCCCAAATCAGGACACACACACAAGGGGAGCGAGATCACAGCTTTCCTGACGCCTCGTACGCCCGCGCCTCAGAAGATGCAGTCCGTTACAGCAGAGGTCTGAAGCAACTTTTGACCCCTCTCTATCCAGGCTATACTTTGAAGAAATGCTAAAAACTCTTAAACAGGACATTACGCAGGAGATAAAGCTTGAGATTCAGTACTCAAAGGACTCCTTGGCACGCTCCATCGCTGAGATAAATTCTAACCTGACAGGCCTCGAGACCAGGGTCAATGAACTGGAGAATCTAGTGTGTGAGCACGAGAATGATGAACTCACCAGGAGAGTCCGGAATGTGGAGGATTGGCTTGAGGAGCTGTCAGCTAGGCAAGCGGATTTGGAGAATCGCTCAAGGAGAAATAACATCAGGATACGGGGTGTGCCAAGACAGGTTCAAGATCAGGATCTCCCTGAATATGTGCATGCCCACTTTAAGTCCTTGCTGAGCCTAGGAGATTCAGATGAGTTGATCCTAGATAGGACCCACCGGGTCTATTCCTCCATCCAGCAGAAGCAAACTTCCTTCCGGACGTTCTGTCTAGAGTTCATTTTTTTCAACAAAAAGAAGAAATAATGGCAGCAGCTAGAAGAGTAGAACCGGTGGAATTCCGTGGGTCCTCCATATCATTATTCCAGGATCTTTCACCATACACTTTGGCAAATCGCAGGCGTCTCCTGAAAGTCACAACTTGGTTGCAGGCGAGGATGGTTCGATATCGGTGGGGGGTACCCATGTAAAGTATTGTTTGAGTATCACAACCGGTCCTACGCTATTGGATCTGAAGGTGAAGCGAATGAGTTGATGCAGGAAGCCGCCAGTGAGTCGGGTGACATGGGTGCCAACGTCTTGAGGAGGTCAGCTCTGAGTCCCACGCCAAAAGACAAGCAGCGAAAACCCAAGGGCTGGGCTCCAACTAAAGTGTCCAAAGAATCTGAGCTCCTGGAGATGGGAAGTACTGGCCCTCGTGACTTGGGGGGAGTCATCGGATTCCGGAGATCCTACGAGTTCACCTGAAACAGGAAAGCGTCCAGCAAGACAGAATCTGACAGATTTTTAGCCTGCAAGAGGTTTGTTTCTTCTCCTGTGACAAGGTTCTGTCTGACAGAATAGTTTCGACTTTAAAGTGGCCAATGTGACTTGACCTGATCTTTGGGATGATATGGCAAGCCAGTTGCAATATCAAGGTGATATAAGGGACTGATTATTTCATGTTCTGTTTCAGGTTTCGCTGATAATTGATTATTTCTCCTGGTCTTGCAGTAATGAATGGTTTGTTCTTGAATTTATAGACCATAGGTAGTTCCTCTGCTTAACAGATGGGTTTCAGTTCTTTAGCACTCTCCCCTTTGTGCGCAATGCAGACTGGAAGCTGAAGGGGCAAACATGAAGTGTACTTAGTTTGTGTGCCCAATCCATGGAATACGCCTGTTAGTGTTACCCGGAAAGGGTGGCTGTTCAAGTTTGTTGCTCTAAAAGAGTTACAAGCGATCTTTATATCTCTTATTCACTTTTTATTATTTATTTTATTTTCATTGTTTATTACTGTTCTCTATGTTATCCTAAGGAGTCTAGCTTACAAACCTTATTGCAGGATACACTCTTGTTTGTTCTGCCCATGGGTTTTATATTTCTTTTTGGAGCACACAGTTGGGAAATGCTGACGATGGGGGCGATAAGGGGAGTGAAGTGGCCTCCGCGAATAGCCTGCTCTTCTTGGGGTAGTGAGCGAGGGGATAAACTGAGTGGATGGATGAGGGAGATGGGAGGTGGATCTAGAAACTGGCCTATCCGGAGGAGTGTTTGGCTGGGGGAATCTGCTTGGAGATTGAACTGCTACTGGAATGGCTCATCCAAATTTTAATTGCCTCTCCCTGAACGTGCCAGGCCTAAACTCCCCCCTTAAACGCAAGGCCTTAATGCATCGAATGGCCACCCTTGACTCTTCCCTCCTATTTCTTCAGGAAACTCATCTCCTATCATCGGATGAATTTAGGCTTAATAACAAATTATACCCCACAAGATTTTGTGCCTCTTCGGGGTTGAAGAGATGCGGGGTGGCCATTTTGATACGCAAGGGGACCCCATTGGTGGTTCACAAGACTCTGAGGGAGATATGTTCTGGTAGTGGCTAGGCGGCAGGGGCGGAGGGTGACTCTGGTCTCGCTATACACCAAAGAATTATTTAAAATTCTGAAGGAACTAGAAAACCCTATTTCACCTCCAGACACCTGCCTGAAAGACAAATCCTGGTGCACCAGCATCCAAAACGCCCTCAACAATAAAATCTCAGGACTCCAAACTAAAATTGAGGACAAATGCCAACAACTCTCCAATAACAAGGTCACCAACCCAAGCCTACCCACGGCTAACAATACCAGTTCAGGCTTCTCGTTTAAGAAAGTCACCATCCCTGAAGTTCAAAAAATCATCACCTCCTTGAAACCCTCAAACTGCAAAGGAGACAGCTGCCCTGCCCAGATCATAAAAGATGCAGCCAGAGAGCTCTCCCCCTTTATCACCAAACTTATCAACCTATCCTTCACCAATAACTCGATCCCTAGCAACTTAAAACAATCATGGGTTCTCCCACTCCTAAAAAAACAATCCCTCGACCCAGCCATACCCAGCAACTACAGGCCCATCACCTCAGTCCCCTCCTTCCTACTTAAAATCCTAGACAGAGTTGCCTACATCCACATTCAGGAATACTTGGAATCCAACCAACTGTTAGGAATACGTCAATCTGGCTTCAGACCTCAACACGGAACAGAAACCGCCCATGTTGATCTCAAAAGCCAGATTGATGAAATTAAAGATAAAGGCAATGCTGCAATCCTACTCCTACTAGACCTCTCAGCGGCCTTTGACCTGGTCAGCCATGAAATCCTTTGTAATCACCTTGCCACCGCAGCCCACCTCTCCTCCTCTGCCATCACATGGATACAATCCTTCCTGGCTAACAGAACCATGCGGGTTTTCTCTACAACAGCTGCAGCAGACCCCATCCCCATCACATGCGGGGTCCCACAAGGATCCTGTGTATCCCCCACTTTGTACAATATATTTACAAAGCCTCTATTTGACCAACTGGACCGTCTGGGTGTCACCTACACAAATAACGCAGATGACACCCAGATACTCCTCACCATCACAGGCAATTACCAAGCAGACTCCGCCCGGATCAACAAAATATTCTCCATCATTCAGGCATGGATGGTCTTGCATGGTCTCTGCCTGAATGATGAGAAGACAGAACTCCTCATCGTCAGCGCCACCAACACCCTAGCTAAACTTAATCCTAGCTACAATAACATCACCATCGACGGCCACACCATCCCTATTGCCAAAAGCGTGAAAACCCTTGGCTTCTATCTAGATGCCAACACCAACCTCACCAAACACACCAACATGACAGCCTCAGCCGCTGCCTACACCGGCAAGCTCATTAGGGCCAGCAGACCATTCCTATCTCCCAACAGCTGCCTCACCCTCGCCAGGGCCCTCATACAATCCAAACTGGATTATTGCAACAGCCTGTACCTAGGTGCTAATCAATCCGTACTCAACAAGCTGCAGGTAATACAAAATAACGCTCTGCGCGCAGCCCTCAACATTCTTAGA
The DNA here is from genome assembly GCF_040938575.1 of Ambystoma mexicanum. Taxonomy (NCBI): domain Eukaryota; kingdom Metazoa; phylum Chordata; class Amphibia; order Caudata; family Ambystomatidae; genus Ambystoma; species Ambystoma mexicanum. The sequence continues at coordinate 707,847,841 of NC_090933.1, forward strand.
CTAGAGCATATCTCCGACACCAGGAAAGCCTGCAAATGGCTATTCATACGCCAAAAAATTGATTTAAAAACCATCTGCCTCACGTACAAATCCCTCAATCATCTAGCACCACCATATCTAGCTAACAAATTCACCATGAAACCTGCTACCAGATCCACCAGATCCTCCAAAACTCTATGCTTGACAGTGCCCAGATTCCACCTAAAAAGAGCTGGAGGGGCAAGCTTCACAGTACTTGCCCCCCAACTCTGGAACACCCTACCTCTCAACATCAAAACTATTGAATCCTTCCAGACCTTCAGGAAGCAGGTCATCAGCTGACTCCTAAACAAAGAGTAACCCCACAAACACCAGACCTTACACCCCGTGTGGTAACTGGTTTAGGCTTTGTATTTATATTGTAAATTGTATATTGTGCGTATTGTATGTGCACTGTATATTGATAACTGCTTTTGATATGTATGTATTATAAGTTTGTACGAAGTATCTAACACAAAGATACTTCTCAAACGCTGTAACCATATTCTTAAGCGCCCTTCTACCCCTGGGTTTGGAGCGCTATACAAATAAAATAAACAAACAAACAAACAAACATGCCCAATTCGCAACAGGATGTGTTCTTTGCGTCCCTGTCTAAGCTTCTGTTTGAACATGCTGAAGGGGAACTCATTATAGGGGGCGATTTTAATGCTATGATTAACCCTTTAATAGACAAGTCCCTCTCCCCAACTAGCATTGTGTAACGCTCACCTGACTCCCACGGAGGCGCTGGTCTAGTCTGGGTTGCTGTGGCCTCTTCGAGCGTGATGCGCAGAACTCGGAACACCGACTGAACAGGACCCTCAAATCTTGCTTGTCTGGCCAGTAGGAATATCCTTCTGCAGATGAGAAAGGGGATTAACGGTCTGCAGAATAGTGTGCTTTCTCCCCTCTTCCCCCCCTCGTTCTTCTCTAACTTCCTCCGAAATCCCCGGTTGAAGCTCACCTTATGGTTTGAAAGGATGAACTCTCCATCCTGCTTCTGGTGCAGGGGCACGTGTTTGTCCAGTTACTTCACTGGTTTTCAGAATGGCGCTGGCAAAAATCCACTTGACTTTTCCGAGCGGAACGCCGTAAGTATGAAGATTACAAAAGTTCAAGTGTTGAGCCTCCTTTTCTGTTGCCTTCCTAACCTGTGATCTGTCCTTTATTTCAGGTGCAGAATGAAGGCAATGCGTTGAGGGATTGAATTGCCGATGGTAAACTCAGGTGAGTTAGCGATGGGGGTGATCCCTCTTAATGTCTTTATATTCCCCCAGTAATGTCTTTTGTCCTTTCCCCATAGGGGCCGGGTGCGGTACCTGCCAACGAAGCGGCGCCGACCCGAAATGAGGAATGGTCCACCAACAGAAGACCGGTAAGTGTTATGGCGGAAAATTAGGCTTTCCTCATATGTTCCTTCTGCTCACCTTTTGTCTCTTCTTCTCTCCCCTAGGCGCAGAGATGTGGCGACCGGTGCAGACAGTCGCGGTGGAGCCAGAAGAACTCCCGAGGACAGGTGAGTGAAGCGCGGCGCTGCAGCGAGCAACGAGGTGCTTTTAAATGAAAGTCTTTTCTCAGGAACACTGGCGTGATGGTTCCGGATGCAGGTAAGAAGTTTGATAAAATTCTTGGTTTTCACCTTTCTCTTCTCTTTTTCCTTACAGGTGTTCCAGGATCGAGGCGGGCGTGGCTGGAGACCAGATGCAGGAGCAGACACGGTGAGCGTTCAGCTGCTTGGATGCAGAACAACGCGAAGCGTGAGCTACTGTCTGGGCGTGGCTTAAATAGCCCCCAAAGTAGTTCCAGGTAAGTATCCTTCCCTGGCCACGCCCGAGTGGCAAAATAGTCCCAATGAAAAAATAGTCCCTTTCAGGTCTCAGGGAGGCCTGAATCTTGCAGCATGGTCTGCATCAGGTAAGTGCACAAAACACCTTCCTTTATGAGCCTGGCGCCTATGGCGCCAGGACTGATATCCAACATGAGCCTGGTGCCAACGGCGCCAGGACAGAGTCCAAAGAGCCCCTATAAGGGGCGGCTGGGCTTTTACCCGGGGGCATGATGCCTGCTCCCGGGGGTGCTGGGCCTGGCCTGGTGCTCCGGGGGTAGGCATCATGACACATTGACAAAAAGAACTTCCTGGCGCTCACAACGCTTCTTCGGGAACAGTCCCTTATAGAGGTCTGGAGATTTTTTCATCAAGAAGAACAAGAGTATTCCTATTACTCTGCGGTACATAGGTGGTTTTCCAGGTTGGATATGTTCCTCGTCTCAGACAAGCTTATCTCCCAAACAATTGGTATAGAAATACTTCCTAAAGCCTTATCGGATCATGCCCCGGTACTGTTAACGATGGCCTCCTTTAATGATACTCCAGGGCCTAGGCGCACTTGGAGATTGAATGAATTCCTCCGGGAGGTCTCCCAGTTCCGCTCCTGTATTTCAGACGCTATATCTCATAACTTCACTGAGAATGACACGGGAGAGTTGGCCTATACCACGGTATGGAATGCTGCGAAAGCCGTGATTCAGGGTCATATAACTTACTCGATAGAGAGGGGGAAAGTCAGGAAACAAATACAATCCCAGCTTGAGCCAGAACTCCAGAAGAGTGAGGAATTACATAGAAATGGGCCTTCTCAGAGGTTAAGGCGGGATGTGAGGGTGGCCCAGAGTGCTCCCGAGGCTCATCACATGAGTCGAGCAGCGTATGGCATGATGCGTACTAGGCAATACTATTATTCTAAAGGAAATAAAGCTAATCGACTTTTGGCAGCTAAGCAGAAAAAACAGGCTAGTCGTAACTGGATCGAAGCCTTGCAGGATACAAAGGGCAGACAAGTTACCTCGGAGACGGATGAGCTCTGCATAATTGATTTCTTTAGAGAACACTTGGCCCCTCACCACACAGACCTACACATGGCCAGTAAGTTTGTACAGGATGCGCACTTGCCACAGTTGTCCCGAGAGGTTCGGGAGCTCTTAGAGGAACGGATTACGCTGTGGGAAACAGGGGCTGCCATTCGCTCCCTCCCTTTAGGTAAGGCCCCGGGGCCAGATGGGCTCACAAATAAATTTTATAGGACTTTTAGATCCGTGCTCTCCCCTTACTTAAAGCTTTTTTATGCCATTTGGGTTGCTGCCTCGGTTTCTGATTCTATGGCAGAGTCCATTACGACCCTGATTTTGAAACCTGGAAAGAGTCCCGTGGACTGCGCATCCTATCGACCTATTGCTCTGCTGAATACAGATGCAAAACTGCTGAGTAAAATAATAGCCAGACGTCTGGGAGAGGTCTTCCCAGCATTGATAGAGAAAGATCAAACTGGTTTTATATGCAACCGCTCGACATATGATAACATCCGCCGGGCGATAAACCTGATTGCTTTGGCTCCCAAGCCCCTGGGCAGATTGTCCCTATTATCTTTACACGCCCATCGGGCTTTTGATAGTATGTCCTGGGGGTATCTGCAGTTGGTGCTGGAGAGATTTGGTTTTGGGCCTAGCTTCTCAAGATGGATTCTTTCAAGCTTCCAATCCCCCTCGACAAGAATCAAAGTGAATGCGAATTGGACTCCGTTGATTTTCTTAAACAGAGGCACCAGGCAAGGTTGTCCCCTTTCCCCCCTAGTCTTTGCCCTGGCGCTGGAGCCTTTAGCACAGCAGATTAGATTGAACACTGAGATCTAGGGCTTTGAATTTGCGGGTCAATGCCATAAAGTGGCTTTATACGTGGGCAATCTGTTGTGTTTCTTGAATGATGCCCCTAAGTCCATTCCGCCTCTTATGGAATTATTGTCCCAGTTTGCTAGAGTTTCCGGATTTGAGGTGGGCATGGCTCTAACTGAATCCCGTGCGTGTTTGGCAGAGGTACAAGCGGCATTCCCCCTCCATTGGTCTTCCTCGGATATCCCTTATCTAGGAATAAAATTGACCCCGACTTTCGCAGGCTTATTGAAGGCTAACATACCTGCATTATTGAGAGAAGCCAAAGAATGGCTTCAGCGCTGGGATTCTCATGAAATCTCATGGTTGGCCAGGATTAGCGCAGTCAAGATGACCCTTATTCCGAAGTTACTATACGTTTTTCATTCTCTGCCTGTTCTGATCCCTGAAGGTGATCTCATCGCTATGGAAAAGGAGATCGGACAATTTATTTGGAAGAAAAAGAAACCTAGAATTCCCTGCAATCTCCTTAAGAGAAGCGGGATGTCAGGCGGCATAGGGCTTCCCTCGGTCTTGCGTTATTATAGAGCAGCTCAGGTTGCTACAATGCTAGCTTGTGGGAACTCATTGGAATCCCCTAAATGGCAAGAGATTGAACAGGCAGCCACCCCTTTTCCAATGGCATATTTTCCTTTCCTCCCTAAAGAGGTGCGAGGATATCGTGAGGGGGTACTGCCCACAACGATGGCAACGCTCTGGAGTTGGGATAAAGCATGTGCGGAGAGAGGGATCACATCTGGTTTGGGCCCATTGTCCCCCATCACTCAAAACCTTTGCGTTCACTCCAGGCCGGAGCCCCAGTTCATTCCAGTGCTGGAACTCAGATACACTCTTAAGGACTGAGGGGCTTATATGTAGATCAAAAACTGCTGACATTTCAAGAGTGCAAAGAGAATATTGGTCAGCCAGAATCTGAGCGTTTTAGGTACATACATCTTCGACACTGGTGGACTAACAGAGCTAGTTGCCGCTAGAACCCCAATAGACATAGAACTTAAAATCCTCGAGGGACAACGCTCCCACAAGGTAGCCACCTACTATAAATTCCTGGAAAAGGTCCCGGAAGGGGAGAAACTTCCTTACATGCTGGCCTGGGAGAGGGAGCTGGGCTTAGATATCCCGGAGGAGTCATGGCAAAAGATATGGTATAGAGCCCAAAAGAGTTCAAGGTGTACAGTGGTAAAAGAGAATGCTATTAAGATTTGTTTCCGATGGTATTTACCCCCAAGCAGATCACATGCAATGAACCCAGATTATCCAGACACATGTTGGCATGGCTGTGGTGAGCGGGGGGATCTAGCGCACATGTGGTGGCATCGTTCGGTTATACAAACTTTCTGGCTGGAAGTACGGTCCAAAGTCAAGGAAATCACTTGCTCCCTGCTCGCCATGGACCGGTGTATTTTAATTTTAGGGGACGTGCCAGAAGATGGGTCCTTTCCGATGACAGGCTCCAAGGCGGCTCTAATTGCCCAGTTACTTGTAGCTGCACGAATTACAAGGGCACGTTTCTGGAAATCTGTCGAGGGGCCATATATAGCATATTAGTGGGTGAAAGTATGGGAATTGTTGGGCCTCGAAAAACGTACTGCCATGCTCGAGGGGAAGCTCTCGAAGTACACACAGACTTGGAGCCCATTTTTTAACTATGTTTCAGACAAAGAGCAGATGTTCTTTCAACTGAACTTAATGTAACATTTCATGAATTCTTGACATGCATTTCATATGCTTTCTATTGAACAGACTGACAGTTTACTTATTATTATTTTTTTGCTTTTTTTTCTCTTTCTTCTCTTTTTCTCCCAGTTATTTCTCTGCCTACTTTTCTTACATCTTCATGATCTATCTCTTTCTTCTCTAGAGGCTTATTGCTCAAATTGTTATTCCCCTCCAATCATTATTGATGAATGAATTTGTATATGGATTTGTCAGGTTTAATGAGCTCAAATACCAAATTGCTGTATTTTAAGTGGGAGATGAATTTTGATGCAATGTAATGAATTGGCGGGATTATGAATTGTTATGTATTTCTTTGTCATCTATTTCTTTGTAATAAAAATAATTATTAAAAAATAAATAAATAAATTAATCCCGTATATACCTCCACTTTTAGTCTCTATGTCCCTCAATCACTCCAGGGCAGCACTCCCAGAGGCTCTATGAGAAACACAGCGGGACTGGAGGGGCCAATACCAGGACTAGATACCACGCATGGGGCATTTATGAGGCCTTTCGACCCAAATGCCAGCAGAGCGGCCTTATGCTGGGACATATGGCTCCAAAAATGTGAACTAAACTTGCAGGCCAAAGAAATAACGGGCACAAAAAAACTGCGCTCCCTGCTTTTGCTTAACCTTGGCGCTTAAGCGTTAAGGCTGTTTAACACATTGCCAAACAAAGGCACAGCAGACGACTATGATGCAGCGAAAGCAGCATTAAATGGCAAATTGAAGCCCGAGCTAAACCCCAACTACGAGCCTTTTCAGTTCAGCATGACCCGGCAAAGAGCAGAGGAGAACATCAATGATTTCCACGCACGCATAAGGGAAAAGGCGATTGGTTGCAAATTCCTGGATGAAGAATTTGCTGTCCAGCAAAAAATTATTCATGGGATCTCCTCAGACAAGCTACACAGAGCTGTTCTCTCCGAAAAGAACGTCCCCTTGGGTTGCATGCTTGCCATGGGTAGATTGAGAGAACAGACCGATGAACAAGTAGCAGTCATGGAGACTGTCATGTATCAGCTTCCACTCGACGATGTCAACAAAGATGAAGAAATAGCAGCAATCAAAGGGAGACCGGAAGGGAGAAGACCCACTAATACTACACCCGACAAACATCCAAACGGCAAGACTCATGCAAGTGGTGCATAGGACTCTGGCATAGAGGATAACCCTGTCCAGCACTGGGTGTTACGTGTTGCAAGTGCAAGAGGCTGAACCACTTTGCAGCAGTCTGCCTTAATCCACTGTAAGGAACTCATGGTGGCAACAGTAAAGACAGACACAAGTGATCACAGTTCAAGGGTGTTTATTAAACTGTATAGGTAGGTTGGAAAAATGCCTAATCTAAACCTAAATCTAAGATGGGAGCAAGCTACGACCATCAAATGATAATAAGGCAGTCCTAGTGGCGTCTTGTCAAATAAAAAGGCCGATACTTATGAGGAGGGGAGCCTGGAACCAACCACCTTTTGTTATGCTCCTGCTCCTTGCTCAATGATCCATGTGCACATTCGTGGAAATGTTAGTTTTCTTTCCAAGAGTGTTTGTTAGAAAATGGTGCGTCAATGAACGCCATTTTCAAGCAGAATATCTTCAGATCCATCACATTTTTTTGAGCTCCACTAAAGATGGTTGCTGATAGACTGTGGCCAATGTAAAATGTTTTCTGTAGCCTTTTTTCCAGCGGCTGTAATTTTTTTCTGAAATTGAGTTTGCGACTTGAAAGACATCATATTGATGCCTTATGTCTGGGAACTGCTCTTGCATGGCCTTGGCTATTGAAACTTGCCTGTTAGTGGCTACCAGGTCTATTTGTATTCCTCTAGATTTCAGAAGTTGAATGGATGTAATGAAACCATATTTTTCCATGGCAACAGAAGATGTACATTCGGATACTTGCACAATAACTGAACTCGCTATTCTTTTGGTTTCCATGTCTAAGAATTGCTAAGTACAGTATTTAGCAGAAAAATCTGGACTGTCACACTGTCCATCACCAGCAAGCCATGGCCTTTTGCCAGCAAGAGCATTGACATCTGTTCGAGTGTCCATGCCTGGCTAATGGCGGGGAGCAAGAAATCCTTCTGATATTTGTAGTACTGGTTTTTTTTAGAGGAACTCGTGTCCACGAAGTTAGAAAAACCTGAAATTGTACTGTACTTTGATACGCTAACCGACAAAGTAGATGAACAAAGTACATTTCCAGCATGCACTTTTCCAAGAATAGGTTGTGAAGACCATGAAAATGAGTTATGGTAGTGTACACAGCTACCCTTGATTTTCAGGTTGATTCCTTTGACTACACGAGTAAACTTCCCCAGCGGCTCGCCACAAATCCTCCTACACAATTTATGAGCAGATTTAATAATTTTCATAATCTCGATCAGGCAACAGTTGAATAGAATGCATTTTGATCCTTTAATAGCCAATCTTCCATAAATATAGTGGCTTGCGAATCCATAGTGGTGCATAAGTCCTCAACAATAGGAACAGTGAAGTACACATCACAAGCACAATTGTCAATCAGTAGCAAAGATGCTTCGGTTATTTCTGTGATTGATATTTCCGATTTGTCCACATGTATTGGGGAAACATGAAACATTGCCTGTATCTTAACATTTTTTAGAGGGTGTGGATGGTATGAGCTGTTCTGCAAGCAATTCTGAAATGTCTTCTGTGTTGTCTGTTTCTTCTGGGTGACGTTGTGTGCTGTAACAATTATCCAGGGTTACTTTCCATGAGTCACTGCTGACATTCAATTCAAATTCTGACCACAGGACATCTGTATCACGACACTGAATCTTGCGAGGACCATGCTAAGCCTCAAAATGTAGCTGCTACCAAGTGACAACGGTTTGGCAAGTGGCATCATTAGTTTGTGTGGAGTCTTTATGCTCCTCTTGTTCCTATGCCTCTAATCGAAGAGGGAAAAAACATGCTCAATTTATAGCACACACACAGAATATATGAATTACAACATGAAAATGTATAATAAACAACTTAACCTTTCTGTTATGTACCCTTGTTTTCCGAATTTTCCTTGAAACAGTCATATTGGATTTGCAGACCACAGACCAAGCTGAAAAACAGCATTTTGAAATCGTATAAACCTTGAAATTTGCTCTTCCACTTAAAGAATCATATATACATATATATCAAAATGTCACCATGGAAACCGTTAAACATATTCAATATTAGATCACAGTTAAAATGTATAACTGATATTGTACAATATCTCATGTATACCTCTTGTCCATATGTCTCTTCAATTTTGACCGCTTCAGTAGTACATTCCTTGTACATAACAAATTCAAAGAACATTGATTAAATTGTTAATTTAATGTTAAAATCTTTGATCTCACAAAGTACATCTTGAGAAAGTTGATTTAATGATTGTCGACCTTACAGTATCAGTTAAACTATGTAAAAAGAAACAATTCATTGTCTGATTATTTTTTTAAAATTTGTATTGACGTAAAGTCAAACACTGTGTACATGTAACATTTTAAAAAGACATATTTAAAAACTGTACCTGATAACCTTCAGAGATGTTGCAGGGAGTTATTGCGACATCATCCTGCAAAACATATTGATTAAATTGTGGCCCTTTAAATGTATTGTAATGTTATTTTGTTTCACTGATTCAATTTTTCACTAAGCAGCTAAAGTTTATAAACGAAAACATACCATTCATATAGTGAAAGGGTCTATGTTATTAAGTGACAAAGTACATTTTTCTGAAGGTTTACTTTCATTGTTGCATGTGTTTCTGAGATAAATACATCAAGGTTGTTGCTATAATGCTTTGCAATTCGCTCAGAGTATTGCAAATTATCAAAAAAAGAAGTTAACTGAAATGTAAAAAAGATATTGTTAATCAATAACTATTAGTATAAATCAATTAATTATCACTTCTCATACCCCATCCTCCAGTCCGGTTGCAGTAGAAGAATAGTACGTTGTTGAAGTTCCAGGCTCTGTCTATATAACAGTAATTGTAGTAATAAAGATGTAACATAAAAAAAATCATGCAAAAGATGGTCGATAGTTTGTATCAAAAGCTAATATTATACATAACAATAATCAATATGTGGAGGGCGTGGCCAGGAGCCATGCTGTAAAGATGCAGATCCAGGGAGCTCCTGCGGATCCATGAAAGAGCAGGCTTGTAACTTGCATATTGGCTGTGCCAGCGGCACATAATGCATTGGAAGTTCTGCGGCACCAGCCGCTGAAATTTGGAGGAGGTGTGCTGTTCCCCAGCGGTGGCACGAGAGCGCGAAGTGGCCGACGCTTGAGATCCAAAATGGCGGCCACCATGATTCAACCGTTGCAGTGAAGAGACTCTGGCAGTCGTGGTCTGGAGCAGAGGCTGGAGACGAGAAGCATAGCCACCCCAGATCAAGCAGAGACCGAACGGACGTGGTGTCCTGGAACGTTCGCTCCAGAGCGATGCTGCAGAGCAAGAAGCTGAGGCAGAGAGTGAGGTACATCCTTCACGGCGGTATGCAGCGAGGAGGACCTGGAGTGTGGTGGCACCAAGGACTGAGTGTTGCGCTCGGCAGGACTAGAACTGCGAATACTTGGTTTACCTTTTTTCCGCGGAAGGACCGCCGTGGAATGGTGGTTCTGGTTACGAGCTTCAGTGGCGGAGACCCACGCGCAAGCTGCAAGTGGAGAGGGAAACAGATTGATGCCTGCACAGTGACTGCCTCTGTGTCCCGGTGGAGAGTACAAGGTGACGGACGCAGTAGTAGAGGAAAGGCACAAGGCAGTGAGGAGGCAAGCCGGTGAGTCAGCAAGTGAGCCCCAAACACCCAAGAAGCACGCAGGCGACCACTGTTCCCCAGCTGGAGCTGTGGTGGGTTGGCCTGGGTAGAGACTACCCCTGGACTTGAGGGAAAAGAGGATACGACACTTGAGCTGACTAGGGGCCTTCCCATGGCAGCATTACTCGGCGGAGGCAGGTGCAACAAGTCAAAAACCACAGTATTGCAACTAACACTGATGATAATGCATGGGCTGTGGCCAGGTCAAGCCATGGAGCGATAATGGAAAGGTTTCCTGAGAGTGTACCCCATATTTATTCTCTAACCTTTGGCCGCAGCTGTGCCAGGCTGGCTTGGAAGGACTGCACTCACAGACTCAAAAAAACAAAGGGGATGCGATATTTGGTGAGACTGCGGTTTCCACATGCAGCTCTGAAGGGAAGAAGGCGCTGCAAGGTAAGGCTCATCGCACAGCTACCAAGGTGTAAGTAGAATACCCATTGGATTGAAAACGGGCTATAGTGGAATGATGTATTGGTGGGAAGCAGCACAGTTACAACAGGAGCCTGGAGGGGGATAGGAGGACAGAGGGCAGCAGCATATATGGCAGGGAAGCAGAATAAAGGGAAGTGTAAACAGACGGTGATGGAGACTTATACGAAAAGGGAGGACAATGCCCCTTGAGATGCAGTAGCTGCTATGTCAGAGGCACAGGTGACCCCTTGGTGACCAGTAGGGGGAAGCTCTGATTTTGGCAGTTATTGCAGCTCTGAAAGCGTCATTGGAGCGTAAAATTGATGCTGTCATAGTGGACATGGGCCTTCTAAGACAAGATGTCCGCAGATAGCTGAGAGACTGGGTTCTGCGGAAGCACAGGTGCTGGAAAATAAGGTAAATATAGATAGTACCCAATCTAATCTGGCGCAGCTGATGGTTAAAGTGAAATGCTTGGAACGCAGAGCAGAAGGTGCTGAAGGAAGGCGAGAAGAAATAACATATGCATTCCTGGCCTACCGGAAGGAGAAGAAGGACCAGACCTGACAGCATATGTGGCAAATCTGTTCCTGTAAGAGATTGGGGCGGGGACGCTTACACAGGGTTTTAAGGTGGAGCAGGCACACAGATCACTCAACAGGAGGCCCCCGCTGGGGGCCTCGTCCAGACCTATAATAGCTAAAAACTAAAAGAACCAGGAACGCATTTTGGCATTTTCCAGAGAAGGTGGGGTAATTCATAGAGCATCTTCAAAACTGGCTGTCTACCCAGATTATACCCTTCTGGTGCAAAGGAACAGAGCACAATTTGGTCTGATCAAGGAAAGGTTGCGTCAAGCTAATAAGAAATACATGTTAATTAATCCGGCCAAATTCAGAGTCCTCCACAAGAGCAAGACGTACTTCTTTGAGACCACAATGGAAGCACAAGTCTGGATGAATAGGGTAGGAATAACACCTATACCGGAAAGAGGAGACATTTGATCCGACATGGTGGAACTGACCAAGATTATTCACGGCACAGTGAAGTAACAAGGCTGAATAATATATAAGATGCAGGAACTGGACTTACCTGGTGCCAGGGTGGAAGTCAGCAGATCCGCTGACCTGATACCTGGCGAGGTCCACGCCTGAGTTGACAGTTCTCGCCGCTGCACGTCGTCAGAGGAGGGAGAGGTTGGGGGCGGGAGAAGCGACTGGGCCTGAATATGCCTAGAACTATTGGGCAATTGTTTCATGGTTTTGGGGTAGGTGGGTTGGTCTTCCCCAACTGTTTTGGTTCTGAATTGGGTTTGTTTACTTAGTTGAAAGGGAGATGTCCCGGGGTGTGCACTACTGGAATTCTGGGAGGCGTTCACAGTGGGATGCAGCTTAGGAAGCGATGGAGAAAGGAAGGAAATGGTTCTTTTGGGTGGAATATGGCCTTTGGGAAACTGGTGGGCCTGACAGTTGGGAGGGATGGCTAGCGAGGTGAAAATAGTCACCTGGAATGTAAGAGGCCTCAATAGTTACATAAAAAGACTGAGTTCATATGAACTTGCGAAGAAAGAGAATTGGATTAGCGCTCCTGCAAGAAACCTACCTCACTGCGGAGAGACAGAACACTTTGGCTAAAAAGTGGGAGGGGGGCTGACGGGTTCACCTTATTCTACATTTGCCAGAGGGGTCCTGGTCTCAGCGGCGCCTACTGTTCCCTTTAGGGATCTGGAGACAAAGCGGGACGAGGAGGGATGGATGGTATTGGTGCACGTTCTTTTTGAAAATCGCGAAGTATGCATTGATAATACATATGCACCCAAACACGATGCTGGTCCCTTTTTTAGTTTGCTGTGTCCACGTTTGACCACGTACAGGGGGGATGTCTGGATTTGGGGGGACTTCAATTTTATGATGAACGCCTCCATTTGATAGGTCGGATGAGAAATATAGAAAGCACCACCAGCCAGGATCCTGGTAGGACTATTGGGACACCTGAAGCTAATAGATATATGGAGATCCGAGCACATGCAGGCTCGTGGTCACTCGCATTGCTAGGTCCCACACAATGTGCACACACGTATTGATTATTTATTTACTGGAGCAGAGACGCTGGGGGAATTCGGGGGCACAGAATACTTGCCAAGGGTCCTTTTCGGACCATGCCCCACTGGTGACTGACTATATGGCAGGAGACTACGCATAGGGCACTAATCCCAGTATGGAGATTGCCGCGCCAAAGCACTGCTCGATGACACATTTAGAGAACACATAGTTTAGAATTTTTTTTTCAAAGCTTATTGAAGGATCTCTCTGACACTGAAATGGGGGGACATTGATAGAGCTCAGACAGCGATGTAAGGCGCATTGGGACAGGCTAGGTAAGTTTGATTATGCAAGATATACAGAGAAATTACATGAGGGGAGTCCTACGGGACTCAATGGGAATGGGGATTTACCGAATTCCACCTCTGGAATTCCCGGGACACCAGGGTCGTAATGCCCTGGTATTTCCGGGAGTCACGGAGGCGGAATGGTAATACGAGTCTGGCGGTAACCAGGCGGCTTTACTGCCTCGGTTACCGCCGGACTCATAATGAGGCCCAATGTATTTTAAATTGAACTTGAAGAAATACATATTTTGTTTAGTCGCATCTGAATGAATAGTAAAACTAAATTACAACGGTCTGTAATTCCATCAGTGTGGTCTACGTAAAGACAGACATGGCAATACATTTTTTTTCAAAACTATTTTTAAAGGACGCAATGTGATTATGTGTTTGGGTTTCGTCTTGTAGCGCGAGCATCAGAATTTTCAGGTGGGATTGAGCCCAAGACTAAAAGTGCTTCATTAACAACAAGAACATTATTTTTGTGTGAACCGTAATGACACATTAAAGGCCCGGATTTGAAAAAGGCGCCGGTTGTGCGTCGAAACACGTGTCATCCAAGAGGGGCTGAAAATTCAAAATAAAAAACTTTATCAAATACAACAGAACTTTTGGATTTGTCAGTCATAGCAAAAGGAAATACACCAGTAATTTATCTTGGCGCAAGTAAGTGCAGGCACAGTTGCAACTTTTCCTACAGTTTACAAACGGAGTAGAGGAACTCAGTGTCTCTGTAGTGACCTACTCTCATGCGACAAAGAACCAACCACAAAAGACAAAAACCCTAAAAAGGCTAATAATCACCAAGTAACCCCGATTTGGTCGCGAAGGTACAGGCCTATGATATCTCAAAAAAGTTCCTCAATGTTAGAAAAAAGCTTAAGGAAATTAGCTGTCAAATTCAGTTTAAATGTGTTTTCTTTTTCCTGAAGAAGTTAAAAATCCGCCTGTTCAAAGCATTTTTCTGTGAAAATTCCTTTAAAATGTCAAAATCCATTATGAACTCTGTTCATTTTATATCTTTGAAATAAAAGATTGTAGGTGAATCTTACAGTAACCCAGTGGAAGTAACTGCTAAATTCTGATTGGGCAGTGCCTGGCCTGGGAAAGTTGACATCTCAGCTTGGCAATCCCTTGACAACAGGAAGCCTAATGGTTCCCGCATAATGACAACAAGCAGCACAATGGGACCTCAGTAGACTTTCGTCTGGGGCTGAGCCAAGGACAATGGCAAGCTGCTGTTAGGCAGAAACCTGTGCAGTTCCCTTTGGGAACACTGCAAAAGATTTAGGACTACAGGTGTTAGCAGTAAACCCACTTGGTAGCAGTCTGTACCACCCAGATTTACCTGGTAGCTGTGGATGAGCAGTCAGACTTCCCTCAAGAAGAGTTAGGCAGTATGCAAAGTATACACAATAGGCACTCAGACACAATAATACGAGCAAACACTGACCAGAGCTTTGGTATCAAAGTATATGATTATTTATTTAAAAATACACTGTTTGAAACACTCCAGCACTCTTATTGTAAAACACTCTAAACACAGTTACTATTATAATATATACAACCCTTATTCCTTATTCGGTAAGTCTTAGTTAATGCCACTTATTTTCATACAGAGGTGAGCGCTTAACTATAGATGGCACTCCAATAAGTTCATGAAGAAGGGAGGGAAAAAAGACAGAATATGTGATGATACACCACTCTAAGATTAGGAGCACTTTTAGCAAGGCAGAACAGCAAGAGTCACTTGTGAGCCAAAGTCCATAGGCTGGGTCCACTCTTAGAGAGAGCAGAGCACAAATGCGCCCACGATCACACAGTTACACTAGGCTTAGAAAGTCTTGCAGAGAGTTCGAAAAGAGTTTAGAGAGGCTCAGAAAAGTTTAGCCAGGGTGTCCCAGGCTGACCCAGGTTCGAAAGCCGGGGGCTAAATCTACCCCGTAGAGTCGGTGGCAAGGGAAGCTGGGCGGGACACAGTACCTTAAGTGGGAAGGATCCTCCAG
This sequence comes from Ambystoma mexicanum, assembly GCF_040938575.1. Taxonomy (NCBI): domain Eukaryota; kingdom Metazoa; phylum Chordata; class Amphibia; order Caudata; family Ambystomatidae; genus Ambystoma; species Ambystoma mexicanum. The sequence continues at coordinate 707,862,944 of NC_090933.1, forward strand.
CGGTGGCAGTTGTTCCTGGCAGCGGGTGCAAGTCTTTTCGTCGTCCAGGGGAAGAGAAGATCTCGACTTGGAGGAAAGATGAAGGATGTTGCACTGCCAGGGAAGAAACCAGCTGCAGAGTTTTCCGGTTAAAGGTATTACCCTTTACTTCGCGGTCGTGGTAAAACGTGGTATCCCGGTTGCCGGGGTGCTTGGCACAGGCAAGGCGGCCACGAGATACGTCGGGAAGGCGAAAAGACGGTGAAACTGGTTATCCGCACCAGTCAAAGGAAGAAGACTCTCCGGCGGGTGATCTCTGTCGTTGGGAAAAGTGGTGAGGCGGTCCAGCAGGGCTCCACCGGTGGTGTCGTCGTGGCAGGTCGGCTCAGCTTCTCCCTCGTCGGATTCTTAGGTCCTGTGGCGACTTCTGAAGTTCCAGTCCCCAAAGCCCTGCTTTTATGCAGCAAACCCCCATTCACTCAGCCTAGCTGTCACTCAAACATGCTAAGTGGTGAGCCGGCCGGCTCACCACTTTGGCCAATCAGGACGGAGTGCGACTTGAGTTGCCTAGGGAACTCAGTCCAGGGTGCCTAAATTCCCCTCCACCCCTCCTAAGTACCCCACACAGAGTGGCACCACTTTGGAGGGCTTCTGTGGAGAAGCCCGCCAAAAAGTGGAACAAAGTGCTCGACTTGGGTTGGAGTCACAGAAGAGAACACAAACGCCATTTTAGAACCGAGTTTTGGCAAAAAATACCAACCGGAGAATTAATAATAAATAAACCGGCGGTATGTATGTTCGAGGCTATCGTAATTAAATAAATAAAGATAGTAGCCTCGAACAATGGGAAAATCCCATAGAGAAATATTTGCGGTTGAATATAAAAAGTAGTATCCACTGCCACCAGCCAAAACTCGATCAGGGGGGACGGAGACGTGCCCCCTCGACTAACAAACCCCGGGGCAATCGAATTGCCCCAGCCAGTACATCCCCAATATGATGGTTTGTACTGGTTCTGTTCAGAATTCAAGACTAGTAAAGTCAATGGTGACTTTACATGCCCTGGGAGACAGTAGTCAGTCCCAGGGTATGGAGTCTATACTGGGGGGGTCACTATGACACCCCTGTGTTACTGCACTGAGGGTGCTGTGTAACACCCATCACAAAAACACATGAAGCCCTATGGAGTAAAAGACCCCATAGCCCATTAAACACATCTAGAGTCAAAGAAACACACTCAAATCATGTCCAAGAGTGAGGGTGAAAGAGTCTCACTCTTGGCAGGAGAAAAAAATAAACCCCAAAAATCCAGCAAAGCTGCTGGGGCACTCACTAGGTTAGGACATTCTGCCTAAACAGAGAATTCTCCCTAACAGCTGCCCAACTGATCTCTACAGGGGAGCTTCCCTCCAGGAAGGGGACACGCCTCCCTGATCAAAGGACTGGACAGCTGCTGCATGGGAAGGGGAGCTTACAAAGGAGAACTTTGAGGTTAAATCCTTATTTGGGATTAAAATTTAAAACTCTTTAACTGAGCAACCTAAAGAGGCATAAATCTGAAAATTGGTAGACATTAACCTAATTTCAGGCTCTTGATTTGAAGACATTGATGACACTTGTACCATTTAAGGACCCAAAGTTATGAAAAAAGTATCATTATAGCAGAACAATTAATGTTGCAAACCCAAGATTGTGTGTACATGGTCCACTGATAAGTGCCCCGAGATGTACCGAATTAGAAATCATTAATTCAAACCGTTATGGTTAAAATTGATAAGAATCCGTAGAATGAGAAAGACAGCTTGCACAAAGACGGGGATTGAATGTGAATATAGCCAATCAAATGTGAAATGTGGGTGTCCAATTTTATTAGGGTACATAATGTTAGAAATGTACATTTGTGCAAAAGTTATGTTTTGGTAAAAATCAATGTGGGAGTTCCTAAATCCCATCGTCAAGATGACAGCTCTGTTCAGACTGCCAAACAGGACAAACATGTGCCTGCAGCCACTCACAGCCGTGGGGGTTTGTTTTTGAAATTCTGCCCACACCATAAACTGGGGGATGCCATTTGACAGTATAAATATAGGAGTTTCACTACACATAAGACACTGCTTCCAGAACCCATCCAGATTTCAGCGCAGCACCTGGTTCCAAAACTCTTCATCTTGTAGCTGACTCCAGAATTCTTTGAAGATCCAGATTTCTTTGCTGAATCCAGACTTAGCATTGCTGAAAGCTTGCTAGCTTGACCCAATTACAAACCTCCAAAAAGAATAATTCTGATTCAGCTTGGCTTGCTACCATTAAGGCTTGCCCGCTGAAACTTGCATCCTGTCATCTGCCGTGTCCAGTGACCAGAAGGGCCCATCCTAATCCAGCCTGAGGCACAGTCCAAAATTGACCAGAACCGTGCCGCTGGTCCAAATCCCTCCAGAGGTGCCCTGCTGCCGGTAGACCTGATTCAATCCAATGACCAGAACTGATGGTCCAATTTAATTACAAAGGACTGTAAGTATGAATAGGAAGAACAGTGACCCATATTATATCTGCATTGTATTATCCCAATCTCAACCCATCCCATCTTTAAATTCAGAACCCTAGTATCGTTAGAATCCTTCTTGCGCTGATTGTCTCATCTGTGTTACAAAAAACATAACTCCTTAGTGATTGTGATTAATTAAAGTAATTCCCATACAGAACGGAAACTAGAGTATCACACATGAAGAGTTATGAGCGGCCGTGAATAACTGATTCCTGTGTGCCATTCTCTTTTTCATAGTCCTTAATATAGTATAAGAAAACCTATGTCATTTTTAAAATCAAATTTCTGTTTTCATTTTCGCGCCTATTTTGCAAAAACGCCTCTCATTAAAACCTCCATAACGTCTTCAGTTTTAAAGATAGAAATGAGCATCGCTGAACAGTGTATTTGACCCGTTTTTCTCCAATATCCCATAGTAAAAGTTTGCCGTAAATTTGCAAAGTTCAAATGTTTACAAGTGTCTCTTTCCCATTTTAAAGTGCTTCTTCCATCCCATTCTGATCTACAGTGTGTACTGTTGTTTATATTATAGCTCATGTGTGTTAGGACCTGTTTGGTGTAGCTTTCATCAGAAATTCTATCCATTTAAGCATTTTTGCACCCTTTTGCATTATTTTACGAAGCAATTTTCACCTGTCAGTTTAAAAGTGTCATTTGCCAAAAATGGTCTTCTCTCTTGCTGGGGGAGGGAAGATTGCATCTAACTCTAGACATTGGGCCTCATTCCGAGTTGGGCAGTAAGGGTTAACCATCACCGCTAAGGAGACCGGTGCCGTTAAACCCTTACTGCCCAATTCCGAGGTCCGTTAGCGGGACCCGCAAAGGGACCAGGGCGCTAATAACGGGCCCGTAATTTACGGGCCCGTAATTAGCGCCTTCCCCATTCCCATTGAGCCCTATGGGGGCTCAAATGGGAATGGGGAATGGTTGTTTGAATGGGGACTTACCGGGTCCGCACAGGTCTGAGTGTCCCAATCACCCAGACCGGACACGGACCCGGGTTTGGAGGCAGCCACAGCGCAACTAGCGCCAAGGCTACCTCCAAACTCGGAATGAGGCCCATTGTCTTTCATTCCTGAATACCTGCTGATTACTCACATTTGTGTAGGTTTGCTCATTTGTACTTCAATACTTTGCAGGGGGAACTATTAACCTAAAGGCTATCTGTGCACAAAACAAAACTGTTCTTTTTCCCGTGTTTTCTACGCTGCATCATTATAAGTGAATTCAATTGCTTTGCTTAGTTTCTGAATTATATTGTCACCGATAGGTGATTGCTGTCCCATATATATATATATATATATATATATATATATATATTAAACCTATGTGTGATTTGAATATTAAATAAATAAAATAAATATTTACCTTTACAAACCAGCCTGATTCCTGGTTCAGTGTGACCTGGGGGGTATTTTGAGACGGGTGTGATATGAGTGGTATGTCATACAGAATATTGAATTTATAGACAAAAATAAATAAGGGTTTCATTGCGCGCTACAGAAGGAAATTGATATTTCTGAAATGGTGACCCCAGTAGAAATTAATATTGCTAGGGACCACTGCCTGCACAAACTGTTTGTCTGGGGTGAGTGGCCCGAACAGGATGAACAGGTATGGCTACAGGAAATAAAGCAACAAGTCACTGCAATAGACCTAGATATATGGCAAGACAAGGGTCCATTGCACCAAGCACTTAGCGAACAGTACATGGCCCCAAAAATAGTGTAAAATTGCCAAAATAGCGGCCTAACTGTACCTCCACATAGGGATAATACAGGAAAAGCATGCAGACAATATAGTTCTGGCAAAGAAGCAAGGGGAAACACTGCAGAAAATCCAAACTAATCTGGACCCTGTAGAGCAAAGGCTCCAGAAGAGCCAAGAATCAGAAACAGAGGCTAGGCAGTATATTACCAAATTAAAGGAAGATCTGGCTCTCTTACAGCAAAAGAATGCAGAGAAAGATACCAAATTACAGACACTGCAAGATGAGTATCAGGAAAGGGTTGACTCTTTAAAACAGAGTCAACAGAAACTGGCGCATTAATTAAATTAGAGTCTGCGCAGAAGAGATAGTCACATTACAGAACCACATAGAATCCTTCAAAGAGGAAAATAATAAATTAATTATTAAAGACATCCACTCTCAAGAGGAATTTGATGAGGAGCGCCAGGAATGTAGTGCATTTAAAAAACAGAGGATCGACCTGGCTGAACAGAGGGACGCCTTTGGCCAGGAAGTCAGCCAATTAAAAACTAAGTTAGAGGAAAGAAAGCTGGCCCTTCAGTAATTTAGTGAAGTTAAAACTGAATATGAGAAGCTACTAGAGCACACCAGGCGGGTGGAGGAGGCTCTGGCAAAGAACACTCAGACCAATAATGACAACACTCAGGAGGAGAGCCTCCTGCAGCAAAAAAATTCCCAGTATTTCCAATCCAGGCAGGAAGCACAGAAAGGCAATGAGGCTCTCTGTGGAAAGAATGACCGGCTCCACAAACAGATAGCCATGCAAGAACAAATCATTGAGACAAGTAAGGCCTTAATAGAGGAGCAAAAGAGTCAGATGTTGGCATGTCACCAGGGAATAGGGGCGGAAAGAGATGAGGTAGGAAGGGATAGAGAAACCGCTGAGCATAACATCAGGACCCCTGTCATCAGGGACTTTAACCCCTTTAGTACCAACGACTCTGCCGCCCTCATGTCCACTGGCTCATATGATCCAAGGCCACAGGGATGGTAGACTTCAGCAAAATTGGAAACATGAGACTGACAGATCAGCGCCTCCCAGAAATGGATGGGCAGGCATCTCTGTACAGATTCCCAAATGTTAGGGCTAGCCTCTCTGATCAGGAAGACTCCAGTGAGGGGAGAATCAGGGAACTGGATCCTCAAAGATATCGCCTACCAAAGGATCAGTCTGTAAAATTTGGTGGGAAACTCCATGAAAGTAGGCCCACAAAGAGTATCTTAAAGACCTCTTCCCAGCTAGGGCAGTGTGGGGGTACTCAGCCAATCCTGGGAGCAAGAGCGAGTCAGAAGACTCTTCTTAGCACCACATGCCTCAAGAAACTAGGCCCCCACATTCTGCCAGCCATTCCCGAGCTCACAGAATCAGGGAGAGCCTAGAGGATCAGATAGCCACCTCCTGTAGCAGTGCCTCTGAGTCAGAGGATGAGTGGACACGGGTAACTAAGACTAAAAAGGCCAACAAAATTAAGAGAGCCCCACTGAAAGATCCCCTGAAACAGATCAAGGCCATTAGGAGCGTCATAACCCCCTATCATAAAAGCGCCAAGTATTCAGTTTGGGAGCACCTCGAGTTATACAAGCAAATTATGGATACTTTCCATTTGAAAGATAGCCAGAGTTGCATTCAATATGTCAAGTGGACATTTTCCCCTGAATACTCCAGCTTCTTTGCGGGGCTGGAGGATCAGAACAACTCAAAAGATGGTCCACCTATAGGGCGGCCATCTTAAAACATTTTTCTGTACATAGGAACCCTCAAGAGGCCCGCAAGGCGACCTACAACCTGCAATGTGCAGAAGACCAGGCCCCACAAGAATTTGTGCAAGAATTAAAATGTGCCTTTGCGCAGACCACTAGGAGGGTGCACACAGACAGTAGGGAGTTCATTAATACCTTCTTTCATGCACTTTCTAAATACATCATGACCCATCTGGTGAGGGACTTTCACGAGAAGAGATCACTAGACTGGGTCATTGAACAGGCGACTCGCATTTACGAAGTGCAGAAACTGGTAGAGAATAAAAATACAAATAAAAACCCCAAACCAGCTAACACTCCTGCTGCTGCTAAGGTGGCAGAGGTGAGGGTTGCCCCCATTTTAGATCTGGAGATGGGGGGGCCTAAAAATATTCCTATGCAAAATCCTCCTAACCAAAGACCCAGAAGGCCCTTGGGCCAATCCCAGACAGGTAGCCAGGGAGATAATCCCACAAATGGGACCCCTACCTCCCCTGATTAAATCAGCCCCCGTTACAGGGGCAACAGACCCATCCTGGACTATGTGTGGACCCCTCCAGCCCAAGGGAGGGGATCCAACCAGGTAGCTGCCAACCCAGGAAACTTCCCTCCTAACTTTCCCCATGAGGGAAGTAATCCCCCAAATGCCGGGTTGAGCTTCTTTCCCCGGTACCTGCCAAACATCAACCCCCAAAACAACCCTTCTTTCTTTCCCCATTTTCCAGAGCCCAGACAGCCCAATCTGGGAGAGGGGAGGCCTAGGGTGGAGGGTTACCAGAATTATTCCAACCAAGGACATTATGGGAGAAGGAGCAGTTACCCTTCCAGTGATCCACCTATGATGGACCAGAGACCCCCGTACCAGCAAGAGCGGGTATCCCAACTGGAGCGACTGGTCCAGAACTTGTCACAGGATCTGGGCCGCATGTTGAGGGCTCAGCAGAACCCTCAGATGAAAATGGCGGCCCATAACCCCTCAAACCAAGGGTCTGGTATTCCAGAGCAATGACGAGGAGAGAACCCCAACAATCCACCGGTTCCAAGGGAGGAGGCACAGGGGGAAGGTGGGTGTAAAGCCTCAGAGGAAGCTTCATTCGCCACTTCTGAAAAGCCTGTGGAAACCCAGGAACCAAAACCAAAATATCCTGCCCCTGAAAGTCTGCAACCTAAGGAACAGAGTGCAGGTAGGAGAAATCAAGGGCCTAAAAGACCCATTTTGTGGAGGAGGTTAGAGTCTTCCAATTTGGAGGAGAGGGGTCCTCAGAGGATTCTCGGAAAAGGATCTTCTCCTTCAGGGGTGGGGGAACTCCTCCCAAAGAAAAGTGGGTCCTGAGAGATGCTAATCCTGACTGGGTAAATGTGGGGACCGAGTTAAAACCGCCCATCATTGAACCTCAGAATGACAAGCCAGAAAATCACCTTGCCCAAACCAATTCTGGTGACTGCCTCCAAAAAGGGGGGGCCAGCCCAGAATCAGAACCAGGGCAGCCCAAAACTTCCCCAATATCCAACTGTCACCTTTTTCTTACAGATTCCCAAGCTCCCAAACAGAATCCTGCCCAAACTACCCCTCTGTCAGAATCAAGAGTTAAGAAATGAACCCACCAATTGGCCCAAAATGCGCATTATCTTTGTACCCTTGAGGAAAAGGAGGGAAGATTTTATGCCCTGGTCCAAATACAGGGGCAATGTACATTTTTGGCACTGGTGGACACTGCATCCCAAGCCACCCTTCTGTCAAAAAGGGCCTTTGATCAGATGAATTCAGGAAGAGGGGAGAGATACCAGATCCCTCTCACCCCTCTTCCTGGACAACTTCAGAACTTTGATAGGAATGAAATTCCCATTGAGGGGACTGCAGATTTAAACATTAAAATTGGGCGACACAAGGTGAAACACCCGGTCATAGTTGTGACTCCAGAGGGCACACCATGTTTACTAGGGAATGACATCCCTCATAGATTGTCACCCCTAATAGATTGTGTAAACAAGGTCCTTTGGACCCAGAGTTACCGACCAATAAAATTAAAACATAGTATCAACCATGTTAGTCTAAATGGCACATGCCACATGGTTGAACAAAAACCTGACCAAATTGAATTCCATTTTCAAAACAACAAAAACCCTGACGTGACAGTAATTGCAGTAGGACAACAAACTGGTGATGTGAAGTCCTCTCTATTTTTGAAAATCAACCTTCCTTCCAGCCTCAAGTGTCATTCCACACTGGAAAGAAATACTCTGAAATTCTATACCAATTCACAATCAGAAAATCCCACTTCTATAGTCCAAAATGATGAGAAACCAGCTCAAAGCTTGGCTGACATTCAGAAAATTGGAGAACAGTTGTTCATCCCTATTCAGTTAAATGGGGGGGGAAGGACTCTGTTCTCGCCCGAGTGTGCGTGACCAATGGTAAGAGCTTCATCAGCGAGGCCATGTTCCAAAAACTCCCAAAAGATCCAGCCATTCTCACATTTAAATTGATAGACAAATGGGAAATGGACCTGTAAACACCCAATTCTAAACATTTCCCACCTAGCAGGTGTATGCTCAAAATGTCCATAGGCAACAAGAGCATAGTCAGTGGCGGCCGTTTTCATAGGGCGGGGGGGCGCCGCCCCCCCACCCAGGGCCCCCAAGTGTGCGAGAGAACAGTGTGTATGTGCAGAAGATTCAGAAGTTCTCTTCTGCATTCAGCAGCGTGGCGTGATGGCAGCAATATAAATACATACATAAATAATTATCTGCCGGGCCTGCCGTCTCTCACATTGTGTCTTCTTCACTCTGGGCCTGCCACAGGGGCGCGTCCCATTATACGCATCTTTTTCTCAGTAAAATGCATGGAGCTCTTAGCTCCACGCATTCTACGTAGTAGCAATCAAACCCAGGAGGCTGGCGGGGCGCTAGAGGGGTGGCCCCGCCAGTTTTAATCTGTGCGCAAACAGCGCACTAGTGGGTCTACTTCGATCATTTCTGTTGCTTAAGCATAGCAACAGAATTATTCTAAATGTCATTGGCTGTTTGCCAGCCAATGACATTTGAGGATGGGTGGGGTGATGGGTGCACAGTGCATGCAAACTCTGTCACACTTCAATCGTGCTGCTTGCTGACTGAGTGGACTGACTCTGAACTGCAGAGCCTAGGCCAGGCCCACGTGCACCGGACCGGAGTTGGACCTTCCGTGGCGGTAACGGTAAGTAAACATTACCTCCTCAAACTTAATTTACAGACTTATCTGCAGCCTGCCTGGCCTTCATTTCCCAGGACAGTGCTCCAGGACTGTCATGGAGCCTTGCCGTGGGTAATGCAGGGCCCAGTTTTAGGGCCGGGCGGCTGGGACTTGATGCTCTGCTGGTGCTGGGTGGCCTCTCACACCCAACACAGACTAACTCCGAAACACGATTATTTTCAGATCAAGGAAATTATAGGCAAAGTGACTTGGCCTTCCCTTGATCTGAAAATAATCGAGTTAGTCTGGTCTCCCATAACGGTGTCGGTGATGATCAACGGCTGCTTAAAGTAGCTGATATTCGTTCAGCTTTACGACTTGTAAAGCATAATGAATATCACAGATACTTTAAGCAGCCATAGGCGGCCCTTAGGAGGCCTTGCCCACACAACACAGACAGAAGCCCCCACATTGTTGTGTTAATTGCTGCCTGTTGCGCCGCGCTTTTGGGGGGGAAAGCCCTCATAATGGGACTTGTGCTCAATGTAAACTCCTTTGAAGAGATGGGCTTTTAAGGCTGACTAGAGAAATCGCGTAGATAGTGATGTGCTGCGCTGCCCTATTTTCTTCAGAGTTCTTCTCATCCCGTGCTACCAAGATAAAGTGGGCCAAGTTTACAAAGTGTTTTTCAATGGGAGTGCACCATTGTAAAACGCTCTTGTAAATTAGGCCCATTACCTTTTTTCACCAGAATCAAATTTAAGGACGCATGGGAAAACTGATCATTCGGGAGTGGTTGTATTGCAGTGTGTGGAAGACATGTTTTTAACGTTGTGTGTTTTGATGTTGTGTGTCCGAGTTTGCCCTATTATTTTATAGGGCACAGACAATCCACTGCACCTGCTAGTTTGGACCAAAGCAGGGACTCCCTTAAACGCGGATTTGATGTCTTTGCGCCTGCCTGCTGTCAGTTATTTTTACTTCTGCATTATATGTGAGCTTTGCCCCTGGGTCCTAGGCCCTAGGGACAGTCAGCGGTCCTATAATGCTTTGCTCAGCTGCTGTTTTGGCTCTTTCCCCAGTGTAGGCAATGTAGTAGGACTCGGACTATGCTGGGAGTACTCCAACTATGACACCTGCTGTGATTCTTACATTTGCATTGTGCTCGATCTTACCCATGTAGGGTTCAAATATGCGTTGTGCATGTGGGGGAGTCAGCATTGCCCTCCATGGCACCAATCCCAGAATACCAACTAGATGCTCTGCATGCACCTCAGCCCTAGGCTCCAGATCTGTTCATGCCGTGTGGTGCTCGAGTCGTGTGATCCTGGCCCACCGATGGGGCTGCACTGCCGGCTGCGGGCTGAGTGTCTCTGCTGGGGCCGTAACTAAGGCGAGTTCACAGGCCTGGCCCTTCCATTAATCTTTTCAGGTTGAAGGCCGTGTCTTCCCCGACTGCGCAGGGGGACGTGATTTTGAATGGTGCCCGCTGGTAGTAGCATTACCCTATTCAAATATGGTTGTATATCAAACTTTCCTTCAGTATGTTTGTTTAATTTGCCAATTTAAACAAAAGTCTTCAACTATTGGGAAATCAACACATCACCCCTTCTATCAAGAGCTGATGTTTGGCTGGTAGCTGCTGAGATCTTGCTGAGATCTGTGTGTGTTTTCAATACCCTAGAGTGTGTTCTTAGACCAGAGAGTCACCAGTCAAAGTACAATCCAACAAAGACACCAACCAGAAGGCAGAACTGGCGAAAACGCTTTCACTGTTGTAGTAAATCACCACTTGCGCCAAAAGCAGGCTTGGCTGCACATGTGGCTGGCTCATAGGCGCCCATTTTAAAATGTTTGGGGCCCCCCTTGCCTACAGCTTTGAAATCCAGTCTGAGGCACCCATGCAGTGCATATATTATAGAGATGAAGACCTGGAAAGGGAAGGGGGTTAATAATTGCACAATATCACTGGACTCGCAGCCAGCTAGTTGCTGAGACACTAAATGTACACTGAAAAGCCAGCCAGCTCTTTGTCATCAAGATGCTAATGTAGTAGAAACCAGAGTGAAAATGCAAAGAGGTGATATGAACGCTGCTGGATACTGCAGGAGGCCTGGAAGAGGTGATAGCCTGAGGGCACCAGTAAAGGCATCTTGTAGCATGTGCGCTGCAAAGCACACACAATGTATTGGATTAACAAATATTTTTGCCTTTTGATAAGAATTCCAGCATGGGGGCAGCTGCTAGATGCTCATTTTAACTGAAAGGTTGAAAGGCACTGGCCCATCCCTGGCCAAAAGGAAAGGTGGTGGGTTACCTTACATCCAATGTTTCTTCGACAATTTTGCTCTGTGATGTTTCACACATTGTATTATTATTAAATGCAACACGCCATTATATTCCAGCAATGTATAACTGAAGCATGTCTCCTTAGTGCCATGCAAATGCCCAATACTTGCACAAGCCAAAACTACTGGTTTTGCCCTTGTTTTTAACAGGAGTTCAGTGAATGACAATAGTGCTTCGAAATAGAGTGGCTGAAGGCAGACCTGGTTAAGACATTTTTACAACACCAGTAAAAGTAGGACAAATGTTGCATTAATTAAGTGGTAAACAAGTAATATTTTAGCTTAGTTTCTCCCCTTTCAGATAATGCCTAAAATACCACCTCAGTAATATTTCTATGGGTTTGGACAGTAAATTGTACATTTTGGAAGCCATTTTTCAAAAAGTTCCTGGGGGGAGAACCCCTCACACCCTCCTTGCTGTGGGTTGGGCTCGCTTGCTGCGCTCGCTCGCTCCCAAATTTGCCCAGAGAAATTTACGCCCCACCATCTTTCAAAGTCACCAGCCGCCACTGAGCATAGTCCATATTTGTTGGGTCGTGTGAGATGTCCTGGCCGCATTTTATCTAGGCGGTGACATTCTCAATCGCTTTGCCATTAGTTTGGACCTAATAAACTTCAAAGCCTGGTCCCAATTAGCAGGTAATCCCATGGACTTTGATGATCCAACGAAAGCATTTCAGTCAGCTCAATTGCTGCCATATGCAGTTGAAGTTCAGATTGGAGAGGAAGTCACCATCCCAGAACGAACCCGACAAGTCACACTTAAAGTTAAAATTAAGAGGACAGAAACGGCAAAATCCTGACGCATATATTCACCTCAATGGCCATTTCCAACAGCAAGAATTGGGGTTAAACCCAACACCACTAGTCAATACAGAACACAACACCATTCCAATAGTGGTGGATAACAGCGACCTTAAGAGTATCACTCTGGGCGCAGGCACCATTATTGGAATGGCGGTGGATGACCGACATTTTTCCATAGATTTAGGTAATTAACTGATAGGACCAATACCCAATGACTGTTTTGACAGCGATAGCGACAATGACACAACACCAGACAGGATCTTCACCCGGCATGGCGGGAATTTCCTGGTGTACTCTTCCTGCCCTTATGGTAAGAAAGAGGTGACCTGTGAATTCAGGAGGGATGAGGTGATCTTTCAAGTCCACCAGGACTGGTTTCCCCACCTGAAGCCATCAGTCCAAGTCAGTACTTTAACCAGGTACTTCTCCACCCAGCTGGAGGAGGCCACTGAGATAGCCGAACCAGAAGTCTTACCGGGCTTCAGGCAGTTGGTTTTAGAGAGAGTCAACCTAGCTGATGCCTGTGAGACTCTGGAGCAAAAGCAAAAATTGAAACAAGTTTTCTCAGATTTTCAAGATCGCTTTGCGGTGGACTCGTATGACTGCGGTCGCACCGAAATCCATACAACAATTCCCATGGACCCTGGCATGACTCCAGTGTTTGTGAAGCAATACTGCTTGCTTCTCGCATCAATGGAGTCCCTTACAGAAATAATTAAAAACCTTGAGTCCCGGGGGATAATTCGTCCAGTGGAGACTCTGTGCTGACCTAAGGGAGCTGAACAAACGGGTCCACACTTCCCGATGGCCTCTTTTCTACATTGACCAAGGGCTGGCCCAGATCCAGGGGTAAAAGGTATACACTTCCATTGACCTGACCAATGGGTACTGGACTGTACCTGTCAGTAGGGAAGACCAATACAAGCTGGCCTTTACCTTCAGGGGGCAGCAGTACACTTGGACCCGGACTCCCTTCAAATACATCAACTCTGGCAATTAATTTAATATCTTCTTGCATAAGGCCATGCCCAACTTGGGTGAAAGGGGTAACCTGGCCTATGTAGATGATGTTATAATCAAAGGCTCAACCGTGGACGAACACATAGTGGAGATCCGTTATGTTCTGACACAGTTGAGGGCTGCCGGAGCAACACTATCTTTCCAAAAGGCACAGTGGGGCAGGACCTGTGTCAACTTCTTGGGGCATGAGATAATGCCTGAGGGTCTCTGTCCCCAGGAAAAGAAAGTAGAAGCACTGCAGAAACTAAAAGACCCCACAACTCTGCATGAGCTAAGAAGCCTCCTTGAACTGACTAATTACAGCAGAAAGTTCATTGAGGATTACGCAGAGATCACAAGACCCCGGATCCATCTGTTGAAGGGGGGGTCAAGTGGGAGTGGGGTCCAGAACAAGCCGAGGCAGTAAGATAACTCAAAAGAAGCCTCTGACAAGCGCCTTGCCTAGCTTACCCTGTCAAAAACAAGGCGTTCTTCTTGGAGACAGGGTTCTCAAATACATGCTTGACTGCAGTATTATAACAAAAACATGACAAGGTCAATAAAGTCATCTCCTATGCGAGTAAGACTTTATCCTCTGTGGAGGAAAAATTCAACGATTGTGAGAAGGCACTCCTGGCAATGGTGTGTTATGGCACCTACCTGGGCCACCTCCGGAGGACGCCTTCAGGCTTGGCGGCTATACCCCCGTTTCTGGCTTAGGAGAGAGGGCATTTCCCAATGAGCAGATTTACTGCAGAAGCGCACGTATGCGCGGGCCTCGCTGGTGACCATGAGCGATGGGACAAGCTTGTGTTCTAAGCCTCTTTCTGGTACCCGCTCGGCTACTGCGCATGCGCAGTCCGGCCTGCATGCCAAGCCTCGATCTAATGCAGAGTGCTTTAAATAGAGTTCGGGTTCAGGAACGAACCGCGTCTTAACGTGGTTTGTTCCTGACCCACCGCAGCGCTTGTATTCTACGACCCGTTCCCGCTTCTGTTCCCAGTCCTGGACCATTCTTGGCCTTCTTGTTCCTGACTCTGTGCTCGCCCCTCCTGGGGTCCTGGTTTCCTTCCTGGGGTCTGGGTTCCCTGATCTGTTCCTGGGGTTTCTCCTGTGGGTTCTCTGCCCCTTCCCTTGGCCATCTGGCTTTCTCCCTAGTTGGTATCCCTTCCTCACTCTGGCTAGTTTTTCATCTCCTTTCCTGAGTAATTCCCGCCCACCTGAGTTTCCCTTGTCTACCTACCCCGGGTCCCCTTTGTTTGCCCTACCTGTGTACTTCTTGCCAGTCTGAGTACCCTTGTTTACCTCCCTGGGGCACCCTTTGTCTGCCATACCTGAGTACCCTGAACTACCTTACCTGGATACTCTTCGTCTGCCTTGTTTGGGTACCTGTTCTTCGCTAACCCTGCCTGGGTACCAGCTCCTTCGGACTTCTTCCAATTGACTCTGCACATCTTATGGGATTCCTTCTGAAGAGCATCTTTCTGCTTACCTGGATTCCAGAAATTGGTCAACCACCTTGGACTTGTCTACAATCTCCATCTGAAGAACCAACTACCTTCCCTGTCAGTGCTTGCACTGTCCTGACGTCACGTAAATCCGCAGGGAAGTGTATCCGTGGCGTCAGGAGCTGGTCCCCATCCATCCCTGTACCATTAAGGTTGGGTCGGGGTTGCCGCCTTGCGCCATCCTTTCTTCAACTTGCTCACGGATCTACCAGTCTGGCTTCCCCAATGCGAACATAGTCAGGAAACACAGGTATGCAGCATCCAAGGGACGCACACCTTAACACGGTGTGGGCATTGAAGAATTACCACCCGTTCATCCAGGGGCAACACATCATAGAGGAGACTCCACACCAGCCTATGCAATATCTTCAAAGTGATAGAATCCGGGCCGGAAATGTGAGTAATTCCTGAATTACTTCCTGGATTCTGTCAATGCAAGGCTTTCCTGTGGAGGTCAGATATGGCCAAAATAAGAAGTGTCCCCTCGCGCAAGGTATGGCTGACAAGGACAACATGGAATCATACCTTAATTCCCCACACAAGGTCTATGAAGAAGACCAGTGTGAGGGGGAATGCCCACTGTCTATGTGGATGGGTACTCCTACCATGTTGACAACAACGGGGAAACGGAACTTGTGGCCGGCGTGGGGAATGCACGGGTGAATGATGCCCCAGAACCCTCCGCTGGGTACAAACTCGGTCCCCGTAGTAGTCAAGTGGCAGAGCTAATGGCTGTGCATCAAGCCATCCTCACTGCTGTCCAACACCAACTCCACAAACTGGTCATAATCACTGATTCAGATTATGTATGGAACGGGTTCGTGGAGCACCTGGTTAATTGGAAAACCAGAGGCATGATATGTGCTAACAATAAACCACTAAAACATGGGAAACTAATACAGATTATATACAGAATATTGATGATCTGGTCACCTCTAGCGGGATGACCATCTACTGGAAAAAGATCAAGGGTTATTCAAAAGTAGAGGGACCAGACAAAACTGGAAATGACCTAGCTGATCAGCTGGCCAAAACCGGAGCATCCAAGGGGATCTACTTGAGATCGAGTCCCTGTTGGGGGAAATCCAGGTCACTGCTATCACTAGGTCCCAGACCATTGCTCACAATGAACTCTCAACTGCCCAGTGGAGTAAGGAGACCCCAAATGCTGATTTGATTACGGCTCAAAAAGGGGATCCAATAATTGGTAGGTTTTATCAACAGATTGAGGACTCTGAGAACTTTCCCTTGACGGATACTGATTGCATTGGGAAAGAGGACCTCAGAGTGTTGATGAAATGTCCAAAAATGTTCTGAATCCAAGATGGTTTGTTGGTGAGGAGATCCATATCTGGCCATGACCAGTGGGTGGTCCCTAACTCATTCCGAAGCCTGAGGTTAAGTCACGTCCATGATGTGGCCACAGCCAGTCATCGGGGGTTTCATACGACATTAGAAATCTTACAACAGGTGGCATACTGGCCACACATGGGGCAGGACCTCGACCAATACTTGAAGGGGTGTCTTTTGTGTGCACAATTTCAGCCAACATCACTTGCACACTGTGCTCCCCTCCAAAAGAGGGGGATGACACTGCCTTGGTCAGATTTGCAAGTCGATTTCATCAGGCCTGTGATTCACTCCTCTAGGGGGAACAAGTACATGTTAACCGTAACATACTTGTTTACTAAATGGGTGGAATGTCGCCCGGCCCCAAATTTCAAGGCTGAAACAGCAGCTGCCCTGATGATCAATCACATCTCGTGTTTTGGACTACCCCAAAGGATTGAGTCAGACCGAGGTAGTCACTTCACTAGCGAAGTGATGACAAAGATGTGGGAGATACTTGGGGTAAAAACGAAATTACACATTGCATACCACTGTCCTCTAGTGGTGGAGTTGAGAGGTATAATAAAACTATTGTGAGCATATTAAAAAAGTTTGTGGCAGATTCTGGGCCAAGTTGGGATATTCGATTACCCCTTGTCCTGATGGCCATCAGATCTACCCCTTCTTCTGCAACAAAAATGTCTCCATTTGAGTTGATGACTGGACGAAGGATAGTGCTACCCCAGCATCTGCTCTACAGAACCAAAGAGCAGACCTTGATACATGCCTCCACAACTCATGAGTATGTTGAGAATCTGAGAAAACTCCTTCAACATGCTTTTGCGTATGCTCAGCGGAATCTCAAAAGATCTGCAGACAGTATGAAGACCCACTATGACCTTAAAACAACTAAAAAGGAATATCAAGTAGGAGACCGGGTCTACTTGTACAATTTCCAAAGGAACCAAGCCAAAGAGCACAAATTCCTCCCACGTTGGCGGGGTCCTTTTGAAATTGTGGACAGAATCTCACCAGTCACCTACAGAATCCGCATCCCCAAGAGCAGTTTGACAGAAGGGGAAGACAAGTGGGTCCACATACACCAGCTAAAGAGTTGCCATCCGAGGCATACTTTGCGGCAAATAGAAGAGATTACCCAAAACCCAGAGGGGGAAAATCCAGAGATCTGAAAAAAATGATTAAATGTTCATTGAGTACGTACAAGGGAAGAGTGTTAAGACCATTATTAAATATAGACGTGAAATATTGTCTATTACTATTAAATGCATGCATCCGCCCCACTACACCCCTCGGGAACAGTAGTGGGGAAATTTCCATAACCGTGCTGTTTTCTGTTTTCTAGTACTGGAACTAAAAACCACCTAATCACCAAGGAGGACCTCCCCGGGGACAAGGAGAAAAAAAAACAAGAGCCCAGAGTGTCGCGCCACACTTCCAACCAGAACCAGCAAGGAGAGCCTGTTGCATCCATCGCTGATGGGAGAAGAAACCGTATTTCTTCACATGGACCGAAGGAAAAATAATCCCACGTGCCCGACTCCCCCACGACTGGATGTCACGCCGGAGTCGGGGGGGGGGGATATTTCAACCCATGCCAATGCACCCTACTACACCCCTTTGCCAATGGGGAAAGAAAACTGCTATAAATGGAGGCAATAACCCCATGCACGCCAAATCTGCAAGAGTGCGCATGGTTTATAACCACAAAAGAGCTGCACACCCTGCCACACAGGCAAAGTTGGTGTAAAAACAGGAGTCACCTGTCACCTGTCACAAGGCCACAGAAGGGCTAAAAATCCGAAAAGGCACTTAACTACAGCTCTCTGATCAATGGCAACCTTCAAAGTGCTGTTTTGGTGCTAAATTCTGTCATCTTTCCAGTGAATTATTGGAAGGAAAAGTGTGCTGAAATCAAAGATTCTCCAGGTAGTCAGAGGAATCCAGGCATCAATGCCTGACAGCTGCATAAGGACAATAGCTGTCAAATTCAGTTTAAATGTGTTTTCTTTTTCCTGAAGAAGTGAAAAATCTGCCTGTTTAAAGCATTTTTCTGTGAAAATTCCTTTAAAATGTCAAAATCCATTATAAACTCTGTTCATTTTATATCTTGTAAATAAAAGATTGTAGGTGAATCTTACAGTAACCCAGTGGAAGTAACTGCTAAATTCTGATTGGGCAGTGCCTGGCCTGGGAAAGTTGACATCTCAGCTTGACACTCCCTTGAAAACAAGAAGCCTAATGGTTCCCGCATAATGACAACAAGCAGCATAGTGGTACCTCAGTAGACTTTCATCTGGGGCTGAGCCAAGGACAATGGCAAGCTGCCCAACTGATCTCTACAGGGGAGCTTGCCTCCAGCAAGGGGACACGCCTCCAAGATCAAAGAAATGGACAGCTGCTGCCTGGGAAGGGGGGATACAAAGGAGAACTTTAAGGTAAAATCTCTATTTGGGATTAAAGTTTAAAACTCTTTTTTAACTGAGCAACCTAAAGAGACATAAATCTGAAAATTGGTAGACATTAACCTAATTTCAGGCTCTTTATTTGAAGACATTGATGAAACTTGTACCATTTAAGGAACCAAAGTTATGAAAAAGTCTCATTATAGCAGAACAATTAATGTTGTAAACCCAAGATTGTATGTACATGGTCCACTGATAAGCACCCAGAGATGTATCGAATTAGAAATCATTAATTCAAACCGTTATGGTTAAAATTGATAAGAATCCATAGAATGAGAAAGACAGCTCGCACAAAGACGGGGATTGAATGTGAATATAGCCAATCAAATATGAAATGTGGGTGTCCAATTTTATTAGGGTACATAATGTTAGAAATGTACATTTGTGCAAAAGTTATGTTTTGGTAAAAATCAATGTGGGGGTTCCTAAATCCCATTGTAAAGATGACAGCTCTGTTCAGACTGCCAACCAGGACAAAGCATGTGCCTGCAGCCACTCACAGCCGTGGGGGTGTGTTTTTGAAATTTTGCCCACACCATAAACTGGGGGATGCCATTTGACAGTATAAATAGAGGAGTTTCACTACAAATAAGACACTGCTTCCAGAACCCATCCAGATTTCAGCGCAACACCTGGTTCCAGAACTCAACATCTTGTAGCTGACTCCAGAATTCTTTGAAGATCCAGATTTCTTTGCAGAATCCAGACTTAGCATTGCTGAAAGCTTGCTAGCTTGACCCAATTACAAACCTCCAAAACTTAAAAGAATAATTCTGATTCAGCTTGGCTTGCTATCATTAAGGCTTGCCCGCTGAAACTTGCATCCTGTCATCTGCTGTGTCCAGTGACCAGAAGAGCCCATCCTAATCCAGCCTGAGGCGCAGTCCAAAATTGACCAGAAGCGTGCCACTGATCCAAATCCCTCCAGAGGTGCCCTGCTGCCGGTAGACCTGATCCAATCCAATTACCAGAACTGATGGTCCAATTTAATTACAAAGGACTGTAAGTATGAATAGTAAGAACAGTGACCCATAGTATATCTGCATTGTATTATCCCAATCTCAACCCATCCCATCTTTAAATTCAGAACCCTAGTATTGTTAGACTCCTTCTTGCGCTGATTGTCTCATCTGTGTTACAAAACCATAACTCCTTAGTGATTTTGATTAATTAAAGTAATTCCCATACAGAACGGAAACTAGAGTATCACACATGAAGAGTTATGAGCAGTCATGAATAACTGATTCCTGTATGCCATTCTCTTTTTCATAGTCCTTGATATAGTATAAGAAAGCCTACCTGTCATTTTTAAAATCAAATTTCTGTTTTGCACCTATTTTGCAAAATCGCCTCTCACTAAAACCTCCTTAACTTCTTCAATTTTAAGGTTTATAGTGACTATTTCAATGTTTTTTTTTTTCGAATGCCATTCTGTCGAACCAAAAATGGCGAAATAAAAATGTCTAATGTTTTTTTTTTTTTTTAATGGGGGGGTTCCGCCCAACCGCCCGTTTTTTTTTTTATTTACACTTTTTTTTACTATTGGGCCTCATTACAAGTACAAGTTCATCGGTCCGGACTTAACGCCGCCGGCACCGTTTCCGCATTCGCCCAATCATGACCTGCGTACCCGGAAATAGCACCACCTCCAACCGCCACTGCAGAGTTTAGGCTCCCGTAAACTCTGCCTGCATGGAAACCCCTCTGTTACTGCCAATACTAAACACTGCGAGCATCACAACTAGCGCGGACATGGAAACACTGCCTGAAAAATGGCGTTAAAACCGTGATCATGGTGGCGGTACCGCCGCCACTGCGAACATGATGTTAAACAGTGCCTGCTGACCTGAATCAGGACACAGGTGCACCAAATCACCCCAGCTGGACCCAGCAGGCCACTGGGAGCCTACAAAAGGTCCACCCCCAGCCCAACACAAAACAGAACCATGCAGGCAGCAGCTCTAGTAACATTGGCACTGGGCCTACTCAACCAACAGGCAGCACTTCACATGATGGCAGTATTGTTGCAGAGGAATAGGCGTAGGAGGAGCAGGAGGTAACCAGCTAACCCTGTACCCATGGCAAACCCCATTGTCCAGCCGGCACCACCCCGCAGGCAGTCTGCAATACCACGCATCAGGGCCTCACCCTGGAACCTTACCCCAGGACAGATCCACACACTATACCGGCTGGACCGTCCAACTATCCTGTACATCACTGCCATGATAGAGGACACCATCAGCAGCCACATAGACACCGCCACCCCCCCTCCTGAACGTTGCGTCTGTTCTGCATTTCCTTGGCACCGGCACCTATCAACACACAGTTGGTGAGCTGCACGGCCTATCACAACCCTGTTTCTCCAAAATCCTGGTACAGGTACTGGATGCCCTGTTGCGCCCTGTGTCGGAACAGATAGCCCTACCCTGTACCTTCCTCAAGGTTATTGCCACCAAGTTGGCCTTCCATGCCATAGCAGGCATGCCAAATTGCATAGGTGCAGTCGACTGCACCCACATTGAGCTGACAGTACCACGTGCAATTGAGATGGTGTTCCGCAATAGGAAACAGTACCACTCACTGTATGTACAGATGGTATGTGATGCCATGCAAGTGATAACACATTGCTGCGCACGTTTCCCGGGCTCAACCCATGACTCAATGGTACTGCGGAATTCCACATTGCCACGGTACATGGAACGCTATGCTGGACAAAGCACATGGCTATTGGGTGAGTACAGCTGCCAATGCACCGACCCTGTGGAAGTGGTGTGTGTGTGTCCAGGGCAATGAGCAATGTGAGTGTGCCGCTGTGACTGCACATGCATCACCCCCCCGGCCATCAACTGAATAGACAGCGAAACCCAAACATCACAAAGTAACACATGACAGGTTACAACAGTGTGCCCGTACACACCCTGCCACATGACACACACAGCCGATACTATCACTGGCCCATGCACCTGGAGCCACTGCAAACACCCACTCACAATATGCAACACTGCCCTCCCAATGCACATGATGCCTGTACATGAGACGCCCTGCATCGACTACTTCATCACGGTGGACTGACTCTGCCATGTGTGCACATCACTGCACAATGCCATACTCGCAAGCCAATGTCACCCGCAGGGCAGAGTACACATGCACACCAATGCGTTGGTCAATGTCCAGTTGCCAACGTCCTCTACGATGGCCAAAGAACAGTACCACCCACCGATCCAACCACTGCATACCACATATGCATGAATGAACAATGACACAAGATTGCACTGCATCTGATGAAGACATGATACCACAAACACTGACATGTCCCCCCCATCCACATCCCATGTAGGTGATGCTGGATATGCACTCACGCCATGGCTGATGATGCACGTACGGAGGCCAAGGAACAGGCATGAAGAGGCGTACAGCAGGGCACATGTCTGCACACGTGGCATGATTGAGAGGACATTTGGACTGCTGAAGGCCCGGTTCCGCTGTTTGAGCAGATCTGGTGGATCACTGCTGTACAGCCCAGTGAAGACGGGTAAAATCACGCTCGTTTGTGCCATGCTGCACAATCTGTGCCTGCGCAGGAACATTCCAATGCCCCCAGACGCAGATGATGGAGATGGGGACAGGGATGGGGACGGGGATGGGATGGGATGGCACCACCTCCTCCTGGGGGTCCACTAGATGGACAACGAGCACGGGATGCACTGATTCACATTTACTTTTGAGAGACAGCACATTCACAATATTACATGGATATGGTGATGCCAATAAATGAATTGTTGTACTGCAAATGAAATGATGGATGTCCACTCATGTATGTTTTTTGGAAATGATGCTATATTGATGAATTAACAACAGGGAAGGAGGTGCAGTGGTTAGGGAAGCTGTACACCCGTGCCCACCCACCCCCCAAATGTGCCCAGCCCCAACCAGGCACCAATATTCAAACCCCCTAATGGACCTCCCCCACCACCCAAACGTGCCCACCCCCAACAAGGCCCCAATATTCAAAACCCCTAATGGACCTCCCCCACCACCCAAACGTACCCACCCCCACAACCTTCTAGTCCACATGTGTCCTGAAGTGCCCGACACACATGCCATCATTTCCGTGTGCGCTTATGTGCTTGTGCATCCTTGCCCGAGAGCCCTGTTAGTCGACTCGAGCGCCTCGGTGGACTGGCAGTGGTGGAGCTGGATGGGGTGGTGGTATTGGATGGCACCGAATCTGGAATCGGTGCCATATGTGCAAGATTCGCCTGTTGGCCAATCAACATGGACTCAATCATCTTTGAGGTGTTGTCATTGTCCTCCCGCACATGGCGTGCCAGGGTGACTATAGTGCTGGCAAAACTCTGTAGGGTATTTTGTATAAACTTGGGGTTTGGCAGTATTTTCTTACCGCCAAAACAATGGTAATTTGACAGTGACTATTCCTTGCATTCAGATTGGGTTTGGCTTTGTAGTGGAATACATTTTGTTAGTGGTATTTTGGTGAGCATAATTTCTTTGTTTTATTTGTGGCCCCAACATACAAACCCCCTTTCTTTTGTTTAGACTGTTCTTGTGATCTCTAAAGGCCTCAGACTTCTACATTATTCAGAAATACCACATGTTCATATGGAGTGCCACCTATGGCTGTTATCACTAATTTATTTACATTAGTGAGACTATGTTTCCATAGGGTATTCACAATAACATGTGGTATTATCACTAATTTATTTACATTAGTGAGACTATGGGCCTCATTACGACCCTGGTGGATGGACCATGGTGCTAATAGCACCATGGTCCATGCCGGTAACTCTCCGACTCCGCCATGGTGGAATGGGGAATTACCACCCCATTCCGAGGTTGGCGGAGTGGTAATTCCCCCTTCCGCCATGGCCCTTCCCCATTCCCATTTTTGCCCCATAGGGCATAATGGGAATGGGGAATAAGTATGGTGCCGCAAATTGCGGCACCGTACTTAGCACCAAGGTCCCTTTGCGGCATGGTTTTTAACGCCTGCAAAAAGCAGGCGTTAAAATCACCATCCCACAAAGGAACCTTGTAATCAGGCGTTAAGGGTCGGCGCCGTTTACAGCGCCGTAAAACCCTTAACGCCTGACTCGTAATGAGGCCCTATGTTACCATAGGCCTCTCTCTGCTGATTCATATACGCTCAGCAGACTATTGCATTATATTCCACTCAGAAGCCACACACACATACCCTGAGTGGAATCACGCGCACAACTATTTATAATGGCTCATGACATTGCTTCATCTGTTTAAGAAACTTGGCACATTAAACATCATTCCCTCCCCTACAGAGTATTTTCTTTTTTTTATAGGCACCAAATGAAGAACAGAAGCAAGAATACTCTCAGGCAGACTGTGTTATCACAATTTCATTTCATGATACATTACCATTCTGGTGAGACAATCCTTTCTGAAATAAACATAAGAGAAACAAATGCAATAATACCACGAATTTCATTTTACATTTTCAACAAGCAAAAGAGAGATTATAGCATGTGTCTTGCAACATTAAAACGTGGCAGTTAAACACAGGAGAATTCCCTATCGCTACACTGCCTGTCTTATAGTAGATCATTCGTCCGGCAGTCACAGCAATCTCACTCCATTTGTATATTTACCAGCTATTTGTAGCTTTTCAGCATGCGCAATCTCCTGGCTTTTCGTCTTTGAGCAGTGACCCAGGGCTCTCTCTTTTTTTTTTTCTTTCTTTAAAGCACCCAGCGAGAACATGCAGTTCAATCTGCAATCTGCAATTCTCAAGCCGGTGCCAAGTGACTAGGAAACCCCAGTCTCTGAAGGTCAGTGGTCCAGCTCCTCACAGCAGCAGAATGAAGGCGACCTCACTGCAACTCCGCAAAATGTCTTCTTCTTGTAATTCTGTCAGAGACACTCCAAAAAACCTCTGTTACCTCCCCTAAGTCTACGTAGATTATTGCCTCCTCCTTCTTCAACAATAGCTCACTTTTACAGAAAGCAACTGTATCTAACTGATTTCCTGGCATTCGAATTTTGCTTCCTGCAAAGACAGTGAACAGGGCAAAGAAAAATTGCCCGTTTAAAAATGAATCTCAGCCTGCCTCATTTTGCACATGGAGAACACATTATAATGTTAAGTAGTTAGAATCGTGTTAGTATTTGTTAGTTAAGTTAATTAATCAAATACCTAATGTGTCTCCTGTAAGTGAGGCATTTCAAGTGAATAAAACATGGTGTGCTTTTAAATAGGTATTGAGAAGAAAATGAGAAATAAAATGGTGTGCTTTAAAAATAGCTTCATATAGTGCTTTTAAAATAGATAGCCTGTCTTCATATACATGTCCATATGTTACCCTGGCAACACATGGCTTGCTGTACCACAGCACAGTAATGATGTGATCTCATGCAGTGGCGCTGCACTCCAAAACACGCTAAATTATACTACATATTGTCATGATCACTGCTTCCAAGGAGTCAGGAACAGCCCAACGTCCTTGGAAGCAGGCCCCTAACCGTTATCTTAGGCACCAGCCAGTCCCCACTGGGACCTTTTGGACCTTGTCCTGGCGCCGGTGGAACCAGGCTCATCAAAGCCATCGGTCCCGGCACTGGAAGCGCCGGGCTCATAATATGTATGAAGATGCGTGGGTGGACTTACCTGCAGCAGACCATGCTGCTTACTTACCAGCCACAACGGAATCCTCTGTGAACAGGAACTACTTTCTTACCTGGGTGGGGCAAGCTCCACTCCCTGGATACAACACGGGAACTCTTCTGGAACTGGAACTCTTTTCTTACCTAGGCGGGGCCGTGGAGGAAGACACCTCATCACTCCAAGGCTATTTAAACCACACCCGATTGAACAAACGTGCTTCGCGTTATTCTGCATCTGCAGCAGAACGCTCACCGAGTCTGTTCCAGCCTTTCTTCCTTCCGATCCTGAACCTGCAAGAACAATACTTACCACTCCTGTATCCAGTATTCAGCAGCACCTGCAAAGACAAGAAACAACAGGTTAGCACGGCAACCTTTACACGCAGCGCTTTCCTCACCTGATCCATCGGCAGCGAACATTTCTTCACGCTGCACCTCCGCCTGTGAAGACAAAAGCATTGTTATTACTTACCGGCACTCCGCGAATTCCGGATTTCTTCAACGCTGCAACCCAGCATCTGAAAGACAAACGAAGAGACAGTAGACAGGTATTTACTCACGTCCATCGCGCTCGCCACAATAGAACGCCTTCAAATACTCTGGCGTTTTCCAGCATCTCTTCAGCACGAACTCACAGCTGCAAGGGAAAAGAGACAGTTAGAGCGCTTGCATTTACTTACGCATTTCCAAGCGCTTCATTCCAAGGCTCTGGCTCCAACTTCGGCTCTCTTAACACCATCTCCTATCTCAAGAGCCCTGCAAGACAAATAGGAAAAAGCATTATACAGAGTCCTGTTCTATATTAACGTGCCCATGCACCTAAAGACTATAAGGACTAAAAAGGTGTCCAGAAACTCACCGCTCGTGCAGTTAACGATGGTAGCGATCCTCTGATGTCAAGAGGCCTATGTTTCACCAGTGAAGGAACTGGCAACGGCACCCTGCACCAGACGCAGATGGAGAGTCCAGCATTCACCTATCTAAGGTGAGCACGTTGACCTGGGGGCTCTACGGAGAAGCTAGGAAGAGAGAGAGAGAGAGGGACATTCAACAACCTAGATCATTAACCCCCATATTCTTTCTCCTGCAGAAATCTCACTCTTCGAGTTCGACACACAGTGCGAAGAGGTTCGGCCCCAGAAGCAAATCGAGTCCTGCACATCACTTTTCGGGTCATAGACACCTTCCTGCCAAGACCAGCGCCTCCGTGGGAATCAGGTGAGCGTTACAGAACGCGAAGCCCACCGCAAAACTCCTACCCAGGCGCAATGGAAACCTCAGACACTGATCAATTAGCCCAGTTGCTTGGGGAACTAAGAGCAGAAGTACATGCAGCTCATCAGGAAACAAACTCTCTAAGAAGAGAGCTGATAATTTCCAAGGAGCGAACAGAGGACCTCGCTAGGCAATTGCTACAAACGCAGGTAGGACAGACACCTTTGCCCGCTCCAGGAGGAAGTTATCCTTCTGCATCATCCTTAAATCCAGTGCAAATCAATCTACCCGGCAATGTGCCCTTGGCTCCGCCCGAACGCTTTTCTGGTGACCCAAAGAAATTTGCAGTGTTCATTAACCAGTGCCGCCTACACTTCTTATGTCGACCAGCTGCCTTCCCAACAGATCAGACCAAGGTGGCTTTCGTGCTTTCTTATCTCAGTGGCAGCGCCGCAGATTGGTCGATCCCTTTAGTCACTCAGGATGATCCGGTTCTGCATGATTTCCAGGCCTTCCAGTCCAGCATGGAGAAACTGTTCGCAAGACATGCACAAGGGCAGGCCTTGGACAATGAACTTCTTTCGTTACGACAGGGTAATCAAGACCTCTTGACTTATATAGCCTCATTCAACAGACTTATAGTGGAAACTCAATGGCCTGAGGATAAGAGAATAACGCTCTTCTACAGAGGCCTGCGTGGAGGGCTCAAGGATGTGTTAGCTCAAGTCGTGAATCCTCCACAAGAATGCTCAGACTATATTGACTTAGTTGTCCAATTGGACCACAGATTACAGAACAGGAAGGCTGATCGTTCCAAATTTGATACCCGAATGTTTTCTAAACCACAGACCTCTACTAGGGGAGTTGACACTGTGGAACCCATGCAAATAGGGGGCATGAAAGGACCTTTAACCCAAAAGGAGCGGGAAAGAAGAAGACAGCTGCAATTATGCCTCTATTGCGGAAACTGGGGGCACTTTCTTCAAGACCGTCCAGTGAAACCAGCTAAGAAGGCTGTAGGAGCCGCAGATACCTGTACCACAAATTCTGAGCAGGGAAACGACCTAGCCCGACAAGTGTAGAGGTCCTCTTGCCGAGCGTTAAAATCTGTCCCGTGACCTCGCATTTCGTGGTGCCTATGATCCTCATTAGTCCTGAACGTCCGGATCGTTTGCATGCAATTGAAGCTTACATCGACAGCGGAGCAATCGGTAATTATGTGGACCGTGAACTGGTATCAAGGATGAATCTACCTCTTGTCCCTAAGGCAGTAAAAGACGTCATTACTACAGTGGATGGCACGGAGATAGCCTCCGGACCAGTAACGCACGCCACCCAAGAAGTGACGTTAGTGAGCCAAGATGGACACCGGGAGAAAATAGTGTTCGATGTGATCAAGGCCCCTCAGTTCCAGATCATTCTGGGAATCCCTTGGTTAGAGAAGCACAATCCTCAGATCGATTGGCGAGCAAAGACGGTTCAGTTTCCAGAATGTTTTACCACTTGTTATCCTCGGCCTGATGTTTCACTGGCGGCAATCTCTTCTGAGGTTCCCAAATTACCTCCCGAATACCAGGAATTCCAAGACATCTTTCGGAAGGACCAAGCTAACACCCTGCCTCCTCATAGGTCTTACGACTGTCAAATAGATCTGATACCCGGAACAACTCCTCCTTGCAGTAGGATTTATGCCCTCACCGAGCCAGAGAATCTTCACCTCAGACAATATCTGGACCAATACCTAGCTAACGGGTTTATCCGTCCTTCAAAATCTCCAGCTTCCTCGGCTTTGTTCTTCGTTCCGAAAAAGGAAGGAGACCTTAGGACTTGTATAGATTACCGCGCCCTGAATCAAATCACCGTTAAAAACAGATACCCGTTACCTTTGATCCCTGAACTCCTGGACCAAGTCAAAGACGCATGTATATATACAAAGTTGGATCTCAGAGGAGCCTACCATTTGGTACGAATAAAAGAGGGCGATGAATGGAAGACAGCCTTCCGCACCAAGTACAGGCTGTTTGAATATCATGTTATGCCCTTTGGACTTTGCAACGCTCCTGCCGCATTCCAGTATTTTATGAATGATGTCCTTAGAGAACTCATTGATGTGTGTGTTGTTGTCTACATTGATGACATCCTCGTCTATTCATCATCTGAAGAAGAACATCGGAAACACGTCAGAGAGGTCCTCGAGAGATTACGTCAACATAACCTTTTTGCTAAGCTCGAAAAACGCGTTTTCAACGTAACTGAAGTTGAGTTCCTGGGATTCATATTGTCACCTAACGGAGTTTATATGGATTCAAAGAAAGTCGATGCAATCATCAAGTGGCCTTCACCAACCTCTGTAAAAGGAGTCCAAAGCATGTTAGGCTTCGCTAACTTTTACCGCAGATTCATCCCTGAATTCTCTCGAATAGTCCAGCCCATCACCGCTCTGTTAAAGAAAAACAAACGTTTTGAGTGGTCTACCGAGGCAGAACAAGATTTTCACGACTTAAAGAATAAATTCATTTCTGCACCTGTTCTAAAACGTCCTGCCCAGAACTCCCCTACATTGTAGAAAAGGATGCTTCTAGTCTTGCTATGGGGGCAGTTTTATCACAAAGGGATCCGGTCACACACCAATTACATCCTGTAGCCTTTTGGTCCTGCAAATTCTCGGCTCCCGAGATCAACTATTCAATTACAGACAAGGAACTTTTAGCTATCAGATCGGCCTTTAAAGCCTGGCGGCATTATCTTTTGGGAGCCAGACACACAGTCACTGTAATGACTGATCACCGCAACTTACAGTATCTGAAGACAGCCAAAGCTCAGTCTTCCAGGCAGCTTCGCTGGGCTCTGTTTTTGGCTGAGTTTGACTTTATAATTACTTATCGACCAGGCAGTAAAAATGGAAAAGCAGATGCCCTCTCCCGGATGGGAATAGATGAACATTTGACCAATCCAGAACCAATACCCATAATCCCAGAACAAAGGATTTTGGGCTTGGTCAGCGCTCAATCCTTTGAAGACATTAAGACTACAGTCAAATCACTTTTAACTCCGGCCGATTTACAGGACTGGCAATTAAAAGGAAAAGAATTCTCAGTGGATCGAGACCTACCATATTTCCAAGGACGATTGTACTTGCCCAGTGAGAAAATACAAAAACAGGTAATCTCCTGTTATCACGATTCACTAATGGAGGGTCACCCTGGCATAACCAAAACCATGGAAAAGGTCAAAAGACATTTCTGGTGGCCATCATGGAAGAAGGACATTAGAGACTTTGTAATCTCCTGCGGTGTGTGTGCCCAGAATAAGAGTCAGAAGGAGAAACCAGCCGGTCTCTTACACCCACTAGACATCCCTCCCTGTCCATGGCATACCCTGTCCATGGATTTCATCACGGACTTACCTCCATGCTCAGGGTATAATACCATTTTAGTAGTCGTGGATCTATTCTCCAAGATGGCTCACTTCATTCCCCTGAAGGGCCTACCTTCAGCTTCAGTATTAGCCCGAGAATTCTTAGAAAACATCGTTCGGTTACACGGTTTCCCCTCGGTTTTGGTCTCCGATAGGGGAAGTCAATTCATTTGTCATGATGCCTACCTCTAAGGAGCCAGGCCGGGCCCAGCAACCCCAGAGGCAGACATCATTTTCCCCAGGGAAGTCTCAGCGGGCCCAAGTCGGGGCCCTTTGGACTCAGTCCTGGCACCTTAGGCGCCAGGCTCATAGAAGAGGATATGTGTTTAAGTGCTTGGGTGCACACTTACCTGATGCAGACCTTGCTGCTTCATTCAGGCCCTCTTGAGGCCTGAATGGGACTACTTAACCTGTAGGACTACTTCACCACCCGGGTGTGGTCGGGGAAGGATACATACCTGATTGGTGGAAGGATACATACCAGGAACTTCTTCCAAGGCTATTTAAACCCCACCCGAACAGCCACACATGCTTCGCGTTGTTCTGCACCTAGCAGCTGGACGCTCACCGTGTCAGCTCCTGCATCCTGACTTCAGCCACGCCTGCCAGCACCCTGGAACACCTGCAAGGGGAGAAAGGAAGAGAATAGGAGAAGAAAAGCCCTTACCTGCTAAATCTGCATCCCGGAGTCATTTCTCCAACGGCCCTGAAAAGGAAGACATCATTTTAAAGGCATTTCGTTTCGATCGCTGCAGCGCTGCATTTTACTCACCTTTGCAAGGCGCTTCCATCTTCAGCAGCGATCTTCCGGATTCAGCTACGCCCCGGCGCCTAGAGGAAAAAAGACAAGAACAAAGGTGAGAGGGAGAAAAGGAATAAGGAAAGCTCAGTTTCCTTTTAAGTCTTACCTATTGGATTATTCCCACTGCATTTCGGGTCCTGCCGCTTCCTGGCATCTCCGGACCCCGGCCCCTATGGGGAAAAAAGAGACATTGAATGAGCGAATGCAAAGACATTACCTGAGCGCTCATCCAGAACTGTTTCACTTCGGGTCGGCGCCATATCTCCGGCACTCCGAACCCCGGCCCCTAAGGGGAAAAAGACATAAGCATTAGCGCTTGCTGCAATTAGACAACGAACATTATTATTAAGCTTGAACTTTTGAACAGAACCTTTACAGCGCCTTACCTGAACAGTCAAGCTTACCTGAACTACCATCAATCCTCAATCCAGTGAAGTAACTGGGTTTCAACGCGCCCCTGCATCAGAAGCAGGATGGAGAGCTCATCCTTCCAAACCCTAAGGTGAGGCTTCACGGGGAATCATG
Source organism: Ambystoma mexicanum (assembly GCF_040938575.1). Taxonomy (NCBI): domain Eukaryota; kingdom Metazoa; phylum Chordata; class Amphibia; order Caudata; family Ambystomatidae; genus Ambystoma; species Ambystoma mexicanum. The sequence goes on from NC_090933.1 coordinate 707,894,214, forward strand.
GAGGAGGTATCGTGGAGGGTTGGAAGGGAGTGTGAGGCTTGAGCATTGTTCCACAGTTGGTAATACTCCCTTTTCACGCACAGGAGGGTATCCAACGAGCCAGGGAAGCCAGAATAGAGGGGCCCTTCCTGTCCATCTTCAGAGTTCTGCGCCTTCGACGCCGCGCCACCGTGGGAACCAGGTGAGCGTTACAGAACGCGAAGCCTTACCACAATTTCCCACCTGGGCGCTATGGAGACTTCCGAGACAGATCAGCTGGCCCATCTTTTAGGGGAATTACGGGCAGAAGTGCACTCAGCCCGCCAGGAGACTAATGCTCTCAGAAGGGAACTAATCCTATCCAAGGAAAGAACTGATGATCTGGCCAAAAGGTTATTGCAGGGCCAGGCAGAGCACACTCCTTTACCTGTTTCCGGAGATATTTCTACAACAATGGGTTCGAATAACCCGGTACAAATCAATCTACCTGGACACATGCCTTTGGCCCCGCCGGAACGTTTTGCGGGGGATCCCAAGAAATATGCCGTTTTTATGAACCAATGCCGTTTACACTTTTTATGCAGGCCCGGGGCCTTCCCCAACGACCAGACCAAAGTAGCCTTTGTACTATCTTACCTCAGTGGCTGTGCTGCCGATTAGTCTATTCCATTGGTAAATCAGGATGATCCCATTCTCCGGGATTTCCAGGGCTTCCAGGCCAGCATGGAAAGATTGTTCGCTCGACACTCGCAGGGACAGGCCCTTGACAACGAACTGCTATCCTTACGACAAGGTAATCAGGATCTTTTGTCCTATATCGCCACCTTTAATAGACTAGTTGTGGAAACCGGATGGCTTGAAAATAAAAGGATCACATTGTTTCATCGAGGCCTGCGCGGAGAGCTTAAAGATGTTATAGCTCAGATAGTAGATCCACCCCAGGCCTGCGCAGACTACATAGACTTAGTGGTTCAACTTGATCACAGACTTCAAAATAGAAAAGCAGATCGGCTCAAGTATGAAACCAGAGTACCTATCAAGACCCACGTTAACTCCAAGAGTACTGACGTTTCCGAACCTATGCAAATTGGCAGTGTTAAAGGACCATTAACGCAGAAGGAACGAGACAGAAGGCGACAAATGCAACTTTGTCTGTATTGCGGAACCTCCGGTCACTTTCTTCAAAGTTGTCCAGTTAAACCACCCAAGAAGGTGGTTGGAGCCACTGATAACGAGTTATTGACACCTGGTTCGGGAAACGACCTAGCCCGACAAGCGTAGGGGTCCGCTTGCCGAGCTTGAAAACAAACTCTTTGACCTCGCATTTTGTCATGCCAATGGTGCTTGTGAACCCAAAACAGCCTCAGCAGTTGCATGCTATAAAAGCATACATAGACAGTGGAGCTATTGGAAATTACATAGACCGTGATTTGGCTTCCAGGATTAAGCTTCCTCTCCGCCCGAAAGTAGCCCAAGATGTAATTACTACAGTTGATGGAACCGAAATAGCCTCAGGGCCTGTAACGCATTCCACAGTTGAAATCACTCTGGTGGGTCAGGACGGACATCGGGAAGCAATCGTGTTTGATGTGATCAAGGCCCCACAATTTCAAGTACTTCTTGGAATCCCTTGGTTAGAAACACATAATCCGAGAATAGACTGGCGAGCAAAGAAGATAACTTTTCCTGATTGTGAAGCAACCTGTTACCCAAGGAATCCAGCTATGGGTATAGCCTCTGTAACTTCCACCCCTGTACAGCTACCATCTGAATACCAAGAATTCCAAGACGTTTTTCAGAAAGAGCAGGCTAACACCTTACCTCCCCATCGATCTTACGATTGCCAAATCGACTTGGTACCCAATGCACAACTACCTTGTAGTAGGATTTATGCTCTTACTGAACCTGAGAACCTGCATTTGCGCCAGTATTTGGATCAATACCTGGCCAATGGTTTCATTCGCCCATCAAAGTCACCAGTCTCTTCCGCTTTGTTCTTCGTACCTAAAAAGGAAGGAGACCTTAGGGCCTGTATTGACTACCGCGCCCTAAATCAGATAACGATTAAGAATCGTTACCCTTTGCCCCTGATACCTGAGCTTATCGACCAAGTAAAAGATGCTCGTGTGTACACCAAGCTAGATCTCCGAGGAGCTTACCACCTGGTACGTATAAAAGAGGGCGACGAGTGGAAGACTGCATTCCGCACCAAATTTGGGCTCTTCGAATATCAAGTAATGCCCTTCGGTTTGTGCAACGCACCTGCCGCCTTTCAGTACTTCATGAATGATGTTCTTCGGGAACTTATCGATGTTTGTGTCATCGTTTATATTGACGACATCTTGGTGTATTCGTCCTCAGAATCTGATCACAGAAACCATGTTAGGGCAGTTCTTGAGAAATTGCGCCAGCACAAATTATTTGCCAAGCTCGAAAAATGCGTTTTTCATACCACAGAAGTGGAGTTTCTCGGATTCATCCTGACACCTCAAGGAATCCGAATGGACTCGCGGAAAGTGGACGCCATTCTCAAATGGCCATCTCCTAGCTCTGTGAAGGGAGTGCAAAGCATGCTTGGCTTTGCCAATTTCTATCGAAGGTTCATCCCGGAATTTTCTCGAACTGTTCAACCCATCACAGCTCTCCTAAAGAAAAACAAACGCTTTGAATGGACTCTTGAGGCTGAACAAGCCTTTCAGGACCTGAAAACCAAATTCACCTCTGCACCTGTATTGAAGCACCCGCGCCCAGATCTCCCTTACATCGTGGAAACCGATGCATCCAGTTCGGCCATGGCAGCTGTCCTGTCGCAAAGAGACCCAGAAACTAACCAACTACACCCTGTAGTCTTTTGGTCCAGAAAATTCTCTCCACCTGAACTCAATTACGCAATTACCGACAAAGAACTACTGGCTATTAAATCAGCTTTCAAGGCTTGGCGTCACTATCTTCTCGGTGCAAGACACACCATCACCGTAATTACGGACCACAGAAATTTGCAGTATTTAAAGACGGCCAAAGCTCAATCTTCGCGACAACTCCGATGGGCTTTATTCTTTGCGGAATTTGATTTTGTAATTACCTATCGCCCTGGCTGCAAGAATGGTAAGGCAGATGCCTTATCCCGGATAGGCATGGAAGAACCCAATTCGAGTTTAGAACCTGTGCCAATCATACCGGAACAAAGAATTCTGGGCTTGACTTCATTGCAAACCATTGAGGACATCCAAGCTCAAGTAAAACAGCTTTTTGACTCTTCTGCCTTACTGGAATGGAGTCAAAAGGGTCCTCACTACACCGTTAAGGATGATTTACCCTACTTCCAAGAGCGGTTATTTCTGCCAAGTAAAGAATTGCAGGAACTTGTCATTACCCGTCATCATGAATCATTAATGGAAGGACACCCCGGTATCGCGAAAACAGAAGAAAAGATCAAACGCCACTTCTGGTGGCCTTCTTGGAGAAAAGACATAAAGTCATTTGTGTTGTCTTGCGGAATCTGTGCCCAAAATAAGAGTCAAAAGAAAAGGCCAGCCGGCCTACTTCAACCTTTGGACATTCCACCAGCACCTTGGCACACCTTGTCAATGGACTTTATAACTGACCTGCCTCCTTGTGGTGGTTACAACACGATTCTCGTAATACTGGATCTATTCTCCAAAATGGCCCATTTTATCCCTTTAAAAGGATTGCCGTCAGCTTCCACCTTGGCCAAGGAATTTATGGAAAATATAGTGCGGTTACATGGTTTCCCTTCCATATTAGTCTCAGACCGTGGAAGTCAATTTATCTCCCACTTTTGGAAGAAATGTTGCCAACTAGCACAAATAGACATGCGGTTATCCACCAGCCACCACCCCCAGACCGACAGACAAACCGAGAGAACCAATCAGACTCTCGAGCAATATCTGCGGTGCATGTTACACCAATCCGAGTTGAATTGGAAGGACATCCTTTGGATTGCAGAATATGCATACAACAATTCAGTGCATTCTGGAACCGGACAGACTCCTTTTTATACCCTGTATGGTCACCATCCTCGGACCTCTGACCTAGATCCACCTCTGACCCTGGAGATGCCTGCAGTAAATCACCTACATTCCACAATAACCCAAGCCTTCAAAGAAGCTACAACCCACTTACAGCAAGCCAAGAAAAAGTATAAAGAAAACGCTGATTTGCACCGAAGTAAAACTCCTCCTTACCAAGCAGGAGATCAGGTATGGCTAGCAACTAAACATCTACCCCTCAAGGGTCAGCGAACTTTTAATCCCAGATTCATTGGGCCTTACCCCATCAAAGCTATTATCAACCCAGTGGCCTTTAAACTCGATTTACCATCCAACATGCGGATTCATCCCGTTTTTCACGCATCTCTTCTAAAACCAGTACAACCTGGAACCAGACTGTCTGAGCCCCCAGGCCCTGTCCAAATTGATGGAGAATTAGAATTCGAAGTGAAAGACATTTTAGATTCCAAGATAGTTAAGTCGAAACTCTTCTATCTTGTTGATTGGAAAGGATATGGACCTCAGGAAAGATCTTGGGAATCCAGTAACTATGTTCACGCACCACGATTAATTCAAAGATTCCATCGAAGATTCCCGCACAAACCAAAACCCCCGGAGGAAAAGACCTTGGGAGGGGCCTTGAGGGGGGGTACTGTCATGATGCCTACCTCTAAGGAGCCAGGCCGGGCCCAGCAACCCCAGAGGTAAACATCATTTTCCCCAGGGAAGTCTCAGCGGGCCCAAGTCGGGGCCCTTTGGACTCAGTCCTGGCGCCTTAGGCGCCAGGCTCATAGAAGAGGATATGTGTTTAAGTGCTTGGGTGCACACTTACCTGATGCAGACCTTGCTGCTTCATCCAGGCCCTCTTGAGGCCTGAATGGGACTACTTAACCTGTAGGACTACTTCACCACCCGGGTGTGGTTGGGGAAGGATACATACCTGATTGGTGGATGGATACATACCGGGAACTTCTTCCAAGGCTATTTAAACCCCACCCGAACAGCCACACATGCTTCGCGTTGTTCTGCACCTAGCAGCTGGACGCTCACCGTGTCAGCTCCTGCATCCTGACTTCAGCCACGCCTGCCAGCACCCTGGAACACCTGCAAGGGGAGAAAGGAAGAGAATAGGAGAAGAAAAGCCCTTACCTGCTAAATCTGCATCCCGGAGTCATTTCTCCAACGGCCCTGAAAAGGAAGACATCATTTTAAAGGCATTTCGTTTCGATCGCTGCAGCGCTGCATTTTACTCACCTTTGCAAGGCGCTTCCATCTTCAGCAGCGATCTTCCGGATTCAGCTACGCCCCGGCGCCTAGAGGAAAAAAGACAAGAACAAAGGTGAGAGGGAGAAAAGGAATAAGGAAAGCTCAGTTTCCTTTTAAGTCTTACCTATTGGATTATTCCCACTGCATTTCGGGTCCTGCCGCTTCCTGGCATCTCCGGACCCCGGCCCCTATGGGGAAAAAAGAGACATTGAATGAGCGAATGCAAAGACATTACCTGAGCGCTCATCCAGAACTGTTTCACTTCGGGTCGGCGCCATATCTCCGGCACTCCGAACCCCGGCCCCTAAGGGGAAAAAGACATAAGCATTAGCGCTTGCTGCAATTAGACAACGAACATTATTATTAAGCTTGAACTTTTGAACAGAACCTTTACAGCGCCTTACCTGAACAGTCAAGCTTACCTGAACTACCATCAATCCTCAATCCAGTGAAGTAACTGGGTTTCAACGCGCCCCTGCATCAGAAGCAGGATGGAGAGCTCATCCTTCCAAACCCTAAGGTGAGGCTTCACGGGGAATCATGGAGGAGGTATCGTGGAGGGTTGGAAGGGAGTGTGAGGCTTGAGCATTGTTCCACAGTTGGTAATACTCCCTTTTCACGCACAGGAGGGTATCCAACGAGCCAGGGAAGCCAGAATAGAGGGGCCCTTCCTGTCCATCTTCAGAGTTCTGCGCCTTCGACGCCGCGCCACCGTGGGAACCAGGTGAGCGTTACAGAACGCGAAGCCTTACCACAATTTCCCACCTGGGCGCTATGGAGACTTCCGAGACAGATCAGCTGGCCCATCTTTTAGGGGAATTACGGGCAGAAGTGCACTCAGCCCGCCAGGAGACTAATGCTCTCAGAAGGGAACTAATCCTATCCAAGGAAAGAACTGATGATCTGGCCAAAAGGTTATTGCAGGGCCAGGCAGAGCACACTCCTTTACCTGTTTCCGGAGATATTTCTACAACAATGGGTTCGAATAACCCGGTACAAATCAATCTACCTGGACACATGCCTTTGGCCCCGCCGGAACGTTTTGCGGGGGATCCCAAGAAATATGCCGTTTTTATGAACCAATGCCGTTTACACTTTTTATGCAGGCCCGGGGCCTTCCCCAACGACCAGACCAAAGTAGCCTTTGTACTATCTTACCTCAGTGGCTGTGCTGCCGATTAGTCTATTCCATTGGTAAATCAGGATGATCCCATTCTCCGGGATTTCCAGGGCTTCCAGGCCAGCATGGAAAGATTGTTCGCTCGACACTCGCAGGGACAGGCCCTTGACAACGAACTGCTATCCTTACGACAAGGTAATCAGGATCTTTTGTCCTATATCGCCACCTTTAATAGACTAGTTGTGGAAACCGGATGGCTTGAAAATAAAAGGATCACATTGTTTCATCGAGGCCTGCGCGGAGAGCTTAAAGATGTTATAGCTCAGATAGTAGATCCACCCCAGGCCTGCGCAGACTACATAGACTTAGTGGTTCAACTTGATCACAGACTTCAAAATAGAAAAGCAGATCGGCTCAAGTATGAAACCAGAGTACCTATCAAGACCCACGTTAACTCCAAGAGTACTGACGTTTCCGAACCTATGCAAATTGGCAGTATTAAAGGACCATTAACGCAGAAGGAACGAGACAGAAGGCGACAAATGCAACTTTGTCTGTATTGCGGAACCTCCGGTCACTTTCTTCAAAGTTGTCCAGTTAAACCACCCAAGAAGGTGGTTGGAGCCACTGATAACGAGTTATTGACACCTGGTTCGGGAAACGACCTAGCCCGACAAGCGTAGGGGTCCGCTTGCCGAGCTTGAAAACAAACTCTTTGACCTCGCATTTTGTCATGCCAATGGTGCTTGTGAACCCAAAACAGCCTCAGCAGTTGCATGCTATAAAAGCATACATAGACAGTGGAGCTATTGGAAATTACATAGACCGTGATTTGGCTTCCAGGATTAAGCTTCCTCTCCGCCCGAAAGTAGCCCAAGATGTAATTACTACAGTTGATGGAACCGAAATAGCCTCAGGGCCTGTAACGCATTCCACAGTTGAAATCACTCTGGTGGGTCAGGACGGACATCGGGAAGCAATCGTGTTTGATGTGATCAAGGCCCCACAATTTCAAGTACTTCTTGGAATCCCTTGGTTAGAAACACATAATCCGAGAATAGACTGGCGAGCAAAGAAGATAACTTTTCCTGATTGTGAAGCAACCTGTTACCCAAGGAATCCAGCTATGGGTCTAGCCTCTGTAACTTCCACCCCTGTACAGCTACCATCTGAATACCAAGAATTCCAAGACGTTTTTCAGAAAGAGCAGGCTAACACCTTACCTCCCCATCGATCTTACGATTGCCAAATCGACTTGGTACCCAATGCACAACTACCTTGTAGTAGGATTTATGCTCTTACTGAACCTGAGAACCTGCATTTGTGCCAGTATTTGGATCAATACCTGGCCAATGGTTTCATTCGCCCATCAAAGTCACCAGTCTCTTCCGCTTTGTTCTTCGTACCTAAAAAGGAAGGAGACCTTAGGGCCTGTATTGACTACCGCGCCCTAAATCAGATAACGATTAAGAATCGTTACCCTTTGCCCCTGATACCTGAGCTTATCGACCAAGTAAAAGATGCTCGTGTGTACACCAAGCTAGATCTCCGAGGAGCTTACCACCTGGTACGTATAAAAGAGGGCGACGAGTGGAAGACTGCATTCCGCACCAAATTTGGGCTCTTCGAATATCAAGTAATGCCCTTCGGTTTGTGCAACGCACCTGCCGCCTTTCAGTACTTCATGAATGATGTTCTTCGGGAACTTATCGATGTTTGTGTCATCGTTTATATTGACGACATCCTGGTGTATTCGTCCTCAGAATCTGATCACAGAAACCATGTTAGGGCAGTTCTTGAGAAATTGCGCCAGCACAAATTATTTGCCAAGCTCGAAAAATGCGTTTTTCATACCACAGAAGTGGAGTTTCTCGGATTCATCCTGACACCTCAAGGAATCCGAATGGACTCGCGGAAAGTGGACGCCATTCTCAAATGGCCATCTCCTAGCTCTGTGAAGGGAGTGCAAAGCATGCTTGGCTTTGCCAATTTCTATCGAAGGTTCATCCCGGAATTTTCTCGAACTGTTCAACCCATCACAGCTCTCCTAAAGAAAAACAAACGCTTTGAATGGACTCTTGAGGCTGAACAAGCCTTTCAGGACCTGAAAACCAAATTCACCTCTGCACCTGTATTGAAGCACCCGCGCCCAGATCTCCCTTACATCGTGGAAACCGATGCATCCAGTTCGGCCATGGCAGCTGTCCTGTCGCAAAGAGACCCAGAAACTAACCAACTACACCCTGTAGTCTTTTGGTCCAGAAAATTCTCTCCACCTGAACTCAATTACGCAATTACCGACAAAGAACTACTGGCTATTAAATCAGCTTTCAAGGCTTGGCGTCACTATCTTCTCGGTGCAAGACACACCATCACCGTAATTACGGACCACAGAAATTTGCAGTATTTAAAGACGGCCAAAGCTCAATCTTCGCGACAACTCCGATGGGCTTTATTCTTTGCGGAATTTGATTTTGTAATTACCTATCGCCCTGGCTGCAAGAATGGTAAGGCAGATGCCTTATCCCGGATAGGCATGGAAGAACCCAATTCGAGTTTAGAACCTGTGCCAATCATACCGGAACAAAGAATTCTGGGCTTGACTTCATTGCAAACCATTGAGGACATCCAAGCTCAAGTAAAACAGCTTTTTGACTCTTCTGCCTTACTGGAATGGAGTCAAAAGGGTCCTCACTACACCGTTAAGGATGATTTACCCTACTTCCAAGAGCGGTTATTTCTGCCAAGTAAAGAATTGCAGGAACTTGTCATTACCCGTCATCATGAATCATTAATGGAAGGACACCCCGGTATCGCGAAAACAGAAGAAAAGATCAAACGCCACTTCTGGTGGCCTTCTTGGAGAAAAGACATAAAGTCATTTGTGTTGTCTTGCGGAATCTGTGCCCAAAATAAGAGTCAAAAGAAAAGGCCAGCCGGCCTACTTCAACCTTTGGACATTCCACCAGCACCTTGGCACACCTTGTCAATGGACTTTATAACTGACCTGCCTCCTTGTGGTGGTTACAACACGATTCTCGTAATAGTGGATCTATTCTCCAAAATGGCCCATTTTATCCCTTTAAAAGGATTGCCGTCAGCTTCCACCTTGGCCAAGGAATTTATGGAAAATATAGTGCGGTTACATGGTTTCCCTTCCATATTAGTCTCAGACCGTGGAAGTCAATTTATCTCCCACTTTTGGAAGAAATGTTGCCAACTAGCACAAATAGACATGCGGTTATCCACCAGCCACCACCCCCAGACCGACAGACAAACCGAGAGAACCAATCAGACTCTCGAGCAATATCTGCGGTGCATGTTACACCAATCCGAGTTGAATTGGAAGGACATCCTTTGGATTGCAGAATATGCATACAACAATTCAGTGCATTCTGGAACCGGACAGACTCCTTTTTATACCCTGTATGGTCACCATCCTCGGACCTCTGACCTAGATCCACCTCTGACCCTGGAGATGCCTGCAGTAAATCGCCTACATTCCACAATAACCCAAGCCTTCAAAGAAGCTACAACCCACTTACAGCAAGCCAAGAAAAAGTATAAAGAAAACGCTGATTTGCACCGAAGTAAAACTCCTCCTTACCAAGCAGGAGATCAGGTATGGCCAGCAACTAAACATCTACCCCTCAAGGGTCAGCGAACTTTTAATCCCAGATTCATTGGGCCTTACCCCATCAAAGCTATTATCAACCCAGTGGCCTTTAAACTCGATTTACCATCCAACATGCGGATTCATCCCGTTTTTCACGCATCTCTTCTAAAACCAGTACAACCTGGAACCAGACTGTCTGAGCCCCCAGGCCCTGTCCAAATTGATGGAGAATTAGAATTCGAAGTGAAAGACATTTTAGATTCCAAGATAGTTAAGTCGAAACTCTTCTATCTTGTTGATTGGAAAGGATATGGACCTCAGGAAAGATCTTGGGAATCCAGTAACTATGTTCACGCACCACGATTAATTCAAAGATTCCATCGAAGATTCTCGCACAAACCAAAACCCCCGGAGGAAAAGACCTTGGGAGGGGCCTTGAGGGGGGGTACTGTCATGATGCCTACCTCTAAGGAGCCAGGCCGGGCCCAGCAACCCCAGAGGTAGACATCATTTTCCCCAGGGAAGTCTCAGCGGGCCCAAGTCGGGGCCCTTTGGACTCAGTCCTGGCGCCTTAGGCGCCAGGCTCATAGAAGAGGATATGTGTTTAAGTGCTTGGGTGCACACTTACCTGATGCAGACCTTGCTGCTTCATCCAGGCCCTCTTGAGGCCTGAATGGGACTACTTAACCTGTAGGACTACTTCACCACCCGGGTGTGGTTGGGGAAGGATACATACCTGATTGGTGGATGGATACATACCAGGAACTTCTTCCAAGGCTATTTAAACCCCACCCGAACAGCCACACATGCTTCGCGTTGTTCTGCACCTAGCAGCTGGACGCTCACCGTGTCAGCTCCTGCATCCTGACTTCAGCCACGCCTGCCAGCACCCTGGAACACCTGCAAGGGGAGAAAGGAAGAGAATAGGAGAAGAAAAGCCCTTACCTGCTAAATCTGCATCCCGGAGTCATTTCTCCAACGGCCCTGAAAAGGAAGACATCATTTTAAAGGCATTTCGTTTCGATCGCTGCAGCGCTGCATTTTACTCACCTTTGCAAGGCGCTTCCATCTTCAGCAGCGATCTTCCGGATTCAGCTACGCCCCGGCGCCTAGAGGAAAAAAGACAAGAACAAAGGTGAGAGGGAGAAAAGGAATAAGGAAAGCTCAGTTTCCTTTTAAGTCTTACCTATTGGATTATTCCCACTGCATTTCGGGTCCTGCCGCTTCCTGGCATCTCCGGACCCCGGCCCCTATGGGGAAAAAAGAGACATTGAATGAGCGAATGCAAAGACATTACCTGAGCGCTCATCCAGAACTGTTTCACTTCGGGTCGGCGCCATATCTCCGGCACTCCGGCCCCTAAGGGGAAAAAGACATAAGCATTAGCGCTTGCTGCAATAAGACAACGAACATTATTATTAAGCTTGAACTTTTGAAAAGAACTTTTACAGCGCCTTACCTGAACAGTCAAGCTTACCTGAACTCCCATCAATCCTCAATCCAGTGAAGTAACTGGGTTTCAACGCGCCCCTACATCAGAAGCAGGATGGAGAGCTCATCCTTCCAAACCCTAAGGTGAGGCTTCACGGGGAATCATGGAGGAGGTATCGTGGAGGGTTGGAAGGGAGTGGGAGGCTTGAGCATTGTTCCACAGTTGGTAATACTCCCTTTTCACGCACAGGAGGGTATCCAACGAGCCAGGGAAGCCAGAATAGAGGGGCCCTTCCTGTCCATCTTCAGAGGTCTGCGCCTTCGACGCCGCGCCTCCGTGGGAACCAGGTGAGCGTTACATCATCTCCCACTTTTGGCGAAGTTGCTGTCGTTTAGCCCAAATTGATGTGAGACTTTCTACCAGTCACCATCCCCAAACTGACAGACAAACCGAGAGGACAAATCAAACTCTAGAGCAATATCTACGTTGCATGCTCCAACAAACTGAAAACCCTTGGAAGGACATTCTTTGGATCGCTGAATACGCCTATAACAATTCGACTCATTCTGGAACCGGTAAGACTCCCTTCTTCCTATTATACGGACACCATCCTAGAACCTCTAACCTGGATCCTCCCCAAGAATTCGAAACACCTGCTGTGGATCACTTGCACTCGGAGATCACTCGTGCTTTTAAGGAAGCCACTGCCCATCTGCAAAGAGCTAAAGCTCAATTTAAGAAAGGAGCAGATCAGCACCGTAAAGAGGCCCCTCACTACGCAGTGGGAGATCAGGTCTGGTTATCCACTAAGCACCTACCTCTAAAAGGACCCCGCACTTTCATCCCGAGATACCTTGGACCCTATCTTATCTCTACCATAATTAATCCGGTGGCTGTTAAAGAGGAATTGCCTTCGCATACGAAAATACATCCAGTATTCCATGTCTCCTTACTAAAACCAGTGCAACCAGGAACCCGATTGACCGAACTCCCGGAACCTGTTTTAGTAGATGGAGAACTTGAGTTCGAAGTAAAGAACATCCTAGACTCCAAAATCTCCAAATCTAAATTATATTACCTGGTTGATTGGAAAGGATACGGCCCCCAGGAAAGGTCCTGGGAACCCTCAGAGCATGTCCACGCACCTCGTCTGGTCAAGAAATTCCATTTGAATCACCCCGACAAGCCAAAACCCCCGGAGAAGACACCTTGGGAGGGGCCTTGAGGGGGGGTGCTGTCATGATCACTGCTTCCAAGGAGTCAGGAACAGCCCAACATCCTTGGAAGCAGGCCCCTAACCGTTATCTTAGGCACCAGCCGGTCCCCACTGGGACCTTTTGGACCTTGTCCTGGCGCCGGTGGCACCAGGCTCATCAAAGCCATCGGTCCCGGCACTGGAAGCGCCGGGCTCATAATATGTATGAAGATGCTTGGGTGGACTTACCTGCAGCAGACCATGCTGCTTACTTACCAGCCACATAGGAATCCTCTGTGAACAGGAACTACTTTCTTACCTTGGTGGGGCAAGCTCCACTCCCTGGATACAACACGGGAACTCTTCTGGAACTGGAACTCTTTTCTTACCTAGGCGGGGCCGTGGAGGAAGACGCCTCATCACTCCAAGGCTATTTAAACCACACCCGATTGAGCAAACGTGCTTCGCGTTATTCTGCATCTGCAGCAGAACGCTCACCGAGTCTGTTCCAGCCTTTCTTCCTTCCGATCCTGAACCTGCAAGAACAATACTTACCACTCCTGTATCCAGTATTCAGCAGCACCTGCAAAGACAAGAAACAACAGGTTAGCACGGCAACCTTTACACGCAGCGCTTTCCTCACCTGATCCATCGGCAGCGAACATTTCTTCACGCTGCACCTCCGCCTGTGAAGACAAAAGCATTGTTATTACTTACCGGCACTCCGCGAATTCCGGATTTCTTCAACGCTGCAACCCAGCATCTGAAAGACAAACGAAGAGACATTAGACAGGTATTTACTCACGTCCATCGCGCTCGCCACAATAGAACGCCTTCAAATACTCCGGCGTTTTCCAGCATCTCTTCAGCACGAACTCACAGCTGCAAGGGAAAAGAGACAGTTAGAGCGCTTGCATTTACTTACGCATTTCCAAGCGCTTCATTCCAAGGCTCTGGCTCCAACTTCGGCTCTCTTAACACCATCTCCTATCTCAAGAGCCCTGCAAGACAAATAGGAAAAAGCATTATACAGAGTCCTGTTCTATATTAACGTGCCCACGCACCTAAAGACTATAAGGACTAAAAAGGTGTCCAGAAACTCACCGCTCGTGCAGTTAACGACGGTAGCGATCCTCTGATGTCAAGAGGCCTATGTTTCACCAGTGAAGGAACTGGCAACGGCACCCTGCACCAGACGCAGATGGAGAGTCCAGCATTCACCTATCTAAGGTGAGCACGTTGACCTGGGGGCTCTACGGAGAAGCTAGGAAGAGAGAGAGAGAGAGAGGGACATTCAACAACCCAGATCATTAACCCCCATATTCTTTCACCTGCAGAAATCTCACTCTTCGAGTTCGACACACAGTGCGAAGAGGTTCGGCCCCAGAAGCAAATCGAGTCCTGCACATCACTTTTTGGGTCACAGACACCTTCCTGCCAAGACCAGCGCCACCGTGGGAATCAGGTGAGCGTTACACATATCTCCTCCTTTTTCTGAGAATTTGGCCATGGTCCAAGCCACAATTGGAAGAAACCCAACTTGCTCTCTTTCTTCTTTTAAAATGTATGCGTATCCAACAAAATGAATATTCATATGTGAAAAATGAAAGTTGAAAAATCACTGTTCCATCATCATAATATCAAAATTCATCTCTGAGTCCATCAGTTCTTATAAAATATTTTACATATTTCTTCCCAATGGAAGTGTCCATAGTCCAGTGTCTTACTTTTATACTTGAAGTCAATCACAAAACAATAAAATAAAACAAATAGTTAAAATAAAGAATTAATATAACAGATTAAAATAATTAATTAAGATAATAAATACGTGGAACTCTATACTCCAGGACAGTTGTCTGCCTCTGATATGTTCCGACCAGCGATGTCACATCATTTGGTTAATTCGGGTACTCTTTCATCCTGGCACTCTTGGATCCTTTTTCCATAGAAGTCATCTCTATTTGGCATTCCGGTTACTTTGTCTTCCCCTCCACCCAGAGGCAGGCATCATTTCATCTTCATCCAGTGGACTCCATGACTCCATCGTCTCCCGCATCCTACGGTCCCGTGACCTCCGACCCAAAATACGTTAGTATTCTAAATCAAAATAGAAAAGGAACAAATTAAGTACATAGCACAATACTAACTTCACCCTTTTGCCAAAAATAAAATTATATATATCGATGCACTCCATAAATCACTTTGCTCTCTTCCTCTCGCTTTCTGAAATTAAGGACATGTTAAAGAGAAAACAAACATACATGAAATAGCATTCAACATTTAATACATTTTCATTTTGCAAACCAACTACACTAATTTCAGCTTCCATTTTTTTACCTATATACATATGCAATAATCAATCACCTCTATTTTATTTCTCTGCTGTTGCCCTTTGACTATACCCATTTACCTTACCTTCTTTTATGTATCCAAGGGACTTTATCTGTTTCTACACGCTCAAGCCTTTTAATTTCGTGTCAGGGGTGCCATGGTTTAATTTGGTTTACATGAACAAACTGTTCTGTTGCTGTTTCACCTTCAGTTTTCCAAATTTTATAAACCACAGGAGAGACCTTATCTATAATTCCAAATGGCCCCTGCCAGGCTGCTAGAAATTTGGAATTTTTCTGTTTACCTTTTCCAAAATGAAATTTATACACCTGATCGCCCACACAATACTCTTTCACTGATGTCTTTTTATCATAATATGACTTTGCACTGTAAGCAGCTCTTTCTAGATTTCGATGTACAAAAGCAAATGCATGTTGTAAATGCTTCCTCAGTTCATCAATGTATTCATGAACTGTTGATGCGCTCACAAGTGTCTGCTCATGTTCTGTATAGCAGGTGTTGTGGTAATACCATTTTCCTACCTGTCAAAACCTCATGTGGGCTAACACCTGTTGCTTTGGCAGGAGTTGATCTGATTGCCATTAGAACCAAAGGTAAACGTAAATCCCAGCTGGAACCTGCTTCTGCTACAAATTTCTTTAATATGTCCACAACAGACCTATTACAGCGTTCAACTCTGCCAGAAGAAGCAGCTCGATATGCAATATGTAATTTTCTTTTCACTCCCAGTATTTGCCATAACTTACTCATTAGAGCACTTGTGAAATGACTCCCTCTTTCTGATTCTATTCTTTGTGGTAATCCAAACCTTGAAAACACATGATTCACCAGTAATGTAGCTGCTGTTTGTGCACTACAATCTTGTGCAGGAATACACTCAATCCATTTCGACATCAAACACACCACACTCAAAATATAACGGTTCCCCCTGCTCGATCTCTTTACAGGCCCTACATAGTCTATTTGCAAATCTGACCATGGAAGAGTTATGCCTCTTTTCATTAATGGTGCTCGATGCATTGGTGAAGCAGGTTTAAATTTGGCACATACTAGACATCCTCTAGTATATGTAACGCTCACCTGGTTCCCACGGGGACGCTGGTCTAGTCTGGATTGCTGTGGCCTCTTCTAGCGTGATGCGCAGGACCCGGAACACCGATTGGACAGGACCTCCAAATCGTGCTTGCCTGGCCCGTAGGAATATCCTTCTGCAGATGAGAAAGGGGATTAACAGTCTGCAGAATAGTGTGCTAGCTCTCCCCTTTCCCCCTTCCCTCTTCGTTCCTCTCTAACTTCCTCCAAACCCCGGTTTAAGCTCACCTTATGGTTTGGAAGGATGAACTCTCCATCCTGCTTCTGGTGCAGGGGCGCGTGTTCGTCCAGTTACTTCACTGGTTTTCAGAATGGCGCTGGCAA
The DNA here is from genome assembly GCF_040938575.1 of Ambystoma mexicanum. NCBI lineage: Eukaryota > Metazoa > Chordata > Amphibia > Caudata > Ambystomatidae > Ambystoma > Ambystoma mexicanum. Next base: position 707,910,600 of record NC_090933.1, read on the forward strand.
AATCCACTTGACTTTCCTGAGCGATGCGCCGTAAGTATGAAAGTTCAAAGTTCAAGTGAGGCCCCCTTTATGTAGTCTTTCTAACCTGTGATCTGTCCTTTATTTCAGGTGCAGAATGAAGGCGATGCGTCGAGGGGTTAAACTGCCGAGGTGAGTAGTGATGAGGGCGATCCCTCTAAATGTCTTTATCATTCCCCAGAAATGTCTCTTGTCCTTTGCCCATAGGGGCCGGGGTACGGTACCTGCCAACGGGGCGGCGCCGACCCGAAATGTGGAAGAAAAGCCGGTAAGTATTATGGCTGTTAATCAGGCTTTCCTTCTGTGTTCCTTCTGCTCACCTTTTGTTTCTTCCTCTCTCCCCTAGGTGCAGAGATGTGGCGTCCGATGCTGACAGCCGCGATGGAGCCGGGAGATGTCTCGAGGACAGGTGAGTGAAGCGTGGCGCTGCAGCGAGCAACGCAATGCTTTTAAATGGAAGTTTTCTTCAGGGATGCTGGCGAGAAGATTCCGGATGCAGGTAAGAAGTTTGAAATAGTCCTTGGTTTTCACCTTTCTCTTCTCTTCCTTCCTTGCAGGTCTTCCAGGTTCGAGGCGGGCGTGGCTGGAGTCCAGGAGCAGGAGCAGACACGGTGAGCGTTAAGCTGCAGGAAGCAGAACAACGCGAAGCATGAGCTGCTGTCTGGGCGTGGCTTAAATAGCCTCCAAAGAAGTCCCAGGTATGTATCCTTCCCCAACTAGCTATGTATCCTTCCCTGGCCACGCCCGAGTGAAAAAATAGTCCCTATGAAAAAATAGTCCCTTTCAGGTCTCAGGGAGGCCTGAAGCGTGCAGCATGGTCTGCATCAGGTAAATGCACAAAACACCTCCCTTTATGAGCCTGGCGCCTATGGCGCCAGGACTGATGTCCAACATGAGCCTGGCGCCAAAGGCGCCAGGACTGAGTCCAAAGAGCCCCTAAAAGGGGCCGCTGGGCTTTTACCCGAGGGCATGATGCCTGCTTCCGTGGGTGCTGGGCCTGGCCTGGTGCTCCGGGCGTAGGCATCATGACAGTATATAATTCCACATCTTGGGACATATGTGGCCAGTAAGCATAATCTTTTAGTATTTCCAATGTTTTTTGTGAACCTCTGTGGCCTGCAGTTATTGCATCATGTGCATGGTGTAGCATTAACCCTCTGAATGAAAGGGGTACCACCCACTGTATCTGTCCTATTATGGACTCTCTAATCATGAGTCCATCCTGTAGTCTAATTCGTTTTTTATTCTTTAATAGCACCCTCAACTCTTCTTTTCCCATACAATCATTTTCTGTTAAAGGGTTTTGTTCAGGATCTATCAAATGATTATAATAGATTCCCAGAATTCGATCATCCTTTTGTGCCTCAATTAGATCTTAATCTGGTGTATCATAACTCCATTGTACCACTGGCTGATCTATCTCCTTTGGTGATTTAGAACGTGTCACTGCATCAATGTTCAAGTAAAGTAAATGTTCAATAGGTAGCAATTCTCCCATCACAGCCCCAATTGTAGCCAGCTGATCTGCCTTATCATTTCCCTCCTTATCCTCTCCTGGAGTTTTTAAATGCCCATGAATTTTCCTCCAGTATATTGTTAAATCATTCTCTGACACCAATTTGTCTATGGCTTGTATCATTTTTCCATGTTTAAGTGGCTTTTTGTTGTATGTAATCATGCCTCTCGCTTTCTAGCCAGGTAAATATTCCACAAAGCTATTTTGTGCATAGTCAGAATCAGTCACCAGGACAATTTCACCAAATTTATTATCAACTGCAGTAGCAATTGCTTTAAAAATGGCTGCCAATTCCGCTGCTTGACTGCTCCTAGCTCCAATTCTCATCCCTATACTGGGGACGCCTTCACATTTCAACCAGACATTTCCTATTCCTGACACTAATTGTTTATTACTTTAATTTTCAATGTGAAAAGCACAACCATCAACATATACAGTTGGCAAATCGTCGCATGTCTTTTCATCAAAAGCTTTGTGTGGTGATTGCCCAAAATCCTGTAAACTAGATTCCACTTCTACTTCATTTGATACATGTTCAACTGCACAGTCATGTAGATCTGCTAAACTTTGAGCAACTGGGCTTTTTTTATTTTGGCCATACCTCACTTCTACAGGAAAACCTTGTAATGCTAGCGTCCATGAAGTGATTCTGGACTGTGCTAAGTTACCTGACCTGATTCTTTTACTCTCTAAAAACTGCAATGGTTGATGATTGGTCTCAATAATTACCTTTTCTCCCTGAACAATGGGGCGGAAATGCTGTAGCGCCCACACAGTGGTCAAAAGGGCCTTTCCACATTCACTGAATTTAATTTCAACTTGGGAAACTTACTTGCATAGGCAATGGTTTTGTGATTCAAATCATGTTTTTGTGATAGCACTGCTGACATACACTGTTCAGAGAAACCTATTTCTATAAAGAAATCCCTATCCTTTATGGGGTATGCCAAACATGATGCCTTTACAAGACACTCCTTTAATTTAGCCACTGCCTCAGACTGCTCTTTTTCCCATTTCCAGGGTGTATTCAGCTTTAACAGCTTAGTTAATGGTTGAGTAATTTCAGCATAATTTTCAATGAACTTCCTGTTATAGCCCGTCATTCCTAATAAACTTTTTACCCCTTTCACATTTTTAGGGACTTTTAGTTTTTGTATAGCCTCCACTTTCTTCTTTTGTGGGTTTAATCCATGTTCAGTCACTTAATACCCTAGAAAATGCATCTTTTTCTTGCACCATTGTGCCTTCTGTAAAGATACTTTGGCGCCTGCTTTCTGCAATTGGCCAAGAACATGTCTTATTTCATCAAAATGGTTTTTCAGGCTTTTATTTTTATCAGTACATCATCCACATAAACTATAGTACCTCTTTCCGCTGCATCAGGCATGGCCTTTCTCAAAAATATTCCAAATTCACTGCCACTATTGACATACCCAAATGGAACTCTAACCCATGCGTATTGAGTCTTATCAAATGAAAATGAAAATAAATTCTGTATCTCCTTTGCCAATGGCACGCACCAATATCCAGAGGTGAGATCTAACGTGGTAAACACTTTTGAACCATGTACCTGAGCTAGGCCCTGATCAATGAATGGCAGTGGCCATCTGGATACTGGCACTCTTTTATTTAATCAAATCTTGACCATTTGGCTTTAACACACCTAAAACAGGTGTGTTGGATGTGCTATGAATGGGCCTGATGATTCCCTGCGACTCCACATTTTTAATAATTTCTGCCAATGACTCTAAACATGCCAATGGTAATCTATACTGGCGCACAAATACTGGGCTTCTGTTCCGGTAGCGTGGCCACATGTAAATCAGTTAGCCCGCAATCATAAGCATCTTTTGCAAATACATCTTTAAACTCCATAAATATCTTCCTCAGTTCATTTCTATCCTATTCACTGTCACATGCATCCGTTGATAAAATCTGCTCCTCTACCATTTTGGAGAATTCTGGAAAATGTTCTGGTAGGGGAATCTTGGCGCTTTCCTCTAACCGTGTGGCTGTGTCTCTCTGTAAAGCTGCCACTTTTAAATCTTCTGGCATATCAGCTTCCACTTCAATGGGCTGATTTTCTATTTCATTTTCATTTAAGTTAAATGTTATGCAATCCCCCTGATGACAGCACACTGTCTCATTTGAATCATAAGGGTACACAGAATGAATTTTAAATATTCCTTTGGGCTGAGAATTCAGGTGTTCTGGCAACTCACCCTTGGCATCTACATACTTTTCAGGTATATTTCCAATCACCATGTTATTCAGATCTGCAGTATAATGTGATTTGTGTATGGCCATCCCTAATGAGGAGTTTTCCTCTAAATGAATATCTTGACAACCTTTAATATTCACCATGATTTTTACAGACCCTTCACCAATATCTACCAATGGAATGTATTCATAATCCAGGACTTGCTGTTTTATGGATTCATTCAGGCACACAAATGCATCGGAATCTTTCATCTGCTGTCCATTTTTGCATTTCAGTGTTATTGCAACCTGTTTGGTGAATGCAGGGATAATAGTATCCTTCCTCAGCTGTAATTCAATTTCATATGGGACCAGCTGTGCGCAATGATAAGCCCTTCTTTTTTCTTCAGATTCAGGTGCAGGCCCACCTAGGCGTGACCATATTTTTTGATTAAGGAAATCTAACACCATACACATTCTGTGCATGATATCATTGCCCATGTAAAAGTCATTTTGTGTTCCACTCACTATCCATACATTATGGTAAATTGTTTTATGCCCAATGCTAATTTTTAGCATGCATCTTCCTGCAATTCGGTTTTCAAAGTCTGGACTGTCCAAACCAGAGACATATTGGTTTTTAATTCTAAATTTCGGGATCTCCTCCCTCTCCATTATTTTTTGCAACAATTTCTCATTAATGAAACTCCTTTCCTGTTCAAGTGCTAAAGTGGCTTTTGTTGTTTTAGAATAGTTATTTATACAAATGTGAACCCATGGTTGCTCATCTTCCATGTGTATTACAGCAAGAGTGGTAATGTGCTTTTCTGCATCTATTTTAGGAACAGTATTCTGTTTAATCGTTTTCTCTTTTAAATAAAAGCGTAATGTGTGCTCATCTATGGCAGTTTGCCATCTTTTCCTTGGGTCCAAGTATATCTGTACAGATTGTTTCTCATCTTCACTCTGCATTTTATCCTGACACAATAATATAACAGTGACGCTAGGTATACAGCTATTCTGGAGATATACCTCTACTGCATCATTTGTTTTGGCAACGGTGTGACATTCATTTATGTTGCTGTTTTGTGAATTTAATTTCTTAGGTCTCAATGGTTTTTTGGTTAAGGACCACAGTACTCCATTCACCCCATCTATGAGAGGAGACAATCTTTTCAGGCAATCTGTTCCCATCAGAAATGGAATATCACAAATGGATGTGACCAATACCTCCTGTTTTATTCTGTGTTTACCTATCTTTATGTCAACCTCGGTGACGCCTACAATAGGCACCTCCTCCCCATTAAAACTATGCACTGGACCTTGATTTTCCTTCACTGTGATCTTATTCTGTGGGGATCTCCCTTCATTGATACTCTTTACCAATTCTTTAGACATAATTGTGGCCTGTGCGCCAGTGTCAATCATTGCAAATGTATTGCATTTTTCTTCTACAGTGATGGGAGCATAATACCTGTCTTCAACTTCCTCTAACACACATAAGAAGTGCGAATTCTTACTGATTTCAGGGCTCACCTTTCTCAGGCCTTTTTCAATTTTGGCTAAGCACATTGGTAAATGGAAAGACATTTTTCCCTCCTTTTTGGCCATTTCTGTGTGAGAGACTTTATTCATTTCCCATGTTCAGAGGTTTTTGGAGTGTGGCCACCGTTCGCCCATCCACCCAGGTATCATCAGAGACCACATTACAACCCTCCAACTGAACCTGTGTAACAACATCACTTGGCAATTTGTCATTGTCTAATTCTGTGCATTTGTGATCATTTAGTGTGGTACCAGCCCTTTTAACCTCTTCAAAAATATGTGGCTCAAAGAATTCTTCAGGTGATTGACATGTACCCTCCTTTTGAGCATTTCTTTTTACTGCCTGTGTTTGGTTATTGTTCTGAATGCCCAGGGAAGGTGTCATATCATCGCCACTTACTGCCTGTTTACTAGTATTCCCCATGCATGAGTCATTTTTCTTAAATCTGTCTCTTTGTTCTTTTTGAATTTCAGGTGTTTCTTTTTCATTTGTATAAATCTCCAATGTTTGATTTAGCTCTAGGTTAAATCGTACCTCTCTTTTAGAAGTATTTGCACTTTCTGTTACATGTTCATTTACTGGTACTTTCACTTTTAAATCATTAGGCATCTCAGAGTCATTATGCAAAACAACATCAGAGTAATCTGTCTTTGTGGCACTGCAGGTATCATAAGTACTTAGTCACTTTTCAGAATCCCCCCGGTCATTGCTATGGCCTTCTGCCCCCTCCTTTGATGACTGTTTTTGTGCTGTACAGAGCTTTCCTATTTGCTCAGCTAACATTTTCGCCTGGGCCTCGAGGCACTGGAACCTTTCCATCTCTCTAGAATCCTCTCTCTGTGGCCTAGATCGATATTGCTTGTTTTCCCCATGATTGGATCTATTCTGATACCTCTCAGGTGAGTGATTTCGATTGGGATGGTTCCTGAACTCTTGATTCATTTGTGGAGGGGAGCGGAGTGCACCCATCCTTTGGTTGTAGTCCCCTTGTGGGGAATCATTGTACTGACGTGGAGTGTAGTTCATGTTCTGCCTCATGTCCTGTCTCTCAGGTTGTGGGTACTGGCCCCTATGTTGATTCCCATTATCAGCAAATCGATCCACATATCGGGGTCTATCCTGATTACCATATATCTTGGTATTGGGGTCAAATCTGCTCTGTGTCCCCAATGTCTGATAGGGACCATCATTTCTTTGATCCTGATTTTGTCTCTGGTTATTGTTCATACCTGACATATCAGGCCGATAGCCTGCCCGGGGTCTATCTCCTAAGTATCTGGGGCTGATGTAGCTCTCCCTATTACTAGGATCATGTGATTGAAACATTGGTACAGGGTGTGATGACCTTTGTTGATTACCCCTTTGTTCGGGTGCCAAATTATTTTTACTTGGACTTTGAGCAGACTCAAGGGACATTTTGGCTGACCTGATTTCCATCACTGTTGCTTAGGGTTCTTTAGATTTAGGTCTAGTATCTTTCATTTTATCACTTTCTCTACCCTGACAATAGAGTACCTCATATAGTTTTGTGCTTTGGTGTACAATCCATTCAAGGGACTTGTCACGATCAAATTCACGAACCAGTTGTGATATAATGTCTTTCTGTAACTCATAGAAGTATGCAGTTTTAAACTCATTAGAATTGGGGTCAAAAGATACATCAAAGCGAGAAAATGCTCTTTTTAAGTCTTGTAAAAACTGGCGAGGGGATGTATTAGGCCCAGCAGTGATTGTGTAAGCGACTTTCTTTGCCTCCTGCAATGACTGAAAAGGAGAAAAATGACGCCTAATCTCTTTTTCAAACTCTGCCCACGTCATATTCTGCTGCTCATTCAATCCTCTTATGATACTGGCCGTCGGAGCATCTAAAGTTAAATGAAAATACTGCCTGTACTGTTCCTTAGGTATCTGGAGGGCTTTAAAAATGTCATGAACCGCTTCTAAGTGATCCTCAATGCAGCATTCCCCTCCCTTATTAAATGGTTTGATCAGGGCTTTGATAGATTTCATTATCTTTGTGGGGCTACTTGTTGCAATGCATGGAATTGCACTACTTGGTGACTCAAACCTGGTTTCAGGTGTATGGGATTGGTGGCAGCCCCCAATGGGAGTATCAAATCCCCCAAGGGTGCTGCAACCAAGTTCAGTCACCGGCCCAGTCACTGGGGCACTAGCTCTTTGGGTAGAAATAGAATTCACCTCAACTCCATTGAATGTGGTGCCCTGCCGCCTCTCCTGGGACCTGGAAATGCACATTTGCTGTTCCAAGTCCTTACACTTTTTAAGGAGCCTGTCTGCTTCGTTTTGCAAATAGTTGTTTTCATCACTCATTTTATTAATTATCTCCTGCATGTCACACATTTGCATTTGGCATTCATTAAATTCTTTGTTTCTCTTGTCTCTTTCTTGACACATTTTAACCATTTCCTGTTCTGCATTTTGGAGATCACTTTCTTTTTCATAATGTTCTTTTACTAAAATCTGCATTTCTGAAACCATCTCATCTTTATCTTGTCTAATGTGGTCCACCAATGCCTTTAAGTGTACCAATTCTTGTTCACTGTCCTCAAACTGTTTCTTGCTTTTGGACAGTTGAATATCAAAACCTCTGCATTTTAACTGCATGTCTTTCTGACATCCTTCTAATTCTGCTCTTAATATTTCCTCCTTTTTACTTGCCCCATCTAAGTCAGCCTTTAACCTGTTTATCAGCTTGGTATCATTTTCTTGCATTAGCAGGGACCTATTCAAAATAAACCAGATCTTGGCGCATAGCCGTATCAGACAATCTTTCTCTGCATGTTTATCGGCTGCATTTAATAACCTTTGAAGGCAGACCTGAATTATGCTGCCTTCTGCAAAAATATTGTCTAATTTTTCTTTCTGCACCTCACCATGAATGCGGTCATGCCATTCTGAGGCACTGTTCGATGACCACGTCCCATGTGCATATAACTTTGCCTCTAAATATTGCACTAGCTCTGGGAATGTGGCTTCCATTTGAGACATTCTGAAATTTGTTTTTAGTGACACACTGTTATTAAGAAATGGGTTCCCTCTAATGTAGAGATGGTAGTGTGAGACACACTTGCCACGCCCAGTAGGTGCTCTATGATCATTTTCCCAGCCTGCAACGCACCATAAATATGTAGGGTATTTTGTATAAACTTGGGGCTTGGCGGTATTTTCTTACCGCCAAAATAATGGTAATTTGACAGTGACTATTCCTTGCATTCAGATTGGGTGTGGCTTTATAGTTGAATACATTTTGTTGGTGGTATTTTGGTGAGCATAATTTCTTTGTTTTATTTGTGGCCCCAACATACAAAACCCCTTTCTTTTGTTTAGACTGTTCTTGTGATCTCTAGAGGCCTCAGACTTCTACATTATTCAGAAATACCACATTTTCATATGGAGTGCCACCTATGGCTGTTATCACTAATTTATTTACTTTAGTGAGACTATTTTTCCATGGAGTATTCACAATAACATGTGGTATTATCACTAATTTATTTACATTATTCAGACACTGGGCCTCATTACACAGTAGGCGGTAAGGGTTTACCGGTACCGGTATTTTACCGGTACCGGTAAACCCTTACCACCTTACTACGAGGTCCCTTTGCGGGTTGGTACATTAACGCCTGCTTTTAGCAGGCGTTAAAAAACAAACCCGCAAAGGGACCGGGGTGCTAATTACGCTACCGCAATTTGCGGTACCGTACTTAGCGCCTTCCCCATTCCCATTATGCCCTATGGGGCAAAAATGGGAATGGGGAAGGGCAATGGAGGAAGGAGGAATTACCGCCTTCCCAACCTTGGAATAGGGCGGTAATTCCCCTTTCCTCCAAGGCGGTACCGGTAAATTATCAGCATGAACCATGGCGCTAATAGGTTTACCGCCTACCGTGTAATGAGGCCCTATGTTTCCATAGGGTATTCACAATAACATGTGGTATTATCACTAATTTATTTACATTAGTGAGACTATGGGCCTCATTACACGGAAGGCAGTAAGGGTTAACGGTCACCGGTAATGGTACCGGTGACCGTTAACCCTTACCGCCTTACTACGAGGTCCCTTTGCGGGTAGGTACTTTAACGCCTGCTGTTTAGCAGGCGTTAAAAACCAACCCGCAAAGGGACCAGGGTGCTAATTACGGTACCGCAATTTGCGGTACCGTAATTAGCACCTTCCCCATTCCCATTATGCCCTATAGGGCAAAAATGGGAATGGGGAAGGGCAATTGGGGAAGGGGGAATTACCGCCCCGCCAACCTTGGAATAGGGCGGTAATTCCCCTTTCCACCAAGGCGGTGCCAGCATTTTACCGGCATGGACTAGCACCTTGGTCCTCTGCCTACCGTGTAATGAGGCCCTATGTTTCCATAGGCCTCTCTCTGCTGATTCATATACGCTCAGCAGACTATTGCATTATATTCCACTCAGAAGCCACACACACATACCCTGAGTGGAATCACGCGCACAACTGTTTATAATGGCTCATGGCATTCATTGCTTCATCTGTATAAGAAACTTGGCACATTAAACATCATTGCCTCCCCTACAGAGTGTTTTCTTTTTTTATAGGCACCAAATGAAGAACAGAAGCAAGAATATTCTCAGGCAGACTGTGTTACCACAATTTCATTTCAAAATGATACATTACCATTCTGGTGAGACAATCCTTTCTGAAATAAGCATAAGAGAAACAAATGCAATAATACCACGAATTTCATTTTACATTTTCAACAAGCAAAAGAGAGATTATATCATGTGTCTTGCAACATTGTAACATGGCAGTTAGACACAGGAGAATTCCCTATCGCTACACTGCCTGTCTAATAGTAGATCATTTGTCCGGCAGTCACAGCAATCTCACTCCATTTGTATATTTACCAGCTATTTGTAGATTTTCAGCACGCAAAATCTCCTGGCTTGTCATCTTTGAACAGTGACCCAGGGCTCTCTCTTTTTTTTTTCTTTCTTTAAAGCACCCAGCGAGAACATGCAGTTCTCAAGCCGGTGCCAAGTGACTAGGAAACCCCAGTCTCTGAAGGTCAGTGGTCCAGCTCCTCACAGCAGCAGAACAAAGGCGACCTCACTGCAACTCCGCAAAATGTCTTCTTCTTGTAATTCTCTCAGAGGCACTCCAAAAAACCTCTGTTACCTCCCCTAAGTCTACGTAGATGATTGCCTCCTCCTTCCTCAACAATAGCTCACTTTTACAGAAAGCAACTGTATCTAACTGATTTCCTGGCATTCGAATTTTGCTTCCTGCTAAGACAGTGAACAGGGCAAAGAAAAATTGCCCGTTTAAAAATGAATCTCAGCCTGCCTCATTTTGCACATGGAGAACACATTATAATGTTAAGTAGTTAGAATTGTGTTAGTATTTGTTAGTTAAGTTAATTAATCAAGTATCTAATGTGTCTCCTGTAAGTGAGGCATTTCAAGTGAAGAAAAAATGGTGTGCTTTTAAATAGGTATTGAGAAAAAAATGGTGTGCTTTTAAAAATAGCTTCATATAGTGCTTTTAAAATAGATAGCCTGTCTTCATATACATGTCCATATGTTACCCTGGCAACACATGGCTTGCTGTACCACAGCACAGTAATGATGTGATCTCATGCAGTGGCGCTGCACTCTAAAACACGCTAAATTATACTACAGCACCCAATGGACCTTGAGAGGCGACGTACCGATGTGCTATAGCACTCCCTCTGCAGCCTAGATTCCTCAAGCTGCCTCTACACCAGCTGGGTGGGGGTAGCCTGCTGCTCCTCCATCCGCTGCATGCAGGAATTTAGCTCTGCCATTGAGGGGGTAGGTGACCTCATAGGACTGTGGAGTGTTTTGGGGCTGAACTCGAGCTGATGGAATGATTCCAAGTCATCCAGGGTGGATACCTCCCCCTGTGGCCATGTATCAGACTGCACTGCCGGGGCACTGTTGTCACTACATGCTGCCTCCTCTGCACTACAGATGCTCTCTGTGGTGGGTTGCATTGGCATGATGGGTGCCCGTGGCACCTGTGTTGCATCAGGCAGCGTGGACATGGTGATGTTGGTGATGGTGGCCGGCACATGTGTTGTAGTTGCTACTGGGGGCAGAGATGTTGAACTGCTGGCAGCATCCTCCTGGGCAGGGGTGCTGGCTTGCACACGTGCAGGAGCTGATTGCCTGGCCTGTTGTGCAGTATCACTGTCACTCGATACGGCTGTGTGGACACAGAGGGCATGCATTTAGTTATGTGGTGGTGCCTGATGGGTGCATCACATGCATCATACAGGTTGATCATTTAATTGTGACATTTACATGCATCTGCTTGTTGCTGGTAATGCATTGTAGTGATATGGGTCACCATCTGGATCATGATTGGTCCTTTGGCCCAGTCATGCACTGCCTGGGGGGGGGGGTTGTTAATGGGACCATTGGCCCAGTCATGCACTGCCTGGGGGCTTGTTAAGGGGTCCATTGGCCCAGTCATGCACTGCCTGGGGGAGGGGTGTTAATGGGTCCATTGGCCCAGTCATGCACTGCCTGGGGGGGTTGTTAATGGGTCCTTTGGCCCAGTCATGCACTGCCTGGGGGGGGGTTGTTAATGGGTCCGTAGGCCCAGTCCTGCACTGCCTGGGGGGGTAGGTCTGTTAATGGGTCCTTTGTGCCACTCCTGGCCTCAATATCATATGGCATTCATAATTGCACACTTACCAGCATCTGCAGGTGGACTCACTCCTGCCTCAGCATCCCCGATCCCATGGATGCCCTCAAGGTGGAGGACACTGCTGCAGCGCTCCTCCCATGTTTGCAGCCTCAGTGGGGAAGGGGGTCCTCCATCTGTCCCACTGCTGCGTTGGTGGTGTGTGGAGATCAGGTTCTGCACCCTCAACCTGAGGTCATCCCACCGCTTGTGGCAGTCCTTTACGCTCCTCACAGTCACGCCCACAGCGGCGCACTTGCGTGCTGCTTCCGCCCACACTTCCTTCCTCTGCTGCTTATTAGCACGCTGTTGATCGGCACTGAACTGCATCTCAGCATGCTCCACAATGTGCTCAACCAGAACAGTCAGCTCCGCCTCGCTAAAGCGCTGTTTGCGCTACCTCTGGGCTGGAATCCTGGCAGACATGCTGGCGGTCCCTTTTGGCTTCTCATAGTGTGGATTGAGCTTGTGCTGACTCTGGATGGCAATGCATTGTGCTTTATATGATGGCCGCCTCTCTGTTTCCTGTTTTGGTATTTCCGGTTCCGTGTCTGTGGCGACGGTGGCGGAAACGGGTTTTGCGCTACTTGTGGCACCGCTATGTCCATTTCCGTGGGTGTTTCTGTGGCGGCGGTTACACCGTTTCCGCGTCCGTGTGGTGCGCGCGACCGACAGCACGTAATTGGCCGGTCTTTCCGCAACCTTGCGGACGCGGAAACTTTGTTACCGTCGCCGCGGAATCACTGCAGTCCTGACCAGGGAAGTTGTAATGAGGCATGTTGTCTTTCATTCCAGAATACCTGCTGATTACTCACATTTGTGTAGGTTTGCTCATTTGTACTTCAGTAATTTGCAGGGGGAAGTATTAACCTAAACACTATCTGTGCACAAAACAAAACTGTTCTTTTTCCTGTGTTTTCTACGCTGTATCATTATAAGTGAATTCAATTGCTTTGCTTAGTTTCTGAATTGTGTTGTCACCGGTAGGTGATTGCTGTCCTATATATATATATATATATATATATATATATATATATATATATGTATACGTATATGTATATATATATATATATATATGTATGGTTATTACATGGACGCGGTAGCCTCCATGTAGTTATGGTTAAGTTGGTGTTTCCATAGGAAGAGCATTCTTTGCGTGGCTTATAACTTCGCTCCCTCTGGACGAATCCTCACCAAACTCTGCAAAATAAGTATATTGCCCACTCTGAATATTTTGGCAAAGTTTGGTGAGGATTCGTCCAGGGGGGGAAAAGTTATAGGGGGGCTCCCAAAACTTGTGTTTTTTCCTATAGACATAATGGGAAAAAACTTCACAGGCCAAACCGCTGGACGGATTTACACCAGATTTGCGGCAGGAGCGGGGGCTTGGTCCCGAAAGCGTGTTTTTGCAAATTTGGTGTAAATCCGTCCAGTAGTTTTTCATAAAATGACCAAAACGTAAGGCAAAAAAATTTGTGATATCTGTGTTCGCTTCGCGGACGGACTTCCCTGTTCGCTCCGCGGACAGCACCCCGATTGGCCCATGGCCTTGCGTCATGTCCGCGGACATGCGACGTGTTCGCTGATCGGACGGCGAGGGGCGTGGAGCGCATCAGATTTTCTGTGGCGCCCGCCATCTTGTCTTCGCCGTCGACCGTGTACAGCGCGGTGAAACGTGGATAAAAAATAGTATTTAGTGCCGTGTGTTGGTGTGTAAGAGTTTTTGGGGAGGGTGGGGGAGTATGAGATAGGTTCAATGTTTTTTTTTTATGTGCTAGACGTTTTTGTTGTGTTCGATTTGTCCGCGGAGAACACGGCTGTTCTGACATTTTGTAAATAAACTAAATGGTGGGGTGTTTAGAGGACGGAGTATGTGTCATTTTTGTTCGCAAGGAAGGTAAAAATGAGCTATCAACACTCGCGGTGTACTTAATTGTTCGTAAATACACAAACTGGGGGTGTCCTCAGGACGCTGTCCGTATTGTAATATGTCTAGTTGAATGTGTTCTAAGAACACTCGCGGTGTCCCGAAATGGTTGCAATTACACAAAATGGGGGTGTTCTGAGAACGTTGTTTGTATTGTTCGTTGTCAGGGTGAAAGTGTTTTAAGACCACTCCTTTTGTCCGCTAATAGTACAATTTCCTATGGGCGTCAACCGACTTTTTGTCCACTAAAGAAACGATAAATCCGGCTGGTGTGCGCCGACATTATGTGATAATCCTATGACTGGCGCTATTGACCTGGCTGACTTGCTTTTGCAACACTAAATCATATCTCCCGTCCCTAAGCCTGATATTATCAAAGTATTCATATTCCCCGGCTCTCTCCGTGATGTTACAGGGTGCGTCATCAAACGCGCCCAGTCCTCTCCAGTCCTAAGTGACTTTACACAGAACCCGGAAGACAACACATATTATGTCACAACACAGCGCGCCACAATTCGGAATATGAAACAGTGATTTAAAAGCAAACAGCAAGATTGTAAATTTTGTAAAGTACATTTATTTGACATCAAATGTTTAGACAATATTCAGCAATTTGCATTTGTCTTTGTTGTCGAGCCGCAAAAGTTCATGTTGAGGCACGCGATGTTCCTTTGCGGTACAGAGGGTGTTAGATCAGCTTACAGCTCAGTGCGCCACAATTCGGAATATGAAACTGTGGTTTAAAAGTAAACAGCAGGATTGTACATTTGGTAAAGTACATTTATTTCACATGAAATGTTTAGTGAATATTCAGCGATTTGCTATTGTCTCTGCTGTCGATCAGCAAAAGTTTATTTTGAGCGACGCGTTGTTCCTTTGTGGTAGATAGGCTGTTGGTTTATGATAAAAGCAGTAAATGGTCGCTCTGATAATCGGAAGGTTGCTCCAACAACGAGCCATTAGACCACCCTATTGGTTGGTATGTTGTTTGTAGCCTCTAGTACTGCGTAAGGGCATATTGGTACTTGGCGATTGTCCCATAAAATGGTGAGGGTCATGAAGTTGCATATTTGGACCTGCACCTGGCAGTTGAAGACCCCATCCGCTGGAGTCTGTAAATCGTGACATAGGCAAAATGGGGCGACATAACTGTTTTAAAAAACATAAATTAGTCTCACCAGCCGATCTTCATTAAAAATCATCATTTTATTTATTAGGGCGTGAAACTATTTGCTATCGAAGATAGTGCAATGGAGTATGTTAATAATAAAATAATTATATTTTCCCATTCATATAGCGCTAAGAACCGTGAGGTATCTAAGCGGTGCTTATTATTACCCACGGTGTGTGGTGCTCATTTATCGACCACGGAAGGATGAAAGGCTGAGTTTGGCCTTGCCGGGATTCAAACTTGCGTTAGCAAGCTGTGCACGGATGTCAAAGCGAGCGTTGTACTCGCTGTGCCACTTGACAGGCTACAGTGAAGTGGCACAGCGAGTAGAGCGCTTGACCGCCTATAGACCGGTTAAATTATTTCTATTAACCCACCCTGTGTTGTCTGCCCTTTTCAGAGCCCTCTAAACGACAGGGGATCAATTCAGCGGTGATAGTGCGCGGTAGAAAACATTATGCCACTTTGAACGAACAATGCTACGCTATTGTAATTATATTTGGTATAAAATAATCTAAAGGGTTACTTACAGTACAATTGCAATTTCCATTGTCTACGAGTAGTGCAGTCCCAAAATACGACTCCGCGTGTGCGAACGATCTTTCGATTAATGATATAATATATAAAAGTGGTTTTGTTTCAGAAATGTCATCCTTATCTTCTCTTACGTTTTAGCAACACTCCTTCAAGAGAAGTCTTTCATCACAATCTCTGTCTGTAAAGGTCAAAACACAATACAACCTTATAGTCCGCTTCGTGAGCCTCTCCGGGGCCCGAGAAAAAAATGGAAGCAGCTGACCTTCACTGTGAACAAGCATAAATTCTTACTTTGCAACATTCTGTGTAAAGCCATCTGTGAGAAGTTGGTTTTTGCACGCCATGTTTGTATATTGTTTGCGTGATATTAAAAAAAGTTTGTTTAAGGGACGTTATGGTTCTAAGGACAGCCGAAAGACCCCTGAAAATCGCAAGTTATGGTAAGCTATGAAAAATAACTCGCGCCACCACCGTGCACTGCTAAGACTAACACCCAGGACATCAAAGATGACATCGCAAATGTCATTGATGAAATCACTGATGACATCACATGTGTATGTACTTTTCATGGAATTTGTGTACTAGGGATTTTTATTATAATGTTGCGAAAAAAGTATCAAGGATATTGCAATAAATATCATACCGTTATTAGTGCTTTGAACGATGCATTGATATAAATAGCATTGTATTATGGGATTCTATCTAGTATACTGAGCTACTAAAGGAGAAACATAGCATTGTGTGCAGAGTACAAGATGAAAGTATAATATTTGTAATGTTAATATGTTGAATAATGAAATGATAATTGTCCTGAAATGTTCGAAAATTCACAAAATGGGGGTGTTCTGAGGACGTTATTCGTATTGTGTGATTGCTTAGCTGTATGCAATGAGGGAATGGCACAGAGAGTAAAGTGGACGCCGTCCGCGGATACCGCGGCTGTTCGTGGACAGGGCGTGCTACATCTGGGTTTTTCCAGGAAATCCAACATGGAAAGAAGACTACACGGATCAGCCAATCAGATGTCGAGGTTGTGGATTTGTGTTGAAAGAGACTGTGTGTGGTGAAGATGGCAGAAGTAGAGAAAGTCAGCGTGTTGGTGCTTGGAGATATGTTTGTGCATGGTTTACAACAGTACGCTCAATGCAGGCATGTTGCAAAGAACTTTGATGTGAAAGGAGTGGAGGTGGTGTGGACCACTGTGCCTGATTGCAATGTACAGGGAATTGTACAAGTTTGTGAGGATATGGCCACGATGAACAGTCCGCATGTGGTAGTTTTGCACTATTGTGCTTTCCATTTGGGCAACGTCAGTGCCCCTACTTTGTTGGCTGATTTGGAACGCTTGGTTTAAGCCGTAATGAAGATCCTTCCAAATGCGAAAGTAATTTTTTCTGGATTAATACCTAGGGCAATATGGGACAATAGTTCAGTTTTTTGTCCTCAGCAAAACATTGCTAGGTGTGTCATCAACCGAGGCATATGTGCCTTCATGCTTAGAGCTGGTTTGTTCTTCTGTAATAATGAGAATATTGATGCCAGTAATGCTGTTAATTTTAAAGAAGATGGCATCTCTTCATCTTTTACGGGAAATGCCTTTCTATTTTGGAATGTAAGGGTTGCTCTGGAGAAGGTTATGTGAAGATTTTAGGAGTAAAGTAAGAAAAAAAACAAGAAAAAAAATACAAAATAACAGGCGTCTGTCAAGCATCTGTAAAAAAACAAAAAAAAGGCTCTTTTCAGAGCCAACTTCAAAGGGGAAATGGGGCACACTATTTAAATTTACATTCACCACGCTCAGATTTTCGATATGTCCGCGGACATGGCGGTAGTCCGCGGACATGAAAATCACTACGAGGGGGTTAGTATGTTCTATGTTACATGTATATGAAGTCAGAGATATTATGGCTAAGTTGTGCTACTAAAAACCTATGAAATTCAGTGAAAAAACTTTGTTAAAGGGACGTTATGGTTAAGTTGCGCTACTAAAAACCTATGAAATTCAGTGAAAAAACTTAGTTAAAGGGACGTTATGGTTCAAAGTAAAACCGAAAAACCCCTGAAATTCGGCAGTTATGGTAAGATAAGCAACCATAACTCGCGCCACTGTGTACTGCTAACACTAACCCCCAGGACATCAAAGATGACATCACAAATGTCATTGATGACATCACTGATGACATCACATGTCTGGCTCCCCCTTTTTTTCCTTTACTGACATATCTAGGCCACATGGTTTTGCTCAGTAACAGTCAAGGGGCCTCATTACGACCCTGGTGCTAAGGGATTACCGGTACCGATAAGGGTAGTGGCCATCTTGCCTTTCTTCAGGAATCCATTGATTCTGATGGCAGGGCCTGGGTGTCCCAGAAATGGAGGACACTCAGAGCCACTGCCAAGTCAGCATGTACCTGCCACCAGCCCATTGCCACCAGCCCATACCCTGCTCTATGGACAATTAAAAGGTGCCCAAAAACACACATGCCATGGGTGTTGTTCACCAAAAGGAAAACAGGAAGCGCTGCACTGCAGAGGCCCAGGCTGAACCTCAGTAGTGGAAAACAAAGGATACACACACAGAGAAGTGGTAGTATAAGGCCTAGGCGGCCCTGTCCCTCCAAAAGGCATTTCTAGCATTACATTTGCCTACTTTCTGGAAAGGCCATCTGCACTGTGTGGAAAAACCTGAAGGCGTCTCACTTACTAGTCCACGGGGATCTGTCATTCAAGTGGCCAGGGCACGGCCATCGCTATTGGATCCAGCTCTTGGGGGTGGACCAATGCGGGAGGATCACCTGGATGGGGGCCCTCGGGGAGTGGAAGTGGGACACCAATGGGTGAGACGAGGTACCCTCTTCCCTATAATACCTTCCCCATTCTATCTCGTAGGATATTCAGTAGTTCTACCCACCCACCTTTTCCAACAGGAACACTTTTCTACACTGTGACAGACAACGTACTAACACCCAAGCCATTTACCTGACACGTCCCAACACAAGGGTCAGGCAGAGTCAGCCCTTTCCCTTGCCCACAGGGATAAAAGGCAGAGCACACTTTTAGGAAGGCCGAATGCACAAGGAAGCAGCCATTCTGGACCGGCAGTTGAAGCAGAGGAGAAATGCGTAGAGACCTGGAGGAGCGCGAGGGGGGAATTGCCCTTGCCCTTTTCAACTCTGACCCGCGATGCCTCCGAAAGGGAAATCACAAGACCAGGAAGTCCACCTGGCGTTCGGTGTGACAGGTGTCAATGGCACACAGGGCCCTCTCGCACTGATAGCCAAAGCAGGGAGAAGCGCTTGCCGCCGTGATGCCATCCTTGATTCCAGAGACAAGAAACTCCCACAGTTCAGCACAGTCAGTGAGTCGGAGAAGACAGATAATAAAACCGAACTGTGCTGGGCCAAAGGTTGCAGGCAGCAACCTTGCTGAACAAAGAACTTGTGTAATTGTACTTTTTTTTTACAACACATTTTATTGTATGTTCTGCAAAACAACAACATACAATAGTCAAACAAAACTTCCATTCATACATCAAAGGCATTGCAACTGTTTCCCATAATTAGTTAAATTACAACAGTCCGTACAGGACAATAATTGGAAGATCTCCATGCTGTATAGTTATTGCATAGTCTTTGAGCAGCAGGATCACACAGTTTTCACTTGTCCATCACACAGTTTGTTCCCATTTCTGCCATATTTTACCGGCTTTCCCAGGGCAGCCTCTGGCTGTGTAGACGCGGCGCCCCATCGCTATACAAGCGTCCACGTCTGTCACCCATTGGTCATACTGGGGGGTGATCTCTGTACCCCATAGTTGTGCGATATTTCTCTTGGCCAGCCCTGTGGTTGTTGAAAGCAGGAGATTTTCAAAGCGGGTCATTTCTTCCTCCTCTTCAATCCCCAGTAGCAAGAGTTTTGGTTCCTTTTGAATCGGCCGGCCCATTACCCGTGACAACCTGTCACAACATTTTTGCCAAAAGTATTGTATGCGTGTGCATTGCCACAAAATAAGAAAGTGCCCTCTTCCTGTTTACAGTATAGGCAATTGGCATCTGTGATCTTACCCCAGCAGTATAGCGTTATTCGTGGATAATATATTCTGTGTAACACTTTCAGTTGGATTAGCCGAATTCTAGCCGATATTGCCGTCTCCCTGGGATACATTAAGGTCATGGTCCATTCCTCAGGCAGCAGCGGGCTCACATCCCTCTCCCATTTTGCTTTCAGACTGCACAATTCCTTTGTGGCAAAGGAAGAGATTACGCTGTACATGATTGATGTAGTCTTAACATTCACATTATCCAACACAATGTTTCTCTCTATCGGTGTGCATTCTGGGCGATCAACAAGATTTGACATGTGTTTGGTAAGTGCATGAGACAGCTGTGTGTGATGGTAGTATTCAGTGGGTGGAAGACCATACGTGGTTGATAGTTCAGCAAATGGTATGATTCTATCTTCTTTGATTACCTGCTGGATCGTCTGTATCCCCGCTGCCTCCCAATTTGGTCATTTGGGTAGTTTGTGGAGTTCCGGGAGGAAGGCATTATTCCAGAGGGGTTGTATCGGGGTGATTTTGTTTCCCCATCCTATATGTCTATGTGTTTCGATCCAAATCTGGGTCGTGTGGACAGTTATTGTGCGAGAGAGAGGGCGGCTCATCACCTTGTAAAGGCTTTCAATTGGAGCTTCACCATGCCTTGCTGTTTTCTCTGCTCGTATGTGCGGCAATTCTGGGTCACCATGTAGAATGTCGTTTACAGCCGCCATCTGGTTCGCCTAGTAGTATGTTTGAGTGTGTGGGAACCCAATCCCTCCCTCCCACACAGATCGTTGGAGGGTGTTCAGTGTTATCCTAGGGTGTTCCCCCCCCCCCATAGTGGTTTTCGTAGTGTCTTGTCTACTTTGCGAAATTCAATTGTGGGGATGTGTAGAGGAGCATTTTGTAGGATATACAAGAAGCGGGTAGGGCTAGCATTTTAAAGAGTGCCACTCTTCCTAGTAGAGTCAATGGCAGAGTCACCTAATGATTGACGTCTTGTGTGAAGCGTTTCATAATTGGGTGTAAATTATGGGTCACGTAGTCCTCCAGTCTGTTCAAGATTAGGATGCCCAGGTATCAGAATTGTTCTGTCTCGACTTTGTAAGGGAAGCCCTCAGGAGGTATACAGTCTATTCCTTTAACCAGGAACAATATTGATTTACTCCAGTTCACTCTCAGGCTGCTGAATCTACAGTACTGTATCAGTATTTGTGTGACTATGGGGCAGGTAAATCAGCAGATCATCAGCGTTTAGAGAGACCTTGTCCTCCCAGGCTGGGCCCCATCAGAAACCTGACCACGTCGGTGTATTCCTCAGAATTGCGGCTAGGGGCTCTACGATCAAGGCAAATAGCATTGCTGATAGTAGGCATCCCTGCCTGGTGCCTTTCCCCATTCGGAAGCTACATGAGGCCTCGCCGTTCACTCTCGCTTATGCTATGGGAGCGTTATACAGGAGCTGGACCCATTGTATAAAGTGTTCCCCAAAGCCCATTTTCCTCAAGACTGTCCAAAACGCGTCCCAGTGGACTGAATCAAAGGCTTTCTCGAAATCAATGGCCAATAGCACCAGTGATTGTTGTACGGTAGGCGCTCTTTCAAGGGCTAGGTGTAATCTTCAGATATTCATCCTTGTGGAACGCTGCAGCATAAAGCCACATTGATCCGGGTGGATCAGGGAAGAGATTACCTTTTGGAGTCTATTGGCGAGTACTTTTGCTAGTATCTTGCTTCACTATTTATCAGGGATATGGGCCTATAGGAGCTACAATTGTCCGGGGGCTTACCATCTTTTGGTATTACAATTATGGTGGCTTTGCGTAAGTCTGCTGGGAGTATCTCTTCCTTTCTTGAGCCATTCGGGCATGGGGTTTCACCTGATTGTAGATGTGAGTGTTGGGTGTCCTGACCCACGTTTGGACTATTATGCTGCAAAATTTGGTGTTGTGGGCTTAGAAAATCCAAGATGGCCGAAAAAGCCCACATTGCACCAGAATCCAGGAAAACCGTGCAGTTTTGGCGCACACCAAAATGTTCCCCTGACCTGCCACCCACCAGTGCGAGCGTGATGGGCCAGGCGTGCCATGGGTGAAATGTGTGCCAAAGGAAAAACAGCAGTGCCGGTTGGCTCAAAAAGCGCTTTGAAATCACCTTTTTCTCTGAAATGCAAGCTAAAAATGCCTATTTTAAACATTGCAAGATATTCAAAAATCTCAATGAACACCAGCAGACATTTGGAAGAAGGTAGACTTGTGTGCATACAAAATCTGTAAAGAGAAAGAGCCCAAAATAATGTTCATAATGAAACTGGCTGAGTTGTGGATGTCAGCAGCTGAAGTGAAATTGGACTTAAAGCCACTAAAATCGAAATGTTTAAAATAAATGAGTGACCTACTGTTGAGTGTCACATAGTTTGCAACTGTTAAATGTCATAGTTTTGAACTTAGAATCAGCATTCTAGCTGCATGTGTAAAAATTGTAAATTTGATTTGGATGAAGAAAAACTGGGAACAAAAGTGACATTTAGCTGAAGCCTGGCTTAAAGAGATTGAATTCTGCCTGGCAACTACCCCCGACAGGAGTTGAAACTTGCTCAGCCACTCTTCCCAGGCCTGGCCTGCATTCTCCTGCCCTCACCAAAGGGAGATGACACCTCTCTGATTGGATTAGGGGAGGAGCAGCCGGGGACTGCAGGAAACTGTACAATGAGCCTTCCTTGGCTCAGGCAAATGTTAAATTAGGGGGGGGGTCATAAATGGCTTCCTCTTCAGAGAAACGGGGAGGGGCAGTGCCTCTGTGAGCAACCTGAGCTGGAGGAAGTGGACAAACCAGAAATTCCACCATGTGCTTTGGGAAACCACACCCCTCTGGGCCAGAGCATAATTTTTAAAAAAAGATGGATAATTCATAGTATGGACTTGTCAAAATTATATAATTAATATAATTATTCTTGTGATTTTTCTGTGCACATTTTAAGAGGTGTTAGAAATCTGTACCATGTTCTGAGGCAAAACCCCATGAATTATGGAGATTGCAGACACGGGTTCACGCTAGAAAAATGAAAATTTACTGGAATATGTGTAGAGAGACGGGGTACATCTTTTTGGTAAAATCCAATATTGGTAAACCAACCAAAAAGCGCAAAATGTTGTCATTTCTAATCCAAGCTCTTAGAGACATCAGAGTTGGAACAGAAACTACCTTATGTGATATATGATGTGTATATGTAATGTCAACCACTTGTGTATCTGGGAAATGTGTTTAGTTATGAAAATGATTTTCTAAGGTAAAAGCAAAGGGGAGTGTTCTTTCTGTATGCCATAAAGATGACACCTGATGACTCACTGCTCCCTTCTCAAATCAGGTCAAAGAGAAATCCTTGACCTATCAAATCATGAGTGGGGTGGGCACAGAAAGTTAGCATCCACACCCATTTTCAAAAGACATAAAAAGAGCCACTGGAAGCCAGACAGGGACATTCATTTTCCAACCTTCAACTGAATTCCTGCGCAGCACTCTGATGGAGAACTCCAGAATCCAGAACTTCACTCCAGAACTTAAAGCAGAGAGGCCTGGACCACCAGCTAAATCCTTTTTCAGCAGGCCTTCAGAATCCAGCAATCCAACCAAACTATTCTACAGCCGGGCGAGCTGTTGGATTCTTGCCAAGAACTTTTGCCAGAACCGGTAGCAGACCCAGAAAGCAGTGCTGTATCCAGAGAGACCAGACCAGATCGCTGTGAGCAGAATCAGAGATCCAGACCAGCAGAGCAGAGCTTACCCAGATAGCTGTGACTTCAGAACCAACCGCCTGGAGTCCAGTCCCAACCTGACCAGACCCTGACAGCCTATTTCAAATTTATAGTGTGAGTATCTCGCCAGAACTGTGCAAAACCAATCTCTTAGCTTAAAATAATCTGATTCAAAACATTTGAACCTGTCCAGAACTGCATCATAGGAATCGTGTGTCCCTTCTCCGATTTTAAACCTGTAAAAGTGTAATTTTGACATTTTGAATCATTATTTCATTTCTGAAAATCTACCTTCACAAAATCGTCCGTATCTCTTGAACCGTTTGTGCTAGAAGCGAGACTTAACTTTCATTTTAAAGCTAAGATTCTAGGCTTTCCAACTGTCTATTCATCATACTTTTCCCATAATCACGCTCGGCGCACTCGTAAAAAGTGCCACGATTTGCGATTTGGCTCACATTTCTTCACTTGTCAAAATAGCAGCTTCTTACTTTCCTTTGCTGAAATTCGTTTGCAACCTGACAATCATTCATAGAGCATTGCTAAAGTGATCCTGAACTAATTTAAAGTAGCTATCACCCACCCTGAATCTCGTATAGGGAATTAAAAACCATTTTCAGCAAATTTTACTTCATTGCCACCACATTTAAAAGGATTTTGCCTGTGTTTTAAAATCATCCCTGTGATCTAAGCTTGCTATGGGGGAACTGAACTACATTTGATTGTATTCCTGAGAACTGTGCGCTCTCCCTTCCATCTTCTATTGCATAGGGGGGGGAGTGAATTGCCACCAAGGGAAAAGTGAACATATTATCTCTTGTGAAACCCTACCAGTTATTTCTGTACTGCATTCTTTCCATCACTGCATTCATTGAAATCATAAAAGTATTCTCAGCTACCTTGTCCTTTCCATACCAACTCCTAAGCAATAAAATAAGTGTGCTAGTGTAAGATTATCCAGTGTTGATCACTATCATATTCTTAAGTGTGATATCAAATATTAATTTATTATAAAAGTGTAATATATATATTGTTTAATGTTTCCAATAAATCTTTTAAATTGCAAAACAAACCTACTTCTTGGCTCAGTGAGGTCAGGGGGATTCAAAGAGAGGGGCGTTATATAAGGGTTTATCATCCAGAGTATAACTTGTCATAAAAATATATAAATAAGGACTTCCCTTGGGCGTCCCAGACGGGGCACTGACTTAGTGGGATTGCTGAATTGAAGTCATTTAACAGAGTGGGGGCTCGTAGCCGGGGATTCTGGATTAGAACTAACGCTTGTGCAGCTTAATACGGCGTGCTAACTGACAGGATATATAAATTCTGTTGGATCACCACGCTGTGTTACACTGTAAAAACACCCCTCAAAGGAACCGTCTAAGGAAACGGTCTGTTTTGCAAAATAAAATACAAACTTCTGTAAGTCAGGAAGGAAATCAAATTCCAGAATGACGACCTTGGTAGATATCAAAATAGCCAGAGAACACCTCTTACATAAGCTATTTGTGAGAGGTGAGTGGGCTCATCAGGACCAGGCGGTCTGGTTGCAGGCAATCGCACCCCAGATTACTGAAACAGGTTCAGATATATGGATAGATCAGGGTCCCTTACATGGGGCCCTGAGTGAACTATATATGACCCCTAAGGCCAAGGATGAGCACAACAAGATTGCACGGGTAGCGGCATGTTTATGTTTATATATGGGAGCCATACAGGACAAATGTGCTGAAGGCCAAGATCTGGCAAATAGGTAACTGATGGCATTAGAGAAGGCCCAATCTGACCTGGTCTCTTCTGAGCAGAGGCTGCAGAGGAGCCAGGAGTCAGAAAATGATAGTAGGCAGTATATTATTAAAATAAAGGAGGATATGGATATCCTGCAACAGGAAAAGGCTGACCAGGATACCAGATTGCTGGCCTTGCAGAAGGAGTACCAAGAAGGTTTGGACTCCCTACTGCAGAGCCAGAAAAAGCTGGAGCAACAACTAGACTTTAACAGGGCATGCACAGAGCAGGTGGCCACCCTGCAAATCTGACTAGACAGAGAGAAAGAGGAAAGCAATAAATTGATTTTGAAAGACCTGGTACCCAGGCAGAGTTTGATCAAGCACGGCAGAAAGCTGGTGCCTTTCAAAGGCAGAGGGACGACCTGGTGGCACAGATGCAGACTCTTAGTCAGGAAAGGGACACCTTAGGCCAGGAAGTCTGCCAATTAAAAGATAAAATTGAAGGAAATCACCTGGCCCACCAGGGGCTGGGTGACCTCCAAAAAGAGCATCAGAACTTGTTAGAGCACACCAGGAGGGTGGAAGATGCTCTGGCAAGAAAGGAGCAGGCCAGTGGGGATGGGACTCAGGAGGTAACCCTCCTGCAGCAAGGACTGGCCCAGTATTCCAGGACCAATCAGGAGGCACAGAGAGAGAATGAGGCTCTCTTGTCAGCACAATGATAGGCTCCAGCAACAGGTAGCCATGCAGGAGAGACTGATGGAGTCTAGTAAGGCCTTAACTGAGGAACTGAAAGTGCAGGCTTTTGCATTGCAACAGGGAGCAGGGGCTGATAGAGATGAAGTTCGCTGGGAAAGGGAAACACCTGAGCATAACCTCAGGAGCCCTAGTACCAGAGGCCTTCATCTCTCCCAGTCCTTGGACTCTGCCACCCCCATGTCCCCTGGCGCACATGAGCACAGGGCCACAGGGAGGGCAGATTACTATCCTGCCAAAAGTATGGGGCTCATAGGCCAGTACCTCCCAGGAATGGATGGGCGGGCATCCGGGTATGGGCACCTAAGCACAGTGCAATTTAGTGGGGAACCCCAGGAGAGTAGGCCCACTAAGGGCATCCTGAAAACCTCCGCAGAGTTAGGTCAGTGGGGGGGGGGGGGTACCCATGAAATCCTGGCAGCAAGGAGGGATCTGAAGACTCCTCTGAGCGGCCCAGGACACAGGAGACCAGGTCCCCACATTCTGCCATCCATTCCCAGGCTCGCAGAATCCGGGAAAACCTGGAAGATCAGACGGGTACCTCTGGGAGCAGTGCCTCTGAGTCAGAGGATGAGTGGACCAGGGTTACCCGAACCAAAAAGGCCAATAAGGCAAAAAGGGCCTTGCTTAAGGACCCCTCAAAGCAGATCAAGGCAATAAGGAGTGTCATCACCCCTTATCACAAGAACTCCAAGTATTCTGTTTAGGAACAATTGGAGCTCTTTGAGCAAATGATTGAGACTTTCCATTTGAAGGACAGCAGTAGCTGCATCCAGTACGTCAAATGGACATTCTCCCCAGAATACTCCAGTTTCTTTGCGGGGCAGGAGGACCAAAATCATTCAAGATGGTCCACCTATAGGGCGGCCATCTTGAAACATTTTTCTGCTCATAGAAATCCTCAAGAGGCTTGCAAAGCCTACAATTTGCAATGTGGGGAGGATCATGCCCCACAAGAATTTGTGCAGGAGTTAAAGCGTGCTTTTGCACAAACTACCAAAAGGGTGCGCACCGACAGTAAGGAATTTGTTAATACGTTTTTCCATGCCTTACCCAAATACATAATGACCCAGCTCGTGAGAGATTTTGCAGAGAAAAGATCTTTAGACTGGGTCATTGAGCAACTACCCGCATCTATGAGGTGCAGAAACCGGTGGAAAATAAGAATCAGCCCAAAAACCCCAAAACCAACAGCACCCCTGCTGCTGCCAAGGTGGCAGAGGTAAAAGTTGCCCCCGTTTTAGATTTGGAGATGGGGGGCCTAAAAACCTGCCTGCACCGAACAATTCACAGCCCAGAAGGCCCTCAGGCCAGTCACAGACAGGGGGTCAAGGAGGTAATCCCACAAATGGGGTCCCTCGCTCCCCTAACTATGTAAGTCCCCGCTACAAGGGAAACAGACCCATTCTGGGTTACGTGTGGACTCCTCCAGCCCAAAGGGGGGTCAAGCCAAGCACCTGACCCAGGGAACTTCCCTCCTAACTTCCCACAGGGGGGCGGAAATTCACCAAATCCTGGGCAGAACTTGTTCCCCAGGTATCCACCCAACTTCCAGCCCCAAAATCATCCATCCTTCTTTCCCCAATTCCCTGAGCCCAGACAACCGAATCCGGGAAAGGGGAGGCCAAGGGTGGAGGGGTACCCAAATCTTCCCAACCCAGGGTATTACCAGAGAAGGGATAGCTAGCCTTCCCGGGATCAGCCCAGGGGAGAAAACAGAACCCCGTATCAGCTTGAGCGGGTTTCCCAACTTGAGCGCCAGGTCCAAAATATGGCCCGGGATCTGGGTCACATACTGAGGGCTCAACAGAACCCTCAGATGAGCATGCCACCGCAGAATGCCCCAAACTCTGGGCCTGGTGCTCCAGAACATTGACGGGGGCAGCACCCCCGATAACCCAACGGTTCCCAGGGAGGAGGCACAAGGGGAAGGGGGGTGTAAAGCCTTGGAGGAAGCTTCTTTCCCCACTTGTAAACAGCCCCTGGAAAGCCAGGAACCGGAAACAAAATCTCCTACCCCTGAAAGTCTGCCACACAAGGAGCAAAGAGGAGGTAGGAGAAACAAAGGACCCAAACAGACCCATTTTGTGGAGGAGGTACAGGTCTTCCAATTTGAGGGAGAGGGATCCTCAGAGGATCCTGGGAAAAGGATCTACTCCTTCAGAGATGGGGGAACTCCTCCCAAGGAAAAATGGGTCCCAAGGGATTCCAACCCAGACTGGGTAGATGTGGGGATTGAGCTGTCGCCACCCATCATTCTATCCCAGAACCAACAATACCGAAAACCCCTGGTTCAAACCCATCCTGGTGACTGCCTCCAGAAAGGGGTGGAGGCCGCCCAGAACCGGAACCAGGGGAACCTAAAACCGCATCCATAGACTGGGTAGATGTGGGGATTGAGCTGTCGCCGCCCATCATTCTATCCCAGAACCAACAAGACCGAAAACCCCTGGTTCAAACCCATCCAGGTGACTGCCTCCAAAAAGGGGGGGGCGGCCCAGAACCGGAACCAGGGGAACCAAAAACCGCATCAATATCCAGTTGCAAACTTTTCCTTTCAGATTCCCATGACTCTCCACAGAATTCTGCCCAAATCTCTTACCTAGCAACGTCCAAAACTAAAAAAAATAGCCCACCAGTTGTCCAAAAATGTGCATTATCTGTGCCCCCTTGAGGAGAAGGAGGGAAGATACTATGCCCCGGTACAAGTACAGGGGCAGGGTACAATTTTGGCGCTGGTGGACACTGGATCTCAAGCTACCCTTCTGTCCAAAAGGGCCTTTGATGAACTAAATGCAGGAAGGGGGGAGAATTACCGTATTCCTCTAACCTCTCTTCCTGGACAACTCCAGAACTTTGACGGGGAGGAAATTCCCGTCGAGGGGACTGCAGATTTGGACATCAAAATTGGGCGACACAAGGTGAAACACCCGGTCATAGTAGTGACTCCAGAGGGCACCCCTTGTTTACTAGGGAATGACCTCCTGAGAAGGTTGTCACCCCTAATAGATTGCGTAAACAAGGTCCTCTGGACCCAGACTAGCTGACCAATAAAATAAAAACAGAGCGTCAACCATGTTAGTTTAAACGGCACCTGCCACATGGTTGAACAAAAATCTGACCAAGTATAATTTCACTTCCAGAACAACCAAATTCCAGACGTGACCGTAATAGCAGTAGGACAACAGACTGGTGATGGGGGTCCTCTCTATTTCTGAAAATCAACCTTCCCTCCAGTTTAAGGTGGTATTCCACACTGGAAGGAAACACTCTGAAATTCTTTACTAATCCACAATCAGAAACTGCCACTCCTATAGTCCAGAAAGATGTGAAATCAGCTCAGAGCCTGGCTGATATTCAGCAAATTGGAGAACAGTTGTTCATCCCTGTTCAGTTAAATGATGGGAAGGACTCTGTTCTCGCCTGAGTGTGTGTGAACAATGGTAAGAGCTTCATCAGCGAAGCCATGTTCCACCAACTCCCAAAAGATCCAGCCACTCCCACATTCAAACTGATAGACAAATGGGAAATGGATCTGAAAACACCCAATTCCAAACATCTCCTGCCAAGCAGGTGTATGCTCAAAATCTCCATTGGCAACAAGAGCATAGTCCATAATTGTTGGGTCGTGCGAGACGTCACTGCCGCCTTTTACTTAGGCAGTGACATTCTCAATCGCTTTGCCATTAGTTTGGACCTAATAAACTTCAAAGCTTGGTCCCGATTAGCAGATAATCCCATGGGCTTTGATGATCCAGAAAAAGCATTTAGGTCAGCTCAATTGCTACCTTATGCAGTTGAAATTCAGGTTAAAGAGGAAGTCACCATCCCAGAAAGGACCCGACAATTCTCCCTGGAAGTGAAAGTTAAAAGAGGACAAAATTGAAAAACCCTGATGCTTATATTCATCTAAATGCTTCTCTCCAACAGCAAGGTTTGGGGGTAAACCCAACACCATTAGTCAACATAGAACATGACACCATTCCAATAGAGGTGGATAACAGCGATTTAAATGGTGTTACTCTAGCCGCGGGCACCATTATTGGAATGGCGGTTGATGACCGACATTTCTCCATTGATTTAGGAAATGAACTGTTAGGACCAATCCCCAAGGACTGTTTTGACAGTGAAAGTGATGACAATACAACACCAGACAGTACCTTTACCCGGCATGGGGGGAACTTCCTGGTGTACACTTCCTGCCCTTATGGCAAGGAAGATGTGACTTGTGACTTCAGAGGGGATGAGGTGATTTTCCAGGTCCATGAGGGCTGCCTTTCCCACCTGAAGCCTCCAGTCCAAATCAGCACTCTGACCAGGGACTTCTCCACCCAGCTGGAGGAGGCCGCTGAGATAGCAAAACCAGAAGTCTTTCCAGGCTTCAGGCAGATGGTGGAAGAGAGAGTCAACCTAGCTGATGCCTGCGTGACTCTGGAACAGAAGCAAAAGTTGAAACAAGTTTTCTTGGATTTCCAAGATCTGTTTGTGGTAGACTCATATGACTGTGGTTGCACCGACATCCACACAACAACAATTCCCACGGACCCTGGCATGACTCCAGTGTTTGTGAAGCAATATTGTTTGCCTCTCGCATCCATGGAGTCCCTTACTGAAATAATTAAGAACCTTGAGTCCCGGGGAATAATCCGTCCAGTACACAGCACCTTCAATAATCCGGTGCTGGGAATATTGAAGCCAAACGGCCAGTGGAGACTCTGCGCCGACCTTAGGGAGCTCAAAAAACGGGTCCATACTTCCCGATGGCCTCTGCCCTACATTGACCAAGGGCTGGCCCAGATTCAGGGGTCAGAGGTATTCACTGCAATAGACCTGACCAATGGCTACTGGACCGTGCCTGTCAGTAGGGAGGACCAATACAAACTGGCTTTTACCTTTGGGGGCCAGCAGTACACATGGACCCGAACTCCCTTTGGATACCTCAACCGAAGCAATGAATTCAACATTTTCCTACAAAAGGCCATGCCCGACCTGGGTGCGAGGGGTAACCTGGCTTATGTAGATGATGTCCTCATCAAAAGTTCATCTGTGGAGGAACATATAGCGGAGATCCGTTATGTCCTGACACAGTTGAGGGCCGCCGGAGCAAAACTTTCCTTTCAGAAAGCACGGTGGTGTAGAACCTGTGTTAATTTCTTGGGGCATGAGATTACTCCTCAGGGTCTCTGTCCCCAGGAAAAGAAAGTGGAAGCACTCCAGAAACTGAAAGACCCCACAACTCTGCGGGAACTAAGGAGCCTCCTTGGACTGACTAATTATAGCAGAAAGTTAATTGAGGGCTAAGCAGAGATCACCAGACCCCTGATTCATCTCTTGAAGGGGGGGTCAAGTGGGAATGGGATCCAGAACAAGCCGAGGCAGTAAGACAGCTCAAAAGAAGCCTCTCACAAGCACCCTGCCCAGCTTACCCTGTCAGAAACAAGGAGTTCTTCCTGGAGACAGAGTTCTCTAGTACTTGCTTGACGGCAGTATTATACCAAAAGCATGACAAGGTCAATAAAGTAATCTCTTATGCAAGCAAAACTTTATCCTCTGTGGAGGAAAAATTCAACGATTGTGAGAAGGCACTCCTGGCAACGGTGTGGGCATTGAAGAATTACCACCCGTTCATCCATAGTGGAGACTCCACACCAGCCTCTGCAATATCTCCAAAGTGACAGAATCCAAGCCGGAAATGTGAGTAATTCCCGAATTACTTCCTGGATTTTGTCAATGCAAGGCTTTCCTGTGGAGGTCAGGTATGGCCAAAACAAGAAGAGTCCCCTCGCGCAAGGTCTGGATGACTTGCATGATTGTGCCAGAGAAACAAGGACGAAAGTCTAAAAACCAAGGACAACATGGAGGCATACCTCAAGTCCCCAAACAAAGTCTTTGAAGAAGACAAGTGTGAAGGAATACCCACTGTCTATGTGGATGGATGCTCTTACCATGTTGACAACAACAGGGAGAAAGAACTGGTGGCCGGCGTAGGGAATGCATGGGTGAATGAGTCTCCAGAACCCTCCGCTGGGTACAAAATTGGTCCCCGAAGTAGTCATGTGGCAGAATTGATGGCTGTGCATCAAGCCATCGTCACTGCTGTCCAACATCAACTCCACGAACTGGTCATAATCACAGATTCAGATTATGTACGGAACGGCTTCGTGGAGCACCTGGTTAATTGGAAAACCAGAGGCATGTTATGTGCTAATAACAAACCCTTGAAACATGGGAAGTTAATCCAAAATATTGATGATCTGGTCACATCGAATGGGATGACCATCTACTGGAAAATGATCAAGGGTCATTCCAAAGTAGAGGGACCAGACAAAACTGGAAATGACTTAGCTGATCAGCTGGCCAAAAGCCGGGCCATCCAAGGGGATCTAATAGAAATAGAGTCCCTGTTGGGGGAAATCCAGGTCACTGCTATCACTAGGTCCCAGACAAATGCTCACAACGATCTTTCAACTGCACAATGGAGTAAGGAGACCCCTGATGCTGATTTAATTACGGCTCAGAAGGGGCATCCAATAATTGTTAAGTTTTACCAACACATTGAGGACCCTGAGGACTTTCCCCTGACGGATACCGACTACGTTGGGAAAGAGGACCTAAGAGTGTTGATGAAATGTCCAAAAATGTTCCGAATCCAAGACGGTTTGTTGGTAAGGAAATCCCAAGCTGGCCATGATCAGTGGGTGGTTCCTACCTCATTCCGAAGCCTGATGTTAAGTCACGCCCATGATGCGGCCACCGCATAGGGGTTTTCACACAACACTGGAAATCTTAAGAGAGGTTGCATACTGGCCACACATGGGGCAGGACCTCGACCAATACTTGAAGGGGTGTCTTGTGTGTGCACAATTTCAGCCATCATCCCTCACACACTGTGCGCCTCTCCAAAAGAGGGGGATGACACTGCCATGGTCAGATTTGCAAATCGACTTTGTAGGCCTGTGATTTGCTCGTCTAGGGGAAACAAGTACGTGTTGACGGTCACATGCTTGTTTACCAAGTGGGTGGAATGTCTCCCGGCCCCAAACTGCAAGGCAGAAACAGCAGCTGCCCTGATGATTAACCACATCTTCTCCCGTTTTGGTCTACCTCAAAGGATTGAGTCAGACAGAGGTAGACATTTCACCAGCGAGCTAATGACAAAGATATGGGAGATACTGGGGGTCAAAAGGAAGCTACATATTGCTTACCGGCCAGCCTCTTCTGGTGTAGTAGAGAGATGCAACAGAACCATTGTGAGCATATTAAAAAAAATTGTGGCAGATTCTGGGCCAAGTTGGGATATCCGATTACCTCTGGTCCTAATGGCCATCAGATCTACCCCTTCATCTGCAACCAAAATGTCACCATTTGAGTTGATGATGGGACGCAAGATGGTGCTTCCCCAGCATTTGCTCTACAGGACCCAAGAGCAGACATTGATAAATGCCTCCACATCTCAGGAGTATGTGGAGAATTTAAGGAAACACCTTCAACATGCTTTTGCCTATGCTCAGCGGAATCTAGAAAGATCAGCTGATAGCATGAAAACCCATTACGACCTGAAGACAACCAGGAAGGACTATAATGTGGGAGACCGGGTCTATCTATACAATTTCCAAAGGAACCAGGCCAAACAGCGAAAATGTTTTCCTACATGGAAGGGACCCTTTGAAATTATGGACAAGATCTCCCCAATTGCATACAAGATCCGCCTCCCCAAAGGCAGTTTGGCAGAGGGGGAAGACAAGTGGGTCCACATCAATCAGCTAAAGTGTTGCCATCCCAGGCACACTCTGCAGCAACTGGAGGAGTCCTCTGCAATCCCAGAGGGGGCCGCTCCAGAGTAATTCAGTTCCAACCCTAAAATATACCACATATGGTCTCTAAAATATTATGATTCTTGAAGGAAAATGTCTCCTAATTATATCTTGTTTTAAAAATGAGACTGCAAAATGTATCATGATGTATAAAATGTATATGTTCGCCACACCATTAATAGTGGTGGAAAAATATCTAGGAATGTGTATTACCGCTTTGCTTTATCATCCTAGGAGAGATGAAACCATGGAGACTGACCAAGGAGGACGACCCAGGGACCGGGAGCAAAGATCCGAGGGGCCCGGGGTACCGCCCAATATTCACATCAGGACCGGCGAGGAGTACCGATCGATCCAACTGGATGGAGGAAAAGATGCTGAACTGTGCCATCTACGGTATTGGAAAAATATGATGCGGACATACCAGCGCGTGGATCAAAACATCCTTTGCACCCGACTCCCCCTCGACTCGAAATCAAAGTGCAGTCGGGCGGGGGGGGGCTTGTTGGGTATCCTGACCCACATTTGGACTATTATGCTGCAACATTTGGTGCTGTGGGCTTAGAAAATCCAAGATGGCCGAAAAAGCCAACATTGTGCCAGAGTCCAGGAAAACAGCGCAGTTTTGGCGCACACCAAAATGTTCCCCTGACCTGCGACCCGCCAGTGCGAGCGTGATGGGCCAGGAGTGCCATGGGTGAAATGTGTGCCAAAGAAAAAACAGCAGTGCCGGTTGGCTCAAAAAGCGCTTTGAAATCACCTTTGTTTCTCTGAAATGCAAGCTATAAATGCCTATTTTAAACATTGCAAGATATTCAAAAATCTCAATGAACACCAGCAGACATTTGGCAGAAGGTAGACTTGTGTGCATACAAAATCTGGAAAGAGAAAGAGCCCAAAATAATATAATGAAACTGGCTGAGCTGTGGATGTCAGCAGCTGAAGTGAAATTGGATTTAAATTCACTAAAATCGAAATGTTAAAAATAAATGAGTGACCTACTGTTTAGTGTCACATAGTTTGCAACTGTTAAATGTCATAGTTTTGAACTTAGAATCAGCATTCTAGCTGCATGTGTAAAAATTGTAAGTTTGATTTGGATGAAGAAAAACTGGAAACAAAAGTGACATTTAGCTGAAGCCTGGCTTAAAGAGATTGAATTCTGCCTGGCAACTACCCCCGACAGGAGTTGAAACTTGCTCAGCCACTCTTCCCAGGCCTGGCCTGCATTCTCCTGCCCTCACCAAAGGGAGATGACACCTAGAAAAATGAAAATTTACTGGAATATGTGTAGAGAGGTGGGGTACATCTGGGTCATTTTTGGTAAAAATCCAATATTGGTAAACCAACCAAAAAGCGCAAAATGTTGTCATTTCTTAATCCAAGCTCTTAGAGACATCAGAGTTGGAACAGAAACTACCTTATGTGATATATGATGTGTATATGTAATGTCAACCACTTGTGTATCTGGGAAATGTGTTTAGTTATGAAAATTATTTTCTAAGGTAAAAGCAAAGGGGAGTGTTCTTTCTGTATGCCATAAAGATGACACCTGATGACTCACTGCTCCCTTCTCAAATCAGGTCAAAGAGAAATCCTTGACCTATCAAATCATGAGTGGGGTGGGCACAGAAAGTTAGCATCCACACCCATTTTCAAAAGACATAAAAAGAGCCACTGGAAGCCAGACAGCGACATTCATTTTCCAACCTTCAACTGAATTCCTGCGCAGCACTCTGACGGAGAATTCCAGAATCCAGAACTTCACTCCAGAACTTAAAGCAGAGAGGCCTGGACCACCAGCTAAATCCTTTTTCAGCAGGCCTTCAGAATCCAGCAATCCAACCAAACTATTCTACAGCTGGGCGAGCTGTTGGATTCTTGCCAAGAACTTTTGCCAGAACCGGTAGCAGACCCAGAAAGCAGTGCTGTATCCAGAAAGACCAGACCAGATTGCTGTGAGCAGAACCAGAGATCCAGCAGAGCAGAGCTGACCGAGATAGCTGTGACTTCAGAACCAACCGCCTGGAGTCCAGTCCCAACCTGACCAGACCCTGACGACCTATTTCAAATTTATAGTGTGAGTATCTCGCCAGAACTGTGCAAAACCAATCTCTTATCTTACAATAATCTGATTCAAAACATTTCAACCTGTCCAGAACTGCATCATAGGAATCGTGTGTCCCTTCTCCGATTTTAAACCTGTAAAAGTGTCATTTTGCCGTTTTTGAATCATTATTTCATTTCTGAAAATCTACCTTCACAAAATCGTCTGTATCTCTTGAACCGTTTGTGAAGCGAGATGTAACTTTCATTAAATCTCGCTTCACATTTTAAAGCTAAGATTCTAGGCTTTCCAACGAACCCAGAACCGACTTTCTATTCATCATAGTTTTTCCGTAATCGCGCTCGATGCACTCGGAAAAAGTGCCGCGATTTGCGATTTGGCTCAAATTTCTTCACTTGTCAAAATAGCAGCTTCTTGCTTTCCTTTGCTGAAATTCGTTTGCAACCTGACAATCATTCATAGAGCATTGCTAACGTGATCCTGAACTAATTTAAAGTAGCTATCACCCACCCTGAATCTCTTATAGGGAATTAAAAATCATTTTTAGCATATTTTACTTTATTGCCACCACATTTAAAAGAAAGGATTTTGTCTGTGTTTTAAAATCATCCCTGTGATCTAAGCTTGCTAGGGGGGAACTGAACTACATTTGATTGTATTCCTGAGAACTGTGTGCTCTCCCTTCCATCTTCTATTGCATAGGGGGGGGGCGTGAATTTCCACCAGGGGAAAAGTGAACATATTATCTCTTGTGAAACCCTACCAGTTATTTCTGTACTGCATTCTTTCCATCACTGCATTCATTGAAATCATAAAAGTATTCTCAGCTACCTTGTTCTTTCCATACCAACTCCTAAGTAATAAAATAAGTGTGCTAGTGTAAGATTATCCAGTGTTGATCACTGTCATATTCTTAAGTGAGATATCAAATATTGATTTATTATAAAAGTGTAATATATATATATTTTTAAATTTTTCCAATAAATCTTTTAAATTGCAAAACAAACCTACTTCTTGGCTGAGTGAGGTCAGGGGGATTCAAAGAGAGGGGCGTTATACAAGGGTTTATCATCCAGAGTATAACTTGTCATAAAAATATATAAATAAGGGCTTCCCTTGGGCGTCCCAGACGAGGCACTGACTTAGTGGGATTGCTGAATTGAAGTCATTTAACAGGAGATGGCTGCGGATATCGCTTCTTCTGAAATACTGCTCTCCAGTGCGCCGACTTGTTTGGCATCGAGTGAGGGGAGAATGATTTCATCTAGTAGCATGTTTTCGCTTGGAGTATTTGGGGAGCTATAGAGCTCTTCATAGTAGGTCGCAAAGCATTCGCATTTACAGTTTTAATGTATCTGATTTGCTGGTGTCCCTCACCCCGTCTTTTCAACCAGGCTAACAATTTACCTGCTGTCTCCCCTGTTTCGTACAACCATGCTCTCATGGCTCTGTGTGCCTTTTTTGCACAGTCTAATGATAGATTGTGTAGTTTTTTCTATGCCAGTATCAGTGCTCTATTTGTCTCTGGTGTGTTATTGTCTATGTGCCGTGTCTCCCTGCGCACCACCTCTTTTTCTGCTTCTACTAATGCTTCCCGGTATGTCTTTTTTTGTGCTGCTGTCCATGTGAGGATTTCCCCTCTGAGTACTGGTTTTAGGCTTCCCATAGTGTTCCAGGATTGTCCACGGTACCCGTGTTCAGCTAAAAAAAAAAGAGATGGTACTGCTTATTTTTTCCAACAGGTCTGGGAATCCTAGATAATAGTTGTTAAGTCGCCAGGTGGGCGGGGGATGTGGTCTTTCCGTTTTCGAGTTCTACCAATAGTGGGGAATGGTCGGAGATTCCACGCGGGAGTAGGGACGCGCTGTGTGCTTTGTGGATATTTTGGGCTGGCAGAAAGAAGTAATCTATTCTAGATAGTGAGGCATGCACGCCTGAATGGAAGGAGTATTCGTGTGCATCTCTATGCAGGTCGCGCCATGCATCTCTCAAACCCAGTGTGGAGGCAAAGGTCGCTAGTTTAGTATTGGCTGTGGGACTTCTCCCTCGTATGTGTGTACGATCTAGTGCGTTATCCATGACCTCGTTGAAGTCTCCACCCAATACCCAGATGTCTGCTGTATTTGCAACCAGGATGGGCGTAATTTCTGCCAATAGTGTAGATAAAAGTGCCGGCGGGGAATACACTGCCATAATCGCAAGGGTTTGGTTCTATAATGTAGCTTGTATGTGTACGTATCTTCCCCCTGTGTCGTGAGTCACCTTAGATATCATTAGCAGCAGCCTTTTGTGGATTAGGATCAGCACCCCTCTGGCTCCCATGGAGAAGTCTGCGTGCACCGCAGTGTGGTAATTGGATCTTTTAAAGAGATTGCATACCGTTCCAGCCAGGTGTGTTTCTGTTAGAAGTACTGTGTCTGGTGTGTGCCTGTTTATATATTGTGTCACCAGGCGTCTTTTGATGCCAGACCCTAGCCCGTTAACATTCCATGTCAGAACTGTCAAGCGCCTGTTAGTTATCGCAGTTGGCAGCACCATTGGATATATGGGCTTTGTGGGTCATTAATGTGCTTTGCTAGAAATATCTGTTTTGCAAGTGTTATCACTTGCGCTGTTGCTGTTATGTTCATGTACGGTGTAGTCACTTTAACTTTGTATGGAGAACAATAAACAAAGAACTCACCCCCAACACCCCACTCCCTATACTTCGTCCCCAACTGAAGCATCTGTCGGCCTGTTATAAGCTTAAGAACTACTAAAACTTCTCATTCATACCTTTGCTCCCATAAGTGTTACGTGTTATAAGGATGTGATGTCGGCATTCAGTGCGCTGATTTGTGGGTCTGTGTTATATCCTCCGTCTTAGTCATTGGGCCTCATTACACGGTAGGCGGTGAGCCATGGCGCTATTAGCGCCATGGCTCATGCCGGTAAAATACCGGCACCGCCTTGGCGGAAAGGGGATTTACCGCCCCATTCCAAGGTTGGAGGGGCGGTAAATCCCCTTTCCGCCATTGCCCTTCCCCATTCCCATTTCTGCCCCATAGGGCTCTATGGAAATGGGGAAGGCGCTAATTACGGCACCGCAATTTTGTGGTGCCGTAATTAGCTCCGAGGTCCCTTAGCGGGTTGGATTTTAACGCCTGCAAGAAGCAGGCGTTAAATCCTCCAACCCGCAAAGGGACCTCGTAGTACGGCGGTAAGGGTTAATGGTCACCGTTGCCATTAACGGTGACCGTTAACCCTTACCGCCGTCCGTGTAATGAGGCCCATTATCTCTGTTTGGTAGTGCTTCCGGCTCCTGTTGTGGACGCTCAGGGGGTGCTCTCTATGGTCTCGGCCAGTTTCTGCCATTACCTTGTTGCCTGTTCGATCGCCAGTCGCCCTCCAGGTGGCTTTCTGCCTAACTCCATGCTTCTCTGGGGTCCGTGAAGTGCACGGTCGTTCCGTTAAAGTATATTGTCAGTTGTGCAGGAATAGGAGTCCATATTTTATATTGAGGGTCTAAAGGCGTTTTTTCAGTGGGTCAAAGGACTGCCTTGCTTTGTGTACTTCTCTGGAAAAATCTGGAAAAAAGGCGATATTGGAGCCGTTGAATGTTATTGAGCCCTTGGTTCTGGCCATTTGAAGTATTGCGTCCCGGTCCCTATAATTCTGGAGCTTTGCTATCACTGTACGGGGGGAGCACCGGCGACTTGCCTGCCAGTTGGAATCCGATAGGCCTGTTCAATTGAAAAGAATTTCGATAAGGTCTTGGGAGCGAAGCGATCCGCGAGCCACTGCTCAAGGAACAGCTCCATGTTTGCGCCTTCTGCTTTTTCAGGCAGTCCGAGGATCCGGATGTTGTTCCGTCTTGCTCTGCCCTCTCCCTCTTGCACCCGTTCTTCCAGCGCCTTGAGACGAGCTAGCGCTCCTGTCATTTGCTGGTTCACGGTCCTCAGGCTGTCTTCTGTTTTCGATATTCGACCTTCGGCTTCCCCTGTGCAGGCTTTGAGTTTTTGCAGATCGTGGCGTAGCAGCGACACTTCCATGCTGATGCTATCCATTTTCTTTTCCATAGAGGTTCTTGAATTGGCGATGGCGTTCATGACGTCTTTCAGCGATATATCCCCTTCTGTTTCTGGTGTGTCGCCAGTTTTGGCCTGCTCTTGTGGGGGGGTTTGGGCAGGGGGTTGTATACTGTTCAATTTTGCTCTGCATTGTCGCAGCTTTTGCTCTGTCTTTCCCCATAGTAGACAGTGGATGGCGGTCCGTAGGAGAGTGGTCCCACACATCTGTTGTTTATAGAGTAATTTATAACCGTGGGGCATATACTCTGGGTGTACCTGCTTGGTGAGGTGTTTCCTACCTTCCACAGTTGTTCCTAGGTCTTGGTGGGGGTCAGATGGACAGGAGACCCTGATCTGGAGATGGTAGAAGATGTTGTTGTCATTCACCGGTAGTTGGTTATAATATGCCGTATGTGGAAGAGTTACCACTTCTTTGGTAGGCCTGGTGTTGTCTACTATGAGCTCCTCTGGTTTCCGGTGTTGCAGTCAATCGTCACATGTAATATTTCCCAGCTTGTATCGGGCCCACTTCACCTGCCTTTGGTATCACTGCTCCCCGAGTCCCCAACCAGAGCACCATGTCATCTGCTTCAGTGATGTGCGACTGGATGCCATTGGGGTCATTCCGAGTTTGGAGACAGCCATGGTGCTATTAGCACCATGTCTGTCTCCAAACCCGGGTCCGGATCCGGTCTGGCTAAATGGGGACTTACCGGGTCATTCCGACCTTGGAGGACCCGGGAAAATCCCCATTCAGTAAACCATTCCCCATTCCCATTTGAGCCCCCATAGGGCTCAATGGGAATGGGAATGGCGCTAATTACGGGCCCGCAAATAGCGAGCCCGTTATTAGCACCCTGGTCCCTTAGCGGGACCCGCAAAGGACGTGTGGTCAGACCACACGTCCTTTGCGGGTCCCGCTAAGGGACCTCGGAATAGGGCGGTAAGGGTTTACCGGCACCAGCATCCTTACCGGTGCCGGTAAACCCTTACCGCCCAACTCGGAATGATGCCCATTATCTTTGTTTCAGGCCTTGGTGCTATCTACAGGCTGTCCTGAGGTGCATTCACAGAGTACCTATCTCCAGCTGTGTTCAGCGTGACTTTGGCTAATCTCCGTTTTGCAGACCCATTGGGCAGCTCAGCCACAGCTCTTGTGTTTTATCCGCTAGTGTCTGTTGGCAGGTACTCCTCGCCCCGAGTTTTGCAGCGCTCGTGTTGTGGATCATCATTGCCGTGCCATCATCGGTGCAATGCTGCAGTCGTTATGAACAGGAGCGCCCATTGTGCAGGATTGGGGACGCCCGTGTCTCACAGCGTGGATTTTGGCCTAGACAATGGAGGGAGCACCTGTTTCCCCAGAGGAGATGTAGTTTCAGGGCCGTTCTGCATGGATCTTTTTTTTTTCCCCGGGAGCATTTGTACCCCAGCTGGCCCTGATCTGCTCCTTCTGTTGTCACGTGGGATCAGGGGATGTTGCACCACGGCCCCCAGAGTCCTCCGCACAGTTGCTGCAGTGCACACGTGCACTCCTCATAGGCTTTAGGGCCTGCCACTACCGGGGTAGTACGCCGGTGTGGGCCCGGGTGTGTGCATGTCACCGCCCGTGAGGGCCCGTCAGTGACCGCTAGTGGGACTCCACCTCCCCCGCGTGGAACTGCCTGCAGTGGGACTCGTCCACCTCCACAGGCGTGGTCTGTTCCGCGTGTGTGCTTGGTCACAGCCAGGGTCAATCCCCAGGCTCCACACCCGGTCTCCCCAGTGTTACAGCGGCTCATGCAGGGCATCGGAGGGGCAGGGCGTCTGGTTCCACTGGGTCGATTCCACGCGACGCACCCCCTTCTATTCTGCTGCTGGGGTGGCCACCTCGACAACAATATGAGGAGATAGGGATCCGCACGGCAGGTGTTCTGCATCTTGTCTCATTATATGCTGACAATATACTATTGTATCTGCGCTTCCCAGAAGAGAACATACAATACATTCTGGAAGTGATGGAGCAATACGCTGCTCTCTCCGGCATAGCGGTTAACCCCAAGAAATCCAGCATCTTCCCCCTGGGGAGATACAGGCTTGTCCCACCCAGGGGCCTGCCGATATTACCAATACCCTGGTGCACCAAGTCGTTCCGATATCTCGGAATTGCTATATACCATACGGTAGGAGAAGAACATAAACACAACATGGAAAAGGCAGTAGAAGGCATTAAAAATAGCATGGCATTTTGGTCCAAATTACCCCTGGCCATGATGGGGAGAGCTGCTCTACTTAAGATGGTAGTCTTGCCCAGACTGTTACATTTCTTTGTAAACATCCCGCATTTGATCCCTAGGCGCTTCTTCGCTAGTCTCCACAGTCTATGCAATGGCTTTGGCATAACTCCAGGAACAGGGTGACTCTCTGGAAATTACAGAATTCGTGTAACAGGGGAGGAATAAACCTGCCGAACTTTGAGCTATATTATTTGGCGGGACAGCTGCAGTATGTGGCGATGAGGAGACGGTTGAAACCAGGGTGTTGGGCATGGAACCGGCTCCCTTCTTCCTCAGGGAAGTGGTGTGGCTGTCCAAGCCAAGGGTTCTAAGGATGGCGAGGCTGTTGGTGCTGTGTTGGGAGATGTGGCACAGGGCATGGCAGATGGTGGAATACCCGGCTCCGTTCTCTATGCAGGTGCCACTAGCGGCGCTATGTAGAGAGGACCCTCAATTGATACACGGGGTCCGAAAGTACTGGGAACCGATGGGCCTGGCTACCCTGGGAGACATATGGCGAGAAGGGGAGGCACTGGAATTCCAGAAACTGATAGAAGACACCAGGTGCATAATGGGCAGTATATAACCTAAACCAGAATGGTTAAACGAGCGCGAGAAAAGTGGCCGGCGGTGGTGTTATCTGAACAACCAGATGCCGCCATGGAGACGATATATGACATTTCAGAGGGTGGGCATCAGATATCCGGATATATGAGCTGCTCGGATCTTAAATGGGGAGGGAATTGCTCCAACAGAGACAACTCTGGGAAGAAGAGGTGGGGGAGCCCATGTTGGATGGGCTCTGGGATAGGGCCCAAAGATATCATAAAAAAGTGTCCCGGAACGCAAGGCTCCAGCAGATCCAATTA
This sequence comes from Ambystoma mexicanum, assembly GCF_040938575.1. NCBI lineage: Eukaryota > Metazoa > Chordata > Amphibia > Caudata > Ambystomatidae > Ambystoma > Ambystoma mexicanum. The sequence continues at coordinate 707,953,552 of NC_090933.1, forward strand.
TATGTCACACATAGAGCATATCTCACCCGCAGGAAGATCGCCAGGTTTGGTGGTCAGACGACTCAGAGATGCCCCAGGTGTGGGGAAGAGGAGGCCGGGATGTTACAAATGTTCTGGGTCTGTCCAGAGGTGGGTAGGTTTTGGTCAGAACTGAAGACACACCTAGCCGGAAAAGGCATTACGCTGGAGGTGGAGTCGGCCTGGGCATGCATGCTGGGGGTTTCCCTAGGCCACGTAATTTAAGGCACATTAGAAAATGAAAGACCTGGTATACATCCTGGCCAAACGGAGGATTGCAATGTGCTGAAAGGCAGCTCAGAGGCCAAGGATAGAGTTGTGGTGGGCTGACCTCATGAAATGGGCAGAGACAGAAATGGTTGCTTGGTTTGACTCGGTCTGTAGGGGAGGGGAGGAAGAGGTAGGACCCCTAATTGAATGGAGGCAGCTGGTGGCGACTATGGTGGGCTCCCCCCTGCCCGATCCCAGTGAGGATGATACGGATAATATGATAACGATAGACCCGCCTGTAGAAGCGCAGGCTATTGAAATGGACACATTGGCTCAAGTTAAGGGGGTGGGTGGAAGTGGGACTAAAGAACGCAATTTGTAAATGTTTTGCTGTTGAACGTGACTCAATTATTGCAATGTTTGGTGTGTTGTTAAAAAAAAAATTGTTTAAAAAAAAGAAAAACCCTTAACGCCCAACTCGTAATGACCCCCTATGTCCAAATGGCGCTGCGGTTTGATCCAGTATCACAGCGACTCATTCGACAGAGGTTCCGCCGTCTGTAGACATGGTTTCAATCGTTGTAGTACCCAAGTTTCAGGCTATATCCAGTTTATAGCTGGCGGGCTCGGGAGCTCTGAGGAATCACGTCTTCATCTCGCGCTTGCCTGCCACGCCCCCTGTAATTGTATTTTTAAAGAGACTCTAGTAAAAGGTTCAGAAGCAGAGTGTTCAGGCGTCACAGTGGCGCGCATTCAAAGGTTGCTGACTGAAGCCCTTTTGGGTTGTGTTGTTTTGTTGAAACTACGAAGACCAAGAGGTCTTAGGAGAGGCTAGTGTAAAGTGTCAAAGTGGTCCTCCGAGGGTCGAGCAAAACCCCTCGTACACTTGAAAGTCTATGACAACATGGGAGAAAACTGATTGAACTGTGAAACTGGCAAATGTGAACCCAGCAGAGGGATGCCTGCAAATTGAGGGTAAATAGTGATATACCCGTGAACATTGTGACGACAAATGTCAACCCGGCTGAGGGATGTTCACAATGCTGGCAAATGTGAACCTGACCAAAGGATGCCTACAAATTGAGGGTAACTAGTGATATACCCGTAAACATTGTGAAAGGTCATAGTGAACCCGATTGAGGGAGGCTAGTTGGTGAAAAGGACATTGAGACTGTTAAGTAATGTTTTTGAGTGAATGGCCGTAGTCAACCCGATTGAGGGAGGCTAAGGTTGCAAGAAGGATCAGAGCCTGACTGAGGGGGATCCAAGAGGCGAAGAGCAATTGCCGAACGTGAAAAGATTGCCAAAGGAACTTTTGTTTGTTTATTGTTTTTGGTACAGCCGGCCTTCTAAGGCAAGAGACTTTTGCAAGAAAGAGATTTCACCCCGGAAGGTCCTGGCATCGTTGAAAGGAACTGTAACCTTGTGCTGGAGAGGCCCAGCCGATATGATAGCTCAGTGGGTTGAGCGCTGGCTGCTGGGATGTGTGTGAGATCAGCAGGTTCGAATCCCAGCAAGGCCATCTCAACCTTTCATCCTTCTTAGGTCGATAAATGAGTACCAACACAGGTTGGGTGATAATGTATGCATATTTGTTCTATAAAAAAAGAGCTTAAGCATAAGTACTACACAATAACATATTATCATTTGGCCTTGGACGTCTGCTTGCATTCACAGTAATTTGACAATATGGATCTATACACACAGATATTAATGATACATATGGTGATCCATTCTTGTATGAAATGTATATCACATTAGTGAAATCATAACCATATTTTTCGTAGTGTACTTAGGAACAATGCTATTTGATGCCATTTCCTGTTTTGAAAGGTCGTGTTTCATCGCTTCCCAGGATGTCACTTTGGGGTGGGGTCAAATGACATCACTTGCAGTGATGTCATCAGAGGTCAAGGGTCGTGAGGCGAGGGGTGGGCCACTGTTTTTTGGGTGTCTGGGCCTATTTCTTGTCCCGGTCCAACCCTGCCCAGCCATACCACCCTGACTTATCATTTGGTGAACACTTCTTTTTTTTCTTGAAAACATTATCCCACAATATTTTGTAACTAAGTTGTAAGGATTGGCAATATATAATATAGTATAGGCCCTTTTTATTTGACTAAAAGCCACTAGGACTGCTTTATTATTATTTGATGGTCATAGCTTGCTCCCATCTTAGATTTAGGTTTACATTAGGCATTTTTCTAACCCTTTATACAGTTTAATAAACACCCTTGAACTGTGATCACTTGTGTCTGTCTTTACTGTTGCCACTATGAGTTCCTTACAATTGTCACGACTCTTTCCTGGCGCTTACGCTCAGTGAAGTCTAGCCCTTGCAGGCCAATGGACCACCTGAGCAGTTTGGGGTTTTCACCCTTCATCTGCATAAGCCACTTTAAGGGCTTATGGCCAGTTTGGACCTTGAAGGCAGACCCTGTAAGATAAGGTCTAAAACGCCTAAGTGCCCACACTATGCTAAAACACTCCTTTTAAAACAGTGGACCACCTAAGTTCCCTACCCTTAAGTTGCTTGCTTATGAAAATGATGGGGTGTTCTCTCCGTTTGTCGTCTGAGACAAGACAGATCCAATTCCAGTGTTACAAGCATCAGTTTGCACAATAAAGAGTTTGCTGTAGTCAGGGGCACACTAGACAGGTGCCCTGCATAGACTTTCCTCCAAGCCATCAAAGGCCCTGTGACAATCTTCACTACAATGAACTCAGTGGCATAACACAAAATTTGGGGCCCCCCCTGTGAGCCATGCTGAGGGGCCCCTCAACTCAGCAACAAATCACGTGCCACACCACACTCTGGGCCGGCCTAGATTACCACGCTTGCGCAATACTTACAAACGTGCTGCTGTAGGGGTAGTGCACACTGCACTAGGAGAAAGATATAAATATGTGTTTTAATGCATTATACAGCACACTTTCTGAGAAAAATTGGCTGAATGGCCAGAGAATTTGCAATTTTTTTGTAGGGTAACACCAATCCAAAAATCCAATACATGCAAGTCACCAACAGTGCACAGGAACATTAATGCTTTAATATAATGCGTTGCTATTAGAAATGCCATGCCACAATGAAAACATGTCCAACTAGCTGCACAATGTAGACTAGTCTAGACACATAATAACATTACAGTAAAGCATGCCTGGCCACATTTAGACATACCTAAACTGGTTGCACCAAAATGCCAGTTGAAGCAATAACACTTATCATGGTTAATTTATCACAGATGGCCAGAAAAATATACAATGATGCAGTACGAAACGGCTAGACTGGCAGCACCCAAATGCCAGTCTAGCCAGGTAACTACACTTAGCAGGACTGCTTTATCAGAGATTCCCAGTTAAAAAAAAGTCAAGCCAAACTAAGAAATGACTAGACTGGCTGCACCAAAATGCCTCTCTAGCCACTAATACCACATATCATGCCTGCTTTGCCTGGGCATGGATGCCCATTACGATTTATTGCACAATCCCTGTCCCACTCCCACACCCTGGCCACCCCCTGGCCCTCAAGAAATGTAGGTTTCGTTGCACCCCTGAACACAAGCAAACACACCATTCACCATACACACACATGCACACCCAGCCACCCATACATTTAAGTGTGTACCCTTTCACCATACATTCATGCCCAGGCAGCCACCCATACATTTAAGTGTGCACCCTTTCACCACACACTCACACAGGCAGACACCTATACATTTAAGTGTGCACCCTTTCACCATACACTCACAAAGGCCGACACCCTTACATTTAAGTGTGCACCCTTTCACCATACACTCACCCAGGCAGCCACCCTTACATTTAAGTGTGCACCCTTTCACCATACATTCGACACAGGCAGCCACCTATACATTTATGTGTGCACCCTTTCACCATAAACACACACGCACGCATCATGGGGTTACTTCAAAAATAAATGGTTTCTTTTTGAAGTCACTCTGACTTCATAAAGAAATTATTTCCGTTAAGGACCGAACCATAAAGGCAATAATTTCTTTATGAAGGCAGAGTGACTTCAGAAAGAAACTCTTTTTTTAAGTCATAGATCTCCGCAACCCATGACATGGAGGCCTCCAGTCTAGAGGCTTCCATTTCATGGGGTTGGGGGAGCCCTCGGACTTAAACATTTTTTTTTCTTTTTGTAGTCTCTGCCTTCATAAAGAAATTATTTCTGTTACAGTGTACCAGAAAAACATTATTTATGAAGGTAGAGTAACTAAAAAAAAGAACAAAAAATCTTTTTTTTAGTCCAAGGGGGCCCCCTCCCAGGACATGAGTTGGTGGGGCCCCCGCACCATCAGGTGCGGGGCCCCTGTTACGCCAGTGAATGAGCCTTCTCAGGCTGTTTGGGTGGTGCCATAATCTGCCATGAAGTTTCTGTAGTACCCAGTGAGGCCCAAAAATGTTCTGGCCTGGGTTGAGTAGAGGGAGTCTCCCTGTGCTGTAAAGCTTGAACTTTACTAGGGAGAGGTTGGATTTGACGCCCTCATACCTCATGACCAAGGTAGGGAACCCTTCCCTTGTGCTATCTGGCACTTGGTTGCCTTGATAATGAGGCTGACCCTTTTCATGGCTTGCAACACCTTATCCAAGTGTATGAAATGCTCTTCCCAGGTAGAACTGTAGATATAAATGCTGTCCAGATAGGCCACACAAAAGGCCTCCAGTCCACTCAGAGCATGATTGACTAACCTTCTAAAGGTGGCAGGGGCATTCTTCAACCCAAAAGTCATAACCTGGTGATACCAAGATGGCCGCTGAGCAAAAAGGACGTGCTGCGGATCGCTCCGTCCTGAGCATAGAGGCCGACTTAAGATCTGGAGACGAAGGCAGCCGCCACCCGTGCGCAGCTGACACCAGGAAAGAGCCACATCGGTTTCCTACCCCAGCGACACTGAGAAGCGGAAGAAAAACGGGACATGGTGTGCGTGAACCGAAGTGAGCCCCGCCCTACCCTCTCTGTTACCAAGACGTCCCGAGAGGAAATCCTTCCACAAGGGCTTCACAGCTAATCCGAGCTGGATTTACGGCCAGCGGTGGCAAGACTAAGTAAACCCATCAGAGTCACAGGGACAAATGTAACGGCAACGCCTAGGCAGTGTTAAGGAGATTTCCTGCAGTGCAATCGCAGGAAACAGCTCTTAGCTGCGAAGAGCTATAAGTGGACACTCTTCTGCTGCAAAAAAGACACAGTTTCACTTGCCTCGCAGTGGCAAAACACGCGCTGTACTTAAAGCGACCAGCTTACAATAAGGCACTCTACTGCTACATGGCACTCCAAGGAGGGCCATAAAAAGACATACGCCATAAAAAGACACACCAGAATTGCTCAAAGGAAAAGGGGTTCTGACAAGCACAGACCAGATATAAACGCTGGAACTCTCTGCATATTCTTAGTGGGCCACTAGATTTGGCACCTGCACTCAATCACCCATAGAGACAAGTCAAAAACACAGCTCATGAAAGGGTGGCCCCCCCTCACAGAAAGCAACACACCAATACCTGGAAATAAAGGACCGATGTGAGGTACAAGAAAGAAGCTCACTCAATTGGACAAGCTGACCCTCAGCAAAAACAACCAAAATCCCTGGATTTGCTTTTGGCAAAAAATAAAAGCCTGAGTATAACCACAATTAAACCAAAACTACAGGAACAGCAAGAGATACAAATGGGAGCTTTTGACATGGCGGCATCCAAAGATGTCTTCTTCAAAAGCTTTCAGGAGTTTCAGGACAAATTTACTTCCTCTTTCCAGCAACAGTTCTCTTCATTTACTTCAGAGATATGAGGGGCACTTTCTGATTTCAGGAAAGAAATCTCTACACTATCAGAAAGGGTAGATTCCAATGAGCGGGCAATAGAGGAGTTGACGGAGGGGGGCAGGCAATCCAATATTGCTTTAGAAGAACTGGCTAGAATGACACACAACCTGGAATTGCAGTATGAGGATCTTGAGAACCATTCAAGGCGCTCTAATATTCAGATAAAATATCTCCCAGAATCTGTGTTAGATCCGGATCTAAAAGAAACCATTACCCTTATATTTGCAGACATAACAGAAAATGACCCCACAAACATTCTCTTGGATGGGGTTCAAAGAACCAGATCCAAAAGAAGAGATCCAGGTACTCGTCCCCGTGATGTACTGGCAGCCTGTGCACTTTACCCACAGAAAGAACAAAGACTAAGAGAGGCGAGAATGGCAGCTATGACCATGCACAATGGATCAGAGATTCAGCTGTAGCAAAACCTGTCCAGAACGACTCTTCAAAAACGTAGGGATATGTATGCAGTGGTAAAGACCATTCAAACACGCAGTCTCAGGTACAGTTGGACCTTTCCTTTCGGGTTGACTTTTAACTTGGATGACAGACAACAAAGGATTACATCAAGGGAATCAGGTATGGCGCTACTTCACATTGAGGAGGATACTCAAGAAGATCTTCTCGAAAAAGCTCAGACGTCTTCGGAGCGACAGATGGCGTGTTCCAAAACAGGGGAATAGTCTTCCATGAATCGACAAAAGAGGAATCGCAGAGGCCCACAAAAAGAAGACTGTAGACCCCGACTTAGAGGCCCACCCCATAAATCTGGCACTTTGTAAGCTTCTGGGGTCACTAATCTTAACAACCTGTTATCGAACTACAAACGTGGCCAAAGTGAACAACGACAAACGGACAGGACGGACCGCGACATCTTGGACTCGATCTGTTCAGGTAACAGATGGGGGGAGCTACGACTCTCTGCACATAGCCCTGGGCTGAAGAGTGAGTCACAGCCGGGGGAGATGGCCCCAGGATACAATAGGTACTGTGCCTCATACCGGGGGACTGGTCGAGGGGAGGGAAGAGGGATTGGAGGGGAGGATTGTTGATGTAGGGAAGTTAAACAGTTAATAAGGGAGGGGGGAATAAACAGTTAAGGGAGGGGGGATGCCCATTTTGCAGATATATTATTTTGATGGTGTCAGGGATGTATGCTCGGGGGTAACAAATTTAAGGTGCAAAACTAGTACAGAATACCATTGAAATGCTTATTTTGGAATGTGAGGGGCCTTAATACCCCTCAGAAGCGCAGGAAAGTTGAGTCATTCCTAAGGCATCACCTACCGGACTTGGTAGCACTTCAAGAAACCCATATCTGGAAGGCGGATAGGGGTAAACTTCGCTTACAACAGTACCCGATAATAATACAGGCGACAGCAGAAAGTGGAGTTGCAGGTGTGCTTATAGCCTTGAAGCAAGGATCGCAGATCCAGGTTGTCCAGACAAAGTTACATGAAAATGGCAGATTTGTATTTGTGATATTAAAGCTCATGGCTGTGAAAATTATGGTAGTGCCAATATATGCCCCGATTACAGGGCAGGACCGCTTCCTGAAGTAGATTGAGGAGCAGCTAGTAACATTTATGGAAGGAGAATTAATGATACTGGGGATTTTAATTTAGCCTGGGATCCAGACCGAGATCGCAGCAGGCTTACAAGATATGTCACACCTTCCCCCTCAGCAGCCCTGAAAAAGAAATTCACAAATCTATCTATAATAGATGCTTTGCCTATCTTGAAGGGGGACGAAAAGGGATACACGTTCTATTCTCATGTACACCGTTCATTTTCCCGGATAGATTACACATGGATTTCTACTTCACTCCTTAGTTTAATCACGGAAATTACGACCCATACAATTACCATTTCAGATCATGCCCAAATGACTGTAGATTTTAAAATTCCAAAATCGTCAAATAAACTATGGTCATGGAGATTCCCCGCTAGCACTATTCCACGACCAGGTGACAAAGGAAGAAACGGCAGAACAAATAAGGTATTTTCTTTAGCTAAACCACCAGGAGGGTGAAAGTTCAATGAATTTAATCTGGGACGCCTTTATGGCCACAGTGATAGGGTTTCTTATAGCAGTGGCGACCAACAGACGTAACATAGTATAGGTTTAGAACTTGACTTAGAGGGGGAATTATCACACATTTTTAAGGAAATGGAGACGAATTCGGGCACACAGGTACAAAAGGAGTTTAGGGCCGTGACAGGCAAATTAAACCTTCATACAACTAAGAAAGCAGAAAATGCCCTCCTATTTTTAAAACAAAAATATTATATAAAAGCCAGTGAAATGGACCGCCTATTAGCAACTACGCTCTGTCAGAAAGCAGCATCAAGGATTATTCAACAGATAAACCTGCCCTTGGGGGAGCTTACTTCAGAAACCTCCATTATTCTCCAACAATTACACTCCTTATATTCCAATGTGTATAAATCAGAAGCTCCAGATACAGTCTTGTAAAAAATATATTTAGAGTCGGTTACCCTTTCCCAACTGACGCTGATAGATAGTCAGTCACTGGAAATACCTATTACTCAGGACGAAGTACTCTGTGTTATCCGTGATCTTCCCCTGAACAAAGCACAAGGTCCAGATGGCTTCCCTGCTCGGTTTTACGAAATATCCAGCAGTATATTAGCCACAACATTGACCTAACTATATAACTCTTTCATAAACACAGGCCAAATCTCCAAATCCATGGATGAGGCGAAAATAATTCTCTTCCCAAAACCTGGTAAAGATTTAACTATTAGCGGATTGTTCCGCCCCATACCTTTAATAAACATAGAAGCAAAGATTCTGGCTAAACGCTTAGTGGGCTCAGACCTCGTCACCCTTAAACGCAAGTGCGGGGTGGCTGAGAGGAAATGGTTGGCATCTTGTTCACCCTCTGACAAATTGGCCTGCCACCTGCTCCAAAGGCAATACCAACTCTCTGTCCTCACTAAGAAGAGGGCACACATTCAATCCTGTGTTTCGGCGGCAGATAACAATTCAGCCAAGCTCTTTAAAATCTGCAAGGACCTGGCCAATCCTGCTGCAGTGTCTACCTCTCCTGTCCCCTCCCAGGTCCTCTGTTCGGCCCTGGCTTCTCACTTCACCTCAAAAACCCAGGACATCCTTTCCATCCTCTCATCTTCCCCTTCTTCTCCCTCTAGTCTCTCCTCTTGCTCCGGCTCCCCTGCGGCCACCCCTCCTCCCTTCTCTGCCTTCCTTCTATTCTCCCCTGACAAGGTTTCTAGACAAGTCTGATCTATGAGAAACTCATCAAAACAGGTTCTTCCCTGTTCTTTCAAAACCATCAAGGACCACATTGACACCCTCGCCTCAGCCCTGGCTGACTTCTGCAACCACTTGTTCGCCTCCGGGACCTTCTCCTGCCCCGGAAGCACTCTCTTGTGCACTCTCTTCTCAAGAAACCCTCAGCCGACCCCTCCCTTCCGGCTAACTATTGCCCGATCTCTATCACTCCCTTCCTGGGCAAACTCCTGTAAAAGCTGGCCATCTCCCAGCTTAATCTTCACACTGAATCTGTTGTTGTCTCCATGACCATCAGTCTGGCTCCAGAGCAGCCAGAAGCACAGAAACTGCTCTCCTGAACATCTGTGAAGACCTGCTCTCTAACCTTGATTCTAATATCCCCTCTGTCCTCATCCTACTTGATCTGCCTTCTCTCTTCCGTTACCTTGCTGATCTCCTGTCTGATATTGTGCTGGTTACCTGGCTACCCTTTGAACCATAGGCCCAGGTTCCTGCCCTCCCAGTTGCATACCTGCACTGCCCCCGGCAACCCCACACTTGGGGCTGTATCTGCAACCCTACAACCCCTCATACTTGCACTTATCTATCACCTGTTTTTCTGCACTTAACCCTACGACCTGCTAGCCGCACTACTTGTTTTCGATGTTTGATCCTATGTCTTGCACTTGCTCCTTCTCCCCTTCCCCTGGCACTTCTCGCCTGCACTCGCGCTATTTCAATGTCACTGGGCCTAGTAAGATCGTTGTCTTGTTCACCCTGTTCCCCTCCCTCGCCTCGTTGCACCTTGAAACACTTGTGTATAGGCGCGCTATAAATAAAATATCATATCTCATGCCGTTACTAATTCATCCAGACCAAACAGGTTTCATAAATCATAGGCAGACGCAAGACAATATCAGAAGAGTGTGCCATGTCTTGGAGATAGTGGAAAAGGAACAGATCCCACCAGTATTTGTTTCTATTGATTGCGCAATGGCTTTCGACCGTGTAGAATGGCCATTCATTTTTCTATCTTTAAGCAAGATGGAATTTGGACCGAAATTCATAGGCATGATCAAAGCTTACTATAATAATCCATCCGCAAGGCTATCAATTAACAACCATATGTCCCCTCTTATTTATTTACAACGGGGAACCAAACAAGGCTGCCCACTGTCACCCCTGCTCTATGCACTTCCATTTAGAACCGCTACTGACTAAAATTCGACACACAAAGGACATATGGGGGATATATTTTGGCAGCGTTCCCCATAAAATTATGGCATATGCAGATGATGTGTTACTTATGGTAACAGACCCAGCTAACTCTTTGCCAATAACCACCCTGGAGCTAGAGAACTTTGGTAAGGTGGCAGGATTGAAGATTAATATAACCAAATCTAAAAAAATCTTAAATCTATCCCTGTCACCTGCAGAAATACGGGACCTGCAAGAACATACACAACTGGGATGGGCGTCGCCGGTAATCAAATTACTTAGGGTGGTAATAACCTTGAAACTTGAATGTTTATACGCAGCTAACTATCCCACACTACTGAAAGTAATAGAAGAACAGTTTAAGAGGTGGGAACCTCTTACTATCTCATGGTTAGGTAGAATAAACTCAATAAAAATGGTTACCCTTCCAAAAACTCTATATCTCTTTCAAGTACTACCGGTCAGGGTACCCATATCCTTTTTTCATAGAGTACACAGAGCTATATCCGCGTTCATATGGCAGAATAAATCCCTGCGGGTTGCACTGAGTACACTAATGCTTCCAACAGAAATAGGGGGGTTGGGACTGCCACATTTTTTAAATACTACCGCGTAGCCCAAATAAGGGTAATCAAGGAATGGTCTATGAGTGAGTCAGAGAAAATATGGATACCGATGGAACAGGCAGTGGGAGGACCTAGACTTCGGTAAGTGTTATGCCTCCCGAAAAAAGACCGCCTGCACATATACATGCAAGCGACTTAACAGGGGTTACAGAGGAAATATGGGACGCAGCATATAAAAAGTATAATTGGACTACATATCCCTCCCCACTCACCACTAATTCTTTAATCCGCAATTTACCCCGGGCCAAGAGCCCAACGCATTCAAGGAATGGAAACTGGCAGGCTACGTAAAACTTAAAGATATGTTTCAGGGGGAGGAGGTTAAACCATTCACCCAATGCAAACAAGAGCTGGGCATATCCGAAAAGTCAATATTTCAATATTTTCAAGTGAGGCATTGAATTCTCGCCCCACCGGTCCATGCTGCAGAGGTAAGATAGTTAACACCCCTAGAAAGTTTTATAACCTCAGATCCGAGGGACAAAGCCCTTACCTCGAATCTACATAAGTTGATGCGGGAGGCGGAAGGTGATGTGGCACCTAGCTTTAGGCAACGCTGGCAAACAACCTTGGGGGAAGAGATTTCAGACTTAGGATGGGCAAATCTATGGAAAATAATTCCCAAACTCACTAGATCAATACAGATCAGAGAATTCTGGATCAAAATAATGGTGCACGTTTGGGGCAAATGAAATTATTATTGATGGACAAATGCTGGAGGCAGTGCAGAAGGGGTGGGAACATGTATGGTGGAGGTTCCCAGTTGTGGCTCAGTTTTGGAAAGCAGTGAATACATATATGTTAGAAATGTTTCCCCTGCAAAAGGTTAGATTGCAGCGCACATGCCTTTTAATGTTATGGAAGAAGATTTTAGGTAGCAACCGAAAGCTACACAGAAGGCATATGTAATATTGCAATTGGATGCTTTGTTAGCGATAGCTCAAAATTGGAAAACAAAAGAACCCCCACATGTCACGCAATGGCTCACCAAAGTTTGGAGCTTTTTAGAATGGATGACATACTCAATACAGGGGGACTCCTCCGCTTTCTCCAAGGACTGGAAAGAAGTGCTAGACTTCTTACATAAGGACTATAATGTAATGTACTGTCCACAGAAACTGCGTATATTAGGCATTGCTTGAGCAACTAAGAATGTTGATATATAGTGTTAGAGCTGTACATTCGCTACAATCTGCACTAGAGATGTGGATATTAAACAAAATGGGCAGGGGAGGTTTGATGGGAAAGGGGGAGGGGTAAAGGGAATTAAGGGAGAGGGAAGGGAACGTTGTTATTTTTGTAATTTAAGAAATGCCAATAAAAAGAAGAAAAAAAGGAGAAAAAAAGACATAACTCTAAACTGGTAAAGCCCTTCTGACATTGGGAAAGCCATTTTATCCTTGGCCTGGTCAGTCAGAGCTATTTGCCAATAGCCTGGTGTGAGGTCAATGGTGCTCACAAACACTTGGCGGCACTTATCTTCTCCACAAGCTCATTAGCCCTGGGCAATGGGTGTGCATCAGTCTTGGTGAATGCATTGACTCCTAGGTAGTTCACACGGAACCTGCAATCCATGGTACCTGCCTGGGAACTTGCCTTGGGGACAAGGACCACTGGGCTTGACCACTGACTTGTTGAGGGTTCAATGACACCCAAGTCCAACATCGTGGTGACCACTGCCTGGATGTGGTTCTTAACAGTGTCTGACATTGTGTAGCGTCTGCTTTTTCACAGTTACTCTGTCGCCAGTGTCAATATCATGCCTACACATGCGGTGAGCGCTGGTGTCAGTGAAAACAGAAGGGCAGACTGCTGGAGCAAAGCCCTGCAGGTCCTCTGCTGCTCTAGTGTTAGATCTGGAGAGAGTTGCACTCCCTCCACTGAGCCATCCTGAGGGTTGCTGTGCACCAAATCAGGAAGGGACTCACTTTCACCCTCTTCTTGCTCTGAATCTTGCAAGAGGCATGAGACTTCTCCGCTCATGTAGAAAGGCTTGAGCCTGTTGGCATGGAAGACTTGAGGGATGTGAGAAACATGAAGGTGTCTCGCCCGCTAGTCCCCGGGGAGCTGTCATCCAGGTGGACAGGACACGGCCATCGCTTTTGGATCCAGTTCCTGGGGGTGGATCTGTGGGGAGGTTCACCTTGATGAGGGGTCTTCGGGGAGTGGAAGTGGCACACCGGATGGTGAGACGCGGTATTCCCTTCCCTGTAACACCTTTTCCCTAGGATACCTAGGAACTCAACCCTCCCCATTCCCGACACAAACACTTTCTCACAGACAGTTCACTGTGAACGACAACAGACTAACACCAGAGCCGTATACCTGACTTGTCCCAATATAACGGTCAGGCAAGGTCAGGCAATTACTGATCATTACACACACCTGACTTCCATCACACTTCCCCACACATATAAAAGGTGGAGCACGAAAGCACACTCTGGGCTAGGCAAAACACATGAGGAAACAGCAGTTCCGAGATGGCAGTTTAATACGAGGAGAAAGACGGTGAGACCAGAGAGGGAAAGTAAGAAACCTTAGACCAGAAACTACAGCTGATCAAACCTGCACGGTGTGTCAGAGGTATGCAGGGCTCTCCCGTGTCGATAACCAAGGCGGGGAGGAGCGATTGCTGCAGTGGTACTGTCCTTGGCTCTTACAATAAAGCAGCATCAGTAAAGACTGCCCAGCCGGTGAGTCGGAGAGACTGATACCAAACCAGCCTGTGTTTTGAACCAAGGTTGCAAGCAGCAACATTGTATGAAGATATCTGAAGAGAACAGTGTCTGAGACGCATGTGACGAGCGACAAGAACATAATTGGAAACCAAAGGGATTGACTGAACTTTGGGTGGTCAAGAAAAGATACCGTAGACTGAGTGGTCTGGCGCCACGTGGGTGCTCATTCAAAAGTCTCTGTTAGGTATCCAACCAATGCTAAGTGTGAGAAAAGGGAATCTTGAGATCAAAGTGGTCCTGCAATGGGTCAAGCTAAACCCTGTGCACATTCAAAAAGCTTTGATGATTTAATGTATACTGCAATTGGTCTGAGCCCGGCTGAGGGAGACAAATTGGATAAAAGAAAGGGATCTGAAACCAGCAGAGGGTGATCCTGGGTGAACCGTGAGTCAACCAAGGAAGAATATTCTCTGAACATTGTAATAAGGGGATCTGAACCAGGAAGAAGGGGGATCCAACATTGGACGTTTATTTTTGAAAGGGATTTGAGCCCGGCTGAGGGGGATCCAGGGAGAACACCCAAATGAAATACTTGTAAAAAGAAAATAATATTTGCATCTTGTTTTTGTACATCAGGCCCTCTGGGTCAAAAGACTTTTTAAGTAGTAAAGAGACGTGGACACAGAAGGTCCCAATGCTGGTAATGGAGCTGTATCCTCATGCCGCAAAAGCCAGAGTGTGTGCTTCGCTCGAGTGAACCTCCATGCCTCAGGCTGAAAACATGGGGAAGGGAGGCCAATGGGCCGAACATCCTGACATATCATTTTGTGAACACTGCTTTCTATTTCATGAACACTACCCCACACTATTTGTAAATTAGCAGTAAGGATTTTTAAGTATAGGCCCTTTTAGTTTGACAAGACTCCACTAGGACTGCATTATTATTATTTGATTATCATAGCTTGCTCCCATCTGTAGATTTATGTTTAGATAGGCGTTTATCAAACCCCTGCGAAACGTCAATAAACACCCTTGAACTGTCATCACTTGTGTCTGTCTTACTGTTGATACTATGCCTTCCTTACAGGGGCTACCCCAGGAACACCCATGTCAACCAGATAGTTGACCTCACCCATATTGGAGATTATCCTGAAGGGCCCAGTCCACTTATCTACCAAACCTTGAGGCTTGGTAGGCTTCATCACTAGGATTTCATGACCTGCAGTCCAATCCCCTTGTGAGGCCTTAAGGTCATGCCAGTACTTGTTCAGTTGTTGGCTTGCAGTAAGTTTTGCTGTTGCCTGGCCCATCATCTGTGCCATCCTCCTTCTGAGGCCTAACACATAGTCCCCCACCTATTTGGCAGGACCGGGAATGGTGGCTTCCAAACCTTCTCTTACTAAGGCAAGGTGCCCCCTCACTGGGTGCCCAAAGAGGAGCTCAAAGGGGCTGAAACAAGCACCCTCTTGAGGCACCTCTCTATAGGCTAAAAGCAGGCATGGTAGGAGGAGATCCCATTTCCTCCTTAGGGGCTCCTCCAAAGCACCCAACATGCCCTTGAGAGTCTTGTTAAATCTATCAACCAGACCATTGGTCTGAGGATGGTAGGAGGTAGAGAACTTATAAATTACACCACATTCCTTCCACATAGCTTCCATGTAACTAGACAGGATGATGGTTCCTCTGTCAGAAATCACCTCCTTCCACATAGCTTGCATGTAACTAGACAGGACAATGGTTCCTCTGTCAGAAATCACCTCTTTAGGAAAACCAATTTAGGTGAAAATGCCCAGGAGAGCCCTGGCAACCACCTTGGCTGTTATTGTCTGAAGGGGTACAGCCTTGGGCT
Organism: Ambystoma mexicanum; assembly: GCF_040938575.1. Classification (NCBI taxonomy): domain Eukaryota; kingdom Metazoa; phylum Chordata; class Amphibia; order Caudata; family Ambystomatidae; genus Ambystoma; species Ambystoma mexicanum. Next base: position 707,969,247 of record NC_090933.1, read on the forward strand.
ACCTGGTGGCATGATCTACCAGTACCAGGAGGAACCTGCGTCCACCTGATGTTGGAGGGTCTAGGGGACCAATAATGTCGATGCCCACCCCCTCAAATGGTGTGCCAACCACTGGCAAAAGCTGCAGTGGGACAATTACACTGCCTCCAGTCTTGCCAGACAACTGACAAGTGGGACAGGTCTTGAAGTGAGATTCCACTTCTCTTCCCATTCTGGGCCTATAAAAGTGGGCTCAGAGCCTTTGCTAGGTCTCCTTAGTGCAAAGATGATCAGCTACGTGTTCCTCATGTGCCAACTGCAGAAACTGCCAAAGGCAGGGCCTGTATACCTTGGGTACAACCAACCTCTTGGCTGCACCAGGTTCAGGCTGAGTGGGCTCACTGTAAAGCAGCTCACCCTCCCAACAAATCTTAAAAGACCTAGGCACTTCACCTTGTGCCTGGGGCTGGGCCTGTTTTCTTAGACCCTCAAGGAGTGACTGTCTCTTACAGAAAACCACCCTAGATCCACCTTCAGCCAACAAGCACTGGAGGTCTGGGTGATCCTCTGGGGTGAAAACCTCTCCCTGGGGAGGGTCCTCTGGCTCTTCTCCCTCAGGAGTTGCTTCTAGGGTTACCACTGGGCCCAGTCCCTCAGGAGCTGGGACCTGTGAGAACCCTGATGGTTCTCTCCCACCTACTCCCCTGGTATCCTCTAGTCAGGTGGCCAGGAAAGGGCCATCGCTTTTGGATCCAGACTCTGGGGGTGGACAAGTGAGGATTACCTGTGTGGAGGGTCACAGGGAGTGGAGGGTCACAGGGACATGGGCCTGTTTTCTTAGACCCTCAAGAGAGTGACTGTCTTTTACAGAAATCCACCCTAGATCCACCTTCAGCTAACAAGCACTGGAGGTCTGGGTGATCCTCTGGGGTGAGTACCTCTCCCTGAGGAGGGTCCTCTGGCTCTTCTCCCTCAGGAGTTGCTTCTAGGGTTACCACTGGGCCCAGTCCCTCAGGAGCTGGGACCTGTGAGAAACCTGATGGTTCTCTCCCACCTACTCCCCTGGTATCCTCTAGTCAGGTGGCCAGGAAAGGGCCATCGCTTTTGGATCCAGACTCTGGGGGTGGACAAGTGAGGATTACCTGTGTGGAGGGTCACAGGGAGTGGAGGGTCACAGGGACATGGAATACCATGTCTTGCCATCAGGGTCACTGAGGGCAAGACATGGTATTCCCCCTTTTTCAATTCCACCTCAAAACCCTTCCCCTCAGCTTTCAAGGGGTACTTCCAAACCCATTACATCATCCCCTCCCCATTTCCAACAAATACTGGGATGAGGAAGAGGAAACCGGGAGTAGTGAAGATTTCCCATAGGAATAACATGGGGGAGTGTAAGGGAAACCGGCTGTAGAAAGAACTTAAGTTGTCCCATTGACAGAGTCAGGAAGAGACCGGCATTTACTAATTATCACTTACACCTGACTCCACTTGACTGTTTTTCCAACTTCAAAAGGTGTGGTTTTACACAGGTAAAAGAGCGAGCTGGGGACGTTGTATGGACCAGTGAAGCCAAGGAGCAGAGAGCAGCAGGATCGACGGCCCAGAGGAGAACCAACGGCCCAGAGGAGAACAGTGTGCCGAGACGCTGGCCTGCTGTTGGTTAGCGGCTTCAGTGTGGCTAGGGAGCCGTGTCTCCAGAGAGCCAGAACGAAGCACCCTGCAGGCTGTTATTGGCGGTCAGAACATTGCTTGTTCCCTTGGGACATGTGCCAGCCCCCAAGGGTGACTGAGGGGCAGTGGTGAGACCCTGACCTCAGGTCCGCAAAACCAGAAGGGACTGCTTGTTACCGCGCTGCTGCTCGGGTGAGTCTCATGAAAGAGAGAGAGAGACTTGGGACCATGCGGCTTACCGAAAAGGAGCGGGCGAAAGGAATACATAAATCGGCACAGAGCGGAAAGGAAGAAAGAAATTAAAGGAAACTAGTAAAGCAATACAGATTGAACAAAAAGTGACAAGATCAAGGGAAAGTAAGAGAAAGCAAGAAAAGCAGAGCACGCAAGGGGCGCTAAGTGAAAGATCTGAAATAAAGAAGGCGCGAGTGACCCGAAACGAGAGAGAAGGATGCAAGCGACCCGGCAGAGAAGAAAGTGTGCAAGTTGCATGGGAAAGCTGGAAAAGATGCCAGTGGGCACGGAAAGGTAAAGAGAATGCAAGCGTGCACGAGAAAGTTGGAGAAAGTGCCAGGGGGCACAAAAAGGACAAAGAAGGTGCAAGTGTGCACGAAGGAATTTAAAGAAGGTGCCAATGGGCTCAAGAAGGAGAGAAAGGTGCAAGTGTGCAGGAGAAGGAAGAAAGGTGCCAGTGGACATGAGAAAGAAGTCAAGAAAACATAGGGGAACAAGAAGGGGTGCATAAAGCCCCTGAAATTAAAGGGTTAAAAGCAGGAAACAAAAGAGAGGGGTTAAAGCTTGGAGTGGTCGCGTCTAGGAGGAGCCAAGAACCTGGCGTTTTCGAACGTCTCAGATGTTACCCCTTGACAGAACTGTGTATGAAAGAAAGGTACATCCTGACAAACTGACCTAGTGTTTTGAAACCCAGGAGGGGACTGAGGTTGAGGAAGAGAATCCCGAGAGGCCCGAGAGCTAAACTTGTATTTGAACTTGGAAGAGGCCTAAGCTTGGGGAAGGGAACCGTAAGAGGCCTACCAAAATTCGAATCTTGATTATTTGGTATTACTGAAGGAATTGAAGCTTGGGGACGGGAACCCCAAGGCATTAAGAACATTGACATTGTTTGAACTATGAAGGTCCTATGAACAGTCCCTTTTTATTGAGCTCATTCTTTTGAGGCTGAATAGCCTACAGCTCGCGAGAAGATCACCTGACACCAGTCCTGGTTTCCTATTTTTGTTGAACCACCAATTTTTGCTTTTGAAAGACTTTGTAATACATTTTTGCCAAAGAGTGAGGGCAAGCAAAGGTTTAGACACAGGGCTTCATCACGAGTTGGGCGGTAGCCCCTAAATGCGGCGATAACGCTATTACCGCCGCTTTTAAGGGCCCGTCCAAACGTGAGTATGGCATGTTTACCCCCAACTGTGAGCTGGGGGTAAACATGCTGGAAAAATGCAGATTTTCTGCGCAGTTACCACGCGGTAATACCGCCTGCAGTAATTGCACCAAGAATTCCCCATGGGAAATTACGTTTACTGCTCAACCCGTAATCCGGCGGTAATACCGCCAGACAGGTGGACAGTAACGCAAATACAGTTCTGCGGTATCCCAGTCGCCATACAGCCCAACTTGTGACGAGGCCCACAGGCAGATATTTATTTTGAACTTCCAGACTTCAACGGCCCTTAGAAACATCAGTTAAGGGAACCATCCCTTTAGTGTTAGGGCCAATTAGGCATTACACCAAACCAGGAACTTTAGTAAATAAAGGTTTTGAAACGAATATCTCTGAGTCTGTGGGCCTTATTACAAGTCCGGACATAGCGGTGCCGGTAGCTCTGTACCAGCACCTTTTTCCGGTCTGGCATACTCTGAGTTGCGATGCCGCTAAAACCATCACTGCAAGTGACCTACAGTATCTGTAAACAACGTGACCGGAATCTGCGGCAAAACGCACCGGCCGTGCCTAAGACACTGGCATGGCGTTAGTACGTGCACATTCTAAGTACCACGTACACGGAAACACCGGCATGGACATGCCAATAGCGCCGTGAATACCAGGCTGGAAACAGGCATCGCGGACCAGACTTTAACTAGAGCCAGGTGTGCAGAAACAGGCCACAGGTGGCCAAAATCAGCCCTTCTAGCCCCAATGAGCACTGCAAAAGCACAAAAGGAACACTCCCACACCCCTTCCAACACTACCATGCTAGCAGTAGCAGTCCTGGAGTTGGAGGCCCTGCATGCAGACCTACTACTTGGAGAGGCAGCGAGGCAGAGGATGCAGCGGAGGCGCAGGAGGAGAAGGAGGGCCATCATGGACCTGCAAAACAACAATGTCCAGCAGGGTGCAGCCCGCAGGCAGCCACCAATACCACGCATAAGGGCCACCCCCTTCAACCTGAGCCAAACCCAGATCCACACCCATTACCGGCTAGACAGGGAGACCATCACATCCATAGTGGGCATGATCCATGATGACCTGGTCAGCCTCATACAGATACATACAGCCACCTCCCACCCCCCTGCTCAAGGTAGTGTCTGTGCTACACTTCCTAGCCACGGGCACCTACCAACACACTGCGGGTGCACTGCATGGGCTATCGCAACCCTGATTCTCGCGTGTCCTGTTCCAGGTCATTGATGCACTCCTGTGGCACATGGCAGATCACATAGGCCTACCCAGAACGGCTGACAAGGTCAATGCCACGAAAATTGCATTCCATGCCCTTGCAGGCATGCCTAATGTGATAGGTGCATTGGACTTCCAATGTGTGGAGCTGGTGGCCAGGCATGCCGTTGAGGCAGTGTACAGGAACCGAAAACTCTACCACTCACTCAATGTGCAGATGGTTTGTGATGCCCACCACCTCATCACCCGCTGCTGTGCCAGATTCCCTGGTTCAACCCACGACTCCATGGTGCTGCGGAACTCACACTGCCAGGGTACAACGGAGAGCGTGTCTGGCTGTTGGGTGAGTGTATCTACCAAAGCATGTGCACTGAGTGGGGGCATGATACTCCATAGCGTACCTGGTTGTTGGGAGAGTGTATCTACCAAAGGTGTCCACTGTTTGAGGGGGAACAGGATACGCCATAGCGTACTTGGCTGTTGGGAGAGTGTATCTACCAAAGCATGTGCACTGTTTGAGGGCCGGGGGGCAGGATACACCATAGCATACTTGGCTGTTTTGAGAGTGTATCTACCAAAGCATGTGGGCTGTTGAATGGTGGGATGTACAACACCGATCAGCAGTGCATGTGTGCAATGCAATGTCCAACACAGAAATATCATGCAGGAGTGCAAGGCCTTGACCGGCATGTGTCAATTGCGCAAACTGGACATGCGCATGCATAACAACATCAAATCTGTACTGCAGCATCACACCAATATCCCAAAACCCTGCACAAACACACTCAGCACAACCCACACCACCTGCTGCACAGACTAATCATTGTTAACCATCACAACACCCAACCTTCATACCACTAGTGTACCGCTCACCAGGCAGCCAGCTCCCCTGTTTCAAGTGCACATACACATATGCATGTTACCTGATTGGAAAAAAAGTAGCCAGACATATCTATGAATGTGTGATATGCTCCTCTTAGGACTACAGAATTCTAACACAATAAGAACACACACCAGTCTCATTTTTGCATGTTGAAGGGAAAGGGTCAGAGGTCAAGGTGGGTGTGAATGAGCCATGGAAAGGCGATAACAAACAACACACCCATCACACATATTGCCAAGGCATATTGGCTTGTTGGCAATCATTATGCTGACATCACCTCCCCATCCATTCCATTCCTCGTATGCTATCTCTCTGTGAATATACACAGACCCATCATTTTGCCATAATCTTTGATGCTGTGCAGCCACTCCCATGCAGCACGTCATGTACATCAGAATGCAAGTACGACTTCAGGCATGTACTGAATCTCCAAAATATATTAACTCTCATTTCAACTCAGATTTATATCCTTACCTGTGTCCGAGCTGACACAGGCTGTTTCAGTCCGAATACTACTTTGCAGGCCGAGAAACATTGACACCTGATGATGGCACCGGCCTGCTTATACCCTGACAAGCCACAATTGCATTTAGAACGTGTCATTACATTGACGATTCAGACATAAATCCCTAATATGACCCTGATCCTGAGTAAAATGGTCCATACAATACATGGACATCCATTCACACCGACAATGCGCATGTTAACATGCACAACTAGCACATTTGCAAAATCACCACCAATTAGCAGGTGTAATGTTGCATTGCTTAGTGGACACTAAACATACTCTACCAACATGAAACCGTCACAACAATGACCTTGTACCCATTCTGTCGCCCCTGTGCAGGTGATACTTATCCCCTGATACCATGCTGATGACCCCTATGAGGCAACCACAGAACCAGCACGAGCAGGGATACAGCCATACTCACATCCGTACTCTTTGTACAATAGAGCAGACATTTGGCCTGTTAATGGCAAGGTTCCGCTGCCTGAGCAGATTGGAGGGCACACTTATGTACAGTTCGGTGAAGGTGGGCAATATAGTCCTGGCCTGTGCCATGTTGCACAACATGTGTATCAGGCGTCAGGCGCAACATCCCACTTCCCCCCGACATGGACATGCACCCACCAGAGGCGGAGGAGGATGATATTGATGGTGAACTGCCATTGGCACATTGCAGGGATGCCATGGATGGCCGTGTTGCGCGCAATGACTTGATTTAGCACTATTTTTGAGCACTTCACACACGCACGTGGCACAGGCCAGCTAACGCACTGGTCACTGCACAGTAAATAAATGACTCACTTACACCAAAAAAGCAGCAATCTCCAGTCATGATTTGAATGCAACACCAACTGTAATGTGTATAAAATAATTATTTACAAATGTGGAAAAACAATCACTGCCAAAACTATTCCCTCCCCTCTCCCCCTCCCCAACTATCCCTCCCCACTCCTCCTCTCCAACTATCCCTCCCCACACCCACTCCCCAACTATCCCTCCCCACTCCACCTCCCCAACTGTCTTTACACAACTACTGTCATCTTCTTCAAGAAGTACTTGCACAGGTCACAGACAGGGCACATGTGTGTCCTGGGCCTATTTACGTCCCCTTTTCAGGTAAGGCGTGCAGCTGTGTGCCAAGCTGGACAGCCACATTGAACGGCGCCTTGGGCTGCTGTGCACAGAACTAGCAGGCATTGTACTGGTGGATGGTGCGCGGGAGAGTTCTGTGGGCCGTTCATCTAGGAAGGCCTGGAGGAACATAGCCACTGTCTCAGCTATTGATGACATAACACTGCTGCCCTCCCGTACCCTCCTTGACATCTGAACTATCACTCTCGTACAACGCCCAAGTGTACGGGCATTACGACGCCCACTTACCTGGACGCTCTCACACATCAAATGCACCTCCTGGAGGTGCTGCTGCACCAGGGCAGTCAAGGCATCCTGGCGTTGCTCCATGCGGCTGAGTCTGGCATCACTTTACTTCACATTGGGGAAGGGTGGGCGTTGTGGGCTAATTGGGGCCATGGGGCTGAATAGCAATGGCTCATCAGTGCTGTGGTCGGTGGTCTCCCCTGTGTCTACTCCACTATCATCTGCTATGTCCTCTGCACTGGACACTTGTGCATGTGGCTGCAGTTGTGGTGGTGGTACTGCTGCAGCTGGGGCTGCCTGGGTGGGTGCAGCTTGTGCAACCGGTGGTGGCTGTACGGGTGCAGCTTGTGCAACCGGTGGTGGCTGCATAGGGGCACCTTGTGCAACCGCTGGTGGCTAAACGGGTGCAGCTTCTGCAACCGGTGGTGGCTGTACGGGTGGAGTTTTTGCAACCCAGTGGTGGCTCTACGGGTGCAGCTTGTGCAACTGGCGGTGGCTGTACGGGTGCAGCTTGTGCAACCAGTGGTGGCTGAATGGGTGCAGCTTGTGCAACCAGTGGTGGCTGAGTTGAGCCTGATGAGGCTGTGGTGTCCCTGTTGGAGGTGGTGGTGATCCGTTGGGTCCGGCGGCATCGACGGCTGGTGCCCCTTGAGGTGCTTGGATGGGCCTCTTCATTGTCAGATGATGTGCCTGAGGGAGTCAGAAAGGCAGGTTGTCAGTGAACAGTGTGGATTGATGAGGCAGAGATAGATGCATTATCTTGTTTGTGCCTGTGCTGTGTCGGCAAAATGGTGGGGTACAGGGCATGATGCCGACATGCTTGTGTCTTGCTTACTGTGCGGGTGGATGTGTGATGTCCGTACATGTTAGAGTGGTGTGCCGGAGATACTGTCGTGGTATACTGACAATTGCTGGGTACGGTGTTAGGGGTGTGGGCTTCACGCTGTGGAATATTGGGTTGGAGAAGGGTGAGGCTTGGATGGGGTCGCCATGTGCCTGCTGCCTGTAGCACTTACAGGGATAGGTGGGCATTTCTGCTCATGGGTCGGGCTGGCTGGGACGAGGGAGTCACATGTTTCCTTTGTTTGTGACGTTGTTCATTTGTGGGTGGAGAAGGGGTTTAGCACTGATGTGACTTTGTGCCAGGGGAAGCACGGCGGACACACATGCATTTATCAGTGGCAGGGTGATGAGTGTCTGTGTGGAAGCAGAAGCATGTTCTGTTGGCAATACGGGGTGCCTGTGCTGTGTTCTAGGTGTATTGAATTGAAATGAATATTTATTTGTATAGCGCCTATACACAATGGCCCTCATTACGACCCTGGCGGAAAGTGACTGACCGGACCGCCACAGCGTAAATAGCGTTTCCGCCATTGCACGAAGGAGCAAAGTGCGGCCCATTCCGACCCATCGGGCACGAGCACCACGGCATGGCGGAAGTGCAAAGTCCGCGATGGCGGAAATGACCCCAAAACGGCCCACACCGCCGCCGTACGGCGCCCTAGGTGCAATACCGCCACCCATCACAGCGGACACCGCAGTGGGCGCCTACCGGAAAGTACGGTGACCGGAAATATACGGAAACGGAAGTTAAAACATGGGCCCGGAACGGGAAACATCCCGCCGTACACCTATAAAACCACTAAAACCACACAACCACTAAAAACACTACCCTGAGACACACCCCAACCCGACATCCACCCTAGCGAAACCAAGAAAAATGGGAAAAGTAGCGAAGAAAGCGTGCGACCGCAAGCGGCAGGTCCACTTCTCCCGTGAGGAACTCACCGTGCTTACAGAGACCCTCCAGGAGAATGCTGCCGTCGTCTTCTGCACGCAAATGACCAGGACGGCACTTGCAAACAAGAATGCCATATGGGCTCTGGTGGCACAGCGGGTAAGTGCAGTGGGGACCGCACCCCGCAACCCACAGCAATGCCGAAAGCGATGGGACGACCTGCGGATACGCGTCCGCAGCATACTCTCTGCCAACCGCAACATTGCCACAGCCACCGGGGGAGGTCCTGAATCACCCATCAAGTTGACCCCCTGGGAAGAAATCTGTGCCTCCACCATCGGAATGGAGAGCATAGAGGGAGTCGGAGGGATGGAGAAAGGAGTGCAGACATCCGAAGATTCAGGTAGGTGGGCCAAATAAAACAATGCCAAATCCACAAAGTCCATCCATGTGAAGTACCATGTGTCCACATAGTGCAACAGAAACACATGTCCAGGAGAACGTCCACACACATCGGCCTGATAGCGCACGTTAAAACCCACAATAAATACATAAATAATTAAAAACCCCTAAAACACGCACTACACGTGCAGCAGGCACACCCTAACTGCAGGCTGCCAAACAACTGCACCCTCACCCCACACACAAATGAAAGCACCTCCAAGGCCCCGACCCAAATCACCCTCAGGTACCACCCCAATGCATGTGATACAATGCCATTCCAATACCCACAGACCCATTAATAACCCTCGCCCTCCTTTACTCCACCACAGGGTCCGATCCAAACGACGAGCATCAGGACACCCCTACCAGCACACCTGCAAAGAGGGCCAAGACCAACGGCCAAAGACCCTCCACCTCAGCTGCACGCATCAAGACACGGCAGCAGCACAAATCAGGTGGCAGCACAGAGGAGGGAACATCAACAGGCACCCCAGCAGCCAGCATGCCCACAACACCACCACCACAGGTCCCCCCAACGGATGCCACAGAAGGCACTGCCTCTGGTGGCAGCAGCACCATAGGTGACACCCCATTGATGGCAGCATGCTCCGACACAGAAGACGGGGATGTCGAAGTCAGATCCATCCATGGCCTGTCCCAATCCCCCTGTCTGTCCCATCCCGTACAACATGAGGATACCACGCAGGGGCACCCACAAGACGACGACTGGCCATCCCCCACAAGCCCTGTGGCAAGGCAACATGAGGACAACAGCCCCTCTGTGACACCCCCGCAAATGGCCATGGCCCAGCAGAGGCAACAGTCCCTCGACCAGTTAATCGTGCAACAGCAGCAACTGGCCACGCTCCTCAAGGACCATGCCGATGAATGTGGGGGCACTAAGGCAGACATAGAAACATCAACTGAGACACTTAGGGCAGAAATGGAGAGAGGTACAGAGACACTAAGGGCACAAATGGAGAGTAGCACCAAGAGCCTGAGGGGGGAACTGCATGCGACGTCCAAGGACGTATGTGCCGAACTTGCCGCAGTGCGCCGTGTGCTCACTGAGCTCTCGCAAACCCTTAGGGACATGCATGGACGTGAGCACGCAGAGACATCATCCGTTGCAAGTTCCGTCCAGGGCAGCCCCCAATGTAGATCTGGGAGGAACCTGCGCTCCACAGGCAGGGGTGCCCCTGATACCCGCAGAGGGGGCTTGCAATAGCGACAGCCCACTGACAATGAGCATCTTTGGACACTGGTGTTCGGGGGGGAGGTAGGAGGGTGGAGGGGGTGTGTTGGGCTCACTTGGGTGGCGGGTCGATAGGGTGTACTACATGATATCACATATGCCATAAACAGTGCACGATCAACCAATGAGATGTGTGGACATTGATCTTTGTGTACTAGGCCATCATAGGCGTACAGTCCATATTGTGCATGTCCCAGACACACACAGTGCCACGAGTCCCGTGTCCATGTATCAGCCACCAGGCGTGAGTGCTAGAAGCATACATCAATGAGATGCTGACGAATGTCACGGCCCTCCGGTGCCTCGCAGACTCCTTGAGGTGCTGCCACATCCCCACCCTCATCATGACCATCATCAGGTGCTTGCAGTTCTGCGTCAGGGGGCATGGGCACATTTCTACGTACGCACATGTTGTGGAGCATGACACATGCCATCACCATCTTTGCAACCTTCTCATGGCGGTACAGGAGTGCCCCGCCAGACCTGCTGAGGCAGCGGAAACGACCCTTCAGTAGGCCGAATGCCTGTTCAATGACTACACGGGTACGTGAGTGGGCATGGTTGTAGTCCTCCTCATGCTGGTCCCGTGGGTTCCGGGCTGGTGTGAGGAGCCATCTCTTCAGTGGATATCCAGCATCACCTGTATGTGGACGATAAACGTATGATGTGGAATGCCATTGCTACGTACGCACACCCCCCCCCCTTCCTGCCAGGTCATTGCCGAATCACATACCCCACATTATCATGCATGTAATGAGACTCACCGAGTAGCCAGGATCTGTTCCCTGCGTGTCGCTCCATGTAGCGTGGTATTGTAGAGTTCCTCAAGACCATAGAATCATGGGTTGATCCAGGGAATCGGGCACAACAATGTGTAATGATCCTGTTGGAGTCACACACCATTTGTACATTCAGAGAATGAAATTGTTTTCGGTTGCGGTACTGGGCCTCCATGGCATGTGGGACGACCAATTCCACATGGGTGCAGTCGATGGCACCAATGCAACCCGGTATGCCGCCAAGTGCATGGAATCCCACTTTTGTGTTGGTAATTTCCTGCTCCGAGCGTGGTAGGGAGATGTAGTCGTCTGCGTGCTGCAGGAGGGCATCGAGCACTTGCAATAGTGTCCGTGAGAACAGTGGCTGAGAAATGCCATGCAACTGTCCGACTGTGTGCTGGTAGGTGCCTGTGGCCAGGAAGTGTAGTACAGACACCACCTTCAGTAGGGGTGGGATGGCGGTTGGGCTATCTATCATGCTGACAAGGTCAGCCTGTGTCATGTCCACAATGGCGGCTATGGTGTCCCGGTCCAGACGGTAGAGGGTGTGGATCTGCTCATCAGTGAGGTTGAACGGATGTGCTCGGAGGCGTGGGATTGCGGGCTGCCTGCGTGGTGGTAGTGGCTGTGCTGGCGGCCCTTGCTGGCCCTGCCTTGCCCTCCTCCTCCTCCTGCGTCTCCTCCGTGCGGCCGGTTGTAGTTGGTGTTCGTCTTCTTCTTGGAGTTGGAGTACTTGCAGTGCTATCATGTCCCCCAGGGCCAACATCGCGAGTCCTGCCGGTAGCATTTCGGTGTGGTTGTGGGAGGAGACTGGCTGTGCAATTTATGTGTTATCAGGCTGTATGGCCTCCACCTGTGGTGATTCATTCCACCTGTGCAAACTGCTCTCCCCTTTGGCCGAGCACGTCCCGCGCACAACGCTGCAATTCGGGGAATGGCATCTTGCTATTGCAATCATGTATTTGTACCCGATGGCCGTGTAACATTGGTTGATATGTTCATTCTGCTGTGGTCCCATTGTTTCACATACTATCTGTGCAGTCGCGAACAGACTTGTGAAGGGTCAGTGGAACGTAGTACTCGAGTAACGGTGGGCCCTCATGCATCACTGTACCGAGTTGCAACGACGGGCGGGGCGTCCCATTTGTGGGTGAAGGCAGTTGCCATTTTCACACACAGCCGCACTCGATGGATTAATTAGTGATTTCAAACGGCCACAGATGCCTCTTCGACGTGATGTTGCAAATGAGGAATTCGAAGGGCGGCGCTTTCGGTTTTCAGCTGGCGGCGAGGAAATGCCCACAGGTCTGACTGCAAATATAACGTACTATTGTTCAATGTCCTTGGGACAGGGGCCATGGCGAGGATGCAATGATTGATATGAATAGTATGGGATGCGCAATAGCGACGTGGGCGATGAGGCCGGACGTTCCCAAATACATGTTACTTCACTACACTGGAATTACGGGCTGGGGCACTGTGGATTTTGCAGGCTGCATAACGCACAGACTCAATGGATATTTCTAATGTTATGTGAGTAAATATTCAGGCGTTTTGATCCCGGGATGAGGGAATGATGAATGGATGCATGGGCAGGTGATTTGATACAGAGTTTGCCATGTACAGGGCTTCTTGGGATCTATCTGCCTCCCCTACGCTATGTGATGCAGGGCTGCCATAGTGGGACCATCGTCTATCTGGCCTTGTTGAGCCCTCCCTGTCTCGACGCGCCCTCAGACACTTGTGTCCATGCACGTTACCAATCCCATCTGATGGATTCTGTTTTGACAGACGCATGCACAGGTACACTCGTTTGTGATGGTGTTTACACCTCGATATAGATAGTTATGAGTCGCAAGTGGTTTTTGGGTGGTGATGGACCTTTGGAGTGGGCTAGCATGCATATGGCTGTGGATTTAGTGTGATCATTGAAGTGAGTTGTTGGAATGTAGTTCTGATGGCCATTCTGTTCTTTTTCTTTTCTTTTGGTTGACAGGTATCTCCTCCCCTTTTGCCACTGCCATCTGTATGCCACTCCTGCAGATGGGTTTTACTCCCGACACCTGCTGCTTCGTGTTAATCAGTGGAGCAGCATTACGATCTTATGGGACGATCGCCAATGGGCCACATGCCCTTACGCAGTACTGGTGGCTCGGAGCAACATTTCGGCCTTTCAGCTGGACTAGTGCCTCCCCATTGGGCCGGCCCTGCGGTTCTGTGCGCTTCCATGTTGCCTTTTCGTACGTGAATGTGGCTCTGTGTACCATGATGGAACAGGGCGTCACACAAGTAGTGGCTGGTCATTTCTTGCGGATGCAGCCCACTATGGTGAAATGTGTTTTGGAGTTCATGGCCTGATGGCTGTATGGGCTTGGTGATTTTGTTGTGCATTAAATTTCTATTCTGATTTGGCCCGTGTAGCGTTCTTCTTTGCAAGTGATGTGGCATATGCCTATTTGGGGAGCGATGTATTGTGAGGAGATCTGCATTGGGTTCCAGCTTCGGAGTTTAGTTGCGTGGTACTGTACTGGGCGCGTTTGCCTACGAAGCCCGTGAGGTCAGGGATGGGGGCTGCCAATATGACTGTTTGAATGTTGTCATGCTCAGGGGCGGGGGATTGGGTTTTGTGTGACAGATGCCGGTCAGCCAGGTGGACTGGTGGAATGATGTGATTTTCGGAATATTGCTGGTCACAGGTGCCTGTGTTTGCGTGCGTTTCTTGGTGGGGGACTGTGGTCATGTCCATTGGGATGGCTTCTGTATTCGTGCCATCTGTGCCCTGCAGCTCCCATTGGCCCCTGTTGTGTTTTTTTGTTCGTTGGCATGCATGGGTGACTTGTACATTTCACTGGTTGCATTGTGGCTTCATTGCACCTACGGGGAGTTGTACTTTGTGGGCAGGGAGCGGTGTACAGGCACTCAGTGGGGCCGTTTACGGTTGATTCGCGATGCCGTACTTCTCACCATGGCGGAATGGTACATTCCGCCATGCTTGATGGCGTTAGGTACATGTCCGCTAGGGTCGGAATTGGCGTACCCTTGCGCCATGGTGGTGTTTACGGTTTGGCATGGCGCGCGCGCGTGCTTGGTGCAGTTGGCGTTGGCGTTCACTACGGTGTCGCTAGTGGCTTCGTACTTTGCGGTGACGGGTCATAGTCGCACCGAGCGCTATTCGATGGCGGTATTGCATTTCCGCCATCGTTTTCCGAATTCCGCCAGGGTCGTAATGAGGGCCAATGTGTTTAAAAGCACTTCAAGGACGGAGGGAAACATAAGAGAATACAAATTACATTCTTACAGGTCCTTGAAACAAATTTGAATGCGAAAATTAGAACTATCATAATCAGCCTGGCAACATTTCTGATAGTGCAAGTGCAAGAACAGTAAGGGAGAGAAAGGGAAGGGAAAAAGGAGACAAACAAGCAGTAACATTACTATGCCTGATGACAATTGTTGTAGTGCATGAGTTACAAGAGGAGGGGGTGGGGAGTGGAGAGAGTGAGGAGGAGAGGAAACAGACAGGAGACTATTGAGAGTAGTCTAGGGAGGGAGGGGGAGGAGAGGTCAAGGAGGGAAAGGGGGGACAGACAAGCTGCTATCAGAGGTCATGGGAAAAATGATAGGAGTAAGTGTGACGAGAGGGGAAAGTGGCTGCAAAACAGGTGGCTACGATTACTATGCCTGATGGCAATTGAGGTACTGCCAGTCTTAGACTGGAGGTGGGCAATGGGGGGAGGGGTGGAGGTGAAAGGTGGGGGGGCTGTAAAAGGCAGCGGATACGATTACTATGCCTGACGGCAATTGGGGTATTGCCAGACTTAGACAGGAGGGGGGGAAAGGATCAGGGGAATACGGGACAACCAAGACAATCCCAATAGGCGGGGGAGTATGGGAAGGGGCAGAGAGACCAGTAAGGGAAGCAAGGGGGGTACTATCACCCACACTGGGGCAAAGGGATGCAGGGGGGCACTTTCAACACACACAGAAAGGAAGGGGGGAGGGGGGACAAGATACACAGTGACGGGAGCAAGGGGACACTGAGCCAGTCACGGGGCGGGGGAGGGTGGGGAGCAAGAGACACAGAACGGGGGGCATGGGGCACAGCCAGTCATGGGGGTGGTGGGGGTGGGGAGCAAGAGACACGGAACGGGTGGCAAGGGGACCCTGAGACATTCATGGGGTGGTGGGGAGCAAGAGACACGGATCGGGCATGGGGATACTGAGACAGTCACAGGGGAAGGTGGAGGGTGGGAAGCAATAGACACAGAATGGGGAGGCATGGGAACACTGAGAACAGTCACGGGTGGGGGAGGGAGGGGAGCAAGAGACAACGCAACAGGGGCATGGGGACACAGACAGTCACGGGTGAAGGGTCGGGAATAAGAGACACAGAACGGGTGCATGGGGACACTGAGACAGTCATGAGGGGAGGGTGGGAAACAAGATACAGGAATGGGAGGCATGGGGACACAGAACAGTCACAGGGGTGGGGGGAGAGTGGGGAGCAAGAGACACAAAACTGGGGGCATGGGGACACAGACAGTCACGGGGAGAGTGGGGAGCAAGAGACACGGAACGGGGGCATGGGGACACAGACAGTGACGGGGCGGGGGCGGGGGGAGGGTGGTGAACAAGAGACATGGAACGGGGCATGGGGACCCTGAGACAGTCACGAGGGGGGAGGGTGGGGAACAAGAGACACGGAAGGGGGGCATGGGGACACTGAAAACCATCACATGGGGTGGAGGGAGGGTGGGGAGCAAGAGACACAGAACAGGGGGCATGGGGACACTGAGACAGTCATGGGGGAGGGTGGGGAGCAAGAGACACGGAACTGAGGGCATGGAGACACACAGGCAGTCACAGGGGCGGGGGGAGCAAGAGACACAGAATGGGGGCATGGGGACACTGAGACAGTCATGGGGGGTGGGTGGAAGGTGGGGAACAAGACACACGGAACAGGGCATGGGGACACTGAGACAGTCACGGGGGAGGGTGGGGAGCAAGAGACACGGAACAGGGACAAAATAGGCATACCTGTTACGCTCAGCTGGTATCCACGGGGGCGCCACACGGTACTGATGGAGGTCTAAGCGCTATCCCGGACCCCTCTCTGCTTGGTTATGTGCCAGACATTGGGTAGCGCCTTAGGTTTTTGTGCGTTGAACTCTCTGTCCTGCGTCTCTGTGCAGGGGCGCGTGGTTGGTAAGGGCATTCCATGGACCTAGTTGCTTCACTGGTCTGTGTGCCGTTATGTCGGGTCCAGACAGTCTGTGACTCTGACTCTGCTTGCTGTCTTCCAGGTGAGTTATAATGGCTTTTCTGTCTTAATTCTGTCTCTTTCTTTCCCTCCGTTTTCTCTGTCTTCTCGGTGTCTTGGGCCACTACGCTGTTCCCTAACAATGTCCCTTTTTGTTTTCACAGGGATGGTTACGATCTCAGAGCTGCCGCGCCGATGGCGAAGACCATGGTGAGGTATTGATGCGCGGGGCGCTGCGCTGTTTATTGGTGTTAATTGCTAACTTGTGTTCTCTTCTCTTCTTTGTACAGGTTGCGGTGATGTTCCGGAGTGATGAGCAATCGAAGCGCTCCTTGCCCAGGTAAGTGCTTTGTAGGTTGTGGTGAAACCTGGAGATGGGCGAGGTAAGAGAAGCACAGGGTGCTGCCAGGACTCGCTGCTTGCCCAGGTAAGAATTGTTATTAATGCTGTCCTTGTTTCTTTACCTTTGCAGGTTGCGGCGAACTCCGGAGATGGGCGAGGTAAGCGAAGCGCAGGAGCGATTCAAGGCCGGTTACTTCACAGGTAAGTGTTCTTGCTTGCTAATACTGTTCTTGTTCTTCCAGGTTATTAATGGAATCTGGATCTAGGGCTTCAGGATCGGGCCGCCAGAGAAGCAGATGAGCAGGAGCTGGACACAGTGAGCGTTACGCTGCAGGAGAGCAGAATAACTCAAAGCGTGTTCTG
Organism: Ambystoma mexicanum; assembly: GCF_040938575.1. Classification (NCBI taxonomy): domain Eukaryota; kingdom Metazoa; phylum Chordata; class Amphibia; order Caudata; family Ambystomatidae; genus Ambystoma; species Ambystoma mexicanum. The sequence continues at coordinate 707,986,481 of NC_090933.1, forward strand.
CTGTTTGGGTGTGGTTTAAATAGCCCAGGTAAAGTAGTTCCAGGCCAAGTAGTTCCAGGCCCAGCCACACCCAAAACACTAGACCGCATGGCTTGGTACTAAAGAACTGAGCTACGTAATAGGCCTCCATGTTGGATTAAGGTCCAAAACTGGTATTGCTTTATTCCTGATAATGAGCCTGGCGCCCACAGGCGCCAGGACTGACTCCATGTATGTTTCTGATGGAGTTTTAAGGCCCTTGGGGCCAGTGTGAAGGGCTTTAGCCCCATTGCTTCCAGGGGGCCGTTATACCTGAGGGGGTCAGGGGCATGGATCGTGACAATACCGTGGTGGACAGGGGTAGACAGGGCCAGGAGTGGCCTTGTGAGGACGGCCGGCCAAGTCTGCCGGCCTCCTCATTGGTCCAGATGTAGTAGGCCAGGACTAATCCCAGGCCCCCGGCAGCAGAGGAGAAAGGCACACTGGTGCACGAAGAAGAGAAAAGCCATCTTGGAATGGCCGTGCCTCGTGGTGGAGCAAGTGAAGCCAAACATGAGAACACACACAGAGTAGACCAACAAATCTGCTTAACAGTTTACATATTACAGGAGGCAGATCATTAAACGTCTTGTAGTGCATATTAGCAAATTCAAGAAAGTCAGATGTGGCGCCATCGTGCGGCAGTGCACAAAGCCCAGGGGGGCATACCTGCAGATGGAATGCACAAGTGTGCATTGCAGGGCCTCTGGATGGTAGTGGGGAGGCATCAGTACAGTCGCTCCAGTCGCCGTAGAAAAGAAGTGAAGATGAAAGTGGAAGCAAAAGTGGTATTAGTGGTATGAGTCATGTTTTTGGGGGGGTGTATGTTGGTGTATGTTGGTGTATACACCCAGGTTGTTGGTCTCTTGGGGAGGGGCATGCAGGGGTTTATTGGTGTTGTGGACGATGCACTTGACATTCATGTCATATGTTGCTGCAGCAGTGGGTGCAGGGTTGACACAGAGGTTGCCATTACTTTGGGGTTACGTGTACTCACCAGCCTCTTCCGGTGTCCCAGCTCTGGCCTCTGCAGCACCGACCCCTTCGGTGGCCTGGAGGTGCAGCACACTGCTGCACGTCTCCTCCCAGGGCAGCAAGCGTATTGGGGATGCGCTCCCACCACCTGTGGCCATGCCCTGTCTGCGCTGGGCCAAGAGGAGGTTTTGCACCCTCAAGCGCAGGTCGTCCAACCTCTTGTGGCAGTCTCGCACTGTGTGGGGGGGTTGTGCCGACTGCAGAGACCTTCTGGGCGACCTCCTCCCAGATGTTCTTCTTGTGCAGCTGGGCCTGCCTGCGCTGGTCATTTGAGAAGAGCTCTGCAGCATTCTGGACCATGGTGTCCAATGCCATGTTCAGCTCTGCCTCACTGAAGCGTGGCTTGCACTTTCAGGTCTCACAGACTCTTGACGACCTGGTAATGGTGAAGTTTCTGTGGTCAGGAGTGGTGGATATCGCCTGTGCTTTCTGGATTGCAATTGATTGTGTTTTTGTAATGGCCACCGGACGATTTCCTGTTCCGGCTATCACTGTGTTTCCAGTCACAGTATTTGCACAACTGCTGTTACCGGTGCCTCCGGGACCATGTTGCCGGATTCGGAGTCTACGGCACTGAGGACGATGGTGTTGGCATTTTTGGGGGGTTTTGATGGTGTTTCCGGCATGACGGGTTGCCGAACATGGTTTTCTTACTGGCATACTTGTAATGAGGCCCTGTGTCTCTCTTGATACCATGCCTGTCTCACAGACCACAATGGGTGCTGCTGAAAAAGCTGGAAGAGAAGTTTCCCCCTTCACAGAGGTTGTCTTCTTACTCTTCCTCTTAGCCTTGGGTTTCCCCTTCTTTGGTTTGGGCAACTGATTGTCAGTCAGACCCTGTTTGACCTGTGACCTAGTGACTGCAGCAGCAGTCAGGGGTAACCCCCTAGAAATTAACCACATCTCTACTAAGTCATTACCCAACAAGATGTTGGCAGGCACATTGTCCTTAACCAGAACAGGATGCTTTGCTGTCTTGTCATCAATCTGAATGGTGACTATGGCTACAGGAGAAAGTTTGGGAGGCCCACCAGCTAACATGGTGGTTCTCAGAGGAGCACCTACATAGTCCTCTGGGTCGAGCAGGGTCCAGTCCACGACTGCCATGCTAGCCCCAGTGTCTCTCAAACCAGTGGAAGGCTGACCATTAAAGAGAACAATTCTCAAATAAGTATGTATTTATTTAATATGCACACAGCTAACAAAGACTTTACATATAAAAATTATCACAATAATCGCCAATTTCATCAAATTACATCATATTACACCAGTTAAAATCATCACATATTGTCCAATTCTATAAAAGCAATGTGCCAGCGGACAATTCCATTAAAATAGATAAAACTAATTCATAAAAATTCATCAAGTGAAACATAAGATTCTGATCATTTCCATATGAAAGAGATTGCCATATGTCATGCATATTCTTGTTATTACTTCTACTATCATACGCTTTCAGATATTTAAATCTTAAAAAGTTAAGGCTCTCGCTATAACATAAAATATGTTCCACAGATTCTACGGCCGAAGTGCCACATAGTCTACACAGTCTAAGATTTCTTGCAATTCCTAGTTTTCCTCCCATAACCTCCATATATAAAAATGCAAATTATCAATGCGTCACGCTGATTCAATTTAAACAGGAGGTAACGCTTAATAATATTACAATCTGGAAAGGCAGCTTGATATAGAGATGTTATCAGATCCTTAGACCAGAACTCCAAGAACAACCAACTGTTAGATTTGGTGGCAAGGTTAATCATATCATGTTCTTTACCATGATTTGATATCTCTGCTTTCAGTAAATGTTTAACTTTTCCATGAGTATATTTCAGCAATAAATATGCATTCTATTTAACCCATGTGAAGTATATCATGCGCAACATACCTATAATGCTTAAGTCCTGTTGATTCTTTTCTATATCAAACCCTTAATTAATTCAACACTGAAAGTATCATTGTTTAAAGTGCACCGTTTCACAAATAACAATGCCATTTTATATTCTAAAATGTCACTGACACACATTAAATCACATTCTAATACAAATTCACAAGGTAATGATTTTGGCATTCTAAATAAAATCTTTAACAATGTTGCTTTAAACTTGTTCATTTCAGTGATAAAATTTATACCGCAGATTTCTGCAGCATATAATAAGCAAGATAAAACTTTGGAGGAATATAGCAGCAAAATAGTACTGACAGAAAAGCCCCCTTGTTGACCAATAAAATTGCTCAAAGCCATCATAGTCTTCATACATTTCATTTTTATATCATACCAAAGCTATTTCCAGCTGAGTTTATGGTCAATTATCACACTTAGATATTTTTAACATTCTGCTACTTCTATCTTTTGATCAGTGATTATCCACTTGTAGTTCATAGAACGGGAGCATTTCGTTTTGCCAAAAAGGAAATTATTTTAGTTTTACTGATAATCATTTTAAGCCATTCACCCCAGCAAACCTTTCCAGAGCCTTTCATTGAATCTGTAGTCTTTTGGGGGTATAATCTAACAACAAGATGTCATTAGCATAACCCAACCAGCCTAACCTCAAGGTGCCTAATTTAATGTCATCTGTAGGTGTAGCATATAAATCCATAGGGAGATTGGCTAGGTATAGGTTGAAGAGTGTTGCTGCCAAAATGCAGCCTTGTTTGACTCTTCGCAGTGTTGTCACAGCATCAGACAATTTTCCTTCACTATCAAGGAGTACTCTCACAGATGTTTCAGTATAAAGTAATTGAATCATACTTAGTAACCCAGCTGGTATATCCCATGCTTCAAGTTTAAACCATAATCTTTCTCGTATTATAGTATCGAATGCTGCAGTAAAGTCTATAAAGGCAGCAAATACAGGAAGCCTGCGATTCTTCCATGGGCACTCAATTGCGGCTACTAAATTTGCTATATTATGCGTGGTAGAGGATTGCGCCCTTAAAACTGATTGATTAGATGGAAGGATGTAGGACTCATCTATCCATTGATTTAATTCAATAAGAAGAACTTTAGCAAAAATACTCACAGGGATGTCCAGCATTGTGAGCATCCTGTAATTTCTAGGATCTTTCCATTCACCTTTTTTGTGGACAGGTAAAATTACACTTGCACGCCATCATGGCGGAATTATGCCATGCTTCCCTATCCACTGGAAGGGGCAGTTCAATGCTAGTGTTGATTGTCTAATCACCATTCAAAATTGGTTTGCCGCCAACGATCTTTGTATGAATGCCAACAAGACTGAGATCCTCCTCATTGGTACACCTTCTCCATCCTTTCCTCTCACTCTCTGGCCGGCCTCCCTTGGCCCTCCTCCTACCCCCACCTGCAAGGGCAAGAACCTCTGGGTTATCTTCGAGTCCACACTTTCCTTCTCCTCACACATCTCTGATGTCTCCAAAAAGTCAAACATTTTACTGCACCTCCTTAGAGATACTCTGCTTTCCTCCCCTCAAAAGCTCACTGTCCCCCAAGATGTGATTCTCTCCAGGCTGGATTACTGTAACAGCCTCTTACTAAATCGGATCTACGTGATTTGTCTGCGGGTAAATTACCTGCGACGGAAATGTTTGCATGGGAAATGTGCGCAATACAACATGTTCGTACATTTCCCATGCAAACATTTCCATTACAAATCACAGATTCGAACACACACCCTCACTCACATCCCCACTCACACCCCCAACACACCCTCTGCCCCCTACTTAACTTTCCTTCCTTTGCGCTGTGTCCCTGCAGTACCGGTTCCCTTTCACTTCTGTGATCTTTTTTTAAAAACTTTTGCTCGAGTGAGCTGCGGGGGTGTCCCCTGCAACACCCCGCTCACTATGCTGTATACTATAGTGAGCGGGGTGTTGCAGGGGACACCCCTGCATCCCCCCACATCCTTTACGTTTTTTTTCGTAACAACCCCACCAAAACACCTAAACACATACCACGAAAAGTTCAAACATTTGGTAGTTAGACCTTTTTCGTGGTGTGTGTTTTAGGTCTTTTGGTGGGGTTGGTAATTTTTATTCAGACATTTCATCCTATTCCTCTAACTCTAGCTGCCTCCACTCTCCGCCCTTTACAACTAATCCAGAACAGGACTGCGAGACTTGTCCTTGGCCTCAAGCCCTGGGATCGTATCTCTCCTGCCCTGAAATCCCTTCATTGGCTCCCAGTGGCTGCAAGGATTACATTTAAAACCCTCTGCATTGTCCACCAGGCTTTCTGGGGCCTGGGTCCAAAATACCTTCAACTATCCATCCGTAAATACCTCCCCTCCAAAGCCCTTTGCTCCTCTACTTCTAACTCCCTCCGGGTTAGTCGTTTTGCAAAGAAACAAGCTGGGGTTAGATCTCTCTCCTCAGCTGGGGCCTCCCTTTGGTACAGCCCCCCGGCCACCTTGAAACTTGAGGAGACCCATCTCCGGTTCCCGAATCACCTTAAGGCTTTCCTCTTTGCTTCTGCATTTGCCCCCCTTCTGCCCTGTTGATCTGTTTTCTCTCTTGGCATCGTGTACCTGGAAACCCTCTGTCATTGGAGCCCAGGTACCTGCTCACCCTGCCACCCTCCCGCACTGCCTCGAGGCCAGCCCCTGCACTCGGGCTCTGTATCTGTACCCATACAGTCTCCCTGCCACTTTTCTTTTGCACTTATCAGATACAACTTATCTTACTAAACTATCACCTGCCGCTTGCTGGCTGCACTACCATGGTTTATCGCCTTTATTTATTTATGTATTTATTAGTATCTATTCTGTTCTCTCCTTTGTTCCGCACTTTCCACACCCCCTCATGCACTTACCGCTTTTGAACTTTTCCATACACTTGCGCTTTCTTAATGTCACTGGGCCTAGTAAGATCGCTGTTTTCTTGTATTTTTTAATCTCCCTTTTTTTGCCTGGTCGCGCTCTGAAACACTTGTGTACGAGTGCAATATAAATAAAATATAATTTCATTTCATTTAATTACTGCCCATTTCTCCAGTAACATCTGAAGAAGAGCATTGCAGGTGCCATCCGGCCCTACAGCCCTAGAGCTGTGCAAGTTCTTAATCAGTTTGCTTAAGCTGTCTAGAGTATAATTGCCTTGCCAGATGGAGAAATTAGGCGAGGCAATAACCTCTACCCACATCAGTGAAGTTATGCTAATGCTGCTACGATACGCTACTAACCTTGAACTTTGAATCTCTGCTAATTCTTGAAAGGCAGCACTGCAAGCGATGCGCTCTCACTGCTTTAGGAAGGCGGGGCCTCTGCGGGTCACGTAACGTTCGAGGAAGTACAAATCCTCGCACAGCCTCCCTTGCGGCGTTAAGCCCTGGAGCTGTAAGGGCCGGAGCCACTGTTCTGCTGTTTGGCTGTGACCTGTGGCTAAGTTAGACACCCGCCAGCCGTAGCACACACACCTTGAACTGAACTTGTGAAGATCTAGAGATTAATGACTTAATATTGGTCAAGGGGCCTTGACTATGATAGGGTGTGATGCTGCAATTGGTTACCTACCCTGCAACTCTGTTGATCTCCACATTTCTACTGCTCAGATCTGACTGGAACAGTACTTCTGGATTGCTGGTTTGGGGTATTCCCATTATCATCTAATCCATATAGGTCTACAGGGTGAGGGTGGAGAGTCAGACTCTGGCAGCTCCTCAAGCTGTCGGCGTGCCTTACCCTGTAACCTGGGAACTTAATTTCCTTTGGAAGTCTGAGCTGTTAATTAGGGATTTTGTTGCTAAACTTCGCTTGGCTATTGATTTCAACCTCTAATCAGGAAGCTGCAACTTTTTTTTCTTCTTTTGTAAGGACTAACTGTTTGGTGGTTTGGTGGACACTCTTATGTTATAGCTGCGGGGCTGCGAATATAATTCTCCCCTGACTATGCCTTTTATTTATTCAGTGCAATTTTGTGAAATTTTTTAAACTCTATCTTCTTATGAATTCCACTATTTTCATGCATTTGTGAGATACATTCTGTGTACATTAACTAACCTCGCCCTATTTTTGCCTCTTTTTACTGCCCCTTTTGCTCTGTGATCCCTTACTGGATTTCCCCTGCTCCCTTGGTCTTTGAGGCGGTCCTCACTTGTGGTTCCTCCTAAACGGCACGTAAAGGCCTCAGGAGTCAGTCAGCCATGGAGGCTACCTCTGATCCTCTCAAGCTCGCTGAGGAGTCCTATATTCCTGACATTAAAGAAGGCAGTCTAGTCCATCTTGCCCTCGCTACCTTGTTAGGCAAAGATGAAAATTCCCTGGAAGATTTATCCAGGATTCCAAACCTCTGCCCACTAGGTATTACTGAACCAACAAGTGTTGTGCAAGCCCAAATCCACCTCCAGGATAGGATGGATGTCTTTAATACCTTGGGCATCACCCCGGGGGAAATGGGTGACAATAGTTGTGTTTTTAATGGAAAACACTATATCTCTATAGATGCTCAGGAAGAGCGATTAGCGGCTACTCTAGCCCTTAATTTGGGTGACGGTGGCAGCACTATTAGGGGGGACCTCTCTATTGGGGAAGTGGATAGGGAAATTGTGAAAGCCATACAAACTGCCCCAAATTGTCCTCCGTCTGTTACTACCCTGCCTGCTCCACCAACGGTTGACAGTTAATTGCATAAAAACTCCTGTTGTTAAGAGTTCTGTAACACCTGTTTCTACTGCCGCTCATTTAATACATACTGAGGGTAATGTTAATCACACAGTCTCTCCTTCCAAGCCATTTTTGGAGGATTTAACCCCAAATGATTTGAAAAATCAGAGGCCAGGCTCGCATATGAATTTATCCTCCTCCAATGCTGGGTATGTGGATTGTTCCATTTCGAGAGCCCATGTGTTTAAAACTCCTTTAAGGAAACCCCTGTTTAGCGCCCCTAAATCAAAATCTCAAATGGGTACGCTGGGTGAACCAATTCTTGGAAAAAAGATATCTAACTACTTTGTGAAAAGAACAGCCACTAGCACCCAAATTAAGCCACCATCCTCAGCCTTATCAGTAGCTAGTCTAGACAACCTGCATTTGGCGGAGGTAGTAATACAATTAGATACTGAGGAGGCCCCTCATAATGACATTGATGATAATAGCATCATTGAGTGTGCAGAAAAAGTGATTGCCCAGAGTAAATTAAATTGGAACATAGATAACCTGAGACCAATAATGTAACCCAACAGAGATGCAATGCTTCTTTAATGGGTTCTCTGTCTGAACTCACTGGTTTCATTGATGAATACACAGAAAAGCAAAATTGGTTAAGAGAAAGGGGTTTACTCCCGGAACCTATAAAAGAAAATCCTAGTGACTCAATGCTGCACCATACCCTTAAGGAAGCTGACAAAAGGATTAGGCTTAGTCAACCCACAGTGTCTGCCCTAAATATGGTGTTGAGTTCTTTTCTCAGTCTTAATGATAATATCTGGGCGGAAGTAAGATCTCATTCCCTTTTACTGTCAAAAATCTATACTAGGCTAGAGGGTCTAGATTGGTTTGAAGAATTAGTGAGGATATTTAGGGAAGATCCTACAATAACCAAGCCACGACTGCCCCGTCCTCTCATTCTCTGCTCTCTCAGGCAGAGCATGGGGGGGGGGTCCCATCTTGATAGCCTCAGGTTCTGTAGTGGCTAGTGTCTCCGATGAATATTTGCACCTACCAACCTCTTGTCCATCCGCATCTACGGATGCACCTGATTCTGTTCCATCTAAAGAATATATGAGTTGATCTTGCCTCTACCTCAGGGATAAAAGCTGTGCCAGAATCTAGAGAAGGATCCTGTTAACATAGATCTAACAAAAGATGACCCCTCGTTTAAAAGTTATGTCCCAGTGGGGAAAAGATTCATACAACAAATTAAGAAAACTAAAAACCAGAAAAATATTTAAAAAATGAATTAACAAATATGTTTTTTAAAAATCTGGTTTTACCAAAGTTCTCATTTCCCCAAGGAACGACTGCACCTACTAAAGGGGGAAGGAACTCTGGTGGGGTAGAGGTGCCCATTACTATGGTCCAAGGCACTTAAATTCTGGGTTCGAGTTGTGAAGAAATGAAAGCTCTCCCCATGGCCTCTAACCCTGGTACTCTGGCTGACGGGGTAAATCTAATCCCTTCGAAAACAGCCATAGGCATTCAGACTGACCCTTCTATAAACATCCCTGGTTTAGGTGATACATTGGTTTTACTGTCCCGGGCCCTGTCATTGAAATCTCAGGCCCCCGTTCCCAATATTTCCAAAGATAAAATAGAAGTAATTGACAACGTAGAGAGAGGTCTGCCTTCATCTAATATTCATAACATATAATCCTCCTTATGAGAACCCGTCATTCTCCTCTAAGCCGCTGGACTTCCAGACTCCTTTAACTACTGATATCCCGACCCTTGTTAATATTGCCTCGTCTAAACAACTTTTATTGGGTTTATATAGAGTGAAGTCCACCCCTGTGGTGGGCGTTAACTCTATTTCGGGTACGGATAAGGTTAATTCTAACGATACCCGAACATTCCAAAAAGTTGGTCAGGTAACCCATCTTCCTGGTGACCATATGAGTATCCCCCAATCATTCTTGGGGGACCCCATTACTGGCTTTAAGACAGTGGGAGATCTTTACGTCCCTAAAACCGTGCATTATACTCTAATGAGGCGTACTAATTCAGGTTCCTTTGGCAACCAGGATAGACTACCTACAGGCCCATATACTACACAGAAGGGGACAATATTATGGGGTGCTAAGGGTCCTGAAATTCAAGATGATCTGTTAAATCATTTCAGTAGGGATATTTCGGACACCCTGACACAAACCTTGGGAAATAAAGATCCCCTCGAGATTTTACAATTAATTAGTCACTATTTGTATTTGTATTTATTTTATTTATAAAGCACAGCCAGGCCCGGGGGCATACGGGCGCGTAAATTGGATCTGGTTACAGATAGGTACATACTTAGTATTACAGATACATACATACATAGTCTAAGATAAATGCAGTAAATTACAAGATGTGCCGTCAGCAGTCAGTCGATCTGGGATCTGGAAGGTTAGGCTGTCATAGAGTCCATGTTGTGAAGCCAACGCTTTGTGTTGCGTTTGAATAGGTCAAATGAAGGTTCTGACCTAAGGAGCGCGGGGAGTGTGTTCCATAGTTTAGAAGCTTGTACAGGGAAGCTAGCTCCACCCGAGTTATGGAGTTTGAATCTCGGTATGGACATAGTGTTAGCTTGTTCTGCTCTAAGTGGTCTTGATGATGTGTGAGGTGTAAGTTGGTTGGTAAGGTAGGCTGGTGCAAGGTTGGCCCTGGCTTTGTGTGTGAGGGCCAGAGTTTTGAGGGATATTCTGTGCTCTACTGGGAGCCAGTGTAGTTTGCGTCTAGTCTCCGAAATATGCGCCTTTTTAGGGATGTTGAGGGCAGCCCTGATGGCATTATTTTGGATTACTTGCAGTTTGTTGATTTTTTTTGGCTGGTGCCTAGGTAAAGGGCATTACAATAGTCTATTTTGGATAGGACTAATACTCTAGCAAGAGTAATGCAATTAGGTGAGGAGATGAACGGCCTACATGCAGTGATCAATTTGCAGGTGTAAGCGGCTGATGATGCTACTGCATTAGTTTGTTTGGAAAAGGATAAGGTGGCATCAATGTAGATACCAAGGGTTTTAGTGTTATTTGAAACGGGGATGAGATTGCCATCTATATTGAAAGATTTGAAAGCGGAATTAAGATTTTTGAGTTTGGCTTGAGTGCCAAGGACGATCAACTCAGCTTTTTTGTCATTGAGACACAGTCCATGATGTGCCATTCATGCTTGTATTACTGAGTATATTTCATTGAGGGTTTTGCTGTCTGTTTCATAGTTACTCGAGATAGGAATGAGTATCTGGGTGTCGTCCGCGTAATTAGTATATGTGACACCCAGATAGTCAAGGATATCAAAGAGGGGCTTTGTGAATACATTATAGAGCATCAGGGGACACACAAGATCCTTGCGGGACTCCACAAGGTACTGGTGAGGGTTCAGCAGTATCAGTGGGAGAGAAGACCCTCATGGTTCTGTTCGCCAAGAAAGAACTGATCCAAGCAGTGGCTGCGTCTGAAAAATGTGCTGCAGTTTTCAGGTGGTGACAAAGTGTTTGGTGGTTAACCAAGTCAAAAGCTGCTGACAGGTGAAGCAGTAAGAGGAGTGCAAGTTTGCCATTGTCTTTCAGGATTTGGATCTGGGTAGTGAGATCTATTAATGCAGTTTCCGTACCGTGTCTGGGTCGGAAGCCAGATTGCCTTAGTCCCAGGAGATTGTTTGATTCTAGGTAGGCCTGTATTTGTAGATAGGCTGCTCTGTCCAGTATTTTTAATAAGAAAGGTACGGTAGTTATCGGCCTATAGTTAGACGGGTTGGCTGGGTCAAGAGTAGGTTTATTGAGAAGTGGAATGACCCACGCGTCTTTTAGGTTGTTAGGTACTACTCCGGATTTGAAGGAGGCATTGATGAAGTTGGTAATAAATGGTGCCAGGTCGTGTGCGGCTGCTTTGATGATCGGGGCCGGGCAGGGATCACCTTGGTAGTTTGATGGTTTAAGTTTCCTAATGATGTTTTCTACTTCCCAGATTGAGAGGGGTGAGAAACTGAAAGGTTTACAAGTTGATTTAGAGGTAGGTGATTTGTTAGGTAATTGTAGTCAGGGTCAGCTAGTAGCAGGGATTTTTTTGCGTTGATTTTAGATTGTAGGCAAACTATTTTAACTAATAAGGCCTTCTGAATATTACTACACCATAGTGCGTCAGTAACACATTTGTCAGTAGGGGCAATAGGGGATTCTAATTATTTTAGAATCTTAAAAAGTTCTTTTGTGTTGGATTCCGCTTCCGTAATCCTTTTATTATAGGTGTCTTTTTTAGCAAGAAGGATGGCTTCTTTGTAACTAGTGGAAGCTAGGGTTAGCTCAGTCTTATTGGTTGCTGTGGGGCACTTTTTCCAGTGTGCCTCTGCAGTTCTTTTAGTTTTGCGTAATTCTCTTAGCTGCGGCGTGAACCATGTATTAAGGTGACGCTGTGGTTTAGGTTTCCGCAATTTTAGGGTGGCGATGGGGTTCAGTGCTTTGAGAATAGCCTGGTTATAGATATCCACTAAAACTGTGGGGTCAGCGTCTGAGTCAATATTGTTCAGGATGGGGAGTAATATAGGTAGGAGTTTGTCAGGTGTAATGTCTTTCTTATTTCTCGTGCTGGTGGCTGGGGCGATGATGGGAGCCGGGTGGGGTGTGTTGGCTTTGATAGAAAAGGTTATTTTATGATGATCCGACCAAATGCATGGGTCATTGGATAGGAGATCAATAGAGCAATTGAGGTGAGTTAGCCAGTCCAGTGTTCTACCTTTGATATGAGTGGGCTCATGAATAATGTGGGTGTGACCCAAGTCAGATAAGGTGTTGGCTAGATCATGGGTGTTAGTATTCTTGGGGTCGTTAAAACCAAGATTAAAGTCCCCAAGTAGGATGGTTTGTGAATTAGGTTTAGTGTCTGTGGTTATGAGTGATGCAATGTCCTCTATAAAAGAAGAAATTGGACCTGGTGGGCGGTAAATAAGGTGCATTGTTGCCGTGTGGTTAGGTGATAGAGGTAGTTTGATGGACAGGGATTCAGCAGAAGGGATTTGAGCGTCCTGGATGACTTTAATGTCAAAGGTATTTCTGAATATGAGGGCGAGTCCACCTCCCTTCGTCTGAGTGGTGTTTCTGTCGCATCTAAAATGGCATAATCATTAGGTATAGCAAGGGCCAAAGATGGACCGGAGGCAGCATTAAGCCAGGTTTCCGTGACTGCAAGGAGATCGAGCTTTTCGTGAGTTATAAAGTCAGCGATGTCCAGAGCATCGGCGGGAAGGATGATGATATGCCAATATGTCTCAATCGAGGGAATATTTTGAAAATTTTCCATCAAATTCCGTCACTATCTCTGGTGTCCAGCTATGACCTAGAAAGGATCTAATTTCCACTCAAGGATCCAGCGGATCTTAGCAACATTGTCTTCAAGTCCAGAGTGGTTCTAGATCTGATAATGGGAGAAATGGGTGGTCTGCGGGAATTAGGCTTTGAAATTCAATTGGTGAAACCTATTCAAATCTCCGTCAATCCCTGAAGATCTGACGAGTACAGGGGAAATTTAACAATGGTGTATCATCCAGAAAGGTTTTTTTTCAAACTCAGCGGAGGCATTTCCTGGCAAAGACCTATGGAGCTGCTCGAGACTGGGCCCAGGTTACCTCTGCCCTGTTGAACTGATCTATGTGATACAAGTCCGGATTCCCAGATGAAGAATGTAGATTCTAGCAGGCTGAGATGCCTGTCATGGAATACAAGGGGGAACTTACATCTTCTTACAAACATAGATACAGTCGCTATGTTAAAACTTACTGACTGTTTTTTTTCTACAGGAAACTTGGCTGCTTTCAACCCCCTATATTGATGGCTATAAAATCTGCTCCCAAAATGCTGAACCTAGCCTGGGAGAAGAGCGTCAGGGTGCCTACTTATTGGGTTAAGGTCTACCCTTGGCCTTCGGAGTTCGGTTATCCCTGATATGCCTCTTGGTATACTGGTGGTTGAGGCCGCCTCAAGAGAGGGCCCGGTTGACATTCCTCTGATCAATAGCTATTGGCACCAAAGGTTAGCCCCCCCCCTAGAGTCCTTTTTGAAAAGGTTAACAGAAATGATCTTAACTTGGAGAACTATGAACACTAAGGGGAAAGTCATCCTTGCTGGCGACCTGAACTCTGATTGTTCTACGTCGTCCGATGATGATTATGGGGATCTGGGACAGGATATGGAGGACTCTGCTCGTAGGGATCAGAAATATGCCTGGGGTAGATTATGGAACCTCTCCCTGGTATCTGTGGGTCTGTTATGTCTGAATGGAACCTTTGACATTACCCGCCCACTTTTGCCAACTTGGCGGAGGGGTCTTTCAACCTCCACTATAGACTATTTTTTTGTAGATCATTCTCTGCTCCCTCTATCCTCTGAAGTTCAGGTAAACTTCAATTCTTGGAGTGATAATGGGACCCAAACAGTCTATTTTTGTCTTCCATTTAAAATATTGCCTGCAGGAGGTCCACATAATTTGAGAACTGTGGGACAAGGTACGGGGGTACGCTGGTCGCCTGCAAATATAAATCTCTTTAATGGCCAATTTCTGTCTACCCTGAATCATACTTCTCTTTTATGGAAACAAGTGGTCGTCAACATACCATACTATGATAAATTCTTGAAAGTTCTTCATAGCAATGTTCACGATAGTTTGAGAAAGGGACATTCTAAAAGAGAACATGCCCACAGGTTTGACGAGGAGTTGGCCAAAGAAAAGTCTCAGGTGCGGAAGCTGTTCAGAGAAACCCGAAATCTCGATATTGACCAGTTTGACAAAAATGCTAAGATCAGATCAATACGGCAAAGATATCAAAACTTCTGTATTTCAAAAAAATGCAGTCTCCTCCATAACGATGCTGAGCTGATGCTTTGTGTTTTGGTCAAAAGGGATCTCAGGGCTTTCTGGGTTCTCTTCTCTCCCTAAGAGACTGCTTCAGCTACTGATCAACTGAATACTATTTCAGAGGTTCAATGGGTAGACTTTTTGTCTGAGCTTTTCGGTCAAGGGGAAGAGGGACTTCAAGAACCTGCAACTGGGAAGGGCGGACATATCACCTTATGGGAGCCTACTATTGACTACGAGACAGTATTAAGGTTAATTGTTAAAACCAAGAATTCAAGGGCTCCAGGACCAAATGGTTTGACAAATAACACACTGAAAGCCCTACCGGAAATATGGGCCAAGTTACTTTCCATGCTTTTCCAAAATGTAGTGAGGACTGGCACAATAACCATCAGTTGGCAGACTGCACACATAATTCCTATCTTTAAGAGAGGTCAGCAGAATCTTGTTAAGAATTAAAGACTGATTTATCTGATCGATGCGGACTGCAAGCTATTTGCCTCTGTGCTACTCTCACATGTCAATGAGTGGATTAAAAAGAATCATATTTTAGACAAATATCAAACAGCTTTAGGGCTGGATATTCAACCAATATAAATGGTGTTATTCTAACCGCTCTTTAAAACTAAGCATGGAGTACATTTGGAGGTTCATTATTTGTTGCTTCTATTCACTTGTCAAATGCGTTTGACTTGGTTATTATGTTTCATCTCTGGGCCAAACTTTCTAAGTGGGGCCCCCCTGTAGGCTTACTTAAACTTATCATGGCTATTTACGAGAACTCGGGGATACATATTCGGCTGAACTTGTAAGGGAATCTCTCCAGAAGAATAAGAACAAAGATAGGTGTGAGACAGGGCTGTTCTCTGGCTCCCTGCTTCTTCATTCTATATTTGGCAGATGACGGGGAATTTCTCTGGGATGCTGGGTTTGTGAGTACCAAATTGGGGGATCTCAGGTTCTCGTGGTTGGCGTATGCTGACGGTTTTCTCCTTTTTGGGAATCCCAAAGTCGGTTTACAAAGATTAATACATAAGTTTGAACAATATGCTGCAATGAATGGGTTAAAAATTAACCCCAGCAAAACTCGTACAATGGTATTTTCTAAGGGAAAAAAGGTCAACAAACTGGTTTGGAAAATTGTGGGGGGGGGGGGCGATTGTAAAAGCCCAAAAAATTGTTTATTTGGGTTTCTTGATTCTAGCCCAACCTTCGGTCTGTGAACTTAGACAGTCTATTACACATAAGGTCATACCACTTATATCCCAGACCATGAAGCTGGATAAAAAATATGGTAGGTTTTTCCTAAAGCCAGTGGTAGATTTCTTTGAAGGGAAGGTTGTCCCGAAACTAATATATGGTATGTAACTTCACTATATGGATTACCACACTTTCTGGGACTCCCTAGAGGGCATTATTTGGAGAAAGGTATTAAAACTGCCCAATAATATTCCAACTGTGGTTATAAGGTTTGAACTGGGTCTTGTGTCATTGAGAGCTAAATCCCTTTTTGCAGGTTTGGCTCTATTCCGTTCCTTGCTTTGCCCTAAAGAGGATTACCTCTATGTTGATTTAGGCAAAATTATTTTCTCCCAGGGATGTTTGGTCCGCAATCTATATCTTTCAAAGTTCAGAGAACTTTGTGATAGGACTTTGTTGGACTTGTCCACGGATAGGGCAACTCTTATTACCAATCCGGATAAGTTTACAAACTCCTCTACTCTTATGATTGGAATAGTACAATTGAAAAATGTCACTCTTATCCCTCTCTTAGTGATTAACCTTGTCTCTCATTATGACACGATTCCCTAATCACTACTGCCGCTCCCTCCTTCTGAAACTCAGATGGAATATTCTCCCCACCAAAGAAGTTCTGCTTAGAAGGAATGTGATCAAAGACAATAACACCTTCTGTCACTTCTGTCATATGCCAGGGGTTATTGAAACTGTTTGTCATCTGTTTCTAGACTGTGTTGAATTGAAAGGCTCCAGGGCTCTTTACCTGGGGAAATTTAACACTTTAGGACTTCTTGGGGCAGAAGACTTAATTTGGTAAAGATGTCTTTCTATTTCTAATGCTGTGGAGGGCCTTGCCTATGCACCCCTGATTTGATTGTTCCCACTCCTTTCAATGGCTTTGTTTGTTTCTATTTCAGCTGTATTATTTACCTAGATAACCGGTCTTATCATTTAAGCTGCTTCTGTAAAATATGGGTGGTTGTAATTTTTGCTATGCATGATTTTGGAATTTATACTGATTTTTGATGCTGTGGAAGGAACAAGTTACTTACCTGTAACTGTTGTTCTCCAGCATGGGTCTGGCATGGATTCACATGCTCATGAATATTCCCTGTCATCAGGCTGGGAATCCTCAGTAAAGAAAAAATCAGTATCAGTTTCGTTTCTGATCTGTCTTTCGTAGTAGTAACCAATCACTGATCTCTGCGTCATACTGACCACAGCCAATGACTGCCATCTCCCTAAGACCCGCCTCTGGCAGCCATCTTCAGATTTGGTAGCACGTGAAGTGGCAGTATGACCAAGTGAAGAGCCGCAGAGGGGTATGCGGGAGGGTTCGCATGTGAATCCATGCCAGACCCATGCTGGAGAACAACATTTACAGGTAAGTAACTTGTTCCTTCTCCAGCATGGGGTCTGGCATGGATTCACATGCTCATGAAAATAAGAATACATAGCAGTACACACATGCACAACCACGGGAGGTGGCAACAGGCTCAACATTAAGCAATACAACAACTCAACATTAAGCGTCTTTTACCTCCTCACCAGGCTCACCTTAAGCGAACAGGTTGCGCAGCACTGCTTGGCCGACCCTGGACTCCTCCCTGGAATCCCGATCGACGCAGTAGAATCTCGTGAAGGTGTGCGTCGACCTCCACGTAGCAGCCCTGCAGATGTCCAGCAGGGGCACACCAGATAGGAACGCCGTAGTAGCAGCGATCGCTCTGGTCTAAAGGGCTCTCGGACGGCCTGGCAGCGGTCGGTTAGCCAACCGGTGGCAGTGCATGATGCAGCCGGAGAGCCATCTGGAAATAGAAGACTTCGAAAGAGCCTTCCCTTGATTCACAGGTCCAAAGTTCACAAACAGCTGTGATGTCCTCGGAAAACTCTTTGTGCGGTCCACGTAGAACTTCAGCGCTGTAGTCACATCCAGCGAGTGCAAAGTCCTCTCGGCCGGCGACGAAGGAGACGGGAAGAAAACAGGTAACACCAGGGGCTCGTTAAGATGGAAGTCCAACGGCACCTTGGGCATAAAGGAGGGGTGCGTCCTAAGCACCACCCTCGAGGCATGGAAAGTCAAGTACGGTGCATTGCAGGATAGGGCCTGGATCTCTCCCACTCGTCGTGCGGAGGTAATGGCCACAAGGAATGCAGTCTTCCACGACACAAACTTCATCGGTGCGGAGTGCATCGGCTCGAATGGGGGCCTCATGAGCCTAGTCAGCACCACGTTAAGTTGCCACACCGGGGCCGGGGCTTTCACCGGCGGGAACGACCGGAACAGTCCTTTCATAAACTCTTTCACCAGTCGATGGGACCACAGGGACGTCCGTCCTGTAGTTCTGGTATATCTGGAGATCGCCGCCAGATGATTCTTAATGGAGGCATGGGCTAGCCCAGCCTTTGCCAGCGATAGCAGCAACGGCAGCACCTGAGGGGCCGTAATCCGTAGGGGGTTGATCTTCTGTGCTCGGCACCAGATAGAGAACCTCTTCCACTTGTGACCGTAGCATTTGAGAGTCGAGGATGCCCTGGCCTTTGCAAGAACCTCTCTGCAGTCGGCCGGTATGTCGTACCCTCCAAACTCTAGCGCTGCAGGAGCCAAGCCTGCAGGTTCAGCGACGCCGGGTCGTGGTGGAAGATGGCGCCTCCTTCTCTGGAGAGGAGGTCCGCGTCCGCCGACAGCTTGATGGATGCGGACGCTGACAAGTCCAGAAGGTCCGGGAACCAGATCTGCCTCGGCCACGCCGGTGCGACGAGGATCATCCTGCACTGGGACCTCTTGAGCTGGTTGATGAGTCGAAGCAGCAACGGCAACGGAGGGAACGCATACAGGTATAGGCCGTCCCAGGGGAACGAGAATGCATCGCCCATGCTTCTCGGCTGGGGAAACCTGCTGGCGAACCTCTGGCACTTCGAGTTCGTCGCTGTTGCGAACAGGTCGATTTGGGGTTTGCCCCATCGTCAGAAGAGTTGATCCACCTGGTCCTGGCGCAGCTCCCACTCGTGACACTCGCGCAGCTCCCTGCTGAGCGAGTCGGCAATGGTGTTTCTTTCTCCTGCCAGGTGGAAGGGAACCAGGAACATCCCCTGGGCGACCGCCCAGTGCCACAGATCCTGTGCCTCCTTGGATAGGGCTGGGGATCTGGTACCTCCCTGCTTCAGTATGTAAAACATTGTCGTGGTGTTGTCCGTGAAGATCCGCACCACCTTGCCCTTGAGCGACGGGAGGAACGATTTGAGAGCCCAGAACACGGCTCGGAGTTCCAGGATGTTGATGTGCAGGAGCTTCTCCTCCGGGAGCCAGAGGCCTCTTGTGTGGAGATCTCCGGTGTGGGCGCCCCAACCTTCCAGGGAAGCGTCCGTCGTCACCGTCTCCTGGTATGCCGGCGTCTGAAAGTCCTTGCCCGCCGTGAGGTGCGCTCGAACGCCCCACCACTGAATCGCCCGCCGGAACACCTCGTTGAGGGGGACCCTGTCTTCGAAGGTGCCCGTCGCCTGCATCCAACGGGCGTCGAGAAATTCTTGAAGAGGGCGCATCCGTAGTCTGCAGAGGCGCACCAGGTATATGCAAGAGGACATCATCCCCAAGAGGGACTTGATGGACCTCACCCTGGCCACGTCCGTGGCTAGCAGGCACTGCACTTTGCCCAGAATGGTCTTCGTCCGTTCTTCCGACGGTGCCGCCAGGCGCCTCACTGTATCGAGCTTCGCTCCCAGAAACAGGGCCACCTGCGATGGCACCAGGTGGGACTTTGGGTAATTTATGGCGAATCCCAGGTCTGTGAGTAGCTGGATGGTCCTCGCAGTGTGTTCGACGGCGAGGTCCCTCGTCCTTGAGCGGATGAGCCAGTCGTCCAGGTAGGGGTAGATGTGAATCCCCTGCAGGCGCAGCCGCGCCGCCACAGGTGCTAGGCACTTGGTAAAGACCTTGGGGGCCGACTTCAAACCGAACGGCAGTGCTCTGAATTGGTAGTGGCGTCCCTGGATGACGAACCTGCGGAACTTTCGGTGACTTCTGAGGATGGGAACGTGGAAGTATGCATCCTCCAGGTCCAGCGACGATAGGAAGTCGCCTTCCTCCAGCTATCCCAGCACGTGCTGGAGGGTGACCATCCTGAACTTTTGTGACCTTTTGTTCAAACGACGAAGGTCCAGGATGGGGCGCCAGCCGCCCGTCTTCTTCCTGAAGAGGAAACTTGAATACACCCCGGAGCCCCAGAGCCTCTTCGGGACGGGCTCGATGGCGCCTTTCCTGAGCATCGCCCGTACTTCCAACAGCAGTTGCGGGACGTGATTTTCCTTCCTGGCCACAGGTGGAATGTGAGGGCACTTCTTCAGGAATTCGATTGAGTGACCTCTTGCCAGGGTATCCAGCACCCAACGATCGGTGGAGATGGACTTCCACACGCCGACGAATTTCGTCAGCCAGCCTCCCACCGGGGTGCTTCGGTGGAGGCCCGAGGCCACGGCCGGTTCAGTCCTGCTTGGAGGTGGTGGCCTTGCCGCCCTGGCCACCTTGCCGACAGCGGGGAGGCGCTCCCTGCTTGCCGCGGCCCCTGTAGGCCTCCTGAGACGAGGAGCGTGCCGCCTGGCGGTAGGACGACGAGCCACCGCTGGATCCCTTGGAGGCCCCCTGTCTGCCTCCGGAGCTCCGAAAGGGCCGTCGTTGCTGAAGGGCTCCTAGGGCGCGGACCGTCTCCGTGTCCGTCTTTATGGCTTGGAGGGATTCGTCCACCGCCTTCCCGAACAAGTTGCTGCCGTCGAACGGCATGTCCAACACCCTGGTCTGGACGTCCTGACGGAAGTCGGTCGCCCGGAGCCAACCCCGTCGTCGTAGGCAAACTCCGTTGCCCAGCTGGCGGAACCCGGTATCGGCAATATCGGTTGCCACCGTTATGGCGTGGTCCGACGCCACCTCGCCTTCTTGAAGTATTTCCAGGGCCTCGGACCTCGTGTCATCCGGTAGGAAGTCCAATATGGGGGCCAGCTTAAACCAGAGCTCCCTGTCGTAACGGGCCACGATCGCCAGGGCGTTGGCCGCTTTGATCGTCGTCGCCGCCGACGAAATGACCCGTCGCCCCTTGGCGTCCAACTTCTTTCCCTCGCCGTCCGGAGGGGAATTCGACGTTGAGGCCCCTGACCCCGCCGCTTTCTTCTTCGCCACCGCCGAGATGACCGAGTCTGGCGTTGGCTGCGCCCTGAGGCACAGGGGAGCGTTTTCGGGGACCTGGTACTTCTTCTCGTACCGGTCCCGTTTGGCTGGTGCCGTGGAGGGGTTCTTGAGTAACGACAAGCCCTCCTCCCAGATGTCATCGATTAGAGGCACCGCGATGACAGTCTTCCTCTTGGCCTCCCGGCGCAGATAGAGGAAACCTTCCTTTTTCTGCTCCTCCGGGCAGAGCTGGAACAATTCGGACGCCCTGGCGATCATGGCGTGGAATGAGCCAATCTCGTATGGCGGAGAGGCCCGTGCCATGGGAGACGGGAGACCCTTTCCGTCGTCGTCACCGTCGCCCTCAGAACCAGTCGTCGAGCCCACCGCACCGTCATCTCCCGACTCGTGGGAGGATGAGGAGGGAACTGTAGGCCTTACGGGGGCGAGTGGAGGAGAGGGTTGGGTCCTCCGACGTTTGTTCTGAGGACTTCCCGACGGGCCAGGTTGCGGGTCCTCCGGCCTGGGCCGTGGTAATCTCGTCCTTATCTCAGAGCATAAGGACTGGATTGCAGACAAAATGGCCGCCGAGCTATCCTGAGGCCTAGGTTCCGGGTGCGCCGAAAGGGAAGGCTGTTCTTCCTCGCCATCGTCGTCTTCCTCGGTTATCTCCCGAGGATCTTCCTTACGGGATCGAACCTTCTCGAATTGGACTTCGAGATTCCTCACGGCCTCGGTCAGTTCCTCCTCCGAGGCTGACTCCGAGCTCGAGGAGGCTACCGTGCCCCCCCTCGCTTCTTCCATCATGGTGGCCGTGACGATGGGCTGAAAAGAGGATTCCCTCTTTGGCGGCAGGGAAACTCTAGTCCCGGAGGCAGTCTCCGCTGGGGGGGTCTCTGCCGGCTTGGCCAGAATCGCCGCGATCGCCTCGATAGAGGCCTTTGTCTGCTGGGTAGGGGCCTTCACCACCTTAGGTGCGTCCCGGGCCTTCTCCTTAGGGGGAGGGGCAACCCCTCGCTCCCCCTCTCCCGAGATCGGACGGGGCTTCTCCCAAAGCTTACCCGGGGTCTCGGACTTTCTCTTCCCCAAACCAGAGCGCTGGCTCGTGGTTGACGGTGCCGGGGAAGGCGCGCCCTGCCTGGCGACCGAAGAGCCCGACCTTTCGGCGCTCCCGGAGCCAGCGGACTCGCGGCGCTTGGCCTGGTGTTGGGCCCCCGTCGCCGGGGCGCCCGCACAGAACTTAGAAGCCCGCTCGGACCCTTTCTTCTTCTTCTCACCCGTTGAGCCCTTCTCCAACCAGCTGGCGAGACGGGATCGACGGTCCCTCATGGTCCGCTCCGACAAGTTCTTGCAGAACTGGCAGTCCTTCTCTACATGAGTCTTGTCCCCATGAAGACATTAGAGGCATCGCGAATGTTCGTCCTCCTTAAACAGATTCTGCAGCCCGCATCCAGGGCAGCTGCGAAACAGCTTGGGTCCGGGTGACAAACTCGCGTCCTGGGCCATCTCGAAGTAGGCTGCAAATCTTCTGGAATCTCCAAAAGGTTGATTCGACAAAATCTTCACCCTTTAGGGGCGTAGGAAAATCCTGCAACGGGTACCCGTTAACGGGAGTAGAAACGGTGGAGCTTGAGGCTCGATTAACCGAAAAAATGTGAAAATTCACCTGAAATAGCGCGAAACACGCAGTAAAAGCTCGAGAGCTAAGCACGAGGACTCCCAACACTTGAATGTGCGGTAAAAATCTGAAGATGGCTGCCAGAGGCAGGGCTTAGGGAGATGGCAGTCATTGGCTGTGGTCAGTATGACGCAGAGATCAGTGATTGGTTACTACTACGAAAACAGATCAGAAACGAAACTGATACTGATTTTTTCTTTACCGAGGATTCCCAGCCTGACGACGGGGAATATTCATGAGCATGTGAATCCATGCCAGACCCCATGCTGGAGAATGTTATATTCTTGCACTGATCATATACATTCTGTACACATTTTTTATATGTACCTTTCTTTTATGAATTGTTCTTATTAAATGTAATTGTAAAGGTTTCATATGTAAACCATATACAAATGAAAAAAATAAAAAATAACCTCTACTGACATCGGAGCACCAAGTGTTTTTTACACATGATGAATCCAGTCCTGCTCAGCAACACTGTTAATAGACAAGATTTTCTTCTCAGTAACATCAATGACAGCCCAGATTCCCTGATTGTTGTCATTCTTTGCAAACAATGCTACAGTGCGCCAAGTCTCATTTGCTCTATGAGTGCGATGTTGCCGTAGTCATGTATGATGGTGTTTTTTTGCCTAGTCTTATTTTCATTGTAGCATTTTTGCTGTTACTATTCTTAATTTCTCGAATTAATGATCTTAGTTGTTTTTTTACTTTATGCATTACAACATCAAAGGAATTCTTACCATGGTTTAGATTCCATCTGTCATTATTACTTAAGTATGTATGTTTCTGGCTCGTGACTACTTTGATAGCCCCCACCACTTATTCAAATGCTTGAATCATATCTTTTTGGCAGTCCTCCTGTGTGGAAGCCATATATGCTCTATACATTTTGGTAACTCATATTCTGCCACCGATTTGCCTTTTTCTATTCTGTGGGGATTCCAAGTGATCCGATTCTCTGAATTGTTTACACTGATGTTTCCATTTAGTTGGTAGTCACTGCACCCATTAAAGGTGTGCAACAAGAGGTATAAAGGTAGGTGGTCGCTTTTCTCACGATCCCCTACTGCCATACCTAACACCACTGTATAAGCACTTTCATTAATTATCATATAATCAATTGTTGACATACTATGTCCGCTTACTCGTGTTACAGTGCGGTTGGGATCACTAATAGAGTTTCCATTTAGCATCCTCAAGTGGTATCTAAGAAATAGCTTAGCCCAAGGTTTACCGTAAATATTAGATCCTAATTCTAACGGACCAGAGCTTTGATTTTCTATAGTCAGTTCATTCGAGTATATGATCTGGGCGTTCAAATTTCCCAAAATTATAATTGGTGTGTCTGGATCATTTTCTTCCAAAATTCTCGTTACTGTAGCAATGTTTACCTTATTGAACACCCCATTAGGTGGGTTATAAATATTGACTATCAATAACGAGGAAAGACTCGATTGATTACAGCTAACTGACACTGCTAACACCATGGGAGCTGACCAAATGGTGGTGTAGCCTGTCCAGGGATGCCTAATGGAAGTCAACATGCCACTTTTAGGTCGGCCTCTAGGACCCTTTATCGCTAAGCTTTGAAAAGTACTATGGCCATCAATGGCACATTTAGTATGCAGCCATGTTTCCTGTAAGGTAACTATACATAAATGATGAATATTCACTGACAGACCATCATCATTGACATAATGGGAGTTTCCCCTCATGTTGCAGGATAACACTATATCAGTGTCATTGAGATTAATTCTCTAAATGAGTTTTAAATGCCATCGGGAGCCATTGCCAGTAACCTTCAGAAGTTGTTCCACATTGATCTTGTTTTGTGGTGCCTTTGCTGTTATTACTGCCCTGAACACACATTTCTTTTACAGGTAACTCTTTATTTCTTTTTGGTTATGTCAGCCACTGGAGTCTGTTTATTTCTATGATTTGTGGTACTCAACACAGTGATCTAATTTTTTTATTTTGGTCATTGTTGTTTCCTTACATGTGTAGCCCAATTTCTCAAAAAGGCTACCATGTATCAAGATATATTCAAGAGTCAGTATATCAGAACACCAGACATTGGTGGTCAGTGACATGGGTGTCACAAGTTGGTCTACTATTTTGAAATCCCTCGACATCACCATACGTAATGGGACTATAGAATTACATAGGTTCAAAATAGGTCTTCTGTTCAGCACCACCAGATTTTGTATAGGATCAATAGCCTGAAATTGGAGGGCATGTATGTGATTCAAAGGATCTGTTTTATGTCCATTCAGCCTGCTCTTATTACGTTTGTCAGAATTTTCTTTGACTCTGACAGATTTACTCACAGTTTTAGCAGTATTATCAGATAAGTGTGATGGTTCAGGTATCTAAGTATCTTCATTATTATGGCTTTTATCTTGGTTTTCAACCTCAAATATATTTTGAAGGTCCATCAACACCACGTCAGATATCCCTTTGTCCTTTTTTGCCCTCTTTTCCCTTTTAGTTACTATCTTGCGTGTTCCTACCCAGTTTTCTAAGGGTTGCTCAGATTCTTTGGGTTCCGAATTAACTAGAAATTATCTAATATCAGTTTTTACCTGCAGTTTCTTTGGTTCTTTTTATGGCCGAGCTCACCAGGTTAGCATGAATAGCAACAGTATGGGTTCCAACATAATTAGGCTCCTTAGAGAGTGGCAAAGGATTCTCTGTCATAATCTTTGGGATTGTCTCCAGCTGGTAATGACCCATATTAACACTATCAAAGCTAGAGACTGATTTTTCAGTTATAATACATCCATTGTTTTTATCAGATTTTTTAATGTTGTCAACTAGGCTAGTATGATTTTCTGCAATAGTGTATCTACTGTCTTCTTCCAAAGGAGATTCCACATATTCAGGATTAGTAATCTTTCCATCATTCAATAGTAGCTTATTCTCATACAGCAATTGATCAGTATTTGTACCACTATCTTTAAGATTTTTCCTAACTCTATTAATACTTTTGTGCAACAACACAGAGTGTACATCGAGCTTCAGCTCTATATTGTCACAGTTATCAGTCAGAGTAGTGAGCAAATTCTCCAGTGCTTCAAACAAATCCCCAGAACACATACTCAGAAAACTCACATTGGTGGGGGAATCAGAAATGCTGACATGGGACAGATTCATCACAGTGTTAGTTTCTGTCATCTCAGTTGATAATACACTCTGTTCAGCACTGAGCTGTCCAGGGGTTATCTGTCCAGTGATAGGATCTACTTCAACTCTATTGCCTGAGTTGTTTATCCGCTATATTTCATTTATAGACGCGGATTCAACACTCTGGGAATAAGAGTCGTTGCAAGGAGACAGTGGCAACTCAACACAACTAGGGGGCAAACTATTAATAGCATGTCGGTTACCATTCTCTTCCTGTATTTTTGGCTCATATTAGCTTGAATTCAAATCGGGTGCCATTACGTTACATGTATCCATTGACAATAGTCCCCATGTGTCACTCCTTTTTGCAATGGTACTCAAAGTCGGCATCCCCGGCATCAAGGGTGCAGACAGCGAGTCACAAGGAATTTCCATGTGAAGCAAAGGAGGAGAAGCGTGAGATGTGTCAACTACTAATCCATCGCTGCACATGCATACATTGTCGTCACAAGATTCACAGCGATCAGTGAAATTATCCTCACCATTTGCAGAGGCCTTTGCATTTGGTCACTGTAATACCTGGGAAAATAGTTTAGAGCCAGTACATGGGAGGCTGGATCATAGGTCCTCTACTATTTCACTCTGATTACTTTCACCATCTACTACACTTAAATGACTCGTTATTTCACATGTACTATGCTCAATTTTGCTAAACAAAAAACGAGTCATTTTTGCTAGTTTCCTGTCAGGCAACAGTCCCGGATGACAGATTGTTTTACGTATACACGTTCTACTTGAGTGAGTAGGGCGTTCTACAAAAGTTGCGCTTGGCGGTTTCATCAAGGGAAAGAGGTGAGACTTACCGCCTCGGAAAGCTTTGGCACTATTAGCAGATCTAAGTTCCATGAGACTATCACACACGATGGTCGTGCGCCGGGCTTCTGCAATCGCAGAGCACGAAGCAACGAACAGCAAACAGCCCCTTACTCAAGCCCTTCCGTGTCATGATGCCTACCCCCGGGCATCCGGATCAAGCCCATCAGCCCCGGGAGCAGGCATCCAGACATTTACAAAAAACCCCAGCTAGGGCTGTCTGGGTTCAGTCCTGGCGCCATAGGTACCAGGCTCATAGACATTACTTACCTCATGCAGACCATGCTGCAAATAAATCCAAGCCAACATGAGGCCTGGATGGGACTATATTACTACAGGGACTATTTTTTACTCAGGTGTGGTCCTGGGGAACGTCTTTCCTGGGACTACTTTGGAGGCTATTTAAACCACGCCCGAACAGCAGCACATGCTTCGTGTTATTCTGCATCCAGCACCGTGCCTGCAGCCAGCATTCAGTCTTCTGCCACGCCCGCGTGCCTGCAGCCAGCATCCAGTCTTCTGCCACGCCCGCCTCAAATCCAGAGCTCCTAGAATAAAGAGGAAGAAAAGGACAAGGTTAGAAAACTCACTTATTTCAACTTCCTCACCTGATTCCGGATCCATTTCATCTCCCGACCTGGAAAGTACATCAGTCCTGCACGTGTCGCTTCGCCAGCTCCAGCACGGCGCCATACTCACCAGTTCTCACAGCATCTTTCGATCCGGCACTGTCTCCATCATTTCTTCGCCGTACTCCGGCACCTAGGGGCACAAGAATAACAAGGTGAGCCAAGGGAATCAACAAATACCTCTTACCACCATAGACTTACCTGATTTACCACCGGTGGTATTATTCTCCATATCTTCATATGCCGCTTCTGTAAAGAGGGAGAAAAACAACACGTTAACGCATGCAATAGTTACCGGACAGCGTTGGGTAACACAGACTCTTACCTGAACACCAGCAGCAGCTACGAGACCTTGTTCTCACGAACTCAGTTGCAACTTAAGGAAGGAAGGGGACAAGAGTGAACATCGGGCACATTGAACTCTTTGAACTTGATACTTACCAATCCCGCCTGGGACTTCAGAGTCAATGCTTACCGGAACTCTCCCAACGCCTTCAACCCAGTGAAGTAACTGGTATCCACGTGCCCCTGCAAGACACGCAGGATGGAGAGCTCATCTTTTACAAACATAAGGTGAGGTTACTAAGGGGATATCGGAGGTGATTAGTGGGGGAGAGCGAGAACAGTCGGGAGGCCATCACTAAAACCCACAGGTGGCTAATCCCTGTCTCCACTTGCAGGAAAATACTTATTCGGGTCCAGCAGACAAGACTAGGCGGGCCAGTCCAGAAAGTCATCTCTGCACTACGCATCACGTTGACGGAGACCGCAGCTGTCCGGGTCCGATCGACACCCCTGTGGGGTCCAGGTGAGCGTAACAGAACACAAAGCCTTTCTAAAAATACCCACCCAGGTGTTATGGAAACCTCAGAAAACGACCAACTGGCCCAATTATTGGGGGAACTTAGGACGGAAGTACATGCCGCTCACCAAGAGACTAATGCCCTCAGGAGAGAACTGATTGTCTCAAAGGAGCGCACTGATGATCTGGCTAGGCAACTACTGCAAATCCAAGCTGGGCAAACGCTTCTACCTGGATATGGGGGAAAACCAACCCCCGTTTCATCAAGCAATCCTGTGCAAGTGGTTTTACCAGGAAATATTCCGTTTGCTCCACCGGAACGCTTTGCTGGGGACCCCAAAAGGTTCGCCGTGTTTATGAACCAATGCCGCTTGCACTTTTTATGCAGACCGGGAGCCTTTCCAAATGACCAAGCCAAAGTAGCCTTTGTATTGTCATATCTTAGTGGCAGCACAGCGGATTGGTCCATTCCGTTAGTCAACCAGGATGATCCTCTTCTCCGGGATTTTCAGGGTTTTCAAAGCAGCATGGAAAAACTATTCGCCAGACACTCACAGGGTCAAGCCCTGGACAACGAACTTTTATCGTTACGACAGGGTAACCAGGATCTGCTAACCTATATTGCAACCTTCACTAGGTTGGTGGTGGAAACCGGGTGGCCGGAGGAA
The DNA here is from genome assembly GCF_040938575.1 of Ambystoma mexicanum. Taxonomy (NCBI): domain Eukaryota; kingdom Metazoa; phylum Chordata; class Amphibia; order Caudata; family Ambystomatidae; genus Ambystoma; species Ambystoma mexicanum. Next base: position 708,015,166 of record NC_090933.1, read on the forward strand.
AAACGAATTACATTGTTTCATCGTGGACTTCGGGCAGAACTCAAAGACGTCTTGGCTCAAGTTGTGAACCCACCTCAGGATTGCACAGAATAGACTTAGTGGTCCAGCTAGACCACCGACTTCAGAACCGAAAGACTGATCGAGCTAAGTTCGAGAATCGGGTATTGGTTAAACCCAACGTTGCCCCCAAAGGAACAGATGCATCTGAACCTATGCAGATCAGGGGGGTTAAAGGACCCTTAACTCAAAAGGAAAGAGAAAGAAGACGACAGATGCAGTTGTGTCTGTACTGTGGAACCTCAGGACATTTTCTACGGGATTGCCCTACAAAACCACCCAAGAAGGTGGTAGGAGTTGCTGAAAAAAGCCACATTGAGCCTGATTCGGGAAACGACCACGCCCGACAAGCGTAGAGGTCCGCTTGCCGAGCTTAAAGAAGGACACTCAGACCTCGCATCTGATCATCCCAATGGTCCTACTTGATCCCAGGCAGCCATCACGTATGCACGCAGTAAGGGCATACATAGATAGCGGGGCCGTAGGAAACTATATGGACCACGAATTGGTGTCAAGGATGAATCTACCTCTTTGCAAAAAGACCACTCCGGATGTCATCACCACAGTTGATGGAACTGAGATTGCCTCGGGCCTGTAACTCATTTCACTACAGAGATGACACTGTTGAGGTCAAGATGGGCATCGAGAGACTATTGTGTTTGATCTAATCAAAGCCCCACAGTTCCAGATAATACTGGGGATGCCATGGTTGGAAACACATAATCCTTGTATAGAATGGCGAGAGACGAGAATAACCTTCCCGGATTGTGCACACACCTGTTACCCGGAGAAAACTTTGAACAAAGGCCAGGTTACAGTCGTTAACCCAATCGTGCAGTTACCTCAGGAATACCAAGAATTTCAGGATGTTTTTCAAAAAGAACAGGCCAATACATTACCTCCTCACAGATCATACGATTGTCAAATCGACCTCCTACCCGGTGCACAACCCCATGCAGTAGAATCTACGCCCTCACGGAACCTGAAAATCTTCACCTACGGCAATACTTGGACCAATACCTTGCTAATGGCTTTATTCGTCCTTCCAAGTCTCCTGTATTCTCAGCTTTATTCTTCGTGCCAAAAAAGGATGGTGACCTTAGAACGTGCATAGATTACCGCACATTAAATCAGATTACGGTAAAAAACCGATACCCATTGCCTCTGATCCCCGAATTACTAGACCAAGTAAAGGATGCTTGTATCTACACTAAGTTAGATCTCCGAGGGGCATATCATCTGGTACGTGTCAAGAAAGGGGACGAATGGAAGACTGCCTTTCGCACCAAGTACGTATTATTCGAATATCAGGTGATGCCCTTCGGGTTGTGCAATGCACCAGCAGCCTTCCAGTATTTTATGAACGATGTCCTTCATGAACTCATTGACGTCTGTGTCGTCGTATACATAGATGATATTCTAGTGTACTCCTCCTCAGAATCAGACCATGTTAAGCATGTGCGTGCAGTCCTTGAGAAACTACGCCAAAATTGGAAAAATGTGTTTTTCATGCTACTGAAGTTGAATTTCTTGGATTTATCCTGACTCCAAAGGGAGTCCGAATGGACTCTCGAAAGGTGGACGCAATTCTCAAGTGGCCATCACCCAGTTCAGTCACAGGGGTTCAAAGCATGCTCGGATTTGCTAATTTCTACCGCAGATTCATTCCGGACTTCTCCCATGTTGTACACCCCATCTCAGCACTTTTGCGTAAAAACAAACGCTTCTTGTGGACCGAAGAGGCTGAAAAGGCCTTCCAAGAGCTGAAAGCGAAATTCACATCAGCACCTGTCTTAAAGCATCCACGCCCTGAGCTTCCATACATAGTAGAAACTGATGCATCCAGTTTAGCCATGGGAGCTGTCCTGTCCCAGAAGGATCCTGAAACCGGTCAACTTCATCCAGTAGCGTTTTGGTCCAGAAAGTTCTCAGCACCTGAGTTAAACTATGCGATTACCGATAAAGAGCTACTAGCTATCAAATCCGCCTTTAAGGCTTGGCGGCACTACCTTATTGGTGCCAGGCATAACATTACCGTAATCACTGATCACCGGAACCTGCAGTATTTAAAAACAGCCAAGGCCCAATCATCGCGACAACTTCGATGGGCATTGTTCTTTGCCGAATTCGATTTAGTGATCACTTATCGACCAGGCCGCAAAAATGGCAAAGCAGATGCCTTATCCTGAATAGGGATGGGAGAAGCATATGCAAACCCGGAACCAGTGCCAATAATTCCCAAGCAAAGAATTCTTGGCATAACTACTCAACAGACACTAGAAGATATTCATTCAAAAATCCAACAACAGATTTCCAGATGGCGGCTGATAGGGAGTAGCCGTATTGGCCGCGCTCTCCGGCTTCCCGAGGAGATCTGCGTGCGGTCCACCACCCCGCCGCAAGTTGGATCTCCCTAGGGCTTGGAGGAGACCCCCGGGTACGTCCGCGGTGTGAGGCGCCTGGAGGAGTGCAGGAAAGAAGACGGAGCGGCGGCGAGCTCCGACTGGGCTGATCCGGCCTGCGCTGCTGCCGCGGGCCCGCCGTCGGTGGAGGTGCCCTTGGGATTGGAGCACCTGGTGGGTGCCCAGCTCCCTCGGCCTGGTGCTGCCTGGTTGGGGGAGTTCGGGCCTGTGTTTCGCGGCCGGCCGGGTGGAGTGTGGAGGCCGGCGGCTGCGGCGCCGCGGATTTCAGCAGGCATTCGCAGCGTCAGCGGCATCTGAGGTGGAGGAGGAATGCTTGCGGTGGTCGCCGCGGGGAGTCGGGGGGCCTCAGGACGGAGCAGGCGCCCCCCCGGAGATCCAGGAGAGAACTGAGGCGGGGGTGTGAAGGGGGCTACCCTGGCCGCCCCCCCCTGCTTTGGAGCGCAGAGGAGCAGTGGCGGGAACCAGAGGCGAGTGGAGGCCGGCGGCTGCAGCGCCGGTGGTTGAGGGGCGCTGCGACCTTGGTTGGGCCGTCCCCCCCCCGGGGGTACTGAGGATCGTTTGCAGGAGCGGAGACACCGGGGGTGCTGTGGTCCGGACCCCCCCTTTTTTTTTTTCCTTTTTCCCCCACATGCATACCCCGATGCCCCCCGGAGGATACAAGTGAGCAGTGCTGTGGCGGGAACTAGGGGCTACCCCTTGCTCCGGAGGCTATAAGCAGGGGGCCTACAGAAGAGGAAGCCCCCAGACCACGGACAACACCGCACATCAAGAGCTTGGGGAATATGTTCAGTGGCCTCTTTGAGGGGCGACAGGGCAGGCGGCCCCCTGTACAGCAGGCAGGGGGAGACAGTCGTGTAAGGAGGAGAGGATCTGTGGGGGGACCGGACACAACTCTGGTGTGTGTGGACAGCTGGAGAGATGGCGGCACGGAGCAAGGGGAAAGGGAGCAAACCGCCCCAGGACCAAAGGGACCCGCAAAGCACCCTCCGCACTTTGTGGTCTACGCAGGAGAGGGGCGATGACTTGGAGAGCAGCACTGAGGTTTGGACGGACCGGGCTCAGCCGGGGTGGAGCGGACCCCATCTCCGGTCAACAGGCAGGACTTGGTGGGTGAGATCCAGGCCCTTCACTCCAGTCTGGCCAAGACGTTCCAGGAGCAGTTTCAGCTCATGCGGGCTGACCTAAACGACGCGCTGGGGGAAACTTGGTGAAAGGACTGACCTTCTGGAAAAGGGGCGCCAGGAGGCAGAGAAAGATACGACTGCTAATAGCGAGGCCATAGAGCGCCTGGATGTGGCTACCCGCAACCTGGAGGTACAGATGGAAGACTTTGAGAATAGATCACGAAGGATTAACATACGGGTGAAGTCACTCCCGGAGTCGGTATTGGACACAGACCTCAAACTAGAAATACAGAGCCTCTTCGCGGAGATCCTGGGGGAGACTCCCCCGAGTAGCATTGAGCTGGATCGTGTTCACAGAGTGGGTGGGCTCCCCAGGGGCTCCTCCTCAAGGCCGAGGGACGTTCTAGCTGCCTTATCCAGATATGCTCAGAAAGAGGCAGTCCTCCAGGCTGCGAGGAAAAAGGAGCCAATTGTGTTCAGAGGCCATCAGGTGGCGTTATTTCAAGACCTGGCAAGTATCACCCTGATAAAAAGGAGGCAGATGGCGCCGGTGCTGAAGGTATTGAATGAGCGCGGAGTGAGATACAAGTGGACGTTTCCATTTGGCCTTGTGTTTGATTGGGAGGGTCACCAGAAGAGGGTAACATCTGTTCAGGAGGGGGCCGATGTGCTGCAGATTGACTTGGAGGGGGGGTCCTCCGGGGGTGGGGGCCCGGTGGCGGGTGGCAGATCGCGGCAGAAGGCTTGGGAATGGACAACGGTGGGGGCGGACAGGCGGAGGGGGACGCGAGGGGGTGGAGGATCATCCAGGGAGGGTGAGAAGGCACCCTAGAGTGGGCAATGACGATAAGGGGAGTGTTATATGCAATAGCTTGAGGGGCGCGGGGTGGTGGACCCGTAAAGGTGACAATTGAGCAAGGGGGCCGGGGGTGCAACAGATTGGGATCAGTAAGGGTGATGTCGCCCGGTAAGGGGGGGGGAGCAGGAGAAGCGGCTGCTCTGGGGAGTTGGGGTGTGGGAAGGAGGGGTGGCGGGGGGGATTCCCACCCAAAGTTGGGGGTTCGGGGCGGGAATAGGAAGGGGGGGATTGGGGGTGGGGGTCGTAGCATTCAGTGGGTAGGTTTGGATTCTAGGGGAGCGAGGTGAGGGGATAAGTGGCAAGGGGGTATCGGAGGTCCCCAAGCAGTCGGCAAGGGAAAGGACAAGTGGGGGATACGAGGGGATTGGGTGCAGCCGACAGAGCTAAGACAGGAGGCCTGCGTGATTTTCCATCTTTGTATTCGAGTGGTTGACGCATAACGTCAGGGGCTTGAATTCCCCGCTCAAGCGTACGAAACTTGAGCAGTTTACTAGGGCTCAAAAGCCAGATGTTCTGGCGATCCAAGAGACCCATCTTCTGCATAAAGAGGGGTTACTCGCAGATACTGTTCGCATCGGGTCCCACGAAGAGAGGGGGGGTGGCCCTGGCCTTTGGGAGGGGGATGGACTTCCACGTGAATGGCACTCTGCGGGATAAGAATGGCAGATTTCTCATGGTCAGGGGTGAGTATAGAGGCACTCCGCTCATGGTAGTCTCGGTGTATGGCCCAAATATGGGCCAGGATCAATTCCTCCGAGAGACCTTGGGTATCCTGCAGGAATTCGCCAGAGGACAGGTGGTTTTGATGGGTGACCTCAACTTGGCCTGGGACAAGAGGGGTGACAGCACGAAGCTGGGGAGTGGTAGAGGAGGAGCGGCGGCCTCACCCCGCTTAAAAGAACAATGGGAGGAGGCAGGCTTGAGGGATGTGTGGAGGGCCCTAAGGGGTGAGGAGGAAGGATTTACCTTTGTCTCAGAAGTGCATAGAACCCAATCGCGAATCGATTACATCTGGGTGTCGGGAAGTTTGATTGGAGGGGTGAAATCGGTTGAGGTGGGCCCCATGGGGATCGCCGATCATAAAGTTGTTCACATGGAACTCCGGTTGGAGGGGCGTAGGCAGGGCGTATGGAGTTGGCAGTTCCCGGAGGCGCTCCTGAGGGATCAGGCGATGAGGGAAGAAATCGATGGTAAGATTCGGGACCTCTTCGCGTGGAACACTAGCTTGGAAACTAGGTGGGACACTTTCAAGGCAAGCTTGAGGGGGGAACTGATTGCTCTTCAGGCGGGAAGGAACAAGTTACTAAGAGGGTTGGAAACGCAGTTGGAGAGTGAGCTTGAGGCTGCCAGAGTACGATTGGAGGGGAACCCCACTAGAAGAGTTTTCAAGGAGTACAGGGCGGCGGAGGGCCAGCTGAGAATACTTAGGACTAAGAAGGCAGAGGAGGCCATGCTGAGAGTCAGACAAAAATGTTATGTTAAGGCTAACAAGGCGGACTCACTCTTGGCACGTCTATTAAGGGGGGATAGAGAGCGGAATGTTATTGTGGCTCTAAAGGACAAGAAGGGGGCAAGGCTCACCCGGACGGAAGAGATTAAGAAGCGGTTGGCGGAGTTCTACGGGGAACTTTACTCCTCGCAGGATATAGCGCCAGGTCCGCAAAGGGATTTTATTGAGGCTCTTCCTCTCGGCGACTATCCATGGATGAGGGGTGTGAGTTAGGCAGAGACATCACGGAGGACGAGGTCAGAGCCACTATAGCGGCTCTCCCACGGGGGAAGGCTCCAGGTCCGGACGGCTACCCTGCATCGTTTTATAAGGCATACTCCCATCTGCTGGTCCCACACTTAACGCAATTATTTAACTCATTTGAGCTTAGAGGCGGGATAACCCCATCGATGGAGGAGGCTAAAATAACGCTTATACACAAAACAGGGAAGGACCCCGAGGAGTGCACATCTTATAGGCCTATAGCCCTCATAAATACGGAGGCAAAAATATACACTAAAATACTAGCTAGTCGGCTGGAAAAGTATCTGCCAACACTAATACATCAAGATCAGACGGGGTTTGTGGCCGGGAGACAGGCGGCAGATAACATCAGGAGGGTAGCCCACGTTATTGAGAAAGCACGGAAGACGACCACTCCGGCGATCTTATTGGCGCTTGACGCCGAAAAAGCATTTAATCGGGTGGAGTGGTCGTTCTTGTTTCGGGTTATGGAAACAATGGGCCTCGGAGAAAAATGTATTAATACGGTGGCGGCAAACTACAAGAATCCTAGCTCACGGATCCTAGTGAATGGGGAAGTATAACATTCAATAAGTCTGCGACGGGGAACTAAGCAGGGGTGTCCCTTGTCCCCGCTGCGCTACGCTATTTACCTGGAACCTCTGTTGATAGCTATAAGAGAGGCGGATGGGATTCAGGGCATGCCCTTTGGGGGATACCAGCATAAGGTTGCGGCCTTTGCGGACGACATGCTTCTTATGTTGACGCACCCGAAGGAATCCGTGGAGGCATGCATGGATCTGCTGACCATTTTTGGGGAGGTGTCCAGCCTGCGGATCAACTGGCAAAAGTCTGAGCTGATGAACGTGTCCCTTGGGGAGGAAGAGAGCAGGGTACTGAAGACTGTCTCTCCATTCAAGTGGAGTCCGGGTGGTCTGAGATACTTGGGGGTGCGAGTGACCCCCTCCCTTTGTGGCTGGTATGGTTCAAATTACCCCCCCATGCTAAAGGCGATTAAAAAGGACTTGAGTAGGTGGGGTAACTTGGGGATCTCGTGGCTTGGGAGGGGGGCGGTATTGAAAATGGGGATCCTCCCCCGTATACTCTACTTGTTTCAGGCAATCCCTCTGTCTGTCCCTGGGGGCTTTTTTAAGGAACTGGACCGGGTGGCTAGGCAGTTTATTTGGAATGGGAAGAGGCTGCGCCTCTCGTGGCGCCTTCTTACGGCGTCTAGGGGACGGGGGGCCTGGGCCTACCGGATTTCAGGCAATACCATGAGGCGGCGCTTCTCCGGGTGATCAGGGAATGGTTTGCAGCGAGTTATGACAAGCATTGGGTAAAAATGGATAGAGCGGTTGCTCGGCACCACCTGGGTGAAGTCTTGTGGCTCCCCCGGAGGCTGCGACCACCACATATATACCTGAGCGATATCACGAAGGGTTTGGTGAATACATGGGACAGCGCAGTGGAGAGAAGAGGGATTTCGACTTTCCCGTCCCCGTTCACGCCGCTCTTTAACAACAGGGATTTCTCGCCTGGACTGGAGAGGGGAGCGTTCCGGAGCTGGGAGGAAGGATGGTGTAGGACCCTTAGGGATGTGTTCTCCGCCCAGGGAGTGAAAACTTTTGAGGAGTGTAAGTCACAATTCGGGGTAGGTGAGGGGGAAGGCTTCGGTATTTCCAGATTAGACATTGGGCCATGTCAGCGGAAGTTAGGGAAGCAACAACGCGTGACTTGACGCAGTTCGAGCGCTTTCTCACTACCCATAACGGTTCTAGAGGGCTTATATCGGACTTGTATAAACTGTTGGAGGGCACGACCCCGAGGGTTACTTGGCCGTACATGAAGGGCTGGGAGCGGATGGGGGGGACAGAAATGGCATGGGGAGACTGGGAGGCGTTATGGAGACTGATCCCAAAAGTAGCTAGGGCTTCTCAATGACAGGAAGCTTGGTACAAGTACATCTTTGGTTGGCACTATACCCCCGCCCGGCTCCGCGCAATGTATCCTGCAGCCTCAGACACCTGCTGGAGGGGATGTGGAGGGGTGGGCACAGCAGCACATATATGGTGGGACTGCCCGCGCATTAGGCCTTTTTGGAGTGACATGGCGCATGCCCAATCTGCAACTTCGGGGGGGAGATGGCCAAGACCCTCAGGAAATATTATTAGGGAAGGTTGGTGCGGAGGGGGAGGGGCGCAGTTGGGGGAAATGCAAAGCACGAGTGGTCTCTACCCTGGCGGCAATGGGTCTAATTGCTCGGAACTGGGAGAGCTTGGAGATTCCCGCGGAGCAGGACTGGATCAGGAAAATGTGGGAAATCTTATCGCTGGAGTGGGCGACGTACGCGGGGGAGGGGAAGCTGGCCAGCTTCACTGCAGACTGGGGCGAGATGCTGAACTACTTGAAGGGGGAGTTTACGGAACAGTGGTGCCCCCAAAGACTGAAGTTATTAGACATCGCCTGTGGATGAGAATGCTGGCGGTTTCCGAACTGTAGAGCTCGCTTTCGCTACGACCCGATGGGCTTGGGGCGGGGGCAGGGCAGAGGGGGCTTGGAAATTTTGTTAGTGTTGTTTTTTGTTTTTTTGATGTTGCGCTTGTTCTATCTTTTCTTATATATATGCTGAAAGCAATAAAAAAGATGTTTAAAAAAAAATAATCCAACAACTCTTCGATCCAGCAACCTTGCAGGACTGGGTAAAAAAAGGGCCGGACTACTCAATCGTCAATGACCTACCTTACTATCAAGGACGACTATTTCTACCACACAAGGAAATACAAGAACTAGTCATCTCCAATTACCATGACACCCTGATGGAAGGGCACCCAGGTATCGCAAAAATTGAAGCGAAAATTAAGAGACAGTTCTGGTGGCCCACTTGGCGAAAAGACGTAAAGTCATTTGTGATGCCTTGTGGCATTTGCGCCCAAAACAAAAGCCAGAAGAAAAAACCCGCTGGCCTTCTACAACCTTTGGATATTCCACCTACACAATGGCACACCTTGTCTTTAGACTTTATTACAGATCTACCTCAATTTAATGGATTTAACACCATCCTAGATATTGTGGATCTTTTTTCCAAGATGGCCCACTTTATTCCTTTAAAAGGATTACCTTCCGCTTCAATTTTGGCCAAGGAGTTCCTCGAAAACATTGTTCGAATACACGGATTTCCTTCCGTATTGGTCTCTGACCGAGGCAGTCAATTCATTTCACAATTTTGGAAGAAATGTTGTCAATTGGTGCAAATCGACGTGAGGTTATCAACCAGTCACCATCCCCAGACCGATGGTCAGACGGAGAGGACCAACCAGACCCTTGAACAGTACCTACGTTGCATGCTGCACCAGACCGAAAGCAATTGGAAGGATATTTTATGGATTTCCGAATATGCATACAATAACTCAGTACATTCTGGAACCGGACAAAGCCCCTTCTATACCATATACAGACATCACCCTCGAACCTCAGAACTCGATTCGGCTCAGCACTTAGAAATGCCTGCAGTTAGTCATTTACACTCTACTATTACACAAGCCTTTAAGGAGGCAACAGAACATTTGAAACAAGCGAAGGAGAAATATAAGAAAAATGCTGATCAACATAGAAGCGATGCTCCACGATATCAGATTGGGGATCAAGTTTGGCTGGCTACAAAACACATACCTCTAAAAGGAACTCAGACTTTTAATCCTAGGTATTTGGGACCTTACACTATTAAAGCCATTATCAACCCGGTGGCCATCAAGTTGGAATTACCCTCTAATATGCGGATCCATCCTGTCATTCATGTTTCACTTCTGAAACCAGTTCAACCCGGGACAAGACTTGCCAAACCACCTGACCCCATCCTAATAGATGGAGAACCTGAATTCGAGGTAAAGAATATCCTGGACTCTAAGTTGGTTAAATCAAGACTTTTTTATTTAATCGACTCGAAAGGTTACGGACCGCAGGAAAGGTCATGGGAGCCTAGTGACCACGTTCATGCGCCTCGGTTGGTGAAGAAATTCCATCGTAACTTCCCAGACAAACCAGGGCAAAGGGGAAGAACAACTTTAGGAGGGGCCTTGGGGGGGAGTGCTGTTATGATGCCTACCCCCGGGCATCCGGATCAAGCCCATCAGCCCCGGGAGCAGGCATCCAGACATTTACAAAAAACCCAGCAGCCCCAGCTAGGGGCTGTCTGGGTTCAGTCCTGGCGCCGTAGGCACCAGGCTCATAATAAAAATCAGTCCTGGCCCCATAGGCGCCAAGCTCATAGACATTACTTACCTCATGCAGACCATGCTGCAAATAAATCCAAGCCAACGTGAGGCCTGGATGGGACTATTTTACTACAGGGACTATTTTTTACTCGGGTGTGGTCCTGCGGAACTTCTTTCCTAGGACTACTTTGGAGGCTATTTAAACCACGCCCGAACAGCAGCACATGCTTTGTGTTATTCTGCATCCAGCAGCGTGACTCTCACCGTGCCTGCAGCCAGCATTCAGTCTTCTGCCACGCCCGCGTGCCTGCAGCCAGCATCCAGTCTTCTGCCACGCCCGCCTCAAATCCGGAGCTCCTAGAATAAAGAGGAAGAAAGGGACAAGGTTAGAAAACTAACTTATTTCAAATTCCTCACCTGATTCCGGATCCATTTCATCTCCCGACCTGGTAAGTACATCAGTCCTGCACGCGTCGCTTCGCCATCTCCAGCACGGCGCCATACTCACCAGTTCTCACAGCATCTTTCGATCCGGCACTGTCTCCATCATTTCTTCGCCGTACTCCGGCACCTAGGGGCACAAGAATAACAAGGTGAGCCAAGGGAATCAACAAATACCTCTTACCACCATAGACTTACCTGATTTACCACCGGTGGTATTATTCTCCATATCTTCATATGCCGCATCTGTAAAGAGGGAGAAAAACAACACGTTAAAGCATGCAATAGTTACCGGACAGCGTTGGGCAACACAGACTCTTACCTGAACGCCAGCAGCAGTTACGAGACCTTCTTCTCACAAACTCAGTTGCAACTTAAGGAAGGAAGGGGACAAGAGTGAACATCGGGCACATTGAACTCTTTGAACTTGATATTTACCAATCCCGCCTGGGACTTCAGAGTCAATGCTTTCCGGAACTCTCCCAACGCCTTCAAACCAGTGAAGTAACTGGTATCCACGCGCCCCTGCAAGACACGCAGGATGGAGAGCTCATCTATTACAAACATAAGGTGAGGTTACTAAGGGGATATCGGAGGTGATTAGTGGGGGAGAGCGAGAACAGTTGGGAGGCCATCACTAAAACCCACAGGTGGCTAATCCCTGTCTCCACTTGCAGGAAAATACTTCTTCGGGTCCAGCAGACAAGACTAGGCGGGCCAGTCCAGACAGTCATCTCTGCACTACGCATCCCGTTGACGGAGACCGCAGCTGTCCGGGTCCGATTGACACCCCTGTGGGGTCCAGGTGAGCGTAACATTCCGCAGTGCGCGCGCACACGCCTTTTAATATAGTAAGTTGGCGTGGGAAGGAGGAGTCTCATGGTTAGAACACTTATTGAGGTAAAGAAAGCACTTTTAGTCCATGTATAATGTCTTCTCAGGGTATAGCGCTCACCATATAACAAAGGTCCATTTTAAAAGGGGATGTACACAAGCTTCATCCAAATGCACAAAAGTAACGTCTTCAGCGTCTCCAGTCTCTCGGGCCAGCAAACAGCCACTTACTCAGGCACTTCCGCAGTGAGTAAGTTATATCTCTGGGTAATCAGTGGTATAGTATCCAGTACTTCTGAGTACTGGTCCCACGCCCCAAGGGAAACTGGGGAAATCTCTGCAGGAGCACCAGACTCAGTTTCAGAATACAGTCATAACCAGTCTGAGTTACTCTACTTAAACACGTAGCCCCATCTCTATGGTCAACATCATGAATACCACAAGCAATCTCAAATGCGTCAATCCATTGGGGGATATCAGAACCCTCCACATACAAACCAACCAAATCTTTCATAAACTTGGTAGCAGGAGACCTGCCACTCTCAACTGGTTTGGCTGTAGTCTCTACCCTGGCTTTCTCTAGCTGGAGTCTTTGACATTCAATGTCTCTGTCTTTGAGTTCAGGATCTCTGTATAACTTACAATACAAGTGACAGGAGGGGTGGCAATCCTATTGGCAACATTTGTGACTTAATCAGTAAGGACACCATCAGAGTCTCCCCCATTTATCACAATATGTCTGGAAATTCACAAGGGCAGCTATAAGCTCTGCCCTAGACTTATCCTCAAAGTCTATTTCTCTCACTTCACAAGCACTCTGGAGAGCCTCTAAGCTCATCCTAGTCGATTTACGATTTGCAATACTTTCCATTGTTTGTAGCGTGGTTATGAGTATACACCACTAAACCCTATAAATAACAAAAGTGTGGATATTTCTTATTAGCAAGGTTAAACACTGAGGGCCTCATCACAAGTCTGGGGGTAACCCTTAAAAGTGGCAGTAACGGAATTAGCGCTGCCAATACCGCTCCGCCGGGTCATTAGCCAGCGCAAATACCACCGAATGTAAAATCAGCCGACGCTATTATATCCAGTGCTATTACAGCCGGCCACATGAGGCACAAACACAGCCGCAGCACAAGACCATGTTGGCAGTATTAGCACCGAAAACTGGCACCAATACCATCGAAAACAGCTTCGAGCTGGAGGTAAATTAACACAGGTGCCTGTAAATGAAGCCACAGGTGATCCCAATCCACCCCAGAGGGCTACATAAGGCTCACCCCTACCCCAAACAATGTTTACAACATCATGCTGCCACTAGCTACTATGAGCTGGGACAGGCAGCTGCTCATGCTGCACCTGCAAGTAGAGAGGCAGGACAACCAGGCCAGGGCACCGAGAGTACAGGGGGAAGGGGGTGGATGGGTTGCAGGAGGAGAGCCCAAGCAAGGCGTACACAGATCCCCAGGGTTAGGCCCTCACCCTGGACCCTCACCGACAGCCAGTTGGTCACCCTGTACCGCCTCAACAGGGAGATCACAAAAGAGCTGCCCACCACAATACAGGATGACATAGGGAGCAGAATCAACATCCAGACAGCTATGCCCCCACTGCTGAAGCTATTGTCTGTCCTACAATTCCTTGGAACTGGCACCTTCCAGCACTCTGTGGCCATGATGCACGGCATGGCACAGCCCACATTCTGAGCAGTGTTGGGCCTGATGCTTTAAGCCCTCCTGCGGCAAGTGCAACACCACATCCCACTGCCTACCATCCCAGCGCAGGTCAATGCCATGAAGGCACAGTTCCATGCCATTGCCCAAATACAAAATGTGTTTGCTGCCCTGGACTGTACCCATGTTGTGCTGGTGGCCGAAACTGCAAGCACAACCAGTCCCTGAAGGAGCAGGTGACCTGTGACTGCAACCTGTACCTCACCCACTTCTATGCCAGCTACCCTGGTTCCACCCACAATGCCATGGTCATACGGAACAACACACTGGCAGGTGTAAGGAACTCATGGTGGCAACAGAAAAGACAGACACAAGTGACCACAGTTCAAGGGTGTTTATTAAATTGTATATGCGGGTTGGAAAAACACCTAATCTAAACCTAAATCTAAGATGGGAGGAAGCTGCGACCATCAAATAATAATTAGGCAGTTCTAGCGGCGTCTTGTCAAATAAAAGGGCCTATACTAAGAAAAACCTATTGCCAGTCCTTACAACTAAATACAAAAGGGTGTGGGATAGGATTCACAGGAAAGAAAAAAGTGTTGACAAATGATCAGTCAGGATGCGGTAGCCAGGGGTCTCCCTTTCCCATGTTTTGAGCACAGGACAAGGGGTGACTCCGGAGCAGAGCACACGCTCGAGCTTTCCCAGCACAAGACTATAGTTCTGCTCTCGGGTATCAGGACCTTTAGTTGTTAAGTCTCTTTTCTACAAAAAGTCTCTTTCCTCCGAGGACCTGATGTGTTTCAGAATGAATGAACAAAAGTTCCCTTCTCCTTGTACGTTGGGTAATGCCTTTTCACCCCTGGATGCCCTTCTTCCGGGCTCAGACCCTTCTCGAATGTTAGCCTCTCTCCGACAGGTTCACTGCAGCTTTTCAAATCAATTCCACTTATGGCATTCACAAATCTTAATGTCTTTTTAAACAGTTCACTGCAAACATCCCTCTGTCGGGTTCACCTTTGTCAACACACTGTACATAGGGACTTTAGGCTTCGCCCCTTTTCATCGGCATCCCTCCATCGGGTTCACTCTTTCCAACTTTACATTTCCTCCTACTTGTGTTGGGACATGTCAGGTAAACGGCTCTGGTGTTTGTCCGTCATCTTTCGTGGTGTATGAAAGTGTTTAGTTGGAAAAGGGGGGGAGGGGAGTAGAGTGTTTGAGTATCCTTTTGTGGTAGGATGGGGAAAAGGTGTTATAAGAATGGGGATACCGCGTCTCACCCATCAGTGTCCCACTTCCACTCCCCGAGCACCCCCCCATCCAGGTGATCCTTACTCACTGGTCCACCCCCAGGATCTGGATCCAAAAGCAATGGCCGTGTCCTGGCCACCTGGATGACAGATCCCTGGGGACCAGTCAGGGAGATACCTTCAGGTTTCTCACATATCCTTCCTCCATGCGATGTATCCACATTTGTTTCACAGGGGAACCGGGAAAGAAAATCTATATTTCCCTGGTCTTTTCCTTTTCGGTGTTCCACAGTGAAACAATAGGGTTGTAGGTCTAGAAACCATTGCATGACCCGAGGGATGGAGTCTTTGTGTTGGCTTATCCAAACTAGGGGTGAATGATCGTAACAAGTGCACATTTTCATCCTAATAGGCATTATCGAAGATTGATAATGGCCCAGCACAGAGTAATCTTTTTCACGTGAGAACAGCTTGAGACTAGTTAATAATATGGGGTGTTCCAATCCATCGCAAACCTAAGACAGGATGGCTCCTAACCCCTTAAGGGAGGCATCTGTCTTTAATACAAACTCTTTAGAGAAGTTGACTACCTTCAGGATTGGGTTCTGGAACAGAGTCTGTTTCAAGGTGTTGTAACATATCTCATCTTTGTCATTCCAATGAAGTTTCTGGGGTTCGACATTCTTAAGTTTATCTGTCACCCGGGCTGTTTTGTGTGAAAAGTAAGCGATAAACCTATGGTAATATCCTATTGACCCAAGGGGTTGGTGTGTCTAAGACAGCTTTTACCTTCTCATGTTGGGGCTATTCATTCCCATTCCCTACGAAGAAGCCAAAGTATTTTATGGCTGACTGGGCCAATCTGCACTTAGCTGGATTTGCAGTTAGGCCAGTGTTTCTGAGGACTTTCATGATGGTATAAAGAAGGAAGAGATGGTCCTCCCAAGTCTTACTATACATGATGATATTGCCAATGTAAGCTCCACAGAAATCAGAATAGGGTTGTAAGATTAGATTCACAAGGTGTTGGGGCTGGCTGGTGCACGGTGTAAGCCAAAAGGCAGGACTTTAAATTGAAATAGTCCTAGAGACGTTGAAAACACAGTTCTTTCCTTATGTGGCCCATATACAGGGACTTGCCAATACGCTTTGGTTAAATCTAGGGTAGATAGAAAGGTGGCTGCTCCAAGTTTATCAATTATGTCATCAATGCATGGCATAGGATAGGCATCGAAGTCTGAGATGGTATTAACTTGATGGAGGTCTATGCAGAATCTCTAAGAACGGTCAGGTTTAGTGACCAACACGACAGGAGAGGACAATGGGCTTGGAGATGGCTAAATAATATTGGCTTTCAACATTTTGTTGACTTCCTCGATCACTATCTGTTTACAGGCTCTTTCTTCCTGGTTTTTCTGAGAATACATCAGGAAATGAGACCACTACATCTTTTAAATCTTCTTGTTGTTGGATAGATTTCTCGGGCGGAATTAATTCAAAGTTATCTATCTCTTCGGGAACCAGACAGGCTAGTACTTTGGCATGGGTGGCTAATGGGTTCTCTTTCCACTCTTTCCAGAGATTCACGTGATACAAATAGACCTTCTGTTTTCTGTCTGGTTGGGCTACTTTATAAGTGCAGGTTCCCATTAATTCTACTATCTCATAAGCGCTGTGCCATTTGGAGACAAATTTGTTTTCTGAGGTGGGTAAGAGGACCAGTACTTTTTGTCCTATGGAGAATGATCTTAAATTCACTTTTTTGTCATAAGTGGATTTTTGTTGGCTCTGGGCCTTTTCCATATGCGTACAAACTAAGTCTCTAACCAATTTCATATGTTCTCGCATTCTGGTGGCGGTTTGCGAGATGGGAATGGGGGCCTCCTATCGTTCTTCCCAGGTTTCCCAGAGCACGTCCAGGACATCTGTGGGCTCTCTGCCATAGAGCAGTTCGAAAGGAGAGAAACCTGTGGAAGCCTGGGGAGTTTTCCTCTCTGTAAATAGTGACCATGGGATCATTCGGTCCCAGTCTTTCCCATCCTTGTCTACTAATTTTCATAAAATTAGCTTTAGGGTTTTATTGAATCTTTCCACCAAGCCATCGCTTTGGGGATGGTACACAGAAGTTTGCAAGGTGGTAATGTGGAGTAGCTCTTTGACTTCAGCCACAAGTGTACTAATAAAATCCAAACTGTGGTCTGTTAATACTTCCTTGGGAAAGCCGACCCTGGAAACATACAGTAGAAGGTGTTTAAGGAACTGCTGTGTGGTATTATTTCGCATTGTGAATGCCTCAGGATATCTTGTCGCATAATCTACAATGACAAGGACATATTTATTACTTGACCTGGATGTCTCTAGAGGTCCAATTATGTCTATACCGATTCTTGAAAAGGGGACTTCTATGATCAGCAACAGATTCAGAGGGGCAGGTAATGGGATGTGCGTGCTGGTCTTTTGACATATTTTGCATGTCTAAATGAAAGTTTTTAAACCGGCGTGGATACCTGGCCAGTAAAACTTTCCACTAATATGCGCATGGGTTTTAGATTGTCCTAAATGCCCCCCCCCCCGGTAAGATATGGAATGCGCGATCTCCAGTACAACCTTTCGGTGGCTCCTGGCTATTACCAACAGTGTTTTTACTAACCCTTCCGTAAATGTCTCTCTTCTATAAAGCAATCTTATTTTAAGAAGAAAAAGGAACTTCCCTTCTCTAAGCCTTCTTCTTCCGGAATTGCTTGTAGAAAAGCTTCAGTGAGAGCTGGATCATTTCGCTGGGCGAAGGCTTGGTCGGGATAAATGGTGGGCTCTTTTCCCTTCATTTCTTCGATGTTAAGAGATTTATCAGCTTCGCCAAAGCCTAAATTACCTCTTTCTTTTTTATCTGGTTCACTTGAAGGCGGCGTGGCTAGCAGCCATGCTGTAAGGACACTATTTCCTTCGGCTCCTAGTGATCTGAAAAGATCCTGCCTGCTACCTGGATAATAGCGGGTTAAATGCCCTGCAAATACATGCACGGATCGGCAAAGTGACCGGGAGCTTGGAGGAGAAAGCAGAGATGTAAAAGGAAGAGGACGACTGTGCAAGAGCTCATAGAGACGAGGATCCGGACAGTGGCAATTAAACAAAATGTCCAGTGCAAGATAAACCCAGAGGGCAATTAAGAACAAAGGAATTTGGTGGTGGGCAGCAGTGGAGGATGGTGACCTCGGTGGCGGGGAGGTCCCGTGCGCCCTCCCTAGTTCGGGGAGCCTTGTGAGTGGCGAGCTGCCGGGTCACACAGTGCGATCCAAGTGGAGCACCGAGGTGCGCTGTATGACGGTCAGAAGGGGAGCCCAAGATGCAATGAGACAGCGAGGGCAGCAGATTGTGGAGCGAGATGGTCGAAGGCGGCGCAGCAGTAAGTTATTTTAGAGGACGAAGGAGTCGGTGGTGCCAGACCCGAGGCACGTGCAGAGTTACAGGGCGCCACATAGCCCTGGTCTGCAGAGGAGCCTTGGGCACATGTAGACACAGAGGTCCTGCGCCGGAGGCAGTCCGGGCCTTCCTTGGTGGCGTGTCCCCTGGCGTGGCAAACAGCTGCTGATACCACCAAGGATTATAACCGACAGTAATGTCAGGCCGGCAGAAGGCTGGATTGAGCATCGGTGCGGTGTAACTATTTGTTGCAGGGCGAGAAGCACTGCCATAACACAGTGAAGCATGCTTGGGGGAACGAAATTCCCTGCATTGGAGAGAGGAGATACCACGAGGGACCGGAGGATGGCTGGTGCGGCAACAGACCCCAGATCCCCTGCAATCACTGGGGAGCAAGGCTGGTGGTACAGCACCAGTGAATCGAGGAAGATGGGCAGGGATAATGCGGTGGTGGAAAACCCTATTCACATTGGTGGGGTCAATAATGCACGAGGAAGGCAGAACGCTGCAGAGGGCTCCTCGGATGGGTGCAATCTGTGTGTATGTACACACAGGTACGGGACGATATTTGTGCAATAATTAATAATTACACGCCAGGAGGCGGGCCACAAACTTAATGTGCAGTGGTGGGAGAGAGGGGCCAAGCAACGAATATAAGAATAAAAGGCTCGCATATTGCTAGAACTCTGCACCTAATCAAAGAAGGGCTACTGAAACCTGGTGTGCAGGCCAACCAAGGGGAGAGTAGTGATAGGAGCAGCACCTGGCTCCCATGTGGATGGGGGCACAGGAGGCATGAAGGCTGGGGCAATTAAGCACCAAGGCTGATGGAAGGAGCATATTTGGTCCGGAGCACAACCCTGCCCACTAACATTACATGTGCAACAAGAGGCACAGGCCACTGGCGCACACTGTTTTTCGGTGCTGCCCATGTTGGTGTGCGCAAAGCAGAAGTAAATATATGCTGGGGGCAAACAATACTGGAGGAGTGGCAACCCACCTCTAAATGTGCACATCAAGTAATCCGAGGAGTACTGCTTGCAGGAATCAGTGGGGGGGGAGCAGCACGGATAAGACATTGCAACGTCAGAAGATATTAACAACCCCCATTAGGCAACAGTAACGGGGGGAACTGAGTCAAGACAGCACTGAATTGCCAGCCGACAAGGCAGCCTCTGTTAGATAATAGTGCACGGGCCACGGTCCGGGAAACAGTGTAGAGCTGAAGGGAGTGAGAGCGGAGAAGCCAATATGAGTGACCTGCACCAGGATGTCGAAATCACAGAAGGCTAAATCAAAGCAGCCCACGCTGGAAAATTTTACCAAAACAGCAACCACAGCAGGAACCACCTCTCCAGCATATGCACCTTCACCGGAAGATCAGACTCCAACGAAAGGAGACCAGCAGGTATTGGAAGCAATCGCGGCATTGAAGGTAGCACTGGAATTCCAAATGTATACAATCAGCACGGATGTAAACCTCTTGAGAAAAGATGTTTGGGCACTCACAGAGCGAACCAGAGTGCTAGAGAAGGAATTGGTGGGCCACACCATGGGCCTTCAAGACACTGCAAGGGATATATCGGTACTGCAACAACAAGTAAAGTACCTGGAAGGAAGAGTGGAAGATGCCAAAGGAAGGGCCAGGCATAATAACGGCAGAATTATTGGACTTCCGGAGGGTGAGGAGGGAGCAAACCCACCGAACTATATAGAAACAATGTTACAACAAGAAATTGTCCCGGTAACCTTATCCAGGATTTCACGTTGGAAAGAGTGCATAGATCCATGACGAGAAAACCACCACCGGGAGGCCCTTGTCATGATGCCTACCCCCGGGCATCCGGACCAAGCCCATCAGCCCCGGGAGCAGGCATCCAAGTGCTTACTAAAAGCCCAGCAGCCCCGGCTAGGGGCTGTCTGGGTTCAGTCCTGGCGCCACTGGCACCAGGCTCATAGAGGAAATCAGTCCTGGCGCCATAAGCGCCAGGCTCATGTACATTACTTACCTCATGCAGACCATGCTGCAATGATGTCAAGCCAACGTGTGGCATGAATGGGACTACTTTGTTTCAGGGACTATTTTTTACTTGGGCGTGGTTCTGAGGGAACTTCTTACCTGGGACTACTTTGAAGGCTATTTAAACCACGCCCGAAAAGCAGCACATGCTTTGCGTTATTCTGCATCCAGCAGCGTAACGCTCACCATGCCTGCAGTCAGCATCCAGTCTTCAGCCACGCCCGTCTCGAATCCAGAGCTCGTAGCAAAAGAGGAAAGAAGAAGGAAAGGTTAGAACACAGACATTATTTCAATCCTTACCTGATTCCGGATCCATCACATCTTCGAACTTGAAAAGGACATTATTTTTGCACGCGTCGCATCGCCAGCTGCATCGCCGCGCCATACTCACCAGTCCCCACAGCATTTTACGATCCGGCGCTGCCTCCATCATTTTCTTCGCCGAACTCCAGCATCTAGGGGACAAAAGAAACATAAGGCGAGCCGAGAGAGCCAACAAATACAATCTAATTTTACCACCATAGACTTACTTGATTTACCGCCAGAGGCATTATTCTTTAACAAACCACAGCTTCTTACGCCGCACCTGTAAAGAGAGCGAAAACAACAAGTTAAATACACGCATCTTTTACCGGACAGTGTTGGGCAATACAGACTCTTACCTGAACGCCATCAGCTGCCACAAGACAATCTTCTCTTGGACCCAGCTGCAACACAAGAAGGGAATGGTACAAGCGTGAACATCGGACATATTGAACTCTTTGCACTTTATACTTCTCGTCTGGAACCTCGGAGTCAATATTCATCCGGAATTCTTCCAACGCCTTCGAACCAGTGAATTAACTGGTATCTACGCGCCCCTGCATTCCACGCAGGATGGAGAGCTCATCATTTAAAAACATAAGGTGAGATTACTGAAAGTGAATATCGGAGGTGATTAGTGGGGAGAACAGTGGGGTGCTATTACTAGAATCCACGGGTGGCTAAATCCCTTTCTCCGCTTGCAGGAGAATACTTCTACGGGTCAAGCAGACGAGATTAGGCGGTCCAGTCCAGTCTGTCATCTCTGCACTATGCTTCACGTTGGAGGAGGCCACAGCTGTCCGGGTTCGATCGACGCCCCTGTGGGAGCCAGGTGAGAGTAACAGCCCTCCATGGCCCATTATGGCCCGGATCTTAAACTACAAAGACAGGGAAAGATATTGGAACACTTCCGGAAAGGGGGCACAATACATCGAGCATCGGCCAACATCACTGCATATCCGGACTACACTCTGCAGGTGCAAAGGCAGAGGATGAACGTCATGACGGTGAAAAGGAGGCTGTGAACGTCAAACCTCAAATACATGCTGTTGTACCTGGAAAGGCTAAAGATAATAAGCAATGGGAGAACAATGTTCTTTGACACCCCGGAAAAAACTCAGAAATGGATGGACATGAAGAATATGCCGACTGGGGAAGCGGATCGCAAGCCGAGAGAGGAAAGCACGGGCTGACTAGCCACGGATGCAGAGCTGGGCCATTGGCAGACACTGTAGACTGGGCGCAATGTGCAAGATGTTGGTGATGTAATCAGGCAAAACATTTGTAGGATAATAGGAGTCACTTAAGGAGTACTCATTTGGGAGCAACTAGGGGGGGTGTTCTTTACGTGAGTGTGGAATTGTTTAGGATACTAAGTATACGTATCAGCCTGCTGCACCCTGATACCAGTATAGACTGGGGTAAGGATGACAAGCAAGTATGCCTGTGCGTAAAGGACTGAGCTGGCCAATTGTTGGGGGGTGGGGGGAAGGGGAGTTAGGTTAGTTTACGGGAGTAAGCCTAGGCTAATATAACAGGTATACTGGTGGAGTACATTGAACTGTTGAGACAGGAGTGGATGCTAATTCATGACTGGGGAACTTAAAATAGCCTCTTGGAACATCAGGGGCTTAAATAATTACATCAAGCGACACAGGATAATGACTTATCTGAGGTGTCAGAAAACAGAAATAGCACTGTGCACGAAACACATCTTAGAGCAGAGAAATTAAAGGTCCTAGCTGGAAAATGAAGGGGGACAACCCTAGGCTCATCGTATTCCGCATATGCGAGAGGGTTTTTGTTCTGAATTGCGCCAACATTACCGTTTAAGGTGCGAAAGACCTCGGTGGACGGGGAGGGGAGGTTGGTAATAGTGCAGGGACTTCTGGAACAAAGAAATGTGAGTATAATCAACACTTACGCACCAAATCATGATACAGCAAATTATTTTCGAACATTATTATTAAATCCTTGCTCCTCCTCCATTATGCCTAGGCTCTCTCCCTCCTCCTCAACTGTGTCACTGGATTCGGAGCTGCTTGCAGGTAAACGGCATCTAGGTGTGTAGTCCTTCTTTTTCTTTTGAAGTAGGTTCCTACCTTGAGAGGAAGCCATAGTGGCCGCCTGTAAAATGGCAGCCCTGTGGCTCCCTTCCTGAAGAAGGACGGGAGCAGGGAAAAAGCCCAGTGGGAACAAAAAACCCTGAGGTTGTAGTGCCTTGTTGTAGGAGGCTGCGTTCCAAACTGTCCTTGTGCCACGAAGGTAGGTATAACAGCTCCAGTGGAATGTGGTAGTTCCTCTTTATGGACGTACTTTCTGGAGTACGAGTAGATGGCAGGAAAAAGGACGGGCACAAGAGGCAGAGCAACAGTAGAGAACCTCCGCTGACGAGAGTAAGTAAGGAGGCGGTCTTCCCAACAGCAGCGAGCCGGCAAGTTAGCAGGAGGCGAAGGGAGACAGAGACGGATCTCCAAGGGCGACAAAATTAGAAAGGAAAAGAAAGACCAAGCTGCAAAGGACTGGAGGAGAACTGATGAAAACGGAAAAGCGAGAGAGCAGAGGAAAATAGAAGCAAGACCATTGCAGAAGAATCGCATGAAGAGAGAGCGAACAGAGAGATCTGAAAGAGGGGAAAGGCAAACCAGCTGAGGCATGAGAGCCAAGGACAAGAGGGGTGAGAGCAAGGAAAGAGTTGCGGCAAAGGAACGGAAAGGAATACAAGCGTATGACCGCAAAGAGAGAGCTAGCTGCAGCGGTTGCAACGTGCCGACCGCCAGGAGAGAAACAGCTAAGAACCTTGCGGCGGCTATGATGGAAAAAGACTAGACCAGCACGTTGCAACCGGAGAAAAATGTGGAGGGACAATCAATGGCAACCCAACCTCCACCTATTCCATATGCGCCAAGAGCCTGTGCGCATGACAGTATGCCCCCTCCGTTTCCCTGTTTTACCAGGATGGGCCCTGTGGAATTTACCCACCAAGTCAGGTGCATGCACGAAGGAAGCGGGTTCACACGAGCCCTCCGACCGAGGGTACCCCTTCCAGCTGAATAGATATTCCAGCCGACCCCGATAATAGCGGGAGTGACAGATCTGTGCGACTTCAAATTCGGCGTCTGAGTCATTGTGGTCATCGGGGACTGCTGGCATGTCTACTAGCCACATCAGGTACATAGGGCTTGAGAAGAGAAGAGTGAAAGATAGGATGAATACGGTGTAGAGCCGGGGATAATGCAAGTCTGAAAGTCACAGGACTGATTTTAGCAGAAATAGTGAAAAGGGCCCAAAAAGCGAGGAGATAATTTTGAAGGATGCAACCAATGGGGCAGGAACTTGGCAGAGAGCCAGCCCTTTCAACCAACCTTCCAGTCCGGACAAGCTCTGCGGTATTGATCGGCTTGTTTCTTGGAGATCTTTTGAATGGCCTCCAGACTGAGCTTAGCAGACTGATGAGCTTCCATAATCTTAGTCAATGTAGCTTCTATGGCTGGCACGTTGGTTGGCCCAAAGTGTGCAGGAAAAATGCTGCGGGGATGGAGGCCATAGTTGCAATAGAATGGCGAGAGACCAGTAGCGGAATGTTTGGCGTTATTATATGCAAATTCTGCAGTGGGAAGTAGAGCCACCCAGTTGCTCTGCTGCTGATTGGTATAGCAATGGAGATACTGCTCAAGTGTAGCGTTCAGTCTCTCTGTCTGGCCATTCGTCTGGGGGAGGAACCCTGATGACAATGCCCTGTTGATATCCAACAGCTGACATAGTGCTTTCCAAAAGTTAGAAGTGCACTGGCTTCCTTGGTCAAGGAGGATCTTATCCGGAACTCTGTGTACCCTGAATATGTCCCGAACGAATACCTCTGCCATGACTGCAGCGGTTGTAATTCCAGGTAGGGGAGAAAAGTGAGCCATCTTGGTTATGGAGTCTACCGTTACCATGACACAAGTACAGGAATCAGAAGCAGGTAGATCAACAATGAAATCGTTGGTAATATGGCTCCATGGGCGAGGTGGCAGTGGCTCTTGCTCTAAGAGACATATGGGTTTACCTGGGATGTTTTTGCTCTCGGCACAGACTGGACAGGAGCTGACGTACTTATTGACATCATTGCTAAGGTTTGGACAATAGAAGGAGCGTTGGATGAGGGCAAAGAGTGCCAGACTGGCCCCTATGTGCAGCGGTTCTGTTGTCATGACATCCCTCCAAGACCATTCGGCATAGAAAATCTGTGGGCAGGTACAGGAAGTGGCCTCGAAACATGAGACTGTCTCTTTCCTTAAGGTCATCTACCATCTCCTCGGGTAAGGCGGTTGGGACAGTAGCCTCCCTGACTTGTTGTTGGAAACCTTCCAAATGAGCGATGACCTTATTCGTGGGGAAAAAAGTATCTTGTAGGAGGTTGGTAGAGAGGTCGGAAGAGTACTTGCGGGAGAGATTGTTAGCCACAGTGTTTTGACTTCCTGGCAGGTAGGTTATATGAAATTCAAACTGAGAGAACAAATGGGCCCACCGAGCCTGTCGGGAATTGCGCACTCCATGGATTGTAAGATTTGGGGATTCTTATGGTACATTTTTATTAAGTGAGGATGTGCTCCGCCTTGTAGGAGATGGCGCCATTCCTCACAAGCTACCTTCATCGCTAAAAGTTCCTTCTCCAAAACCGAGTAATTGCGTTGGCTTACCGACAGGGTTCTGGACAGGTAAGCAATGGGATGTTCTATGCCTTGATCTTCTTGCAGTAGGACCGCACCAATGGCAGCTGCAGAGGCATCAGGCTCGACAATAAAGGGGTGTCCTTGATCAGGCTGGCGTAAGATGGGAGCAGAAAAGAAGAGGTTCTTGAGGTGTTCGAAGCTGTTTTCAGCAGATGTAGACCACTGAAACTGACCTGAAGTCTTTTTGAGAAGAGAGGTAATGGGTAGTACTACCTCCGAAAACCGCATTATAAAACGGCGGTAAAATTCGCCAAAACCAAAAACCCATGTACCTTCTGAACAGAAGAGGGGGCTGGCCACTCGAGGATGGCCTATACCTTTTTGGATCCATCCTAATGCCTTGATCCGAGAGGATGTATCCCAAATACTGGATAGAGGAGGTCTTGAAAGTGCATTTCTCCGGTTTGGCAAGAGGTTGATTGGCTTGTAAGCGGTTGAGTACTTCCTTCAGATGGGAGCTATGTTCTTGTGGTGAGGACGAGAATACCAGTATATTGTTGAGATACACAATTACACTTATGAACATGAGATCTGAAAAAACCCTGTCCAAAAAGTGTTGGAATATCGCTGGGACATTCACTAGGCCAAAAGGCATCACCCTGTACTCATAGAGACCAAAAGGAGTGCGGAATGCTGTTTTCCACTCGTCCCCAGAGCAGATCCGGAGGAGATGGTTGGCACTCCTGAGATCCAATTTGGCGAACATCTTGGCTCCCTGGACGGCTTCTATGATGTCCGATATAAGGGGTATGGGATAGCGATCTCGTATTGTAACCTTATTGAGACCCCTGTAGTCTATGCACGGTCTTAGCTCTTCCAAGTCACGTTTAGGAATGAAGAAAAGAGATGCCCCTGCAGGAGATTTTGAGGGTTGGATGAGGCCGTTTTGGAGACTGGCACCCAGGTAATGATGTAGAGCCATCTTCTCAGTTTGTGACAGAAGGAACATTCTACCGAACTGCACTAAAGCATGGGCTACCAGTTAGATTGCGCAGTCCTCCGGACGATGTGGTGGTAAAGCAACCGTTACTTGTACAGCAAATACTTCCTGGTATTCAGCCAGACCATGGGGTAAAGCATGTACTGCCACGGTATGTTCAATGGAGCTGGCTGAGGTATGTGCTTCCGCATAGGCCGTGGAAGGGGACAGTGTTGTTTGCAGAAATGAGAATCCAATTGCAACTGGTTCTTGGCACAGTCAATTCGTGTATTATGTTTCCTGAGCCAGGAGATGCCCAAGATAATGGGAAAATGCGCAGCCCGAATAATGTCAAATTGGATGGATTCCGTATATTGCATGATGGCAAGTTGCAAGCTCTCGGTGGTCTGCGTTATGGGACCCGACGTGAGGGGATTCCCATCTACCCTTTCTACTTTTTGTCCTTCCTTGCGCTCCAACCTCCTGAGGCCTATCTCTTTGGCCCAGATGGTGTCTCTGAAGTTACCCGAGGCCCCACAGTCCAGGAGCGCTAGGGTTTCAATAGGTTTCTGGTTGACCCATAGATGAACAGTTACCACCATAAGGCGAGAGTCCTCCTGGATGTCGGTGGATGACACTGGAATGGAAACATAGGGACTAGGACTTGAACTCTACCCTCAGAAACCTGTCCCTCCTAGGACCGAGGGCGTCCATTTCCCGGACAGCGCAGTGGTACTTCTGGGCAGTCCCGTAGTATGCGTTTATCAGAGCCACAATATGCGCACAACCCCTTCTCTCTGCGCCTTCTTCTTTCCTCCTGGGTTATTGGTGCGCAAGCCGCTCTGATATGCATTCGTTCTTCCTGTGACATCGATGGTGAGGAGGCAGAAACTGATGGTGGACCACTGTAGGTATAGCTTCGCCGGTGTCTCCTTCTTTCGTTGCGTCTTTCCTGTAACCGAAACTCGATCTGGAGAACAGTGGATAGGAGGTCCGTGGAGGTTGGTGGCCTAGGTGAGCGAGCTAACTCATCCTTGATCTCATCTCTGAGGCCACGATGAAATATGGCATATTGAGCCTGTTCGGGCCACCCGCCTCAGAGGCAAGTGTTTTGAAGGTTATGTAAGACAACATATCCATGGACCCCTGATGGACATCCAACAATTCTTCACAGGCGGAGAATGAATTTTCGGGGCATTCAAACATCTGTTTTAAGAGCATGGTAAAGCCTCCAAAGTCATGTAGGATGGGATTGGCACTGGTGACCAGCGGTGTACTCCAGGCTAACGCATTACCATTACCAGTCATGTTCGAGATCATGAATCCCACTCGTGAGTGGTCTGTAGTGAAAGTAGCAGGTCTGAACGTGAAGTGTACATGACACGCATCTAGAAACTCCTTCACCCTCTTAGGTGTGCCATCAAATTTCCCAGAGGGCAGAGCCATTGGAGGCAGTTCCGTGTACTGAGGTTCACGAGTGGATACCAATTTCCTCAAATCAGCATCTCAATCTCAAGAGGCAGAGCAACGGTAGATAAACTCTGCTTACGAGAGTAAGTAAGGAGACGGTCTTCCCAACAGCAGCGAGCCGACAAGGTAGCAGGAGGTGAAGGGAGATAGAGACCGATCTCTGAGGGCGAAAAAGTAAAAAGGAAAGGAAAGACCAAGCAGCAAAGGATCGGAGGAGAACTGATGAAAACGGAAAAGGGAGCGAGCAGAGGAAAATAGAAGCAAGGCCAGTGTGGAAGAACTGCACAAAGAGAGAGAGAACGGAGAGATCCGAAAGAGGGGAAAGGGAAACCAGCTGAGGCACGAGAGCAAAGGATAAGGGGGATGAGAGCAAGGAAAGATTTCTGGCAAAGGAACGGGAAGGAATACGAGCATATGACCGCAAAGAGAGAGCTAGCAGCAGCGGTTGCAAAGCGCCGACCGCCGGGAGTGAAACAGCTAAGAACCTCCCGGCGGCTGCGGCCATGATGGAAAAAGTCTAGACCAGCACATTTCAACTGAAGAAAAACGTGGAGGGACGATCAATGGCAAGCCAACATCCACCTATTCCATATGCGTCAACAGCCCGTGTGCATGACAATTATATCCACAGATTGGCACAGATAGAGACGAACATTAGTGTGGGGGGGAGATTTTAATTGTACGATATGTCCTGAACTGGACAGGTCTAATGACAAATTGAAACATCCTAGTCTAGCAGCCAAGGCCCTAAACACACTTCTATAAGCATTTAATATGGCTGCCATATGGAGGTTTTTACACCCATCGACAAGGGGTTATTCACATTACACGGCCCCCTCAGACTTAGACCACCAGACTAGATTATGTCTTCACGAGAGAAGAGACTATGGGTGAATTTAAAACAGCCGAATACAAAGCACGGGTATTATCTGATCATGCCCCACTGATGGTTTCGTGGCGGAGCTTGCCCCCTAGAGTATGTATCACAACCTGGAGGCTGCGGAGCGAATCCCTGAAGGACCTGGCATTCTGGGAGCATTTGAAAGAGGGAGTGAAAGATTAATACGGGGAGCGTGGAGTCGGCTGGTATTTTTTGGGAGGCCTTTAAAGTTGTGATCAGGGGGACTGCGATAGCCAGGGCAAGCAGAATGCAGGCAGCCATTGAAAGGGATCTACGAGAAACTGAAATTAAGCTAAAGGCTGTATGAACAAGGAGGTATTAAGGTACCAAATTTTGAGGCATACTTCTTGGCGTGTCAACTGCAGTTGTCACAAGTTGGCTGTCGGATGTGCAGACCTAGGAAACACAAATGCTGCAGTCTGCTTGCACTCCATTCTTCTTAAAGAAAGTAATATGGACGGCGGTGCAGCGGGCTCCGGAAACCCCACTGTTGCTGAATTTGGGGACTCAATATGGTGGAGGGTAATTTGTTTTGTATGGGATGACACACCCTACTCACCTCAGATTAAACTAGTGACACTGAAAGAGGAGGACTCCCAGGTTAGACTAAATGTGGGGAAATATTGGGAACCAATGGGGTTTGTAACAGTGGGGGATATGTTACAGGAGGATAAACTGAAGGACTTCGAAGCATTGGCACCAGAGACAGGCATACATGGGGGACAACATATATTATATGCCTCGCTTACCTCCATATTAAAGCGGGAATGGCCGGGAATGGAAGGGGGATGACAAGTTGGAAACCTTATATGATATTTCAGAGGGGAGACACGCTGTGTCATGGATATATGAGCTGCTAATGTCCCGGGACAGAGACACGCTGGAAAAGACTTGGCTCAGTTCGGAGGCAGACTGTGATGAGAAATTCACAGATGCGGCTTGGGGCAAGGCATTAACTTACCATAAGAATGTGTCTAGGTATGCGAAGCTCAAGCTAATCCAATTGTATATAACATGCAGAGCGTACTTAACCCCGGGGAAAATAGCCAAATTTGTCAATGCCACCGAACAGAAGTGCCCAAAATGTGGAGCGATCAACGCCAACCTGGTACATATGTTCTGGGCCTGTGGTTCAATACGGCAGTACTGGGAGGACACAGCCCAATTCTTGGCCAAGGCAGGGATTGGGTTGGACATAGGCTCTCCTAAAGCCTGCATGATCGGCCTGTTTGCACGCCCCAAGCAGGTGAGACATGTGTCCAAGCTGGAGG
The DNA here is from genome assembly GCF_040938575.1 of Ambystoma mexicanum. Lineage (NCBI taxonomy): Eukaryota > Metazoa > Chordata > Amphibia > Caudata > Ambystomatidae > Ambystoma > Ambystoma mexicanum. The sequence continues at coordinate 708,044,798 of NC_090933.1, forward strand.
ACTTGGTGTACATTTTAGCAAAGCGCAGTATAGCCATGGGGTGGAAGATGCAAAATGGTCCGAATGTAAACCAGTGGTGGGGGACCTCCAGAAATGGACTTTGGCAGAAACCGCAATGTGGCAGGAGGCGGCCCGTAGAGGCCAGGGGGAACAAAGCATGGATTAAAACTCATAGAATTACATGGTACAGGACCTGATGGCCTTGAGACATAATGAGATAGAACAGGGAATGGTAGCCCCGCCATGAAGGCGGATTACAGGAAGATGTAAAATGGTCAATGTAACATGTTAGTGTAAGCAGAAGATAGGCTAGGAGGGAGTTTGGAGGGAAGAGGGGAGGGAGGGAGGGACACAGACAGGAGCCGGCCTCATATGGTTATGTAAACGTTTTATAAAAGTCTGTAAGTTATGTTGCGGTTAATTAAAAATAAAATATCTTTTTTAAAAAAATGTATCTGGTTCACTTTCTTTAAACTGAGAAAATAGAGCTCTTTCCAAAATTCCCTGGGCAATTGGATCTCCCCGACGTACCTCAAAAGGAATCTTACCATGCTTCTGTAAGAGAACCTTCACGTCGCCCCGGAAGTTGGGATCAATAATGCCTGCTAAAACGTCTATCCCGAATGTCCACCGTAGGCCAGATTTTTGGACCAATCGTATGTAACATCCCGAGGGGGTATAAAAATGAAGTCCGTAGTAATCATTTCTCTTTTCCCAGGGGGGATAATAGCTTCCCTACTACTGCAGATATCAAACCCTATAGATTCCTTGGTGGTGATGGAAGGACTAGAGGCTCTCTGGCTAAGTTTTTGAAATTGTAGGGTTCCCCAATTAGTTTCAATTGAGTCACACCCCACTCTGACACCATATGTAAAGAATTCATGGTGGCAACAGTAAATTAATAGTTACTCATCGAAGTGACTAACATACTCTTAGTCCATAGTCCCCTTTCCTCCATACTGCATGGGCGTCCCTCGCTAGGGACGGGACACAAATCCTTTTTCACCAGAAAAAACCTTCTTCCCCTTTAAATTTAGAGGTGTGCGGGGGCGCAGCCCTGGGAGCATGCGCTCCACTGACTCTACCCACCAGCGCCACTTCTCATTCCCCATTGACGCATCGACAATATTAGCATTGCCTAATGACACCAGTATTAGAGGGGAGGATGGTGGGACGTATGGAGGAAAGGGGACTATGGACTATGAGTACGTTAGTCACTACGGTGAGTAACTATTACTTACTCTGACGTCCCGTCCCCTTTCCTCCATACTGCATGGGCGATTACAACAGAATGTAGCCCCAGGGTGGAGAGGAGACCCTCCTTAAGGAGATAGATTCCTAAGAACCGCCTGTCTGACAGCCGCGTCTGACTTAGAGCCGGCGTCCAAACAGTAATGCTTACAGAAAGCCGACAGGGTGGCCAGAGGCCGCCCTGCTGATGACCTGCAACGGTAGTTGCAATTGGAATGCAATGGCCGTGGCCTTTGCTCTGACAGTGTGGGTGTGCATGTTGGCTGACAATGGGCTGTGTTGCCCCTCGTAGGCCTCGTTGATGGTGGAGGCGATCCACCGTGCACTAGAGGCCTTTGATGCCTGATACTCAGGCCTTGACCCCCCGAAGGTAACAAACAGTGTGTCCGACTTGCGGAAGCCCTTGGCCCTGTCCAGATTGCATATCAAGGCGCGTCTGACATCCAGACAGTGCAAGACCCTCTGAGCCCTGTCCTAGGGTCATCAAAAAACATAGTTAAGACTATTGCCTCATTTAAATGGAAAGAGGAGGGTATCTTAGGTAGGAACGTGGGTGAGTCTGCAGGACCACCTTATCTCTATGAAAAGTGGTATAGGGTCAGAGGACACCAGAGCCTGGATCTCACTTGTTCTGCCAGCAGAGGTGAGTACCACTTAGAAAGATGTCTTAATGGTGACCAGCCTGATGTCCGCTGACACCCTTGGCTAGACAGGATTGTGAACCAAGGTGTGGTTTCTTGATGGGTGGGCAGGGCCTGGAGAGGCGTGCCAAATGTCTTCTCACTATTGGGTTGGGGGCAGAGAAGTTCTCCTCCTCTGTATTTCTGCAGGCCCCTACGGCCGCCAAATAGGTGCTGCATGTGTCCGCCTGCGCACCCGAGAGCATAAGAGCACAGGGAATGAGAGCACATCATCCAGTGTGCATGTAAGGAGGTTGATCTCTTTAGAGTCCGTCCAAAGCCAGAACCTAGCACATTTACATTAGCACTGGCTTGTGGTAGCTTTGCTCCTGGCCCCCTGAATGAGCTCTAGATTAGCCTGCGAGAAGCTCAGGTGCTTGAGTGTGACTTGTTCAGGCACCACACTGCGAGGGCTAACTTCTGTGGAGCGGGGTGGACAACCCTGCACCCTTGCTGTGCCAGAAAAGGAGCTGGCCCCTCTTGGACGGTGAATGGGTGGTTTGTCCGTGTGGGTCAGGAGTTCGGAGAACCACGGTCTGGCCGGCCACCATGGAGTCACCAGAATGACGCTGAGGTGACAAGATTCCTTTATCTGCAGATCACCCTGCGGACCAGAGGTGTGGGAGGGAAGGCCTACGCTGTAAGCCGTCCCACTCTATCTGCAATGCGTCGCCCCTAGAGCCAGGACCCTGCCCCTGTCAGGATGAAAACTGCTGGCACCCCCGGTTGCTGAAGATCTCCAGCAGTACCTGGTCGTTCAATTGCCACACGTAATTGTCCGATCCCAGTCTGCTGAGCCTGTCCGCCTCCAGGTTTGACTAGCTCGGGAGATGGACGGCCCTAAGGTAGATATCGTTCTCAAAGGGAAAGACTCTCTCTGAGCTCTTGTCCCAGATGAGGCCCAGGAAGGACAGGTTCTGCGTAGGTTGCAGCCGAGACTTCCTGAGGTTGATAGTAAACCCCAGGTAGTGGAGTGTGTTCATAAGTCTGGAGGAAGTGTGGTGTACCACCTCCGGAGTTCTTGCCCTGACGAGCCAGTCGTCCAGGTACGGGTAGACGTGGTGGCCCTAGGCCCTGAGGAGGGCTGCCACTGCATTCATGTGCCTGATATCATCTCAGCCCTGAGGGCTGAGATGAGGCCAAAGGGAAACACCTTGTATTGGAAATGGCAGCCCATGATCCTGAAGCACAGGAAGGAGCGATGTGGTTGCCAAATCGGGACGTGTAGATAAGCGTCCTTCAGATCCAGGACATCCAGTCCCCCTTGTACAGTGACTCGGCAATGATTGCTGGCGTAACCATCTTGAATTTTTGACGAGGGAGGGAGAGGTTGAGGGTGGATAGGTCCAGCACAACGCTCAGGCAAGCCTGGTTCTTCTTTTGTACAGAGGAAATGCTGGAATAGAAGCCCAATCCGCTCTGGTAGTCTGGGACTTCTTCCACTGCCTGGCTCTCAATGAGCGACCGAATTTCCGCCAACAGACTTACCGTCCCTATCTGTGGGAATGGAGGGGAGGAGGGAGGAGAGGAATGGTCCGGTAGGCGATACCCCGAAGATACTACTGGGAGGATCCAGGGGTCCAAAAAGTTCTGGCGCCAAGCCTGCTTTCCTTCCCTCTGAGGTTGCTGTGGAGGAGGGGGACTGGAAAAAGCCTTTGCCCCCCCTTTTGTTGTTTGCACTGGTGCTAACTCGGAGAGTGGCCAGGCTGCCTCAACCTCCGTTCCTGGAAGCCCTGGAACCTGCCGAATGCCGGCCCTTTGCAGGAGCGTTGATGTGACTGGGTGTACGCATTGGGCATGGACTTCGTTAGGATAAAGACTTTACAAATTGGGAGCTGTTCCACTTTTTATCTAATTCCTCATTGGTGGTAGAGTGAAAGAGGTCACTACCCTTGAATGGAAGGTCCAATATGCGTTCCTGGATATCAGGGTTAAACTTAGTAGCCCGAAGCCAGGCAGTCCTTCTCATGTCCGTGGCGATGCATATGGCCCGGCCAGAGGTATCGATGTGGGCCACGGTGGACTCCATGATGTCCTGCGCTACGCGCCTAGGCTTCTCCTAGCCCCGCCTTGAACCGTGCTTGGCTCTGCACCGGAAGTTCTATAAGGAAGTCCACTATTTCCCGCCAAAGCCTCTGATTAACGGCTGCCAGCATGCCATCCGTGTTGAATTGACACAGGTGCAGCGAGGCACTGGAGTACAGCTTCTTCCCGTACGCCTCCAGGATTTTTTCCTCCTTGCCTAGCAGCGCCAATGGCCGAAGACGACTGAGGCTTAGAGTAGAGTGACAGCGCAGCGATCACCGAAGAGTGCGGTTGAGGGTGCGCGCGACAGCAAGAGTGCATCCCCCTGCATCTGTCTATATACAGGCCTGCAAGTTCAGCGACTCCGGGTCGTGATGAAGAATGGCGCCTCCTTCTCTGGAGAGAAGATCCGCCTCCATCGGCAGTTTGACTGGTGGGGATGCTGACAAGTCCAGAAGGTCTGAGAACCATATCTGTCTCAGCCACTTCGGTGGATCATCCTGCACCGGGGCCTCTTGAGTTGGTTGACGAGCCTAAGCAGCAACGGCAACGGAGGGAACGCATAAAGGAACAGGCTGTCCCAAGGGAACGAGAAAGCATTGCCCAAGCTCCTCGGCTGGGGGAACCTGCTGGCGAACCTCTGGCACTTGGAGTTCGTCGCCGTCCCGAACAGGTCTATTTGGGGTTTGCCCCATCGCCAGAAGAGTTGATCCACTTGATCCTGGCGTAGTTCCCACTCATGGCACGAGCACAGCTCCCTGCTGAGTGAGTCGGCAATGGTGTTTTTTATCCCTGCTAGATGAAGGGGTACCAGGAACATCCCCTGGGCAACGGCCCAGTGCCACAGGTCCTGTGCTTCTTTGGACAGGGCTGGGGATCTGGTTCCTCCCTGCTTCCTGATGTAGAACATCGTGGTGGTGTTGTCGGTGAAGATCCTTACCACTTTGCCCTTGAGGGACGGGAGGAAAGACTTGAGAGTCCAGAACACCGCCCGGAGCTCCAGTATGTTGATGTGGAGCGGCCTCTTCTCCGGGAGCCATAGGCCTCTCGCGTGAAGATCCCGGGTGTGTGCTCCCCATCCTTCCAGGGAGGCATCCGTCATCACCGTCACCTGATATGGTGGGGTCTGAAAGTCTGTGCCCGCCGCGAGTTGCGCGCGCGTGTCCCACCATCGAACAGCTTGGCAGAATATTTCGTTGAACAAGATCTTGTCCTCGAAGCTGCCCGTCGCTTGCATCCAACGGGTGTCGAGAAACTCCTGCAAAGGACGCATCCGAAGCCTGCACAGGCGCACCAGATAGATGCAAGAGGACATCATCCCGAGAAGGGATTTGATGGACCTCACTCTGGCCGTGGCCAGGACCTTCGTTCTTTCCTCCGACGGCGAGGGCAATCGTGCCACTGTATCGAGATTGGCTCCCAGAAACAGTGCGACCTGCGACGGGACCAGGTGGGATTTCGGGAAGTTGATGGAGAATCCCAGGTCAGTGAGCAGCTGGACGGTCTTCGCCGTGTGTTCGACGGCGAGCTCCCTTGTTGTTGCCCGGATGAGCCAATCATCCAGGTAGGGGTAAAGGTGGATCCCCTGCAGGCGCAGCCACCCCGCCACCGGTGCTAGGCACTTGGTGAAAACCCTGGGAGCCGACTTCAGTCCGTTCGGGAGGGCCTTGAACTGGTAATGCCGGCCTTGGACCACCAACCTGAGGAACTTTCGGTGCCTTTTTAGAATGGGGATATGAAAGTACGCATCCTCCAAATCCAACGACGATAGGAAGTCGCCTTCCTCCAGCTGTCCCAGCACGTGCTGGAGGGTGACCATCCGAACTTCTGTGCCTTGATGTACTTGTTCAGTCGACGCAGGTCCAGGATGGGGCGCCATCCGCCCGTCTTCTTTCTGACAAGGAAGTATCTTGAGTAAACTTCGGAGCCCCGAAGCCTCTTTGGGACGAGCTCGATGGCACCTTTTTTGAGCATCGCCTTTACTTCCAACAGTAGTTGAGGGACGTGGTTTTCCTTCCTGGTCACGAGTGGAATGCGGGGACACTTCTTTAGGAATTCGAGTGTGTGCCCCTGGGCATCGAGCACCCAACGGTCGGTGGAGATGGATTTCCACACGCTGACGAACCTCGTCAGCCGGCCTCCCACCAGGGCGCCTCGGTGGGGGTCCGACATCATGGCCGGTTCAGTCTTGCTTAGCCGCTGCCTTGGCCTCCTTGGCGACGACGGCAAGGTCCTCCTGACTTGCCTCGTCCCCTGTAGGCTTCTTGCGACGAGGAGTGGGCCGCTTGACGGTACGTTGAGGAGCCACCACCGAATCCCTTGGAGGCACCTTGCTTGCCTCCGGAGTTCCAAAAGGGCGGACGATGTTGTTGTAGAACTCCCAAGGCCCGAGCCGTCTCCATGTCCATCTTGATGGCCTGAAGGGACTCATCCACTGTCTTCCCAAACAGGTTGTTCCCGTCAAAGGACATGTCCAAAACCTTGGCCTGTACATCCTGGCGGAAATCCGTCGCCTTGAGCCACCCCCGCCGTCGAAGGCAAACACTGTTGCCCAATTGGCAGAAACCGGTGTCGGCAATGTCCGTGGCCACCGTTATGGCATGGTCAGAGGCCACCTCACCCTCCTGCAGGATTGCCAGGGCCTCTGCCCTCTTATCGTCCGGGAGGAAGTCCAACAGGGGGGCAATCTTGTTCCACAACTCCCTGTCGTAGCGGGCCACGATCGCTAGGGCGTTGGCCACCTTAATCGTCATCGCCGCCAACAAGATGACTCGTCGTCCCATGGCATCCAGCTTCTTTCCCTCGCCGTCTGGCGGGGAAGTAGAGGTCGAGGCCAATGCCCCCCCGTTTTTTTCTTGGCCGCTGCGAATCCGGGGTCGGTTGCGCTCTAAGGCACAAAGGGGCAGCGTTGGGGACCCAGTACTTCTTCTCGTACTGGTCCCTCTTAGCAGGTGTCGTGGACCGGTTCTTGAGGAGGGCAAGTCCCTCGTCCCAGATGTCATCCAACAACGGCAACGCGAGGACCGTTTTCCTTTTGGCCTCACGCCGTTGGTAAAGGAAACCCTCCTTCTTCTCTTCGGGGCAGAGCTGAAAAAGCTTGGATGCCCTGGCGATCATGGCATGAAACGAGCCAATTTCATCGAGAGGAGACGCCCGAGGAATCGGCGACGGGAGATCAGTCCCGTCGTCGCCACCATCGGCATACGTCCCCGTCGTGGCCGTATCCGTCCCCGTGTCGGGAAGGAGACAAAGGCTGAGAGAGCCGGAGGGCTGAGAAGGCGGGGTTGGATGGATCCTTCTCCTCTTGTTAGGGGGGCTTCCTGATGGACTCAGCTCTGTGGGGTCGTCCGTCGGAGGCAAGGGTAACCTGGTCCTTATCTCCGTGCATAAGGCCTGGATTGCTGTCAAAATGGCTGCCGAGTTGTCTTGTGGCCCAGGCTGCGACGGACGCGACGGTTGGTCCTCCTCCACCGGAGCCTCGTCGTCGTCACCCTCACTCTCGTCATCCCCCTCGTCGGGATCCCTCCCGTGGGGACGGGCCTCCTCTATGACTTCGACCAGTTACTCCTCGGAGGTCGTGTCCGTGTCCGTTAAGTCCACCGCCCCCCCTCTTTTTCCACGGGGGTCTTCTCGATGGGCTTAAAATAGGATTCCCTCCACGGGGGCAGGGAAACTCTGGGCCCCGAGGTCGCCTCCACTGGGGGAGCCTCCACAGGCTTCCCCAGGGCTGTAGCGATACCCGCAATAGAGGCCTTGGCCGGGTGAATCAAGGCCTTCACCACCTTGGGCGCGCTTGAGACCTTCACCTTAGGGGTAGGGTCACCGCCTCGTACCCCTTTGGCCAGTTCCTTCGAGATCGACCGGGGGCCTCTCCAGAAGCTTAGTCGGGTTCTCGGACTTTCTCTTCCCCGAGCCAGAGCGTTGGCTCGCGGTTGATGGTGTTGGTGAAGGTGCGCCATGCCTGGCAGCCGAGGAGCCCGACCGTTCGGCGCTCCCGGTGCCTGCAGACTCGTGGTGATTTGCCTTCTGTTGGGCCCCCGTCGCCGGGGCGCCCTCACAGGACTTAGAAGACCGCTCGGGTTTCTTCTTCTTCTCACCTGCTGGGCTCTTGCTTTCCAACCATTTGGCGAGACGGCTCCGACGGTCCCTCATGGTCCGTTCCGACATGTTCATGCAAAATGCACAGTCCTTCTCCAAATGTGATTTGTCTTCATGAAGGCTGTAGAAGCACTTCGAGTGCTGGTCCTCCTTGAACAGGTTCTGTAGCTTGCATCCAGGGCAGTTCATGAACAGCTTGCCCGGCGCCAAGCTTCATTTCTCCTGAGCCATGTCAACGAGGTAGGCCTCAGAAAACTACTGGAATCCTCCAAGAAGTGTAGCTCGACGAAAACTTCACCCTTGAGGGGCGTAGAAGATTCCGAAACGGGTCCCCGTTGATCGGAAGTAGAAGCGGTGGAGCTTGAGGCTCTATTTAACCGAAAAATGAGATAAATCTCTTTGAAAAAGCACGAAACGCCAAAAAAGCTCGAGAGCTATAGCACGAGGACTCCCAACACTTGAACGTGCGGTAAAAATCGGAGGATGGCTGCCAGAGGCGGGGCTTAGGGAGAGGGCAGTCATTGGCTGGGGGCAGTATGACCAAGAGACCATTGATCGGTTACTAATAAGAAAGACAGATCAGAAACGAAACTGATACAGATTTTTTCTTTACCGAGGATTTCCAGCCTGACGACGGGGAATATTCATGAGCATGTGAATCCATGCCATACCCCATGCTGGAGAAAAGACAAAAAGACAGAAGAATCCAGGGAAGACCGTGTGGTATTACATGGCAGGGCTAAACCCAGGAGCGCTGGTGAAATCTGGCCGTTCCCGCCGACGCGAAAAGAGGACTGGGAAGTGGCGTGGATGGGCGGAGTCAGGGGAGTGCATGCTCCCAGGGCCGTGCCCCTGCGCGCCTCTAAATTTAAAGGGGAAGAAGGTTCTTTTTTGGTGAAAAAGGTTCTGTCTCCCGTCCCTAGCGGGGGACGCCCATGCAGTACGGTGGAAAGGGGGCAGGACGTAAGAGTAAGACAGACAAGTGATCTCAGTTCCAGGGTGTTTATTAAACTGCATATGCGGGTTGGAAAAACGCCTAATCTAAATCTAAATCTAAGATAGGAGCAAGCTACACCCATCAAATAATAATAAGCCAGTCCTAGTGGCGTCTTGTCAAATAAAAGGGTCTATACTAATAAAAACCTATTGCCAGTCCTTACAACTAAATACAAAAGGGTTCGGGATAGGATTCACAGGAAAGAAAGAAGTGTTCACAAATGATCAGCCAGGATGCGGTAGCTATAGGTCTCCCTTCCCCACGTTTTGAGCACGAGACAAGGTGGGACTCAGGAGCACAGCACACGCTTGAGCTTTCCCAGCACGAGACACGGTTCCGCTCTCAGGTATCAGGACCTCGGTGGTTAAGTCTCTTTTCTACAAAAAGTCTCTTGCCTCCGAGGACCTGATGTGTTTTGAAAATAACAAAAGTTCCTTTCTGCTTGTTCGTTGGGTGATGCCTTTTCTTCCCTGGATCCCTCTCTTCTGGGCTCAGACCCTTCTCGAATGTTAGCCTCCCTCCGTCGGGTTCACTACGACTTTTCAAATCAATTCCACTTATGGCCTTCACATATCTTAATGTCTATTTAAACAGTTCACTGTGGACATCCCTTTGTCGGGTTCACCTTTGTCAACACACTGTTCATTGGGACTTTAGGCTTTGCCCCTTTTCATCGGCATCCCTCCGTTGGGTTCACTCTTGCCAACTTTATATTTCCTTCTACTTTCTTATGATGCAGGATTCACTTCCCTTTGGTTTTCACTGGTTTGTCAGTCAAAGACTTTCGACTGTACAGGGGATTTTGCTAGACCCCTGTTATGACCATGTTGACCTTTTCCTTGCGGCTCTCCCAGGGACTTCTGATATCGGTAGTTTCAACAAACGTAGGATCAACCAGAGTCTCTTGAATGAGCACCCACTTGGTGCCGGACCCCTCTGCAGCTGGTTTTCCCCTAATGTTAACAGTTCTTGAACGTCCCTTCTTTTGTTATTTGCAACTTTCATTCATCACCGTTCGGTTTGATATCGGTTCTCCCCTCGACTCACCGGCTGTGATGAACTGCTTGGCTTTTCTTGTCTCAGAGTCAAGGACGGTACCACGGTAGCAAGCGTCCCTCCTGGTCTTGCTTATCAGCGGAGGTGGGCTCTGTGTATCATTTGCATCTGCTGCAACAAACGCCGGCTATTGTTTGCGGTTTCATGATTGCTTCCACAGAGGTTTCGCAGGTCTGGGTCGGGAAGGGCAAAGTCGCTTCTCTCCTTGTCACCCTTTTCAGCTGTTGCCGCCATTCTCCTCTTCTTAAACTGCCGTGCTTGGTTAGCTCTCTCGTGCGGTCTGCCTTGCTCGTATTGTGCTCTTGTGCTCCACCTTTTATCCCTGTGGGGAAGGGAAAGGCCATCAGGTGTGTGTGATTCTGGTCAATTGCCTGACTTTGCCTGACCCTTGTGTTGGGAGATGTCAGGTAAACGGCTCTGGTGTTTCTCAGTCGTCTTTCGTGGTGTACAAAAGTGTTTGTGTCGAAAAAGGTGGCAGGGGGTAGAGTGTTTGAGTATTTTACGTGGTAGGATGGGGAAAAGGTGTTATGATATGATATGATAGGTTATTTATCATGTGCTTAATACTCAGAGGTTTCTAAGCGCGGACCCGGGGATTGAACCTGTGGTGCTCCGTGTCGTCTTGCTTCCATCGCAGGCCCATTGACCCTGAGCTATTGTCCCGATACTGCGTCTCACCCGTCGGTGTCCCACTTCCACTGCCCGAGGATCCCCTTTCCAGGTGATCCTCCCTCACTGGTCCACCACCTGGAACTGGATCCAATAGCGATGGCCATGTCCTGGCCACCTTGATGACAGATCCCCGGGGACTAGTCAGGGAAACACCTTCAGGTTTCCCACACAGGATACCTGGAGAGGCACCGAGGACAACAGACCTGGATAGTGGGCGAGTAGAAAAGCCAGCACACATGTGCCGTGAAGCACATGGACAAATGGGCGGGGGGAATGACTACACAAAGGATGGCATGACAAGTGAATGGGAAATGGGTACTTCACCCCCTCCCACACCATCGTCACAGAGCAGGCCAGGGAGCATGCACATGTCTCACTTACCTGCATGGAAAGCAGTAGTACACATAGAATAGCAACCATATACACCAAAATGAATACAGGTACCACAATGCAACATGCACTAACAAGATCAATACTGACAAATGGCCATATTGCCCCACACAACAAAAACCCTGTCAGTACCACAGCCACGCACCTGTGTGCCACCAGCCCTAAATGCCCACCCATTGGCATCACATGCCCAGGAAGGACCCATGGGTTACATAGCATGCCACATGCACAGCGGAAATACACTGCCACATGACAGCCACCATGTCCGCTGTACATGTCACTGACAAACACCTTACCTAAGGGTTGCAGTAAGGGATCTGGTTGCATGTGGAGCACCAACAATGCATGACATGAGTGACACTGCGTGCACAGACATGGAATAGACACATGCCATGAACTGAAGGTTCATGTTTTTTTTTTAAGAACTTCATTTTTGGCTTGCATGTCACAGTACACTTTGTCTATTTTGCATCTACATTACACAGATTCGCATTACAAAATGTCCAACCCCACTCCCCCTGCAATCAATTACATCAGGTGCATGTCCACGAATATACCCACAAAGTGAGGTCACGTATGGCAGACTGTGTGGCATGGCCCATCTTCCACGCTATCATTGTCCGAGTTTTCAGAGTCTGTGGAGGTTTAATCGAAGTATGCCCTGAACGGGGCCCAGATGTCCTTTGGTTTACATGGAGCAGATATCATATTAACATAGTTTTCCTCACATTCATTGACATAAGTGAGGGTCGCAAGGAACTGTTCTGTTGTTGGAACCTGGCCGCTCTTCCATTTTTGGAGGATGCATTTCTTCGCTACTGCGCAGGTGACGTTGAATAGTCTCCTCGTTTTTTCCGGGGCCTTGCCAATGTCTCCAAACAGGTATTTAGGTGGATTGAGGTGTGCAGGGATTTGTGTTATTTCTTCAAGGATGTTGGCCACTGCGAGCCAGAAACCTGCTATCTGGGGGCAGACCCAGTACATATGAAACGAATCCGCGCCAGGGACGTGGCATTTAGGGCAATTGTCAGGGGTGGTCTTATAGACCCTTGCCATTTTGGCTGGCGTGTAATGTAGTTTGTTCAGTACTTTGAATTGTATCAATCTCAGGCCTGCATTGAGTGAGATTTTCTTAGATAGGAGGCAGTATCTGGCCCATTTCCCCTCTTCGATTATAGTGCCCATGTCTTTTTCCCACGATGCTTTGATGGTGTTAGATGATTTTGTGTGGGCATGCACGATATTGTATAATTTGGACACCCCAGTGCCTGCCCGAGAATACAATGATTGGTAGCATGCGTGCTCGGGGGGTTCGTCTGGGAATGATGGCCACCTTTCTTTGAACGCGGCTTTCATTCGGTGGAACTGTAGGGTGGCTAGTTGACTGCTCCCCACTGTGTTTGCGAAAGTCTTCAGGAGTTACAAATTTACCATTGGGGAACATGGTTTTCATAGTGAATTCGTATTCGGGTAGCCAGGTCTTCTGGATGGCAATGTCATACGTTGGCTTAATGCCCGGGAAGTTCCAGAGAGGGGCTTGGGAGTCATAAGGGCAGTCTATGTGCAGACGCTTGCTTATTGCAGCCCATGCCACAACTGTGCAGGAGGCGGGATCAAACTTGCAATCATCTTTATGTGACTTCGTAAATATGATGGATCTCAAATTGGTCGGGAGGACCGAGTGACGCTCGATGGGTACATGTGGTGTGTTATCCGAGGGGTCCTGCCAGAACTTTGCATAGTGTGCCTGTGCCACGTAGTAGTACAACTCGAAATCAGGAGCGGCGAAGCCTCCCATATCATAGGGCTCGACCAATTTGCTCCATTTCATTCAATTCGCGCCACCGTTCCACACAAAGGTGGTGGTCATGGACCGCAAATTGTCAAAAAATGGTTTGCCCCGCCATATAGGCACATTACAGAAGATGTATAGGAGTTTAGGGAGTATCGTCATCTTCAGGACCGCTATCCGGCCAGCAAGAGATATGGGGAGTTTGGACCAGAGTTGAAGCTTAGAGTGTATGGTTTGTAACGTGGATTCATAGTTATCTATATAGAGAGAGTTCTTGTCGTGGGAGACTAGGATCCCCAGGTATCGAATGTGATCGGGAGCCCACGACAGGCCATGAGTGTTTGTGGGGCAAGCAGTGGCACGTGTCAACGGAAAGATTTCGGATTTAGATGTATTTATCTTGTAGCCAGAGTGTGTAGTGAATTCGGTAATCATCGCCAAAATAGGGGACAGGTTCTTTTCTGGTTCCCGAACATATAGTAGTGCATCGTCTGCATACAATGAAATTGCTTGGTATACCCCGGCCATTTTAATACCCCTAAGGTCTTGTTCAGCTCTGATTGCAGCCGCCACTGGTTCAATGGTGAGGGCGAAAAGGACAGGTTAGAAGGGGCATCCCTGCCTCGTACCCCTGCATAGCGTAAATTGATTGGACAGGGTACGGTTGGTTAGAACTCTGGCCTTGGGAGAGGAGTAAAGTAATTTGACGCATCCTATCAGGTAAGGGCCGAATCCGAATTTGTGAAGAACCTCGAACATGTACAGCCACGATACCGAATCAAACGCTTTTTCGGTGTCAAGCGAAATGGCTGCTGCTTGTGCCTCCGGTTTAATCTGTGCCAGAACACTGAACAGTCTGCGCAGATTCAGGGCCGTGGATCTCGTTGGGATGAATCCGCATTGGTCGGGTGGATTAAGGTGGTCATTTTGGGGAGCAGTCTGGTGGCCAGCACCTTTGCGTAAATCTTGGCGACAAGGGACAGTAGGAGGAGCGTTCGTGTGCCGGGCATCTAGGTTTCAGGAGCACTGTGATGACTGCGTCTGACATGGACTCTGGGAGTGAGCCAGTGTTCATAGCCTCCTCCCAAACGAGGGACAATATAGGGGCGAGTATCGGAGAGCATGCCTTATACAGGTCGGTGGTTAGGCCGTCCGGCCCTGGAGTTTTACCCGCTGCTAGTGTCTTGATCGCTTCAGCTATTTCCTCAGCTGCCATGGGTTGTTCAAGGGACCAGTTATCTTCTAACGTTAAGCTAGGGAGGGAGATCTTACCTAGGTACGACTTCACGTCGTCCCGTGTGGACCTATCATGGTTGGCGTAAAGATCGATGTAATAGTCCGTGAACCCAGAGTTTATTTCATCCTCCCCGTGCACAGCCAACCCCCCATCTGTTAGAATACTTGCAATAGGGGTGTGGGTATGGTCATTGCGGAGTATACGAGCCAGGTGGTGGCCCGCCCTGTTGCCCTCCCCATATTTGCGTGCCCTGGTCGGGATGGCCATGTATTGTTGTTCTTTGGTAGCCAGATCGTTGAAGGTTTGGAGGTTTAGACTAATGTCCGCCAAAAGGCGTTTGTCGTGGGTCTTACTGTAGGCAGATTCGAGCGATTGCAGGATTGATTCTGTGTTGCCCAAGTCGGTTCTAACGGTTCTGAGGAGACCAGACGTCTTGGACATAAGGTTGCCTCGTACCCACACCTTAAATGTTTCCCAGATGGAAGCCCAGCTGCCCACAGAGCCCTTATTCAGTTGGAAGAACTCCTCCGTCTCAGTGTATAGAGCCTCCACCACATTCGGGTCTTTCAGTATATTGGGGGGCATCCTCCATCGTTGCACAGGGCGACAGATGTCGGGGAGCAATATACTAAGAATGACGGGGGAATGGTCTGAGAGAGTGCGCGGGAGAATGTCACAGCATTCGATGGAGTTGATGAGGGGGGAGGAGATGAGCCAGTAATCTATTCTGGATTCAGAGTCATGGACCGAGGAATAGAAGGTGTATTTTCTGTCTGTAGGGTGGGTCCCCCGTGGGTCCCCCCCACGCATCGGACAAGGCTAATTCCTCCTGGGCTTGGTGTATAATGTTGGCTGTTTTAGTGAGAGCCCTAGGCTTAGTTGAGGACCTATCTAGCATAGTATCAAGGATAGTGTTAAGATCTCCTCCCCACAACACCCAGGCTTCCGTTTTAGGACCAATTTTTGCAAGGAGGTGTGTGTAGAATTCTGGCTCATCCAGGTTCGGTCCGTATGTATTGATCAACCAGCCACGGTACCCCAGACCACAATATATCTGCCATGTGGATCAATTATAGTTTTCTCGGTGGAGAACCCTAGGGATGGATGTATTAGCGTGATGACGCCTCTGTTTTGGGAGGAGTATTCTGTGTAATACCTATTGTTTCCCCACTGTCGTAGGATACTGTCGCTGGTGGGTTTTAATGCATGAATCTCTTGGAGCATTGCTATATGTGGATGGTGCCTGTTAATGTAGGCTCCTACTTTGCTGGCTTTCGCCCTGTTGTTTAACCCCCGGATATTCCAGGTGAGCAGTTTTAGTTTAAGCTCCCCAAGTGCGTTAGTTTTCTGCGCCATTTTCGTGTGTCATACAAGAGCGTGGGGAAGTGAATTGTCTCGTAGTGGAGGACAGCAAGTGAAACTGTGAGTGCAATTTTACCAATGGTTAAGCCAACCGAACATTGTGCCTGGTGCCCAAAAGGGGCCACCTGCAGCGTTAACGCAGTGTTCGAACAAAGAAACAGTCCCCTGTTGCCCGTACCCACCCCCTCCTACAACATTGTACCCAACTTGATGATGAACCCTTTAACTAACTTGTGGACGTACCCAAAGAAGGGGACGAGTGCAGCAACTCCGCTTCAGGGACGAGCGCATCTCATCCGGCGTTGCTGAAAGGCAGGGGGATTCTCCCTGCTGCATCCTGTTTCCAGCGTTCACAGTGGCAAATACAGACCAGTCCTGGCTGCGGCTGGGATCAATGTGAAGGAACGCAGGTTACATGGGTTGTTGCAAGTCGTTCTGATCAAGTTCCTGTCTCCTGGGCGGAAGGGGTATCGAGGCCTCCATGTAGGCCAAAGCTGAGGCAGGAGATTCGAAGAAGTGTGCTCTTCCAGCATGTTGTATACGAAGTTTCGCTGGAAAGAGAAGGGCGTAGGGGACCTGTCTCAGACGTAGCTGGCGCTTGACAGTTTCGTAGGATCGTCTTTGAGTCTGGACCCCTGCGGAGAAGTCCGGATATACATGGATGTTTTTGTTGCCGAACCGAAGGGGTCCTTTCTCTCTCGCCAGTCTGAGGATGGCGTCCCTGTCCCTATAGTCCAACAGTTTGGCAATCACCGTGCGGGGAGGAGCCCCTGACTGGGTGGTGGAGCGAGGGTACGATGTGCCCGCTCGACGAGGAACTGGGATGAGAGTGCCTCCTCCCCGAGGAGAGATTTCAACAGGTCTTCGATGCGGGACTCCATTGGGCCTTTGCAGAAGTTCTCTGCGAGGCCGACTATGCGGATGTTGTTCCGTCTGGATCGGGATTCCAAATCGTCGCATTTATCACAGAGTTTATTCATCTCCCCTCTGAGGAGTGCGATATCGTGGGTGTTCTGTCGAGTAGAGTCCTCATTCGAGCCAATTCTGTTTTCAGCCTCTGTGATTCTGGCACTTTCCTTGTCTAATCGAGTTTTTAGGGAGCCAATTGTGGAAACAATATCATCAAGTTTGACGTTGATGGCCAGGAAACCATTCTGAACTGTTGTCAGCAAGTGATTAAATTTCATATCTTCCGCATTTAAGGGTGAGGCCGGGGACTGCGGGTCCGGGCGTTCAGGAGATGATTGTGAGCTAGTAAAGGAGTCCATCGGTTCCGTCTTCCTGGACTTGGGCGCGTTCTTACCAGGCACCGTGGAAGTGTAGAAACGGCCTGTGCCCGGCTGGGTGAGAGGGCCGCATGTTAAAGGAGAGCTCAGGAGAGCAAAGGCGTGAATTTTCCTGGTGTAATTTGTTGGTAGAAGCACCGAGCCAGCCGTGGGGGGGGGCACAGGATATGTTCGATTCGGGTCAGAGAGTCTCACACGTGCCCCGCATCCAGCCGCCGCGTCAGCCCAATCTCACGTAGCTCTCACCTCGGGAACAAGGGACGGGGTCGGGAACGTCCGATCCAGCAACGATGGCCCGGGAGGCTCCGGTGCGAGCGCCTTCCACCCAGGGAGGGAAGGGCACAGTATGTCCAGAGCACGTGTGGCGTGAAGTGTCGTGGCCCCAGTTCGCTGGTCCTGCCCCGCCCACCGCGAGGCCTAGCGTAAGAGGGAGCCACGGCACTCTCGTAGATTCTCGTGGAACTGCGAATCGGCACAAGCCTGCGGTCACAAGGTCCACCAGGGTTCCCAGGCCAGGGAAGTCCGATTTCGGTCGGGATTTCGCCTGCAGGGTCAGGATGTTCTCAGGGAACAGCGCAGGTAGCTTTGGGTCGATGCGATCCGGAAACAGGGGATAATTCAATCAGGATTCATGCCGGAGAGGAGCTCCTCGCTCAAGAGGCCATCTTGTTGGGCAGCAGCGCCCCCTTTTCAACTGAAGGTTCATGTTAATGCACAAGTAGTACACAGAGCTGATAAAGTGTGTGTCCACCCCCACACCCTACCCCCTGTCTAATGCCGGTGCCTCCCCCCATGCAGGTGACTCCGGATCCCCATAGCTGCCCTGGTCAATGACCCCTGTGCATGATCCACAAACACTGCAGGATATTGCCCTGAAACCACGCTCACAGCAGGACCGATGTGTTCGCGCATCGAGAGGACCCCTGGCCCCTTGAAGGCATGTTTCCGTTGCCTCACCTGCACTGGTGTAGCTCCGATGTACGCTCCTGAGAAAGCGGTACAAATTGTGCTTGTGTATGCCATGCTGCACAACATCTGCCTAAGGAGAAATGTCCCACTACCCCCTGATTTGGACATGCCACCCCCAGAGGCCACCCCCAGAGGATGAGGAAGCAGTGCCTGTGGCTGAGGCAAATGCACGCATTGCCAGAGATGACATGAGGGATGAGAGATTGGCATGCCAGGGACTGATGGACACATTCTTTTGACACCTTCACATGGCACAAGCCATGCACGACTGTGTGACACCACCCAAACAATAAACAGGACAATCACACAATCAGGAATGTCCTCGCATTGATGTAGTGAAACTTTTTTTATGTAATGAAGTGTCCCATCTATACCACTCCCACCAACAACTCCCCATCACACAATCTCCCCTCCCCTCCCACCACCAACTTCCCATCACACAAACCCCTCTCCCTCCCACCAACTCCCCATCATGCAATAGCCCTCCCACCACCAACTCCTCATCACACAATTCCCCCTCCCACCACCAACTTCCCAGCATGACCACTCATGACAATCAGTGTTCCAGAGTCCTTCACAATTTTTCCACCCCCTGGTGATTTCGGGCGCATGAGGCACTCTGACTGTTGCCGCGGCGTGCCCTGCTGTGACCCCCTCTGTGGGTGTGGTTGAGGTGGATAGGACTGAGCCTGTCCGCAGGTTTTGCTGGCGTTGCACTTCTGTGCTCTGCCGGATGGCCACTGCCAGTGCAGAGATGCCTTCTGTCATTTCCCTGACCCGTTGGGCATATGGTGCCAGGGTGGACATGTTGGCTTTTGTTTCAGCCCTGTTCCGCATCATGTCATGCACAACCCTGCGGGTAGCCCCCTGGATGATGTTGCTAATGGCCTGCAAGCGTACAGAGTGCATGTGGCCAATCTCCTCCATCTCCCACTGTCTGCGCTCCATGTCCTCGAGCCTACGCAACAGCATGCTGCGTGTTGGAGTGTACTGTGGGGGTGAGGGGCTCTGCATTGGCCCAGGGCTGAATTCAGGGGACCCATATGAGTGAGTAACAACACCCGGCTCTGGTGTCCATGCGTGCTGGCGACGTGGAGGACTCTCCGGGGAGCGTTGGTGCTGGCGCGGTGGAGGGCTCTCCGGGGAGCGTTGGTGCTGGCGGCATGGAAGGCTCTCTGGGGAGTGTGGCTCTTCGGCAGGTGGCGACACCTGTGTGGGCCTTTGAGGGGTGGTGGTAGCAGTGGTGGCAGACCTTGAGGGCCTGGAAACGCTGCTCCCGGGTGGGCCTGCAACACCCTTCTCCTCTTCTGATGCCTCTGGTGATGCATGTGTGCCTGTAGGGGCCATAGGAAATGTTGCCAGGTATGGTGCCCCACGTGTGTTGGTATGCAAGGCACAATTGCTATGGTACAGGGAGTGACCCCACACATATGGGCATGGTTGGTTATATGGGATGCATTTGGGCCCAGCGTCATGGGGTTGCTTGTAGTGATGGGTGTGTGATCCAGGGACAGTTGGTCTTTGGCCTGTGTGTGGATAGGGCAGGGTGTCCATGCTCGGGCAGCTTACATCTGACATGCATACTTGTGGTCCTTAATGGCCCTACATCCCCTACCCGGGTGGCACTCACATGGTGGGGGGGTGGCTTAGTACATGGCATTGTCATGGCTCAATAGGGTCTTGCTGTGCAGCCAGCAGGGCTGCACTGTGGTGCACAGTGATTGGCAGGCTGGGCACATCTCGGTGTGTGGGACGTGTACTTCCCTGTGGCTTGTCTGCCATGCCGACATGGGGCAGGCCTACTGGGCGCAACATGCTGGTGTAACTGCTGCACGGTGTTGTGGTCACTCACGCACCTCAATCCCCCTGGCAAAGGGTGTGCCAGTAGGGGTGTGGTGCGCATTAAATTTGTTTGTTGCACTTGCCTGCCCTTCCCGCTGCTGCGACACTCAGGGGTGCCCTTGGTGCCCTGCCCCATGGCTGCTGTGGAGGGTGGCTGGGGTGCCACCCCGTCACTTTGATCTGGCATGTCCTGCTTCTGGGTCTGCTGACTTGTGTCACTGTCCACTGAGGCATCTTATGCTGGCCTGTCATTTGTGCATGCATTTGTGTGGGGCGGGGGGAGTTAACTCACCTCCTGCCTGATGGCACCCGCCTCTGCACTGCCGGCTCCCTCTATCCCTTTGAGGTGCAGCACTGTGCTGCATTTCTCATCCCAGGCGGTGAGGACCAGTGGCTCTACAGTGCCTCCTCCAGCCGCCAGGGTCTCCCGGCAGTGTTGGGACAGCAGTCCCCCCACCTTGACCCTCAGGTCATTCCACCGTCATTATCCTCTCCTGGGACATTTTTGCTTCTTAGCAGGACTGGATGGCCGCAGGAAGTGGTGATATTTAAGGGATGGTGTTTTTCAAAATGGCGGCTTTGATGCTTCCGCTCTGGCAGTGATGCAATTTCCGCCAGCGGTTATAGCACCAGAATTGCCGGCGGTAGCGCTATTAGCGATGCTGTCTCAGCGGTAGCCCTTATTCCCACACAGTTACAGCCGGGCGCTAATAGCATTACCGCCGAAGTCAGTGCACGTTCACGCCAGGTTGTGATGCAGGGCTAATTCTGCTCCACGACCCAGCGGTAAAGCTATTTCCGCTCAGCAGTAATTGCACCGGATTACCGCCAGACTTGTGATGAGGTCCTGAGTCTTAAAACCAGTGATCCCACCGTTGCCACCAGTTTAAAGAATGGAGGGGGTTATGTGAAGGCATCATGGAGCAAGAAGTTTAAACAAAGACATTTTATTAACTGAAATGTCAGGATGGTTGAAGGCCTAACTTGCCCTATGCTAGGGTGGAATTTCCCTACCTGAACGAAACTAAGGAAAGTCTGAGTCAAAGATTTCAACTTAATAGTTTGTGTGTGTCCAAAACCTATTCTTGCCCTAACCACTAAAACAAACAAATGTCTAGGGATGTCAAAGACAAAAGAACCAGTGTTTAACTCAAGGTTCTGAGCTTCTTCCATCTCACAGCTTTCTCTCAGCTCCCCTTCCCCAAGCACAATAAAGTTTCATGAAAAATAGTGTTGAGGTTTAACTTCCTCCAGTTCAAGGCAATATAGTTCAGAACCACTCCTGGGGTTCCATTTCCTATGTCTCAAATAACGCAATCCAACCACAAGGGGGTCTTGAGACTCCGATCCCAAGACAACACATATAGATTTGCCAAATCTCAGGGTTCCCTTCCCCAATACTTAGATGTCTCACAAAGGTCCCTTGGTACTTAACTCCTGTGCACCAAGTCACCTTTATTTGGTTTCCTTTATTGGCTTATGAATTTAGGGTATGGTCTTGGGCTCCTCTAGTTTCTCCTTAGCCACCTTGTGTCTGCCACAATGTATTACACACCCCTTTTCAAACGGTAGCCTTTGTTCACTGCATTCCCCTATTTAAGGTTTGCTGCATAGGATTCCTTCAGCCTTTAATATATTCTGCTTCAAAGTTTGGATTCATTCCTTGTGCAACAATCATTCAGTATTGTTCAATTGCAGTTCAGAGTTTAAATGCAGTCTTATGTTGGTTAATTACGTTTTGGTCGAAAAGGTAGAACCAAAAAATCTGAATGCGGATTAGGTGCGCATTCGGCATGGTAGAAAAGACCGAAGCCCATAATGCTGCACAAGGGAAGCAGGGTGACCCCCACTCCCCTAATACTGGATTATGGGCTGTGGGCGTGTCTTACATTAAATGCACAGCGGGGGACAAACAAACAAAATCACAAAAGCTTGAGTTACAAAATGCGAAAAAGTCAGCATCCCAATTTTTTAACTCAAGCTTTTGGGAGTTAGTATTTCAAGGTAGATCCGGTTAATTATATTCTGATTCAAGATTTGAGTCATTCGTTGTGCCACATGCATTCAGTAATCAAGGTATACTGGCTTGCTTCAATGTGAATTTCCCTCAAGTTTGGTATTCATGATTGTAAGGAAGGCATGGTATCAACAGTAAGATGACAGACACAAGTGATCACAGTTAAAGGGTGTTTATTGCCTTAAAAGGGTGAGATAAACGCCTAATCTAAACCTAAATCTAAGATGGGAGCAAGCTACGACCATCAAATAATAATAATAAAGTCCTAGTGGAGTCTAGTCAAATCAAAAGGGCCTATACTAAGAAAAACCTATTGCCAATCCTTACTGCTATGCTACTAAATAGTGTGGGATAATGTTCATAAAGAAAGAAGGAAGTGTTCTCAAATGATAAGTCAGGATGTTATGGTCAGGGTCTCCCTTCCCCACGTTTAAAGCACAGGACAAGGCAGGACTCTCGAGCACAGCACACTTCTGGGCTTCTCCTACCCGAGTTCACTGTTCCATTCCACAGTATCAGGGTCTTCTGGACCAAAGTCTCTTTCATGCAAAGTCTCTTGCTTCAGAGGGCCTGATAGTTAAACACAAAACAAAAGTTCCTACTGTTAATCTTCACATCGGGCGATCACTCTTCACCCTTCAATCCCCTTCAGCCGGGCTCCATACCTTCTGTCAATGTTAGCCTCCCTCACTCGGGCTCAGACCAACCACTCACTGTGGACATCCCTCAGTCGGGTTCACACTTGTCATCCCAATGTTCAGGGGTGCGTTACTGTTCACCCTAATTAGCAGGCATCCCTGAGTCGGGTTCATGTTTACCCCAGTAACACAGTTCACGTTAGCATAATCTCATCAGAAAGCGGGGGTTCCCTTCCCCTGGCTTTCTCTCGGCATCCCTCCGTCGGGTTCACATTTGCAACTGTTCACAATTTCATCAGAAAGTCATTCTAGACGCCTTAGGTTCTTCACTTTACCCAAGTCCAGGTCTCAGCTCCTAGTTAGGCTTTCCTTTACACACCCAGTCAGGCTTTCTCCAAAGCCCCCAGTCAGGCTTTCTCCAAAGCCCCCAGTCAGGCGATCTCTAAAGCCCCCAGTCAGGCTTCGCACAGTTTATTCACCACAACGTGACAAAGACTTTTGACTGTACAAGGGGTTGGTGAGACCCTCGTATGCCCACTTTGACATCTTACTACGGCCTCCCCTAGGGCCTATTGGTACTTGTAGCTTCTCCTTGTTCGGGAGAGGGGGCACCAGCCACAGACCTTTGAATGAGCGCCCACGTTGCACCAGATCACTCTGTCTCTGGTGCCAGTTTCTTTTCACAAATGTTCACAAGGGTCTCTCCCCGCCGGGCTCGGACCCCTGTTATAGTTCATAAAGGACCTACCTCTTTCAGGCTCGGACCCTTCTCCCAAAAGTTCTCCTTCAAAAGTTCACAAGGGGTCTACCTCTTCCAGGCTCTGACCCCCCTGCCAAGGTTCACACAAAGGCCTCCCTCTGCGGGGTTTGGACCCTCTTCCAATACTCACAATCTTTTAAAAGGGTTTTGGGACTTCCAGTCCCAGAATGCACTGTCAGGATTTTGCTCCCATTTTTCATCTTCCCAAAATGGCACTTTCTGGCCTTGGGAGCTACAGGAGCTAAGAGGGGATAATGTTCTGGGGTCAGGGTCTCTTCTGCTGACCCTCAGAGATCTGGGATCACCTGACTGGCCCAGGGGAGGAGTCTTGCTGTAGGTACCGCCAGCCCCTTGTCTTGCCTTCTGGAGGTACAGCTCCCACTCCTCAGAGCAGTCTCCTTTGGACCCACAGGGCCAGTGTCAGGGCGGTTTTCTCCTCCTCCAGCTCTCCAAGGGTCTCTGCAGTTCTTCGGGTCCTTCTCAGGATTCCTGCACCTTCCAGCATCCCCAATTCGCTCACAGTGTCCTTTCCAGTTCCGTCTTTTCTACTTCCTGGGAGTTTTAACTAGAACCAGGTGTGAGTGGTTACAAGGGAATGCCTGACTCTGCCTGTCCTCGTTAGCGGGACAATCTGCTGTAGTAAGGGGAGATTCTGTTGTCTGTGTTTGTGGTTCCCTACTGGTAATCTTCATCCTCCCAATCTCTCTCCTCCTCATCTCAGTAGCTTTAGAAAGGAACGGAGGGGAGGAATTCTAGGAAAATGTTGTTTTCACTATGGAGTTTAGGAAAGTCCGGTAAAATATTATCAGGAAAAAGGGTCTAGTCCTGTTGTTGTAGTGCACAGAGTGACAGATGTGATTTCCTCTCTTCCGTGTTGGTTCTTCTTGGAATTGGGGAGGGGTTAACGGTATGGGTTTTGAAATGATGTATGGCGACTGAGGGAAGGTCGGCTAGGGAGGTGTTACTGAAAAGGGTATACTGCGTCTCACCCGAGGGCGTTCCTTCCGCGGTCCCCAAAAGCCCCTTGCCCAAGTGATTCTGCTTCGCTTGTCCGCCCTGAGGGTTGGGATTCAAGCGCGATGGCCCTCTCCTGGCCACCTGAACAAAGGATACTCTGGGATTTCTAGGGAGAACACCCTCAGATTGAATTTCTCTCCAATCATAGTTCACATGCTGCAAGTTTTTTACTTTCATTCATTGGTTCAAAAGGAAGGATTCATAACGTTCAGAGACTTTCAAAAATGTGCTTGTTCCTTTAATAACGCACACAACCACTCCGCTACATTGTACTAGTCTTGGCTCCCATTTAACAATAGCAGTTCACTCTATGAGCCAAGTGGTTACAGTAATACCGGGTTTCTCTATCGGGGAATCTCAAAGGCTCAATTTGAAGTCCTTTTCCATATCACGCCGGCCAAAAACTTGGCAGCTTCCATCCAGGGCTCCCTCTCCGCCCCTCGACACTCTCACGCTCTTGTAGTGCCACAGGAGAATGAGCAATCCTTTTGATGGAATGAAGGATGATCCCTCATCTGGTCTCCTTCCTTCACCTCGCCTCTGCCTCATGGGGCTTTTGTTTCGACTTCACACTCACCAGGACCAACAGCTGCTTCCGTCCTCTGTGCTTCTTCGGCTGCAGAACAGCTCACCATGGCTTCCATCAGCGTCTTGCCTCTCTCTCACCTTCCTGTCCACACCCCTTTTATGCACCTGGCTTGTGTAAAAGGGTTGCGTCCATTCTCTTATTTGCCTGACCATGGTACTCCTCTGAGGCCCTCTTCCTCATCTCAGAACCAAAGTGGTGTAACTGCATGTTAGTGTGCATTACTCCCAGTTGTCTCTGCCTTGTCCCAGTACTGTCAAATGTCATATGAGGTAAAGTGAGGGGAACCGGCTTATAATAGCCCATAAAGGTTGGGGGAGGGTTAGGTTTGTCATCAATAGAGCGCCGTACCGTGTCTCGTCCAAGGATTCCCCACTCTCATTCATCAAGGACCCTCCACCCAGGTGATCCTCCCTCGCATCTCCTTCCCCAGACTCAGGATCCAAGAGCGATGGCCTTTCCCTGCCACCTGTGTAGCGTATCTATGGGAAGTAGGAGTGAGAATACCCTCAGGCCTCTCACAGGTATCTGTTTTCTGCCCTATATATGGTTGGGGCAAAGGCACAGAGCACCCTAGCCAAGTTTCTCTAAATGGTAGTTTGGATGAGCAACCAAGTCTTAAGTAGTCAGGAGGCGATGCACGCTGGTACTTAAGTACAGTGAGTCCCCAACCCCCCACAAAGGAATGTGTACACACTATTTTATATAAAATAAGGTTCAGTAAAATATATACATATAAATAATAACACTTTGTACTAAAGTAGTTCTATTCAGAGAATGGGAAATTTATACATGCTATGTGGTACCACACAACACTTCAATTCAGCAATAAATGCACCCACTGCAGACAGTTTTAAATAAGCATGTGTATTCTTAAGTGAGGTGTAACAGCATAGATTAGGAAAGCAAGGCAGGTTAGTAGTGAACAGCGGCAACATGCTTTCTTTAGACTAGATACACAATTCTGTGCGAGGATCCACCCCACCTGGGCAATCTGTAATGGAAAAGTTAGGGAGTAAATGATCTTGGTCCTCATTACGACCCTTGCGTCCCGTAATGAAGGGGGCCGGTACGGGACCGGCCCCCTTCATTACGGGAGCACCGATTACGAGGTTCCCTTTGCGGGACCCTGTAAGGACGCCTGGTAAAACCAGGCGTCCTTTCCGTGTCCCACGAGGGGAATAGGGAGGTAATAACGGGAGAGTTGTTATGTGCCGGTTATTACCTCCCTCCCCATTCCCATTGAGCCCTATGGGGACTCAAGTGGGAATGGGGAATGGTTCCTGGAAGGAGGAATAATTACCGGGTCCTCCTATGTCGGAATGGCCCGGTAAGTCCTCATTGCAGGAACCCGGTAATGGAGCCCGGTTTGGAGGCAGACATGGTGCTAATAGCACCATGGCTGCCTTCAAACTCGTAATGAGGCCCCTTGTCTTTTACAGCACAGTCCAAAAATGTTCAATAACCCTCTACTTTCTTTTTAACGGTTCTACCACCCCAAAGTACCTGAGAGGCCATAGGAGAACATGATCCAAGACGAATCTGGGACCCCTGGACAACTCATGTAGCAAGAAGATGCTCTTCCTTGTCACAGTACCTTTGGTGCCTTGGCAGGCGAAGTGGCAGAGTTTCTCGGTTTCACTTGACGATTCCCCTTGAGGACTGACCCCCCCTTGGAAGAAGGAGCCATTGGGATGCTGAGTCCAAGAAAATAAATGGAACCAAAGTCTTTCGCAAATGCAGCAGTTTTGCTCTTCGCAGTGCTCTCTGTTGGTCGACGATTTCTCTGACTGTAGGAGTCCTGGGAGGATGAAACGTGCTGTGGAATCCTCAAAGGCTTGGCAGATGAGAGTAAGACCCATGGGGACCTTTGATGACTTCCGGTGGCGACGGGTGCAACCCATCGGCAGACCTTCCTCTGCACTCAGTGACCCTCGACCTTCTCCGGTGGGAAAAAGTGGTCATTGATGATGGCAAGGATGTCCCGTGAAGTATTCTTCAGCAGTTTGGAACTTTCGTAGCTCCGGGTGTCAAGCAGCACTATGCCATGGTACCCCCTCTACTGGGTGCAAAACTGCAACGTGCTTCCAGCGGACACAAACGCTCCTCTGGACTCTGGGTGACACCAATGTACTTCCTCAACTGGAGATGTCCAAGCACTCCTCTTCCGGATTCACGAAGACCCCAGGCACACAGGACTAGCTCCAGGGTTGCACGATGGTCCCTCGTAGCTCGGGGAGAGGTCTCCTATCCAGGTCCTCTCTTGGATAAGTCCTTAATACGCCTCAGCAGCCTTTGGATTTCACTGAAGAGTAGCAGCCACAATCTTCCTCCTCCAGCTGGACTCCAGGGATCAGCTTCGGTTTCGACTTCAGCTTTTGAACAAATTGGTGAGTACAGGGACCCATGTCATACACATTTGTTCCCCATTCACTCAGGCTGAGCCAGGTTCAGTCAGCCAATCACGCAGAAGGGCATTCATGCAGGCAATCAACCAATAAGGCTTGCAGGCATTTAGGTAATTCACTCCACTCAGACACCCATAACACAGAATGTGGATTGGAGTAAGCACCCAGCCTTTCAGAGCACTAAACTGCATTCATACCAGTTTCAGTCAGGGCTGTCTCAGGCATTGTGTCACAAACAGAAAACAGACACCCACAACACAGAATGTGAGTTGACTCCCAACTCCATTCACAGGTCCCACCCCAAGGGTGGACCCACAACACACAGCCCCTTGGAAGGCTCCAGTCAGTTGGACAGGAGGCAGCCCCAGAGCCATATATGGTATTTCCACCCAACAGCCAGTCAGGGGGAAGGGACAGAGACAGGGCTTTCCAGGACTTTGAGATACCAGGTAAAAGGCAATAGAAATTGATTCCTATGGCAGGGCCTTGGTGTCCCAAAAATAGAGGACACTCTTAGCCAGTGCCAAGTCAGCATGTAGTTGCCACCAGCCCAACCCTGCTCTCTGGGCAACACACAGGTGCCGAAAAACACAGATAAGGGGTACAAGGTTGTGCCCCACCCATGGGTGCCATAAGCGTATCCCATGGGTGTTGTTCACCAAAAGGAAAACAAGAAGAGCTGAACTGCTAGAGGTCCAGGCTGGACCTCAGTGGTGGAAAACAAAGAAAACACACACAGAGAAGTGGTAGGACAAGGAGGTCCTGTCCCTCCAAAAGGCATTTCCAGCATCACACTCACACAGATTTTGTGCTGCAGGATAACAGTACATTTGCATTGCAATGGTTTTTTTTTACGTTTTTCTTTTTGCACACACTGAACTGGACAACATTTGTGAACAGATTAGAACAATGCTTTCAAACTGACACCACTGATTCTTTTTTATAAGTTTGTTTATGAAAATGATTACAGGTTCTTTAATGCAATCCTCACCTCAAACCACTTTGCATCCAACCCAAAACATGCTTGCCAACTGATTCTCTTAAATATGTATTTAAAAGTAAGGCAGAGTGTCTTTTTGAAACTGTAATAAGTAGTGAACTCAAAAGAAATCCCATTTTCAAAAAGGAGGCAAACACATTAACAAGCACAGACACGTCACGTTTGGCTTTATTGCCTTGTTCCTTGACTTTTATGTTTCCAGTGTCCTGATTGTTAAATCAAAACTGATTGGTGGACGTAGGATCATGAAATTCATAATTTGTTTTTCCATTTCAAGTTGGGTGGAGGTTCTTGCACTGTAAAATAAAAACAAATGATAACATAATAGTTTTATATTACAGCATAACAAAGATTAATATCACCTAAACACGTCCTAATCTTGAGCATGCCAAATACGTAATTCAAGCAAAATGCCTTTTAAAAACCCTGTGAATATGACTGCTGTACAAACATTTCACAATCCTACATACATTACATTTAGCCAATTAGCAAAAAGACCAAGATTGGATGTTTTAATTGGAGAGGTTGTCCATATTTGAATCATGGGCTAGGTTTTCTGATGTATTAGAGATGATTCACCCAGAAAACCTGGCCTGGGATGGCTCTCATGTGGCCAGGGTAAGGCAGACTCTTTCTGATCCCGACCCTTGCAGTGGTGTTCTGCGGGAGGATCACATGGGGAGGGGGTGGGGGGGAGCAGGACAGGACGAATGGGAAATCCCTTTTAAAAACTTTCCCCGAGACCCAACAAATCAAATGGATTATTGTAAGATTGAAATTGTGGAAAAAGGCGACTTGAACATTGGGGACCTCAAGTCCCATAATGTTAAAAGTACTGTGACGAAGAAGAGGGATGCAGAGGCCCTAGACTGCCAGTTGCAGGTTAATAGGGTTAATGGGAAATATCAGAGGCATAAAAGGCCCCCTCAGGTGCAGGCCATAAAGAAGAGTAGCAGTTGAAGGTGGAGTGGTTGCAATTGCTCCACATTACAGAAGTTGCAGCTGAAGGAGCGTAGAGTCGCCAGAACCACAGTGGCTTTGAGTACGGATGCCAGTTCTGAGAGGGTCTCTTCCTTCAGAGACCAGAGTTGTAGAGATTGTGCGGTGAGAAGCATTAATTGTACAAGCTTTCCCCTGAAGATCATGGTTACAGAGGTCGCGCAGCGGGAAGCGTTATTTTTACAAGCTTCCCCACTGAAGATTGTGGTTGCAGAGGTAGTGCGGCAGGAAGCATGATGAAGCCAATAAGTTTTCCCCCCAGCAAGGCAGGCTCCGGTGGCAGGCGAGCACCAGAGGGCATTTGGAGCACGGAAGGCTCCGTTTTTGCTCAGCGCGGGCCGCGAAAAACCAAGCAAAGATGTTTTCCATGTCGCCGGGAGCAGAAAAAGCCAAGAACCCGAAGGCAGCGTGGCGAGCAGACCCGCACAGCAAACCCAGTGAGTTCACTTGTGTGTTGTGACACCAAAGCGCTCCATAACCGCCTGCTGAAACACGTCTTTTGAATATCGAACTAATAGAAAAGAAGAAAGTGGCAGAAACATAATTATGAAGCAGGTCGAACTGATGTAAAGCAGAAAGATAATTGTTTTGCATGCCGAGTGAATGTAAAGTGGAGATAAGAGCTTGGCAAGCAGACCAGCAGACTATCATTGTGAGTTTAAAGGTCGGAACAATTACCAAAAATACAAGGGGGCAATATTGTTAGAAACAAACAAACAACCATTGCCAAAGCCATGAGAAAACAATTAAGAAACAACTAGTTTGTAAACCCTATTGTCAGAGGAAGAGAGAGGCAACAGAGCGAACTGACCTAAATGAGCATTGGCTAAGCCAAAGAGGAGCAGACGTGAGCAAAAGAAATTGTCAGCACTTGGCTAATGCAAGAGGGGGAAAACAAGAGTGGCAGGAAGGCTGCCCTTCTGGCAAAAGGTGATCAGGAGGAGAGGAGCATAACCTGCATTGTATGTGGCAATCAAAAGTGTGGAACAAACATCACCAATGCGTCTCATGTTTTCCCTGAAGTAGTTCAAATTGTTGATCACACTATAAGACTTCTTTGAGTTGTATGAAGATGAAACTAGACCACAAGAGTGCTTGTAGAAGTAGTAGTAGTTTTGCTAGTCCTGGCGGGGGAGTACATAAGGACAGGGTACCTTGTATTTTTGGCCTGGCAGGTTAGTGGACCAGGCAAACGCCATTACAGTACTATGGTGTGGTTAAACGTGTTAAAGAAGTGGCAAGTCCACAAAAGCACATTGTGAATCATTGTGGAAACATCCTGACAAATCAACATTGTTGATGTAAGTATGTTGTGAACTATTACAGAATTATCCTGACAGAAGCCTTTTTACACGCAAAGGTAATCTTTTGACAGCTGCAAGAATGGGTAGATCTTTCGGGGATAACTGACCCATTGCAAGTGGGTTTTCAGAAAGGGATGGGCACAGTAGAACAGAGTCTAAGACTTGATTCACTTACAAGAAAATATACCCAGCTAAACCGTTGTAAGCTATATGCGGTCTCTGCCGATCTAAAGGTGGCCTTCGATTCAGTCCCCCGCGACAAATTGTGGAGGGCTTTACAAGACTATATAGTATTCCACCTGGTTTATTGTTAGCTATACAATCTTTGTAAAGCAACGGCAGTGCTTCTGTCAGATGGGGGAAGAGTAGCGAAAAACCAGTGAAGTTTGATGTTCAGTGTGGGGTTAGGCAAGGATGTGTTTTCGCTTCTCTCCTCTTTTGTATTTATATAAACAGGATGATAGAGGTGCTGGTGACTAGTGGTATGGATCCACCAGGGGTGGAGGCCCTCCGCTTTTCATACTGCGTCATTATTTGTGAAGACCAGCACCAAACTTTGTAAATAAATAAAAGTAGGACAAAGGTGGTAGTATTTAAAGGCAGAACGGCTAGGCAAACAGAAGTATGCGTGGCATGGAAGGGGTTGTGCTAGAGCAAGTTGCAATGTACAATTATCTGGGCCTGTGCTATGCAGAGAATGGGCCTCATTACACGATAGGCGGTAAGGGATTACCAGTGCCGGTAATCACTTACCGCCCTACTACGAGGTCCCTTAGCGGGTCCCTTCCTTAACGCCAGGTCTGACCTGGTGTTAAGGACGGGACCCGTTAAGGGACTTCAGAGCTAATAACGGTACAGCAAATTGCAGTACCGTTATTAGCTACTTCCCCATTCCCATTGAGCCCTATAAGGGCTCAAATGGGAATGGGGAATGGTTCCCAGAATGGGGATTTACCGGGTCCTCCAAGATCGGAATGACCCGGTAAGTCTCTATTCCGGGAACACGGACCCGGAATGCGGTAAGGGGGTAGCCATGGCGCTAATAGCGCCATGGCTACCGCCTACTGTGTAATGAGACCCAATGCCACTTGGCGAGACCAAGTATCTAAAGCCAGCACGACTGACTAAATATAGTGGTGGCATTAAGAGGTTCCATTGTATGCATGGCAAATGGGCACTGTCACCAGTTTTGGAACTGTACCAGTGCAAGGCTGTATCTGCGGCATCTTATGGTGCAGAGATTTGGGGGTGCGAAAAGTGTACAAGTGTAAGGGAGGAATGGTCGTTTTGGCCCCCTATACATTCGGCACAAAGGAGAACTACTGCTCATGCAATAGTGGGGAGATGTCCTCCATTGCCCTTCTCTGGTGACAGTGGAAGCGGGGCTGTTGCACGACACATTTGGACTCCATTTTGTGTCTCTGCCGACTCCATTTTTAGACTAGGCCACACTCTGATCGTTGCGAAGCCTCCTCTTGCCTGTCCAGCGCTCGTCCCGTGACTGCCTTGTCCAAGCTCATTTCTCACGGATGCTCTGGCGCAAATTGTTATAAGTATAGATTGTATTCTTTTTCCTTTCCTCTGAGCTCATTTCCCTGTTTGTGACCGGAGTGAATATTGCCTTGTGGCCCATTCGTCTCCACAAATCTGCTCTTGCTTGCCTCACCCCCAACTTTGGAAGTTACTGCCTGCAAAACCTTTTGCACCTCCATTGTCCCTTTGGTGTAACAGAAGTGTGACCCTTCCCCACTGACCACTCCTGAGTGTCCCCCCATATAACTGGTTTCATGTCATCATATATTACACTTAAAACCAACACCTATCAATCTGCCCATCCGAGCTCTGTGGCGCCTTGACCAATAAATCCCAGATTAAGCCCTCTGATAACGCACCTGAAGGGCAAGACCCTCGCACCATTACTTCTACAAAGGCCTAGAGCAGAAACATGTTTATAGATGTCTACAAAGTGTTCACACATTCTAAGCATTGTTTTATGTTTTCATTATTCTTATATGTCAGGAGATGTTATGTAGCTTAGTTAGACAGATTGACCCCCTCCCGTGGAGCCGATTTGATCTTCACACCGCCCAGATGAGCCCAGCCGACCAACGTGACACACAAAGCAACAGTTCCAAACCAACCTATCCTGTGTAGCCGGCCCCTATATTTGATATACTGTATTGTAACTTCCACCAATCCTGATGTAGTCTTATGCACCTATAGAGAAACGTCACTAGTGACATTTCCAAAGCTTAAAATGTATCATGCTTGTACTGTTTGGCAGAGCGGTCTCAGGCAGCAGAGGCCTCTGCATGCAATTATCTTTATAAAGAACTTTGTCTTGCTCAAAACCTTTCTCTTGGTCTCATTTCTTACTGGGGTGTGTCGTTTATTATAAGTTTTATAATTGTGTTTGGGGAATGAGCACCTTCACTTGGTGACCACAGCTACGTGATCGCGGGTGCTCCAACGAGGCCCTGTGCCGTGCGGCAAGATCCGGGGCGCCCCATCAAGACGACTGCCACCTATGGCTGACCAGTAGAGCGTACGCACCAGAGAGGTTCCAAGGGTCCCAGTGTTTGCAAATACCCGACTGCTCACCGGAGCCAGCCACGGCTTGATTGGGGGCGGCACCCTGATAGTGGCTAGACCATGATCGGAGGCTCTCGGATCACCTCGGACACGTGAGTATTGGTTGCAAGCAACTTAAAGGAGGGGAAGTTAAAGAGGTAAACAAGTAAATGTTTCATGGTGAGGGAACGGCCTGGGAGTCAGATTAAGTGTGCATGGGAGTGTGTGAGTATTGACTAGTGTGCTTTTCTTTCTCTATTCTTATATGGCTGTTAGGTTGTTGTGAAGAAACAATGATATAAAAGTAAAATACTGGAACCTAGCTCCAAAAGGCGGTGTGCAGGATATATGTGAAAGGAAAAAAGGAAAAAACGTAGGAGTCTTGTATATTGAGGAGACTCGGGAGATATTAGCAAACTCTTTTTCTTGTGTGCAACAAATATTTCTAGAGGTAGGCCCAGAAGTGGCCCAGGGAGAGGTGAATGTGAAGAGTGAGTGTGGGGAAAGAACCCAACAGCTTTAATGGGGTAGGGATAAAAGCAAAGTGTTGTTGATATTTGTTATCTGTTCATTGTTGTTAGTGATGTACGTCGACTTGTACAAATGTCTACCCGTTAAATGTTTTATGTCCTACTGTTTATGTTTATGAAGTATTCTGGGTTGAACAAGGTGTAAGTGAAAGTGGTTTTGAATTGCAATATTTTAAAGTTTATTCTCGGCAAAGATAAGATGAACAAACATATTTTTGTGGTATTAGCATGCACACAAGCACACATACACGCAAGGTAGTGGTGAAATAAAAGCCATGGGGGCAGACACTCCCTTAATGCATATTTGTCAGCACCTCCCTCTGTATAGTGAGAAGATAAAGAAGTATCATGACCAGTGGCTTACTGCGATTAAGGGGGAGGGGCCATCCCAAGTGTGGCTGGAAAGGAGGATCATTTGACAAAAGGGTATTAGATCTTGTAACATCATATCTATTATCCAAGTACAAGGGGAAACGGCTCCAAAATAGAAGGGATGTCCTAGATCTCTGGAAGATGTTTGAAGAAACACCTTCTGTTACTGATAAGGGGAAGGAAGTGCCACCCGAAGTGGTATCTGTGCCGACAGGAGGAGGGGGAGAAAGTAAGGAAGGAGAACCAACGAAATTGTACCCACTCCTAACCAGACCTACACCCGCAGCTGCACCCCCGCCTCCTTATGATGCCAGAGGGCTGTATGGTCCTACATGTGCACCACCAGTAAACACTGCAACTTTAACTCGCGATCTAGAAAGACAACTGACGACTACACAAGCTGAATTAACCCGGTTAAGAACACTGTGTGATAGGAGCCAAATGCTGCTAGGGGGCGGGGAGACACCATTGCCGGCTCTGTCTAAAAACACCTCCAGTTTAACAGAGGACGAGTGGAAGTCTGGAGAATTCTTCTTCCACCTCAATAACACCCCAATAAAAGGGCTATGTGTAGATCAAGGAAGCGACAAAGCAAGTGATGAACAGGGTAGTCTAGCATCCGACAGGGAAGCAGAAATAGAAGAATGTTGGAGCGATTTAGACTAATACGAGGAAGGAGTGGCCGTAGCAGGCCAACCACTACCGCTGCGACACGAGCCGGAGGAAGGGGAACCAGTGAGGGAGAGATGGCAAGGGAGACTAAGGAGCAGGGTAGGGAACATGGTATTGACAAAAAAGCAAGGGATAAAGGTAAGTAAGACAAAAGGGAAGACAACGTTGCAGATGCACCTCATTCACAAAGGAGCAGGAAGGCCTCATTATGTACCTTGGGCGTTAATGGACAAACTAATTTGTTAAAAGCATTGCCTCCACTATCAGGGGGGCATGTAAGGGGATATATGCCTTCAAGAAAAACACTGCAGGGGTCCCACTGGCCATAGGAGACGTTAAGAGCTTGCTAGTAACCGCTGTGGGTGATCAAGCGGACGGGGTGTGGGTGAAGGCAGGGTTCCCAGGAGTAACAATTGATTGTGACCGCCATGATGGATCCTCCTTTAATAACGTAAGGGTCCAGGTGTGGGATGCACTGCGGAGGTCCTTCCTCGACACCCCTGATTTAAACTCTGTGATACAATGCACAATGTGGGAGAACGAAGATGCTGCGCAGTACATTCTTCGGGTGCAGGACATGTGGAGGGCAGAGACGGGCACGGCTTGGGACCAGTCAACCTCCCTTTTTTACTTCATTATCAAGAGAGGCCTACCGAAGGAGGTACAGAAGACCCTAGATACAATTGCCGGGATGGATTCCAAAGGCTGGCCTGAAATACAGAGTATCATAGTACACCACTGTAGGAGGATCAAAGAAAGAGAAAAAGAAATCGCACAAAGAAGGTTGGCAGATGAAGCAAAACTCGTGCAAAATAAACTGGTGAAGGTCGCGGCGGTAACAGCCGCCCTACTCTCTGAAAGGCAGGAGCAGGGGGAGGAAGGGTCAGTAGCTATACAGGCAAGGATAGCAGCGTGGACAAACGGAAAGGAGCAGTACGAGGGACCCCAATGGCAGGGAAGGCCTGGAAGAGGTGGGTACAGAGGACTGAGAGGGGGATATGGAGGGCATGTTTGACCTGGTGTTGTTCCAGAAGGAAACCCTCAGCTGATCTGAGGTTTTTTTGGGGTGATAGATGTTTACTCGATCTTTTAGATAAGCTGGAGCCTTCACGGAAAATACATTTGTGGCATATGGACATAAACTTAAATTGGATACGAGCACCCAATAGCAGGGATATAACTCCCTCCCGCATCGTGGGGGTAGCACCCCGGCCTACAAGGCCTCTTGCCACGCCTGGTTTAAGTAATCCACCACCTTGGGGCCAAACTTTTTATAAACTCTGAGGTAATCGTGTCGGAACCAGTGGCCTTAGAAGCCGGCAAGCCTTTAGATCGCTAGCAGAATCTCGCCACCTTTAACAGTGACACCCAGGGTTTCCTTGGCCACGTTGTCCAAGCATTCTCTCTTGGCATCTGCAACAAAGTATTACATAATCTCAACCGCCTGCTTGATGAAAGTCCCTAAATGCCCCAAGGATTGTGTCGGGCTCAAAGACCAACACCCCATACGCCTTTCTAATAACTTGGATATCCGCCTGATCATGCTCACCTCGCACCAAACGAGCTGAAGACCTCCCTTCCTCCCCATACCACCGCCCCAATTATGGGGCTGCTAGGAACTACACTTTTCGGTTTGCCTCCTCAATGAAGTGGTCAAGCCCGGCACAAATTCCTGCTAAATTGCCCCAGGAATGCTGATCTGTAAAACCAGACAGAAGTGCTTTAAGCTCAATCTCCACCCCGACAGCCTTCTCCGGTTAGCCTTAAGTAACGGTTTCCGCTGTCGGGGAAGATTTTGGAAACGCAGGGATTCTCTGGGGTGATTTTAAAGGTTCCCTACACAAAAGATTTAGATGTGACAGTGGGAGGAAAGACAGTGCGAGCACCCCTACTGTATTACGAAGACTCGCCGATTAATCTGCTTGGGAGGGACCTCCTTAGTAAGCTTAATATGACACTTTCTCTTTTTACCGAGAGGGTTGTGGTATGTTCAACACCAGGGGTATGCCCACTCTGAGCAATGCTTATGATTCACACCCTGACAAACGAAGTAGCAGTGAGGGGTATGCCCGCGAATGCAGATATGTTTATCTATGGCATACAGGTTCTGGCGAGGGTGGTGCCAGAAATAACACAAAAGGAATGGAGAGTACCTTCTGATTTCATTTTTCGCCCAGTGGCAGCCCCAGAGATTTTGCCTGATTCCGTCCTCTCTTTAGATTTTTAGGGAGTGCAAGTGTCAGCTAAACGTATTGTGGCAATAGGACTGGACACGCATGGATGTGACTGGAGAACAGTTTTGTGCATAGACCCAAATACAGCACTGCAAGATTTAACTGACGAGGAGCTGTTCACTGACGATGTCAATGATAGAGAGATTATAATGGAAATGTGCATGCCATGTGACATAATGATCCAAAACAGACGAATAACAAACCCCCTCATGGCCACGGTCAATGCACCACCATCAGTATTTGATGAAGATATGAAAAAGGAACCCACAAATTTGTGGACGACGGGCCCCCATGATGTAGGGCTCCTAAAAGAGGTAACACCAGTAAAAATAAAACTCAAACCAGGAGCAGTACTGCCCGGGTTAAACAGTACCCCCTGTCCAGGGAAGCAGAGGAGGGGAAAAAAAGAAACCATACATACACTGCTGCAGCAAGGTATGATTGTACCATCAAATTCACCTTGTAATACAGTGATTTATCTGATTATAATAGTGAGGATTATGGAGTATGATACAGGACCTATGCCCACTTAATGACGTTGTACAGAAGGAGTTCCCCCTTGTCCCAAACCCTGCATCTATCTTGTGCAGTATTCCAAAAGAAGCAACGTGTTTCACGGTGGTAGACTTGAAAAATGCGTTTTTCTTGATACCACTTGACCCCAGTTCCCAATATCTAACAGCATTTACCCTGTGGGGAAAAGATATGAACATTGCAGGCTACCCCAGGGCTACTGTGAGAGCCCAAGCATATTCAACAGGGTGTTGCATGAAGATCTTAGCAACACTGATGTTAAAAGTGCCACAATCCAGTACGTAGATGACCTCCTAGTCTGCAGTGAAAGTCAGGAACAGTGCAGGGCAGACCCCATAGCCTTGATGAACTTGTTAGCACAGTAGGGTTACAAGGTAGATAAAGGAGAGCTGCAGTATTGTCTAGCCGAGGTATTATATCCGAGACAGTTAATATCCAATGATAGGAAAAGAATAATCCCAGACAGAGCCGCAGCAATTCGCGCAACAAAGATGCCCAAAAATGTAATAGACATTCAAAAGTTTCTCGGCGTTTGTAACTATTGCCGTGCCTGGATACTCGATTATGCAGCATACACCCGCCCACTTCTTCAGGCACTCAAAGAAGCACAAAAGGACAGTGCAGCATTAAAATGGACACAAGAGATGATCACAGCATTTTTTCAATTGAAAGATCTCATTTCAGCAGCACCCGTTCTGGCGACTCCCGATTATGAGCGGGAATTCTACTTGTTTTCGCACTGTAATGGCACACTTATGACGGCACTACTCACAGAAAAAACATCCTTAGGCCACAAGCCATTGGCCTACTATAGCAGCACTCTAGAATCTGTGATGCAAGGGCATTTCGCGTGTGAACAATCTCTCGCAGGTGCCGCCTTTGCATTTGAGAAAAGCGCTACAATAGTAATGGGGTGCTCAGTAACATTATTTGTCGAACTTGTCGAACACTCCTTATTCGCAATACTTGAGCGATCAAAATCCACACTCACCACACAGTGGGTTACAGCATATGAGATAATAATCTCAAGCTCAAATATACATGTAGTGCGCTGTAAAACTGTGAACCCAGCCACCTTCATCACAGAGCCATGCCCAGTAGAGGATATGCAGGAACATGATTGTGCCACATATCTAGGGGAGGGTGACGACATTCCCAAAGCTAGCGAAAACGCTCTATGGGAAGGTGAAGTGAACTTTGTGGACGGGTCAGTGCCAATCGACCAAGAGACAGGTGAAAAACATGTAGGTGCGGCAGTAGTGGGGTTGGAGGGAGAGGAATATGAGATCATAGTGCAGAAAAGATTCTCCTAATATTATTCAGCACATGCAGCAGAATTGATAGCTCTAATTGAGGCGCTACACACAGCAAAAGGATGAGCAGTAACAATTTACTCAGATTCGGCATACATGACAACAACAGTACATGCAGGGATGTCCCAATGGCAAAGGAGAGGTTTTAGAAGGGCGGATGGGTCCCTAGTACAGCATGCCCAGCTATTGAATGACCTGATAAAAGCGTTAGCTGAACCCTCAGTGACTGCTTTAGTGAAGTGCCAGGGCCATACCAATAACAGTGATGTCATCTCATTAGGAAACGCGGCAGCCGACGCTACTTCAAAGCAGGCAGTGTACGTCCATAAACCCCAAGCAGCAGAATGCATACTCAAAAATAACGCAACTGAAGAGAGGGAGGAAGGAATACAACTTATTGCCCATCTCACAGATCATCGAGTTACAAAAATATGTACCACATGAAGAACAAGATATGTGGGGAAAAAAGGGGTTACAAACAGTCACCCACGGACCTCGTTTGGCAGCAAGAGATAACTGGGAAAGTAGTAATGCCTGTGGAATTATTACACATAGCGTTCCAACAGCTCCACTTCCTGGCATACACCTCTAAGCAACACATAGCTGCAGACATCCAAGAACAATGGTTTGTTCCAAACCTTCAAGAAGACCTGACAAAAATGACAATAGAATGTATCACTTGCCAAACATATAACTTGGGTAATGACACTCAGAATGCTGCGAGAACACTGCCCCGCCCTGTTGGACCCTTCAGAGAACTGCAAATAGATAACGCAGACATCGGTGAATGATGCAATGGAGCGAGATACCTTGAAGTAGTAGTGTGGTCCTATTCTCGCTGGGTGGAGGAACGTCCTTGTGTACACCTAGACGCAAAATGTGCTGCCAAATTTTTGGTAATAGAGGTATTCCCACGGTGGGGCATTTGTGACATCATAAGGTCAGATAATGGGACCCACTTTGTAAACAACCTTTTCAGAGAGGAGACATCACTGTTAGGAATAAAACACAAATCATGTTCGATTTACCACTCGTAAGCGAATGGGGTGGTTGAGAAGATAAACGGCCTCCTTAAAAGCAGACTGTTCAAACTATGCCACACCCTAAAAAAGAATTGGGTGTATTGCTTGCCCCTAGCACTGTTCCAGCTCAGAACTCAGCCAAGCAAGGATCGCCATTTGTCACCGCACAAAATAGTGACGGGAAAACATATTCAGACACTACTGTCTCCAATAAGAAGAGCATCAGACACTCATAGAGCTGGCACAGTGCTGGAGGACGAGTTCAAGGGATATCTGACACAACTCACGGGGGCAGTACGAAGCATAGCCAGACAGATAGCACCTCCATTTACAAGGGAGAAAAAAAAAGACACAAACACCCCAGCAGCAGACAGCCCCACCTCTCAGTTAATGCCCGTGGAATGGGTGTACGTGCGCAGCTTTGTAAGGAGATGGAACTCTCCAAGATTTCATGGCCCTTATGAAGTAATATATTGCATACCTTCCGCAGTGAAGTTTAAGGGTCTGAAGTATTGGATACATCTATCTGATGTAAGGAAAGCACATTGTAGCACAGTAATAGAAGGGGGACAGCAACAAGAATAAGAGGTAGCTGTACCCTAATGTGGAAACTTATATGAAGCTAATCTCAGATGTATATAACAGCAAAGAAGAAAAGTGTAAATATTATTACTATAAGCAGTTTCTAAAAATATGTTATGTTAAATAGTGATTTAAAATGTAAAAGCTCAACATTACAACACAACAGGTGAGCTTGCATGGGAAAATGTTTGCACACTTCATTTTGGCACGAGAGGGTCGAGGGAAGTCACAACACCACCACGCCATTCTCATTGCCTCTCATCTTCTCTCAGGGGCAATACCAGCATCCAGAACAGCAGGCTTTGCAGCAACAGGGAGAGAGAGAGGCAATCCAGGGGAGCCAAGCCAATGGAGGGCTCCAACTGTGCGCCAACGCCTCCGCAGAGACCAGGTGAGCGTAACACTTATTCATATGACTGGGGGCTTTATTATGTGGCCATTGTTTTCTCCACAATGTTATTTTGCCTCGGGCTCCATTGGAGTATATGCTTTATATTGGGTGATATAAAGCAAGGGGAGGCATCTCATGTACAAGAAGGAACCCACATGATATGGGACGGGGTAAAGCTAATGTGGGATCACAATGCCCCTACCAACCTGACCCCTTTACACAATTAAAGCACCATGGTCTGAAATGTCGAAAGTAACCAATGTGACAAATCCATTTTTTGTTTATTATGAGGATAGTGCAATTGTCGATGTATCAGTACCGTCATACATTTATACGCCAGCAACTGATGAAACTACCCCAAATGACGAGTACATACACTTTTATGCCCCAAACTGTTACGCTCACCTGATACCCCCGGGGGCGTCTGCAAGCTCTGAGGTCTGGAACCCCGGATAAGTAGTAAGTAGTTGCCCAACAGGGGCGTGGCTAGCAGGCCATGTGAATGGCAGGGTCATCCCGAAGCTTTCTGCAGATCCGCAACATATCCTGGAATACCCGCCCGGTAAAAACAAGACACAAACCTCCCAAACGCAGGAGCAGGCGTGCGAAGGCGAGCGGCACGAGATACATAGAGTGGTAAGCCGAACCGAAAAGCAAAAGCCGAGATACATGTATAAACCGGATTGAAAGACTCGAGAAAGAAGACATGCAATGGCCGCCCGAGGAACAAAGGAACGGGCCGAGCCGAAATGCGGAAGAGGAATGCGAAGCGCCTAAAAACAATCCGACC
Source organism: Ambystoma mexicanum (assembly GCF_040938575.1). Lineage (NCBI taxonomy): Eukaryota > Metazoa > Chordata > Amphibia > Caudata > Ambystomatidae > Ambystoma > Ambystoma mexicanum. The sequence goes on from NC_090933.1 coordinate 708,086,195, forward strand.
CTCTGCGTGCAGTTCACAGAACATTTTGATAGCGCTTGGGCAAGCTCGCTGGGTTTGTTTTGCTGTCGCATAAGAGAACCTTTCGACGCGTAAGAGAGAGTGCGGAGGAAAGCCGCACCACCCGCATCAGCTGGTGGCCGAGTTGCGCAAAGAACAGATGATCTTGCCGGTCATCTGCTCACACAGCTGCAGTTACGGAGGTCAGCGAAGTCAACGAAACACCTGCTGACGAGGTGGATGCAAGCTCACTGAGGTGCGCCCTCTAAGACAAGGCCCCACAAGAGGTGAGGAAGAAGAGGCACCAGGTCCAAACTGCTCGGGACGAACACGGGCGGTGTAAACTGGGGGCTGAAGATACTGACGGAACAGAAACAACATCCAGCAAACCAGGAGGCAAGGCGACAAAGCCAAGTGAAGAGACGTAACCCTGTGAGCTCCTGCAGTGTGGGGAGGACCCCGGAATATGGCCGTATACACGAATAACAGAGCCGTGTAAAAACGCTTGAGCATATGTAGGAATATATGTGGACCAGGATGTGCAGGATTTTGACCCATGATCTTGCATGACCATGAGAAGTGCGCTGCAGAAGAAACAGGCACCCGGTGGAGGAGTGGGCAAATAGGCAACCAGACGGGATGAAGGACGGCCCCGTCAGGCACCAACAAAGGAAGTGAGCAGCGCAGACACGTCTTGAGGCTGGAAGTGTCTTGGAGGAGCGCAAGAGCAGAGCGCTCGCCCCTGTGACGATTGACGTCGCAACCCTGACGGGAGGGGTAAGCGCGAGACCCTGGAGAGCGGCCGTAGCACGGATAAACACACAGGAGTCACAGGACTAAAATGCTACGTAAGGGGTACGAATGAGACTTCAGCGGGCGCCGTGTGGCTGGCAAAGCAGAAAGTGCACCCCTGGGTAATAACGTAAGGAGCAGCTGAGGCATAGTGGTAGCCCCGGGGAGAGATTGGGTCAGGACTGCTAAGATCCTCTTGGACTCACAAGGGGCACCACCGGCACCCCAGCACATCTAGTAGACACTAGATACACTATTGCAGGACACTGCAGCAGTACTTTGCAATAAAGTGAGGAGCGAGGAGGAGCCCATTCTCCAATACACGGTTAAGCAGTCACGGAAGGAGCATACTGAGTAGGATACTGTGTCGCGGCAAGCAGGACCTGACAAAGGAAAACAGCCGCGGCCTCAGCCGGAAGGAGCCATATGCAGCAAACAGGCTCTGAGCACCGACAGTGCTGGAGAGGCAAAAGAGTAGCACCGGGGGATTGGAAGTGCAGTCCCCGCAGATGAAGGATACACCCGCAGGACACCCCGCAGATGAGGGATACACCCGCAGGACAGCCCGCAGATGAGGGATACACTCTCAGGACATCACAAGACGACACAGGCACCCGCAGTGACACAACCCTAATAGGAGCAAATGGCCAGATACCCCGATGCACACAGGAAGGCATCCAAATTGTAGGGATCTCTATGGGACAACAAGCAAGGCGGAAAGGAAGACAATTCATGCCCAGTGGGAAGGCACTACTAAGGAGATCAGGTCAACCGAAGCTGTGGAGCAAGAGCTAATCTAACAAGACATAACCAAGTCAGCGGTTATATTCCGGATAACAGGCTCATCACAGACTGGCACAGAGCAACGCGCAAGGACAGAGAGGCACCGCACCAGCGTAGCTTGCATAACACTCACCCAGACTCTAGAGAATAGAGGGGACCAACCCAGCAGCCGCTGAGATGGCGTCCAAACAACCCAAACCAAAAGGGAAGCAGCCCACCATGGACAAATACGCCAGGACATCCCAACCAACGGATGGCACCAGTAACAAGGAGAGGAGCCCATAGACAGACACAGGACCGACGAGAAGTGAAAGACAGATCCTAGAGGCAATAGCAGATTTAAAGGTCACGTGGGAAACCAAACTGGAAGCAGCCATGGTAAACCTCAAGACGTCTCTTGAATTCAAGATCGATGCAGTACAAGTGGACGTCAACCTACTGCGACAAGACGTCAAAGGGATAGCTGAACGCACAAGTGAGCTGGAAAAAGAAGTTCAGTCAAACACTACCACCTGCAGGGTGAATGCCTCTGAGATTCACACACTGCGCCAACAAGTGAGTAACTTGGAAAGCAGGGTTGAGGAGGCCGAAGGCCGGGCCCGGAGGAACAATGTCCGAATAATAGGGCTTCCGGAAGGCGAGGAAGGCTCCAATCCCACAGACTATATAGAAACCATGTTGCTGCAAGAGATCGGAGGAGGGGCACTCTCCCAGGGATTCGCGGTAGAGAGAGCCCACCGCGCACTGACACGGAGACCGGCCCCGGGAGCACCGCCAAGACCTATCATCACCAAAATACTAAATTACCAGGATAGGGAGAGAATCCTGGAATACTTTCACAAAGGGGGCACCATAAGGAGAGCATCTGCAGCAATAACAGCATAGCTCCGCATAAGCTAGGGAGAAGTTAGGATGTACAGGATGTATAGGTGGCGGGTAGAAATCATAGAAGCTAAGTGCAGGAGGCACGGAGGACCCGTCTCATACCCCACCAGATAGACTAGTTAGGTTGCTAGTAGTGCGACAACCACCTGCTGGGTTCCTAGCACCGACATACAGGGTAGGACTAAATGCGGGAAGGCCTAAGATCCAGGGATGGAGCTGGGCTACAGCTGGGGGACTGGAGGAGGGAGTTTTGGGGGTGTGTAGTGTATATGGTTAGGGTTTTAGGGGTAGTTGTTAGGGAACGAGCTTGCACCCTTGTGCCTTTGCGCATGATTCACGCCAAGCACACCTGGAGTGAAGGACAAGGAGGGGGGGAGGAGGGACGGGATACGGATGATAATGGGAGACCTTAGAATAGTAACCTGGAACGTCAGAGAACTCAACAGCTACCTGAAGAGAAACAAAGTAATGATTATTCTGAGAAGGCACAAAGTGGACATAGCCCTATTGCAAGAAACCCACCTCACCAAAGAGAAACAAGAGTTGGTAAAGAAAAAGTGGAGAGGGACCACCATGAGAGCAAGGTACTCAGCATACGGAAGGGGAGTAATCATATGGGTGGCGCCACATGTGCCCTTCCAGATGCTACAGGCCACGGTGGAGCCGGATGGGAGGATGGTAGCGATCCAGGGGCTGCTAGAGAATAGAGAATTGTGCATCATAAGCACATATGCCCCAAACCAAGATACAGTGGCCTATTTTAAGACACTATATTGTAAGAGCAGTCCCCACATAGGGGGAGCGGTTATATGGGGAGGGGACGTCAATTGTATGCTGAACCCCAAAATGGACAGATCGGAGACGAAATTAGATAAGCCCAACCCTGCAGCGAAAACGCTACAAGCCCTGCTGAGAGACTTTGGGATGGAGGACGCATGATAGGCACTACTCACATTATGCCGCCCCACACAACCTGTACACGAGACTAGATTACATGTTTGCCACTCCGGAACTTGTGGGGGAAATGACGGGTTCAGAATACAAGGCGAGAATATTATCGGACCACTCCCCTCTGGTTCTGACGTGGCGACATCAGCCCCCCAGAGCCAGGATCCCAACGTGGAGGCTCAGAGCCGAGGCACTGAAGGACACCGCATTTCGAGAGGGCCTAAGGGAAGAGATAATTGGGTATTTCGAAAATAATACAGGAAGTGTGGAGTAAGAGGATACCCTGTGGGAGGCCTTCAAGGTGGTAGTGAGGGGGGCAGCCATATCCAAATCTAGAGGGCTCCAAGGGGGCATAATGCAAGAGCTACAGGACACAGAAAAGACACTAGAAGCATGTATGAAAAGAGGGGGCACCTCACAGGAGGATGCCGAATGAGTGAGCCAATTACAACAGGCATGCGCTGGGCTCTGGGAGAGGTTATGCAACCTGAACTATAAAAAATACATTGAAAGACAACACGCAGGGGGAGACAAACCAGGGATGCTGCTCGCATGGCTATACAAAAACGAGACACCAAGAACAGCAATTAGAGAGATAACGGGAGAAGAGGGACAAGTCTGGCACACCCAGGAGAGTGTGAACGAGAGATTCCTTAGGTTCTACAAACACCTTTATGAAGACAGAGAAGAGATGGCAGAGCAGGAGACTCAGAAGATGTTAGAAGACATTGGTCTACCTAAACTGAGTGAGGAAGAAAGGGAGAACCTATATGCCCCAATCACAATAGAGGAATTAGAGACAGTGGTAATACATTTGCCCACGAGCAAAGCCCCTTGGACAGACGTGCTCTCCAGTGAATTCTATAAAACGTATAGACAGGAAGTGCTCCCTCCGCTAATGGCAATGTTAAATGAGGCCTTCGAGAAAGGGAAACTGCTGGAATCTCTGAGGGAGGCGGTAATTATTCCACTCCTTAAACCTGACAAGCCAAGCACAGACTGTGGGTCGTACAGACCACTATCTACGTTAAACCAGGACAGTAAAATTCTCACGTCGGTGCCAGCGAATAGACTTAAGTGGGTAATAAATAAACTCATACACCCTGATCAAACCGGATATGTCCCAGGTAGAAGCATATCAGATAACCACAGGAGGCTCCACCATATTATAGAACAGGCAGAGGGCGACCCAAGTGAAATAGCAGTGGTCTCGCTAGATGCAGTGAAAGCCTTCGAGCCTGTGAGGTGGCCATGGATGATGGCGGCCTTTAAAGAATAAGGGATGGGACCAGGATACCTGAGGCGGGTGAAAATGGTGTATAGCTCCCAACAGCCTGGGTCAGAACGGGAATGATCATTTCAGACAAATGGCAACTCAGCAGAGGCACAAGACAGGGCTGTCCATGGTCCCTGATGCTGTACATGCTTGCACTAGTACCATTAGTGATCTGCTTGCGACAGCAATACGAAGAAATAGGGGTCTATACTAAGGGCGGACCGCACTTGATATCATTGTATGCGGATGATGTGCTGCTATACCTGAGGTACCCAGAAGAGAACTTGCAATACATTCTGGAGGTGATGGAGCACTACGCGAGTATGTCGGGCGTAGCAGTGAACCCCAAAAAATCTTGCATGTTCCCCTTGGGAAGGTACAGGGGAGTCCGACGGGAGAACTTACCTATTTTGCAGATAGCCTGGGAGACCAAAACATTCAGGTACCTGGGGATTAACATATATCATACGATCGAAGACAAGCATAAATATAATACGGAGAGAGCAGTGGAGGGAATCAGGAACAGCATAGGGTTCTGGGGGAAAGTCCCCCCTGGCCATGGTGGGAAGGGTGGCCTTGCTCAAGATGGTGGTCCTACCTAGGCTACTACACTTTTTCGTTAACATCCCACACATGTTGCCCAAACTGTTTATTATTAAACTCGAGAGTCTGTGTAGAGGTTTTTTGTGGCACAACTCCAGAAATAGAGTGGCCTTATGGAAACTACAGAAAACGTATGACAGAGGGTGCATAAACCTGCCGAACTTTGAGATATACCACTTGGCAGGGCAGTTACAATATGTCACTAGGTGGCTGTCGGAAAATGAGACAGCAGAATCTAGACTGTTGAAGGAAGAGTGTGACCCTTACTTCCTAAGAGAAATTATATGGCTACCCAAACCGGAGCTGCATGGGCGATCAAGATTACTGGAACTGGGCTGGAAGACATGGCACAAAGCGCGTCAAGCTTTGGGAAACCCGACCCCACGTTCCCCCCAGGCGCCACTTGTGGCGCTATGCATGGTGGATGAGCAACTGCGGAAAGGGATCTGCAAATACTGGGAGTCGGTGGGCCTAGCGACCTTGGGAGACATATGGCAAGAGAGGAAGGCACTGGAATTCCAAACAATAGTGGAAGAGACTGGGATGCACGCGGGGCAATACATTACATATACCAGAATAGTTAAACGGGTGAAGGAAAAGTGATCTGAAATAGCACTAGCAGAACAGCCGGATACTGCCATAGAAACGATATATGATATCTCAGAGTGAGGGCATGAAACATCCCGGATTTATGAACTGGTGATGTCCAGAGTGGGTGAGGAGCTGCTCCACTTGAGAAGGGATTGGCAGGAGGAAGCGGGTGAACCTATGCAAGATGGCCAGTGGGAAAGAGCTCAGAGATATCATAAAAAGGTTTCCAGGAATGCGAGGCTACAGCAGATTCAGTTATATGTCAACCATAGGGCATACATGACTCCTCAGAAGATTGCCAGATTCTGGGGTATAGAAGTACAAAAATGCCCCAAGTGTGGGGAGGTGGTTCCAGGATGATCAATATGTTCTGGGCATGCCCGCAGGTGGGAAAATTCTGGGACGAAATCAAGCTACGACTATCTGGAAAGGGAATCAAGCTAGATGTGGAATCCGTGTGGGCATGCCTGATGGGGGGATTTACCAGACCACGCAACCTGAAACATGTATGCAAACTCAAGGACCTGACCTATATCCTGGCCAAAATGAGAATAGCCATGAGCTGGAAAGCAGCCTATAGATCCAGATTGGAGGTATGGTGGAACGATCTTTTGAAATGGGCAGAAGCTGAGACAGTAGCATGGTATGACACAGCCAACAGGGGGGAGGATGGCGAAGTGGGACCTCTGATAGCATGGAGACAAATGGTAGTCACACTGTTGGGATCCTCCGATGCCAATTTCAGTGAATACAATACGCCAGAGAACGGCGAAGGGGACTAACCCCGAGAGAAGGGAAGCCTGAAGAACTGAGGTGGAAGCTCGAGTTAAAGGGAGGGGAGCAGGAGGGGGGGGAGACATTAATAAATAACACGCAAATGTATGCTAAAAAGCCTGTAACTGAAAATGTCGGGTTTGATGGTTATGTTCTGTTTGTTATAAAAACCAAAAAAAATGTTTTCAAACAAATAAAAAGTAGTTGCCCAACGTGGAAATAATGAATCTGCAATACAGGAGGGAGGATTTGTAATAACTCTCTTTAGTGGGTGAATCTCCCATCTCCCTCAAACCAATCCCCCTCCCACCGAGTCTTTCTCACCTTATTTTCGAGTATGGTGGTGAGCTATCTGTCCTGTGTTTCTTGTGCAGGGCCGCTTAGCGGTTGCTGGCGCTCCGACCAAGTTACTTCACTAGTGCAGTGCGCCTTCCTTCAGGTCCAGGCCTGCTGTGACCCCAGGTCTGCTCTAGACAGGTAGGTTTGATGTTTTATCAGTCTTTGTCTGCTCTTATATGGTGGTTTGCAGAAGTTTCATTAATGTCTTCATTTCCTTCTTTACAGGTGTGAAAGACTTTTGGTGCTGGCGTGCCGGGTGGAGATGCATGCTTTAGTTAAGAGAAAGCGCGGAGCGTGGTGTTCTTTTATTGTCTATTTAAAGCTAACCTGTGTTCTCTTCTTCTTCTCCTCATAGGCCACTGTGGAGCTACGAGTGGACGAGAGAACGATGAAACCTAGGCCCAGGAATCCATTAAGGTAAGTAATGCATAGAGCGCAGCACGTTTGTTAAATGTTGAAAGCGAACCTGAATATTTCTCCCTTTCCCTTGCAGGATGCTGCTGTGGTGTTCTGGATGGAAGCGCAACGTAGGGTGACGGAATTCAGGTAAGAATAATGAAATTCGATGTTCTGAAACCTCACGCGTTTTAATATTATTCCCTTTCTTGTTATGTCAGGCCGCGATGTTCGAGCGGAGGCTGCGACAGCGGATTGCAGGAATTCCTCCAGCTAGTACTCACAGGTGAGTGATGTTGATGCTTTTCTTCTCTCTTTATTTCCACAGGTTGCGGTCTTCCAGTGAGGGATGGTTTCGATGCTAGATCGTGTACTCACAGGTAAGGCAGAGTAATCTTGTTCTTGTTCTTGCAGGACTGCACAGAGCTGCTGAAGACCAGGAGCTGAACATGATGTCTGTCACGCTGCTAGATGCAGAATAACGCGAAGCGTGTTCTGCTGTTTGGGTGTGGTTTAAATAGCCCATGTAAAGTAGTTCCAGGCAAAGTAGTTCCAGGCCCAGCTACACCCAAAGCACTAGACCGCATGGCTTGGTTCTTAAGAACTGAGCTATGCGGTGGCCTCCATGTTGGATTTAAAGTTCCCATGTTTATAATTGAAAGCAAACCTGCTATGTGTCTTCCTTACAGCATATGAGCCTGGCGCAAGTGGTGCCTGGACTGGCTCCAGGAGCCCTTTTGCAGAAGTTTTAAGGCCCTTAGGGCTATTGTGGGTGCTTGCTTGTGGCACACCTTGTGGCCCTTAATAGTGGTCATGACAGCACTCCACCCCCCCCAAAGCCCCTCCCAGGGTATTCTTCCTGTCCGGTCCTGGTTTGGTGGGGTGATTCTGGTGAAATCACTTAATCAAACGCAGTGCATGGATATGTTCACTTAGTTCCCATGTTCTGTCTTGAGGCCTGTACCCTTTCTAATCCACTAAATAGTATAATTTGGATCTGGTACGTTTTGAGTCCAGGATGTCTTTAACTTCAAATTCAGGCTCTCCATCGACCAGCACTGGTTTTGGTGGTGTCTTGACTCGGGTCCCGGGCTGAACAGGTTTTTATAAGTGATACGTGGAACACCGGATGAATTTGCATGCTTGGTGGTAAGGCCAATTTGACGGCCACAGGATTAATCACTGATTTGATGGTGTAGGGTCCTAGATACCTTGGACGAAAGGTCCGGGTTCCTTTTATGGGCACATGTTTTGATGCTAACCAGACTTCGTCCCCAACTTGGTAATCAGGAGCTTTCCTTCGATGTTGGTGAGAACATTTCTTTTGTCTTTCTTTGGCTTGCTGTAATTGTTTGGTTGCCTTTCTGAAGGCCGGAGTTATACTTGTTGCAAGGTCTTGACTGCTGGCATTTCTAAGGCCGTGGGGGAATCTAGTTCAGAGGTACGTGGGTGTCTCCCATATATTGTGTAGAAAGGGCTTTGTCCTGTGCTGGTACGTATGTTGTTGTATGCGTATTCCACTATCCATAAAAAGTCCTTCCAACTCTCTTCCACTTGATGCAGCATGCAACGTAGATATTGTTCTAATGTCTGGTTTGTTCTTTCTGTTTGTCCATCCGTTTGAGGGTGATGGCTAGTAGATAATCAAATGTCGATTTGTGCCATTGTACAACATTTCCTCCAGAAATTAGACACAAATTGACTTCCTCGATCTAAGATCAGGATTGATGGGAAACCATGCAGTTTTATAATCTGTTCAAGAAATACCTTAGCCAAACCGGTAGCATTAGGAAGTCCTTTGAATGGAATGAAATGTGCCATTTTGGAGAACAGGTCTACCACCACTAGGGTGGTGTCAAATCCTTGACTGGGGGGTAGGTCTGTAATAAAATCAAGGGAGAGAGTATACCAGGGAGCAAGTGGAATATCCAGTGGTTGTAGAAGGCCAGCTGGTTTCTGCTTTTGAGATGTATTCTGTGCGCATACCCCACAAGATAGAATGAATTGAGCAATGTCTTTACGCCAGGTTGGCCACCAATAATTTCGTTTAACCTTGGCTAGAGTCTTAGCAATTCCGGGATGGCCCTCAATGAGGGAATCGTGATAATCAGATATGACCAACTCTCTCAGTTCTTTATTTGGTAGATATAGTCGCTCTCTGAAGTAGGGTAATCCATCCAGCACTGTATGATGTTCACTTCGGGTGTTCCATTTTTGTAAGGCCTCGGGTTCATGTAACGCTCACCTGGTATCCACGGGGACGTCACTCAGCCTGTTCTGACCTCTTACGACCTCGAACCCTTCCCTGGAGTCTACTGGACTGGAGACTGGGCCTTGTTTTCTTGGAAAGTGTGCTCTCTGTCCTGCTTTCAGCGCAGGGGCGCGTTGATTAATGCAGGCTCGTTGCTGCCTAGTTACTTCACTGGCAAGAGTCCGATAGGTAAATATAATGAGTCTTTTTAACAGTTCTCCAACTTCGTTCCTTTCCTTCCTTAGATGATGGCTGGCGTCCGGGGATGGCGACGTGCTGCTGAGATGAGTAGCGCTGAAGGTGAGTGAGAGCGTGATGCGACCCTTTCGTATTTGTATTGAACTGAGTTATTTATCTGTGTCTTTTAGGTGCCGCAACGTTTTCACCGTGGATGCCGGTTATGAAGAAGAAATGCAGTGAGTAAGCGCGGTATGCAGCGCCTCTAGATGTTTCCACGCTAACCTGGAGTGTCTTTTCCCTCTTTCAGATGGATGAGAAGTTCCGGAGACAAAGTTCCCCCAGAGTGGCTGGGATTCAGGTAAGCGTTTGAAGCTCGTACAGTCTTTAAAAATAAGCAAAGATTTGCTGAATGCTTACTAATGCCTTTTTTCTGTTCTTTTCCCTTTTCCTTAGGAAGCGGCGTGCCGGGATGGGAATGACACCGCCGAAGATGCCCTCAGAACAGAAGGAGCGATGAATGATGGGCAGAAGCGCCGCAAGGTAAGGCTGTTCCTAACGGTGTTCTTGCAGGAGCTGAGCGCAGAAGAAAGATGCAGGCCTACTGGAGACCGATCCGAACAGGGTGAGTGTCACGCTGCAGGTGCAGAAAACACAAAGCATGTTTCTCAGCCTGGGCGTGGCTTAAATAGTCTCTGGGTATCCCAGGTGTCTCTGGGCTGAACTACACCCAAAAGACTAGACTGCACATGCAGTTCTGGGAACCGAAATATATGGGGGCATCCATCTTGTCCCGATCAATGCACTACAAGTCCAATCCCCAATGTTATCCTATGGGAGTGAGTGAGTCTGGTGCCACAAGCGCCAAGTCTGACTCCAAGTGGGTCTTTGGAGGGATGAAGAGGCCCTTGAGGGCCATGTGGGTGATCGTGGCCTGGCTCCAGCCTGACATCTTGGAGGGCTGGGAACATGAGGGGCAGGAATCATGACAGTTCATTAAGAGTTGAATCTTATCTTTAAGTTCGCTTAGAGTCAATGTGGTAGTAAATCCCAATAATTTGTCACTTGGAATTATGGCAATAGGGTCTGGGGTTATGTTTGTTTTTTCTTCAACCCCCATGCGAGATAAGGCATCGACCTTACCATTCCGAACTCCCGGTCGGTATGTGATTAGGTAATCATATTCTGCGAAGAATAAAGCCCATCGCAGTTGTCATGAAGATTGAGCCTTTGCTGACTTTCGGTATTGAAGGTTCCGGTGATCTGTGATTACTGTGATGGTATGTCTGGCACCTAATAGATACTGCCGCCAGGCTTTGAAGGCTGATTTTATTGCTAACAGTACTTTATCTGTGATGGCATAATTAAGTTCTGGTGGTGAGAATTTACATGACCAAAAGGCCACGGGATGCAATTGGCCCATTTCTGGATCTCTTTCAGAGAGAGAACGCCTCCCATAGCCGCGCTGGAGGCATCTGTTTCCACTACATAGGGGAGGTCTGGGTGAGGATGTCGTAAAATCGGCGCAGAGGTAAATCTTCCCTTGAGTGCCTGAAAGGCCTGTTCCGCTTTTTCGGTCCATTGGAATTTCTTGTTTTTTTGTAGTAACTAAGTAATTGGGTGCACTATCTGTGAGAAACCTGGGATGAATCGGTGATACAAATTCGCAAAGGTGAGCATGCTTTGGATTCCTTTGAGCAATGAAGATGACGGCCAATTAAGGATGGCATCTACTTTGTGCATATCCATCCTGACTCCTTTTGGCGTGGGACAAAACCAAGTAACTCTACCTCAGTGACATGGAAGGAACATTTTTCGAGTTTCGCGTACAGTTTGTGCAGGCTAAGTTTTGCAAGGACTGAGCGAACATGTTTGATGTGATCTTGTTCAGAGGAAGAGTACACCAGGATGTCATCAATATAGACCAGGGCACAGACGTTGATTAATTCTCGTAATATGTCATTCATGAAATACTGAAATGCTGTGGGAGCATTGCAAAGCCCGAAAGGTATTACCTGATATTCATACAGGCCATACTTGGTGCGAAATGCGGTTTTCCGTTCATCCCCTTTTTTCGCACGCACAAGGTGATATGCTCCCCTAAGGTCTAATTTGGTGTAGATTTTGGCATCCTTGACTTGGTCCAGAAGTTCCGGGATAAGAGGCAGAGGATAGAGGTTTTTTACCGTCATTTCATTAAGTGTGCGGCAGTCGATACAAGTTCTCAAATCTCCTTCCTTATTTGGTACGAAGAATAAGGGGGAGGCTGCCGGTGACTTAGACGGGCGGGAAAACCCATTTGCCAGGTATTGGTCCAGGTAGGACTTTAAGTGGAGATTTTTGGTTTCAGTGAGTGCATAAATTCGACCACACGGAATTTGTGTGCCATCTATAAGGTCGATCTGACAGTCTTAGGGTCTATGTGGTGGTAAAGTGTTGGCCTGCTCCTTCTGAAAAACATCCAGAAAATCTTGATATTCTCTTGGTAAGGTATCCGTTGCTCCCACAACCACCGACGCTATTTCTTGAACAGATATTTTTGGATTTGATTGTGGTATAATTTTTGGGCAGCAAGTGCTAGCACATTCGTCAGAAAGGCCAATCTCTTTGCACGCCAATCTATGTAAGGATTGTGAGTTACTAACCATGGTATCCCTAAAATCAACCAGAATTGAGGAGCTTTAATGAGGTCAAACGCGATAGTTTCTTGATGTCCATCCTGACACAGAAGGGTTAATTCTGTTGTGCATTGGATTACTGGACCAGAGGCTATTTCTGTACCATCAACAGTAGTCACCTTTTCGGTTGTTGATTGTGTGCATAGGGGAAGCCCCATTTCAACTGCCAGATCTTAGTTTATGTAATTTCTAACTGCTCGGCTGTCTATATATGCTTCTCTGTCATGCATCCACGACCGCCGTTGATGATTAATCAAGATTACTGGTAGAGCAAAATGTGAGGTCTGTGACTCATCTTTCTCTCTCGACCAACGGACCTCTACGCTTGCCGGGCCTGGTAGTTTTCCGACTCCTTCCCATCATCTTCTTTCTCTGTAGCGCCTACTACCTTCCTTGGAGGTTTCACTGGACATTCTTTGAGGAAGTGACCTGATTTACCGCAATACAGGCATAACTGTTATCTTAAGGCCATCCTGCTTCAACGACTATTAAAAGCGGCAATATAAGTCAGCATTTCTTGATTTCCTTGACGGAGGGACAGGAGTTTGTTATCTAAAGCTTGCCCATGCAAGTGTTGAGAAAATCGTTTTTCCATCTCCTGTTGAAAACCCCTGAAGACCTGCAGTAATGGGTCGTCCTGGCTCACTAAAGGTACCGACCAGTCTGCAGCACTGCCACTCCAATATGATAAAATGAAGGCCACCCTTGACTGGTCGTTTGGGAAGGCCCCAGGTCTACAAAGAAAATGAAGACAGCACTGATTCATGAATGTTGCGTATATTTTGGGGTCTCCATTAAATCGCTCCGGTGGTGCCAGAGGTACTGCTCCAGGCAGCGTTATCTGTACTGGGTTGACTTATGATAGTGTTGCAACTGGTGGGGCAAATGGAGCCTGCCCAGCCTGTGATTGTAGTAGCTGTTTGCTTAGCTCATCAGTACGGTCTTTCGTGACTATCAATTCTCCCTTCTCAAAGCATTGGTTTCTTGCCGGGCTGAATGTACCTCGGCGCGTATTTGTACCAAAAGCTGAGCTAACTGGTTGGTTTCAGATGTCTCCATGATGCCCAGGTGGATAAGGTGTAAGGCTTTGTGTTCTGTTACGTTCACCTGATATCTCCGGGGGCGTTTGGAAGCTCTGAGGTCTGGACCCTTGGATAAGTAGTTGCCCAACGTGGAAATAATTAACCTGCAATACAGGAGAGTGGATTTGTAATAACTGTCTTTAGTGGGTGAATCTCCCACTTCCCTCAAACCGATCCCCCTCCCACAGAGTCTTTCTCACCTTATTTTCAATTATGGTGAGCTATCCGTCCTGCGTTTCTTGTGCAGGGGCGCTTAGCGATTGCTGGCGCTCCGACCGAGTTACTTCACTGGTGCAGTGCGCCTTCCTTCAGGCCCAGGCCTGCTGTGACCCCAAGTCTGCTGTAGACAGGTAGGTTTGATGTTTTATCAGTCTTTGGCCCTCATTCTGACTCAGGCGTTAAGGGGTTTACGGCGCCGTAAACGGTGCCGACCCTTAATGCCTGATTACAAGGTTCCCTTTGCGGGATGGCTTTTAACGGCTGCTTTTTGCTTTTTTGCAGCCGTTAAAATCCATGCCGCAAAGGGACCTTGGCGATAATTACGGCACCGTAAATTACGGTGCCGTAATTATCGCCTTTCCCCATTCCCATTATGCCCTATGGGGGATTTACCACACCACTCACCTTGGAATGGGGCGGTAAATCCGCCAACCACCATGGCGTAAACGTAGTTTACGCCATGGTGGTAAGGGTACGACCCAGGCGGTAACTTATCGCCTGGGTCGTAATGAGGGCCTTTGTCTGCTCTTATATGGTGGTTTGCATAAGTTTCATTAATGTCTTTATTTCCATCTTTACAGGTGTGAAAGTCTTTTGGTGCTGGCGTGCCGGGTGGAGATGCATGCTTTAGGTAAGAGAAAGCACGAAGCGCAGTGTTCTTTTAGTGTCTATTTAATGCTAACCTATGTTTTCTTCTTCTCCTCACAGGCCACTGTGGAGCTACGAGTGGACGAGTGAACGATGACACCTGGGCCCAGGAATCCGTTAAGTTAAGTAATGCATAGAGCGCAGCGCGTTTGTTAAATGTTGAAAGCGAACCTGAATATTTCTACCTTTCCCTTGCAGGATGCTGCTGTGGTGTTCTGGATGGAAGTGCAATGTAGCGGGATGGAATTCAGGTAAGAATAATGAAATTCGAAACCGCGCGCGTTTTAATATTATTCCCTTTCTTGTTATTTCAGGTTGCAATGTTCCAGCGGAGGCTGCGACAGCGGATTGCAGGAATTCCTCCAGCTAGTACTCACAGGTGAGTGATGTTGATGCTTTTCTTCTCTCTTTATTTCCACAGGTTGCGGTCTTCCAGCGAGGGATGGTTGAGATGCTGGATTGTGTACTCACAGGTAAGGCAGAGTAATCTTGTTCTTGCAGGACTGCAGGGAGCTGCTGAAGACCAGGAGCTAAACACGGTGAGCATCACGCTGCTAGATGCAGAATAACGCAAAGCAGGTTCTGCTGTTTGGGTGTAGTTTAAATAGCTCAGGTAAAGTAGTTCCAGGCAAAGTAGTTCCAGGCCCAGCCACACCCAAAGCACTAGACCGCATGGCTTGGTTCTTAAGAACTGAGCTATGCGGTGGCCTCCATGTTGGATTTAAAGTTCCCATGTTTATAATTGAAAGCAAACCTGCTATGTGTCTTCCTTACAGCATATGAGCCTGGTGCCAGAGGCGCCAGGACTGGCTCCAGGAGCCCTTTTGCAGACGTTTTAAGGCCCTTAGGGCTATTGTAGGTGCTTTCTTGTGGCTCAACTTGTGGCCCTTAATAGTGGTCATGACACAAACACCCGCCCCACAAATGTATTCTATCGCACAACCTTGGCAGGGCAATATTGAACACAATGATGAGATATGGTCAGGTATTTTTCCCATTAGGTACCAAACGTTAATAAAGCTACACAATGGTCTAGGGGGGGAACAGGGGAACAGAAGGCGTAGAAGGGGGGCAGAAAGCAAAAGATACAATGCATATCATGGCCTGGATTAGACGCAGTAGAGGATCCCCGCCACTCTGACCAATCCAATAAATGGTACTCCAATATGAGTGCAATGGCTAAATAGACAACAAACGAGAATTGTTATGTCTGTTCCTTGATACCCCATGCCTCAGGGATGCCCAAGGGCCTAATACCCCAAGAAGTACCTCTATCAGATGCCCAGAGTCTAGTTCATCTAACCCTCTGTAGAGTTCGGAGTACCTTCCAAGCACACACAGTAACATTACAGCTGCTAGAAAACGAGAAGACCTGCCATAGCAAACCTCAAGGAGTACTCTGCATAAAGGAGATATTTTTTGTTATAAAGGGGACAATGTTCGCAGAAAACAGGTGGCAAGAAGAAATAGTAAGGTGTAAAGCAGAAGCACTGCACGGATTGTCAGACGGAAAATTCCAATGGGGCGAAAAAACATACACTCCAGCTTGGTCTCAACACATCGCCAAACTGACATGGGTAACAGCCCCTGAAAAACCCATCAAGATCCAACGTGAGCTCCAATATGAACTTTGCTTTCACAGAGAAGGAAAAGTGTCCATGGGATCAAACAAACACTGCAACAAAACACTCATCCTCCCTGACATGATGAAGGGCACAGCAGCACTAATGGCCACTTACTGGGTATGTGGCAAACAAGCTTACCTGCACCTCCCACTATCATGGAGAGGCACCTGTGCCCTGACCACGCTGCATTCAGCTCTAATGGTAATTCCGGACAGCCATGTCCAGGGAGAGAGGGTGCCCGTCAGACCGTCCCCAGCACCCCAGTCAAAAACCGAAGAACCCCCATATATGACATCCTATCGCAAGATGAGCTGCTGGATAGGGTGTCTCGAAAAAGGAGAGCATCGAATTACCTCTTCAAAGAATCCTTAGAACTCTTGGAACAGATACCCGACCAATATAAGCTTTTTAACACAGCAGAGACATTTTTTGCATCACTTATACCAAGCATTCAGGCTCGAGCAAACACCAAGTGGCTGCAGATCGTCCGGTGGGAGCTGATCCAGTTGGCCAATGACACTGAAGAAGGGTTCAATGTCATCAAAGTAGAACTCAGAGCACTGCGGTTGATGACCATGCAAAATAGCTACGTCCTGGATCTCCTCACAGCAATGGACGCGGTGTTTGCTGAAAAATCGGGAGTGCATGCTGCGCATTCATGCCTTCTGCTGATGTCGACAACGGGACCCTTTCACACGTGATAACGGGAGTCCACAACCTCGGGGAAAGAATGAAGAAAGAAGGGCGAATACAACCAAGTGATTGGTTCGACACGATTTTTTGACTTGGTCCCTTCCTGGTTCCGGACCGCCATGACAATACTTGTGCCGACGATAGTATTTTTGTTTCTGATTTTTTGTGTGTACAAGGTAGGGGAATGATGCTGTGCAAAATCTTTACCTAGTAGTGCAATGATGATGGTGACAATGGGCAGTCGAGTAAAGGTGCAGGCAATGAAAGATGTGCAAATACAGACCGGAGACACTCCGGGCCCCAAGTATCGCATGACAGCAGTGTACCACGACAGTGGGGATAGGGTGGACAACCTATATCACACTACTATTAAAGAACCCCAGGAACTGCAATGGTATAAGGAGGTGTGGGTGGACCTGGATGGGGGTATATATATGACCTGCACCCCAGATGAGTACGCCAGGCTGGGTCAGAGTTTAAAGGGTGTATGCAGGGCCTGGATGCCCATAAAAGGAACCCCTGCCTGGGACGAAGCGGTGAAGGAGGCGAAACACCGTAGTAGTATTAATAATACTAAAAGTAATTTGTTACTTTAGATGTAACGTAAGGGGGGAATGTAAGGGAGGAATGGTTATTTTGCCCCCCCCCTATACATTCAGCACAAAGGAGAACTACTGCTCATGCAATAGCGGGCAGACGTCCTCCATTGCCCTTTCATGGTGACAGTGAAGCAGGGCTATTGCACGACACATTTGAACTCCATTTTGTGTCTCTCCCGACTCCCTTTTTTGGATTAGGGCACACTCTGATCATTGCGAAGTATGGAACAAGTTACTTACCTGTAACTGTTGTTCTCTAGCATTGGTCTGGCATGGATTCACATGCTCATGAATAGTCCCCGTCATCAAGCTGGGAATCCCCGGTAAAGAAAAAAATCAGTTTCATTTCTGAACTGTCGTTCTACTAATAACCAATCACTGGTCTCTGGGTCATACTGCCCCCAGCCAGTGACTGCCCTCTACCTGAACTCCTCCTCTGGCAGCCATCTTCAGATTTGATAGCATGTAAAGTGGTAGTTGCACCAAGAGCCGAGCCGCAGAGGGGTAGGCGGGAGGGTTGCCATGTGAATCCATGCCAGACCCATGCTGGAGAACAACAGTTACAGGTAAGTGACTTGTTCCTTCTCCAGCATGGGGTCTGGCATGGATTCACATGCTCATGAATACAATAATACATAGCAGTACACGCATGCACAACCACGGAGGTGGCAAGGCTCAACATTAAGCATTTCAACAACTCAACATTAAGCATCTCTTACCTCCTCACCAGGCTCACCTTCAAGCCAACAGGTTGTTCAGCACTGCTTGGCCGACTCTGGACTCCTCCCTGAAATCCCGGTCGACACAGTAGAATTTTGTAGCAGCCCTGCAGATGTCCAGCAGGGGGTAGACCAGACAGGAATGCCGTAGTTGCAGCGATCGCTCTGGTTGAATGGGCTCTCGGATGGCCAAGCAACAGTCGGTTTTCTGACCGGTGACAGTGCGTGATGCAGCCAGAGAGCCATCTGGAAATGGAAGCCTTGGAGAGGGCCTTCCCTTGGTTCACAGGGCCAAAGTTCACAAACAGCTGTGATGTCTTCCGAAAACTCTTTGTGCGGTCCACGTAGAACTTCAGTGCTCTAGCAACATCCATCGAGTGCAAAGTCCTCTCAGCCGGCGACGAAGGCGACAGGAAGAACACAGGCAACACCAAGGGCTTGTTGAGATGGAAGTCTGACGGCACCTTGGGCATGAAGGAGGGGTGCGTCCTTAGCACGACCCTCATCTCGTGGAATGGCAGGTACGGAGGCTTACAGCAGAGGCCTGGATCTCTCCCACTCGTCGTGCAGAGGTGATGGCCACAAGAAACGCTGTCTTCCACAATAGAAATTTCAGAGGTGCCGAATGCATAGGTTCGAATGGCAGACCCATGAGCCTAATCAGCACCACATTGAGCTCCCACGCCAGGGCCGGAGCCGGAGCCTTCACCAGCAGGCACGAGCGAAAAAGTCCTTTCATGAACTCCTTCACCAGGCGGTGAGACCACAGCGACGACCGACTCGGAGTTCTGGTATAGCGGGAGATAGCCGCCAGATGAATTTTGATGGAGGCATGCACCAGCCCTGCCTTGGCCAGCGACAGCAAGTACGGTAGCACATGAGGGGCCGTAATCCATAGAGAGTTGATCTTCTGTGCACGGCACCAGGCAGAGAATCTCTTCCATTTATGTCCATAGCACTTAAGAGTCGAGGATGCCCTGGCCTTGGCAAGTACCTCCTTGCAGCCCGCCGGGATATCGTAGCCTCCGAACTCTAGTGCTGCAGGAGCCAGGCCTGCAGGTTCAGCGATCCTGGGTCGTGGTGCAGAATCGCGCCTCCTTCCCTGGCGAGAAGATCTGCCTCTGTCGGCAGCTTGCCTGGAGGGGACGCTGACATGTCCAGAAGGTCCAGGTACCATATCTGCAGATAAAAAATCAAGTAAAACTCTGAAGATGGCTGCCAGAGGAGGGGCTTACATAGAGGGCAGTCATTGGCTGGGGGCAGTATGACCCAGAGACCAGTGATTGGTTATTAGTAGAAAGACAGCTCAGAAACGAAACTGAAACTGATTGTTTTCTTTACCAAGGATTCCCAGCCAGACGACGGGGAATATTCATGAGCATGTGAATCCATGCCAGACCCCATGCTGGAGAAATATTGTATTATTTTTCCTTTCCTCTGAGCTCATTTCCCTGTGTGTGACCGGAGTGAATATTGCCCTGTGGTCCATTCGTCTCCACAAATCTGCTCTTGCTTCTCTCACCCCCACATTTGGAAGTTATTGCATACAAAACCTTTTGCCCCTCTATTCTCCCTTTGATGTAACAGAAGCGTGACCCTTCCCTTCTCACCACTCCTGAGTGTCCCCCATATAACTAGTTTCATGTCGTCATATATTACACTTAAAACCAACACCTATCAATCTGCCCATCCAAGCTTTGTCGCGCCTTGACCAATAAATCCCACATCAAGCCCTCTGATAACGCACCTGGAGGGCAAGACCCTCGCACCCATTACTTCTACAAAGGCCTGGAGCAGAAACATGTTTATAGATGTCTACAATTTATAAGTGTTCACACATTCGAAGCGTTGTTTTATGTTTTCATTATTCTTATATGTCCGGAGATGTTATGTAGCTTAGTTAGACAGAATGACCCCCTCCCGTGGAGCCGATCTGACCTTCACACCGCCCAGATGAGCCCAGCCGATCCACGTGCCACACGAAGCAACAGTTCCAAACCAACCTATCCTGTGAAGCCAGTCCCTATATTTGATATACTGGGCCTCATTACGAGGTTGGAGGTAACCATGGCGCTATTAGCGCCATGACTGTCTCCAAAACCTTACTGACTCCGCCCTGGTGAATGGAGCTATTACCGGCCCATTCCAAGGTTGGCAGGACCGGTAATTCCCATTCACCAGGGCCCTTCCCCATTCCCATTTGAGCCCCCATAGGGCTCAATAGGAATGGGGAAGGCGCTAATAACGGTACGGCAAATTGCGGTACCGTTATTAGCTCCAGAGTCCCTTTGCGGGTCCCGTCCTTAACGCCTGGAAAAACCAGGCGTTAAGGGAGGACCCGCAAAGGGAACTCGTAGTAGGGCGGTAAGGGATTACCGGCACCGGTGCCCTTACCGGGCCGGTAATCCCTTACCGCCCACCTCGTAACGAGGCCCACTGTATTGTAACTTCCACCAATCCTGATGTAGTCTGATGCACCTATAGGGAAACGTCACTAGTGACGCATTTCCAAAGCTTAAAATGTATCATGCTTGTACTGTTTGGCAGAGCACTCTCAGGCAGCCGAGTCCTCTGCATGCAATTATCTTTATAAAGAAATGTGTCTTGCTCAAAACCTTTCTTTGGTCTCATTCTCTACTGGGGTGTGTCCTTTATTATACGTTTTATAATTGTGTTTGGGGAGTGAGCACCTTCACTAGTTTGGGGGTCACAGAAAACAAATTTATAAAGTTGATAATGATGCAACCAAGTAGCGCCCCGAACGCCATGTTGCACCTAGAATGTGATGTACACCCATAGAGCATGCAATAGATTTGAAACCCCTATTCTTATGACTGCGTATTTGGTCATCACCTGTATAAGGAATTGTTAGCTAAGTATTTGACTTTAGAAAGCAATCGTATAACCCCATGGCTCAGGCATGTTAAAAGCATGTGTATAATTTGGGGATTCGAATCGTACTGGGAGAGGCCGTCAGCATCAGTCTTGATAGCTAGGAAGTCATTAACGCTGCATGCATAGAACATTATAGGCAAGTTCTGGTGTTTTCTTGTGCACAGCTTTCTAGGGGTCAGCTTTATCTACAGGTAAAGAACATATTTGGCCCGGATTGATATTGAATTGAATTGTTACTCCCAGTGTGGCATGCTCATTATTGTTCGACTTGAGAGCAGGCACGTTACATGTGGCATTTTTCTCGAAAAGTTGGAATTATGAATGTCGCTCTGTGGTGCTCTCAGTGAATCTGTCGTTCACTTTTTGTTGTTTTGTCCTAGGTATAGAGACCTTAGGGCAAAGTTTGTATTGCCACTATGTAGATCACAAGGTCTTAGGAGGGCGATGAGGTCCTGGAATTTTGTAGAAGATGTGATGACCCTAGTATGCTTCAGCAAATTGCCAAGTATGTTCACAGAGCAGGGTTTAGAAGGAGGATTGTCTTGCATAGTAGCAGGCAACTCGCCAGATAACCTTCTGGAATAATGTTTTACAATTGGTATTATTATTACAAGGTTTTGGTTTTTAGTGAATACATTTTTAGACAATCCTGATTAACACATTTTAAACGTTTTATACATCGAATTACTATGTGTTGTTTTTACAGGATTTTAGCAAGTGTGTTTGCTATCTAATGTAGGCGACTTATTGGAACTACATTGAGGTTTTATTGCAAGCTGCGATTTCCTTATTCTTTTGAACTGTTGGTTGAAATTCTGATTGAATCTGGGTAAGGGTACATTGACCCAGGTTACAAGGAGAAACAGTTACTTGATTTTGAATATAACTACTGATGTTGTTGCATTTGAATTGCCATATGTTACCTTATTGAGTTTGTTGTATGTGAGGGACAGAATCATTTTGTTACAGTGTTTACTTTAGGCAGGAAAATCCTCGGCAGGGTAGGACTAGTGAGGCGTTTATCAAACCATTTTTTTGTTTAATAAAATGGCAACTTTTGAAAAACCTTCACAAATTGTCCGTCTCACATTTCTCACCCCTCACAGTTTGCAGCGAGATAGTCTCATGTTATGTTCTTATTCCATCAAGGGGCTAATTTAACCATGGGTGGGGTTTCAGTTGCCACCCCTATCTCACTACCTGTAACTCTTGTAAGCCGCTTGACAACTTCTGTGAAAATCTCACTCATGACAGTTTCAAATAAAGTATGCCTTTAGAAGTTTCTATGATTAGATAGATGTGTAATTGTGCCGGTTGTAAACCAGGTTATTGACCTGCTGTAGCCTTTAGCTTTCAATACTTTTTTAAATACTTTTTTTTCTAAAACAAAGAATTGGCCTCGGTTTCCTTAACGGAGCAACTTCCGGATTGATCTCTGGCTGCCTGTGTTTTCTTTCAGCCAATCAGACACAGCAGTGTTCTCAGCAGCAAAGCACCTCAGATGCCTATGCAGCTGGGTTAGCCACTCTTAATAGTGCATACTGCTGTTTTCAGGTCATAACAAAGGTTCAGAACACCAATCCTGTAAGGTGGGCAATCTGGGGGACAAAACGGTTGGTAGATTTACATTGTCAGAGCATTAATTTTCCACAAAATGGTTTCAGGTGACAACATGGCAATGTCATTTTGAGTTCAATGATCTGAAGGGATGGGGGAAAAGGAGAAACAGTTTCCCACTTCAAATTCTCAAAAGCAAGTGGGTAAAGCAGTGCATTTGTAAGTCACCCTTGCATAAGCAAACTTACTGCTTCAAAAACCTGACATCAAACAATTCAGAATTTTCTGCATAATTGAAGCGCACTGGGTGAGAGCCCTAGTCCAGTTCAACCAGTGATTTCTTGTCCACATTGGAATGGATAAATATTTTGTAACATCTAAAAATAATTTTACAACAATGAAAGTGAAATTGTGTAAAAGCTTTAGGGCCTCATCACGAGTTAGACAGTATTCCGGTGGTAAATGTGAATGTGATACCGCCAAATGCTATTAGCGTTACTGCAATTCGGTCCGGAGCAATTTGCGCTGGATCCTGAGTTGCAGTGGCGCTGGTAATCCTCATTTATTCTGAGTCCATAGGACTCTATGGGGTTTTTCGCCGCTATTACCGCTGACGGTATAGGGGAGGTTTTTAACTCCAGCAAAAAGCTGAAGGTAAACCTCCCATTTTCCACCCAAACTCTGGATTGGGCGGCACGGTAATGCAGCGGTAATAGCATTACCACTGCATTATTACCACTCTGCCAAACCCCTGATGAGGCCCTTAGTTTCTACCTTTGTGATCCAGAGTTAATGTCTAACTATCCTGATCACCAAGCACCACTCACAATCTTTGATTCAATGTCCTCACTTAGCTTTGGTCTTTCTAGTTCTCAGTCTAATTACTGGTCAGTCCTGTGGCGAGTCGGAAGAAGGAGCCAGACACTCTGAGGACATGATTCCATACTTGTATTAAACTTATAAGTAAAATGCCTAACTTTACCTATCACTAAAGGGAATACCCCACCTATCTAAGGAAACTAAAGGTGCTTGACAGTTGTCAGGAAGTCCAAAGTAAAAATATCCTCCGTCCAAAGTAACCCTATCTGACCCTATTACTATGTTTAACTAACATAAATAGACCAAGAGAATGTCTTATCTTCATCTGGTCTTTTCTTTATATTCCAATATGTTTTTTATTTACAGTCTTTCTCTGTGGAAGAGGTATTTCTTGGCATAATCTCTTTGAATAGTCTATGAGATTACAATAACTCTCCTCCAGGTACTTTCTCACACTCTTGATATTACTTGTACACTCTTTCCTCTCTTTACATTCAAGCTTTCCTGAGGTGTGTTTATTTTGACCCTTTTTTAGGCTTTTTTTTGTCATGATTTCTCTGTCTTACGATATCTCTTCTTTTACCTTGTTTATTCAAGATTTGTATATCCTGTGGTAAGAGATCAAGAGTAAGAGGCGGACACAGTGGCATTATGTTTTTGTTCATAGACTTTTATTAAGATGAAAAGGTTGGGGGCAAACCCTACAGCGCCCTATGTCTATGAGGGGTTTCCCTGCCTCAACAAAACTAAGGGCCATCTGTGTCAGGATGTTCAACCAAAAAGCATTCTCCGTCCTGTGTCCAATTACCCTAAACTGACCCGTACACGCTAATGTGCAACTCAGGGATTTCTGTAAGCTAATCACTTATAGCTTTCTTTCAAAGTCCCAAAAGTCCCAACACATAAAGTTTTAAGGTGCAGAAAAAAAAAGAAATAAAGTTCCACCAGGGAAAACGGGTCCTCCCTTCCTCTATGTTTCTTCAGGTCTTACACTGTCTATCCAGCACTTCTGGAAAGAGTCAATAATGTTCCACAGTTTCAAGGGGGACGACGCCTCCCTTGAGTCTCCCTTAAGGACAGAGTTCTTTTGAATATTTCAATCTCTCACTTTCTGGATCTCAGTTATCCTAAAGGGGGTATGGTTCATCCCTTTTCCGTTCCCCATTCACTCTCTCTTCCATCCAGGAAATAATGCTTCTCAAGTATAGGGTCACCGACCCATTCTTAGCAATGTTCATATTTATATTAACTATTCCAGTTCCTTTAAATAGGCTTTTTCGCGCTGTCGATGGTACAAATCATTCTCACTGAAGCGCCCCTGTGTCCCATTCGCTAACACTGGGCTTACTGATGTGTACTGCTGACGGCTTTGGCGTTCCTCGTGTCTGACTGACTTCTTTGCTCTTAGCCCGCTGACTGGGAGTGCGTCCAGTTAGCGGCTTGGTTCCCGCATTGCCTTCCTCTGCCTTTGGTGGCTCCAGCTGCCCATGGCAATAATGCAGCAAACTTCTCTCAGCTCAGTTTCCCTGCACGCCGTTCAGGGGTTTGGGGACGGGGTAAATAATGTTCTTGGCCACGAAAACCCAGGAATTCTCTATCTACATCACAACAAGCCATACAGGAATGTTTCAAAGACGCATGGGTGTCATTAAGAATTACAGCTGAAGGATTATTCCGATTCAGTATTTTTCTTTCTCCCTGGAGTCTGACTTCCCCACCGTGGTTCTCCCGCAGATAGCCACCCCTAGGGTCAGAGTCAGGTAGCTTCTGCCTTTCCCTGGCTACGTAAGAGAAGCTTCCCTCCAGGGAATCAGTGACAATGTTGCTAGATTTGTCACATATGTTTCCCATTACATATTCTTATGCTAGATTTTCTCCAGTCTTCAATTCTGAGGTCATAGGGTTCCTTTATTACCTCCCAGGGAACTTGTTTCCAATTTCTACTTGTTCCTCCTCTGGGCTTCTTAAACCCTTCTGTTACAGGCTTCTCACTTCTGCTCTTAACTGTTTTCTGTAAGGAAGGCATGGTATCATGGGAATAGGTTTGGAAATACCCCATGAAAGCTGAGGGAAAGGGTTTTGCAGTGGAATGGAAAAAGGGCTAATACCATGTCTCGCCCTCAGGTGTTCTCCTCCCTATCACCTCCACTCAGGTGATCCTCCCTCGCTTGTCCACTCCCAGGGTCGGGATCCAAAAGCGATAGCCCTTCCCTGGCCACCTGAATGGAAGATCCTGAGGGAGTAGGTGGAAGAATACCGTCAGGATTCTCAAAGTGTTCACGAGTCCCGACCTGGAGCTTAACGTCCTCTCCTTAACAGCTTACCAACATAGTGCATTTTCCATCTTTAAATGTCCCGCAAACTGAAGGTACAGCAAAGTACCTAGATTGCAGGTGAAACTTCGAGTTCCTGTTCCTTTGCATAAACTCCTTACTCCTCTTCCTCGTCCCAGAACCTAAGTGATTGTGGGAGTCCATAGATGACATTGGATTGTCACCTCTCATCTGGTTTTCTATCTGGATTTCACATAAGGGCATATCAGAAAAAGTTGGTATGCATGCGTTATTTCTTAAATGGATTTTACATATCTGTAATAAAGGGTGCCATATGTGGGTTGTGGGTGTTTGAGTCAAAGGTGAAGTTCTGGCCAAAGAAGTTTAGAGAAGAGTTTCCTTCACTTCCTCTACAAGGGGGTAACGTTGGCTGACAATAGGCCATTAGCGTTTTTTTTGGTGTTAGCCGGTGTTCTTCATGGGGAAGGGGGGAATACCGCGTCTTCCACAATGGAGTCAAAACTTTCCCCCGGTAGTTGTCCTCTCCCATGTGATCCTCCCGCATATATCCGCCCTCAGGTTCAGGATCCGGCCGTGCCGAGGAATTTGTGATGACTCCACTGGTTTCATCACACAGGCCTTTGCTTCCTGCTCCCTAGGCGGCTCTGCACTCCTCCTGCTCCCAGTTGTAGCATCCGACCTAGCGTTGGACCGGGCTATAATCATACAACAGAGTGGCCTGCGGTAAAAGAGGCACGGCACACTAAGGGACTGTTTCCAGCCTTGTTCTTTATTTTAATGAGGACATCCTCGGCCTCCACGTCACTTCCTTCTCGTCCAACGCTAACTCGGCCCGCCTTCACATCACGATGCAGGTATGAAATTGCAGCCGCCTTCGTTGAAGCAGCAGCATTCCGTGGGCTTCCTTGGCGCTCTGCCCATCACACCATCTGCATTCTGCATGGCTACTCACTTAGGCTCCTCCTGTGAAGGAGAAACTCCCTCCTCTGCGTGGCTGCACAGGCTGGCATTTTGTTGCTCTCTGGCTGATTTCCCCCTGTGTCTGGATCCTCGGAGCTTCATGTTCCTCCCTGGAATGAGATGGGAGGATCCATTGGTCCCGCTCTTCCTGTAAGGGCGGTAATAAATACAGGTCAGAAACGAAGCCATCCACTTTTAATGGGCCCTGTACATTACTGTCCTGTTCAATTCCCATATAACCAACAACAAATGGGGATTCTGAAGTAAAGGGAAGTGGGGTAAAACCGTTACATGGGGATTACTTGTCCCTTAAGGGGGTTGGGGTTCATCCGCAGTGGGATCCCACTTGGACTGTCTTCTAGGGGGTATTAAGCTGTTAAGCATAGCAGACTCACCTCCCTAGTCCCACAGGGGGTGGCTACCCCTTGGTGAGAAGGGACGAATTCCCTGGATTCAACACATCACACTGTGACAAAGTCCCTTGCCTCGCTGTGGGGTCCTTCTGTGTAGTGACTAATTGGGCCGGGTGCCTCCCCAAGCTAGCAGGTGATGGGCTCTGGGGTGGTATGGGAAGAATCAAATGGCCACTCACATTAAGCCCCATCTCAGGGCACATTAAAGTCACATCGCCAGAACAGACACTCCTGCTCCTTCAAGGGAATCAAGGAAAGGCGGTTCCACAGAATCTGCTGTCTTTACGCTCTGCTCCCTTATCCCTGGTGTAGGAGTCTTGCATACATCTACAGAGGGACCCAAATTAAGATGGTAAACTATGAAGGTAGTCAGCCATTCAGCCATTGCACAAGGTCTCCACCCTCATACAGTTAAGATCAGATAGGGAGTTAACACAGGGGTCAGGGAGTGAAAGCCAGAGAGAGGAGCGCTCAAAAGGAGGGCTCAACCAGTCAACAGCCCATCATCAGAACTGTAAGCCATGTTCAGGTGTAGGGCCACCAGGCACTCCCAATACCAGCTGCCTTTGGAGACACACTTGAGTTCCTTTACACAAAGGAGAGCCTGGTAAGCAGGGTCAGGCTGTGGTAGGCAGAGAGAGGCCAGTCCGAGGGGAGGTATGAACCAATTCCAAGACCCACAGCCTGGTGTGTAAGCCATCCGCAAGGGTGCAGACTGACAGCCAATGCCCACCCATCTAACACACCCATGTCCTTTCACCAGAAGGAGAGAGAGAAAAACAATACAAGCTCACAAGCTTAATGTGGCAATGGGTGTTTGGAGTAGGAGCTGGAGACAGGAGAGTGAAGAAATGAGAGGGTTGGAGGAGAGAGAAGGAGAATTAACAAAACCGGGAGACCCAGATGACCAGCCAAGGAGTCAAGAGTACTAAAGCAAGAGGGAAGGAGCGGAAGAGTGGAGGCCAAAGAGGGTGAAACTATTGAAAAAGAAGGTTAGAGAGAAGGTGGTAGAGATTTGCAGACCAATCGGCTGGAAAGTAGAGGAAAAGAGTGGTGCCCAAAGTGGTGAAGAAAATGCCAGAGGGGTGAAGAAGGTGCAACCGTCCTAGAAATGCTTGAATGTGAAAGCAGAGTGAAGAAGGGTCATCAGGCCTGGTGGAAGGGTCTTCAATTCTTCTAAAAAAGGCATCTCCACCTAGGTAGCTGGCACAGTGATCGCGAACGCTTTGAGGGGTATGGAGGGCTCCACTCCCAAATGTTTATAGCCATTTGTCAGGTTAGGAAAGTCCTTTTGGGTCTGAAGTTGTGCATTGAAACTACAGCTGTTATGCCTAGGCTTCTTACCATGATATCAATTACAATATCATTCTGGGGTTTTCTTTGGAGCTAAGATTTACAGTCCTACTGTCAGATGAAGGCTGCCGAGTAGGCAGCAATTTTTGGGAAATGAGTCCTGGGGTAAGCTCATCTCCAGTAACCCTTCAAATCGTCATGAAAAGTGCCAATGTTGGAGTTCTTAATTGTGATGAGCTATATGCAATTTAATATCCCACTGAAGTTCACAGCAGCTGATTGTTTAACTTGTAAACAGAAAAGTCTACTAAATGTTTGCAAAGCTATCCTGCTTGTTTGCCAAGCAAAACAAGTTTGTTTTGCGAAACTGCACATTTTATTCCCATGATTCAAAACATGATGCATGTTCATTTTAAATAATGAAAAAACAATCAATCTTTATTAATAATAAACACAACTAACCCACAGCAGACCATACATCCATCTTAAGTTGTCTGCGTCACATGTGAATAGGACATCCAACCCTGCCTCTTTTATTTACTTTCTGTCACTTGCAGCTCTGCAGTTATAACTGAAAAGTAACACTACGAGTACCATAGTGCACAGAACAGGATTCACCACACACACACATTTCTTGGGTAATAGTTATATTTCTGGTTTAGCTCTCTAGGCAATATGGAGCGATAGTCATGCTTAGTTCATTACAAATTAAACAGTATGTAAACAAATCAACCTGCTGCAACCACTTACATGTTAATTGTGATCTGCACCTTGACATGCAAATACTACAGAATATGCAATTTGACCATGGTCACATATGAGAATTCCATCCAGTCGAGATTGTCTGTTTTCTTTGCATTTTGGCACCTATAGTTGCAGACTTACAGTGGGATAAGCATACAGTACAGGTACAAAGAATGCAAAATAACAAACAAGGAAGAGACATGATGTGAGAGGATATATATATTTCTACTTCACAACCATCATATAGAGTGAGTAGGTAGCAGTGGGAAAGAAGCTGACAAGTTGTCAGTCTTTACTTTATAGCCAGTGCCACATTTCAGTTGATGATATGTTGGCCCAAACAAATGGGAAAAGCCAAACTACAAGTCCCAGAAATCAAACTGCTGTTGAATTAATAGCTAGGGCTGGAGGAGCGTTATCAGGTGGTTATATCTCTTTCGATCTACATCAAAAGAACCTAATGTCAATAGTCAGACAGTAAAAGATTGATTTGCTTGTCCGATGTACGTTAAATATTCTCTATGTCAAAAGATGGAAAGCAAAATGTTGACCTACTATAAAGGTTGGCATGTCTATTTTAAAATGAAAAATGTGTTAAAATGTGAGTGAAACACTGTCAGGTTAAACAACTGACATGTTTAAATATGAGGTGTGCCCCCACCCATACTCCATTGCCTGCTTCTTCAACGCCTTATCCCAGACAACCCTAAATACCTTTTAAATGCTGAAATACCTACTTATATTGAATGTTTCCCTTTCCTTCAGATTGCCTTATTTTTAAAGGGGGCTTCACCCTCCCACCCCCCGGGACCCATTTCAGATGCTATTTCAGCCCCTAACTTCCAAATCCAACTAGGGATTCCTTGGTTGGAATGCCACAATCCCAGTATAGATTGAGAAGAAAGAAAGATAGAACTGAGTTTGTCCTTTTGTCGTGATAATTGCAATCAAACCATAGGATCCTATACCTCCATACCAAGACCATTTGTCCTATTGTCTGGTGTTTGTTTGTTTGTTTGTTTATTTATTTATTGTGCGCACCGGACCCTGAGGTAGCAGGGCGCAAGAGAACAAGGAGGTTTACAGCTTAGTTAAAGACGTTACAAGTTACAAGTTACAGGTTACAAGGTAAGCATGGTGGACATTTCTTGAATCTGCAGGGTAAGGCAAGTGCAAGTGCAGATAAAGCGCAGCCAAACAATCAAATCTATATCGAGCGAACAGTATAGCAAGTCTGAACGAGCATTATAACAGGTCATTACGTATCAAGTGACATACAATTGGACGTGCGAGGGGTGGATAGTTATTATGTCGCATTCTCAGTGAGCCATTTTATGGTGTTCTTTCTGAAGTTGTTAAAGGTTTGGTCAGATCTAAGTGCAAGAGATAGGGAGTTCCATAACTGCGATGCCTTGACTGGGAAGCTGGAACCTCCAATAGTGGCTAGTTTAAATCTGGGCACTAGGAGGCAGTTGGGGCTGACTGTCCTTGTAAGTCTAGTGGGATTTTTTCTGTTGAAGCGTTCTGAGAGGTATCGGGGGGCTTTGCTGTTTAGGCATTTGTGGATAAGGGAAGCAGATTTAAGGTTGATTTTTTCTTGGGTGGAGAGCCATTTGTGTTTTCGTCTTATTTCTGAAATATGTGCTCTTCTAGGGATACTTAGGGCCGCTCTAAGTGCGTTGTTTTGGAGCACTTGGATTCTTGATGATTTGTTTAGTAGTCCCTATGTAAAGGGTGTTACAATAATCTAATTTAGATAAAATGAGGGCTCTAGCTAGGATAAGACAGCTGTCATCTGAAAGGAATAGTTTCCCAGCTCGTATTAACTTGCATGTATAGGCCGTGGATGAGGCCAGTGAGTTCACCTGTTTGGTTAAAGATAGTGTCGCATCAAGGTAAAAACCTATGGTTTTTACTTCTCTGGCGACCTTGATAGTGTTACCATCGATGATGAAGGCTGAGTAATTTTGGTTAAGTTTGGAAATGCGGGCTGCCGTGCCCAGGATGATTAGCTCTGTTTTATCATCGTTCAAGCATAGGCCATGGTTGCCCATCCATGCTTGAACGATGCTATAGACTCTATTCACCAAAGCCAGATCTTCAACGTAATCCCCAGTAAGTGGTAAGAGAATCTGAGTATCGTCTGCGTAGTTGGTGTAGGTGATACCCAGATTATCAAGATCGTCGAAGAGTGGCTTGGTGAAGATGTTATAGAGTGTCGGCGAGACACAGGATCCCTGGGGCACTCCACAAGTGATTGGGATAGGGTCTGCTGCCGCTGCGGGGAAGAACACCCTCATGGTCCTGTCGCTAAGGAATGACTGAATCCAGACTATAGCCTCCCCTGAGAAGTGGGCCGCCAAGTCCAAGTGATTACATAGGACTTTGTGGTCCACCAGATCAAAGTCGGCTGAGAGGTCTAGAAGGAGGAGGAGAGCTAATTTTTCCTCGTCTCTGAGTGAGTCTATTTGGGCCTTTAAGTCGATAAGGGCAGTCTCTGTGCCGTGTTGCGGACGGAAACCGGATTGGCGGGTGCCAAGGAGATGGTTCATCTCAAGGAAGTTCTGGATTTGGGTGTACGCTACCTTATCTAATATTTTTAGTAGGAAGGGAACCATGGTGATGGGTCTGTAGTTAGTGGGAATGTTGGGGTCCAATGTTTGCTTTTTTAGAAGGGGGAGTACCCAAGATTCCTTTAGATTGAGGGGGATGGTGCCCGTAGTGAAGGAGGCATTGATACGTTTTGTGATAAAGGGGGCTAGATCTCTAGCCGCATCCTTGATCAATTGTGCGGGGCATTGGTCGCCTTTGCAATTAGAAGGTTTAAGAGTCAGAATGGTCTTCTCTACCTCAATTACTGAGACCTTGGAGAAACAGAATTGGGTGGATTCTTTAGGTTTGGATGTGGGAATTTTGTCTGGTGGAAGTTGAGTTGGTAGTGAAGCTTTCTTTAGGGCAATTTTAGTTTGGAAGTTGGACACTTTGTTGGTTAGTGCCAGTTGTATGTCTGTACACCAGGTTTTGTCTTTGATGGAGTCATCCTGTACTGCGATAGGAGTTTCCAATTCCTTTAGGATGGAGAATAGCTCCTTCATACTGGAGTTGGATTGGGTGATCCTATTATTATAGGTTTCTTGTTTGGCCAGGATAATATCTTTTTTGTATTGCGAAGAGATGTTTATTAGGTTGGTTTTATTTTCAGCGGTCGAATGCCGGTTCCAAGCTGTTTCGCATTTTTTCTTCTGTAGTCTTAAGTTTTTTAGGTGGGGTGTAAACCAGGAGTTCAAATGCTTTTTTGGTTTACTGTTCCGAAGTTTAAAAGGAGCAACACTGTCAAGAGCAGAGGACATGGCCTCGTTGAATTCATCCACTAGGATGCCTGGGTCAGTGTGGTCAGGTAGAGAATTTAGTTTGGGTAGGATGTGGGGCAGAATATTATCAGCTGTAATATTTTTCTTGTTTCTGGTTAAAGTGGGTATGGCTGGCGTGGGTTTTAAGACTATAGGTCTTTTAGTGTTGAGGGTAAAGGAGATAAGGTGATGGTCAGACCATATTTTGGGGGCAATGGCTGTTATAGAAGGGTTGCAGTTGTGACTGGCAATCCAGTCAAGAGTTCTTCCCTTGGTGTGTGTGGGAGTATTCACGATCTGCGTGAAACCTAGTACTGACAGAGTATTGGCTACGGCAGTAGCATGGTGGTCGTTGATATCGTTGAGCTCTAAGTTAAAGTCTCCTAACACTAGTGTTTGGGAGGAATGTTTTATCTTCTCAGAGATAACAGTGGTGATATCTTCAATGAAGGTGTTGACAGGGCCAGGGGGTCTATAGAGAAGGTAGATATTTAGTGTTTGAGAGTTAGCGGTGGGTAGTTTGATAGAGAGGAGCTCACAGGATTTGAGGGAGGGTGTGGAGGTGATTCTCATAGAGAGATCAGATTTGGCGATAATTGCTATTCCTCCACCACGCGCGTCTGGTCTGTCAGCTCTGAGAATGGTATAGTTTTCTGGGACTGCCAGAGTGAGAGCCGGACCTGCTGCCTCGTGGAGCCAAGATTCAGTAATGGCGATGAAGTCAAGGTTATTATCCCGTATGACATCTGCTATGTCAGTAGCATGGGCGACTAATGATCTGGCATTGATTAAAGCAGCTTTTAATTCAGGTTCTAGCTGCGCTATGAGAGGGAGGTTGGCCATAGGTTTATTGATTTTATGGTAGGGTTGTCGTCTGGGAAGGGCAGTGGTTACCAATGGTCGGAATAGTTTGGGTCGAAGGTGTTCTAGGTTGATGTTATATTTAGTAATGGGTTCGAATATTTTGGGTAGTCGAGCCCAGAGTCTAAGCTTCCTTTGTGCTAGGTTGTAAGGTTTAGAGATAAGTTGTATGTGGGCTCCTGGGCCCTCTGTGGGCAGAACTGTAGGCATGGTCATGTAGATAATGGTAAGTATAACTGTTAGATTGGTGAGCGGTGCAAGGTGAACTGGGTTAGGCATGAGGAAGTACATACTGTTACTACTAGATGAGCTAGGGAGACTGGATTTAGCTGCCGTAGTTGGATACTGGGCAGAGTGGGCTGAGTACAATTCTCAAATACTAGGCGAGATTAATGTAGCAATCACATACTAGGCTAAGAGCAGCAATCAGATACTGGGCTAAATGCGACAATCAGATGCAAGTCTAAAACAGAAGTCAGATACTGGGCTGAGTGCAGCCATCAGATACCTGTCTAAAGCAGCAGTCAAATACTAAGTAAAGATAAGGCTTAATGCAATGATAGGAATATTTGGGCTAGATTCAGCAGTTAGGGATGGAGAATATACTAGCAGAGTTGATTTGGCACTTTCAGCGCACAGTGGTCTCTAGGCGACCATAAGGCACTACACAATAGCACAGTGGTCTCTAGCCGACCATAAGGCACAACACAATAGTACAGTGGTCTCTAGGTGACCATAAGGCACTACACAATAGTACAGTGGTCTCTAGGCGACCGTAAGGCACTACACAATAGTACAGTGGTCTCTAGGCGACCATAAGGCACTACACAATAGTACAGTGGTCTCTAGGCGACCATAAGGCACTACACAATAGTACAGTGGTCTCTGGCGACCATAAAGCACAATACAGTGACACAATGGTACATAGTAGGCAGAATCGGTTTTAACGGGGGATGGCAAAGGCAGGGTATGCAAATACATAGGCGCTAGCACAGAGCTTAGTGGGCAAATTGAGCTATGTTTGAGCATATGGTACAAGATAATTTGCAAGACACATTTACCCGGGCAGCGTTTACATATACTCTTAGTTCTATACAGGGTCAGGTGAGTACCGTGCGTGTGCGGGCGGAGTCGGACAGTGCGAGTGGGATTAGAATGGCACGTACAAATCTCCTCGAAGCGCTAAGGTGTCCTGTAGGCACCACCCAGCAGATAGACATGCCTCGAGGGTACCAGGACTTCCATATGGTGTTTCATCCTATCGAAGCCAACAAACCTCCACCACACCGGCCCTACGATTGACAGATTGCGCTTATCCCTGGAGCCAACATACCCTATGGAAGGATGTATGCCCTTTCAGAAAAGGCAAACCAGATACTGAAAGCATGTGTGGATAAAAACCTTGAAAAAGGTTTTATACATCACTCTACCTCCCCCGCAGGAGATCTTTATTCCAAAGAAAGAAGGAACCGAGCTCAGGCTGTATTTGGAACACAGGCAACTAAATGCCATTACAGTAAAGAATAGGCATCCCTTACCTCTGATACAAATACTTCTTGCTCAGGCCAAAGATAGCAGTATTTATACCAAGCTAGTTTTGAAAGGCGCATACAACTTCAGTGATAAATGGAAAACGGCTTTACATACCAGATTCAGACACTACGAATATCTAGTGATGCCGTTGGCTTCTGCAATGCCCCAACGGCCTTCCAGAATTTCTTGAACGACATAATTAAGGACATTCTGGACATCTATGTCGTTATTTACTTTGATGACATCCTGATCTACTCCAACACCTATCCAGAACAGGTTAGACATGTTCGAAAGGTGCTAAAGCGCCTTCGTGACCAGTAAGTGTCTCTTCCAACAGAAGAACAAGTTACTCTCTTACCTGGTAACGTTCTTTCGATGGGATGGTCCGACGACGTATTCCATATCTATGACAGTAATCACCACAGCTGTGCTGCTTCGGAAAATCTTCGGCGTCTGCGTCCTGCATCGATGACGTCGATACGCCGCCCTCAAGGACCTCCTCCGACGGCCGACGTCACTGGATGTTATAAGTAGGACGCACAACACCTGTAGCCTCAGTTGTAGTTTTTTCCCCAGAACGTGTGGAACCAGTCTTCTGCCAGACTCACACACAAAGCCTTGCAGAAATGTAAGCTGCAATCGCATAGGAAATTCTGTAGAGGGGAAGGTAGGGAGGGAGCGATATGGAATATGTCGTCGGACCATCCCATCGAAAGAAAGTTACCAGGTAAGAGAGTAACTTGTTCTTCGAGGGGATTGGGTCCTCCGACGTATTCCATATCTATGACAGACTCCCAAAGCAGTACCAATGCAAGGAGGTGGGAAAAGAATTTAGAAACCAGAAATTTAGAATGCCCAATCAAATTGCGGAGTAAAGG
Organism: Ambystoma mexicanum; assembly: GCF_040938575.1. Lineage (NCBI taxonomy): Eukaryota > Metazoa > Chordata > Amphibia > Caudata > Ambystomatidae > Ambystoma > Ambystoma mexicanum. Next base: position 708,121,867 of record NC_090933.1, read on the forward strand.
ACCGCCTTGCCAAATGCCAGATCCTGTCCCCGGATGGAATCGAGGGAGTAGTGACGACAAAAGTATGTACCGAAGCCCAGGTGGCTGCATCACAGATGTTACGAATAGGAACACCCCTCTGTAGGGCAGTAGAGGCGGCCATACCCCTGGTAGAATGGGCCCGTAAGCCGGCCGGTGGGTCCTTACCCGCCAAGCGGTAACACTCAGAGATAGACAAAATAATCCAGCGAGACAAAGTCTGTTTCGTCACAGCTTGTCCCAAACGCTTTCCAGCGTAACCAATGAAGAGTTGATCGTCCACTCTGACCCGGGACATGCGTGAAATATAAAAGCTTAACGCTCTCCTAGGATCAAGCCTATGGAGCCTCTCCTCTTCCTTACCAGGATGTGGAGGAGGATAAAACGCCGGAAGAACAACCTTCTGGCCTAAATGAAACTCCAACACCACCTTCGGAAGAAAGGAAGGACAAACCCTTTGGACAACCCTGTCTTTATGAAACACAGTGAAGGGTGGCTTAACTGAAAGTGCCTGTAACTCACTCACTCTGCGAGCGGAAGTGACCGCAACCAAAAATACAGTTTTAAGAGTTAACAGTCTCAAAGGGCATGAATGCAAAGGCTCAAACGGAGCACCCACCAGAAACTTGAGAACAAGGTTCAAATCCCAACCGGGCACCTGGAAAGGTGACGGAGGGAACACATTAGTGAGCCCTTTCAGAAACTGAGAAATTAAAGGAATTTTACAATAGGAACACTCTTCAGACGAGCGCCTAAATATGGACAGCGCTGCTAGGTAACCTTTAACGGTGCCCACTTGCAGGCCACTGTGCGCCAAAGAAAGCAAAAAAGACAGAACCATGGGAATGTCACATGCAAAAGGATCCACATTCTTAACCCTGCACCAGTCGCAGAACTTACGCCAACGGCAATGGTACAGGGACTTTGTTGCTGGCCGTCTGGCCGAGAGCAACACCTCCATCACGTCTTCAGGGAGGTCCCAATCCTTATACCTCAACCTTTCAGAAACCAAGCGTGAAGGTTGAGGGATCTGACCTCTGGATGGATAACCTGACCCCCCCTCCCGTGAGAGCAGATTGTCTCGGTAGGGAAGACGAAGTGGCGGGCAGATGGACAAGTCGAGAAGGTCCGGGTACCACGTCCTCCAGGCCCACGCTGGAGCAATGAGGATCATCCGGGAACCGAACCTCCGTAAGCTCCGCAGTACTTGCGGGATGACGGGGACTGGAGGAAATGCGTACAGCAGTGGGAATGACCACTCCACCACGAACGTGTCTCCTAAGGCTCCTTTTGGAGGAAATTCCCGCGAGCAGAACCTCTCGCACTTCCGGTTGACACTGGAGGCGAAGAGATCCACTTGAGGGGTCCCCCAAATAGCGAAGATCTCCAGGAGAATCTCCTGAGCCAACTCCCACTCGTGAGATCGTGCTCTGCCTGCTCAGAGCATCCGCCGTCTCGTTTTTGTCTCCGGACAGATGAACTGCTGAGATCGAAACTTCCTGCTGGATTGCCCAGAACCAGAGCTGCACCGCCTCCCTGCACAGAGGAAGTGACCCTGCCCCCCCCTTTTTGTTGAGGTAGTGCATGGCCACCGTGTTGTCCGTCAGGATCAGGACATTCTTCCCTCGCACACTCGGCAGAAAAGCCTTCAGGGCTAGCCTGACGGCCCTCACCTCCAACAGATTGATATGGAGTCTGGACTCCGACGGAGACCAACGACCGCTGACTGTCAACTCGTTGGCATGAGCTCCCCATCCCGTGAGGGATGCGTCCGTCACGATCGTCACCTCCGGCCAGGGTAGCCAAAATGGAGCCCCCTTCATCAGATTGTCTTTGACGGCCCACCACAGAAGGTCTTGGGCGACCGAGGACAGCACCTGAACAGGGTCCGACATCCTGCCGGAGGACTGAGACCACTGGAGCTTGAGTGCCCATTGCAAAGATCTTATGCGCAACCTGGCCTCTGGCACCAGAAGAATGCAGGATGCCATGTGGCCGAGCAATCTCAAGAACTCGAATGCTGGGAGACTCTGGGCAAGCTGAAACTTGTGCACCATCTGCTGAATGTGATGAGCCCTCACCTGGGGAGGAAAACACTGCCTCGGGGACGCGTTGAGCACTGCTCCGATGTACTGGAGCCTCTGAGTTGGTGTCAAATGGGACTTCTTTAATCTGCCGGAAAGGAGGACAGTAGCCGTGGGTTATGATCTCCAGAACCCACACATCTGAAGTAATGGTGCGCCACTCTGCAAGATGCTGCGCCAGCCTTCCCCCAACCGGCGAACCATGGGACATGGCCTCATGACTGAGCTGAAGCGGCTGCAGCGTTGCCTGAGGGCAAAGAGGCAACAGCCCGAGCGGCCTTGGCACCTCGAGTACCTTGTTTTCCACCTCTGGCACTCCTACGGTGGCCCCTCACCAAAGGATGAGTAATAACGAAAGGAACCTCCCCTCCATTGCTGTCCCCTAGGACGAAAAGGTGCTGGATGGCGAACTGCAGTGCCTAACTGACTTCGCTGCAGCTTTGGAGGTCTGCAACCTCTCAAGGCTCTCGTCAGCCTTGCTGCCAAAAAGATGTTCCGCGTCAAAGGGCATCTTGAGGAGCCAGGCCTGCACATCAGGAGCAAACCCTGACTTCCGCAACCACGCAAACCTGCGTATCACAGTGCTCGCCACCATGGACCGGCTGTCATGATCACTGCTTCCAAGGAGTCAGGAACAGCCCAACATCCTTGGAAGCAGGCTCCTAACCGTTATCTTAGGCACCAGCCGGTCCCCACTGGGACCTTTTGGACCTTGTCCTGGCGCCGGTGGCACCAGGCTCATCAAAGTCATCGGTCCCGGCACTGGAAGCGCCAGGCTCATATTATGTATGAAGATGCTTGGGTGGACTTACCTGCAGCAGACCATGCTGCTTACTTACCAGCCACTTAGAAGTCCTCTGTGAACAGGAACTACTTTCTTACCTGGGTGGGGCAAGCTCCACTCCCTGGATACAGCACTGGAACTCTTCTGGAACTGGAACTCTTTTCTTACCTAGGCGGGCCGTGGAGGAAGACGCCTCATCACTCCAAGGCTATTTAAACCACACCCGATAGATGAAACGTGCTTCGCGTTATTCTGCATCTGCAGCAGAACGCTCACTGAGTCTGTTCCAGCCTTTCTTCTTTCGATCCTGAACCTGCAAGAATTATACTTACCATTCCTGTATCCAGTCAACAACAGCACCTGCAAAGACAAGAAACAACAGGTTAGCAAGGCAACCTTTACACGCAGTGCTTACTCACCTGCCATTTCTTCACGCTGCACCTCCGCCTGTGAAGACAAAAGCATTGTTATTACTTACCAGCACTCCGCGAATTCCGGATTTCTTCACGCTGCATCGCCGCCTGTGAAAACAAAAGAAGAGACATTAGACAGGTATTTACTTACGCCCATCGCGCTCGTCACAATAGAACGCCTGCAAATACTCCGGCGTCTCTTCAGCACGAACTAAGCAGCAAGGGAAAAAGACAGTTTGAGCGCTTGCATTTACTTACTCATTTCCAGGCGCTTCACTCCATCTTCCATCTCCAGAGTCCTGCAAGACAAAAAGGGAAAAGCATTATACAGAGTCCTGTTCAATATTAACGTGCCACGCACCTAAAGACTATAAAGACTAAAAAGGTGTCCGGAAACTCACCGCTCGTGCAGTTAACGACGGTAACGATCCTCTGAGTTCAAGAGGCCTATGTTTCACCAGTGAAGGAACTGGCAACGGCACCCTGCACCAGACGCAGATGGACAGTCCAGCATTCACCTATCTAAGGTGAGCACGTTGACCTGGGGGCTCTACGGAGAAGCTAGGAAGAGAGGGAGAGAGAGAGGGACATTCAACAACCCAGACCCTTAACCCCCATATTCTTTCACCTGCAGAAACCTCACCCTTCGAGTTCGACACACAGTGAGAAGAGGTTCGACCCCAGAAGCCAATCGAGTCCTGCACATCACTTTTCGAGTCGCAGACACCTTCCTGCCAAGACCAGCGCCTCCGTGGGAATCAGGTGAGCCTTACAGAACGCGAAGCCCACCGCAAAACTCCTACCCAGGCGCAATGGAAACCTCAGACACTGATCAATTAGCCCAGTTGCTCGGGGAATTAAGAGCAGAAGTACATGCAGCTCGTCAGGAAACAAACTCTCTAAGAAGAGAGCTGATAATTTCCAAGGAGCGAACAGAGGACCTCGCTAGGCAATTGCTACAAACGCAGGCAGGACAGACACCTTTGCCCGCTCCAGGAGGAAGTTATCCTTCTGCATCATCTTTAAATCCAGTGCAAATCAATCTACCCGGTAATGTGCCATTGGCTCCGCCCGAACGCTTTTCTGGTGACCCAAAGAAATTTGCAGTGTTCATCAACCAGTGGCGCCTACACTTCTTATGTCGACCAGCTGCATTCTCAACAGATCAGACCAAGGTGGCTTTCGTGCTTTCTTATCTCAGTGGCAGCGCAGCAGATTGGTCGATCCCTTTAGTCACCCAGGATGATCCGGTTTTACATGATTTCCAGGCCTTCCAGTCCAGCATGGAGAAACTGTTCGCAAGACATGCACAAGGGCAGGCCTTGGACAATGAACTTCTTTCATTACGACAGGGTAATCAAGACCTCTTGACTTATATAGCCTCATTCAACAGACTTATAGTGGAAACTCAATGGCCCGAGGATAAGAGAATAACGCTTTTCTACCGAGGCTTGCGTGGAGAGCTCAAGGATGTGTTAGCTCAAGTTGTGAATCCTCCACAAGAATGCTCAGACTATATTGACTTAGTTGTCCAATTGGACCACAGATTACAGAACAGGAAGGCTGATCGTTCCAAATTTTATACCCAAGTGTTTTCTAAACCACAGACCTCTACTAGGGGAGCTGACACTGTGGAACCCATGCAAATAGGGGGCATGAAAGGACCTTTAACCCAAAAGGAGCGGGAAAGAAGAAGACAGCTGCAATTATGCCTCTATTGCGGAAACTCAGGGCACTTTCTTCGAGACTGTCCAGTGAAACCAGCTAAGAAGGCTGTAGGAGCCGCAGATACCTGTACCACAAATTCTGAGCATGGAAACGACCTAGCCCGACAAGTGTAGAGGTCCTCTTGCCGAGCGTTAAGATCTGTCCCGTGACCTCGCAGTTTGTGGTGCCCATGGTCCTCATTAGTCCTGATCGTCCGGATCGTTTGCATGCAATTGAAGCTTACATCGACAGCGGAGCAATCGGTAATTATGTGGACCGTGAAATGGTATCAAGGATGAACCTACCCCTTGTCCCTAAGGCAGTAAAAGACGTCATTACTACAGTGGATGGCACGGAGATAGCCTCCGGACCAGTAACGCATGCCACCCAAGAAGTGACGCTAGTGAGCCAAGATGGACACCGGGAGAAAATCGTGTTCGATGTGATCAAGGCCCCTAAGTTCCAGATCATTCTGGGAATCCCTTGGTTAGAGAAGCACAATCCTCAGATCGATTGGCGAGCAAAGACGGTTCAGTTTCCAGAATGTTTTACCACTTGTTATCCTCGGCTTGATGTTTCACTGGCGGCAATCTCTTCTGAGGTTCCAAAATTACCTCCCGAATACCAGGAATTCCAAGATGTCTTTCGGAAGGATCAAGCTAACACCCTGCCTCCTCATAGGTCTTACGACTGTCAAATAGATCTGATACCCGGAACAACTCCTCCTTGCAGTAGGATTTATGCCCTCACCGAGCCAGAGAATCTTCACCTCAGACAATATCTGGACCAATACCTAGCCAATGGGTTTATCCGTCCTTCAAAATCTCCAGCTTCCTCGGCTTTGTTCTTCGTTCCGAAAAAGGAAGGAGACCTTAGGACTTGTATAGATTACCGCGCCCTGAATCAAATCACAGTTAAAAACAGATACCCGTTACCTTTGATCCCTGAACTCCTGGACCAAGTCAAAGACGCATGTATATATACAAAGTTGGATCTCAGAGGAGCCTACCACTTGGTACGAATAAAAGAAGGCGATGAATGGAAGACGGCCTTCCGCACCAAGTATGGGCTGTTTGAATATCAAGTTATGCCCTTTGGACTTTGCAACGCTCCTGCCGCCTTCCAGTATTTTATGAATGATGTCCTTAGAGAACTCATAGATGTGTGTGTTGTTGTCTACATTGATGACATCCTCGTCTATTCATCATCTAAAGAAGAACATCGGAAACATGTTAGAGAGGTCCTCAAGAGACTACGTCAACATAACCTTTTTGCTAAACTCGAAAAATGCGTTTTTAATGTAACTGAAGTTGAGTTCCTGGGATTCATATTGTCACCCAACAGAGTCCATATGGATTCAAAGAAAGTCGATGCAATTATCAAGTGGCCTTCACCAACCTCTATAAAGGGAGTCCAAAGCATGTTAGGCTTCACTAATTTTTACCGCAGATTCATTCCTGAATTCTCTCGAATAGTCCAGCCCATCACTGCTCTGTTAAAGAAAAACAAACGTTTTGAGTGGTCTACTGAGGCGGAACAAGCTTTTCAGGACTTAAAAACTAAATTCATTTCTGCACCTGTCCTAAAACATCCTCGTCCAGAACTCCCCTACATCGTAGAAACAGATGCTTCAAGTCTTGCTATGGGGGCAGTTTTATCACAAAGAGATCCGGTCACACATCAATAACATCCTGTAGCCTTTTGGTCCCGCAAATTCTCGGCTCCCGAGATCAACTATTCAATTACAGACAAGGAACTTTTAGCTATCAGATTGGCCTTTAAAGCCTGGCGGCATTATCTTTTGGGAGCCAGACACACAGTCACCGTAATGACTGATCACCGCAACTTACAGTATCTGAAGACGGCCAAAGCTCAGTCTTCCAGGCAGCTTTGCTGGGCTCTGTTTTTGGCGGAATTTGATTTTATAATTACTTATCGACCTGGCAGTAAAAATGGAAAAGCAGATGCCCTTTCCCGGATGGGAATAGATGAACATTTGACCAATCCAGAACCAATACCCATAATCCCTGAACAAAGGATTTTGGGTTTGGTCAGCGCTCAATCCTTTGAAGACATCAAGACCACAGTCAAATCACTTCTAACTCCGGTCGACTTACAGGACTGGCAATTAAGGGGAAAAGAATTTTCAGTGGATCAAGACCTACCTTTTTTCCGAGGACGATTGTACTTGCCCAGTGAGAAGATACAAAGACAGGTAATCTCCTGTTATCACGATTCACTAATGGAGGGTCACCCTGGCATAACCAAAACCATGGAAAAGGTCAAAAGACATTTCTGGTGGCCATCATGGAAAAAGGATATTAGAGACTTTGTAATCTCTTGCGGTGTATGCGCCCAAAATAAAAGTCTGAAGGAGAAACCAGCCGGCCTCTAACACGCACTAGACATCCCTCCCTGTCCATGGCATACCCTGTCCATGGATTTCATCACGGACTTACCTCCATGCTCAGGGTATAATACCATTTTAGTAGTCGTGGATCTATTTTCCAAGATGGCTCACTTCATTCACCTGAAGGGCCTACCTTCAGCTTCAGTATTGGCCCGAGAATTCTTAGAAAACATTGTTCGGTTACACGGTTTTCCCTAGGTTTTGGTTTCCGATAGGGGAAGTCAATTCATCTCCCACTTTTGGCAAAGTTGCTGTCGTTTAGCCCAAATAGATGTGAGACTTTCTACCAGTCACCATCCCCAGACTGACGGACAAACCGAGAGGACAAATCAAACTCTAGAGCAATATCTACGTTGCATGCTCCAACAAACTGAAAACCCTTGGAAGGACATTCTTTGGATTGCTGAATACGCTTATAACAATTCGACTCATTCTGGAACCGGAAAGACTCCCTTCTTCTTATTATACGGACACCATCCTAGAACCTCTAACCTGGATCCTCCCCAAGAATTCGAGGCACCTGCTGTGGATCACTTGCACTCGGAGATCACTCGTACTTTTAAGGAAGCCACTGACCATCTGCAAAGAGCTAAAGCTCAATTCAAGAAAGGAGCAGTTCAGCACCGTAAAGAGGCCCCTCACTACGCAGTGGGAGATCAGGTCTGGTTATCCACTAAGCACCTACCTCTAAAAGGACCCCGCACTTTTATCCCGAGATACCTTGGACCCTATCTTATCTCTGCCATAATTAATCCAGTGGCTGTTAAATTGGAATTGCCTTCGCATATGAAAATACATCCAGTATTCCATGTCTCCTTACTAAAACCAGTACAACCAGGAACCCGATTGACCGAACTCCCAGAACCTGTTTTAGTAGATGGAGAAATTGAGTTCGAAGTAAAGAACATCCTAGACTCCAAAATCTCCAAATATAAATTATATTACCTGGTTGATTGGAAAGGATACGGCCCCCAGGAAAGGTCTTGGGAACCCTCAGAACATGTCCACGCACCTCGTCTGGTCAAGAAATTCCATTTGAATCACCCCGACAAGCCAAAACCCCCGGAGAAGACACGCTTGGGAGGGGCCTTGATCTGGGGTGCTGTCATGATCACTGCTTCCAAGGAGTCAGGAACAGCCCAACATCCTTGGAAGCAGGCCCCTAACCGTTATCTTAGGCACCAGCCGGTCCCCACTGGGACCTTTTGGACCTTGTCCTGGCGCCGGTGGCACCAGGCTCATCAAAGTCATCGGTCCCGGCACTGGAAGCGCCGGGCTCATATTATGTATGAAGATGCTTGGGTGGACTTACCTGCAGCAGACCATGCTGCTTACTTACCAGCCACTTAGAAGTCCTCTGTGAACAGGAACTACTTTCTTACCTAGGTGGGGCAAGCTCCACTCCCTGGATACAGCACTGGAACTGTTCTGGAACTGGAACTCTTTTCTTACCTAGGCGGGGCCGTGGAGGAAGACGCCTCATCACTCCAAGGCTATTTAAACCACACCCGATAGATGAAACGTGCTTCGCGTTATTCTGCATCTGCAGCAGAACGCTCACCGAGTCTGTTCCAGCCTTTCTTCTTTCGATCCTGAACCTGCAAGAATTATACTTACCATTCCTGTATCCAGTCAGCAACAGCACCTGCAAAGACAAGAAACAACAGGTTAGCAAGGCAACCTTTACACGCAGTGCTTACTCACCTGATCCATCGGCTGCGGCCATTTCTTCACGCTGCACCTCCGCCTGTGAAGACAAAAGCATTGTTATTACTTACCGGCACTCCGCGAATTCTGGATTTCTTCACGCTGCATCGCCGCCTGTGAAAACAAAAGAAGAGACATTAGACAGGTATTTACTTACGCCCATCGCGCTCGTCACAATAGAACGCCTGCAAATACTCCGGCGTCTCTTCAGCACGAACTAAGCAGCAAGGGAAAAAGACAGTTTGAGCGCTTGCATTTACTTACTCATTTCCAGGCGCTTCACTCCATCTTCCATCTCCAGAGTCCTGCAAGACAAAAAGGGAAAAGCATTATACAGAGTCCTGTTCAATATTAACGTGCCACGCACCTAAAGACTATAAAGACTAAAAAGGTGTCCGGAAACTCACCGCTCATGCAGTTAACGACGGTAACGATCCTCTGAGTTCAAGAGGCCTATGTTTCACCAGTGAAGGAACTGGCAACGGCACCCTGCACCAGACGCAGATGGAGAGTCCAGCATTCACCTATCTAAGGTGAGCACGTTGACCTGGGGGCTCTACGGAGAAGCTAGGAAGAGAGGGAGAGAGAGAGGGACATTCAACAACCCAGACCCTTAACCCCCATATTCTTTCACCTGCAGAAACCTCACCCTTCGAGTTCGACACACAGTGAGAAGAGGTTTGACCCCAGAAGCCAATCGAGTCCTGCACATCACTTTTCGAGTCGCAGACACCTTCCTGCCAAGACCAGCGCCTCTGTGGGAATCAGGTGAGCGTTACACCGGCTGACGCAATCTGCCATGTCCAAACCCGACTGAACGGCCTCACACATGGCATCCTTGCCATCCTGAACCATGGCAAGGAAACCATCCCGTTCGTCCCCTTAGGGAATATGTTCAGCCGCTAAGGAAACACAGTTCCACAGAGTGTGCGTGAAACGTGACAAGGTACAAATGGAGTTGGCCACCTGAAGCGCCATACCCCTGAAGAAAACACTTTCTTCGCCCAGCCGTCAAAATGCTTGTCGTCCCTATCAGGAGGGAATACGATGCCTGCTTTGCCGGGGCCGTAGCCGCCTGCACCACCAAACTCTCCGGAGTGGGGTGCTTGGTCAAGTAGCAGGGGTCGCTACTGGCTGGGCGGTATTTTCGCGGCAAAGACTTGCCCACTGCCGGGAGACTCTCCTGACACCGGGACACCGCCACCCTCCTCTATAGAGCCGTAAGGAACGGCAGTACCGGATCAGTTGGTGGACCTTGGTCGAGGATATCCGTAAGGTCATCCTGAAGAAAATCCCCTGGGGGAGCAGACCATCCCAAGTACTCGGTGACCCTGGACATAAGGCGCCAGTACGAGGAGTCGGCATGGGTGCCAGGCTCAGGCCTACACAACTCCATCGTCAGAGAGGTGTCCAGCCCACTGGCATTGTGCAGGGACTGCCGCAGGTCCTCAATTTGGCTATGGCCCGAGAGAATCTCGTCCGGCACCGTATCCGGAACCATGCCATCATCAGAGCCCTCATCCACCTCTGAAATAAACTCAAGCTGGCGGCAAAAAGGCACAGAATGTGGAACAAAGCCATGCTTGACCTTTGCCAGAGCCTTTCTAGGTGGTTCCACTGAGCCCCGGGGAACCCCCGTCGAAACAGTCTCGAAAGGCGTCAAGGGCATCGAGTGAATCGGCGTTGACGCCGAACGCGGCGCCGACAGCATCGATGACGTCGACACAGTCCTCGAGGCCGGAGCCCCGAGTGTGTCCCTCGACAGCCTGGGCGCCGATGGCGCGACGACTTCTTCGGAGGCGGGGCCTCGAAAGAGTCCGTCGATGACCTCAGCGCTACCGGCGTCAATGTCTTCCTCAAAGACACCACAGGTGCACACGGTCTCGAGCGCGTCAAGGACCAGGACCTGGAACGGGCCTGACGAGAACGATTCCCCTTGTCCGAGCGGGACCTCTCCCACGAATCGTGCCGACCACCCGAGCCCGAAGGCGTGCGAGCGGTGTCTCTCGACCGATCCCGACCGACCCCACTCAGAGGCGCGGACGGACCAGTGCCCTGCGATTTGAGAATCGCCAACATTTTCTTCCCGAAGGAAGCCCATTCCTCCGGTGTCGCATGCTTGGTGGGGTAAGTGACCCGCCGACGGGCAGAGTCCTCGGATGAGGACGGGGAAGGCGACCGATGACAGCGCTTCCGGGAGTGCCTCGAAGAGGCAAAGGAGTGCCGGGACCGACTCTGGGACCGAGACCCACCGGACTTCCGGCGACGACGCGGAGAGTCGCCCCTCGAATCGTCCTTCGAAAGCCCTGCAGACCTCGACTTCCGTGGCTTGGACACCTTACCGACCAATAACTTCTTCTTGCGCTCCCGCAAGGCTTTGGAAGTGAGCGACTGGCAGTCGACACAGTCATCCATGTCATGGGCCTCCCCGAGGCACCAGAGGCAGGCGTTGTGCGAGTCCGTTACCGACATCTTGGACCCACAGTCCCCGCACTTATTAAAGCCTGGACGCGGTGTGGAAGACGAGGTAGACATCCTCATGAAGAAATACTTCACAATACGAACAGGTTCGAAGAAGCGAGAAAGAACAGGAACTCCAAAGAGTCGAGGCGCGCCGAGATCTCCGAAGCAAATACGTTCGCGAAAAAAACAGAACTGAGGCTACGGGTGTCGTGCGTCCTACTTAGAACATCCAGTGACGTCAGCTATCGGAGGAGGTCCCCGAGGGCGGCGCATCGACGTCATCGACACAGGACGCAGAAGATTTTCCGAAGCAGCACAGCTGTGGTGATTATTGTCATAGATATGGAATACGTCAGAGGACCCAATCCCCTCGAAACAGATTTCTTACTTAAGATACATTGTTTCTCCACAAGGTGTCGAAATTAACCTTTCTAAAATCGAGGCCATTCTTACATGCCTCATACCCCATGGAGTGAAGGAACTGCAAAGATTTGTGGGATTTGCAAACCTTTACAGACATTTCATCAAGCTAACACTCCTACTAAAGAAAAACACACATTTTGTATGGAATCAAAGCACGCAAAACGCCTTTAAAACCTTACAAAGAAGATTCACTTCGGCACCTATATTGCGACTCCCCGAACCCAGTCAACAGTTTGTGGTCGAGACAGATGTATCTAACTATGCCTTGGGAGCCCTGCTGCTGCAAAAGACCCTAGTACTGGTCTAACGCACCTTATTACCTACAATTGCAGGACTTCTGACTCCTGCAGAACAGAATAACATCTTCGAGAAGGAGCTCTTTGACATCAAAGATGCCTTCATAACATGGAGACACCTGCAGGAAGGGGACGCCATCCGATCTTGGTTCTCACTGACCATCATAACTTTGAATTCCTAAAGACAGTCACCACCATAAACCAATGACAAAACCGTTGGATCGACTTCTTTTCATGCTTCGATTCTGTGGTCACTTAAAAACCAGGCGCAATGAATAGTAAGGCTGACACATTATCACAGAGCTATTCAGGGGAGAAGAGAACACAGGTATTCCTTTTATCCCACCCGCCAAGATATTGATGCTGAGCACCGGTCCGCTACCTCTCTGGGAAAAGGAGTTGAAAGCTGCCTATACACCTTTACAAAAGAAGAAGTTCTTAGCAACTCATCCCTCCCACCATCAAGAACAAGACCAAAACCCTCAACAATCCGAAAAGTCATGTCTGTTGGGAAACCATGAGGAAAGATGTAAAGGATTACCTAAAAGTGTGCGGAATATGTGCCTGCTCTAAAACTCTTTGAACGCCCCCAGTAGGTCTATCACATCCCTCACCTATCCCTGAACAACCATGGCATAGTTGCTCCATGTACTTCATAACTGACCTCCCCTCGACAGAAGGATGTACCGTGATCTGGACGGTTGTGGATTCCTGAAGATGGGTCCATGGATCCAGAGGTTTTGTTGGCAAATCCATAACCGGGTGTGGGTAAACAGACCGGGTATAGGAACCCAGATCCAGCTTTGGAGACCAGAAGATCATTGTGCCTCGAGTGCAGTGTAAAAGGGTGGTGTACCCAGGGAGCACATTGAGTGTCTTGGAGATGTCTGAGCTGGCTGAAGGCCATGCCCCAGCAAAGTGGTCATTGGGGCTACACTGGTGCTCTTGAAGGTGCCTCAGCTATGCCCTGGGGAAAGTGTCTGCTAGGTGGAATTGTAGGGCATGCCCATCCGGCAAAACAAAGAGGGTCCGAAGGTGCCTGGACATGGCCTTTGGGTCTTTTAGGGGTACGACAGGAAGGTGCCCAGACAAAGTGTGCACTAAGTATGGCCGCAGATCATGCCCAGTGGGCATATTGGGTGTCTAAGGCAAATGGATCATAGCTGAAGGCCATGCTCTGGGAGTATTGTGCATGGCCATAGGCCATGCCCAGTTGAGAATTGGTGCATTGGAAAATATAGTAAGCATGGTCAAGGCCATGCCTCGGGTCCAGGACCCGAGGCATGGCCGTCTGGGTATCATTTCAGGCCATGTTCACTGGGCACACTGTGTGTCTTTAAGGTGCCCAGGGCAAGGTTTTGTATTTATCCCTTGAGATTTGCTTCCTTGGCCAGGTACCCCTATGACATGTAAAGCTCGTCATTGCTTCCCGTAGCCAGGTCCATGCTCAATAAATATCCTGTGGTAGCGACGCACGAGTGACGTCATGCGCACGCTCGTATTATAAACAAATGAGCAAAATGGTGCCCGGGTGCTTGCTAAACCGCGAGGTGCCGGGAACCGTCCCATTCACAGGACAAGAAACCTATCAAGGTAAGTAGGGTTATTAGTATTTAGAAGCTGCAAATAGCACAGGCCAGTAGTATTTGGTTGACATACGATGCACCCAGCCATATCGAAGCACGGCAGCACATGTTTTCAATATATGAACACTCCATTTTACTTCAGTTAATCGTGTACCAATACCGGAGGATAGCAATTCAATGGTTGCCCCCAAGACACATCATATTGCATTCTTGATTGTGCTAGCCATGACCCACATTAAAAAAGGGAGTAATTACAACTTCATTAATTATGGTGCATTGGTGTATCTACGAGTATGGTAGGCAATCTATAATTTCACAAAGAGATATGGAATTTATGGGCTCAAAATGTTTTTTTTGTAGGTCTATGTAAGAGATCCCGTATATATACGAATACATTGAAGAAGATATGATAACAGACATTAGTCCACAATACTCATGTTGAAGAACTACTTTTCAAACAGAGGATGAGTGATGAGTAGGCTATAGTCTGTGTAAGACTGATATTGATTTAAAAGCCTGATGTATTAAATATTTCCATACCCATACTCTTTACTCTCGTATTGTACAGAGAACCAAAGCGTATCTTCCATGGTGAGGCAGCATGCTCAACCGAGTATACTTACCTAGAATACAAAAAGCAGAGATACCATTCATCACCATTTATAGGCGCTAATTAACTACTGGGAGAGAAGCAGTGTGATATTGCATGGGGACATCACATTAATATATATGTGTATGCCATCTATCAAAGCACAGCCTATACTAATATTGAAGTCAACTAAGTGCACACCCAAGGCATATGTAGGTTCAGATAATAACCACCTAGAATGGGGATACTTGTAAGGTGGGCCACGAAACCGTCAACAGCAAATTCCTTGTGTAAGACAAGATTTACTTATAGCACCAGCACAGTTGCAATAAGAGAATATAAGACCTACTCAGTTATTAATGAATCAAACATAGTTTAAGTAATACATGGCTGATTTATGTTCCATGTTTTCTGTTTTTTTGTTTACTTTGCCATTCCTGCTGGCCACACATTTACGAATATGGTATGTAACGGTGAATTATTATTTATTAATTTTGGAACTTGAACTTGAATATCTTTGAAAATGTAATTCTTATAACATTTATGCTCAAAATGGCAGCCTTGAAGACGACCTATGGTCGAAATACATGTCAGCTGCAAGCAGGCATTGCCATCAGAAATTGAATAAACCTTGTTTAAGATAGATTGATCTCTCTTTGGATTAATTCATGAGACAATTGAACTGTACTTTTGGTGGGTGATAACACTTAAATTAATATTGAACTATAGTTACTTTGCTGGACCTGCGTGACTCGGCATCTCAATCCAGAATAACCTTTATTTTTCAGAGGCCTTGGGTGGAGCCTCCTTGTATTGGTGATGTAGCGGACGAGAACTCATATACCTTTCCTATGCTTTTGAGAGCCAAAGCGCCCCCATCAGCTACTCTACCCTACAAAGTCCTAACCTAATCAATACATATCCTAACGCTAATAATAAAAGTCCTACTGGGCAAAGTAACTAAGGTATCGCCATCTCTCAGATCCCCAATATAACCACTGTACATGGCCTGAAGTCAGTCCAAGTGGACATTTTGCTTGGCCATGGTTTTTTTAACAAGCCCTGGCACTTTCCAGCCAACCATTGTGTCCACTGTGCATGGTATGTACCCGAACCAGTGAACTCTGTGCCTGAGAAATGCCCTTTTGTCCATGTGCTTGCCTCCTTCCAGAACTACAATGTGACCACTGGATGAGGCCAAAAGAGGAGGTCCCGGCAAATACTAGACACCCAATGTACCAAGGTATGGGAAAAATGTCGGAAGGATTAGAGTACGTGTGTGCATTTGGCCAAAATGGCGAGTTGGGTGATATGGTAAGCTACCCATGATGGTCAAGCATGTAGCTCAGTGCTGAGCGGTGGTCAGGAGAGTGCCCGAGTACGAGAGACTCGTTATGTGTCCAGCTAGACCAAATCTTTTGTCGTAGGACGTAGCTGCATTCTTTTGGCAGAGATGGTGTGCTTTGCGTTTTAATCTGGTGTATGGTGGCGAATTTGTGCGGCTGGGCGGCTGTGCACCTGCAGCTGGTGTCCACCAAAATGGTGCGTGACTATGTACCTTGAGCCTCAAATGGAGCTTTGCTTTTGATGTAGCTCTGTAATCTGATCCTCCAGTCTGCTCTGAAATTATACCTTACCTTGCTCTGGAGAATATGCTGGGGAGGCACTACCACTGTCAAGGCCTAGGTGTCATGAAGGTAAGCGTGAAATGGGAAATGTTTGTCAGGTTGCTGGAGGGAATAACCAGGTTTTGAAGGCCTTCCTCATGTGTCCACTGGGTGTGCCACGGAATTGCCTTTGGTCATACTGCATGTAGAGTGTAAATAGGTTATGTTCGTTTTTGTTTGCATTGCCTTTCCATTTTAACAATGAGACTGACACTATCCTGAGTGAGAATGCTAACACTTCTGACACCCACAGGCACACACAATTTTTAATGTGGCAGGAATTAAGTTGGCTTTTTAAATCGAATGATATCATACAAGGTTGTCTGTAAAATGATACATGGTTACATATAAAATGATCCAGGGTTAAAGAGGATAGAAATATGCAGAAAAACTGAAAAAGGCACTCCAGAGTGCCAGATGAGAATTTGCTGAATATGTTTTTTTCACACTTGTTCATAGGGCCCAGGGAAATTAATGAACATGTGTCCAAAATGGCATGGGAGGTTCAATTCCCCTTAGAGATGAAGGAAGGAGAATCCCCAGACATATAAATAATGTATTGCTAATTAAATTTCGCACAAATATGGACTCAAAATTGTCATCACTGAAATTCAACCAGAGGTGTCTAAGGGGACAAGAGAGCCGCTTTGCACCTTTTCGCAGAATAAGACAGTACCTTACTAACCTAAGGCCAACACTGCAATCTCAGGTTGCCAGTCAGGAACAAGGATCAAACCGGCATGTGGATATAATACACTGCACAACACATAACTATAGAAAATACAGCGTTTAGATCCCTCACTGGCCCATCTATCTCCATTGCCATGGACATAGAAAAGGGACTCCTTTTGTATGTCTGTCTTGGCCATCATTGATTGTATTTGTTTTTTTTAAAAGTAATTCAAGGTGTGCTTTAAGTCGAATACCTGTAAAAACAATGTTAGCACCCGATTTTGCAAGCACGTAGCGCTAATAGCCACAGGGGCTTCAGAGGGTGGCTTACCAGCCAGTACAGGGCCTGGGCCCCCTGTGAGGCCTTTGCTTTGCTCCTACCTCAAACCTGGCTCCCAGGTCCATTACTGCCCAGGGAATTCCCATCCTCTGTGTATATTACTTAACTATGGAGGAGTAAAAATCCTTCTCACTTCTAAATAGTTTGAGAAAAATATCACAAGGGAAGAATTGTGATCTGATAAAATTATAACCGGTGGTGGGGGGGAGGAGAAAGGGGGTTTCTTTCGGATATGAATTCAGAAATTAACAGACGCTTCCTACTGTCAACAATTCAGCAAATGTTTGACCTGAGGCTGCATCCGAAGTGCAAATAAGTGATCTTATATTATCCTTCGAGTTGCATTTACATTTTAAGAACCAGGCTGATACTAACGGGAGTGGGGTCGGAAATATTTCTGCTTAGGTGGGTTCGCTTCCAATTTTATGTCAAGACTTGGATTATGCTTTCTGTCAAGTTTACTTCTCGAGCAGCATAAAAACCAAGCAATAATATATACACAACAAAGAATAACAGACTACAACTCCCATAAAGTTTGGTCCTTTGGTAGTTCATATATTATTGGTCTTTCAATAAACATGTGATGACCGAGACCAATCATCTCACTTTAAGTCCCATATACACTGCCACCATCTTGACATTATCCTCTGCTAAGGAGTTGGCCAGTGGAGTTGAGGCGGGCACAGGCTCGTCAGTTGGCTGTGCGCAGACGCGAGAGGGAGAGAGCAGTGTTCCATCAGATGAGGAGGCGGACTCAGGCAGGGCGGAGCAGTGTCTGGGTGGAGGGTGCTGGGCTGGAGGAGGCGGAGGGGACTCTCTAGGCGGGTGCAGGGGGTGAGTGTGCTTGGAGGAGGTGGTAAGGATGGCAAAGGGGAGTGGGAAGGCTGAAAAGAAGGGGGGGTGGTGGAGGGGGCGAAGAAGGGGAGGACGCTGACTGTGAAATCTACATCTGTGGAGGGGGGAAGGAGGGAAGTGAGGGGCGGCATCGCAGCAGGTCTACACAGAGGGATGATGGAGGGGGGCTGGACCGGGGCAACTCTGGGTCAGAGACCCAGGAAAAGTGTGTTTTGGAGGGGCTGGGGGCCTCAGGGAGCGGTGTGTCTGGGGTGGAGCAGATGCAGTGTGATAGTGTGTGGAAGGTGGTGTTGAAGCCTGATAGTCGTGTGAAGACGTTTCTGGGGAGAATCCGATGGTGATTGCTGGATGGGTGAAGGCGGCTGTGGGGGATGTCACTGGGGTGCTAGTGGTGGCTGGGGGCCGGTTGTTGGTGGAGGGGACGGTGGTGGTAGTAAGGCTAAGATTCTGGAGGTGGTTGTCTGGGTAGCCATGCAGTGCAAGTGTTTGATCAAAGTGGTGTGTCGTGTAAGGGGGTGTTTTATGGAGTGCCGGTGTCTGTGAATATGTCTGAAGTGGAGGAGCAGCTGGCGGATGTGGGGGTGGTGGAGGCTGGGGAGGAGAGATGCACATGGGGATTTGGTGTCTACGACTGTGGCAGTGAGGTTTGCGAGGGCGGAGTGCCCGGAGGTGGTGGAGTTGGGTTACCAGAGGTTCAGTGTGAACGTTTATGTAGCGTTGCCTTTGAGGTGTTATAAGTGTCAGCAGTTTGGACATGTGGCGAGAGTATGCAGGAATGAGAGGCACTGTGGGAGGTGTGGTGGAGGTCACAATATTAAGGAATGCATGGTGGAGACCCCGGAGAAGTGTGTGAATTGTGGGGAGGGGGCACTCTACTGCATTTAGGGGGTGTGAGAGCCACAGGATGGCGAGAGAAGTGGTGCAGGTGAGGGCGGCGGAAGGTTTATCTTATGCAGAGGCTGTGGCAAATGTGAAACCGGTACGGGTAGTGAGTGAGGTGTGTGGGAGAGAGCCGGTGGTGGATGAGGCTGTGGGAAGGAAGAGTATGGTGGGTGAGGTGAAAGGCGTAGAAATGTTGGTTGTCCCGAAAACTGAGTTTATGTGCTTCATGGTGAGTGTGCTGGAGCTGGTTCAGGGGAATTTGTCTGTCAGTGTGTCTGATCTTACGAAAGGAGTGGTGGAAGCGGAGAGGAGGTTTTTGAGTGTTGTAGATGTGTTGGAACAGGATGTGTTCAGGATGGTTGCTAAAGTACGGAAGCAGAGTGGGGTGTTGGCCTGAGGATTTTGCAGTGGAACGCAAGGAGTTTGTTGAGGAATGGGCAGGAGTTGAAAGCGGTGTTGTGTGGGGAATTGAATGTTGATGTGGTTTGTATCCAGGAGACATGGCTAAGGGGTGATCCGAGGTTTGTGATTCCGGGTTTTCAGTTGTTTCGTAAGGATAGTCTTGGGGGGAGAGGTGTGGGGTGTGGCTCTGGCAGTTCGGAAAGGGTTGGTTGCAAGGGAGATTGTGGTGGATGGAGCAGTGTAGGCTATCGGGCGGGGATTCAGGTAGGAGGATCGGAAATATTGGTGTTGAATTATTATAATCCGTGTGAGGTGCTGTCTGGAGTGATAAGGGGACATGTGGGACCTTTGTGTGGTGATTTCAACAGTGCCAATAAGTTGTCGGGTAGTGACCGGACGGATGCGAATGGGGAACTGTTGGAGGGCATGGCGGATGAATTGTGTCTGTTTTTGCTGAATGATGGTTCGGGCACGCGGTTGCATGTGAGGACTGGGAAGTTGTCGTGTTTGGATCTGACCTGGGTGTCTGCTGCGATTGCGGGTGAATGTGATTGGGAGGTGCGTGAGGATGGGGATATGGGGAGCGATCATTCTGGCATTTTGGTGACTGTGAGGGGTGAGGTAGGGGTCAGGTCCCGGATGCTTGGGAGTCGGTTGAATTTTAGGAAGGCTGATTGGGAGTTCTATAAGGGATTGTGTCGGGAATTGATTGTTCCTCGGGGTAGGGATGGGGGGGTGGATGAATGGAATGAGCATCTGCTGCAGGGAATGAGAGCGGCGTCAGTGGCAGCAGTTCCAGAGATTGTGAAGGGGAAGGGTGGGAAGGTCGAGGTTCCTTGGTGGTCGGTGGAATGTTCACGGGCTGTGGCGGCACGCAAGAAGGCTAGGGCCAGGGTGGTGAGATCGGGAATGTTGGAGGATTTGTTGGCATATAAGAAGGCTAAGGCGGTGGTGCAGAGGGTGATTAGGGAAAGGAAGCGTGAATATTGGAGGGGCTATTGTGGGTTCTTGGGGAGTAATTCTGGTGTGGGTGAGGTTTGGAAGCAGTTTAAGCGGATGTCCGGGTTGATGAGGCCACAGGGTGGTAAGTCTGTGTTGTTGAAAGGGGTGGAGGTGGTCAGTGAGGATGGGGAGAAGGCAAATTTGTTGGGGGGAGTATTTTGCGGGGGTGCACAGTTCAGGGAACTTCCCGGAGGCGGTGAGGCTAGGTATGGGTATGGGTGTGGTTGAGGAGGAGATGCGGGAGTTGTTGGCGGATGTTGGGCCTTGGGAAGAGCAGTACGAGGTTCTGTTTTCTATGGTGGAGTTGGATGGGGCGATTCGGAAGGGGAAGTGGTATAGTCTAGGGGTGGATGGGGTCATGCATGTATTTTTGGAGAAGTTGCCAGTGGAATGTAAGTTGGAGGTGTTGGCACTGTTCAATGAGATCTGGAAGAGTGGAGTTTTGCCGAGGTTGTGGAAAAGAGCGATTGTGGTGGCGATTTTGAAGGGTGGCAAGGTCCCTACGGTGTGTAAGTCGTATAGGCCGATTGCGCTGACTGTTGTGCTGTGTAAGGTTATGGAACGGATGGTGGTTGAGCGATTGGGCTTTTATTTGGAGTCAAATGGGTGTTTGAGTGATTTTCAGAGTGGGTTCAGGAGGAATCGGTCGGTGGCAGATCCGTTAGTGAGGTTAGTGACTGGTGTGGAGGAGGCGTTGTGTGATGGGGAGCTGATGGGGGCGTTCTTTTTGGATTTGGAGAAGGCGTATGATATGGTGTGGAGGAGTGGGTTGTTGGTGAGACTGTTGGAGATGAGTGTGAAGGGGAGGATGTTTCGGTGGATTAGGGCGTTTTTGGCTGATAGGACCTTTCAGGTGAGAGTGAGAGGGGGGATGTCTGAGGTTTGGAAGATGGAGAATGGGACGCCGCAGTGGAGTGTGATTAGTGCGATGCTGTTTAATGTGATGGTGGATGGGTTGATTCGGGCTTTGGCGGGTATCGGGTGTCAGGTGGATTTCTTTGCAGATGATGGTGTGGTATGGGTAAGAGGGCGGAGTTTGTTGTTGGTGCAGAGTCGGCTGCAAGCTGCGATAGTGCGTATGGAGGAGTGGTGTGGGAAATGGGGCTTTTCGGTGTCTGCGGATAAAAGTGTGAGTATGGTTTTCTCAAGGAGAAGAGTGCAGCAGGAGTTGGACTTGGTTTTGAAAGGTGTGAGGGTGAACAGCGTGCAAGAGGTTCGGTACTTGGGGGTGATTTTCGATAGGAAGTTGAACTGGAATTTGCAGGTGGATGGTGTGGTGGAGGAACAAGTTACTTACCTGTAACTGTTGTTCTCCAGCATGGGTCTGGCATGGATTCACATGCTCATGAATATTCCCCGTCGTCAGGCTGGGAATCCTTGGTAAAGAAAAAATCAGTATCAGTTTCGTTTCTGATGTGTCTTTCTTAGTAGTAACCAATCACTGATCTCTGGGTCATACTGCCCCCAGCCAATGACTGCCCTCTCCCTAAGCCCCTCCTCTGGCAGCCATCCTCAGATTTGTTAGCACGCCAAGTGGCAGTATGACCAAGTGAAGAGCCGCAGAGGAGTAGGTGGGAGGGTTTGCATGTGAATCCATGCCAGACCCATGCTGGAGAACAACAGTTATAGGTAAGTAACTTGTTCCTTCTCCAGCATGGGGTCTGGCATGGATTCGCATGCTCGTGAATAAAAGAATACATAGCAGTATACACATGCACAACCACGGGAGGTGGCAACAGGCTCAACATTAAGCAATACAACAACTGAACAGTAAGCATCTCTTACCTCCTCACCAGGCTCACCTTAAGCGAACAGGTTGCGCAGCACTGCTTGGCCGACCCTGGACTCCTCCCTGGAGTCCCGATCGATGCAGTAGAATCTTGTGAATGTGTGCGTCGACCTCCACGTAGCAGCCCTGCAGATGTCCAGCAGGGGCACACCAGACAGGAACGCCGTGGTAGCAGTGATCGCTCTGGTCGAATGTGCTCTCGGACGGCCGGGCAGCGGTCGGTTTGGCAACCGGTGACAGTGCATGATGCAGCCGGAGACCCATCTGGAAACGGAAATCTTCGAGAGAGCCTTCCCTTGATTCACAGACCCAAAGTTCACAAACAGTTGTGACGTCTTCTGAAAACTCTTCATGCGGTCCACGTAGAACTTCAGCGCTCTAGCTACATCCAGCGAGTGCAAAGTCCTCTCGGCCGGCGTCGAAGGCGACGGGAAGAAAACTGGTAACACCAAGGGCTCGTTGAGGTGGAAGTCCGACGGCACCTTGGGCATGAAGGAGGGGTGCGTCCTCAGCACCACCCTCGTGTCATGAAAAGTCAAGTATGGAGGCTTGCAAGATAGGGCCTGGATCTCTCCCACTCGTCGTGTGGAGGTGATGGCCACGAGGAACGCTGTCTTCTATGACAGGAACTTCAAAGGCGCTGAATGCATAGGCTCTAATGGGGCCCCCATGAGCCTGGTCAGCACCACATTAAGCTCCCACGCCGGGGCAGGAGCCTTCACTGGCGGTAAAGATCGGAATAGTCCCTTCATAAATTCCTTCACCAGGCGATGAGACCACAAGGACGCCCGTCCCGTATTCCCGGTATATCGGGAGATGGCAGCCAGATGTATTTTGATGGAGGCGTGAGCCAGTCCAGCTATGGCCAGCGACAGTAGGTACAGCAGCACTTGAGGGGCCGTAATCCGCAGAGGGTTAATCTTCTGTGCACGGCACCAGACAGAGAACCTCTTCCATTTATGACTGTAACACTTGAGAGTTGAGGACGCCCTGGCCTTTGCAAGAACCTCTCTGCAATCAGCCGGTATATCGTACCCTCCAAACTCTAGTGCTGCAGGAGCCAGGCCTTTAAGTTCAGCGACTGTGGGCCGTGATGGAGAATGGCGCCTCCTTCTCTGGAGAGAAGATCCGCGTCTGCCGGCAGCTTGAATGGTGGGGACGTTGACAAGTCTAGAAGGTCCGGGAACCAGATCTGCCTCGGCCACGCCGGTGCGACGAGGATCATCCTGCACCTGGACTTCTTGAGCTGGTTGATGAGGCGGAGCAGCAACGGCAACAGAGGGAACGCGTATAGAAACAGGCCGTCCCAAGGGAACGAGAAAGCATCGCCCATGCTCCTCGGCTGTGGGAACCTGCTGGCGAACCTCTGGCACTTGGAGTTCGTCGCCGTTGCGAACAGGTCGATCTGGGGTTTGCCCCATCGTCGGAAGAGTCGATCCACTTGATCCTGGCACAGTTCCCACTCGTGGCACGAGCGCAGCTACCTGCTGAGTGAGTCGGCGATGGTGTTTTTTATTCTTGCCAGGTGGAAGGGAACCAGAAACATCCCCTGGGCGACGGCCCAGTGCCACAGATCCTGGGCCTCCTTGGATAGGGCTGGGGATCTGGTGCCCCCTTGCTTCCATATGTAGAACATCGTGGTGGTGTTGTCGGTGAAGATCATCACCACCTTGCCCTTGAGGGACGGAAGGACGACTTGAGAGCCGAGAACACTGCTCAGAGCTCCAGAATGTTGATGTGGAGAGACCTCTCCTCCGGGAGCCAAAGGCCTCTTGCGTGGAGGTCTCCGGTGTGGGCCCCCTAACCCTCCAGAGAGGCGTCTGTTGTCACCGTCTCCCGAAACGCCGGTATTTGGAAGTCCGTGCCTGTCGTGAGGTGAGCATGGTTGCCCCACCATAGGATCGCCCGACGGAACTCCTCGTCGAGAGGGATCCTGTGTTCGAAACAGCCCGTCGCCTGAAGCCAGCGGGCGTCAAGGAACTCCTGTAGCGGACGCATCCAAAGTCTGCAAAGGGGTACAAGATAGATGCATGAGGACATCATCCTGAGGAGGGACTTGATGGACTTCACCCTGGCCACGTCCGTGGCTAGCAAGCGCTGCACCTTGCCCAGGATGGTCTTGGTCCTCTCCTCTGAAGGGGAGGCCAATTGCCCCACTGTATCGAGCTTCGCTCCCAGAAACAGTGCTATTTGCGATGGAACCAGGTGGGATTTGGGGTAGTTGATGGCAACCGGACGGTCCTCGCCGTGTGTTCGACGGCGAGTTCCCTTGTCCTTGCCCGGATCAGCCAGTCGTCCAGGTAGGGGTAGATGTGGATCCCCTGCAGGCGCAGCCGCGCCGCCACTGGTGCCAGGCACTTGGTGAAAACCCTGGGTGCCGACTTTAATCTGAACGGTAGGGCTCTGAATTGGTAGTGGCGTCCCTGAACCACGAACCTGAGGAACTTCCTGTGCCTTTTTAGAATAGGGATGTGGAAGTAAGCATCCTCCAGGTCCAAAGACGATAGGAAGTCGCCTTCCTCCAACTGTCCCAGCACATGCTGGAGGGTGACCATCCTGAATTTCTGCACCTTGATGTACTTGTTTAAGCGACGCAGGTCCAGGATGGGGCGCCAACCGCCTGTCTTTTTCCTGATGAGGAAGTATCTTGAGTACACTCCGGAGCCCCGAAGCCTTCTGGGGACGAGCTCGATGGCACCTTTCTTGAGCATCGCCCTTACCTCCAACAGCAGTTGAAGGACGTGATTCTCCTTCCTGGCCACGGGAGGAATGCGAGGGCACTTGTTTTGGAATTCCAGCGAGTGCCCGTTGGCCAGGGTGTCCAACACCCAACGGTCGGTGGAGATGGACTCCCACACGCTGACGAACTTCGTCAGCCGGCCTCCCACAGGGGTGCTTCGGTGGGGGGCCGACAACACGGCCGGGTCAGTCATGCTTGGAGGCGGCCTTGCCGCCTTGGCCTCATTGGCGACGATGGCGGGATCCCCCTTGCTTGCCGCGACTTCTGTAGGCCTCCTGGGAAGAGGAGCGGGCCACCTGGCGGTAAGTGCAGGAGCCACCGCTGGAACCTTTGGAGGCACCCTGTCTGCCTCCGGAGCTCCGAAAGGGCCGTCGCTGTTGAAACACCCCTAGGGCCCGGGCCGTCTCCGAGTCGGTCTTGATGGCCTGTAGAGACTCATCCACCGCCTTACCAAAGAGGTTGCTGCCGTCGAATGGCATGTCCAACACTCTGGTCTGGACGTCCTGGCGAAAGTCTGTCACCTTGAGCCATCCTCGTCGTCGGAGGCAAACTCCGTTGCCCAGTTGGCGAAATCCGGTATCGGCAATGTCCATTGCCACCGTTATGGCGTGATCCGAGGCCACCTCGCCTTCCTGCAGAATTTCTAGGGCCTCCGCCCTCTTGTCGTCAGGTAGGAAGTCTAGCAGGGGAGCTATCTTGAACCAGAGCTCCCTGTCGTAGCGGGCCACGATCGCTAAGGCATTGGCCGCCTTAATCGTCGTCGCCGACGAGATGACTCGTCGTCCCAATGAGTCCAATTTCTTGCCATCGCTGACCGGCAGGGAAGTGGAAGTTGAAGCCGCCGCACCCGCTGCCTTCTTTTTAGCCGCTGCCAAGACGGCAGAGTCCGGCGTGGGCTGGGCCCTGAGGCACAAGGGGGCGGCATCGGGGACTCAGTACTTCTTCTCGTACCTGTCCCTCTTGGCGGGTGTCGTGGAAGGGTTCTTGAGGACAGCAAGCCCCCC
The DNA here is from genome assembly GCF_040938575.1 of Ambystoma mexicanum. Lineage (NCBI taxonomy): Eukaryota > Metazoa > Chordata > Amphibia > Caudata > Ambystomatidae > Ambystoma > Ambystoma mexicanum. The sequence continues at coordinate 708,147,700 of NC_090933.1, forward strand.
TTTCCAGATGTTGTTGAGCAAAGGCACCGCAAGGACCATCTTCCTCTTGGCCTCTCGTCGTTGGTACAGAAACCCTTCCTTTTTTTGTTCTTCAGGCCCGAGCTGGAAGAGCTCGAATGCCCTGGTTATCATGGCGTGGAAAGAGCCAATTTCGTCGGCTGGGGAAGCCCGCGGGGGCGCGGGGGGGTGACGCGACGTCCGCTGTGTCATCGCCGCCATCATCGTCCGTCCCTGTCGCTGTGTCTGTCGCTGTATCCTCTCTAGGGTCCGCCGAGGATGAGGGGTCCACAGGTCTCGCAGGCACGAAGGGCGGAGCGGGGTGGACTCTCCTCCGCTTGTTCGAAGGGCTTCCCGACGGGCCTGGTTCTGGATCCTCCGTTGGGGTCCGTGGTTATCTCGTGCTTGATACATAAGGATTTGATTTCCAACAAAATGGCCGCCGAGCTATCCTGGGGCTCGGGTAATGGCTGCGAAGGATGGGATGGCCACTCCACTGGGCCCTCTACGTCGCCATCGTCGCTATCTTCGATCACGTCAGCAGGGACCACCCCCTGGGATCGAACCCTCTCGAACCTCTCGTTGAGGTCTATGAACCTCTCGTTGAGGCCTATAGACTTCTCGTTGAGGCCCTTCTCAGTTTCCACCAGCTCCTCCTCAGAGGCTGATCCGAGTCTGTAATGGCCACTGGCCCCCACCCCTCTTTATCCGCCGGAGGCTTCACGGGGGTCTTAACGATGGGCTGGAAAGAGGATTCCCTCCGCGGTGGCAGTGATACTCTGGGCCCAGAGGCCGTTTCCACTGGCGTAGTCTCAGCCAGCTTCGCCAGGGTCGCAGCGAACACTTTGATAGAGGCCTTTGCCGGCTGGATCAAACCCCTCACAACCTTAGGTGCGTCCTGGGCCTTCGCCTTGGGGGGAGGGTCAGCGCCTCGCTCCCCCTTCGAGATCGAACGGGTCCGCTCCAGCGGCTTACCCGGGTTCTCGGACTTCCTCTTCCCCGAACCAGAGCGCTGGCTCGTGGTCGAACGTGCCGGGGAAGTAGCGCCCTGCCTGGCAGCCGTAGAGCCCGACCTTTCGGCGCTCCTGGTACCCGCGGACTTGCGGTGCTTGGCCTTCTGTTGGGCCACCGTCGCCGGGGCGCCCTCACAGGACTTAGAAGCCTGCTCAGACTTTCTTCGCCTTCTCACCTGCTGTGCCCTTCTCCAGCCAGGCGGCGAGGCGGGAACGACAATCTTGTTTGGTCCGTTCCAAAAGGTTCTTGCAGAACGCACAGTCCTTCTCCACGTGCGTCTTGTCCTCATGAAGACAGTAGAAACATCGCGAGTGCTCGTCCTCCTTGAAAACATTCTGCAATCCGCATCCAGGGCAGCACCTGAACAGCTTGGATCCGGGCGTCGAGCTTCCCTTGTCCTGGGCCATGTCCATTGAGGTAGGCCGCAGATCTTCCGGGATCCTCCAAGGAGAATACGTGTAAACGTAGGTTGAATTTGTTGCGGGCGGTGTCTGGGAAAGAGTGGGGTGCGCAGCAGAATTGTTTACGAATGTTGTATAAGGGGTTGATTTTGAGTGATGGATTTTGGATGTCAGGTGGCAGTGGGTTTCACGGCGAGTCAGAAGCTGCGGTTGGATAGGGTGCAGGCGAGGGCATTGAGGGTGTGTTCGGGTGTGATGAGGTCCTCTCCAGTGAATGCGGTTCAGGTGCTTGTGAGGGAGATGCCGTTGGGGTTGAGGAGGGATGCGTTAAATATGAGGTGGTGGGTGAAGTGCAGTGCGAAGAGTGTGGCTCACCCGGTGCGTGAATGTTTGCTGTATAATTGGAGGTTTGACTATTATAGGGACCGGTGGAGGAGGAAGGGGGGTGCTTTGAGGTTTCACATGTGGGAGAAGGGGGTGTAGTGGGGTGTGGGCGAGTTGTTGGCTGTGACGGGTACGGATTTGGTGAGGTGGCCGATGTGGATGATGGGGTCTCCAAAGGTGTGTTTGGAGTTGGCGAGTGTGGTGTCGAAGAAGCGGGGTTTGCGGGGTGAGATCAAGGCTTTGGGTCAGGCGTATGTGGCAGGGAAGGAAGGGTGTAAGGTGTTCACGGATGGTTCGAAGGATCCTGTGTCTGGGAGAGTGGGTATGGCGTTTTATCTGGAAAGCACTGGGGAGTATAAAGTGGGGCGACTGACGAATGACGTGTCGATTTGTACAGCTGAGTTGGTGGCGATTGCATTGGCAATTGATAGGGTGTGCGAGTTGGGGTTTGAGAAGGTGGTGGTGTTTTCGGATTCATTGAGTGGGTTGCAGGCGATTGTGGCAGGGGATGGTGATAGGAAGGATGTGATTTTGGACATTAGGAGGAAGATTGATCGGTGTGTGCGTGGGGGGATGGATCTGGAGTTGGCGTGGATCCCCAGTCACAGTGGCATTTTGGGTAATGAGTTGGTGGATTTGGCGGCGGGTGCGGGTATGAGGAGAGGAGCGGTTGATGTGAGGATACCTTTGAGTGTGGATGAGGTGAAGGCTGTGGTGGTGAAGCGGGTTATGGATGAGTGGCAGGAGAGGTGGGAGAGTGGGGTGAAGGGCAGCTGACTGTTTGGTGTTTGTGAGAAAGTGTCTGTGAAGGTGGATGCAGGGAAACTGGAATGGAGGAGGAGGGAGGAGGTGATGCTGAACCGGTGGAGGATAGGGCATGTGGGCTGAATGGCAGTCTGTTCCGAGTGGGGAAGCGTGAGTCGAGGGACTGTGCGGTGTGTGGGGTGCCTGAGACTGTGGGACATTTTTTGCTTGCGTGTGAGAGGCATGTTGAGGAGAGAGAGTTGATGAGGGTTCGGTTGTCTGTGCTGGGAGTGGCTGAACTGAGTGGGAAGGCTTTGCTGGGAGGAGTCGGGGTGAGAGGCAGAGAGAGGAGCAGTGTGCTGCTGGATTTTGTGGGGCAGACGGGGCGGTGGGAGGATTTATGAGAATGTGAGGGCTGTGTGAAAGATTGGTGGGTGCACATCATCCTTTTGAATGGGGAAGCGCCTGCGTGGGTCCGCCCACGCATTCGATAATTTGAAGAAGAAGAAGAAGAAGAGCTGCTCGAGCATCAAGTTAAGTCTATGCTTAATTATTCATTTTTAATTGTAATGTGATTTTGTGCTTACAAGATTGTATCTGGGCAGCGCAGGTTGCGAGAGCAGCACGAGCGCAGCGTTTGTAGGTTGGTGGCGGAGCTTCTCCACAATAGGAGATACATTGATTAGTTGTGGTTGCATCGGTGCTAGCACTCCGGCGACCACAACCGTACAGACCAGTATGTAGGGGGCATTGCAGTCACGGAAGAAGATTGAGGCGTGACAGGACTAGATATAGTTCTGGCGCTTCGTATCTTACTTCTGTGACCGTGCATGCGAGCGCGAGCCAGCAGCGAGGTCCGGCAGCTACACAGTTTATATATTGGTGATTTTGGAGCGGAAAGCTCATTCTTTATCACACAGCACGCGTGTTTATATTAAGATACAGTGAAGTCCTAAAGGCATTGGCTCTTGGGTAGATCAGTCACAGAAAGACTGACAGATGGCTCGGAAGAGCTACAGAGCGCCACCCACTGATTTTGTAAATCCATGAATATTATTGTCCGACGGCACAGTACCCAGTAAAAACTGTTAGCTGAACATCCACTTTTTGCCTTACCTACTGAAAAAGACACTGCGCAGCAGTACTTATATTAACCTGACAGGAAGAGGTTCAAGAATCCAGTTCATATAAATATTTAATCTGCCACTAGTTACTGAGCAAAATGAGAAGCTCTTGAGATGAAGGAAAGGCTCATGTTAACCAGAAAAGGGCTTAACCCAGTATGGGACAAGTTATTCAAAAGGCTCTGGGAGGCAGTCTGGGTCATAGATCCCATCGATTGTCCCTTATGGAGGACTGGCTTAGATTTTCACAGTGCATGGAGGAGCTCAAGGGAGTAAGTAAGCCAGAGAGAGAGAAAGGGGGAAGAAAAAAAAAGCCTGTAAGGCACAAGAGGCCAGGATCCCCCCAGCTACGCCACGTAAGTGGAAAAGCAAAAGAAAGTCCGTAAGGTTGTGGAAGAAAGGACACAGGTGGCACGATATATTCTCAGGGAGCTCTGAGGAGAGCGAGGATGAAGACTGTCAGAGGAGTAATATCCTCGAGTGAAGAGGGGTGAAAAAAGGCTCCTAAGAAAAGGAAAACACTGAGATGGAAGAGGAAGGCAGGGATGACTTCGACCCTGATTGCCTTATACACCCACGATCATCTGAGTGGGAACCGCAGACAAAGATTGCAGCATACCTGAGAAAACGGCTCAGGACGCCTCTAGCGAAAGAGGCTAGAAATAAGCTCAGGGCTGAGAGCCCTATCTTCCAGAAGAGATTGCAGAAACCCCAGAAATTGATGACCGGATGGTCACTTTCATGAGTAGATACATCAAGGACGCAAAGAAGGGTCTAGATAGGTCCTGGCTGTCATGTCAGGATAAAAAGCACGATGTGGTAGGAACACTTGCAAAAATTTACCCAAAGCTCAGCGAACTGGCCACTTTAGAGGCAGTGGCGGCAGCTAAGAGCAAGCTGTTTGGTGATTTGCTCACAAATTAAAATTACTCACTGTAGTGACCAGAGTACTCATAGTCCGTAGTCCCCTTTCCTCCATCCTTGTGGGCGTCTCCCAGCATGGGGACGGTACCAGAACCTTTGGCAGTGAAAAATTGAGCTTCCCCTTTAGATTTAGTACAGCGCATGGGGTGCGGCTCCAGGCGTGGGAACGGCCTGCTGAGGCCCCGCCCTACAGTGCCTCAGCTCAATCCCCTTTGAACACATCAGACGCTTAGATACCTGGCTATACTTATTACAAATTAGCCCCTGACATACAAGTGGGGGAAGGTGGGTGAGACGTATGGCGGAAAGGGGAGTATGGACTATGGGTACTGTAGTCGCTACAGTGAGTAACTTTAATTATCCATACATCCCGCCCCCTTTCCTCCATTCTTATGCGTGATTCCACTGAACAAGACCATAGGGTGGAACTGTGACAGCCTGCCTCATATCTAGGAAGAAGCAAAAAGGTTCTGCAGAAATGCTTGACCAAACAGAGCATCGTGCCTGGAGCTGGTGTCCAGGGAATAGTGCTTGCAGAAAGCTGACAGAGTTGCCCAAGTGGCTGCCCTGCTGATGACATCCCAGGAAGCCTGTCTCTGAAACGCGACTGCCATGGCCTTAGCCCTAATTGAAAGTGACGAAAAAAGCCTTGGAATTCCTGAAGGATTTCGTATGAGAGAGGTAAAACTTGAGGACCCTCTTGAGGGCCAAGGAATGTAGGGTGCTCTTTTGCCTCTGACTGCGGGTTCGGGAAGAACACTGGCAGGCAGATATCTTGATTCAGATGAAATGGATAGACCAACTTGGGCAAGAGGTTTGGGTGAGTGCGCAAGATGACCTTGCCGTTGTGAAACGTGGTGAAGGGCTGGCACGAAGACAACACCTGCAGCTCGCTGACCCTGCGTGCAGAGTTGAGAGCTACCATCAAAACTGTATTTAGTGTCACCAGCAGGATGTCCACAGTGGCCATCGGCTCGAAAGGTTTACGCTGTAGAGCTGCAAGAACTACATTGAGGTCTCAGAGCGGATGCGGCCAATGCACCAGAGGAAAAAGCCAAATAAGTGCAGCAGGTATCCCCCTGAACTCCAGAACAAGTCAGGTGCGCTGAAAAAACGAGTATGTTGTCTAGAGGGCAGGTGACCGGATCCAGCCCCTTGTCACAAGTCCAATAGCAGAATATAGTCCACTTGCTCTTATACTGGGACCAGGTAGAATGGTGTCCCATTTGTCATCTGAAAATTGAGCCTGCTGTGGCCTTAGCTGGTCAGGAACCAGGCCACCAGCGCTAGCCTGGTCCCGATGTTCCAATGCCCCGCCTTGCTGCATCAGGAAGCCCGTGTTGGGGATCAGAAGGTGGACGGACCCTGCACGCACAACTGCAGCAGATCTGAAAACCAGCCTCTTGACGGCCAGTGGGGGGCAATCAGGATGAGGCTGCAGCCCACGAAAGCCCAGAACTTGCGCAGGGTCTGCTGGAGCAGGGGGCGGAAACGCATAACACCTGCGGCCGTGCCAACAGATCTGGAAGGCGTCTCCCAGAGACCCCGGACCCCGTCCTGCCCATTAAGTAAACTGGAGGAATTTGGAAGTCTGAGGAGATGTGAACAAGTCCAGGTCTGTGAACCCCCAACACTGGAACAGGGGTAACAAGGAGTTGGTGTGCAACTTCCACTCATGGGTGTTGAACCCTAAGCGGCTCAGCTGGTCTGCTTCCACATTGCTGTCCCCGGGAGGTGGACAGCTGAAATCCAAATTCACTCCACCAGGCCCCATTCCTAGATAGCTATTGCCTCCATGCAGAGTAGGGGGGAACAGGTGCCACCCTGCTTGTTCAGGTAAAACATTGTAGTAGAATTGTCCGTCCTGACTAGAACAGACCTGTCCATGATGAGAGGTAGAAAAGTCTTGAGGGCCAGGCTCACTTACTTGAGCTCGAACAGATTGATAGGTAAGCTGGCTTCCACCCTGGACCATGCGCCATGAATAGCATAGCCCTCCAGAGTAGCCCCCAACCCAAAAGAGAGGAGTTTGTTGTCACCACCAGGGTAGACAGGTGAAGGGGGCTCCCACAGAGACATTGTTGTCCATCAGCCACCAGCGTAGATCGGGCAGGAGGAACAGAGGTATTAGGATCCAGTCCGACTGAGAACCCATCTCCTGAACCCAGCTAGCCGCCAGGTGGAGCTGGAGGCATCTCATCTTTAGGCGAGCGAGCTGCACAATGAGCACGCAGGAGGCCATCAGCCCCAGAAGGTGCTGGAACCACTATGCCGAGGTGGTTGAGTTGGCCAGAAAGTGCCCTTTAGCCCTGAACAGGGAGGTAAGCCTTTCAGGCATGGTGAACCCCCGCCGAACGGCCGTATTCCAACATACCCCTAGGAAGACCAGATCCTGGGAGGGGCACAACTGTGACGTCCTCTGGTTGAGGGAGAACCCCAGCTGATGAATATCCGCCAATCTCTGGCAATTGTGAACCACAGAAACCTCCGATGCAGCTGGTAGATGGGGACATGCAGGTATGCATCTTTGAGGTCTAGGGAACAAATCTTGTGCCCTGCACACAGAGACTCTGCTATGTGCGCGGGAGTAATCATCTTGAAGCGCTCTAGCGGTAAAGACAGATGGAGAAATGACAGGTCCAGGACTACCTTCAGGCCAGCTTGGTTGTTCTTGGGTACCTTAAAAATCCTGGAGTAAAAGGACCTTCTCTAAAAGAACTGAGGACCCGATCTGACGAAGAGGTGGAGAGGAAGGGTGAGGAAAAGGAAGAGGAACACTGAAGCCCGTGGAGACTATGGATAGGATTCAAGGGTTCTTGAAAAGATGCTTCCAGCTGTCCTGTAAAAGAGCCAGTCAGCCCCCTAATGGAGAGATGTGTTCCCCGACTGTGGTTGTTAGGGAGAATTCTCTGTAAAGGCTAATTTCCCAAACCTAATGAGTCCCCCAGCAGCTTTGCTGGATTTTTGGGGTTTATTTTTTTCTCCTGCTAAGAGTGAGACTCTTTTTCTCCCACTCTTAGGCATGATTTGAGAATGTCCTTTGACTTTGTAATGTGTTTTATGGGCTATGAGGTCTTTTACTTCATAGGGCTTCATGTGTTTTTGGTAAGTGTGTTACACAGCACCCTCAGTGCAGTAACACAGGGGTGTCATAGTGACCCCCAAACATAGACTCCATACCCTGGGACTGACTACTGTCTCCCAGGGCATGTAAAGTCACCATTGACTTTACTAGACTTAAATTGTGAACAGAAACAGTACAAACCATCATATTGTGGAAGTACTGGTAGGGGTAAATCGTTTGCCTGTGGCTCTGTTTTTCAAGGGGGCACTGTCCAGTCCCCCCCCCTTGTCGAGGTTCTGGCTGGTGGCAGTGGTTACCACGCGAAATATTCCACCAGAATACTTCCTATGGGATTTTCCTATTCATTTTAAACGCACCACTTTTTTGGTGCAATGTTAAAGATACTGCCGGGTAATTTATTTAATATTTATTCCCCGGTTGGGTCTTTTTGCCAGGACTCGGTTTTAAAATGGCGTTTGTGTTCGCCTCTGTAACTCCAACCCAAGTCGAGCCCTTTGTTCCACTTTTGGCAGGCTTCTGCACAGAAGCCTCCAAAAGTGGTGCCACTCTGTCTGGGACTACAGGATGTTTGGAAGGGGGGAATAGGCACCTTGGACTGAGTTGCCTCGGCAACTCAAGTCACACTCTTGTGTGATTGGCCCAGTGGTGCGCCGCCCGGCTCACCGCTTAGCATGTTTGAGTGACAGCTAGGACTGAAGAATGGGGATTTTCTGCATAAAAGCCGGGCTTTGGGGACTGGAACTTCAGAAGTCGCCACAGGACCTAAAGAATCATACGAGGGGAGAAGCTGAGCCATCTACAACGACGACACCATCGGTGGAGCCCTGCTGTACGAAACTCACCACTTTGCCGACGACAGAGAAGATCTTCTTCCAGGAGAGTCTTCTTCCCTTTGAGCTGGTGGGACCAACCAGTTCGCCTTTTTTGCCTTCCTGGGTCATCTTGTGGTCGAATCGCCCGTGCCAAGCACCCCGGCGGCTGGATAGCCACGCTTCACCACTACTGCGAATAAAAGGGTAGTACCTTTTAACCGGGAAACTCCGCGGCTGGTTTCTTCCCTGGCAGTGCAACGACCTCCAGCTTTCCTCCAGATCTTCTCTTCCCCTGGACGAAGCACCGACTTGCACCCGCTGCCAGGAACAACTGCCCCCGCTGGAGCTTTCTCACCATTTCAGGTACTGTGTCCCGCCTGGTCTCCCTTGCAACAGACTGTTGAAGGTGTCCCGTAAATCCTTGACTCTCTATCCTGGGGTGACCTAGGACCCATTAACATTACCTTTCTATCTTGATCCGACTCCTTTTTGACTTTCCTGCAAAGACTTTTAGTGCATTTCCACTGTGTGATCTTGGGCACATTCCGCCTTGCTCTCTCCAAGAGTGGGCCTGGCCTATGAACTTTTTGCTCTACAGTAGACCCTGCCTTTCTTGACTTGCTGTGGTTCTTTAAAAGTGTTGGTATTGTGTGTTTTTCCTATTTCTGCCTTTTCTCTCCCTTTTAAAATAATTATTGTAGTGCCATCTATGGTTACACGCTCACCTCTGTTGTGCTAAATAAGTGGTGTACTAATCTAGATTTGTCAAATAATTAATTAGGGAGGTGTATATATTTCTAGTGACTGTGTTTGAACTTGCTTGACATATTAGTGCCAGTGTATTTTTACAAGTGTGTCTTTAAATAAATAATTATATACTTTTATACCAAAGCTCTGGTCAGTGTTTACTTGTACTACTGTATTTTGAGCCCTATTGTGTATACTCTACATACTGCCTAACTCTTCTTGAGAGAAGTCTGACTGCTCAGCCACAGCTACCAGGTAAATCTGGGTGGTACAGACTGCTACCAATTGGGTTTACTGCTAACACCTGTAGTCTTAAACTGTTTGCAGTGCTCCCTAAGGGAACTGCACAGGTTTCTGCCTAACAGTGGTATCACTGTTTCTTGGAGTCAGAGCCACGGGCAGAGGAGGGGGAGCGGAAAAACCTGTGCGAAGTCTTCTGCTGCTTCCTCCTATTGCCACTAGGCGACCCGTCAGGCCTCTGCGTACCGTGGTCCCGAAACCCCTTGAAGCTAGTGAAAGCGCAGGGTTTGAATTCAGTCCTGGCTTGAGACTGAGGGAAGTACATCTGCCCTGGCTTTGTCAGGATGGCCAAGGACTTGGCGGTTTTAGTGGAGGTTTTCTTCTTCGGTTGACTCAAAGGGCAGATCTAGGATCCGCTGTCACACATCAGATGAAATCACAGTGGCATGCATCCACGCCGTCCTTCTCACTTCGATACCCAGCCACAGCCCTCTGCTGCTGTGTCAATATGGGAGACCGACGACTCCATGAGGTCCTGCGCAATGGCCCGGGCATCCGCCAGACCTGCCTTGAAGGAGGCTTGCATTTCCAGGGGGAGGTCAAGCAGAAACTTTCAGACCTACCACAGCTTCTGGTTAGCCGCAGCCAAGAGGTTATCGGTGTTGGCTTGCTGCAGATGCAGTCCTGAAATGGCATAACAGCATTTGCCCAACGACTAAAGACAACTCGAGGTCGCTGCCGAGGAGGAAGACGACGAAGATGATGGTTTAGAATACAAGGAGGCCGCCGCCACCACTGAAGAATGTGGCTGCGGATGGGAGACCAGGAGGATTGGCTCCCCGTCCGTCAGCCTGAACCTGCTGTGCAACTTTTTTTCATCTGGGCATTGACCCTGGGCTTCTCCCAGACCTTGCTTGCCACCTGCTGGACTTCCTTCTAGAGAGGGATGCCAAACCGGATTGTGGTGCGCTTGCCCAAAACCTCTGCTAGCACTCCTGAGTTCTGTCGGGCTTCCTCAGGCAGAGGGACCCCCAGGAACTCCCCCAGGCCCAGAAGGCGGTCATGAAAGTCCTTAAGGGATGCTGAGGGTTCATCGCCCTGGGCATCACCACCCCCCTTTTTTTTACAGACCGAGGGGAGGCCGGGCCCTGGGACACATGTGCCGACGTTGTCCCCCCTAGGTCCGGAGCCAAAGACAAGTCCAGCGGCTGTTGAGGGGGAGGCGTTCGTGGTACAGGGGGAGGCAGAGGGGTCTGAACAACCGGTAGGGCCTGGACTGAGGAGGGACCGGCACAAGCACTCCTAGCGGTGGAGAAACAGGCAGAGGACCCACAGGAGGAGGCCGTGGAGGCACCACCTGCAGGATCACCTCCTTCACTATATCCTTCAGGAGCCCTGTCATCGGAGGGGGACACATGAGGAGGAGGAAGCGCTCGGAGAAGTGATCCTCGCTAGTCACCGGATCCCTAAGGACCCAGCCATCCGAAGCTCTAGGCCGTCGCTCCTAGTCAAAGCACTGAGGCGATTGAGGCGTGTAGCTGTAAGGCTGTGATGGGTAGATGTACCCCTGGGGAGACCAGATGCCTGTACCGTACAGTCCACTGCCGCTTCCAGAGGGAAGGGGACTGGGACCTTCTTGCAAGGCCCATTCAATGGGTGATAGCATGGGAATGCCCGATTTGAATCCAAAATGGCCACCGGACTATTAGGCTCTGCCACGTGCCTATCTGCCATTATAGGGCCTTGCACCAGGCCTTGCACCAGGCCCTGGCGGGAGGGCGCGAAGACCCTGAGCCACATGCACGCTCAGACATGGGAGGGCATGCCTTGGGTCCTGTACCCAGAACAGAAGCGTCGACCCCAGAGATCCCTCTGGTAGATGTTGAGCCCTAGGCTGACTGGCCAGTAGTCGAAACGCCCTGACTCATGACCTCGGAGCGAAGTCCGGTAGGCTGTGCACCCTCGGCACCTATGCTGGTGGTCGTGCTGGATCGTGCCGAAGACTGATTCTTGGCGGTAGAACCCAACGATCCCTTACGATCGAAGAAGAGGACAATCTTGATCACCCTTCTGGGGGCAGCTCGGTTGGGCCCCTGAAACCCTTGGCTTGGGATCCGGTAGCCTTGACGCCCTCAGGTCTGCCCATGAAATGCCTGGAAGAGACCCTGAGAATCTGAGGAACCCCTGGGAAGGAGTCACAGCGAAGAGGACCCGAGGGGAAGAGGCAGAGGAAGGGGCTGGAGGCACCACAACGGCAACATAACTCAGGTGAGAGCAGATTATCATACGCGATTGTTGAAAGAAGAGATTCCTGCAGTAGGCGGGAGGCTAGCGCGATGCTTAAAGAACTGGTGTCACAATCCACAGATGCTTGGCTACTAGATACTGTTCTGGGTTTTCACATAGACTTTTATTCCCTATCAGTACAGGAGAAGTGGGCAAAGCCGTTAGTGCAAAGCGTAGCAGACAATATACTACTAGATGCAGAAATAAAAGGACTGGAGCAAAAGGCTGCCATTGGGCAGGTGACAGATACCTAAAAAGGTTTCATAAGCAATATGTTTCTAGTGAAAGGGAGACACAAACTGAGGCCAGTTATCAATCTGAGAGAGTTGAACAGTTTAATTTTTTTTCAGGCACTTCAAAATGGCGGGTATATACTATTAAGGAGAATTTTCTTCTAAGGCTATTTTCCCTTACCTATAGAGATCCCCAGCAGCTTTGATGGATTTGAGAGGTTTATTTTTTTTCTCCTGCTAAGAGTGAGGCTCTTTTTCCCACTCCACTCTTAGACATATTGCTGATGTGTGTTTTAGGCTATTTTTGTGTTTATGGTCTATGGGGTTTTTCTCACCCTCATAGGTATCATCTTTTTACATGTGTGTTACACAGCACCCTCAGTGCAATAACACAGGGGTGTCATAGTGACCCCCAAACATAGACTCCATACCCTGGGACTGACTACTGTCCCCCACAGTATGCAAATATGCAAAGTTACCATTGACTTTGCTAGTCAATAGTTATGAACAAAACCAGTACAACCCATCTTACTATGGAAGTACTGGGAAGGGTTAATAGATTTTCCCGGGTGTTCCTTTTCGAGAGGGTACTGTCCAGTCCCTCTCTCCAAAGTTTCTGGCTGGTGGCAGTAGTTACTACCGTAAATATTCGACCACAAATATTTTCCTATGGGATTTTCCCATTGTTCGAGGCTACCACTTTTACTGACAGCCTCTAACATACCGCCAGTTTATCTTATTATTAACTTTACTCCGGTAGGTTTTTATTGCCAGATCTTTGATATTATTTCTTTCTCATCTCTTTCTCTGAAATCCTAACCCGGGTCGGTGATCCTTTGTTCGTCCTTTTGGCGGGCTTCTGCACAGAAGCTCTCCTCTCGGCACCACTGAGTCTGGGGTAGACAGGATGTGTGGGAGGGGGAATAGGCACCCTGGGCAGGGTTACACCTAGGCAACCCAAGTTGCACTCTGCCCTGATAGGCTGGGGGGTTATCCCGCCAGGATAACCACCCCGCTGTGTGAGTGACAGCTAGGCTGTATGAATGGGAGGTTTTCTGCATAAAAGCAGGGCTCTGAGGACTGGAGGACAAGAAGTTGCCACTAGACCTAAGAAACCCGAAGAGGAGAGAAGCTGAAGACATTTGCAACGACTGAACCACCGGTGAAGCCCTGTTGCAGATCCTCACCACTTTTCTCCAACGACTCGAGAAGATCTTCACCTGCAAGAGTCTTCTTCCCTTGAGCTGGTGGGGCCAACCAGTTCGCCAATCGCCTTCCAGGACCTGCCTTGGTCGAATCGCCAGTGCCCTGCACTCAGAGACCGGGTAGCCAGGCACCCGTCCACCACGACGGCGATTTAAAGGAGCGTACCTTTTATTTCATTTTGGCAGCACCGCAGCTGGCTTCATCCCTGTGCAGTGACTCAAACCTTCCTCCACGAAGAGAGCCTCTCTTCCTCTGCTGGATCTCCCGAACTGCAGAAACTGCCAGGAACCACCGCCACCGCAGGAGCCTCTTCCACTTTAAAGGTACATTGTTCCGCCAGGCCTCCCGTTTCGTTGGGTACTGCTTACCTTCTGGGTTGGCTGCCCCTATCATCTAACATTGTCTTTTACCTTCTGCAACCGCCTTTTCAAATCGTTAAACAAAGACTTAACTGCAGCTACTAGAACCGTTTGATCCTAGGCACTTTGCCTGGTACCACTGACTCTGGCACAGGCCTATTGACTCTGGCTAAATCTGTTACAACTGCCTTCGCTAGATTGCTTTTCATCAAGAAATGTGTTGGTGCACCTAAAACTCTTATAACCACCTTTCCTTCCCTTTTAAATATTGTGCAGTGCCATTTTGCTCGGTATTTCTTATGCTAAAATTACTGCCTTGCCTAACTTGTTCACAATCCACTTGGGAAGTGTTGCTGGGGTGTTTTAGAGTCTGAATCTGTATAACTTGCCCTTTCCCTCCCTTTTGAGAAATTGTTAGAGTGCTATTTCTGCTTGGTTTACACTGTGCCGTTTTGTTCAGTTTTCACTCTTGCTCAAACTTGTCTACAATTTAAACAGGGAGTTGTGTATACTTTTCTTGACTGTTTAAACTTGCTTTAAGGATAGTGATTTGTGTGTTGAACTTGTGTAAAATAAATATATATTCTTTGTGATACAAAGCTCTGGCCAGTGTTTCCTTGTTCCATAGTATGGTAGTCCTATTGTGTAAACCCTGAATACTGCTCATCTCCCTTGAGATAAGTCTGACTGCTCAGCCACAGCTACCAACTAAATCTGTGTGTTACAGACTGATACCAAAGGGGATTTATTGCATATACCTGTAGTCCTAATCTTCTGTAGTGCTCCCTAAGGGAACTGCACAGGATTCTGCCTAACATAAACCACTTGAGGGACATCTTGCAAGGGGACTGGCTAGTCAGGATAGATCTCAGGGATGCCTACCTACCTATTCCCATTGCAGGAGATCAGCGAAGGTACCTAAGGTTCCGCTGGAAGGGGCAGACATGGAAGTTCACATGTCTACCCTTTGGGCTGGCATCAGCGCCGTGGTGTTTCACCAAACTAATGAAACTGGTGGTGACATTCCTGAGAGAGCAAAAGATATGTTTGATCATATACCTGGATGACATATGCATACTGTGTCAGGACAAGGATTTGATCAAGAAGCAGGTGAACGCCACGATAGATCTACTACTACAGATAGGATTTTTGGTGAACTAGGAGAAATCCCTCTTGAGACCGAAACGAACCATGGAATTTCTGGGTTTCATGGTAGATTGCCTGCAGGGAACGCTAAGTCTTCCTCTGAGCAAAATGAATGACATCAAAAAAGAGAGATCAGGAATACTGTGGCAAAGGAGCTGATGTCATTACGGGAGATCGCCAGACTATTGGGGCACTTGGCGTCATCAATCCAAGCTATTTACCTGGGACCACTCCACAACAGGGCCCTTCAGAGATTGAAGATTCAACATCTGAGGAGGGGCTTATCTTACAAACAAAGGGTGCCTCTATCGCAGGAAATGAGAGAGGAACTGAAGTGGTGGCTACAACATATGGATGCCTGGAACGGGAGAGTAATATTTAGCTCATCCCCAGACCCAATATTAGAGTCTGATGCCAGCAGATGGGTCTGATGCAGAGATCTGTCAACAGGCAGTCAGAGAAGGAACTAGACCTACACATCAACTGCCTAGAACTGCTGGCGGGCTTGTTTGCAGCGAGATGATGGGCACAGGAGAGGGCACAATGTTGTGTACTCCTCAAGATGGACAACGTGTCCGTGGTCAGATACATAAACAGACTGGGCGGCACAAGATCCAAAATGTTGGCAGAGCTGGCAAAAGAATGTTTGCACTTATGCCTACAGAGGAAGGTGACAGTGACAGCAGAATATCTGCCAGGTCAACAGAACGAGGTAGCCTGGTTCCTCAGAGATGGCAGCGATTGGAAGCTGGACGAGAAATTATTCAAAGAGCTGATGGCACAATCGGGTCCATGACAGACCGACCTGTTTGCATCAAGGTTGAACAAGCAGGTACCTGGGTTCTTCAGTTGAAGGCCAGACCCTGAGGCAGAAATGACAGACACATTCCTCCAGACTTGGGGTCCTAACACAGAAAATGCATTTCCGCCGTTTTCAATGATTGCAAGGACATTGGCCCAGGTGAGGAGTCAGCGGTCTTCTCCGATTCTAATAACTCTGGATTGGAGGGGCCATGCTTGGTTCCCTAATCTTTTGTAGATGACGCACGACAACCCGATAGCGCTTCCGAGGAGCAAAATTATCGTGCAGGACCCCACGGGAAGCAGTCACCCACTGGTGAGAATGGGCAGCCTCAGCCTAATTGCATGGGTGATTTCAGGGGATCCTGGGCTAGGCCGGGACTATCAGGCGAGGCTGAGCGTATTATCAAAGAGTCCTGGGCACCAGGAACCAGGAAGGCATACAGATCAGCGTGGACAAATTGGAATAGCGGGTGTGCGGAGAGGAACATGCATCCCTCTGGAACAGTTGTGGTGCATGTAGCTAATTTCCTAGCACAGATGGCGGCATAGGGCAAAGCTTATAGGACCGTTAGTACGGCTCGCTCAGCGATATCGGTGGGTCATCTCCATGTAGAGGGTTAAGCAGTCAGAGAGCACCCTTTAATATGCAGATTGTTGAGAGGAATAAAATTGCTCAAACCTCCTAAGGTGAGGTATTCACAGTTGTGGGATGTGGACAGAGTTTTTAAACTTTTCACATCATGGCCTGACAACATGGATTTAGCTCATGCAAGAGAGTTTATAACGTGAGAGCATTGGAAGTTAACAGAAAATCGATATCTCCATCAGGAATAACTTTTTGTATCACAAAGAGAACAAATACGGGTTTGAGAACAGTATCTTCGGACTCATTCCTGGATCAGCCTAAATTATGTCCAGTTCGATGCTTAACGGCATATGAAGACCTGACAAAGGAACTGTGAACCGCGGAGGTGTCTCAATTGCTCATAGCTTTACGAAGACCCTTCGGAGCAGTAACCCTGGCAACCGTGGCGATGCTCCAAGCGGGCACCGATGTAGAATGCTATGGCACGCATTCAGTGAGAGGGGCGATAGCTTCTAAGGCTTATAACGTAGGTGCGCGATTGAAGGATATTATGAAGGCAGCAAATTGGTTGAATTAAATGACATTGAAGACATTGGGCCTCATTATGCGGTAGGAGGTAGCCATGGTGCTATTAGCACCGTGGCTATCCCCTTACTGCATTCCAGGTCCGGGTTCCCGAAATAGGGACTTACCGGGTCATTCCAACCTTGGAGGACCCGGTAAATCCCCATTCCGGGAACCATTCCCCATTCCCATACGAGCCACCACAGGGCTCAATGGGAAAGGGGATGGAGCTAATAACGGTACTGCAATTTGCGGTACCATTATTAGCTCTGAAGTCCCTTAACGGGTCCCATCCATAACGCCTGGTAAAACCAGGTGTTGAGGAAGGGACCCGCTAAGGGACCTCGGAATAGGGTGGTAAGGGATTATCGGCACCTGTGACCTTACCGGTGCCGGTAATCCCTTACCACCTACCGCGTAATGAGGCCCATTCTATTTTAAGCCATTGAAAAGTTGCCACGTTAATGGTAGGTACGTTTTGAACAAGTATAATCCGAGCTTCCAGGTCTTGACATAGAATTCTGATTTTCAACACTATCGTTATAGAAAGTCATAATTCTATTAAAGACACACAGGTGAAGGAATATGCCACCATAACAATCATGAATATTAATTAATGTTAATAATTTATTTGATGTTGTTAATATGTTCATGACACTGTAATGTATATGAGTGATGATATGTCACAATTCCCAGCCGTCTACAGCAGAATCCTGAGATTTGTTTTATGTTGTAGGTTCCAACGTCGACAACAAGCCTACTGGGTCCTGAGGAGTTGACTGGACTTTAATTTTTAGTTTGCGTTTACCGGTTGGGACGCAAGAGATATTTGAAGGATCAGAGAAATAAAGAGGATAATGTCAAGATGGCGGCAGTGTTTATGGGACTTAAAGTGAGATGATTGGTATCTGTCATCACGTGTTTATTGAAAGACCAATAATATATGAACTACCAAAGACTCGAACTTTATGGAACTTGTAGTTTGTTATTCTTTGTTGTGTATATGTGTGTTTTTTATGCTGATTGAGAAGTAAAGGTGAGAGAAAGCATAATCCACCGCCTCTGTGTCTTTAATAGAATTAAGACTTTCTATTACGATAGTGTTGAAAATCTGAATTAAAACACACACATCACCTCCAGTTTCGTCACCCCCACCAATTTCCTACCAACATTATTTTCAATGATTATAGTTACTATAACAGATTTGAAAAGAACCTATAGACTAATGCATGTACTTACATATCTTTCCATCTTTTTTTAATTTCTCTAAATGATGAGTGAGGTTAAACTCTGCAGCTTTGTATAGGTGCTCTGGGGTATCCTAAAAAAATCAAAAAACAGAGAGAATCTTACAACATGGCAACATTGCTTAGAGTCCACTAAATTAATTGTTAATTCCTTTTATGTAGTTCTTCAGCACTGAATATAATTTAAGAATAAGGTTCTTGAAGAGTAAGAACATGGGCTTACCTTATACACAATCTTTACTAGTTCTGCAGGTGTATAAGAATAACCAGCATTCTCCAGTAAAACATTTAGGATTTGCTGCTCACGGGCCTGTCTGTGAGAGATGTATTGTTGAATTTTTGCCCTTGCTCCAAGCACAACTGGACCATGTCCTAATAAAATAAATTTAAAAAACCACAGAAAATGACCAATCCTGAAGGAATTTGTTTATTACACAGCAAATGAAAAGGTACTCATCTAGAATAAACCAGCTACTCAGTGTATGGCACTCTTGGCTACCTTTGCCATTTAGTGCCAAGACAAAAGTGCAGAATTTGGATTTAAAGCAAGCAGTGGAAGACTGAGGGTTCATGTATTGATGGATTTATGTAAGGTGCCAACATCTAAACCTAAAATACGGTTCCATGTTCTTTCTCCAAAATAAATGACTTCGAAGTAATTTACATCGAAGCCATTACTTCGAAATGTTATTTTTTTTTTATTTGGGTGGAGGTCCCTCCAGACCCCTACCCCTCCACTACCACGCTTACCCCAAACCCTTCCCCGGCTCAATTTTTCCACTTAGCCCACCACTATATATACACAAAATTCGAAGTAATTTGAAGTAATGCCTTCGAAGTAATATTCTGCGTTTAAACAACAGATAACCCCTAGGGAACCCTCTGCTGTTTTCTTTTCCTTGTCCGGATTCAAGAGTTTGTCTTTGTGCCATACTTTGTCTCGAAAGTACTCCATTTGACGTCCCTTAGTGTCTACAGGAAACTAGTCTCCAGCAAAAACTCTCTCTCGCCCCACTCAATTGTTTTGCTAATCTCCACCTCACTCTCCTCATACTCTCTACTTGCCCTATTCTCTCTCTGCTTCTCTATCTCTCCATCTGTTGCTTGTTATTCCTTCCCGACGTTATACCTCCTTTACTCTCCTTCTTGCCTGATTGCACTTTGGGTCAGCACTCTCCCACTACTCATTAACAACCTCACAAACTCCTTTTCTCTTTCCTCCTACTCTTTCCTTCTTGACGACCCTTTGTCAATTGATGTCCAGTTCCCTTCTTCCACCTGTTTTAGGTCCTTGCCCTTCAATAAACCGCATTGTGCACCTACCTCTTTCCAAGCACCTATGTTCATCCCCTCTTCTTCACCCCTTTTAGGACATCTCTTCTCCTTACTGCTAGGGTTCCTTCTTGCTCCTTTCTCATGTCACCTGTGGCGAACCAGAAGAACGACCAAGACTACAATGGGTCATGGTGTAGATGATTTATTTAAATAAAAAGAAAAATGCCTAACTGGCCCTATCACTATGAGGAAAAGCCCCTGCCTTCTAAAACAAAAATTAAGGGTGCTCATCGTAGTCCAAAACAAAGAGTCCAGAGTCTGTAAGTGTTTTGCTGTGGTTCCTTTCCCTTTGAATAATATGTCCTTTCGCTCTCTCTCAGTTGTATTGCGAACAATTATCTGCATTCGGCGACTGAAATGCCTTGGGGTCCCCACTGTCTTTGGGCGGACTGACCAGCTCTCAATGGCACCCCTGGATTCTCCCGCGGTCAGCCAGTAAAGGATTTCTGCTGGTTTCCTTGTTGCAACCGCTTCTGCTTCTGTCTTCTGTCTCTCGCGGCTTCCACGAGTCTGGTCTGCTTCCTTCTTGGCTCCAGTAAGTGAAGCGCTGCCATTGGTCACCTGCGAACGCCCAGGAATCCCTCACCGGCTCTTGCCGTTCCTGCAGCATGTCCCGGTGCAGCAGCAGCAGCTTCTTATTTCGTCTGCGAGACTCCTGGCTCCACCACGCTGGCTCCAGCCTTTCTTCTTCTCGGCCGCCAGCAGCAGACATTGCAGACTCTCTGCCTCTGCCTTTTGAACTTCCCGGGCTTAGGTGCATGCGAGCAAACACTAGAGCGCTCACTGGACTTGCGGCCTTCTTTAATCTGCATTCTAATTTTCGTCCCAGTATTTTGAGAATTCTGGGACATGGAGTCCATTGTTGCATTCTGATAACTTGAATAAGTATTCTCAAAGGTTTCACAAGGTAGACCAAAGATGGAGAATTGGTCTATAGGTTTGGGCAAAAGGGTTTCCCTATTCTCTAGAGGAGAATGAGTAGATGTGTGATAATAAACCAATTTGGGAAAAAGGTGTTTCCTAGTTTTTAGAGGAGAATGAAGGGATGTATGACAATAGGCCATGATGGATTGGGGTATTATAGGGGTGTTATTAGTCCCTGTTGAAAAGGGGGCATACCATGTCTCATCTGGAAAGTCACCTTTACCTCCATGCTGGTTGTCACCCCCTCCGTGATACTCCCTCAAATAACCGCCTCCAGGGTTCGGATAAGAGAGACTCTGCCTCACCCTGGCCACTTTAGGAGAGGTTCCCCCCATGGAAGTAGTGATGACATTGCCATATTAATCACAGGACGTATTATCAGTGTCAAAGTTCAGTTAGAATGTCTTTAAACAATGCACAGTCCTCGGGTGTAGTTGTCGGTTAAAAGTATAAAAGTAATCTAGACATTTCTCTCTTCCCCCTCTCTGGGAAAAGATACATTTTTCTTCCTAGGTTTTTTCCCGCTGTTTATCACTGGTTAAATCCCTCCAAGATCACTTTGCATTTACTTTCTATATCCCACCTTTGTGGCTCTGAGACTCCCCAAAGTCCTGTGGCTGTTTGGTAGGGTTATTGGTTTTCAGTCCAATTGATCTCACACATATGTTGGCTTCCCCAGCCTTGATACGAAGCACGCGTATCCCTTGCACTCCCTGGTTCATAGGACGTGTGTCCATATAAATCTCTCGGATTCTTATACTCTGAACAGCTTTTCCCAGTCTTCATATAGAGTGTTTTTGTTTCTTTCACTTTGATTTAAAGCGCTCTCACTACACGGAGCTACTGCTCCGTTGCTAAACTAAATTACCCAGAAGGCTCTATGTCGTCTTATAGAAACATCTGGCGGTTCTGCGCCAGCGGTTCTGAGACAAGCCGGTCTGCGTCAGTGCACGGTAGGCCGTGGCACTTTGGCGCAACACTCTGCTAACTTGGCCAGCCTCATGTAAAGTAACCTTCTTTGCCTTTACTGCCTGAACTAACCTGGTATCGTGGGCGTGCAAGCCTCCTACCATCCCTGATTGCTGTACACCCGCGATACTATGTAGCCTTTCAACATGGGTTATCTGGATGGTCTTTTACTGGCTGCCCAAAAAGCAGTTTGGCTGGGAACTGTTAGCAAGTATGCTAACATGACGGGGGGCGTGGCTTAAGAGCCATGGAGTAGGAGGTGATTCCGGGTGCTCCTGTGGATCCTCAATGATCCTGAATAAAAGCTGCAATGACAAGAAGCGCCCACGGATAAAACTGGAGATACAGGCATGCGAAGGCACACGTCACAGAAATGGCACAATTTTGTAATCATTTTGTAGTATCTTCACATGTGAAATGGCCGTGCATCTGCACGAGAGGATGCTCGTGCAGGAGAATGGAAGTGACGAGCATGGAACGTGGGGAAAGGACAGTTGGAGGAGAAGCGAAGCAGTGAAGACGCACATTTCTTGTCCCCTGTTTATTTATAATAACTACATAAATATACCTTTATGAAAGCTAATTAATAAATACTTAAATCATTTCAATTTGCCCCTCCTTACTTCAATGGCGACGAGGATAAAAGGAAGAAACAATAGTGGCCGTTGAGAAGGATCTCCGGCCGCACTGCAGGTAGGAACGCGGTTCGCATCCCAGCCGCGATCGCCTGCAGCGCATATTCCCCAGACCGACTGTCGCTGCGATCGTGCTGTCCCCGCCCACTCTTCGTGACACATGGGAGAGACATAATTTATTCACTGCTCCTTGCCTCATTCACCGCCGCATCCTACGCATACCGTGTTACGTGTTCCCAGAGGAGGCGGGCCCAGCTGATGATACCAGTTAATTTATTCACTGCTCCCTGCCGTATGCCAATCTATTGCCTGCCCTAATCTACGCACACTACGTCGTGTGTTCCCAGCGGAACCAGATCCTGCTGCTAATACCAGAATCCATCGTCACTACGCACTACTTCACGTCGAGTAAACCAGTAATCCTCATTACTCCTCATAATCTTCCTTTTCACAGTGGAAATTTAAAATAAAGTATAATCAACATCACGAAGTTTTCTACGCTACATTCTTCAGTAATCCTCATTACTCCTCACACTCCTCCTCTTCACAGTGAAAAGATAAAGAAATTGATATCGTACAAGATACAGAATCTAGACTGATTCCCTGAACCAATCAAATACAATCAAAAATGGCCATGCAAGGAGTGCAGCCACCACACATGTTTCTACCGGAAATTGGTGAACCTACACTTCCGTGGAAACGATGGCTTAAAGCTTTTGAACATTACGCACATGTGGTTTGTGGAGTGAACTACAGTATAGAAAGAAAGAAGTCTCTACTATTACATTGTTTAGGACCAGCGGGCCAAGAGAAATTTGAGGATTTGCCTGATCTCACAGAGGATGAAACAGGGGACATGAACATGTATGAAATTGCCATTGCCAAACTCAACAAACATTATGACAAGAAAATGAGCACCATTCTACAAAGATACAAATTCGGGAAGCGAGTTCAAGAGAAAGAAGAATCCGTAGAACAGTATGTTACTGCCCTGAGGAAAATGGCCCGGAATTGCAATTTCAACCAACAACTCGATGAAAGGATCAGAGACCAATTTATGCTTGACTGCAGGAGCAGTAAGGTCAGGGAGAGACTTTGGTCTGAAGATGATCCCACACTCGATGTTGTACTTAGATTGGCCAAGGAAGTGGAGCATACGGAAACGTGTGTTTCTACTTTAGAAAATAGAATGAAGGACATATCAATCAACTCATCGATTAGTGTTGTACAATCAGATCAAGATGAAGAAATTGGAATAATTAGAGGCAACAAGAAAAAGAAAATGAGACCACAAAGAGATGGAACAATACCCAACACTAGCAATTTACGGCGAAGATCTTTTGAGAGTAGAGATACGTACAACAATCAAGCCAATACAAGAAGACCTGACAGAGTATAATTTAGGAGAGGGAATAGACCCGACATGATAAGGACGTCTACGTCAGGAGGAGAACGTCAAAACAGGAGCATGTTTCCCCAGGATGGTAGAGGGAGGACCAGACAAAGAGGATGTTACCGATGTGGTAGCCCAAGTCACTGGGCCGACAATAAGGAATGCCCTGCTCCTAAGACGATTTGCAGAAGGTGTGGGGGAAAAGGTCACATAGCAAAGTGCTGTAGGACCAACCCAAGTGGTGAACAATCCTCTAACTGGATTGGAGATGATGACGATGAGGAGGAATGTGTATTCACGATTACCGATGAAGACACACACATAGAGAGTCCCAGAACTGAAATTGTTGTGAATGGATTTCCAGTCAATATGATGGTTGACTCTGGAGCGAAGTACACGCTGATACCAGAAGAGATGTGGAGGAAATGCGGCCCAGAGTATTCACATGAAGGTGATGTAAAACCCAAAGCCTACGGTGGAGTCAGGATAGAATTGATTGGGTGGTTTGTTGCCAATTTAGACTTCAAAGGGAGGCAAGCAAGTGGTCGCATTTATGTATCTAAAAGCGGAGAGTCTGCTCTACTCAGTTGGACACACCAGAAATTACTCAAGGTCCGGTTAGACCCTAATGCTGATGAAATGGTTTACCAAATCGATGGATCATACATTGGTAACATTCAGAAGATAAAGAATGAAATATTTAGAGATGATGTAATAGGATGCTTAAAAGGATTCTCACATTGCATATTGCTAAAGAGAGATTCAAGACCTGTGGCCCAGAAACTCAGAAATATTCCGTTGGCTCTCAAAAGGGAAGTCAAAGAGGAACTAACCAAATTGGAAATGCAAGGGATTATTGAGAAAATTGATGCAGCGGAATGGGTTTCACCATTGGTCATTGCTAGGAAAACTACAGGAAAAATAAGAATATGTGTCGACATGAGAGAGTTGAATAAATGTGTGATCCCCGACAGACACCCATTACCCAATATACAAGAACTAATATCCACTTTGGGTCCTGCAAAGGTCTTTTCTACGCTAGATCTCACAGCAGCATACCATCAAATTAAACTACATGAAGATTCTAAACCTTTGACGGCTTTTATCACGCCAGAGGGGCTTTATCAATTTCGCAGGATGCCATTTGGATTAATTTCAGCAGCTTCAGTCTTTCAAAGAGTAATGCAGAATATACTTGGTGATATGGAAGGTGTAGTTTTCTTTCAAGACGATGTATTGGTTTATGCAAATGATCAAGACAAACATGATATGAGGTTGAACAGAGTTTTGCACAAACTACCCCAGGCTGGAATGGTGTTGAGTGAAGCCAAATCGAAAATCAACAGAAAGGAGATTGAATATTTAGGACACATAATATCTGGTGATGGTATTAACCCCAAGAAAGACTTGGCAGAATCTATCAGATCCATGAATACTCCAGACAGCAAGGATCAACTAAGAACCTTTCTCGGAATGGCAGAATATTACGCCAAGTTTATAGAGAATTTCTCAGACCACACAGTTGAAATGAGGAGTCTAATGAAAATGAATAAGAAATTCGTGTGGAATAAGAAGAGTGAGAAAGAATTCCAGTTCATAGAAAAAGCTTTAGCCCAAGCTTCAGCACTGCAAAGCTATGTTAGAGGCAGGAAGACTGTAATAACCACTGATGCAAGCGATGTGGGTTTAGGCGCATCCCTATCGCAATATTATAATGGACAAGAATTTGTAATTGCTTTTGCATCAAGGTTACTTAAAGGACCAGAAAAGAATTACGCCACAATTGAGAAAGAGGCTTTGGCAATCAAGTGGGCCATTGAGAAATTCCGATCTTTTGTATGGGGAGTACAATTCACCATACACACAGATCATAAACCTTTAGTGGAAATATTCAGTACCAAAGGCCTGGACGGAGTATCCAGCAGGATTAGGAGATGGGTTACAAGACTTCAGGAGTTCAATTTCAAAGTTATATACATTCCAGGTTCAAAGAACATTACAGCGGATTGTTTGTCTCGTTTGACCAATCTTAATGATGTTGAAGAAGATCTTGGAGATCAAGAAGCTGTGTGTGAAATATCGAGTCAAGCTATATCCAAGGAAGATTGGAGCGATGGCATGGTGAAGGATGACACTTTATTAGAAGTTTTGAAGATGGTCAAAGAGGGGAGATGGAGGAAGAATGAAGTACTTTCTCCAGAAGTTAAAGCTTTTTGGGACGTACGAGAAGAGTTATATCTTCAAAGTGATTATCTCATGAAAGGAGACAAAATAATACCCCCTACCAACCTAAGAGAGAAGATTATAACAATGGCTCATGAAGGACATCAGGGCATTGTAAAGACTAAAAGAAGAATCAGAAGCACATATTGGTGGCCCGGTTGTGATAGGCTGATCGAAGACCAAGTTAGAAAATGTATCCTTTGCTCCAAGAGCGATAAAGTGTGCAGGGGTGCGGACTATCCAATGGTATTGAGAGAAGTCCCTGAGAGTCTGTGGAGTGAATTAGCTATGGATGTGATTGGTCCCGTTTGGAGTGATGGGTGTGCTACTTATTGTTTAGTGATAATTGACATGTTAACCAGGTGGGCTGAAATTAAATTTTTACCTCAAGTTACCACACGCAATGTTATAAATTTCATGGAAGAAGTGTGTGAAAGAGAGGGTTATCCCAAAATAGTTCTCACAGATAATGGCTCACAGTTTAAATCTGAGGAAATGGAAACATACTTGAAAGGCAAAGCCATCAACCATAAATTGTGCGCCATTTACCATCCACAAACCAATGGTATTGTGGAGAGGTTCAACAGAGTAATAAAAGATGCCATTAAACTGGCATGGGCCAATGGAAAGGAATGGAAGGTAGCAGTCAAAGAGACCCTGTTATCCCACAGATTCACTCCTCACAGTTCAACTGGAGTCACACCATTTGAATTCAATAGAGGCAGGAAAGCCAATACAAACATGTTTCCAGGGTGGATGAATGATCTTGTGAGAAGTGAGGATAAAATAGAGGAAGCAAATGAGAATATTAGACACAGGCAAATCGACAACAAAAAAATGCATGATAAAAAACGCTTTAGGAAATTACCTGAATTTCAAGTGGGTGGTTGGGTGAGGATAAAACTACCTGTGAATTTGAGAGGAGATGGTTGCAAATGGTCCAAGCCCGTGAGAGTGGTAGAGAGATATTCCCATGCTATTAGGACCCAGGATGGCAGAGTATGGAACAATGAAAGGGTAATGGATATAAGTGATCAATGTTGGGGGAGTAAGTCCGATGGTTTGGGTGAAGTGGATAGTGAGAGAGGGAGAGTAGGTATAACTGTTGACATAGATGATAAGAATGTGCGAAGAGAGAGTGAGGTGTCGAGCAGAATCTCTAAGAGAGTTACTTCCTTGGCAACAGATTCAGATAATTATCAAGAAAGAAGTAACAGGAAAAGATCCAGGACGGGAAGAGAATGCAGACCACCAAGATATCTTTGTGACTATGTAGAATAATGAGAACTATGCCAAAGAGTTCTTCTATATAAAGAAGGGAGATGTGTAGTATCTTCACATGTGAAATGGCCGTGCATCTGCACGAGAGGATGCTCGTGCAGGAGAATGGAAGTGACGAGCATGGAACGTGGGGAAAGGACAGTTGGAGGAGAAGCGAAGCAGTGAAGACGCACATTTCTTGTCCCCTGTTTATTTATAATAACTACATAAATATACCTTTATGAAAGCTAATTAAAAAATACTTAAATCATTTCAATTTGCCCCTCCATACTTCACATTTATAGAGCAACCAGAGAGATATGGACCGGAGAAGAGGCGAAGCGTCTCAATGGCAATGACAACAAGATGGCAGCCTGACAAGAACAAAGGATCCCCCCACACGGACCATCTTAAACCAGCGGGGAGATGCGCTAGTGCGAAGTCACAGGGATGAAAGGAATGGAACCCTGCTGGTGGGAAAGACACCATCGTAGGGGAGCGAAAACAAGGCAGACGAGATAACACAGCTGCGACGCATGCTGGAGCCCTCGTAGGGACGAGTGGGTGGGCCGAGAGATAGGAGCATGCAGTGAAGGATAAATACTGAAGGGCTGAAGCAGTGTGACCCTGTGCAGGAGCTCCGAATGCTGAGAGCTGACACGCCGGATGAGAAACTATAACAGATAGCGAGAGGGAAAGCCCTGAGGCTACACTGTGCTTCGGAGCGCAAGATACATTGTAGCAACAACATGGCTGCCGGAACGCAGAACATACCAACGAGGCTGGTAACAGTGTGACTGCGGTCCATCTGCGAAGACCGGGATCGCGCAGAACAAGGCAGGATACGGCACTGCTACTGTGAAAAGCAAAGTGTTCACCAGGGTTACTTTGTGGACGGAAACAAGGACAGCACAACGAAGCGGACAAGAGCTGAGTTCCTGAAGACGGAACCAAACAATTGAACAAAGGATAAAGGATCTGAACATTCCTAGTAAGCACAAAGGGAATATCACACCAACAGAGTCTGCAGCAGAGGTTAGATGGACAGGTTGAGAGGGAAAGCACTGTGAGTCGGAGGAGTGCAAAGAAGCACGGATACAGAACTTGTGCACACAAAGCAAAGGCATATAGAAAGATGGATAGAGGCTGTCCGGAGCAGCTGTGATAAGGAGCTGTGGCCGCCAGAAGCCGCAAACACAATCTGGTACTCACACAGTGGCCCGGTCCGAGAAGACGCAACAGGCCGGAAACACCAATAACAGAACGCTGCTGCGCAACACCAGGCTCACAAAACCTGCAAAGGGGTAGGCAGGACAGTGGTAGAACTGGAGGTGCAGAATACGCAGGAGCAGAGGAGAAGACCGCGGACGGAGCAGGCAGGCACAGGGCAGATGCCGGATAATTAGACACTTTCCAGGCAGCAGCAGGATGTGCGGAAGCCCCGATTTTTTGCGCACCACACTTTGACAGCATAGTGCCCTTGATGCAGCGCCACAGACGGGTTTTGAAGGCGCAGAGAGCATCCAGTACCAGAAGAAGGCCCACAGCCACTGATTGAGAGGTGAGCAAAATAAGGGGTGGAAAGTCGAGTGAGGGGGCCCAGAAACAGTGCAGTGATCTATAGGGGAAGCTGTGGGCCCTGGTGGCGAGAGGAAAAGCAAAACGTAGCTGGCAGAAGATCAGCTCCCCTGGAACAAACAGCCCAGAACCAGAAGGGACATATAAACACACCCGATAGGGCATAGACATATGACTATAACTGTGGAAATCGAAGGGCACAGACTGAGGGCATTCCCCAGGACATTTTAGTACTGGAAGCAAAACCCAGAACAGGACAGACAAGTGCCCCGAAGGAATACAGGACAAGGTGGAGAACGATGGCTTGACAAGATGGCTGCCACTGTTCGCTAGGATACACCTACAGGAGGGACGCACCAGGGGTGCTGCCACTATAAGAAGCAGGAAGAGAGGCCCCAAGCACGACAGGACTTGGAGAAGATGCCACGAGGTACGGAGAGCGTCACAACGGACATAAGCCCCCGCGGGAAGGACGCTAACCCAGTACTGCGGAGTGCAACAAAGAAGAAGAGCCAAACAACATCCCGACCAAATAGAGAAGTATAAACACCGAGTCGGACCCGGTAGAAGACAGCGCTGCAATACAGGTTGGGACAGAAATGACATCCAAGTCAAACAAGAGCAAAGTGAAACAGTTCTCAATAGACACATTCACCAAACCTGCACAAACAACAGGCATTGTGATGACGACAACACAGGGGACACAAGGCAATGCGGCACCGGGAAGAAGTGATCACCAGATATTGGAAGCCATAGCGAAACTGAAAGCGACACTGGAATTAAAAATCAACGCGATCAGCATTGACGTGAACCTGTTAAGACCGGATGTCAGGGCATTAGCAGAACGCACAGAGACTTTAGAGAAGGAGGTGCAAGTGAACGTCAGCAGTTGCAAAGAAAACTCCCAGGAAGTCTCCATACTACAACAACAAGTGCAGAACCTAGAAAGCAGAGCAGAGGAAGCGAAAGGACGAGCAAGAAGAAATAATGTGAGAATTGTTGGGCTTCCTGAAGGGGAAGAAGGCCCAAACCCAACAGAATTCATCGAAAACATGTTGCTGCAAGAGATAGGACCCAAGGTTTCACAGTGGAGAGGGCACATAAGGCCCTAACAAGGAAGCCGCCGCCTGGAGCACCACATCGGCCGATAATAGCCAAGATCCTAAATTATAAGGACAGGGAGAAGATCCTAGAACACTTTCGCAAAGGAGGTACGATCAGCCGAGCGTCAGCGACTGTCAGAGCATACCTTGATTACCCTTTCCTGGTTCAAAAACAACAGATGAACTACGTGGCAGTCAAGAGGAGGCTACGCGCAGCCAATTTCA
Organism: Ambystoma mexicanum; assembly: GCF_040938575.1. NCBI lineage: Eukaryota > Metazoa > Chordata > Amphibia > Caudata > Ambystomatidae > Ambystoma > Ambystoma mexicanum. The sequence continues at coordinate 708,177,248 of NC_090933.1, forward strand.
AATACATGCTGTTGTATTCAGCAAAACTCAAAAGTCTTATACAAAGATCGAGCCGATTTCTTTGAGACCCCGGATGAGGTGAACAAATGGATGGATGCAGTGAACATGCCGATGGAGAAAGAGGACCAGGCGGGAGTGATAAGTAACCTGTATCACTGAGACAATGTATACTGGAGTTGCACAGCAGCCAGATTTGAATGAACCGAGAGAATTATATAGGTGGGGAGACATACGGCTTGACAGTATATATGCTAAATGCAGGAACCAATGGTACCTTTCCGATAGGAGGGGTGCTAAGGAATCACACTACAACCCACGATAAGTTAGGATACTAGTAGTACAATATCCTCCTGCTGCACTCCGAATACCAGTGACTGAGCAGGGCTAAGAGTGGGATGCAGGGATACCTGAGCTACAGAATGGGAGCTGAGCAAAACTGTTGGGGTAGTTATCAGGGAGTTGGCCCACAGATCTGCACAGAGGTGGGATAGCGTACACGGCAAGGTGGAAGCAGAAGTGAGAACCAAAGAGAAAAGATGGGGGAACTTAAAATAGCGACCTGGAACGTTAGAGTCTTGAATAGCTATATTAAAAGGAAACGGGTAATGACATATTTAAGACGCCGGAAAATAGATACAGCCCTCCTTCAGGAAACACACCTGACTAGAGAACGACAAGATATCTTAGCACGGAAGTGGGGAGGGTTGAGCTTTAGGTTCTACATATTCAGCATATGCTATGGGGATTTTGATATGGGTGGCACCAACGGTGACATTCAAGATCCTCCAGTTCCTCCTGGACACAGACGGGAGGATGGTAGCAGTACGAGGAATGGTAGAGAATAAGGAAATATGTGTCATTAATACATACGCCTCGAATCAGGACACAGCAGCCTACTTTAGATCTTTATATTCCAAGATAAGCCTGTATAGGGATTGTGCATTACTATGGGGGGGGGTTTCAATTGTACGCTGGACCCAGTGATGGATAGATCAGATGACAAATTTGCGCTTCCAAGCCCCCCAGGGAAGGCTTTAAACACGTTGTTAAATGCATTCAAGCTGGCAGATGTATGGAGGACGCAGAGTATACTCTCACTATAATGCTCCTACAAACCTCTACACAAGGCTAGATTACATGTTTGAGGGGGAAGAAAAGCTGGGAGAATTCACAAGGGCGGAATATAAAGCTAGGGTCCTCTTGGATCATGCCCCTCTGGTAGTTGCGTGGCAGATCAGACCCTGACCCCACCCACCAGGCCCCAGGGCCAGGATTCCAACATGGAGACTGAGGGCAATCAGTGACACAGGGTTCCGGGAACACCTAGGGAGGAGGTGGGAGACTATTTTAAGAATAACACGGGTAGTGTGGAATCTGCAAGAACATTATGGGAGGCCTTTAAACTAGTGGTGAGAGGTGCGGCAATAGCGAAGTCAAAAGGGATGCAAGATGTCATAGTACGGGACAAAAACAGAAGAGAGATTGGAAGCCATAGCGCAGGCAGGAGGGGGGACACGAGGAGAAGCACATGAGGTGTCCCCCCTACAACAGGAATGTCAGGAACACTGGGATAGGTTAGGCAACCTTAGCTATAGGAAATATGTCGAGAGACAACATGCAGAAGGAGACAAGCCGGGGTGATTGTTAGCTTGGCTTTATAAAAGTGAGAATAAACGGGAGACAGTCAGAGCAATTGTGGGGTCAGACGGAGAGTTGTGTGATACACAGAAGGGGGGCAATAAATGCTTTTATGATTAATATAAACGTCTGTATGAGGAGACCTCTGAGTGTAATGGGTCGGAAATACAGGAAGCATTATCAGTGATTAATCTATCCAAGCTAAATGTCGAGGAGAGAGACATGCTCGAGGTCCCCATAATGACAGAAGAACTAGAATATGTGAACAATGAACTACCAACTGGCAAAGCCCCGGGAGCAGATGGACTTCCCATCGAATTCTATAAAGTATATAGAACTGAGATCCTCACTCCACTGCTAGCAATGCTTAATGAAGCACTGGACACGGGCAGATTGCCAGAGTCGATAATTGTCCAGCTCCTTAAACCCAACAACCCGGATACAGATTGTGGGTCGTATAGGCCCCTATTGTTACTGAACCAAGATGGTAATATTCTCACAGCGGTAATAGCACATAGACTCAAACCGTGATAGCCAAGCTTATACACCCTGACCAGACTGGATACGTTGCGCATGGGAATATTACCAACAACCTGAGCCGACTACACCACATAATAGATTGCACTCGAGAAGATACACAACAGTTTGTAGTGGCGTCACTGGATGCAGTCAAAGCGTATGACTCTGTCAGATGGCTCTGGTGTTTAGCGGTGCTCGTAAAGTTCGGCATGGGGCCCACGTACATCAAGTGGGTGAGATTGCTATACAATGAACCGATAGCTAGGGTTAAGACGGGCATGGTCATCTCAGAACAATGGCAGTTAAGCAAGGGCACGAGGCAGGGATGTCCGTGGTCCCCGATGCTCTTTATCCTGGCGGTGGAGCCACTGGCAGCTTATTTACGGGAGGAATAAGGGGAGGCAGGCATAGGCATTCCAGGCGGGAGGCATTTGGTTTCATTGTACGCATATGATATGCTCCTATATTTGCAACATCCGGAAACGAATTTGCAATTCATACTAGATGTGATGAAACGGTATGCTACCTTATTGGGACTAACAATGAACCCACAGAAGTTGAGTCTGTTCCCTTTAGGAGAGTACGTCGGAAAGCCTGTGCATATGCTACCAGTGCTACCAATCAAATGAGAGACAGAGACATTGTGGTACCTGGGAGTGGATATCTATCATGATTCCAAGACAGAACACACACAAAACACGGTTAAGGCCGTGAACAAAATCGAAAACTCCATGTCTTTTTAGGCCAGATTGCCGTTTTCCATGATGGGGTGTGCAGCATTGCTAAAGATGGGATTGTGGTGCTACCGAAGATCCTTCATTATTTTGCAAATATCCTGTTCGCAATACCAAAATTGTTTCTTAAGAAATTACATGGTATATGCGGGAGCTTCCTGTGGCATAATTCAATGTTCAGGGTGGCATTATGGAAGCTCCAGAACCAATATGAGCAAGGGGGGATATGATTACCCAATTTTGAGGTATATTTTGTCGCAAGCCAGCTGCAATTCGTGACGAGATGGCTGTCGGATGAGCAGATGCCCGAAACACGACTATTGCGAATAATGACTACTCCGTTCTTCCTGAATGAAGTAATATGGATAACAGACCCGCATACAACCCACTCGCCCTTGCTGTTGCGACTACGGTGGGTAATGTTGCACAGGGCTTGCCAATTGATGGGACATACGTATTCCCTGCAGTTCCCGCTTGTGGCATTGGAGGGAGCAGATGAACAAGTGAGGTTAAATATAAGGAAGTACTGGGAACACAGAGGAGTAGCGACGGTGGGAGATGTAATAAAGGAGGGTTTGCCCAGGGATTTTGAGGAAATGTCGGAGGCCCCAGGGGTACACCGGGTGCAGCATCTCACGTATTCCTGCCTTCAGAGGTACCTTAGACACAGATGGCCAGAGAAAGAAATGCCCCTGCAACTAGATGAGATGATAGAGACATTCTATGATGTGTCAGAAGGAGGAGACAAAGTCCCATGAATAAATGAGTTACTGATGTCCAAAGTGGGAAAGAAGTTAGGGCAGACAAAGCTAAACTGGGAGGCAGACTTACAGGAACCCATCCCAGAAGCAATGTGGATTAGAGCAATGGCGTACCACAAAAAGTTGTTTAGAAACGCAAGACTCCAACAGATTCACTTATATGTGAACCACAGGGCATATCTAACCCTGAAGAGAATAGCAAAGTTCAGCCGGGCAGCAACACAATGATGCACAAAGTGCGGAAAAATTAATGCAGACCTGGTCCATATGTTTTGGGCCTGCCCAGAGATTGGCAGATTTTGGGAAGAAGTAGCCCAAGCATTAGCGAAGGTGGACATCACCCTGGAAATCGGATCCCCCCAGGCTTGTTTGCTAGGAGGTTTCGCAAGGCCCAAACGGGCTAAACAAGTGAATAAGCTGAAGGATCTGGCATATATACTGGCAAAACGACGGATAGCAATGGGATGGAAGGCAGAGACTAGGCTTATGGTACAGGTATGGTGGAGGGACCTGGTAAAATGGGTGAACGCAGAAACAGTGGTGTGGCATGAGGCAGCAGGTCGGGACACAGACTATGGTGAAGGCAGTGGTCGAAGTGGTCGGGAGCGGTGCTCCTCTACTTCTTTTAATTAAGGGTTACAGTTCCTATACTTTTATTTTAAAAATAAACTGTTCCGGAGTGGTTTCGTTTTAAAATAAAAGTATATGAAGATGTGAAACTTGCACATTCAGTGCACTGCACTGAGCGTTTCCCTAAACAGCAGGAGCATGTGTTTTGGTGTTTGTATTGTGTGTGGGAGGGGTGTGGTGATGGGGTTTGTGACGAGAGGTGCAGGACAGTAGGGAACATAGTTCCACTACTTCTTTTCGTACACTTCGACCACTGGGTGAAGGGGGGTGGACGCTTGGAAGCAGCTGATCGCTGATTTAGCTGCTTCAACACAGCGTACTAATGACCCGGAGAACACCCTGGTGAAGGAGGGCGTGGATATCAGGGGGTAGATGAGGAATAGAAGAAGGAGTAGGAACGATCAGGTGCAATGTAGGCCGGGGTAGGGAGGGAGTGGGTGGGGGGGAGTAGGGGAACAGACAGCTAGGAACTGTAATGTAATGTGATTTACAGGCCTATGCAATGTCTATAAGTTGCTGTGTTTATAAGATAAAAGACCAATACAAATTGTTTAAAAATAAAATTATGTTAACATGAGGTTGGACTCTTTTCCTCTTACCCCGATAACAAATATTTCTACCTGCCCCTCCACAGTCAATGAGAGTGCTCTCCTCCCTTCATTAGATGTAGTCACTCTCGACAATAATGCCCAAATACAAAACCTACCAGTAGTCTCATTACCAACATATGTGCAGCCTGAATATCTTTGGACCTCTAGAGATCACTCTCAACCTACTTCCAACGCACCATCTCAGAGTATGGTAGACGAACTGACGAAGGCACTAACCTCATGATTCCTTCCCTTAATACACCCTGTTTCCTTCCTAGCTATAGTAAAGCCCCTACTCCTTCAAGCAAACATCACACAGTGGCCAAAAACTCACCCTCTTACAGTAGCAACAACCCCAAACAATCTACCTTCTCCCTGCAACCCGCACTGAAATGCGCCCTACGTAATATTCGATCCCTAAACAAGCATGCCACAGATATTCAGACAATATCCTTGATCTTGATGTACTGTGTCTCACAGAAACATGGATTAATGAAGCCAGTGGGCCCCAAATATAATTGACTACACCCGAGGGCTATTATATCTTTTGCAAAAAACCACCTCATGTTTTTCAGGAAAAGTGTTGATTGTTTAGGATGCGAAATAATCTGCCTTAAATGACTTATTCTGCACGTAGCTGCCTAAACATCCTTCCTGTCTACCGTCCTCCCTCTGACATGCCGGACTTTAATGGCAAAATGTCCCATATTCTTAGTGACATGAATGGGCCCAATTGTTCCACGCTACTGATCACCGACCTCAACCGTTGGTACAATCATCCCTCTGATAAAGAGGGTATAGATCTTGAATTAGGATTGAACAACCTTAACATCTCTGTGCTGTACGTAACACTGACCCGACAACATTTAGGGCTCACCAGGGGTCGCAGTTGTGACCCTGAGGTATCCCTTTTTTTAGAAGTAAGCTCCTGGCCTGTGGGTGGCCAGCACCACGTGGCTCTTTATTTTTGCAGTGGCTGGCTTTCTTGTTCAGGCCTCTTAAAAACAGGGGGTTCCAAAAGTGTAACACTTTTAGCAGTGATCCTAATTAAGAAAGAATAGGAATAACAAATAATTTGTCTTTCTGGAATTCTATACAATAATTGCTAGACTCATTAAATGTTTATTTCAGGCACACTTCAGGGGGTGAGTCACTAATTTAGTCTGTTCTTCAACACCTCAACTCAGCCATTCAGCCTTCTGAGGTCGACAAATGAGTACCGACACAGGTTAGTTGATATTGTATGTATATTATTTCTATATAAAGCGCTTAAGCGTAAGTGCTATATAATAACACATCATTATTTGGCCTTGGACGTCTGCTTGCATTCACAGTAATTTGGTAATATGGTCCTATTCACACTGATATTAACGATACATATGGTGTTCCATTCTTGTATGAAATCTATATCACATTATAGTGCTATTTTAACCATATTTTTCATAGTGTACTTAGGAACAATGCTATGTGATGCCACTTCCTGTTTTGTCAAGGGGTGAAAGTTCGTGTTCACCTCTTCCTGCGATGTCACTTCAGGCTGGGGGGGTCAAATGACATCACTCCCTGTGATGTCATCAGAGATCAAAGGTTGTGTGATGTCACTTCCGCTAACCCAGGCATTTTGGTGAAATGACGTCCCTGGACCCCACCATAGATAAAGGTCACATACTCGAATGGGTGGCCTCTAGAAATGTAATTGCACATATCAAGAGTATCACCCCATGTGTGGTCCGATCATTAGGCTAGAATTTTTTTAGTATGTGTCCCACAACTGCCACTGAAAGTAAGTAAAACTGCAAAAAGAATCATGAGTCGAAACTATAAAAAAATAAGTGCAACTGACTTACATGAATGTCTACTTCACGTCATGTCTTCCACATCAGAACTCTACCTCCCGTCCGACCTGGTACACCAATTCTGCAGCACTTTGAACACTATGCTTGACAGAGTTGCCCCCATTTGATCTAAACTAGTCCGAGACAACGTGACACATCAAAACTGGTTCACAGAAGAACATGTCTACCTGAAAAAGTGCAAGAACAAGTGGAAAATAACTGAAAAAACCTACAGACAAAAAATCCTTGAGGCTAAGGGCAACCTTTTTAACAGCCAAATCGAGAATGCTGCCAATAGCTCGAGAAAACTTTTTGAAATATTTAAAGCACTGGAAAAGCCCAAAGCATTATCACTGCCTACTACTCAAACAGACCAAGATTGTGCCAGAGTTCAACTGGCTTTTGAAGCTAAAATTAAAAGAGGTTGCAGTTGGTTGGAGTTGTCTGGGTCGGGACTCCCCTACCTACCGCGCAACTTTCTTTTAGGGACACTTGATGGAGTCAACCTGCAGCCTCACTCCTTGTTCGTCTGGGGACCAACTCCAGATCCACAATTGACTGAATGGTTAGGTGGGATGACAAAACTGCGGATGATGATGGGCGCTGGGGGGCTTCAATGGCCCAGGGTTGTAGCAATTATGCTTAGGTATAGATTCATGGTCAGATTAGAGCAGTCGTATTTGTGCTTAAAACGTATTGCTTTATTGTTGCATTTGCAATTCCACAAGGCAAATATGAAAAATCATAGTGGCAGATACCAACAGTTGTTTAACATTGGTGAGTGCAAACAGCCGACGCGCGTTTCGACCAAAGTCTTTTTCAGGGCTGTGAATTGTGAATAGTGGTTGAGTGCAGGAATCAGTGTAGTGACATAGTGATTAATAATACATGGCCATAGAGAAATCGACATTGATAGCGAAGTCAATTAATGAACACATGTGGTTGCAGATGAGACGATTATGTATTAGATGATGATGCATGAGATAATTGGAATGCAGTCATGGTAATAAGCAAGGTAGGTAAGTTAAACCGTTGAGTGGTGAGGGTGAGTGAAAGTGATGTGTAACACAAGTACAATGGTAAAAACATTTTCTATATACCAAGTTATGAATTCACAACCGATAATCACATTCGTTGAGATAGCACACGAGCAAAGTACCAAGGAGGAGAAAAGAGGGAGAGCGTTGGTTAGTTCGGGGAATAAGCCCATAGAATTGGAAGGCAATGAGTTGAAAAAGGGGTGGTGGGCTTACCCAGTTGAGTAGTATGATTAGCTCTGAATAGGGCTGGTAGCTGGTCCTCCCGAGTCCGGGTGCCAGTAGGGCTGATTAGCCTGATCTGTGAAAAGTATTATAAAAGAGAATTGCTATTAATTCGTGGAATGGATGTGGGTTGAAGACCCAAGGGCTAGTTTAAGAGCACGTGTGTTGGGCGTGCAAAACGAACAAGGGTTGGGATCAGCCGGAGATTCGGACGGGAGGCATGTGTGCCTTGTGGATGGAGGAGACGGGAAGCTGCCGGGGGGCAGTGCGTGAGGCAGGGGACCCTGGAAAGGTTGTGAGGGTGCCTGTGGGGCTGCTAGGTAAATGAGGGAGTGCCTGGCTGGTAGAGTAGTCAGCGCTGCTGGTGACAAGGTCAGCCGGTCTCATGTAGCCGGTGAATCGGCTGCATGAGACCGCGAATGTAGGCGAGGCCGTAGGGGTGGTCCCGGATGGGACAGAGGTCAGTGGGGGGAGCCGAGGATCGGCTGCATGGGACCGCGAGTGGTGGCGTGGTCAAGGAGGCGGTCCCGGAGGGGACGGAGGCAGGAAAAGCCTGTTAGAGTGGTGGGGGTATCTGGCTGGTGTGGAGGGCATGTGGGTTAAGCCCAGCTCTTACCTGGTGCCGGAATCGGCGGAGGGGAGCGGGGATCCTGTTTCATGAAGATAGCGTGAATACAGGAGTCGGGACTTCCTGGTTATTAAGCATCGCTCGATGGAATTGGTCACCGAGGGAGCGAGCTGATTGGTTGAATAAAGTGTGGCCCTGATTGGCTGCCCTGTGTAGCTTGATGGAGGTTGCCAGTCCAAGTGTGGCTGATATAGCGTGAAGTGGAACCTGATGATCGAAAAAAATGCCTGCTAACACTATTGGGGAAGAACCTTGCAAGGAATTGATGAGGTCAAGGGGGTTGGAAGGAGAGCGGGGGGAGAGAAGAGCGGCGGTCGTTACACCATGGGTTCAGCGAGTATAGATGCTCCAGTGGAGACGGGTAAACCATCTGAGTTAAGTTGCATGGAGGGAGGGCTCTCCTGTCAAGGCGAAATTAGTCAATGTATCTCAGGGGATTATATTGTAGTAGGAGGCCGAGAGGCTGGTGATGACTGGGAATTAGGGGGTGTATCCATGTGATCACGTGGGTCAGGGGTTGCCACAACCCAGGATGAAATGGTCAGTGCAAGCAGGGTTAGTTTACACGGGGAGAGTGGGACCCGGGCTCCAGAGGGATGGGGGGGGTGGAAAAAGAAGAAAGCCGTGAAGATAACACAGGGGGCATAAAATATGATGGTGGTAGTGTTACGCTCACCTGGTTCCCACTGAGGCGTCGACCGGAACTGGGCCGCTGTTGTTTCCACCAGCGTGACGTGTAGCGCTGAGATGATTGACTGGACTGGCCCGCTCTGCCTAGTTTGCCTGGCTCGCAGGAATATTCTTCTGCAAAGGAGAAGGGGAATTAACCACCCGTGGAATTGAGTGTCAACCCACCTTCCCCACTCCCGTTGTCTTCCCACAGATCACTCTTGATGTCCCCTCCTTAGTCTCACCTGATGGTTTGGAAGGATGAGCTCTCCATCCTGCGTCGACTGCAGGGGCGCGTTGATGAACAGTTACTTCACTGGCGTAGAGAAATTGGTGAGTTCCAGTATTGACTCTAAAGTCCAATTGTTCATAAGAGTTCAAATGTCTGATCTTCACTCTGTCCGATTCCTTGCAGGTTGCCGATTAATCCACTCGAAGATTTCCAAATGGCAATTGGTAAGATTCAGGTAAGTCTATTGTGGTTTTCCCCTTAGGGGCCGGGGTACGGCGATGAAGCAGAGTTGACTGCGCCGACCCGAGATGAGGTGAGTACCCCCCGTGGTAAATCAGGTAAGTCCTTGGGGGTAGCTTGTATAGCCTTAGAGAGTCCCCTTGCTCACCTTGCTGTCTTTGTCTCCTTAGGTGTCGGAGGGCGGCCGTGAGATGGAGAGAGCGTGATGGAATGCTGAAGTACCGCCAAGCAGGTGAGTTCAGCGCGGCGCCGTAGGAATGCGAAGCGATGCTTTAAAGACTTCTGTCTTTCAGCTCCGTGGCGAAACGGATCAGAATTCAGATAAGGATTAAAGTTAAAACCCCTGTTCTAACCTTTATCCTTCTTTTCTTCTTGTTTCAGGAGTCCCAGGACTGAAGCGGGCGTGGCTGAAGACTGGAGCTGCTGAAAACACGGTGAGCGTTACGCTGCAGCAAGCAGAATAACGCGAAGCACAAGTGGCTGTCCGGGCGTGGTTTAAATAGCCTTGGAAGAAGTTCCAGGTAAGTATTCTTCCACAGCCCCACCCAAGTAACAAAATAGTCCCTTCAGTAAAATAGTCCCTCCTAAGCCTCATTTGGCTTGAGTCTTCATGCAGCATGGTCTGCCTCAGGTGAGTATGCAGCATGGTCTGCTTCAGGTAAGTTATCAATAATGAGCCTGGCGCCCATGGCGCCAGGACTGACTTTATCTTTATGAGCCTGGCGCCATAGGCGCCAGGACTGCACCCAAACAGCCCCTAACTGGGGCTTTTGGGCATGCTCCAAGTGGCATGATGCCTGCTTCCGGGGCTGCTGGGCCTTGTCTGGTCTTCCGGGGGCAGGCATCATGACAGGTAGGTCAGGCTCGATGGGTAAGCCCAGTTGATTGCCATCAAAAAGCTTGAAGGGAGTTACCATGTTTATGGATATAGCACTGATAGAGTATGCATGGTGCACACGGTTGCATGGAAGAAAGTACGGGTGAATTCACAAACAGACATGGAAATAATGGTCACTGTTTAATCCAAAGGTGATAGATCAAGCTGGTGTTCTTTTTGCCAGTGGAGGGCCAGTGGATATTTGGTTTCTTGCGAGTGCAGGGAACTGAGATGTTCCCTGATTCTTGTTCTGAGTTCCCTCTTGGTAATTCCAATGTATTTACGGTTACATACAAGAAGCTTAAATCCAAATTCACTCCCAACCTGCAAGGTGACAATGCAAATACAGAACTATCACCTTTGGACTAAACAGTGACCATGATTTCCATGTCTTTTTGTGAATTCACCTGTACTTTCTTCCATGCAACCGTGTGCACCATGCCATTACTCTATCAGTGCTATATCCATAGACATGGCTAACTCCCTTCAAGCTTTTTGACGGCAATCAACTGGGTTTACCCATCGAGCCTGACCTACCACCATCATATTTTATGCCCCCTGTGTTATCTTCAGGGCTTCCGGGTCCCACTCTCCCCGTGTAAGCTAACCCTGCTTGCACTGACCATTTCATCATGGGTTGTGGCAACCCCTGACCCACGTGATTACACGGATACACCCCCTAATTCCCAGTCATCACCAGCCTCTCGGCCTCCTACTACAATATAATCCCCTGAGACACATTGACTAATTTCGCCTTGACAGGAGAGCCCTCCCTCCATGCAACTTAACTCAGATGGTTTACCCGTCTCCACTGGAGTGTCTATACTTGCTGAAACCATGGTGTAACGACCACCGCTCTTCTCTCCCCCCGCTCTCCTTCCAAACCCCTTGACCTCATCAATTCCTTGCAGGGTTCTTCCCCAATAGTGTTAGCAGGCATTTTTTTCGATCATCAGGTTCCACTTCATGCTATATCAGCCACACTTGGACTGGCAACCTCCATCAAGCTACACAGGGCAGCCAATCAGGGCCACACTTTATTCAACCAATCAGCTCGCTCCCTCGGTGACCAATCCCATCGAGCGATGCTTAATAACCAGGAAGTCCCGACTCCTGTATTCACGCTATCTTCGTGAAACAGGATCCCTGCTCCCCTCCGCCGATTCCGGCACCAGGTAAGAGCTGGGCTTAACCCACATGCCCTCCACACCAGCCAGATACCCCCACCACTCTAACAGGCTTTTCCTGCCTCCGTCCCCTCCGGGACCGCCTCCTTGACCACGCCACCACTCGCGGTCTCATGCAGCTGATCCTCGGCTCCCCCCACTGACCTTTGTCCCATCTGGGACCACCCCTACGACCTCGCCAACATTTGCGGTCTCATGCAGCCGATTCACCGGCTACATGAGACCGGCTGACCTTGTCACCAGCAGCGCTGACTACTCTACCAGCCAGGCACTCCCTCATTTACCTAGCTGCCCCACAGTCACCCTCACAACCTTTCCAGGGTCCCCTGCCTCGCGCACTGCCCCCGGCAGCTTCCCGTCTCCTCCATCCACAAGGCACACATGCCTCCCGTCCAAATCTCTGGCTGATCCCAACCCTTGTTCGTTTTGCACGCCCAACACACGTGCTCTTAAACTAGCCCTTGGGTCTTCAACCCACATCCATTCCACGAATTAATAGCAATTCTCTTTTATAATACTTTTCACAGATCAGGCTAATCAGCCCTACTGGCACCCGGACTAGGGAGGACCAGCTACCAGCTCTATTCAGAGCTAATCATACTACTCAACTGGGTAAGCCCACCACCCCTTTTTCTTTTTTTTTAAATTTTGCTTTATTGGTTTTGCGAGAAACAAAAAGAACCAAACAGTATTCAAACAAGATCATACGTCTACCAGAGGTACAAGTCGAACAAACGGTGCATAATAAAACAGTATACTAGAATCTCTTGGTAGTGCGACAGTCCCGATTATCTTGAAGTATTTCATTGACTGTTCGCCATAACCCACTTCCACCCCCCCCCCACTTGGGTTGGTGTACTTCACGGGTACAATAGTTTGACAAAAGTATTAAAGGATAGTTCCGGGACTTTTTTTTTATTGTCCCTACGGTTCGGCCATGTGTTTTTAAGCATAACTCGGTAGATCGTAGAAAACTTTCCTATGGACCTTACCCGACTTTTCGTCCATTAACGCACTCGAAATCAGCCGCCATTTTCTGATAATCCTATCATTTCCCCCCATCGACCTGGCTCACCTGCTTTTGCGGCACTAAATCAAATCCCCCGCCCCTGAAACAGACTTTATCAAAACATTCATATTCCCCGCCTCTATCCGTGACGTGACTGTGCTGCGTAGGCAAACGCGCCCAGGCGTCTTCTACGCGACTCCACACAGAACCCGGAAATCAACACAGACCAGCTCACAACACAGCGCGCCACAATTGGGAATATGAAATATGAAACTGTACTTTTAAATCAAACCGCAAGATTGTAAATTTGGTAAAGTACATTTATTTGACATCAAATGTTTTGAGAATATTCAGCTATTTTCATTTTTATTTGCTCACGTTCCAAAAAGTTCGTTTTGAGGCACGCGATGTTCCTTTGCTGTACACAGGGTCTTAGATCATCTCACAATACAGCGCCACAATTCGGAATATGAAACTGTGGTTTGAAAGCAAACGGCAAGATTGTACATTTGGCAAAGTACATTTATTGGACATCAAATGTTTAGAGAATATTCAGCGATTTGCATTTTTCTTTGCTCTCGATCCAAAATAGTTCGTCTTGAGGCAAGCGATGTTCGTGTGCAGTACACAGGGTGTTGGTTTACGATAAAATAAGCTCTTCGGTCGCACTGTTAATCGCATGGCTGTTCCAACAACGAGGCACTAGGCCACCACAACGGTCTGTATGTTGCATCTAGCCGTTAGTACCGCGTAAGGGCATACTTGTACTTGGCGATCGTCCCATAAAATGGTCAGGGTGGTAACGTTGTTCACGCGGAGAAGCAACTGGCGGTTGAAAAAGCCATCCGCCGGTGTCTGGTACTCGTGACACATACAATAATGATGGATGTACCTGTTTTAAAAACATAAAAAATGAAATTAGTCTCACCATCAGATCTTTATTAAAATTATTCATTTTATATATTAGGTCGGGAAATTATTTCATAGCTAGGACAGTGCAACTGGGTATTATACGTCATTTCCAGTAACCCACCCCCTCTCCTCCGCCTTTTTCAGAGCCGCCTGAGCGCCAGTGGACCACTTCGTCACTGATATGATATAATATGGCATTTGCAACGCGCCTATACACAAGTGTTTCAAGGCGTGGCGAGGCAGGGAGGGGGGGGGGGACAAGGAGAAGACAGACAACGATCCTACTAGGCCAGGTGTCATTCAGATCGTGCAAGTGCAGGGGTAGGGGGAAGGTAAAAGTGCAAGGGGAAGGGGAGGGGGGAAGTGGAGTACAAGGTAAGTAGCATAAAATAATAAATACATAGGGCCAGCTGGTGGCGAGTGCAAGGTAAGTGCAGAACAAGTGCTGGGAAGGGGGGGCTGTAGGATACTGAGACAGTCCCCCAGTGCAGGGGTTGACAGCGAGGCAGTGCAGGTGGAGAGTGGAAGGGCCCAGGACCGAGGTCGCAGACAGTGGACCAGTTGTAGCAGGGGAGAGGGAGAGAGAAAGCAGAAGCAAAGAGGAAGGTTTTGAGGTGCTTCCGTAAAAGGAGATGGTTCTCCTCAAGATAGTGCGCGGTACAAAACAATATGTCACATAGAACGAACAAGTACAACTTAACCCGTCTTTAAAGCTACTGTATAGTAATTAAATTGCGGTATAAACTCATCTAAAGAGTTACTTACATTATATTTGCATTTTCCATTGTGTCTGTACGTAGGGCAGCCCCGAAATACCACTCCTTCTATGCCGACGTTATTTCTTCTAATGAACGAACATTAAATGGCTATCGTTTCTGAAATTTTATTAATTATCGTTTCTTACGTTATTGCACCACACCCCCAAAAAGAAGTCTTTCGGGATGGTCCCGGCCTGTCAAGGTCAAATAACAATAGAACCTTATACTGAGTCGTGGGCCATTCCGGCACCCGAGCAAAAAATCAAAGCAGCTGACCTTCACTTTGAACGAGCACACATTCCTAGTTAGCTACATTCAGTGTAAGGCCATCTCACAGGACTTGAAATTTACACTCCATCTTTGCATTTTGTCTGCGTGCTTTGCAGCCCCAGAGAACCATAAATACGGAGACATTCTATATTTTTTGAAAAATGATTTATATTACTGTTTGGTTTAATTTAATGCGCAAATGAACAAGGTTGGATAGACACATTGCATGTACACTGAGCAATCACTTTTATTTACACAATACATAGCTACACATATTCAATGGGCCTGCGACATGAGGAGACTCGAGAGCAAAGTCACAGGTGACACCCGGGTGGTTCGGACTACTGCACGGTGAAGGGAGGGGCAAGGGTGGAGAGACACATTGCATGTACACTGAACAATCACTTTTATTTACACATTACATAGATACACATATTCAATGGGCCTGCGACATGAGGAGACTCGAGAGCAAAGTCACAGGTGACACCCGGGTGGTTCGGACTACTGCACGGTGAAGGGAGGGTCAAGGGTGGAGAGACACATTGCATGTACACTGAGCAATCACTTTTATTTACACAATACATAGCTACACATATTCAATGGGCCTGCAACATGAGGAGACTCGAGAGAACAGACAATCAAATTACAATCATTTAAACCGTGATGAGTATTTCTCAATGAGCTCTGCTTTAGGTGGACATGGAACAGAGGCAATGTTGGGTGGCAATGCAGTTGTCCCCTGCACAGGTTCGTTCACAACTCCATGTATGTGCCTATCTAGGACATCAACAATAAGTCTCTCAATAAACTCATATTGCATATCCTCAAACACTGGTTTGATCACCCATTGTTTACTTCTTTTAGTGAAGGCCTTATTGTAGCGAAGCGTCCCTAAAGTTCCGGTCGTCCTACTTTGTTGACGGCCAACATTATGGTTATGTGCCAAGACCGCTAGAAGAGTCCGATTTATCATGCCCTCCATGCCGAAATGCAATCGTTTTGGCCTGTCCTTTAGGCACATATTGTGGAACACCTCCAAATCTCCTGTGTGGCAGAATTCCGTGAGTCCCCTCAAATCTCTTGTTATAGTTTTATCAAATACAATCTTTTCAATGGCTTTGTGAGTGGGTGATGAAGGAATCAACCACTTCTTCTTCCGTGCCTCCTCTGTGGACAAATGGCCATGTTCACAATTGTGGAAATGTTGGTTTGTGGTCCAGCGGTGAACGTTGCTACAGTGTAGCATTACTGACCGCCATTTTTCCAGTAGAATTTCCAACGACCCTCCACATGTTTTTGAGCTCCACCAAAGATGGTTGCTGATTGACTTGGACCACTGTGAAATACCTTGCATATCTTTTTTTTTACCTGCAGCCGACATTTTTTTATTGATTGTTTTTGCAAGATGCCAAACGTCAAATTGGTGATTTATATTTTTGTACTCTTCTCTCATTGTCTTGGCAATTGAAACGTGTCTGTCCGTGGCTATCAGGTCGATCACCATTCCCCGCGATTGTAGTTCTTGCAATGATGCTACAAAGCCAACTTTCTCCATGGCCACTGAGGATGTGCTTTGTGACACCTGCACGACCACCGAACTCACAATTTTCTTACTTTCCATGTCCTGAAAGTGGTAGGTGCAGTACTTGGCTGAAAATCCTGGGCTGTCGCACTGTCCATCACCGGCTAGCCTGAACCGTTTGCCCGCGAATGTACTATCAATAGACATTTTTTCCATTCTCCAAGCTTCGCTAATGGCTGGAAATAGATAATTGGTTTGGTATTTGTAGAACTGAGTTTTGGCAATGAAATGGATTCCCACAAACTGAAAGAAATACTGTAACTTTTTAAAACTTGAACCACTAAAAAGTGCAGCCGCTGCACAAAGTAGATTGCCTGCTGGCAGTTGCCCCAGCATGGGTTGTGCAGACCATGAGAAAGGATGATATTTTGTACAGGTGGCATGTATTTTAAGGTTAGTGCCTCGAATTGCACGAGTCACATTAATCAATGGCTCCCCACATACTTCCCCACCAACCGAATGCCCACATTTCATCCGAATAATAATATCAATCAAACAACTATCGAATACAATGAATTTGGCCTCTTTCCTTATACTGTCACTCTGCATCCCAGCTGGTTCGGCCTGTAACGTTGAGGACATGTCACTCACATGAAAGGTAGAATCTCTGATATCGTCTTCCGCTATGTTCAGTGATATTGATGGTGTTTCATTGTCGTCCACTTCATTCTCTTCCATTGCAACATCTGTTCCTTCTCCGGCGATGGGTGAATAAAACAATTTCTTCAACTTTCTCGCGGTCTTAGTTTTTGCGGGTGTGGATTCTGTAAATTGATCTCCGACTGCATCCGAACTACCAGGAGGACATTCACTATCAATGGCTGGTGGTGGTATAGCTCCGTTGTCAATCACTTCATATTCTTCCCATTGGCACGATGCATCTCCAGTCTCAAGTCCCTGCCAAAAGGTTTGACAAGCAACATCTCTCGTTCGCTTCACTGTCTATGTAGATCTAGTTCGTACACCCACTCGCAACTAGAGGACAGATTGGAAAAGGGATGTTCAGTTTAAACACTACTTACAGTATTGAACTATTAACAGTGAAAAACAACATAATATAGTGACCAGGACACTAACCTTCTTTTGCTTTCTTTTCTTTGAAACTTTCTTGCCTCGAACTTCAACATCAGGACGCTGTTGCTCCGACTCGTGTGTGCATGTCTCCACTTCCTCTTGCGCTGCAACGACTATATTTTCATGATAAGCACATCCATCACGCACTGACGCTCCATCGACTCCCTGAAACATAGAACTTTCATTACTATGTATAATAATATTGAAAACACAAAATATACTTGGGGACCAATACCCACGTACATCTCAATAGCAAAATACGAATGAACGCTTTGTGTAGAACATTCAAACAACAATTATTCACGCATAGTTGATCTAGTTAGATGGAACTGTCAAGATCCATACCTCGGGCTCCTCATAGACTTCCATTGATGATATTATTGAAGATGATGCTTCAGTAACTCCCTGAAACACAGTAATTGCATTAGTATGGTTTTCTATTTTGTTAAAAAGAACATAAACTTTGTGCAGGCGTCAACGGCTCATCTAAATAGACCTGCACAAATGATCAGTTGTCTAAAATAAATAATGGATATGTAAATATGATTCGATTTGCTTGATCGTATGAAGTTTCACCACCCAGAGATCTGCATCAACTACTCGGGGTGATGTTCTTGTAGAAGAAGCTCCGTCATCTCCCTGAAACATAGTACTTGCGTTAATAAAGAAGGAAGTATAGCGGATGTAATCACGTCATATGATTTCGCTTGATCGAACTGTCAGTATCCATACCTCGAAATGCATAAGAACATCAAGGGACGATGTAACTGCGGTGCACACTTCTGCAAGCTGTTGCGCCGACCCGTAACTGCATGCTCCCCCTTCTTCTTGGACTAATGCTCCATCGACTCCCTGAAACATAGGACTTTCATTAGTAATGAACACAATATTGAAAAAAGAAGACACATAGGAGGGCGACGACAGAAGGACATATCAATGGCTAAAAACGAAAGAAACATTGTGTGTAACAATCACGCTACAAGAATGCAAGATCTGATGATCTCCATCGATGGAACTGTCCGGAAACGTACCTCGAGCATCTGAGTGACATCAACGGTTGTCGTCAATACGTTGGACTCCTCAGCATCTCCCTGAAAGACAGTACTTGCATTATTTTGGATAACAATAATTATAACTGAAAACAAAGACTAGAGGACGAGTACAAGGGTGTACCATTAGGTAAAATAATTACACGATAAATTAAAACTATTGATTTACATGCCTAAAACAAGTCAGTGGCAGAATAGCCAAGTAAGCTTACCCGATAGGCGCTTGAAGTGGCTGATGACTGCAATAACGACACGGATGGAGAATCTTCCGCCTTCATATTGATTGGATACATAAATGGGGAAATTATTGTTAGCTAATGCTACACACTACCGCAAGGCCGAGAGATAAATACGTAAACTTGACTCACCAGTGGAGGGATGTGGACGAATAGAGTGGGAATAGCGGTTGAGAGCAATTTTCGCCTCGCTCGCGGTGTGTTCTTCTTTATTAGCAATGATGTGGAGTACATGTCTGAGCTAAAGTGCCTGCTGCAGATGCGGTATCGATCACCCCTCTTGTCCGCAAAGAATTCTAGGACTCTACTTTCAAGCTCAGACAGTGGATATCCGCAATATCGGACCCATTCTCTTATCTGATCTATTGTCTTAGGGAAAACATGCATTATAGTACCTTCAGATTTATTATGGGTCTTCGAAGGGCAACCGCCAATGGAACAGGCAGGCATTGTGGAAAGTTCTGAAAAGTAAAGATCAACAATTCTCTATGAATACCAATGTGTTAAAAAATTAAATGACACATAAAAGGTTCAATGCAAGGTTCGTTTTGGTTCTTGGAACTATACACGTTATTCACATGCGGATAAGTATTTGAATAACTTTAAAAAAATAGAAAAATAATTTGACTAAACTCAGAACATGTGACTAGTTACTTGCATGTACTGTCTTGAACGAAAAGAAATTGGACGCAAAATGATTATGGTACATGGCCTTACCTTGACGAACAAACAGTTAGATGCAGGGATCAGAGTAGTTTCTTGTTGTAGAACAGGGAGCAGTTCACAGGTTGCAAACTGACGAGTTTCCTCGAAGTGGTCACGGAAGTTCACAGAGACGAAGAGCAGATAACCAGCACCTTCACGGGTTGACTAGCAAAGCGCAAAGAAGTTCTCATTCGAAATATGAAGTGGGTTATAAAGAATTCGAAACAGGGGTGTGTTTGTGAATGAATGACGTGTATATGTCGTGGCATTATGCGGTTTGCAGGGGGCCGTCCAGCGTGAGGGGGGATGCTTGGCAGGAGACACGGGGTCTGGAGGTAGACATGGGAACAACAACCCATGCTCTATAGACCACTTTGAAGTGTACATGGTCTTTGGCACCTCTTGGCCTTTATCGCTCCCTGACAGCTCCACTTGCCAGCACAAGTACCCCGGTGCGAACTGCCTTTGATAGGGCGGGGGATGGATTGGGGCGGTGGTCGTGCAGACAAGACACAGGAAGACTCGTGAATGGAGACACACTTACGTGGATTGCAGTGGGCCGTCCAGCGTGAGGGGGATGCTTGGCAGGAGACACGGGGTCTGGAGGTAGACATGGGAACAACAACCCATGCTCTATAGACCACTTTGAAGTGTACATGGTCTTTGGCACCTCTTGGCCTTTATCGCTCCCTGACAGCTCCACTTGCCAGCACAAGTACCCCGGTGCGAACTGCCTTTGATAGGGCGGGGGGTGGATTGGGGCGGTGGTCGTGCAGACAAGACACAGGAAGACTCGTGAATGGAGACACACTTATGTGGATTGCAGGGGGCCGTCCAGCGTGAGGGGGGATGCTTGGCAGGAGACACGGGGTCTGGAGGTAGACATGGGAACAACAACCCATGCTCTATAGACCACTTTGAAGTGTACATGGTCTTTGGCACCTCTTGGCCTTTATCGCTCCCTGACAGCTCAACTTGCCAGCACAAGTACCCCGGTGCGAACTGCCTTTGATAGGGCGGGGGGGGGGTGGATTAGGGCGGTGGTCGTGCAGACAAGACTCGTTTGCCGCAGAGCCTCACCAAGGAGAGGCCATCTAACTGCATGTAAGAGGCAGGCTGCAGGATCTAGTACATGGAAGGCAGGGGGGTGAGTTTATAAATACCTCACCCTCCCAGGAGATTATATGGGTGCAGTTCACCCTGGAGACCCTGGATGCCTAGGCAGTTAGTCAGCAGCAGGCTGGCCTGTGGTGGCAAGGCGGCACGGGCCAGAGGGGGTCATCTCTGTACCCGGTGCCCAAAAGGATGATTTATTATGATCAACCATATTGATTATTTACCTATAACCATGTTTTGTATCAATAAAATCCAACGGCCTTTTATTGCCAACGCTTGAACAAAGTGGTGTGGTAAGTATTTTTGGGGGAGGAGGCAAGGCCGGGAGGCTTGATGCCAACCCGCAAAATAACATATGTATGTCTGCTGCATATGGGTTCAACGGTTATGTGGATTGAAGGTGGGCGGCCAGCGTGAGGGAGGATGCTGGCCGGAGACATGTGGTGTGACAAGACAAGGCACAGGAAGACTATTCAATGGAGACACACTAGATTCATTTAAAAAATCAAAACAACCATTGTTAAAATATATGTTGGGTTTTATTTTAGATCTTAATTTCAATTGAACATAAATAATAAACATTACACATTGTAAAGTTCCGGTTGCAGCACATCCAGGGAAAATCCGCGGTATTGTCCACTGTCGCTGGGGAAATGTTGTCTAATGGCAAGTACCGCACAGGCAGGTATTACTCTCCGAACGCGGTGTCCCAGCCTCCCGTGAAGCCACCAAGTGAAGCAACGATAGGCCACCAGCCCGTACCACCTGTGAAAAAGAAAGATGCAAACTGTATTAAAATGACAAAACTTTCTTATCACTGTCGATTCAGGTAAAAAATGTCATTCTGCTTTGAAAAAAATTCTATCTAGAAAATGCACAATATGGAACCAATTTACATGCATTCGAATGATATGTAGATGTAATTTTATATGTGGGAGACGACCATGAAATAGTAGTGGCATCACTGACATCACAACCAGAGTACACTTACTCGTTACTCGGATTACGCGGACGAACAGTGCCGCGAAGTTCGTGCATAAGCACCATCATCATCCTCAACACGGTCCGTGAGAGGCAGGCTTCCCTGAACTCTGGCAGCTCGGTGATGCATTGCGGACTTGGCTCGCCTTCCGAAATGTAGGCCAAGCACCCGGAATTTTCACGGCAGCAGCAGTTCTCCTCCTCAGTTGGCATTAGCTCGCACCGATTGCACGTGCAGGTGGAGACGCCGTCCATGCGACATGGTCCAGGCTCTTCATCCGTTGACTGGTCCTCCCAACTGCCGTCCGAATCCCCATCGTTTTCGCGTGCTTGCCTTTCCAGTAGTTCTTCCTCGGTGTACTCGGGCTCGTACATATACGGCTTTATTGTAGCCATTGTGTGGTAAAGAAAGTAAAATAATTTACAGAGATGGTACAGGTGTTCACAAGGCCTAGAAGCGGCGAAGGTAGCTGACCAGAGCACAGAAACGAGTCACAGAATACTCAAAGTAACACAGAGAGAGTAATGGAATCGAAAATCTGCTGCTGTGTGTTGTGAGGAAAGAGGCGTCCTGCCATTTCCATGGCGACACTTCATTAGCTGAGGCGCAGCGATTGTTGACACGAAACGTGCTTTGGCGTTGGGAAATGGGCGGTATGCGTCTGCTGATGTCAGGCTCAGGGGCGGGGGATTTGATTTAGTGCCGCAAAAGCAGGTGAGCCAGGTCGATGGGGGGAAATGATAGGATTATCAGAAAATGGCGGCTGATTTCGAGTGCGTTAATGGACGAAAAGTCGGGTAAGGTCCATAGGAACGTTTTCTACGATCTACCGAGTTATGCTTAAAAACACATGGCCGAACCGTAGGGACAATAAAAAAAAAGTCCCGGAACTATCCTTTAATATCATATGATTGACACAGTGTCACATCCGATAGTACCATGGTCGCTGGAAATGAGAGTCTCATCCTTTGTAATGTTCCTTAGGTGTAGCATCATTCGGTGAGGTTTTTGGGGGTCCCTCTGGTTGGGAATTGTAAGTAGGTGTGATATATGTATTCTTGAAGTCCATCCATAGAGTTTTGCATTTCACCGATTTATTGTGCAGGGAGGCAGTGATTGTTTCCATCATATAAAAGCTCGTGGCCAATTTAATCCACTCGGTCTTACCTTGAACCTGGGGGGATTTCCACTTGGTCGCTATTAGGGCCCTCGCAGCCAGTAATAGCTGGGGAGCCAGGCCTTTGACCCGAAACCAATCCTCCTCGACTCTTTCAAGGCCAAACAGAACAAGGTGTGGGTCAAGTTCTCTATGGATGTCATCCACTTCTTTGATCCATCCCAGGACTTCAGTCCAAAACACTTTGATGTGCGGGCAGCTCCACCACATGTGCCAGTAGTTGGCATTTTCTCCGCAGTTTCTCCAGCACTTTGGGCTCATGGACTGGGACATTTTGGAGAGTCGAAGTGGATCATATTGCCATCTGTGTAGGAGTTTTATTGCATGCAGCTTATATTGGTTGGATATGGAGGATTTACTCTGCACATTAAGTCCCATTGTTCGGGAAGTATCTCTTCGCCGAGGTCTTTTTCCCATCTGGCCCTAAGGGGTTCCGTAGTCCCACCGCCTGCTCCCAATAGCGTTTGATACATTATTGAAATAAGGCCTTTCATTTCTGTTCTAGAGTCTAGGAGTTTCTCAAAGGCGGTAAGATCTCTTCTCAGTTTTTCTCTCCATTCGGTTCTCGTTAACACCCCTTTTAGCCGGATGAAGTGGAATGTCGATAGAGTACCTGTCCTCAGTGCCGTTGTCAGGTCAGGTAGTGTGATAAACGCATCCTTTCTCTGGAGTTGTCCCACCCTCTCCAGGCCTGCCTCGTACCATGACTGGAACCGGTCTAGGTTCGGGATTTGGTCATTTATGCCAGGAAACCACAAGTGACTGAGCGGGGATGGCCAGGTGGTAACTTCTCGCATCTCTTTCCCAGTGCGCCATATAGCCCATATGGTGGTTTGTATGGGGTGGTGCTTAATTCTCTTCTGGACCCATTGGTATGGCGTCCACAGCCACTCTGCCACTGTGGCGGGGGACAAGTAGTGGTTGTCCATCTGGACCCACTGCAGGTGTTTGTGGTCCCTGAAGTGTGGAATTAGGACACGCAACTCAGTGGTATTGTAGTATTTTCTCAGATCGGGAAGACCTAATCCTCCCCTATCCTTGGGGAGAATAAGTGTGTCGTAAGAGATCCTCTGTCTTTTTCCCTGCCAGAGGAACCGCAGCATGATCTTTCGGGCATCCACGAAGAATTTTTGGGGTATCTCTATCGGTAACATCTGAAAGGGGTAGAGGAAACGGGGGAGGCACACCATCTTGACGGCATTGATGCGCCCCAGCCAAGAGATTGTCAGTTTGCTCCATTTCTCAAGGTCTCTCTCGAAGCTTCGAAGGAGCGGGGGGAAGTTGGCCTCATAGAGGTCGTCTAGGGTTTTAGTGATCTGTATGCCCAAGTATCGTAATGTCATGTGTTCTACCTTGAGCCCTAAGGGGAGGAACTTGGTGTCATTATCATCTGGGGTACCTTGGAGTGGAAAGAGTATGGATTTGGACATGTTTACTTTAAACCCAGAGAACCGGCCATATTCTTCTATTAGAGTTAGGGCATGGGGGATGGAGGTCATAGGTTTAGTTAGGTGTAGAAGGATATCATCAGCGTACAACCCTGCCTTGTATTCCGTCCCTCCCGGCCGTATTCCCTCTATTCGGGGGTCGTCCCTTATTTTTTGGGCTAAGGGCTCCAGGGAAAGTGCAAACAGGATCGCGGAGAGTGGGCATCCCTGTCTGGTCCCCCGTTGCAATTCAAACCATCTGGAATATTCCCCGTTGACAAATATTGATGCTTCGGGAGAGGTGTATATTGCTCATACCCCATCACGGAATTTAGAGCCTATCCCTACTTTCAGGAGTACTGCACCCAGGAAATCCCATTCCACCCTATCGAAGGCTTTTTCTGCGTCAATCGATAGGAGGGCCGGATCATCTGTTATACTGTGCCCCACGTGAACAAGGTGTAGAGTTTTAAGCATGGTGTCGGCGCCCTGCCTCCCAAGGATAAATCCCACCTGGTCAGGGTGGACCAGATTGGGCATTAAAGTTTCCAGTCTGGCTGCCAATACTCGTGCGTAAATCTTCGCATCGAGGTTGAGGAGGGAAATGGGGCAGTATGACCCGCATAATTTGGGATCTCTACCCTCTTTAGGGATGACAGTTTTGAGGGCCTTCTTAAAGGAATCTGGTGCGATCCCAGAACTCATTATCTCATTAAAGAGTTCTGTGAGAAAGGGTGACAGTTGCTCAGCGAAGGTCTTATAGAAGCCGGCCGTGTAACTGTCCTCGCCCGGTGACTTCCCCAGTGTAAGCCGTTTGATCGCCTCTCGTGTCTCGTGTTCGGTTATTGGGCTATCGAGGAGTTCGGTCTCTGTGTGTGTTATTGTAGGCATAGTAATTGGGGACAGGTAAGAGGATATATCAGAATGAGCCGCAAGCAGCTCGGAGGTATATAGGTTTTCGTAAAAATTGGCAAAGTTCTCGGTTATCGAGTGGGGTGGGTGCATCGCAGGGTTGGTGGGCTCTTTTATCTCTTTCACCTTGCGTTCTTCCCTCCTTTCCCTGAGCCTGGCGGCTAAGAGTGCATCAGCCTTGTCCCCCTTCTCATAATATGTCTGTTTCAGGAATTGCAATTTCCGCACCACCTGGCCGTGTTCTAACAGCCGTAGTTCCTCTCTTTTACGCTGGGCCATGTCTAGTTTGGAGGAGTCCACCGACGTTTTGTCTCTTATTTCCGCCTCCAGCTGGTATATTTCTTTGCGGAGCTTGTTTTCTACAATTTTACGCTCTCTCTTTTTAGAGGAGCCCTCACGTATTAATATACCTCTCCAAGTGGCCTTCCCCGCTTCCCAGCTCACTTGTTTGGAGACCTCCTCGTTGTCATTCGTCTTGAAATATTCTTCGATCTCGGTCTCCTTTCATTTCTGAACGCCGCGTCGGTCCAGAGGGACTCATTGCATCGCCAGGATCCCCCAGCGACAGGCAGGTCGGCCCAGTCGACATCTGCTAGGACCATGTCATGGTCTGTCCATGTTGTCGGGACAATGTTGGTATGACTTGTTGACCTTGCAAGGTCAGGTGCGAGGAATATATAGTCTATGCGTGAGAATGTGCAATGGGGGTTCGAGTAAAAGGTGAAACCCCCTTCGTCAGGATGTTGTATTCTCCACACATCTCGTAGATCGTAAAGTTCCATCATGACAGCGAATTCAGTACGGTCCCCTCTATGCTGGGCCCGCGTGTCGGGGTTGCCTGGCCTCCAGTCAACAGATGGGTCCACCCACTGATTAAAGTCGCCTCCTATAATGAGGTGGCCTGCAGTCTCTAGTACTATTTTGGGAATCGTTCTCCGAAGGAATGCAGCTTGCCCGCTATTAGGCGAGTATATGGTAGCAATCGTGACCTGAACTCTTGCGATTTTCCCCACTAGCAGGAGGGCCCGCCCACTCACATCCGACCTGGTCTTCTCTAGCTCACAGCCTACTCCCTTCTTGATGAGAATCCCAACCCCTCCTTTCCAGAGTGGGCCAGAGCCCCAGAATTCCATACCTCCTCGATTCCCCAGGACCGTTCGCTCCTCTCCTCTGGCAAATTTCGTCTCTTGTATGAGGAGAATGTCAATGTCGGATCTTTGGAACTCTCTGTGCACTAGCGATCTCTTAGTAGGGGAATTCAGTCCCTTCACATTGATAGTCCCAATTCTGAGGAGACCCTTGCCCTTAGACTTCTCATGTGATGCCATCAGCGGTTTGCAGACTAGGATCTCTCACTATCAGCGGCCAGAAAGGCAAGTGGGTACCCTGTGCCATCTTGGCTGTGATACTTTGGAGCAAACGTATTGTTATCTGTACATGTCCCAAGTGTTTGTTACCTCTCTCCCCTTTTCCCGTATTCCACCATAATTGATGGTGCTCGCTTGAGCTTGCAAACAGGGGATGCTGCATCGGCAGCTGTTGACGGTGTCCGGGACAGACTGGATGAGAGTATGCAGTCCGTCGGCGGACCATCAGTTGGGACTGTTGACCTATGGTCCCGAGCAAATTTACCATCGTAACTTAAGGGTGAGCCCCCATCTCTTCCCCCCTCCCCCAAACATTATGCAATTTAAACAGTAATAACAACAAACATGTGAAAGTTTCAACGTTACGTGTGGCTTTCAGGTCTTTCCGCAGGAGTTCACGTCATCTCCCATTCCTGGGGGGTGCCCTGCCCGCAGCAGCACCAAAGCGGGTGATTTCGCTATGTTGCATCCTCCACGGGAGACAGTGCAATGTGTTTTAGATATGACTGTAGCCAGCACAATTCTGACGCGGCTTCTCTTGTTTAATCATGATCGGGGGTGTTGTTGGGGCGTCTAAATTTTCTCGATCCCTTTACCCTCTTGCGCCTAGGGCCCTGGAGCTCCCACTGCGATCCCGGTCGTCCATCGTCGCCGCCTTCCTTGCTCCGCGGGTCTGCACCGAGGAGATCGACGATGCAGTCTTTGATTTCGTCTTCAGAGCTTAGGACTATTTTCCTGCTGCCGTGCTCAAAGGTAAGCGAGAAGGGGTATCCCCATCTATACCTTATGCCCTGGTCCTTGAGCCATTTCGTCAGGGGGCTGCAAAGGCGTCTCAGGGCTAAAGTTAGCGAGGATAAATCTTGAAAGATGGTGATTTGAGCGCCTCCCTTTGTGAGCGGGCCTCCAGACCTGGCCTTCTTAAGAATTCTAGCTTTGTCTTGGTATCGATGAAATCTGGCCAGAACAGATCGCGGACCGCCAGGTGGCCCACCGGCTCTATGTATGCGTTCCGTTTTGGGCTCATCGATGTCTTCATCGGCGGTCAATATTCTAATGATGTCGTGGTTGGTGTCTTTGAGATCTTTTTCAGTTTCGCCTTCGCGTTCCGGAATGCCAAAAAAGCGGAGGTTATTCCTCCTTTCTCTGTTTTCTAAGTCATCCATCTTGAGCCTCGCCTCGACTTCTCTTTTTTCGATGTTTCGGATCCGTACGTCCATCTGAACTTCAAGGGTGTCAATCGAGGCCTGGTTATTTTCCACACTTTCCAATCGTTCTTCAAATCTGTCCATCCTCTGAGTGATTTTGTCAATTTTGCCGCCGAGGTTGGCTCCCATGTTTTTTATTTCGTTCAATAGTGTGGCGATGTCTCCTTTGGTGGCGGCGGCACCCGCTTCCGATGGGTCCGTGGTCATTGCAGATCCGCAAGGCGGGACGTACGGTTCGTAGGCAAATCTGGCCAGTTTGTGGCGTAGGTCCATGCGACAAAATCCGGGTTAGAGGAGGCACACACCCCTGAGTAGGGGGCCCCACCCTCTATGGGGATGCTCGGGTTATGGGATCCGTATTGTCTCCGGTCTCCAGCACTTCGTATGATGTGGGACAACTCCTCGGTTCAGCTCCGCGGGGAAGTCATGGGTGTCCGCAACGCAGGCCCCTAACGTGGGGTATGTGTGGTTCTGGAGTGTGCGTGGGCAGAGGGGCTACACTGCAATTGGTGGGAGTCCAACCGACCGCTCTTATCCCTCTGCCGTAGTATGTTGTGCAGGGAGCGTATGGCCTAGATAGGCAGGGAGCGGGAAAGCAAGTGTGGGGACCGGCGTTTCCTCTAAACCGCAATGTGCAATGTGTCCTTTAATCTGCGTGGTATCCAATGCCCTTCTTCCCACACAGCATTCAGGGGGGTCTTGTGCAGTGCCACTGCAGGGAGGTTCGGGTGGCACGCAGTCCCCGGGTTACGGTTCACCGCATGAGCCCTGCGGCAGGGTTGGGGGGTCACGCGTGTTACGCGGCACCGCCAGGCGCGGGCTCTGGTACCGCGGAGTTTTGCGTAGAAGTCTCTCACTCACCCCGTGCAGCCACCCGGTGTCCTTGGGAGTCTTTGGGCTCGCTGTCTCACGCGAGCGAGGTATCACCACCACAAGCCTGGGGCCCAGATGTGCACCGCGGGTTATGCCTATCGCACAGACCAAACTACGCCAGACTTCGCGCCGTCCGTGACGCAGCGGATGGGCATTTCTGGAACTGCCGAGTTCTCGGTCAAAACGGATCCGATTTTTGTCGGATTTTTTCTCAGCTGTGGGGGGGTCCGTTCAGATCACAGAATTTCAAACTTTCGTGGGGGGGGTTCATCAGCGGGGGCTCATACCGCTTATCGGGACCGCAGGGACGGAGCTCACGCAGGAGAGATACTCATCCGTGCGCCCCCTGGTGGCCAATGACACCACCCCTTTTTCAACTCATTGACTTCCAATTCTATTGGCTTATTCCCCGAACTAACCAACGCTCTCCCTCTTTTCTCCTCCTTGGTACTTTGCTCGTGTGCTATCTCAACGAATGTGATTATCGGTTGTGAATTCATAACTTGGTATATAAAAAATGTTTTTACCATTGTACTTGTCTTACACATCACTTTCACTCACCCTCACCACTCAACGGTTTAACTTACCTACCTTGCTTATTACCATGACTGCATTCCAATTATCTCATGCATCATCATCTAATGCATAATCGTCTCATCTGCAACCACATGTGTTCATTAATTGACTTTGCTATCAATGTCGATTTCTCTATGGCCATGTGTGATTAATCAATATGTCACTACACTGATTCCTGCACTCAACCACTATTCACAATTCACAGCCCTGAAAAAGACTTAGGTCGAAACGCATGTCGGCTGTTTGCACTCACCAATGTTAAACAACTGTTGGTATCTGCCATTATGATTTTTCATATTTGCCTTGTGGAATTGCAAATGCAACAATAAAGCAATAAGTTTTAAGCACAAATACGACTGCTCTAATCTGACCATGAACCTATACCTAAGCATAATTGCTACAACCCTGGGCCATTGAAGCCCCCCAGCGCCCATCATCATCCGCAGTTTTGTCATCCCACCTAAAATTAAAACAGCTAAGGCTAAGATTAAAGACAACCTAGACAACGCGCCTCACTTGCTCCAAACAGAGACGGAAAAGACATGTGAAACAGTGCCTACATCAAAAATTCTATCCTCCAGACGGCCATCGCCCAGCCCTGAAAATGTCATTCCCTTGAAAATGATGCTAGATCATAAGGATTTGTTTTCTCCATTTTTAACAAGATTTGGAAACGCCTCCTTTCACCACCATATGGTCCGGACTCTTTTAAAAAGGTCACCATTTCCCCACTAATTAAAAAAGCAGGTCTAGACCCTCACAACGCAAGCAATTTGCAACCAATTACCAACTGTAATTTCTTGCTTGAGATACTATATAAAACTGTCACCCTGCAAACTTCAAACTTTCACTGTCCTGTGTTTTGCATCCCAGACAGTCAGATTTTAGACCAGGCTATAGTACTGAGACTGCTTTAATTGACCCTCATACCTACTTGTTGAGTATCTTTTGATAAAGATAGCACCAGTCTTCTGGTGCTGCTGGACTTGTCTGTGGCCTTCGATATCCTGGATCATGCGCGTCTGGTCCAGACACTGAGCACCACCGGACTACTTGGCCCTGACTCCATCGCATGGGTACAATAATTTCTGTCAACTTGCACATCCAAGGTCTGTTGGGGTAACGCCTCCTCTTCTTCTTTAACCATCACATAATGCATTCCGCAGGGGGCATGCATCTAGCCTCTCCTGTTCAATCTTTATCTCAAACCATCCGTACGCACCGTGCGTGAAGATCATCTGTCTGCTCTCCCTTGTCTTCACCCCTTAATTGCACTGTTAAAACTGCAGAATCGCCATCAGGCCTATTAGCCTATTAGATGGATCCCACACTGTTAAATGTATTTTTTACACACTTAAACTGCCTGTGCAGACTATTATCGTCTCAGAATTTCAAGTGCTCTGAGCCTGCTTGTTTTTTCCCCATGTTCCCACCCTCCTTGAGCGCTTTGAAACACTTACCTGTGTATAGGCACTATATAAATAAACAATACAATCCAATACAATACAAAGCTCTGGGGCCTTCTCTACCAACTATGCTGATGATACTCAGCTGGTCCTGGAGCTTTGCAGAAGTTACAAACAGGATCTAGCTCGACTAAACACTCTCTATCTCTTTGTGGAAACTTGGATGAACCAAAACTGGATGAGTTTAAACAATAATAAGAAAGAACTCATCATTTGCGGCTCCTATCAGGCCCGGACTAAAGTCGACCCAAGATACAAATCTTTTAAAATCCATGACTGTGACATCCCAGTGGTCAAGACCCTTGGTTTTCATCTTGATGCCTCCCTTAATGTTGACTTACACATTAACCAAGTAGCAGCAAATTGTTCATACTATCTTAGGCTTCTTAAAAACATCCGCCCAGTCCTATCCGAACCCAACAGTGCATACATTGCACGCGCAGTGATCCTGCCCAGGATCGATTACTGTAACGCCCTGCTGGGCGGGGCAACAAGAAAGAGTTTACAAAAGCTTCAGGTAGTCCAGAATGATGCTGCCCGCATTATAAAAAGGAAAACCAGGAGAGAACACATAACCGAAGGAAGGCAATTACTACACTGGCTACCAGTTTTGGCCAGGGTTCAGTACAAGACAGCCACATTGGTACATAGATGGCTGTATGGCTCCAACCCCATATATCTTAAAAACCTGATACAGCCTTATCAGCCTTCAAGAACCCTGCGGTCATCCACCTTATCCTTGGTCTGTCCGGTTGACCATGCACGTACCCGTGACATCGGTAGATCATTTCCTGCAGTCGCGGCCAACATTTGGAACACCTTTCCGGTTGAGCTCAAACAGCAGAAAGATTGCATAATCTTTCGTGCAAAATTGAAAACATTGCTCATCTCATAAAATACCATTAGCACCCCATGCCTCTTTTGCTTGCTATGTTGTCCTGTTTTCCCCTTTATCACTGTGTTTGTGTTTCCCGGCGCCCCGATGCCTTTGGGCTTTCGCCGCCTTATAAATACATTAAATACAATAAAAAATAATGTTCTTGGGTCGTATGCCCGTTTGCACTCTTCTTGGCTTTACACGGCCTTGGCGGCTTCTCCAGCCTTGATTCGCAATATTCACATCTCTCTCACTCTTGTAAGGAACTCATGGTGGCAACAGTAAAGACAGACACAAGTGATCACAGTTCAAGGGTATTTATTTAACTGTATAGGTAGGTTGGAAAATGCCTAATCTACACCTAACTAAGATGGGAGCAAGCTACGACCATCAAATAATAATAAGGCGGTCCTAGTGGTGTCTTATCAAATAAAAAGGGCCTATACTAAAAAACCTATTGCCATTCCGCTAAATACAAAAAGAAGTGTGGGATAATGTTCTTATGAAAGAAGGGAGTGTTCACAAATAATAAGTCAGGATGCAGTACTTGGGGTCTCCTTTCCCCACGTTTTCAGCACGGGATAAGGTAGGACTTTGGAGCAAGGCACACACTCGAGCTTTCCCAGCACAAGCTAACAGTTCTGCTCTCAACAATCAGGGCCTTCGGTGGTTAAGACTCTTTTTCTACAAATAGTCTCTTGCCCCCGTGGGCCTGAAGTTTTCAACCAAATAATAAACAGAAGGTTGTTCTCTGCTTGCACGTTGGGTGATGTCTTTCACCCCTGGGTCGCCCTCTTCGGGCTCAGACCCTTCTCAATTGTTAGCCTCCCTCCGTCGTGTACACTATGGCTTTCAACACAATCTTCTTTGTGTTATTCACAAATCTTAACGTATTTTTCAACAGTTCACTGTGGACATCCCTCGGCCATGTTCACTCTTGTCAACACACTGTATTTCGGGACTTTAGACTTCGCCCCCTTTTATCGGCATCCCTTTTTTCGGGTACACACTTGGTACACTCTTGGCAATCATGTCATTCTCATTCAACTCTTACAATGCAGGATTCACTTCCCTTAGCTTCACAATCATCTGTCGCTCAAAGACTTTCGACTGTACAGAGCATTTTACAAGACCGCTGTATGACCACTTTGACCCTCTTCTCACTTTTCCCAAGGCCTTCTGGTTATGGTAGTTTCAACAATCAGGTAATCGCCCAGAGTAAACCCTCTCCATCACACAAATGTGCCTCTCACTCTCTGCTCCTCCCTACCTTTCAGAATGAATTCACCATGCAACGTCAAATAGACCCAAGTAGGCACAACACTCCAACCAGCTCTCGATCCCTAATTTTAAAAGAACCAAAGCGTCAGTGATACGAACAGATGTATCCTTGCTTCAGCCCTATTCAACTTTATTATTATTCATGATGTGAAAGAAGTCTTTCTGACTGTTGATTCAGGTTCACCAAAGATGAATAAGGTAGCGATTCAAGCCCTATGGTATGCAGATGACCTTGTTTTAATATCAAAGACCCCCACTGGGCTTCAAAAATTATTGACAGCTCTTGCTACATACTTTGATGATAACAAACTCAGCATGAACCTAAAGAAATCTCAAATTGTTTTGTATGTCCCCAAATGCACCAATAGAAATAGAATGGAATGGACAATCAAGAATGTAAACCTAGAAATTGTGCCTAATTATAAGTATGGGGGTCTCTTCTTTGACGGTATTCCATCAAATAACTTACAATTTAGCACCATATGGAATAAACTGATCTCAGCCATATCCCAGACTAGGTTAATTTTACAAAAATTTGGAAAATGTTCAATGAAGCCGGCCACTTTGTTTTGGCGGCAGAAAATCACTCTGTCATTACTATATGGCCTTGAAACAAGAGAAATCATTGCACCTAATTATCTCAATAAATTAAAGGCCAAATTCTGGAGACACATTTTAAATGTCCCGCAATGTATTCATGGACCTTGGCTGAGGTATGAGCTGGGACTCACGTCACTACAAGCCAAATATCATTGGCAACTATGTGCTCTGTTCCACAAATGCGTTGTATATAAGAAAGATGAAACAGTTCTTGCAATATTGTCAAAATACATGCTTTCATCAACCCATGTTTTGTTCAGATGTGGACCAAATATGTTTTTGAAATCATGGCTATAGCTGATGTCACATTAGAGACCTTGATTATGAATCCTGACAGAGCTAAAATGAAGATATTTTTGCAAGACTGGATAGACACACTGACATCTTGCCTCAAATATAAACATTTCAATCAACAATGCTTTGGCAAAAAGAAGATTGGAGATATTGAGCCATACCTGTGCAAAGCACCATCACCACAAATGCGATTAGCCATTGTGAAATTACATTTAAATTTGCGGATTACGCGTGAAGTTATGGCCCAACGGACACAAATCAGTTCTGAACAAAACATTTGTCCATTTTGTACCAGTCCGCTAATCAAAGAAACTCTTGAACATCTAATTGTAGATTGCATAGCACTTGTAGATCTTAGAAATAAATTATTTGAGAAGCATATGCTTCTAATTGGAAATGTGTTACTCGAACATAGATGGGTTATGGTAGTGGCTTCTCCAAATATGAGCTTAAGAATGGTCAATTGCCTCAATGCCTTACACTTGAATAATGATGATAATACTGTGCATAGTTAAGACATACAATAGCTAAATGTATCAACACATGATCATTAATCATTGACATGAGTGCTTAAGCAAGTATTAACAAACATGACAGTCACTTACGGTCTTAAATGCAAAGAGGGCAACCAGTAGAATATGGTAATACATGATGTTCAAGGTTTATATACAAAACAGAGAATGCACAGCTACAATGCATTGTCCTTATTAATCAAAAGGAATTTTAAGAACTGACAGGTTCCCATGTAACTCTATAACCTGTCTTTTCAGTACCCTTTTTTCCTGTAACTGTGATTACTACTGCCGACTGTACTACGGATTGATTGGGCCTCATTACACGGTAGGCGGTAAGGGATTACCGGTGCCGGTGAGGGCACCGGTGCCGGTAATCCCTTACCGCCCTACTATGAGGTCCCTTAGCGGGTCCCTTCCTTAACGCCTGGTTTTACCGGGTGTTAAGGACGGGACCCGCTAAGGGACTTCAGAGCTAATAACGTATGGGGCTAATAACGGTACTGCAATTTGTGGTAACGTTATTAGCCCCATACCCATTCCCATTGAGCCCTATGGGGGTTCAAATGGGGATGGGGAATGGTTCCCGGAATGGGGATTTACCGGTCCCGCAAAGGTCAGAATGACCTGGTAAGTCCCTATTCCGGGAACATGGACCCAGAATGCGGTAAGTGGGTAGCCATGGCGCAAATAGCGCCATGGTTACCGCCTACCGTGTAATGAGGCCCATTGTCTTACTGTACCATGTATTCTAAGCAAAGACTTCTGTAACAGCGCCACAATGCCTCAGGGCCGTTTCTATGCTTTATAAATGTAAATAAATAAAATAAGTCAGCACCCACGTGGTGCCGGTCTCCTCTGTTACTGGTTTTCCCCCCTTTTTCATCATTAGCTCTCTTAATGGTTCACAGTTCAATTAGCCGTTTGCTACTATTTGTTTAACACAGTTCGGTTTCTTAACAACTCTCCCCCTCGACTCACCGGCTGTGATGAACTGCTTGGCCTTCTTTCTCCTCTGAGTCAAGGTTGGTACCACAGAGACAAACGTCTCTCCCTGGCTTGGTTATCAGCGAAGGAGGGTCTTGTGTACCGTTGACATCTGCTGCAACACACGCTGGCTATTGTTTGTGGTCTTACGATTCCTTCTGCAGAGGTTTCACAGGCCTTGGTTGGAAAGGGCAAGGTCGCTTCTCTCCTTGTCACACTCTCGGTATGTGCCGTCTTACTCCTTCTCTTGAACTGCCGTGCTGAGTTAGCTCTCACGTTGTGCGGTCTGCCTTGCTCGTAATGCGCTCTTGTGCTCCACATTTTATCCATGTGGGGAAGGAAAAGGGCCATCGGGTGTGTGCGGCTCTCGTCAAGTGCCTGACTTTGCCCGACCCTGGTGTTGGGACATGTCAGGTAAATGGCTCGAGTGTTAGTCTGTTGTCCTTCGTAATGTGCAAAAGTGTTCGCATCGGAAAGGGGAGTGGGTAATGTGTTTGTGTATCCAACTTGGAAGGTTGGGGAAAAGTCGTCATG
Source organism: Ambystoma mexicanum (assembly GCF_040938575.1). Lineage (NCBI taxonomy): Eukaryota > Metazoa > Chordata > Amphibia > Caudata > Ambystomatidae > Ambystoma > Ambystoma mexicanum. The sequence continues at coordinate 708,212,831 of NC_090933.1, forward strand.
AGAAGGGAGATACCGTGTCTCACCCGTCGGTATCCCACTTCCACTCTCCAAGGACCCCCCCACCCAGGTGATCCTCCCTTACTGGTCCACAACCAGGAACTGGATCCAATAGCGATAGCTTTGTCCTGGCCACCTGGACAACAGACCCCTAGGGACTAGTCAGGGAGACACCTTCAGGTTTCTCACACTCTGCATTACCTGGGTCATGTGCCCGTTCCAATTTCCCAGCTTTTCATACATAAACAGCTTTGGCAGTCTTTGACCTTACAGCCCTATCTGTTGTGCTCACGTTGGGAGCATTTGCTTCCTTGTTCGTACTCATCTCATTACGACCAGCACTTGTCATGTGGAGTTTGGGGAATCAAGCTCCTTTTTTTCCCTGGTATCCGTGTCGGTTGCTGGGCGCCCGGCCCACCACTCTGCTCTAGTGGTCTTGTCACCAGGGAAGATGGTTTGCTTCCGGTCTAGACTCCTTTCCTGACCGGAGCCTCTTGCCCGGTCAGTGTATCCGCTTTGTAGCCTCCAGCTGGTGGGTCTCATTCCCGCTACACCACCGCTGGCTGCATGTAGTTGCGCCCCTCCAGGACGTGTCCACAGAGGCACCCCTCTGCATATCTTGGTTTCTCCTCCCTCCAGAATAGTCGCGAACAGCATTGGAGGTCTCTCTCCATTCACAGTTCTTTGTCTTTTTAACAGGGTGGGTGGATGGAGGATTACTGGCATTTGTAGTTAAAATCTGAGAACTAACAGTTCTTTCAAGTCCCATGAAGGCAGACAATGTAGTGCGTTTAGGTAGGTCTTCATTGGACTCAGAGTCCTTGTCCCTGAGAGGGGAGTCACTCCTAGTGAGGTCCCACTTGCCCAGACACCTAGTGAAGGTCTTGCAAAGCGGGCTGAACTCCCTAGCCTTACAGGGGTGGCTCCCCAGGGGGGCGCCCCTTCCCATGAGGCCAGAGTGGTGAGGCCGCTATCCGATGGTCCCCTTGGGGGTGGTACACAGTGAGAGGATCTCATGGGGAGAGACTCACCCTCTGGGGACAAGGACGACCATCTAAGGAGAATGCAGCATGATACCCCTCACCCAGCATCCTATGCGCATCCTACCCCATCACCCACACTTCTATATCACCCACCTCTATGCACGTCTGCGAATCTGGATTTCCAACATTCATTGAGATGAGGAAGAGTAGGGATGATCTTACAGGACTTCCTTGAGATGTACTGGGACAAGAAGGCGGTGTAGAGCACAGAAGAGCACTTGGAGGAACTTGAATGAGCCTTCTAGGCGTCAGTGGCCATTCTGAATAAAGACAAAGGAATGACTTGCCCAATTGTCAGTCCCTCAATGGAGGTACTGAGAATGAGACAATGGTTCGGTGCAGGAAGAAGAGGCTGATGACCAGGACGCGGAGAGAGAGCTGTCCACATGCGGTTCTACGGTGACGGACCGGGCGAGAAGCTGGCATAGCAGAGGTCCAGCTGAGTGCAAGAGTCTGACACCGCAGTCGAAGGAAGACGTGCCGTCTGCAAGGGACCAACAACTGCAGAGCTGCCATAGCACGCCAGAGAATCAGAGAAGCCATGCAAGACCCAAACACAGAGAAAGACGATCCTGAGACTGACCAGGAGATGCCGTGTCCAACTCTGAAGGTAAAGGGGTTATCGGAATGGTTGATTGGAGCGCAAAAGGGTCGCAGAGGCAACAGGAGGGGAACTAACGAAAAGTTTCCCAATATAGGCAAAAGAGAGAAGGTCCCCATAATATATCAAAGGACACTAATAATCACGTAGCAGGAAGCATAGAGAACAGGGTCTGGGGCCCTCAACCAAAAAAAGGAAGATTGTTGCCAGTGATCTTCCTCATGGCAATACTTGGAAAAGGAGTGAGCCAAGTCTGCCAGAAGAAAAACAAAGAGAAACACAGGTCTGGGACCCGCACCCGCACCCACAAAAACCAAATGGGAAGATCATTGCCAGTCATCTTGCTCATGGCAGTAATTGGCAAAGAAGTGAGCCAAGTCTACCAGAAGAAAAACAAAGAGAAACGCAGGTCTGGGACTTATACCCACAAACAAAGATCAACATAATTCATTTTATTCGTGGCAGTACATAGCAGGAGAGTGAACCTGGTTTACCAAACAGAAACCGTAGGCAAACTCGGGCCTGGTCCCACAACTCCAAAGGGAGAATAGCATAAGACATTTTCTTCATGGCAGTACCTGGCAGCAGAGTGAACCAGGTCTGCCATACTGAATATGCGAAGAAGAACCAGGGGAAAGGAATCATTACCCCCTGCTGTCAACTGTGAAACATAGTATATGAAAATCCAGGGGAAGGGAATCATTCCCCCTGGTGCTGCTGTGAACTGTGAAACAAAGTGCATGAAAAACCAGGTGAAGAAAGTTATTCCTCCTGGTGTTTTGAACTGTGAAACAAAGTATAAGAAAGGCCAGGGGAAGGGAGGCATTCCACCTGGTGTTGTGAACTGTGATGCAAGCCTGAGATAAGGCTGAAGAAGGGAGTCACCCCCCGGAATTGTGAAAACACTGAGAGCAAGATAACTGGAAAATGGAGGCCTTCTCCAGAATGCCAATAGTGAAGAAACAACTATGGGCAACGAGGAATGTTGATGCTTGAAATGGAACTTTACCTTTTGAGTTTGAACTGAGAACTTTACTGCGTTTTAACATTTCAATCTGGAACTTTGTTTTGTGCCTTGGAGAGGGATTGAGACCTGGGGAAAGGAGTCATTCCCTCATGTAATGATCCCAACAAAGACTTGAACTGTGATCTGTTGTCCAGAAAAAGGGAGCCATTCTTCTGGACCAAGAAGATCTTCTACTTCATCAGTTTAGTTATAAGCGTAAGGGACAGAAATATGTTTTTAACAAAGGATGGTGGACTCTTGATTTATACCAACATCCGGGCTGAATCCTTAGTATTTTAGTTGAGGTAGGGAAACCCCTTTAAGAATTAGGGTGATGTAGGTTCTCTTTATTTCTATTATAACAAAAGTTCATGCCAACAAACATGCCACCTGTTTGTCAGTCTCCTTCTTCTGCAACCTTACAGTACCATTATGGAAAAGAATAAACCAACTGTGAGCAACCCACCTTCTACATTGGTAGAAACTCTTTCCTGGAGATAAATTATGCTCTCCTGCAATGAAAGTGTCTTGATATAAAATGGGTCCGGAACAAGTAGTTTACAAGGAAGAGAATTTCCCTGGTCTCACAGCATTCAACTCCTGCTTGGTTTGCATGTATCAAAGAAACAAACGCCCAGGTCCTTCAGTGGTTTTGGCCCTAATGCCATCCGAGATTTCTGCAGTCCATCAAGAAGGGCGCTTTACAAGCGAATGTTCATTTGCTGAGCAGATACCCCTTATTAACCCAGGGAGGTGCTCGGGGAAAAATATGTGACAAATTTATCTGCCTGACATTTGGGGAAAAAGGTGTGGTAACCAGGAGGGGGGTAATGCTGCTGCCCGGTAAGTGATGCAGGGTCCAGCAGCGATATGGGGTGGATCACCATAGATTAATCCACCATTCCACACTGTGTGGAAGGGGCTTGTTACACAACCCCAACTCAGGCTGCTGTTTTTTTTTTAAAAACATGTTTATTTTTGGTCAACACATAGGAGAATCATACATTACAGGTTATTAACTCGTCATCAATTGTCCAGCCCATTAGTCCCTTTACTTTAGGCTAATCCCCCTCCCTTATCCCTCAGTCTAGATCCAGCTCTCGCTCCCCCGCCCGCCGCACCATGTCCGTGCACTCGGCCGCTAGAGCGTTTGCCACCGAGCGTGGCTTGTATGTTAGGGCTGGATAACTCCTGTCGTAGTCTATTAATGGAGCCCAAATGTTCGTGAAGCGGTGAAGGAGACCCCTGCTTGCTGCCGTAATTTTCTCCGCTATGAATATGTCCCATATTTTCAGCCACCATAGGATCATCAGGGGGCCTTCTGGAGATTTCCACGTTCGGGCCACCGTGATTTTAGCGGCTAGCAGCAAGTGAGTTAGGAGGGCAGCCGCTCTGCTAGACCTTGGGTATATGCCAGGGATCGGGGCTCCTAGTAGGATTGGTTCTGGCTCCAGGGGTAATGTTATCTTCGTTACATCCTCAATGGCCAGGATGCATTGAGACCAGAAGTTTGCGACCACAGGGCATGACCACCACATATGCATGAATCATCCCGGATGGCCACATTGGTGCCAACATCGGGGATCTAAAGCTTGGTTAATGTGGTGCAGTCGGAGCGGCGGATAGTACCATCTTAGAAGTAGTTTATGGGCGCACTCTCGGTTAGTGATGCAATAGGAGGAGGACCGAGTGCGGGTCCAAATGTCTATCCACGTCTGGTCGTCTATTGAGTGTCCCAGGTCCGCTTCCCATTGGGCCATGTATGTTGTCCTGACCGCTAGGGCGCTTGTCTGCAACAGTTTGTAGAACGTAGAGATTCGTCCTCGGTGTGGGGGATCTGCAATTGTCAGCTCTGTGTGGTCCAGGTCTCGTATCGCTGCAGTGCGAGTAGATGGATGGGAGCACCAATGTCTCAGTTGAGCATATGAAAATCTATCTGTTTCCCGTAAGCTAAAGGAGCTCTTGCATTGATCAAAGGTGAGTGGTGTATCCCCCTCATAGAGCTGACCCAAAGTGCTAAGGCCTCCTGCAATCCAGTTCTTAAAGTTTGCGGGGTGGGCTCCCAGCGAGAATGTCGGGTTATGAAATACTGGGGCTGCTGGGCTCAGGTCTCGGGGGATACCCCTGTGCTTGCGAGTCCACCTTGCCGAAAGCGTGAATTTCTGCCAAGGAGGACCTCAACGATTGGGCGGTGTCTGTTATGGTTAGCATTACGTCGTCCGCGTATAACGCTATCTTATGTTGGGAGGGGCCTATTTGGGGGCCTTTGATTCTGGGGTTAAGGCGGATTCGTTGGGCCAGGGGTTCCATGAACAAAGCGAACAGCAAGGGGGATAGGGGACATCCTTGCCTGGTTCCACATGATAGGGGTATCGGGTTAGATAGAAGCCCATTGACTTGGAGCAAGGTTTTCGGAGATTGATAGTTCGCTAGGATATATTTCTGGAAAGTGGGACCAAAGTGGAAGGACTCCAGGGTGAGCCGGAGGAACGACCAGTCCACCTTGTCGAAGGCCTTGGCCGCATCCAAGGCCAGGACTGCCAATTTTCGTGAGTCTCGCTGTGTGATTTCAATTAAGTTCAGGACTCTGCGTACGTTATCTACTGCGGCTCTGTTCATAATAAACCCTGTCTGGTCCGGGTCGATGATGTCTGGGAGCACCTTCGCTAGTCGGTTTGCCAAGACTTTCGAATATATGTTCGCATCCAGATTCAATAGGGAGATTGGTCTATATGCGGTGATGTCTTTTGGGTCTCTCCCTGGTTTTAGAGCAAGAACAGTAATCTACTCTTGCATAGACGGTGTGATTGTCTCAGAAAGAGCGAAAGAGTTGAAAAGCGTTGTCAGCGGGGCTACCAGCTGGCGGCGGAACATTTTATAAAAGCGGGTCGAGAACCCGTCCGGGCCCGGAGCCCTTGGTTTTAGGCTCTTGATAACATTGTCAACCTCTTCGGTTGTGATTGGGGTCTCTAGCTCATCTCTGGTCGCGAGGGAGATCTGGGGAAGGGCCGCATTCCGCAGATAGGATTGTTGGTCTTCACGGGATCTCAGGGACGCTGTCATCGTATCCGTGAGGTGGGCTACTGCAATGTTCAGTTTCTCTTCTTCCACGAACTGGACTTCCCCCCGAGGATCACGGAGGCCTAGAATAGCGTTCCTCTTCCTAACCTTCGCCAGCTTTTCCACCAAGAATTTGTTAGCCTTATTTCCCTTGGCATAATAACTGTTTAGTTCTGGCTAGAATCTGGACTGTGTCCTCCGCATAATGTGCCTCCAGCTTCTTTCGAACCATCTGCAGGGTCCGGTGTGTCTTAGGCGTCCAGTTCTTTGCCTTACATACCTCTTCCGCTCTCTCGACTTCTTCTTGTAGGGCCTGGTGGGTTTGCTTTTTCTTCCTATGATAGGCCGCCCCTTGCGAGATTAAGACCCCTCTTACAACTGCCTTCATCACGTCCCATGTGGTGGCCGGAGAGGTGTCCTCATTCTTATTTTCTTTAAAGAAATCTTTGATGGCTTTCGCTGTTATATCTCTCAGCTTCATGTCTCCCAGAATCGGGTTGTACAATGACCACTTGCGCTTTGGGAGAGGGTCCGGATAGTGAGCTCTTAGCGTTAAAATGATTGGGGCGTGATCCGATAGGATTCTAGGGCCAATGCTTACATCGTCGGTATAGGCTAACGTTTGGGGGGAAGCAAAGAGCAGATCGATGCGGGAGTAGGTTCTGTGTACATAAGAGTAGAAGGAGTAGTCACGGACCTCAGGGTGTAGTACTCTCCAAGTGTCCACCACGTCCAAGGCTCGAAATAATTTGAGGAGGGCCGTAGCATTGCTATAGTCTTTACGAGTCGGGGGGTGGGATTTGTCTTTGATTGGATCCGGGGCCCCGTTGAAGTCACCTCCTATTATCGTCTGGCCCTCCACGAATGGGGGCAAGGCTTCTGCCAAGGCTGAGTAGAACTCTTCCTGTTTTTCGTTTGGGGCATAAATCGAGTATAGTTGGTCGAATATCCGGCATTTGATCACCACGAAACAGCCTTCAGGGCAGCGCAAGGTGTCTAAAATTTGTGGCCTAAGGTCCTTGGTGAATAGTATCGCCACCCCACCTTTCTTGGCGCCATTCGATGCTAGAAACTGTAATGGAAAATGTCTATCCCGCAGCCTCGTGAAATCTGCAGGGATCAGGTGGGTTTCCTGCAGGAGCACCACCGAAGCCTCTTCGTTCTGCACCCGTTGCAGCATGGATTTCCTCTTCTGTGGTGCATTTAAGCCTCTGACATTGATCGTCAGGAACCTGACTTTGCGGTGTGGTTGAGAGGTTCCACTGTCATCCATCTGTTCCTGGGGCGACGTCCGAGGGGAGGGGCGGTGGGTATCAGGCAAAATCTATGGGCTTGGTGTCTGTGCAGTTCTCCATTGGTCGAATTTTATGAATCCTCCAACGGGAGGGTAAACTTGTATTCTTGAGGGAGGCTGATCTTTCCTGTTCGGCGGTTCCCATGGCCAACCGGGCCTTTTCTGTAACTGTGCTCCCAGCCAACGGGGCTGGGATCCAACCATCACGCAGGGTTGGTCTCCAAGGGTGAGTTGATGACATACACCTTGGAGTGGGGTATGGGCCGCTCGGGACCCGCGGCATTACTGGTTCCAATTTTCCTCTTAGGATCGGTCAGCGAATGACCTCCGGTCCGGGATGTATCATTTTATCCTTCGGCGTCTCTGTGGCTTCGACCAGGGTTGCTGCTGTAGTCTCTGGGGTAGCTGCTCTGCCCCCTCCGGCGAGTGCTGCGGGGTCTGAGCGGTCGAGGCCTCCGGCAAGCCTGGGCATAGGATGGATTCCGCGTCCTCTAGGTGGCTGATTCTGTGCTGGGTTCCCCGAAACGAGAATTGGAGAGTGGAGGGGAATAGCCATCTGTAGCGGATCTGCTGGCTCTGTAGGAATAGCGTTAGAGGTCTAAGGGCTCTTCTTTTCTGTAGAGTCGTTAACGAGAGGTCCTGGAAGATCTGCAGCGGGGAGCTCATGAACGAAAGTTCATCTTTGGTGCGGCTGATGGCCGAGATGGCCTCTTTAGTGGCGTAGAAATGGACCCTCGTAATAACGTCCGGGGGCCCGTCTGAATCTACCCCCCGTCCTGGGCGAAGCCTATGAGTGCGATCTAGGATAAGTTGGGTTTTATCGATGTTCGACAGGAGAGCTTGGAAGAAATTGCAGATGTACTCTGGCAACTCTTTGTCTGGGATGGTCATCGGGACCCCTCGGATGCGCAAGTTATTTGGTCGTGCCCTGTTTTCTAGGTCTTCTTGCTTGAACTCCAGCACTTCATTTTTGTTCTGCAGCGCCAGGATCTCCCGTTTCATGTCTAGGATCATGGCATCGTGACTCTGGGTCAGGTCCTCCACCTCGCCCAGCCTCTGTTCGGCCTCGATCAGTCTCTGATCGGTCTGGTCCATCCACGCAGTGAGCCCTGACATACATGATCTGAACTCCGCCTTGATGTCCTGCATAAAGGCCTGGATGTCTTCCTTAGTGGCCAATTTTCCTTGCTCCTCGGGGGGTTTTTGTGGGGTTACTTTAGGGGGAGGGTCCGGCTTCTTCGCTCTGTCCGCCGCCAATAGCATAGTGGAGATGTCCGAAGATTTGGCTAATTTCGTTGGCTTTGACATTGTGCCGAAATGAGGGGCTCCGGACTGGTGTGACCGCAGTGCTTAGAGATAGCAAGATGGAGCTCTCCAATCCGAGGAGGCAAGGGGCCAAGATCCCAGTGGAGATAGATGCGACTTACGAGGAGGGGGAGATTCAGGAGAACAGGCAGTCTATCAGGAGCGACGAGGATCCTCCAGCCGGGCCTCCCCGGCGCCAGAAAGGAGCCGCCGTACCAGAGCCTCCAACGTGAATCACTGAAGGGAGGTGGGTGGCCCGAGTCAGATAGGGCTGAGTTGTGGACAGCAGGGGTGGGCTGGGGCGCCCCAGGAAATCACCAGATGGAAGCCGGGGGCTCCAAAAGGGTACCCGAAGATCACTGTCCGGGCGGGAGACACTGCCCGGTCTTCTGGGCAGCAGCAGCCAGTCGGCACCCAGTTAGGCCTTGAACACTCTCCTACCTCGTCAGGGCCCGGGCAGCCGGGCAGGTCACTGGCGCCGGGGAGTAGCCGACCTTTAGCCGATCCCACCTTGGGACTCCAGGGATGGCGATGGGTCTCGCCAGCAGAATGATAGTGGGCCGGGGCGCCCCTGGAAGGAGGAGCCGGAGCACCTGCTTATGTAGGGGGCGGCGAGAGGGACTCCCGCTCACAGCGGTATCCGTGCTGGGACTCCGGCGTGGGGTGGTGAGGCAGAGTGGGGCAGATAGCAGTCCCTGTGGAACCCCAGAGGAGGCCAGACCGGGGGTAGTCAGGTCATCACCGCAGCATCGGGGGCCCCCCTGTGTCGGATGGGCGTCAGCTCGCTCTCCGCCGCGGGGGTTGGGATCGCTGGATTCCCAGCGGCGCCGTCTCTCACTTCACGAGCGTAGCCTCGATTCCTCGGCCATGGGCCACTGCGGCCCCGGGGAGCTGTGTGGAAGCAACCCCGCTCCGGGCCTCCGACGAACTCAGCACAGGGAGGAGGGAGGGGGGGAGGGCCACCCAGCCACCGCGGAGCAGGGGCTGTCAACCCGTGTCGGATCGGGTCCAGCCTTCAAAGAACCGATCTGAGGCTCAACGCGTACCGCTTCGGGAAGGGCGGGAACATTTCCCCATGTCCGCCATTTTGGGAGCCCCGTCAGGCGGTGGGGGGCGCCGGGAAGACGGGCCGAATCTCATCTCCTGGAGTGATATTGTCGCCCCCCATGCAACAGCCGACGCCTCAGGGGTTCGCCTCACTCATGGACCGAAGGTCGCCGCCGACCGATCACTCGAAGTTCAGCATTTGCTTCGTTGCCCCGGGTCTCGTACGGAGGCCATCACAGGAGCGGCTTCATCGTTCGTGCTCCAGGCCATGCCCCCCCCCCCCCAGGCTGCTGTTTTTAAGGAACCCTTAGAAAACAGTGATTCATGCAGAAATCACAACTGTTCCTATGTGTGCTGAACTGTAAGATATGTCTTGTCCCATGGTTGCAATTCTCTGGCAAGTTCATTGTACCACTGGTGGAAGTCAGTACAGAGCACAGGAATCAAAACCGCTCAGCAGTGCTGAGGAGAAAGTCAAGCTTGTGTGTTGTTGTAAGGGTTCAGAAGTAAGACTCAGATACAATGTTATATTTTTTGGATATGGACTTTTATTGATAACAATAAGGTTGGAAAAAGGGCTTCCTATGCCAAGATATCCACCACTAACAATACCGGTCCCGAACCATCAATCAACCCATTCAGCTTCTCAGTCTTAGACACCTGGGAAGTGGTAAACATCATTAGGAAGCTAAAACGTCCAATTGTCAAGGTGACTCCTGCCCCGCTCCAATCATTAAAGCGGCGGCACATGACCTCGCACCTTTCATTAGCAACCTTATCAATGCCTCCTTTCAAACAGGTATGGTGCCCGATAAACTTAAAAGATGCTTGGGTCATTCCACTCCTCAAAAAGCCCTCACTCGATCCTAGTAACCCTTCTAATTACAGACCAATTACGACGGTGCCTCTTCTACTAAAAATACTGGACCGCGCCGCCTACCTACAAATTCAAGCATATCTAGAAACTAATAACCTCATGGGCCTTAGGCAATCTGGTTTCCGCCCTTGACATGGTACAGAAACGGCCTTGATTGACCTTGTAACCCAAATACAAGATATAAAAGAAAAGGGCAAACTAGCACTCCTACTACTGCTCGAAATATCAGCGGCCTTCGATCTTGTCAACCATCAAATAGTATGCCAACACCTAAAAACAGCTGCACACTTTTCAGACTCCGCTACCTCTTGGATTAGGTATTTCCTTACTAACAGGACCATGAGAGTTTCCTCAGCCTCTGCAGAACCTTCTCCAGTACTCTGTCAAGTCCCTCAAGGATCATGCGTCTCCCCCACGCTCTATAATGTCTTTACTAAGCCACTATTCGATATTCTTGATTACATGGGTGTCTCGTATACTAACTACACCGATGACACCCAGATACTTATCCCAATCACAGGAGACCACAATGAAGACACTAAAGCCCTCAATGGAATCTACTCAGTAATCCAAGCCTGGGTGGAACGCCATGGACTCTGTTTAAATGACGAGAAAACTGAGATACTAATACTTGGTTCCCGCTCCAGACTGAACAAACTGGACCCGTCATTCAAATCCTTCATCATTGATGGCAACACCATCACGGCCTCTAATAACACCAAAACTCTTGGTATTTACCTTGATGACACATTATCCTTCATTGGTTGCAGCATCTGCCTATACCTGCAAGTTAATTACTGCCTGTAGGCCATTCCTTACGACACCTAACTGCATTACCCTGGCCAGAACGTTAGTTATGTCTAAAATCGATTATTGCAACTCTCTCTTTCTAGGGACTAGCCTTAGAAACATGAACAAACTACAAGTGACACAGAATAACGCTATCAGGGCTGCCCTCAACATCCCAAAGAAGTCACACATATCCGACACAAGACGCAATTTTAATTGGCTATCTGTTAAACACAGAATCGCCATCAAAACACTTGCCTTAACACACGAAGCCAGAGCCAACCTCGCCCCAGTATACCTCTCCCACAGACTTCAGCCACATACCTCATCAAGGCCCCTAAGATCGGCCCTAGTCCAGACTATGTCTATCCCTAGATTGAAGTTACAGAACTCAGGGGGATCCAACTTTCCTGTCCAGGCGGCTAAGCTTTGGAACACCCTTCCGACGTCCATTAGATCTGAACCCTCCTTCCCTATCTTCAAAAGAAAATCTACACTCTGGCTGCACGAACTTGACTGTCAGTATTCTCATGGCTCTCACTAGTATGGCCGCGGCTGCGGTTACGCCCTTTGGTATTTGTTTGCACTCAATACTGTGTCCTGCCCACTCTTGTTGTAACCTATTTAGCCTGTAATTTAACTATATAATCCTGCCGCGGCTGCGGATACAACCTTTTGGTATTTGTTTGCACTCAATACTGTGCCCTGCCTACTCTTGTTGTAACCTATTTAACTTGTAATTGAACTGTATAATCGTGTGTAACTGTACTGCCTTAAGAGCTTTAATAGCTGTAAGATATGTGCTCAGCTGCCTCAGCGCTCTACAAATAAATAAAATACAAATGCAAAAAATACAAATATGCCTATAACATATCCCTTGTTAGGAAATCCGAAATGAAAAAGTCTGTCACTGTCATGTCCTCAAAACCTAGTTCTGTCCCTAACACTAATAACCTTAGATATTTATGCAAGGATTGTCTCTAATCAAAATAATAAGTGTTCACTGTGTTTTCAGACAACAGAAAAGTTCCTAGTTTCACGGGTAGTAAAAAGTGATGCAACATTATACTCCAGAAATGTAAGTTTCCAACTGCTAGGGTTGTGCTCTTTTCCCCTAGAGTTTCTTTTATCTTAAGCCACCATTCAGTTATTGTGTGTTGGCACATCAGCTACCAAGTATAGAACTCCCCATTTTCTACCACAGGGTTTTAATCTTCTTAATCTAGTCTTTTATATGAGTGCGGGTGAGTGCGGGTCTCCGACTCGCAACTTCGTTGTCCTAACTGATTTACTCTCTTGTTAATCAAGTAATGGTTGTAGAATTGTCTCATTGTTTCTCCCAGGGTTCCAAACTCTTTTTACATACTTGGGTGCGAGCCTTGCAATGATGCGTGGTGTCCGCTTGGGTGGGTCACTCTTTTGTCAAGTGTACCACTCTTTCCCTCATTTGACTCAGAGTCCCGGACCCTCTCTTTCATCAGGGTCTCAGTCCCTCTGGACTTTGCGTGCGGGTCCCAGACTCGCACAGTTGTGTGGTTCACTCTCCTTCCAAGTATACAATTGTCCCTTATTCACTTCAGGATCCCAGACCCTCGCTTTAGCTGGGGTCCCAGGTCCTCTTGCTTTTGGGTGCGGGTCCCAGACTCACACAGTTGTGTTGTATCTGCTTGGATAATTCTCCTGCCAAGTATACAACTGTCTCTGATGTACTTCAGGGATTCCGACCCGCTCTTTGGTTAGGGTACCAGACCCTCTGGCTTTTGGGTGCGGGTCCCGGGCTCACACAGTAACCTGGTTAGTTTGTCTTTGCAAAAGCATAATGTCCTAGCAGTCCCACAAAGGTCAGAAGTGCTAGCAGTGAGATACAAAGCTTGTGGAGGAAGAGGTTATACAAGGCAGTGGAAGTTTGGCCTTGTTACAGTGTAGGTGTGAAGGTCTTTGGCCCAGAGATGTCTGTGTGGTGCAAGAAGCTAGTGTGCACCACATCTGGACGATAGCTCAGGGGCAACGTGCTTGCCTTGGAAGCAAGACGACACAAAGCAACACAGGTTTGATCCCCAGGTGCGCGCTTAGAAACCTCTGTGTATTAAGCACGTTTTAAGTAACCTATCAGATCATATAATATCAGAGTAGTTTGGTGCCATCCAGAATGGCCAATGAGCCATATGTGCAGGACAATGTGAATGGTGTTGGCGCCCTGCAAAAGTAATGTAGTTGGGAGACCAAATGCCCCATTTGATGGAAGAGCGCTGTGGTGCTCAAGAAGAGGTGCAGTGTGTGATTTGTAGTCCACTTTGGTGTGGTGTATTATGTACAAGCCACAACAGCCTTGAGGAGGCATCACGAGAAGAATTGAGGCCATTGGAGAGGTGGTGTGGGTCCGAGGAGGCCATGGAAGTCGTGCGCCTGGCTGTTGTGTACTGCGTTCCAGCTGTGCGTTGGTGGAACTCAGGGGGCCTGGCGTCATTATTGCTCCATCGATGATCCAACGATAACTCGAGGAAAGGAGCTTCTAACACTCCTTGCACGACACCGTGCATCAACACAGCTCATTGTTGTTATGAGTATTGGAACACGGAAATATTATTCTGATCAAGTTTGTTTGGATGCGCAAGACGTGTGAAGTGAGGACATACGAGCGACTACAAGTGCATCGGTTCCCGAGTTTACATGTTTCATCATAGTGATCGCGGCTGTACAATCGTTGCTGTACTGAAGTTTATGCGAGGCATCCCCGGCAGAGACGTTTTTATGGGAGGGCAAAAGGGGAACTTGCCCAGGGCCCCCACCTTGGAGGGGGTCCCACAAGGCTGCCTGATCTAAAGAAGTAAGATTCCTTTGTTCACCAGACTTAAAAAGCACACATCAGGATATTTGATGGCATGGTACTGAGGCTCTAAACCAGGGGTGCACAACTGATTTTGACAGAGGGCCGAAAGTACCTTACATGAGGGCTAAAGTGGGCCGAAAAGTAAAAGTGGGCGGGGCGGTAGGCGGGACATGTCAGGAGGCTTTTTCAACCCCCAATTTGTATTAAACACATGGAAAAAGAATATGTTTTTGAGGGGTAACGATTTTTATTACATTTCAATCTTACATTTTGTACTATACATTTTCCATTGTTATCATTTATTTCGATTTAGTTATTGTATGTCGTCTGTTTAATGAAATTATATATATTTTATTGACCCTTGATTGGACATTTCGTTATTTTGGACTGCTATAGTTTGCTGTTTGGGTTGCCCAAGAGGAGTATGGCCTTCGTTGAGTCAGGTTTCCTCAAAAAAGCAAAGGATGTACATCTCCTAACTGTGCCTGTTTTAGCTTTATTATTGAGTTCACTCTTGGAGTGCAACACTATGCCCCATGGCTCCCACACCCAACCAAACACTATGCCCCATGGCCCCCTCACCCCCAACCAAACACTAGGCCCCATGGCCCCCTCACCCCCAACCAAACACTATGACCCATGGCTCCCATCCCCAACCAAACACTATGCCCAATGGCTCCCATCCCCAACCAAACACTATGCCCCCTGTCCCTCACCCCCCAAGCAAACACTATGCCCCCTGTCCCTCACCCCCAACTAAACACTATGCCCCATGGCTCCCACCCCCAACCAAACACTATGCCCCCTGTCCCTGACCCCCAGCCAAACACTATGCCCCATGGCCCTCTCACCCCCAACCAAACACTATGCCCTATGGCCCCCGCACCCCCAACCAAACACTATGACCCATGACTCCCACCCCCAACCAAACACTATGCCCCTTGTCCCTCACCCCCCAAGCAAACACTATGCCCCCTGTCCGTCACCGCCAACTAAACACTATGCCCCATGGCCCCCTCACCCCAAACCAAACACTATGCCCCATGGCTCCCACCCCCAACCAAACACTATGCTCCATGGACCCCACGCCTCAAGCAAACGCTATTCCCGCTGTCCCTCACCCCCAACCAAACACTATGACCCATGGCCCCCTCACCCCCAACCAAACACTATGTCCAATGGCTCCCACCCCCAACCAAACACTATGCCGCCTATCCCTCACCCCCAAGCAAACACTATGCCCCCTGTCCCTCGCCGCCAACTAAACACTAAGCCCCATGGCCCCTTCACCCCAAACCAAACACTATGCCCCCTGTCCCTGACCCCCAGCCAAACACTATGCCCCATGTCCCTCACCCCCAACCAAACACTATGCCCCATGGCCCCCTCACTCACAACCAAACACTATGCCCCATGGCCCCCTCACCCCCAACCAAATACTATGCCCCATGTCCCTCACCCCCAACCAAACACTATGCCCCATGGCCCCCTCACCCCCAACCAAACACTATGCCCCATGGCCCCCTCACCCCCAACCAAACACTTTGCCCCATGGCCCCCTCACCCCCAACCAAACACTATTCCCCATGTCCCTCACCCCCAACCAAACACTATGCCCCATGTCCCTCACCCCTAACCAAACACTATGCCCCATGGCCCCCTCACCCCAACCAAACACTATGCCCCATGGCCCCCTCACCCCCAACCAAACACTATGCCCCATGGCCCCCTCACCCCCAACCAAACACTATGCCCCATGGCCTCCTCACCCCCAACCAAACACTATGCCCCATGGCCCCCTCACCCCCAACCAAACCCCCCAACTCAGCACACACACAAACATGCACCAATACAGACCAGAACCCCCACCCCCAACTCAGCACACACACACAAACATGCACCCATACAGATCCAAACCCCCCACCCCAGCACACAAACATGCACCCATACAGACCCGAACCCCCCACCCCCCAACTCAGCACACATACAAACATGCACCCATACAGACCCGAACCCCCCACCCCCCAACTCAGCACACACACAAACATGCACCCATACAGACCCGAACCCCACACCCCCCAAATCAGCACACACACAAACATGCACCCATACAGACCCGAACCCCCCACCCCCCAAATCAGCACACACACAAACATGCACCCATACAGACCCGAACCCCCCACCCCCCCAACTCCAAACCCCCACCCCCAACTCAGCACACACACACTCACTCAAGCATGCACCCATACAGACCCGAACCCCCCACCCCCCCAACTCAGCACACACACAAACATGCACCCATACAGTCCCGAACCCCCCACCCCCCCAAATCAGCAAACTCTCAAACAAGCACCCATACAGACCCGAACCCCCACCCCCCAAATCAGCACACAAAAAACATTCAAATCAAAACATTCATACACATCCGACACACATCCGACACCCCCCACCCCCGCATCTCAACATACACACAAAATACATTCAAATACAAACATTCACACACCCCCCCACATCTCAACATATACACAAAATACATTCAAATACACACATTCACACCCCCCCCACATCTCAACATACACACAAAATACATTCAAATACATTCATACACATCCGACACCCCCCCCACCCCCGCATCTTAACATACACACAAAATACATTCAAACACAAACATTCATACACAAAATCCGACACACCCCCCCACCCCCGCATCTCAACTTACACACAAAATACATTCAAACACAAACATTCATACACATCCGACACACCCCCCACCCCCGCATCTCAACATACACACAAAATGCATTCAAACACAAACATTCATACACATCCGACACCCCCCCACCCCCACATCTCAACATACACACAAAATACATTCAAACACAAACATTCATACACAAAATCCGACACACCCCCCACCCCCGCATCTCAACTTACACACAAAATACATTCAAACACAAACATTCATACACATCCGACACACCCCCCACCCCCGCATCTCAACATACACACAAAATACATTCAAACACAAACATTCATACACATCCGACACCCCCCCACCCCCGCATCTCAACATACACACAAAATACATTCAAACACAAACATTCATACACAAAATCCGACACACCCCCCCACCCCCGCATCTCAACATACACACAAAATACATTCAAATACAAACATTCATACACATCCGACACACACCCCCCGCAACATACACACACAAACATAAAGCAAAACAAACCCGACACACAAACACAAACAGACCACTTACCGGAGACGTGCTGGAAGGCAGGCAGGTAAGCGGCAGGTAAGCTGGAATCTTACTACGGCTGGCGTGGTCCAAGGCTGAAATGCCTTCCGGCATCAAGCCTTATGGACCACGCCAGCCGTAGTGCTGGCCCTCCATTGGTGCAGCACACACGCATTACGTGGCTCGTAGGAGCGACGTGATGCGTGTGTGTGCTGAGCCAATGAGGGCCAGTGTTTTCACCGGCCCGGAAGACAACAAAGACTTTCCTAATGGAGGGCGGCCGCGGGCCGCCCTCCATTAGGAAGTCTTTGTGCCTCGCCGGCCGGTCAAAAGGGCATGGCGGGCCGCAACTGGCCCGCGGGCCGCATGTTGTGCACCCATGCTCTAAACCTATTGCCTGTCTGTTTTGGCAAGTACAATCTGCCTCAAACAATGAATCATGTATGTGCTTTCTGTGTTCCCAGTGGTATATATAGTTTGTGTGTTTGTTCCTAGCGGCACAACTCCTGTAGCATTCTTTCCTTCTTGCAGGAATTATGTTGATCATGTGCAATAGCCAAATTTGAAATACATATTGGTAAATTGAGTGCCACAATGGTTCAAAGGTTAGCTCAGTGTGTTAAGCACTCATTGCAGAGATATGTGTTCCTATACAAGATTAGAACAGCACATTCCTGTAAGGCTGTCCAAGCCTTTCCTATGTCTGAAGTGTATACCTGCCTGCGTATGTACTTGGTCTTGCAGCACAACAGGTGCTATTATCCGCAATGTACCTGCACCAGATCGAGGTTGCTATAAAAACAAACATGTCATCCTTATGGTGAAGGTCTAGAAATTGGTTTGTTCAGATGGGGTGTTGTAAAACCTAGGCAATAACCTCCAATGATGAGCATAAACTGTTAGTCCAAGAGATGAATGCGTATCCAAATTTGGAGCCAAAGCATTCATGGTTGTATCCTGGCTTTGCCAGCAGACAATACAGTGATCCTGGTCAAATCATCACTCTCGTACATTACTGTCTTCTGTGAAGTTTGCCTCCTCGCATGCTGGTGGCATTGTTTAGCCCATTACTTGATCTTTCTTCTTATGTAGGCCATTTGAGTGGAAGGAGTGGTAGACAGAAGGGAGCAGACCAGATGGTGCAGGACTCGGGCAAGCTAGTCTGATCATATGACACAAAATAAAGCTTGCCATTTTTGTAAAAGTCAAAGGTTTTTCTGCACATTTATGAATGACAGTTTCACAAGCCAGTGTTTTGGAACTATGTAAAGCTTTAAAATACAAAAGACTATACCAGATTAAATCTGAAAAAACTCCCTGATTGGTATGCTGGTACTTTTATACTTCTCTTGATGATGGAGAGAATTAAGCTAGAATCATCCTGTTACACCCTTCTATAATATTTTGTTTTAAAAAATGGTCATGTTTGGTAATGTGATTGGTGTACTTTCCAAGTCGGTTTTATAAAATGAGATTATTTTAGTTCATAGTAAGAACTGGTAATGAAAGAGTTCAAATGCAGTAATTGCAGAGCTGGCACACATCACAGATTCACCCCATGGCCAGTGTGTGTAATGTTGTGCATCTAATTTAATATTGTATTGTCTAGCTTCCCAAAATGGGCAGTACCTAAACCTTTCAAAATTGTCAGCCCTTCAGAGAGATTTCCTTCTCAGGGTATAATCTTCAAAACAGCCTCACTCATGGTTTCACTGGCTATAGTGTTGCTTCCACTATAATAGTAAGCATTGATATATTGCACACCACATGCACTTTATTCTTTTGATCTCTAATGGCAACACTATTTGAAAACCACGTCCCATTTATAATCTCAGTCTGTCTGGATACAGACACCTTCCTGTTAGCTTCTAATCTGCATCCACTATCCATGCTATGGTATGTGTAGCATTCCCTTTCCTACCAATTGGTCTCCTCTATCCATGCTTGAGCACGGTTGCATTCTTTAAGGCAGCAAATGTGAGTTCTCTGTCTATTCTGGGTTACATGTACCTTTTAAATACAGTCCTGCATTAATACTACAGTCTGGATACCTTCCTGGATTCTATTGACAACAAGTCTCCTGAATCTATGCTAGAACAGAAGTAACCTCTTTGTAGACTGATAATGTTTGCCTTCAAATGGTATTTGTTTATCATTCTGATTTGAGCAAGAATGAAGAGGGTAAGGGGACTTAAAGGGAGTAACCATCCTTATTTTGAATGCTGTGAGGCAGCAAATCAACCTATGGTTTGTGATTGCGGCAGGGGGGGTGGGGGCAGATATTCTTGATCACTTAATTCCTTTGGTTTGGTGGAGGGGGGCCCCAAAGATGCCCGTGCCCAGGGCCCCAAAAGTGCTTAAGATGGCCCTGATCCCCGGAAGGTTTTATTCGTTTAGCGGACATGAGGACTTGATTAAAATGTATGTGGCAGCACGGAATGAGTCAAGGCAGCCCTGGAAGTGTTATTTCAAGTGGTAATGTGTATATGTAGAGTGGCAACACGCAAGGACAAAGGTTCACAGGAGGTTTTCTGATGATTGCACTTCTTAGTATGCATTGTGTGCCGGCACGAGAAGACTTTCCTTATAGGGGCAATAAAGTCTGTTAGTTTATTTGTTCAATGGTAAAATTGGCTGCTGGAGTTGAAGGGAGGTTTTGTTGACAGCAGTTACGGAAAATGGGATTTTTTAATCAACACTACTGTGAATTGAAATGCATTAAGCAGTGTATGACGTTTCAAATGCTCAGGTTGAGGAACAATGATGTGTTAAATTAAGTAACAGTGGATTTGAGAATGAAGTGAGGTGTAGCGGCAGCAGGGAGCGTAAGAAGAAATTATGTTATACAGTAATTTGAATTTATGTTGTAGTGAAAGCAACGGCAGATTACGGAACTACTTATGCAATGCAGAAATTGGTTATAGCGTGCATAGAGGAATCTTGATGTGAGGTTGTTACAGATTTTAATGTATTTCATGCATACAATTAGGACATTATTTGTTAATGTTGTTAATGTTAATTGGTCTTGTACGCGCACTGTCACCACTTGGGTGGTCTCTTGGTGCTGTGGCAGATCTGCAATGGAAGGAGGGTTGCGGGTCTGTTAGGGGGTGAAAGGGAGCAGAGCAAGAGAGCTTTGATGTGCTGTTGGCAGCTTCAGTTCAGAGAAACGGGTCACTGAGCGCTGGTGTGTTTTCGGTTGGTATCTGTCATGTAATGTTGAGGTGTGATTGTATATGGTTTGTTTTATTGTCAGATGTTGTGAAGTGCGTGTGGTTTGTGGTGCGGTGGAGGTATGGTTGTGTTTGGTTCAGAGTTTGAGGGTGCATATGCAGAAAAGTGAGTTTTTAGTACGGTTAGTTAGTGGCAATACTTTTCCTACCTCTGAAATTTCTGTCTAAATGTGATACATTTCCCACCCCAACCGTTCATTCCAGTGCAATGCAATTACCTCCATCAGCAATTTGAACCTGTGTACCCAACACAAGGCCCTTTAAGACGAGGCAGCAATACTTTGAGATAGATGGTGATGCAGAATATACTCAAACATCAATAATCAGACTGACTAAGGAAGTTGGCAAAGTAAGTCTGTTTTAATATCAATTGTCTAAAACAGGGAGTACAACGAACATCAACGAATATGCTCTCGATCTTCTTACTCAGTGTGTTTCATAAAAAATACATTTATATTAAAAACTCATCATCATTGACATCAAGCTGCGTGGCAAACCACAAAACCCTACTTGGGAAAGTGATAGGGTTAGAGGGAACATCTAGGTATACATTCCATACTTGTTCGGGAAAGTGATTGGGTCTCTAACATCAGGGGGGCAACTAAGCCCTCTTCTAGTGAAAGTCACTACGAACGTCATCAAATACACAATGTCCCATTGGTTATACAACCTATAGGGCTCTCTGTTACGTGTCCCTCTATAATTGGTTGGCACCCTTGTACCTCTCTGTAATATTCCATATACGCTAGCAGCATGCAGGCTGGCACCAGGTGCTGGTGGGCTGGTCATAACTATAGCTTCCCACCTAATTAGCCTGCCATCTATCATCACTCTTGCCGTCTGCCAGTCAATTAGCCTTTTGAACATTGGCCTTGGAAATGTTATCTGTGCCTGAGAATGGAAGGGAGTACAGGCCTACTTTGTCTCTTGGTTTCAATACAGATCAACCCAGTATCTATTTTCACCCGACCATGTGACTGCAGACCATGTTTCAGAGTCTTTCTTTATTTAGAATACTATTAAATGATGAACTTCTAACGTCTTCAATGTTCTTGGTCCTCACCTCAGTCAGAAGTTTGTTCTTTTCACACGTTCTGTAGCTATTGCATGAACATCCAGGCTCAAAGTGGCCTTGACTTCCTGATGCTGGGCCAGCCAAGCCTTTCTTGAATTCAACTCTGTTATTTGGTTTCTAACTGCGCCACACCGAAGAAAGCCTTTCTGTTCACTGGGCCCAAGCTCTGCTAAAGTGTGTTGTGGAATCATCCATAGTCCATACATTCCTATACAAATACATTTAGTGCATCGCTGCAATCTATTCACTATGTAGCTAGCCTCATGATTACTTTGTCTGCTTGCGTTTACTGCATCTGTACAAGTGCAAAATGACTTTGCATTTTCTTCCTTGTTTCTGTAGCATGAGCATCTTCATTTGGAGCCCGAAATGTTGCTAATCTCTAATACGGCCTCCTTGGATCTTTATAGAATGTTTATGTTCTCTCACCTCTGCATCTCTTCTGGGTGCGTCAGCCCTGCTTCAGATGACGTCACCAATCTTCTCTTTAGCTCATTTTTCACACTTCCTTTGGGATTTCATTCAAATGGCCATTACATTTTCATGAAAGCATATATGGCTTCCTTAATGGGTACCTTACTTCCATGATTCTTTGCGGTATAGGTATCTTCACCGGTACTGCTCTTGTTTCACACTCTGGTTCCCAACACAAAGGCAAAAAGGGAGCAGTGCTTGAGATGGGGGTACTTGGCTGCTTCTCTACACTCCCACCTCTGGGCGATTCATAGACCACTCTCTCATCAGTCTTCACATCTAGATATCCTCGTCTGAAGAAATGCTTCTTTGGGACCCATATCTGTATGACTCCCTTCAGACATCTAGCTGATTTCACATGCTCATCCTTGTTCCAGGACATAAGCATGCATTGTCCATTGGGACTGTGGTAGATCCACTTCCCCACATACTTCTTGTTGTTCTTTCGGTATAGGAACTTCGTTCCCTCAGGTGCATGGATGCTGGCTTTCACATAGTCTCTGATCTCTTCATCTGTTAGCTCTTTAGTTTTCCATCCTGATTCAATATCAATCATAATCTTCATTCCTTCTGCCTTCTTTGCAGTCTTCTTGCATTGTGTGATTGCTATTCTGATCACACAAAATCCAAGCATGAGCATCACCAACAGGGCTCCCAAGAGTTTGAAAATATTCGCCATCCACTGTGGAACCCAAGAAAATATTGATCCAAGCCAACCGTCACCAGCAACATCTTGTACTTCATATTCCATCTTGGCATTTAAGTTTGTCAGCAACGTTATAGCCTCTGTCAAGGTGCTATTTTCATCATCATGAGAAGGTATGAACGTGCAACATGATTCTCAGATTCTGGCACAAACACCTCTATCCATATCTGAGATCATATACAGAGCACATCTATTCTGAAGAGTCATCAGTCATATGTCGTGTTGATCGTCTGTAAAAGCTCCCATCTGGTTATCTGTAACCACTTGGTATTTGCTGCCGTCTGGATCCTGGGCATAAAGATTATTGTGAATATCGATGAAGTCTGACTGAACGCTCTGTGTTCATATGGAATGGAATAAAAAGCTTCTATTGACTTGGCTGGGAAATAGCTCTCTCTCTTCACTCGATTCACCAGCTTAGCAGATCTCCTCTTCCTTAGGTGAGCATCTGCTTTTGGAAATTTGCCAATGTTCAAGTCACTCTTAGGAATAGCCAAAGCTGAAACATGGACGTTCACTATGGAACATCTTCCTCCCAAATCTCTGGGCAGCTTCATATAAGCTCTGTATCCACAGGCCTAGTAGTAATCCATTATCACTGCTGTTCCAATGTTCATTCCTGGCACGTCAAAGACTTAACCACAATTTTGATTTTATCCAACTTTTCTCATACCATTGTTTCTGAAACATAGCTATGCACTGTCCAGAGGTACTATTTGTAAAGGCCCTCCTGGGTCTTCGACCAATGTCAGTAGTTTGCAAGTCTTGGCCATAAAGGTTTGCATCCATTTTCCACAATGTCAATGGTTGGTTTGCGACAACCAATCACTGCCCATGCTCGGCAGATTACCACACCTTCCTCCCAGCCGTCTGGAGTAAGTACTGATCCCCAAATCTGCATCTGGCCTCTCTCTTTCCATCTTTGAATTTCTTCTGCAGTTTTCCCCTTGGCTTTCAAGTCTTCTGTTTACTTCCCTTCTGATTCCAGCTCCTTTCACTCCAGGCTGGTCATATCTTATCGCATGATTTCTTTTTCCCTTGTCTTTGTGTCTTGAACATAATCGTCTTTGTCTGGAGCGGACCATTCTGTTGCCCATACCAAAGATGCTGTTTGGCCCATGAAATGACCTCTTGCGTGGCAGAGTGCTACATGAAATAGGCAATGTGCGGTCTGAACATCTATTTCAATAGCTATGAATATCTTAGATTTTCCCATAGCATAAGGCAGGAGTGCACACACATAACATTCCTCCTCTGAGGCGCTCCTTCCCATCTCTTTCATGTGCTGATACCACATGTTGTTCCCCAAATGTGCTGTACTATGCAGATAATCATTCAATTCATGATCATCCTCTCTTGTACTTCTCTTAGGTCTCTTTCTTGCCTCATGAGCTTTTATGATCATCTCATGAAGTATTTCAGCATAGCTCCTTCTTACTGGAGGAACCATAGGGGCACTTGTCAGTGAAATTGATGTCTTTACATGTGCTACTGGTGCAGGGATAATCACATAAGGCCTTGGTATTTCGAAGGATTGCTATATCTGTACTTCCTGCTGCATAGGAAGGTGCACAGGAAGTATTGCCCTCTTTGGACCAATATAATAAAAAGTGTGTGAAGGATTATGATAAAGATGATACATGTATATATTATGTACCAGGACGTCCAGCTCCAGCAACAGTGGCTCCTTGCACGTCGCTGAGTTCTTTCGTTGTTTGCTACGTTATTATTGTTACTATCAATGTTGCCCATTTTGCCTGTGATTACTTTTAAGGAAGGAAAAAAACAATTTTAATCAGGCAATCTCATGAAATATTCTGGCAGCTGTTGAATCTATACCACCAGTTCCACAAGCAGCTGGCTTACTGCAAGACGATTGAAAGGATTCCGAATGAACATAAAGGAGTTATCTTTAGGCCAAACTAAATGAGGATGAGCTTCAAGCAAATAGTAAGAGATCAAGGCTAGTAAATTGTGAATGTCCTCAATCGATAAAACCATTCATGCATTCAAAGAGATATGTCAGGCAGTGGACGAATCTGTTTGCTTATTTCGTGTAGCAGCCAATTGATTGTAGGCCGGTTTCTGGGATTGCTTATAAATACATGAGTGCTGGTGTGTTGTCCAACAAGATAAGGATGTTCATGGAGCAGAAAATAAAAGACCATTCCAAGGAGTTTGTGGGCATCCTCATCAGATAGGACCTGTAACGCTTACCTTAGACTCCTCGGGGACACCACGTGATATTCTGAAACTTCTCAGGGTGCACAGTTATCTGTTGTTCACTACCCCAATTGGACTCTCTTTCTATACCACAGAAAACAAATTACAACACGAAAACAATTGGAATGCGCCCTAATGTAGGGAAAACATTATAGGTAAAAAAATCCCAGCAACTGTATTGTTCAATTACCTTAGTTGGTGATTTGGTTAGCTCTCCATCCTGCTTCTGCGCAGGGGTGCGTGTTCTGAAGAAGGGCTAAATTAGGAGTGGCCTAAACAAGGGGAGAAGGACAGCCCTATATGGAATGTAGGGTGTAGATAAAATGCCTAATGGTGAGGTGAAAAAACATTCAACCTATTCCAACAACACAACTGTGACTGGAGAGGTAAGGTTATTCTCCGGTTCTCCTGGAAATACCTCAAAAGCGCTATTCCTGACAATTCCCAGCCAGAAATAATATTGCTAACGAACTCCTTTCAAGAAACACCAAGATGTGTCTAAAACTGAACGTGCGCAACATTTAACCTTTTAGGCACCTTAATGGGTTGAATTAGTGTACCTAAGTGTGACAGAAAAAGTGGAACACCTCTGTTCCTAGAAACAAATCTCCACACTAAACCCCCTAGCTCCGTAATACTAATACAATTACTGGGCGGTTAAACATACACTTGCCCTTGGAGAACGAATGCAAGCAGAGCACTCGCCATTTAAGAACGAATAATCAGTGGAGACAGCTAATGAGGTAAATGATACTTGCTGTGGAAAGGAGACAGAACAGGAATGAGTGCTTCGAAAACTCCTCACAAACAAAACACCAAAAGGAATGCGTCTCCCGCCAACTCCACACTGACGAACTCCAACTCCACACAGAGCTCACAGAATAGTAGTTGCGGAATGGCACGGGAAAACAATGACCATGGCACTATAGAGGGGGTATCTATGAATTACAAGGGAACTGAGGAATTCCTGTCAGAGGGATGAACCGCAGTAAGCGTCCGCTGAACACAGCTGAAGACGCGAAGCGCCGTTGAACAAAGGGGAGGGGCTTAAGTACTCCAGAGTGACAGAAAACTAGACCACTTGCCCAATCTAGGGGTTGTAACATCAGGCGGCCATGTTGGTTGATGAGGAAGAGCCCTAGTAGCATAGCCCAACCCTACCTATACTTAGACCAGGAATTGTAAGCGGCCACCCAGGATATTTTGGAAATTCTTTTGAGGGGGAACCCAGTAGTCATGACAGGACCATCTGTATTTTCACTGCAGTATTCAGGCAATTGGAGAATCTGCTCAATAATGGCTGCGACCAGTCTCCTCAAGATTGGACAATTTTTAGGATCTTGCAGAAACAGCACGAAGAATGAAGAGGAAAACAACAAAAATAAATGATCCGATGAATAATGCCATCAAAGATGAACTCAAATTCTGGCATTTCTTTTCTCCTTCAAGACTTCAATATTTATCAGTCCAATGTTAGCAAACTCATGTGGCTCAAGAACAATAGCTTTTTCACTCCTTACTTAGCTGCTACAAAAGAGTGTTCCAGAATAACCACAGTCTATGGTCACACTTTCTGTTAGGCAGAAACCTGTGCAGTTCCCTTAGGGACCACTGCAAAAGATGTAAGACTACAGGTGTTTGCCAGTAAACCCACTTGGTAGCAGTCTGTACCACACAGATTCACTTGGTAGCTGTGGCTGAGCAGTCAGACCTCCCTCAAGAAGAGTTAGGCAGTATACAGAGCATACAAAATAGGTACAGAAATACAGTAGTACAAGTAAACACTGACCAGAGCTTGGGTGTAAAAGTATATAATTATTTATTTAA
This sequence comes from Ambystoma mexicanum, assembly GCF_040938575.1. Taxonomy (NCBI): domain Eukaryota; kingdom Metazoa; phylum Chordata; class Amphibia; order Caudata; family Ambystomatidae; genus Ambystoma; species Ambystoma mexicanum. Next base: position 708,239,465 of record NC_090933.1, read on the forward strand.
CACACACTTATAAAACACACTAGCACTAAATTGGCAAGATAAGTTCAAAACACAATCACTATTATCATATGTACATCCCTGATTACTTGTTGGACAAGTCTTAGTTAACACCACTTATTTCCAGACAGAGGTGAGCGCTTAACGTTCGATGGCACTCCAACAAGTTAAATAAAAAGGGAGGGAAAAGCAGAATTATGGAATCCTACACACTAAACACTTTTTAAAGAACCACAGCAAGTTAGGAAGGCACAGTCTACTGGTGAGCAAGGAAGTTTAGGTGCCAGGCCCACTTTCAAGGGAGCCAGGCGGAAGATGCCCAAGATCAGACAGTTACACAGAGTCTTCAAAGTTTATGGAGGTAGTTCGAAAAAGGTTTAGTTCAGTGCAGGAAAGTTAGCTAAGGTGTCCCAGGCTAACCCAGGTTCGAGAGACGAGGATTTAATACACCCCGTTCAAACGGTTGCAAGGGAAGCCAGGCGGAACACGGTACCTTAAATGGAGAGGATCCTCCAGCGGGGGCAGTTGTTCCTGGCAGCGGGTGCAAGTCGCAGCGTCGTCCAGAGGAAGAGAAGATCTCGTCGTGGAGGAAGGATGAAGGTCGTTGCACTGCCAGGGAAGAAACCAGCCGCGGAGTTCTCCGGTACAAAGGTACTACCCTTTCGGTTCACGGTAGTGGTGAAAACATGGTATCCCGGTTTCCGGGGTGCTTGGCACAGGCAAGGCGGCCACGAGATGCTCCAGGAAGGCGAAAAGAAGGTAGACTGGTTATCCCCACCAGTCGAAGGAAGAAGACTCTCCGGGCTGGAGATCTCCTCTGTCGTTGGGAGAAGTGGTCAGACGGTTCAGCAGGGCTCCACCGGTGGTGTCGTCATTGCAGGCCGGCTCAGCTTCTCCCTCCTCGGATTCTTTAGTCCTGTGGCGACTTCTGAAGTTCCAGTCCCCAAAGCCCTGCTTTTATGCAGCATACCCCCATTCACTCAGCCTAGCTGTCAATCAAACATGCTAAGTGGTGAGCCGGCCGGCTCACCACTTGGGCCAATCACACAAGAGTGCGACTTGAGTTACCAAGGTACCTCAGTCCAGGGTGTCTAAACCCCCTCCCACACCCCTTGTGGTACCCAGACAGAATGGCACCCCTTTTGGAGGCTTCTGTGGAGAAGCCCGTCAAAAAGTGGAACAAAGGGCTCAACTTGGGTTGGAGTCACAGAAGAGAACACAAACACCATTTTATAATCGAGTTCTGGCAAAAAATACCAACCGGTGAATTAATATTAAATAAATAAACCGGTGGCATGTTCGAGGCTATAAGAATTAAATAATTAAAGTTGGTAGCCTCGAACAATGGGAAAATCCCATAGAGATATATTCGCGGTCGAATATAAAAAGTAGTATCCACTGCCACCAGCCAAAACTCGAGCAGGGGGGACGGAGACGTGCCCCCTCGAACAACAGACCCTGGGGCAATCGAATTGCCCCGACCAGTACGTCCACGATATGATGGTTTGTACTGGTTTCTGTTCATAATTTGGGACTAGCAAAGCCAATGGTGACTTTACATGCCCTGGGAGACAGTAGTCAGTCGTAGGGTATGGAGTCTATGTTGGGGGGTGCTACGACACCCCTGGGTTACGGCATGGAGGGTGCTGTGTAACCCACATCAAAAAACACATGAGACCCTATGGAGTAAAAGACCCCACAGCCCATAAAACACATGGAAAGTTAAAGGAACACCTCAAATTATGTCTAAGAGTGGGAGCAAAAGAATCTCACTCTTAGCAGGAGAGAAAAAAATAAACCCCAAAAATCCAGCAAAGCTGCTGGGGGACTCACTAGGTTTGGGAAATTAGCCTTACAGAGAATTCTCCCTAACACTTTCCCTCTGTCTACTGGACAGTCTCTGCGTCCTTCTTCCTCGTCATCGATCTAGTCTGCATATGCTGCACTTCTTCTCCGTGGCTTGCTTCCGAATGGGGTGGGAGTACGATGGCCTCTCCGCATAAACTTTTACATCTCCTTGGTGTAACTAGCGCATCTTCTTAGGACCTTCACTGCCGATGGGGTAACGTCCTCCAATATGAAAGGACTGTTAAACCTGGGCTCGTGCCATTTGCGGTTGAAGTTCTAGATCTCTGGGAAACAGTTTTGGCAAAAGTAGTTCCTTAGATCCGTTTGCTTTATGGTCTTCATCTGTGTTCTGAGAATGGCACTCTGTCTCCTTGACTTGATCTGAAATGGCAGAGATACTTGTAGTCATACATGCTAAGTAAGCACGTAGCTCATCTCCTAACGTTAGCTTCAGCTTGGCTAGCCTTTCCTTGAGCAAATTGCTGAGTCTCTCAAAAATTCTGTTTGCTTGCGGGTGATAAGCAGAAGAAAACATATGTTTTATGCTGAGAAATAAGCTAATTTATTCGAATACCTCATTCACAAAATGTGGGTCATTATCTGATCTCACCACCTCACATATTCCCCATCTAGGAAATACTTTTGGAATACATATTTTGCAGTGTATGTGGCGTCACAGTGTGTGCCGAGACCAGCCTCTATCCACCTAGAAAAGGGGCACACCATCACTATCATATACCTATATCCATTACAGATCTGCAACATATCACCATAATCAATATGTAAATGCTGAAAAGGACCATTAAGTTGAGGAATAACTCCTCTGACTGTTCACAGCGTGTGCCCAACAGTAAACTTTTGACATAGAATGCAATAAAAAGCAACGTGTTCTAACAAATTTGGTATGAACCAGTCCTCTGCAATAGTTGCTGCAAGGCTTTCCCTAGTGACATGCATAGGGTAGTGTAGCTGTTCCAATGCCACCCTGAATAGGGCTACAGGCATCATCGGTTTACCAGTGCTGTTCTGTTACCACTGTGCCTCGGAAGGGGATAAAGAAAACCCCCTTTACGACCACAGATGTTTCTCATCCTGTTGTACTTCACCTTGGACTTCCATCAATTGTGGTTTTCAATAAATGGTTAAAGCTTTCATTCACAATCATCATCACCACCATTCTCTGTTTTACATCAGGTGAATATGCAACTCTTTTTGCCTCTTCGGCTGCGGCTTTGTTTCCACATGAAATAAAGTCTGTTCTCTTAGTGTGCGCTGCGCACTTAACTATCGCGATGGCAATTGGGAGTTGTAGTGCTTCAATAAGCCTGTCAATAAGGCGACATGCTGCACTGAAGTGCTGTATGTTCGGAGGTAGCCCCTGCTTTTCCAACGTGCTAACCCTGCGTGTACCGTTGACGTCACATAGGCAGAGTCACTGTACACTGTTACTTCCTGGTCTGCGTGTCTCTCGAGCGCGACAATCGGTTCCACTAATTCTGCAGCCTGGGTTGAAAAGTTAGACAGTATTCATACACTTATCATTACTTCAAATTCCCCATTAGCCCTGTGTTTTACCACAGCGGCACCTGAATATCTTTGCCCATCAATTTGATCGATCTTTGAAGAGCCATCAATAAAGAGAATCTCCCCTGCTGCTAAAACATTTTCTTTTACCCTTGGAATTTCATCATAAAATTCCTCATAATTCGAGCAATCATGTGCCTGCTCATCCTCTGCCAGTGGTTCAACGTCAAATGTGTCAGGGTTCACGGTTTTACATCTAACTATTTTAATCGCTGGATTCGATATAACTACCTCATAGGCAGAAGCTCTTTGAGATGTCAGGGTACCTTTAGGTTTCTCTAAAACAGCAAATAGGGCATGTTCAACAAATAACGTCATGGAACCCCCCATTACTATGCTGGCAGACTTCTCAATAGTGAAGTGGGCGGCTGCCAACGATTGTTCATAAGGGAAGTGACCGCTTATTACTGGGTCCAAAATCCTGCTGTAATATGCTAGAGGCTTGTACCCCAACGTGATTCTCTGCATGAGCACTACTGTCATGTTCCATTCATGTGCGGAAATTGCCTTTTTTAACTCATTAAACACTTCTTCTATTTCCTTAGACCATACAATCTTTTCCTGATTCACCTGTGCTTTTTTCAGAGCCTGCAACAAGGGTCTTGTGTATGAACTATAATCAAATACCCATGCTCAGACATAATTGCATAATCCCAGAAATTGTTGCATTTGCTTTATCGTGTGTGGTTTTGATGTCTTCAAAATCGCCTTAGCCCTTTCTGGTGTTCATGAGAGATTAACTGACCTAGATACAACACTTCTTCCTGGCAATACTTCAATTTCTCTTTGTCCACTGTATATCCTTTCTCTGCTAGAATAATCATTAGCTGAACTGAGTCACGTCTGCACTCTTCTTCTGATGTGCTGCAGACTAAAATATCATCTACGTATTGCAGCACAATACTTGGCAAATCAATATTGCTTAAGTCTGTCTGCTGCAGGACTCTATTGAAAATCGATGGAGACCCATAGTACCCCTGAGATAATCTTGTGCTTTTTAACTAGTCTGATGGAATGTAAATGACGTCAGATCTTGATAATCTTTTTGCAATGGGATTGAGAAAAATTCATTTTTCAAGTCAATCAGTGAAATATTGTGCCTCAAAAGGGATACTACATAGTATAGTTGCTCGATTAGGAACTAGATGAAACTCGGCCTCTACAATGATATGATAGGTTATTTATAGCGTGCTTAATACCCCAAGGTTTCTAAGCGCGGACCCGGGGATCAAACTTGTGTTGCTACATGTCGTCTTGCTTCCAAGGCGAGCACGTTGCCCCTGTGCTATCCTCCCGAGACAGTCAATGTGATTGTTGGGCATATGTCTTGCACTAAACGCCACAGCTCACCCTTCCATTTTTTGACTGGATACACTGCAGTATTGCAAGGTGAGTCTGACGTCACTAAGATGCTCTGATCCATCATAGCGGATATCATCTTAAAAATACCTTCATCTGCCCCTCAAGATATGGGATACTGCCTTGCTCGAGGTAAAATTGCTCCTGGCTTCAATTTAATCTTGGCTTCTCCAACCCCCTTCAATAGGCCTACATCATAGGGGCCTGTAGTCCACAAAGAAACTGACACTTTTGCTATATCTTTATAAAAAAATAAGGGACGCTGTCACACTATCATCATTTTCTGTGGAACTTTGCGTCTTTCTGTCCTTATCCAATATGTAATAATCATTTCAAACACTACTTTGTCATCTGACGGGTGGTCTCTAAATAGATCCTCGTCAGTGACGTCAGTCAATCTGTAACCCTCCTCAATAGCAATCACTGTACTCCATGGTCTACCGTTATCATCATCTCCTGTAAGCACGGCTAACTCTCCTCACACTATAGCTGCTTGTAATTCCAAGGAAAAGACTTGTCCCCCCTCTTCATCTATAGGTATCTGTGGTCTGAACAGAAATTCATCAGGTATTCTCACAGTTTTGCCCACTAAAACAGGAGGCCATGTTAACAAAATGCATACCCCATAGTGAAAGACTTCGGGTTCTAATGGTACACCTCATATGGCTATTTGCCCTGTAAATGCGATGATAAATTCGCTCACATATAAATAATGTATTCCTGGCGTTGAACACACTTTGCCTTCATCAGTAAAAGAAATTGTCATGCTTAGTTTTGTCATTAAATCTCGGCCCAGTATATTAACTGGTGTCTGTCTTGAATACAACAATGGGACAGACATATCATATTCTCCTATAGGAACTGGCAATTTCTCAGTAAAAGGAGCTCTACTTGTAGTTCCAGAGAACCCTTGAGCATTCATGGCATTTCCTGATAGTTAAAATGTTGCCTCTCATATACATGAGCGTGTTACCCCCATGTCTACTAAAAAAGAAAAAGATTTGCCTCCTATAGTGACGCCAACCCTCGGTTCCTCTTGAGGATTGGGAGTCACAGATAGTGCTGAACACACCAAGTCGCCCAGTGAGCTGTCCTATTGTGGGTACATACTTATTCCCGTGCCCGTGAAAGGATTCCCACCCTTGATAGTGACACACCCTATCCTAGGACTCAATACATGTCCTGTGTTTGCGCTCTGCTGTATCTGCATGGGTGCGTGCCGTGACGGTCCTTGTGGCGGATTCAATGGTGCTTGCTGTGGTTGCAAAGCCTGTTGCATTCTCGCCACTTGTGCTTGATGCACTGTCTGATCTTGGGCAAACCTGTCCCTATTTTGTGGTCTATATACAGGCGGATAAGCGGTCCTCCCTCTTGAGAACTGCCCATTCTGTACATACCCTTGGCTCCCACATGTTTGTGCGATATGCCCTGTAATTCCACACGTCTAACATACAGGAGGAAGCCTTCTGACTTTTCCTCCCTGCATGCCCTGATTATCATTCTGCATAGGCTGAAAACCACCCTAGTTTCTGAAAGTATCCCCAATTATTCTGGAAGCCCCTTCTGCAGAAGCCTCCCCTGCCTTTTGGTATAAATCCATTATTTCCTTGAACAAACTGCTGTTGGTTATTCACCTGTGGCATGCCTACTGCTTGCTGCGATCCTGGCCCTTCTCCACTAGTTAACATCGCCCCGTCTAAGGCATATTTTGACAATTTCTTCTGCACTAACTTAGCTTCCTCAATCTTCCTAGCATCATGTTTCTTTTGATTTTTCTCCTGCAACAGTCAGCAATGATGCACAATGGTCAACTGTATTTCTGGCCACGGTTTTGCCTCCATACCCACCAGCTTTTTGAGCTGTCTCTGAACTTGGTCTGGCAGACCCTGACATAATATATGATAGAATACAGGTATAGATTTTCCCCATGGCTTCCTCATTCCGAATATAAGCAAGCAGATCCTCCCCTTCCTGCATCTTATGTGCCATTATAGCTCCCATATCTGACGTATCACGATACTGTACTCTAAGCGCTTTCCAGACTGCCGCTCCACAGTTATCAAACGGCGTTCCATTGTGCGCTGTGTTGCAGTGACACTTGCGTACCCTGCTCTTGACCAAATGTCATCAGCCCTCTCCCCAAGTATAGCAGCTATAAGACCTTTAATGTCTCCTATGGCTAACGTGTTTCCTCCTGTTACTTTCTCTAATTAATGTATCCATTTCCCGGCACTGGAAGTTAAACTGGGGAGTTTACACCTTAAATTATCCTTATCAATCTGTGGCCAAGGTATATACTGTGGTCTGGCCCCTCCTTTTTCTAACAAGGAAAACTGTGAAAGCCCAAAATCACATTCATCTCTCATCGTCTGCCTGTTCATAGCAGGGTCAATGGTTCTGCATCGCCTTCTCCCCGGTAATGACCTTAGCCTGTTCACATTCTGCACTTACCCATGCACTTGGCACCAGCTGGGCGCACTATTTATTATTGCTTATTTATTCTACTGATCCCATTTACTGCACTGTCCCCTTCCCCCTTCCCCTGCACTTGCATGATCTGAATGACACCTGGCTTAGTAAGATCGCTGTCTCTGTCTTCCCTCTGTTCCCCCTCCATTGCCTTGTCGTGCCTTGAAACACTTGTCTATAAACGCATTATAAATGGCATATCATATATCATATAGGGTGGCAAATTCCCCCTCTCGCTGAGAGATCATCTTGTGGGTCAATCTGGCTGCGCCAGGGGTTCTGGCGTCCTGGATTTAGGTAGGTCCAGGTCTGACCATCTTGCTTCCTTCTCTGTCTGGGAACATCCCTCAAGACCACAGGCATCAGCTCCCTCCTCCCCACAGAAGGGTTCTCTCTCTTTGCCAGACATGTCTTTCCCCCAACTAGTGTGCTTACCATCTTTTTGATCTCTGTTCAATGTGAGTTTGCCCAAAGACAATGCTCTATGCTCGAAGCTGAACAGGCCTCCTTCTTTCCCTTGTGACTGTGTACTTTCAAGTCGATCACCTTTCCCTTTATTTCTCGATTCACTCTTTGCCCTCATTTCTTCATAAACCTTATCGATTTTATCTCCAATGCTTCTTATATCAAAATCATCCTCTAAATCTAGTCTAGAGGGTCGTGGCATTGGCTCTTGTTTTGGGAAGAACTCTTCTATGTACCTCCATGCCACTATTGGATCAGGTTCCATTATTTTTTTTCTGCATGCGATCAATGTCAAGTTCTCTCTGCCTTCTCTTTCGTTCCATTTCCTCATCAAACTCTCTTTGTTTCTTTGCTTCTTCCCTAACCCTTTCTTCTTCCTGCCTTTTTACTTCCCTTCTTTCATTTTCCCTATGCACTTCTTCGTCCCTTTGTGTTTGCATTCTTTTATCTCTTAATTTCTTTTCTTCCTTTACTTCTCTCTTCTTTTCTAGCCAGTCTCGTTCTTCGAGTGCTCTCTGTTATCATGTTTCCTTTGCTGCTCTGCTCGCTCTTGTTTTTTCAACTGTTCATTTTTATACAGCTGTTCCCGTCTCTGTCTACTCTTTTAGCCTCATCCTCTTTTAATCGTTCCTCTCGTTCTCTGTCTTTTTTATCTTGCCCGTCCTGATTTTCCCTTTGTCTCACTTCCTCTATGCTCTTTCCATCAAGGTTGAGCAATATCTGACCGCCCATCCATTTGTTCTGTATGAGCGCCATCTCGTCAGCCTTATCTTTCTCTCCTTTCAATCTCTTTATCCCCCGCCCTATCTAGGGATGTGCTTGGTCGCTCACATCTTTCCTTGTCCCGTGGGACTTTAGAGATTGCATCCCTTTCTGGATTCTCGTCGCTGCTACATGCAGTCGGCTCCTATGTCGGATTACTGTACCCTATTGCTGCCTTAAGGTCTCTCAAAGGATACGCTCTGTCATCTTCCGTACCATCACCATTTACTTCAGGCGCGGTAGGGGGAACAGAAGGCTCAACACCCCCCTATTTACATTGGTTAAGCATCCAATCTTCAGAAGGCGGGTCTTCCCGTTCCTCGTGGTAGATCTTCCAAAGCTCTAGACTAGCTAACCTCTTTTCTAGCTTTTTTCCCGTGTACGCTGCGTGCAAGTATGTTGTCATGTGTTGCAAAACTGCTTTGGACAGTGATCCCCCTTGTGGCCATGGCATGAACATTTTATCTGCCGTGCCCTTAACCCATTCTGCACTGTACTGTTTAAGCGTGGGTGCATATTTTGGCAACTGTTTGCACAAGTGTATAAGCGGTGTAATATCTTCCATCATGACTAGTCACAATCGACTGTCAATACCGTTATCATACACAGATACATGCTTTTCAGAAAAATAATACAATATGAGCGTGCACCAATCGTCGCAGCTCCAAGCCTCTATTTCACATTATATTTCAATCTACTTATTCAATGAACATCATCGGTCAACTAATAAATAAATAATAGAATTTCAAATCTCAGTGTTTCCTACCACAGTCTATTTCTTCTGTTTTTTCTTCAATATTTCACTTCTTTACCACATACACATTATACAATATTCAGGTAAACTGACAGGCTGGCCGGCCAACATACATCTCCGTCAACGCTCCTTGTGGCTTACTCTCGGCACTAATAATGACTCAGATCGGAGTATGGGTTGTCCTCTTTAACAATCCTTGATCATTCGTAGCCTAGGTACGTCCACTTGGACTCTACAACAACTCCTTCTAAACGACCTAGAAGTAGGATTCTGGGCTTATCACATGAATCGCTCCTCGTCCATATACCTTAAACTATGACGCTCTTCGTCAATAAACCAAAATACCACAAACCAACCCTCTGTTATTTTTTCCCTGTTATCACTTTCCCCATTCCGTGCCTATTTGTTATTTGCCCTCTATCTCAGTGTACTGAACATTCGCGTCTTCGACTTCCAACCCCTGAGATAGTCTGCCTCTTCCTCAACCAGCCGATCCAGCCTGACTTCACTCGCAGCAGGATGGAAAGCAGAGATCACGGTATGGGGACTAACGAAGATGACAGGTAAGTTCTAGTGCGTGAAGCGATAGCTTTGGGCTGAGGCAAGTGTTAATGATGCTAACCTGCTGTCTCTTTTGTTTTCTCCTTTTCCGGCATTGCAGGCTGCGGTAGGCACCCGGAGCAATGAGGGAGCGGACCGTCTGGATGAAGTTCAAGGTCCCATGGCTTCCAGGTAAGCACTGAGAATAACGTTGTTCTGCTCTTTGTTCTGTTCTTCCTCCCTGTAGATCAGCGGTTGGTTTCAGGACTGGAGTTCAGGTAAGCGGGAGCTGGACACGGTGAGCGATACGCTGCAGGAATGCAGAATAACGCGAAGCACGATTTCCAGCCAGGGTGTGGAACAAGACTGTGGTGCAGGCCTCCATGTTGGATTCAGATTAGTACTTGTGACACTTGCCCTTATTCACTGTAATGAGCCTGGCGCCACAGGTGCCAGGACTGGGACCAGGTGTTCCGCCTCAAGTACTTAGAGGCCTGTAGGGCCATTCTAGGATGCTGCAGTCCCACTGTAGCTTGGGGGCAATTATGTGAAGGGATCTCAGGGGTACCAACTGTGACAGCACTCCCCCCTAAGGCCCCTCTCATGGTGGTTTTTCCGTCTGGTCCTGGCTTGGTTGGGTGGTTACGATCGAAGCGTTTCACCAGTCATGGTGCGTGGATTTGATCGCTGGGCTCCCACGTTCTGTCCTGAGGGCCGTATCCCCTCCAATCCACTAAGTAGTACAACTTGGATCTGGTTATTTTCGAATCCAGGATTTCTTTGACTTCAAATTCTGGTTCACCATTGATCAATACAGGGTTTGGAGGTGTCTTAATCCGAGTACCAGGTTGAACAGGCTTTTGGAGTGACACGTGGAACACCGGATGGATTTGCATGTTGGATGGCAAAGCCAGTTCACTGCCACAGGTTTGACAATGGCTTTAATGGTATATGGTCCTAGGTATCTGGCCTGAAATGTCTGGGTTCCGTTTATGGGTATGTGCCGGGAGGCCAACCAGACTTCATCCCCGACTTGATACACCAGGGCTCTCCTACGATGTTGGTCCGAGAACCTTTTATGTCTTTCTTTAGCTCGAGCCAGGTGCTCTGATGCCTTTTTGAAGGCATGCGTGATGGTTCTATGTAAGGTTTTTACCGCAGGCATTTCTAAGGCCATGGGGGGATCCAAACCCAAACTGGAGGTGCGTGGGTGTCGTTCATACATGATATAAAATGGACTTTGTCCAGTACTGGTGCGTAGCAAATTATTGTATGCATACTCGGCTATCCATAAAATTTCCTTCCAATTACCTTCAGCCTGATGTAGCATGCATCTCAGGTACTGTTCCAATGTTTGGTTCGTCCATTCGGTCTGGCCATCTGTTTGGGGATGATAACTAGTGGATAGTCGGATGTCAATTTGCGCAATCTCACAACTTGTCCTCCAGAAATTGGAGAAACCGTGTAATCGAACAATTTGCTCCAAAAACTCCTTTGCCAAGATGAAAGCGGTTGGTAGACCCTTTAAAGGGATGAAGTGGACCATTTTGGAGAACAGGTCCACCACAACTAGAATGGTATTATAGCCATTGCAGGGAGGCAGGTGTGTGATGAAGTCGAGTGAAAGCGTATTCCAAGGCATGGGAGGAATTCCCAGAGGCTGTAGAAGGCCTGCAGGTTTTTGTTTCTGAGATTTGTTTTGTGCACAGATTCCGCAGGATAGCACAAACTGAGTTATGTCCTTCCACCAGGTTGGCCACCAGTAGTTTCCTTTTACCTTAGCCAAGGTTCTGCCAATACCTGGGTGTCCTTCTACTAGGGAATCGTGATAGCTGGAGATTACTTGTTCCTGCAGCTTTTGACTAGGTAGGTATAGGCGTCCCTGGAAGTAGGGGAGTCGGTCAACTGTTGTGTGATGTTCACTCCTTGCGGCCCATTCCTGTAAAGCTTTCTCGTTCATTTGATGCTGGATTTCCTTTTGGAGATCATCCAGGGACAGCGTTGTAGTAAGACCTAACAGTCTTTCACCCAGGATGATGGCTACTGGGTCTGGAGTAGAGTGTATCTTTTCATCGATGTTGAGGCGGGACAGAGCGTCCGCTTTTCCATTCCGAACCCTGGGCCGGTACGTGATCACATAATCGTATTCTGCAAAAAACAGAGCCCGCCGGAGTTGACGGGATGACTGAGCTTTCGCTGTTTTGAGCTATTGTAAATTACGGTGGTCTGTGATAACCGTGATGTTATGTCTTGCACCTAGAAGGTAATGTCGCCATGCCTTAAATGCTGCTTTGATTGCTAGGAGCTCCTTATCCGTTACCGCATACTTAAGCTCGGGCGCTGAGAACTTACATGACCAAAATGCCACCAGGTGTGGTTGGCCGGTCTCGGAATCCTTTTGTGAGAGAACAGCCCCCATTGCCATGCTGGAGGCGTCGGTCTCGACTATGTATGAGATCCAGACGAGGGTGTTGTAGTACTGGGGCAGAGGTACATTTTTTCTTGAGTTCCTGGAAAACCTTTTCTGCCTCGTCGGTCCATCGGAAACCTTTGTTTTACCCTAGTAAGGATGTAAATCGGGTGGACGATCTGAGAGAATCCGGGAATAAACCGGAGGTAGACGTTTGCAAAGCCGAGCATGCTCTGATCCCCTTTGACTGATGACGGTGATGGCCAGTTGAGAATGGCGTCCACCTTGTGCATATCCATCCGGACACCTAGGGGAGTGAGGATAAAACCTAAGAACTCGACTTCGGTAATGTGGAAGGAGCATTTCTCAATTTTGGCATACAATTTATGCTGCCAGAGTTTCTCAAGGACGGCGTGGACGTTCTTAACGTGGTCCTGCTTGGAGGTCGAGTACACCAGGATGTCACTGATGTAAACTAATGCACAAACGTCGATCAGCTCACGCAGTATGTTGTTCATAAAGAACTGGAACGCTGCAGTTGCATTGCAGAGTCCAGAGGGCATAACCTGGTACTCGTACAGTCCATACTTGGTACAAAAAGCGGTTTTCCATTAATCTCCTCTTTTCACACGTACGAGATGGTATGACCCCCGGAGGTCCAGTTTGGTGTAGATTTGGCCGTCTTTTCACTTGGTCTAATAGTTCCGGGATGAGGGGCTGTTAGGGAGAATTCTTTTATAAAGCTAATTTCCCAAACCTAGTGAGTCCCCCAGCAGCGTTGTTGGATTTTTGGGGTTTGTTTCTTTCTCCTGCTAAGAGTGAGTCTCTTTTTCTGCCACTCTTAGGCATGATTTGAGGTATGTCTTTGACTTGGTATGTGCCTATGGGCTATGGGGTCTTTTACTCCATAGGGTATCATCTGTTTTGGTATATGTGTTACACAGCACCCTCAGTGCAGTAACACAGGGGTGTCATAGTGACCCCCAAACACAGACTCCATACCCTGGAACTGACTACTGTCTCCCAGGGCATGTAAAGTCACCATTGGCTTTATTAGTCCAAAGTTGTGAACAGAACCAGTACAAACCATCATATTGTGGAAGTACTGGAAGGGGTTAATTAGATTGCCCCTGGGTCTGTTTCCAATGGGGCGCTGTCCAGTCCCCCCTTGTCGAGTTTCTGGCTGGTGGCAGTGGTTACCACACAAAACATTCCACCGGAATATTTCCTATGGGATTTTCCCATTCATTTTAAACACACCACTTTTTGGTGCATTGTAAAGATACCGGTGGTTTATTTAATTAATATAAAATCGCCGGTTGGGTCTTTTCGCCAGAACTCTTTTACAAAATGGCGTATGTGTCCGTCTCTGTAACTCCAACCAAGGTCGGGCCCTTTGTTCCACTTTTTGGCGGGCTTCTCCACAGAAGCCCTCCAACTGGTGCCACTCTGTCTGGGATTCACAGGATGTGTTGGTGGGGGAATTGGCACCCTGGACTGTGTTGCCTAAGCAACCCAAGTCGCACTCTGTTCTGATTGGCCCAGTGGGGAGCCGCCCGAGTCTTCTCCCTCTGAGCTGGTGGGAACAACCAGTTCGACATTCGCCTTCCAGGACGTCCCTTGGTCGAATTGCCAGTTGAATGGGGGTTTTTCTGCATAAAAGCAGGGCTTTTGGGACTGGAACGTCAGAAGTCGCCACTGGACCTGAGAAATCCGAAGAGGGGAGAAGCTGAGCCATCTGCAACGACGACACCAGCGGTGGAGCCCTGCTGCAACGACCTCACCACTTCCCCGACGACAAGAGAAGATCTTCTGCTGCAAGAGTCTTCTCCCTCTGAGCTGGTGGGAACAACCAGTTCGACATTCGCCTTCCAGGACGTCCCTTGGTTGAATTGCCAGTGCCAAGCACCCGACGGCCGGATAGCCAAGCTTCAGTCCACTGGGACCGCAAATAAAAGGAACACACCTTTTAACCGATCGAGCAACTCTGCGGCTGGTCTCATCCCTGGGCAGAGCAAAGACTCCAAGTTTCCTCCTCGACGAGATCTTCTCCTTTCCTGGTCGAAACCACGAACTGCCCCGCTGCCAGGTACAACTGCCACCGCTGGAGCTTCCTCACTTTTAAAGGTACTGTGTGCCACCCGGCCTCCCTTTCCACGGATTGCTAAAGGTGACCCTTAACTCCTTGGCTTTCCCACTGGGTTGGCCCCCAGACCTTCTAACTTTATCTTTCGCATCAAACCAACCTCTTTTGAACATTTAGCAAAGACTTGAGTGCATTTTTAAACTGTGTGATCTTAGGCACATTTCGCCTTGCTCCATTTAAAGTGGCCCTGGCCTATGAACTTTGGCTCTACAGTGGACTCTGCCTTCACTAGCTTGCTCTGGTCTTAGAAAAGTGTTGGGAACTGTTTTATTTTCATGACCGGTCTTTTTCTCTCCCTCTAACTTAATTATTGGAGTGCCATCTAGGTTAAGCGCTCGCATCTGTTTTTATAACTTGTGGTGTTTTGACCTAGACTTGTCTAAATAATTATTAAGGGAGGTGTGTATACTTTTTCTGATTGTGTTTGAAATTGTTTTGATTTATAGTGCTTAGTGTATTTCCTAAAGTGTGTTTTAAATAAATAATTATATACTTTTTGATACCAAGCTCTGGTCAGTGTTTGTTTGCTCCACGGTACTATTGGCCCTATTGTGTATGCTCTGTATACTGCCCTACTCATCTTGAGAGAAGTCTGACTGCTCAGCCACAGCTACCAGGTAAATCTGGGTGGTGCTGACTGCTACCAATTGGGTTTACTGCTTACTCTTGTAGTCTTAATCTTTATGCAGTGTTCCCCAAGGGAACTGCACAGGATTCTGCCTAACACTGGTGTACAGCGGTGGGATTTGTATTGAGTATACATTGTAGAGTGTTTCTGATACTTTGGTGCAACTAACCACAAAGCTTAGCACTAAAAAGCTTATTTTCTAACAAGTCAAACATGGAAAGTTACAGCCAGGAGTCCCTTTCTGCTAATAGAGCTGATTGTTTAAGAGCCCTTTGTAGACATAGGAGTCTTTCTGAAAAAGGCAAGAAAATAGAATTGATTGAAAGATTGTTAGAAAACCAAAGTCTGGGTAGTGGTTCAGAGGAGCTTACCTCCCCAGCAAATGTAGCCAACAGTAATGAGGTTAATATGAATCAAAGTGTTGATAGTATTGTTGTAGATTCAGAAGAGGAAGGTGAGACTAATGTAACTGTCCCCACTGGCCGGCCCTCTGCCTGCTCTGCTACCTCAAGCTTTGCCTACTGGACCCTTATCAGGTCCCACACTAAGCATTGAATTCATAGAACTAGAAACAATGAGGCTTGAATTAGAGTTCAAAAGAATTAGTGCCCAATCTGAGCAAAAGCACCAAGAACTAAGGCTCAGAGAAATGGAGCTCAAGCATGAGTTAGAGATGAAGAAATTGTCTGTGGAAAATGCTTCTCTCCCCGGATCCTCTAGGAGTTCCAGTCCCAAAACACCCCGGATGCCTAAAGAGATTGTGGGTATGTATGAACCTAAGCTGGATGTGTTAGATTGGCTGGCTATGTTTGAATATAATCACGGGCTCCAGGACATCACAGGGAATCAGTTGCTTCCTTGGTTGTTCTCTAGGCTTCCCCCTGTTGCATCTGATGTGGTAATGGAGTTGGGGGGAGGCAGATAGGATAGACTATGAATGTGTGAAGATAGCTTTAATAGCTAGATTTGGGAAGACCCCTTCCCAGTACCTTAAGAGGTTTAGGACCCTCAAAAATCATGATGGTACCCCTTGGGCTACCTGGGTGAGTGAAAGTTTGAAGAACCTAGACGGATGGATTAAGAGTTACAGAGTGAACACTTATGAGGGAGTGAGAAATCTTGTTATGTTGGAGTCAATTTATGATGTCTGCTCTCCTGAGCTCAGATAGCACTTGGCTGATTCAAAGGAAATAGATCTCAAGACGCTAGCTAAGGCTGCTGACTTGTGGGTTGCCAACAGGGCTACTCACAAGGATTCTGGGGCAACTCAGAAAAAGGATGAGGGGAAACAGCCTAAAAAGGACTCCAAAGAGAATTCCAATAATCCCAATTCGAAAGAGGGCCCCAAACAGAACAATAAGGGTAAGCCACAAGGGAAACCAAATCAGGCTAGTGTACCTTCTGGTCCCAAACCAGAAGGAGGTCAGAACAAGCCACCATTCATAAAGGCATTTGGGAAATGCTATGTTTGTGGCTCTACTGACCATGTGAAAGGGGATCCTAGATGTAAGGGTAAACCTTCAGGGGTCCACACTGTCTCCTTAGCCTTCACTTCAGAGGAGGAAGTACCAATGACAAGTGGAAACTTTCACTTACTGGCTGAAGACCCCATAAGAGTCTCAGCTAGTGTTTCTTTGTGTCCCTGGGGTTGTGTGAACAACAGAATTTAGATGTCTACAATTCTATCCCAGATAATACTAAAGAGTATTATAAGGACAGTGTCCAAGTGAATGGTCAGGAGACTCCTGCCATTAGGGACACTGGGGCCAGCATAACTGTGGTGGAAAAATCCTTTTTCAAGGCAGAGGATGTTGCTAGGGCACCCAAACGCCTCACCAGGTTAGCTGGAGGGCCTGTGCATATGCTTCCCCAGTTCTCATCCAGTGCAATGATGTGACTGTGAAGATACCTGTCAGTGTACAATGTGAGGTGCCAGGAAGAGTTCTGTTGGGAAATGACCTGAAACCTCTTGGGGTAGTGCCACATACCCCCAGACCTCCTAGTAAAAGGTTACAGGAGCTAACCAGACCTGCAAGGGAGAAAACCTTGAGAGGTTCTCCTAAGGAGATGATGGAAACAGAAATCACTCCTACTCCACTGGAGCTACTATCTGCTATATCTGAGCAACCAGAAGCAAAGGGGAAACCCAAGGCTTCTAGGAGGAAACCAGCAGCAAGCACTCCAGTGCTTCCAACTAGGACTTCCCCTAGGTTGTCCAAAGTTACACCTGTAACTCCACCTCCAGCTGAGGCTGAGAGGGAGGTACAACCCTGTGTGGTTGAACTAGACTCTGAAGAGACAGAGCTAGTAGAAGGACAAGAACCTTTTGGAGATCTGGATCCTGTTGACCATCCTGAGCTGCAGTCTTTACTGGCAGAAGGTGGACCCAACAGGGCAGACTTCAGTAAAGGGCAAAGAGAATGTCAAACTATGGAAGGTCTTCGCCACCAGGCAGCTTCTCAGGCCGATGGGCAAGAGCCTGGGAAGTATAGGTTGCACTGGGAAGATGGCCTCTTATACAGTGAACCGACTGAGTCTACACCTGGAGAATACAAACGACTTGTAGTGCCCCAGGAGAACAGACTCCAATTCTTGCAATTAGCCCATGAGATTCCTTTGGCTGGTCACTTGAGCTTCAAGAAGACCAAGGAAAGGCTCTCTCTCTACTTTTATTGGCCTAAAATGGGGGCTGAGGTAGATAAGTATTGCAAGAGTTGCCACACTTGCCAAACTTCTTGTAAAAGTGGATCCAAGAACGTGGCACCTCTAGCGCCTCTCCCTGTGGTGGGAGTACCATTTGAGAGGGTAGGAATCGACATTGTTGGTCCCCTTGATCCTCCAACTTCTTCAGGAAACAGGTTTATACTTGTTGTAGTAGACCATGCTACTAGATTTCCTGAAGCAATTCCTATGAGAACTGTTACAGCTCCGGCTGTGGCTAAGGCCCTCCTTGGTATTTTTACCAGGGTTGGGTTTCCTAAGGAGGTAATCTCTGACAGGGGGTCGAATTTTATGTCCCACTACATGAAGGCCATGTGGAAAAACTGTGGAGTTACCTACAAGTTCTCTACCGCATACCACCCCCTGACAAATGGGTTGGTAGAAAGGTTTAATAGAACCATGAAGAGCATGATAGGTGCTTTAGAGGAACCCCTTAGAAGAAAGTGGGATCTTCTTCTGCCATGCCTTCTTTTTGCTTATAGAGAAGTCCCTCAGGAGGGAGTAGGTTATAGTCCCTTTGAGCTTCTTTATGGCCATCCAGTCAGGGGTCCATTGGCCCTGATTAAGGAGGGGTTGGAGAGTGCTCCTTCCCCCAAGCTAGTCAGAGTGACTGACTACGTGATAGGACTCCAGAGGAGAATGTCACAGATGATGGCTCAAGCTAGTGATAACCTGAAGGCTGGTCAAGCTTTGGTCAAGCATTGGCATGATCAAAAGATAACATGGATGAGTTGGCTCAAGACCAGCTAGTTCTTGTTATGGTGCCAACAAGGCAGAGGGCCTTGCATGACAAATGGATGGGACCCTTCAAGGTTGTGGGCAAACTTGGAGAGGTGAACTATCTGGTGGACTTGGGCAACCCCAAGGAGGCTCCCAGAGTCTTCCACACCAACAGACTGAAGGCTTATGTCTCTAGGCCTGAAGTAGGAGCTTTGCCTCTAGCTTCAGCACAAGAGGAAGAAGAGAGTGAACCTCTCCCTGATCTCCTCAGAGGCTTACCTTTGGATGGAAAGGTTGAAGGGGTTAATCTCTCTTCAAATCTGACACCTGAGAAACAAGAGGAGTGCAAATCTCTGTTAAATCAGTTTGCCTCCCTGTTCCCACTTTCACCAGGCTTGACCACTTGGGGCCAGCATGAGATCCTCACTGGTGACAGTCTGCCTGTAAAAAGCAGAGGGTACAGAATGTCAGAGAATGTAAGAACCCACATCAAAGGAGAGGTCAACAAGATGCTTGATCTCGGGGTAATAGAGCCCTCTACTAGTCCATGGTTTAGCCCAGTTGTGTTAGTACCAAAGGCAGGATCCAAGGAGTTGAGATTCTGTGTGGACTATAGAGCTCTTAATGCAGTCACCAAGACTGATACCCATCCTTTGCCAAGGACAGATGAGTTGGTGGATAAACTTGGTTCAGCCAAGTACCTCAGCACATTTGATCTAACGTCAGGCTATTGGCAACTAGCCCTGACAGACCATGCCAAGGAGAAAACTGCATTTTCTACCCCAGTTGGCTTATACCAATTTAAGGTTGCGCCTTGTGGACTGAAGAATGCACCTGATACATTCCAAAGGATGGCAAATCAGGTTCTGAATGGGATGGAGGACTTCTGCATGGCATACCTGGATGACATTGCAGTGTTCAGCCACTCCTGGGAAGAGCATGTTGACCGCCTAGGATATGTTTTGCAGGCTCTTGAGCAGGCCAATATGACCATAAAGGCAAGTAAATGCCAGATTGGACAGAATAAAGTGGTCTACCTTGGACATGAGGTAGGAGGTGGAGAAATAAGGCCTTTGCCCAGTAAGATTGAAGCTGTGCTAAATTGGACAACACCTACTACTCAGACCCAGGTGAGAGCCTTCTTAGGTCTCACTGGGTACTACAGGAATTTCATAGAGAACTATGGGACCATAGCTTCTACACTGAATGTGATCTCCTCTCCTCTAAGTTCACTAAAAAGGTCAAATGGAATGAGGAGTGCAATCAGGCTTTTGAAAACCTGAAGAAAGCCCTTTGTCAAGCTCCAGTACTAAGAGCTCCTGACTACCACCAACCTTTCATTGTACAGACAGATGTTTCAAATGTAGGTATAGGTGCAGTCCTTTCTGGATGAGAAAGGTAGGGAGCACCCCATTTGCTTCATCAGTAGGAAACTGGAGGAACCTGAGACAAGGTAGGCAACCATTGAAAGAGTATTTGCTATTGTGTGGTCTCTGAAGAAGTTTAGGCCATACTTTTATGGTTCTACTTTTGTTATTCAGACTGACCACCAACCCTTGAGATGGTTGATGCAAATGAAAGGGGAGAACCCAAAACTATTGAGATGGTCAATCTGCCTCCAGGGGTTTGATTTCACCATTGAGCACAGGTCAGGGTGTCATCACCAACATTCTGATGGTCTCTCTAGGATGTTTGTAACCGACTAGAGGTATGAGATTCATCCAGGAGTGGATTCAATCCTCCTGTGCCTTAGTCTGGGCGGGGAGGGGGGCGAGTGTTAGGGAGAATTCTCTTATAAGGCTAATTTCCCAAACCTAGTGAGTCCCCCAGCAGCTTTGCTGGATTTGTGGGGTTTGTTTCTTTCTGCTGCTAAAAGTGAGACCCTTTTTCTCCCACTCTTAGGCATGATTTGAGGTATGTCTTTGACTTGGTATGTGCTTATAAGGTATGGGGTCTTTTACTCCATAGGGTATCATCTGTTTTGGTATATGTGTTACACAGCACCCTCAGTGCAGTAACACAGGGGTGTCATAGTGACCCCCAAACATAGACTCCATACCCTGGGACTGACTACTGTCTCTCAGTGCATGTAAAGTCACAATTGGCTTTATTAGTCCAAAATTGTGAACAGAACCAGTACAAACTATCATATTGTGGAAGTACTGGAAGGGCATAATTAGATTGCCCCTGGGTCTGTTTCCAAGGGGGCACTGTCCAGTCCCCCCTTGTCGAGTTTCTGGCTGGTGGCAGTGGTTACCACACAAAACATTCCACCGGAATATTTCCTATGGGATTTTCCCATTCATTTTAAACGCACCACTTTTTGGTACATTGTAAAGATACCGCTGGTTTATTTAATTAATATAAAATCGCCGGTTGGGTCTTTTCGCCAGAACTCTTCTACAAAATAGCGTATGTGTCCGTCTCTGTAACTCCAACCAAGGTCGGCCCCTTTGTTCCACTTTTTGGCGGGCTTCTCCACAGAAGCCCTCCAACTGGTGCCACTCTGTCTGGGATTCACAGGATGTGTGGGTGGGGGATTTGGCACCCTGGACTGCATTGCCTTAGCAACCCAAGTCGCACTCTTTTCTGATTGGCCCAGTGGTGAGCCGCCCGGCTCACCACTTAGCATTTATGAGTGACAGCTAGGCTGTTGAATAGGGGTTTTTATGCATAAAAGCAGGGCTTTTGGGACTGGAACTTCAGAAGTCGCCACTGGACCTGAGAAATCCGAAGAGCTGAGAAGCAGAGCCATCTGCAATGATGACACCACTGGTGGAGCCCTGCTGCAACGACCTCACCACTTCCCCGACGACAAGAGAAGATCTTCTGCTGCAAGAGTCTTCTCCCTCTGAGCTGGTGGGAACAACCAGTTCGACATTCGCCTTCCAGGACGTCCCTTGGTCGAATCGCTAGTGCCAAGGACCGACGACCAGATAGCCAAGCGTCAGTCCACTGGGACCGCGAATAAAAGGAGCGCACCTTTTAACCGATCGAGCAACTCCATGGCTGGTCTCATCCCTGGGCAGTGCAATGACTCCAAGTTTCCTCCTCGACGAGATCTTCTCCTTCCCTTGTCGAAACCACAAAGTGCACCCACTGCCAGGAACAGCTGCCACCGCTGGAGCTTCCTCACTTTTAAAGGTACTGTGTTCCACCTGGCCTCCCTTTCCACGGATTGCTAAAGGTGACCCTTACATCCTTGTCTTTCCAACTGGGTTGGCCCCCAGACCTTCTAACTTTATCTTTCGCATCAAACCAACCTCTTTTGAACATTTAGCAAAGACTTGAGTGCATTTTTAAACTGTTTGATCTTGGGCACATTTCGCCTTGCTCCATTTAAAGTGGCCCTGGCCTATGAACTTTGGCTCTACAGTAGACTCTGCCTTCACTAGCTTGCTCTGGTCTTAGAAAAGTGTTGGGAACTGTTTTATTTTCATGACCTGTCTTTTTCTCTCTCTCTAACTTACTTATTGGAGTGCCTTCTAGGTTAAGCGCTCGCATCTGTTTTTATAACTTGTGGTGTGTTGACCTAGACTTGTCTAAATAATTATTAAGGGAGGTGTGTATACTTTTTCTGATTGTGTTTGAAATTGCTTTGATTTATAGTGCTTAGTGTATTTCCTAAGGTGTGTTTTAAATAAATAATTATATACTTTTTGATACCAAGCTCTGGTCAGTGTTTGTTTGCTCCATGGTACTATTGGCCCTATTGTGTATGCTTTGTATACTGCCCTGCTCATCTTGGGAGACGTCTGACTGCTCAACCACAGCTACCAGGTAAATCTGGGTGGTGCGGACTGCTACCAATTGGGTTTACTGCTTACTCCTGTAGTCTTAATCTTTTTGCAGTGTTCCCCAAGGGAACTGCACAGGATTCTGCCTAACAGGGGCAGAGGGAATCGTTTTTTTACTGTCTCCTGATTTAACGCCCGATAGTCGATGCAGGTTCTCAGGTCCCCCTCCTTTTGGGCACGAAGAAGAGGGGCGAGGCTGCGGGGGACTAAGATGGACGGATAAAACCGTTTGCCAGGTATTGGTCCAGGTATGCTTTCAGATGGATGTTGTCCGGTTCGGTGAGTGCGTAAATCCGGCTACACGGAATTTGCACCCCGGGTATGAGGTCGATTTGGCAGTCATAAGACCTGTGAGGGGGTAATGTGTTGGCTTGTTCCTTCTGGAAGACGTCTTGGTAGGCGGCACTGGTTCATGAACACAGCATATCTTTTAGGGTCCTCTGTGAAGCGCTCCGGTGAAGGCAAGGGAACTGCCCCAGGAAGGACTACCTGCACCGGGGTAACTGACGGAGCTGTAACTGATGGCACACTACCCGGTAATGGTGCCTGACCGGCTTGCGTCTGAAGTAATTGCATGGCTAGCTCATCTGTGCGGTCGTTGTTCGCGATCAGCTCTCTCCTAAGAGCGTTGGTTTCTTGCTGAGCGGCGTGCACCTCAGCCAGTAGTTCCCCTAACAACTGGGCTAATTGTTTGGTGTCTGATGTTTCCATGAAGCCCAGGCAGAGAATTAGGTTAAGGCTTCGCGTTCTGTTATGCTCACCTGTTCTCAGTGGGGCCGCCAAACGATGCTGGCTGTTGCCGTCTGTGGGCACTACTTCTAAGGTCACCCTGGTCAATGGTCAACCTTGGAGGACTCTGCTCCTATGACAGGTGAGGGAAGCAATTAGGAAGTGTTCTTAATTGGAGTGACCCCCACCTCCCATTGGCCACTAAACCCTTCCCTCAGGGTTATCTCTCAACCTGGGTTTGTAAGTGATGAACTCCCCGTCCTGCTTTTCTATGCAGGGGCGCTGTTGTGGATGCAGGCGTCCTATTGGACCTAGTTGCTTCACTGGTCCACTGCCTGTGTGTGTGGAGCCCAAACCGGCTGTGGCTCCGACTCTTGCTTTGCTGCTTCAAGGTGAGTGGAACTGTCCTTTTCTCTGTACGTTATGAGAGTCCTCTTTGTATCCTTTCTCAGTTGTCCTTCGGGCTTCTCTTCTGCCTCTATCCTCTCTTTCCGTGTTTGCTTTTCTTTTCTATGTTGTTTCCAACTGTTCGATATATTCCCGACTAATTTATTGTCTCCTTTTGTCTCCGCAGGTGTTGCCTCTGCCAACGTTCGTGGTGCGGAGGCGTGGGCGGACTTCACTCGCAGCAGGATGGAATGCGGAGATCACAGTATGGGGACTAACGAAGATGACAGGTAAGTTCTAGTGCGCGAAGCAATGAGCGAGCAGACCATCTGGATGAAGTTCAAGGTAAGGTAAGCGCTGAGAATAACATTGTTCTGCTCTTTGTTCTGTTCTGTCTCCCTGTAGATCGGCGGTTGGTTTCAGGACTGGAGTTCAGGTAAGCAGGAGCTGGACATGGTGAGCGTTAAGCTGCAGGGATGCAGAATAACGCGAAGCATGATTTCCAGCCGGGGTGTGGCCACTCTCCCTTATTCACTGTAATGAGCCTGGCGCCAGGGCGCCAGGGCGCCAGGACTGGGACCAGGTGTTCCTCCTCAAGTTCTTAGAGGTCTGTAAGGCCATTCTTGGATGCTGCAGTCCCTCTGTAGCCTGGGGACAATTATGTGAAGGGTTCTCAGGGGTACCAACCGGGACATCTACGTGGCAAACTACAAAAACCTACTTGGGAAAGTGAGAAGTTTAGAGAGAACATCTAGGTATATGTTCCATACTTGTTCGGGAAAGTGATCGGGGCTCTAACATCAGGTGGGGAAACTAAGCCCTCCTCTAGTGAAAGTCACTACGAACGTCATCAAATACACAACGTCCCATTGTTTATACAAACTATAGGGCTCTCTGTTACGTGTTCCTCTAGGATTGGTTGGCAACTTTGTACCCCTCTGTAATATTCCACACACGCTAGCAGCATGCAGGCTGGCACCCAGGTGCTGGTGGGCTGGTCATAACCATAGGTTACCACCTAATTAGCCTGCCATCTATCATCACTCTTGCTGTCTGCCAGTCAATAAGCTCTTTGAACATTGGCCTTGGAAATGTTCCCTGTGCCTGAGAATAGAAAGGAGTACAGGCATACATTGTCTCTTGGTTTCGAAACATCTCAACCCAGTATCTATTTTCATCCGACCGTGTGACTGCAGACCATGTTGCAGAGTCATTCTCTATTTAAAATACTATTAAATGATGAACCTCTGACGTCTTCAACGTTCTTGCTCCTTACCTCAGTCAGGAGTTAGTTCTTTTCACACGTTCTGTAGCTATTTCATGAATCTCCAGGCTCACAAAGGCCTTGACTTCCTTATGCTGGGGCAGCCAAGCCTTTCTTGAATTCACCTCCGTTATTTGTTTTCTAACTGTGCCACACCAAAAAAAGCCTTTCTGTTCACTGTGCTCGAGCTCTGCTAAAGTGTGTTGTGGAATCATCCATAGTCCATACATTCCTATGCATATACGTTTACCGCATCGCCGCAAACTATTCACTACGTAGCCAGCCTCATGATTATTTTGTCTGCTTGTGTTTACTGCATCTGTACACGTGTAAAATGACTTTGCATTTTCTTCATTGTTTCTGTAGCATGAGCATCTTCATCTCGAGCCCGAAATGTTGCTCATCTCTAATACCTCCTCCTTGGATCTTTATAGAATGTTTATGTTCTCTTGTCTCTGCATCTCTTCTGGGTGTGTCAGCCCTGCTTCATATGACGTCACCAATCTTATCTTTTGCTAATTTTTCACACTTCCCCCGGGATTTCATTCAAATGGCCATCATATTGTCGTGAATGCCCATATGGCTTCCTTAATGGGTACCTTACTTCCATGATTCTTTGCGGTATAGGTATCTTCACTGGTACTACTCTTGTCTCACACTCTGGTTCCCAACATATAGGCAAAAAGGGAGCATTGCTTGAGATGGGAGTACTTGGCTCCTTCTCTACAAATCCACCCAGGTGACACACATTCGTTGTCATCAGCATTCAATCCTACTGCAGCACGGTATCTGCCGTCCACCAATCCCTCTTAGTTCCACGCATTTCTCACCCTCGGAAGGCCATCCAAGTGTGACACATCTCCCGCCCCTAACCTTTCGTCCAATCGAGACACACTTCCGACCCTCCCAGCAATCCGTTCAGGTGCGATCCCCTTCTCGTCTCCAACAGCCCATATGCGTGTGACGAATCTCCCATCTTCCGCAATCCATCCCGGTGCAACACACACCTCACCCTTAAACAATCGATCTGGGCGTGATACATTTCCTGCCCCCAACAGTCTATCGAAGCGTAATGAATTTCCCACCCCACACAGTCCGTCTCAATCAACCCATCTGTCTCAGAGTGGTGCAGGGAGTATAAGGATTAGCTATACTAGTAGAGTAGATGCAGAATGTGGCTAACCTACACATACAGGCTAAGTGTGGTAGTGGCTAATTTACACAGTTTGATTACATGCAGGATAAGGCTAGCCTATACGAGTAAGCTAAATCCCGGTAGGTATATGATATTCAGTGATAAGAGATGGGTGTTTCCTGGAGTATATTAGTAGTTGTACTCCCTGCTTTTCTGGTCGTTTTCTCTTTTTGGATTTTGCATGGTTTTGCACGTGTTGGATTGTGTCGATTGAGGTATATCCCTCTGCTCAGTCTCGTTACATGTCAGATGTGTTTGATTAGGCCCTGGTTTTGAGGGTTCCTTCCGTGTATTTGTTCATTTTGTGGTACATAGATGCTGTTCAGACATTTTCATCCCCTTCGGTGCTGAAGAGCCAGGTTTTTAGAGGTTATCTGAATTTTGGATGGTCTTCCGTAGTTCATATTCATTTCGGGAGGGAGTTCCAGAGCTCTACTGCTTTGCAAGAGAAGGCTGATCCTTCAAGTTTTTTCCTTGCTTAGAGTTCGGTTCTAGGTGGATGTTGTTGCTAGATCTAAGTGTTCTTGTTGGTTTGTAGATGGTGATTTTCTTTTGTATGAATTCTGCTCCCTGGCAGTGGATTGCTCTGTATGTAATGCACATTGTTTTGAAGGTGATTCTTTTTTTGACTGGGAGCCAGTGTAGCATCCTTAGCGCTGGTGTGATGTGCTCTCTTCGGGAGAGTATGAAGAGAAGTCTGGTAGCTGCATTCTGTATTTGTTGCAGTTTCCTCAGCAAGTATTCTGGCATTCCAAGGCATATGCTGTTGGCGTAGTCTATCCTGGACACAATGAGAGAAATGATGGCCAGTGTTCTGTTTCCGGGTGGTACTGCTCTGGTAGTTTACAAGTTGCTGACAGTGCCTGAAAGTTGTACGCTTCTTTCCTGATCTCGATACTGGCCCTCCTGAGCTTGAGGTCTAGCAAAACAGCTCTGGGCACAATGACTCTGATGTCTGGGGATTCTGCCTCTGACAATCTATTTCTTCTTCCACTGTCTAGGGTAGGTTGTCAGGCTGCAGTCATTGCATTGTTGATGTAATGAATTGTGTTTCATAAAGTTGGCAAGAGTAAACGCGGCGGAGGGATGCTAACGCGAAGGGGCGAAGTCTAAAGTCCCATAGTTAACTGTTTGCTAGAAGTTGGCGAGAGTGAACCTGGCAGAGGGAAGCCGACAAACGAGGGAAAAGACCGAAAACTGCTAAAAAAGACATTAAGATTTGTCAAAGCTAGAAGCATTGCAAGACAATGGGAAGGAAAGTGTCCCCCTTGCCATCTGGGGCCCGAGGTAGTTCTAGGGGTGGAAAGTTATCACCCCAAAGTTCAATGAGAAAGGAACTGTCTTGTTAATTTGTTGAATATGACTTCTGAGGGGTCTGTGCTCAGAAGAGGGGGACCCAGGGGTGAAGCCATCACCCAAAGTGTTCGTAGAACAGAACTTTGTGTTTGTTTGTTGAGAGCATAAGCCCTCGAAGGCAAGAGAGTTTTAATTACAAAGAGACTTAACCATCGAAGAACCTGATAGCGGATACGGAACTGTTAGCTCGTGCTGGGAAGGCTCGAGCGTGTGCTGTGCTCCAAAGTCCCCACTTGTCCCTTGAGACCTCGAGGCAATAACATAGTGAATTATTATTTGTGAACTTTTTTCTTCTTCATTTTGAGTATCCTATCCCACACTCTTTCTGTAATTAGCTGTAAGTAATTGGCAATCGTTTTTCTTAGTATAGGCTTTACTTTGACAAGATGCCACAAGGACTGACTTATTTTTCATTTGATGGTTGACGCTTGCTCCCATCTGAGATTTAGGTTTAGGTTAGGTGTTTTTACACCCTGCATTTACAGTTTAACAAACACCCTTGAACTGTGATCACTTCTGTCTGTCTTTACTGATGTCACCATGGGTTCCTTACAGGTGCCATAGGATCATGTTTTGGCCTGTGTAAATACTCCTAATTGTGGAGCGAGGAAGTCTCTGGGGTGGCAGACCTGCAGCTAGGGCGTGGCGGTCCCTAGCAAAATGTGGTGTTTGCGGAGGTACATTTGTTCTTTTGCTTCCCGTTTTGAGCAAGGTGAGGCTCAGGAGTGGGAGTCCTGAGACCCTGGAGTGGTAGTTCAGGGTAAAAGGAGATTTTGTTTATTTTAGAATGTTGTATCCTGGCATGTTTAGGTTTGGAATAGTGGTCAGACATGTGTTGGTTTATTTCTTATTTTCTAGGAAGGAGATGTATTTTAGTTGGGTAACTATGTTGGCAGTGTGTTAAAGGTACTAATTCAGCGCCAGACAGGGGGACGCACCTACCAACTGCGAGAGTAAAAAAGGTGGATGGTGGGGGCAGCTACATGGGAAATTACACAGGTATTCTAAGCCACAGATGCTTCACAGGCTTTACTGTGAACGGTAGGAGGTAATGATGCATTGGGTGTACACACAGTCCAAGATACTGTCCTATAATTAGCAAAAGAAGGGAAAGGACAAAAATAGCGCCATCGTAAACACGCGTAGTGGGAAATCCCTAGGGGCAGGCTGGACCTGGGAAACCTTGATCTGAAACAGGTGACAGGGATCTGCAAAGGGGGATGGGGCTCATGCTGCTCATCACAAGAAAACCAACATATCAAGAAATGGGTGATGTAATTACAGGGAGGTCAGCCAAACTAACCACCGTACAAGGCAGCAGGGAGGATGGTTCTGTACCAGTGTGCTGGTCACATGACCGCCAATGCCCATTGGCAGTCACCTGTGGGAAGGGAACACTGAACAAAGTGGCATTCCTGGGAGGACCAATCAGACGCTAAATTCTTGAGCTCTGCGGAGGTGGCTAGCCTCCAAAGTGAAGGTCGTCATCTACTATCGTGTGAATGTCCGCTTTCCCACCAGCTGGAGGGTGCCTCGTGTTTCTTTCTCAATGGTGCTGACCTATGTCAGTGTTCCGGCGGTCAGCATAAAAGTTACTTCAGTAATAAAACGTTTTTCCGGGGTGGCATGTGAATAAATGTGGTACCACATGGGGAGGCATTGTAATGGGAATCTGTTAAACTGTTTGCTTCAATCACACTTCACCAATCAACGTAAACTTCGAGGAGGTGATGTCCAATAACCAATGAAATCCCTGGGAAACATAGAACAAGTGAATTCTACAACTTGAAAGTGTTTTGAGGGATTTCCGACCGCTGTATTTCTTGGTATAAGACTACTGTTCGTATTTCATTCAGATGCCAGACTTTCGATCAGAGCCCATCCACTGTTCTGTTTGATTAGTGCTCACTCAGCTGTAGTAAACAGTGCTTCTTCTTGCAAAGTGTTTGCTCTACCTTTTGAGTACATGGTTTTTATTATGCTCTAATTGGTAGACCCCTGACCCTGACTACAGATGTGTGCATGAGTTAAGAGGCCCGATGAAATAGAATGGAATGATGTATTTGAAACCCAGGTGGTGCTCTGGGTTCCAGGCATGACGGTTGGTATAAGACTACCGTTCGTATTTTATTCAGATGTCAGACTTTCGATCAGAGCCCATCCACTGTTCTGTTTGATTAGTGCTCACCCAGCTGTAGTAAACAGTGTTTCTTCTTGCAAAGTGTTTGCTCTACCTTTTGAGTACATGGTTTTTATTATGCTCTAATTGGTGGACCCCTGACTACAGATGTGTGCATGAGTTAAGAGGCCCGATGAAATGGAATGGAATGATGTATTTGAAACCCAGGTGGTGCTCTGGGTTCCAGGCATGACGGTTGGGGACTTGGAGTGAGAAAAGGAACTGACGAGGATGCTTATGCCCTGTTCTCCTGTTTCATACCTGTGACTGTAACCAAGAATAAAGAAGCATTTCTATTTATTTTCATACGTACCTTCTTACCTGGCCCAAGGTACATTAGTCTTGTACCTCCACCTCCTCTGACCTCACCTGAATAACACACAACTTCCTGTTTCCTACTGTCCTTTTTAAGCCCCCCGTTCTCCCAGAGGAGTCTTGATGTTGAAGGAAGAGAACATCACAGATGAGGGAAGAGTACAGAGGTTGAAGGAAGAGAACGTCCAGGAAGGAACGAGAAGTTGGAAGAAAGGAGGAAGAACGATGATACATAGACAGTGGGGAGTTCCCTGGAGGAACAGGGCTGGTGACAGTTATATAATAAGACAAAACCCAAGTGCCAGCTGTCTGAAGGAAATGAGAGTGACAAGCTTAAAATGGAACGGTGAGCAGGTTAGCTGACCAACAGCTCGAAGGTCAGAATGGAGACCTAGGGCAGGCCTCCAGACATGAGTGAGCATTGATTCAGTAAGAAGTAAAGTAAGGCAGGCTTGGGTAATAGGATCATGCTCCTGCACAATGGAAGTACAGCAGTTCTTGCCCAAGCACCCAGAGACCCTCCAGGCCTACCGCCCCTCTAGGAGATACTCTGGACCTTAGACTTTCAGCAGGGGTGTGGATTCTACCACAAAGACACTACTCAACCTGTGGTCAGAGTGTTCCACCAAAAAACCAGGATGAAATCCAAACAAGCCACATTCAACCCAAGAGACTGAGTGACACCGGGGAGAGACTGTTTTCCAGATAAGCACGATTTTTCTTTCGTACCCCTATCTTAGAGTTGGCAAACCACCCAAGCCTCAAATAAAACATGTTGATTGCTGAGGTGCGTTCTCTGTGGAGTCCACATGGCTTTTTGCCACCCCACAGACTTGCTGATGGATGTTTCCCTCATCACACAGGCCGCTTTCACAGGCCAGGGATTCAACGGTAGACTTGAGGCCATATAGGTGGGTTAAAGCCTTAGTTTATTTGTACAAAACAAAGGGTTTGGAGTAATGCCTGTAGGATCTAATGTAGTAGCTACATCATAAAAGAAGTATACCTAACTATGACAGCGCAGAGGTCCAGGGAAAATGAAAAACAATAAGGGAGATGCAACACTGTATTCCAACATAGGACCAAGGTAATTCAAGGTTCCATAGTCTATAGAACAGTTTGTGTTCCGGGTGGTACTGCTCTCGTAGTTTACAAGTTGCCGACAG
Source organism: Ambystoma mexicanum (assembly GCF_040938575.1). NCBI lineage: Eukaryota > Metazoa > Chordata > Amphibia > Caudata > Ambystomatidae > Ambystoma > Ambystoma mexicanum. The sequence goes on from NC_090933.1 coordinate 708,270,256, forward strand.
TGCCTGAAAGTTGTACGTTTCTTTCCTGATCTCGATACTGGTCGGCCCTCCTGAGCTTGAGGTCTAGCAGAACAGCTCTGGGCACAATGACTCTGATGTCTGGGGATTCTGCCTTTGACAATCTATTTCTTCGTCCACTGTCTAGGGTAGGTTGTCAGGCTGCAGTCATTGCATTGTTGACTCCCCCACACTCCCCAGGTATATGCAGGATCAATGTAATTTTGTTCCTTTTGCGTTAGTCCAGGTATCTAGCCCCAGCAAGGCGTGCTTCACTCTCTCTCATTCTCACTCTCTACCTTACTCTCCTCTGGCTCAAACCAGGATCTGCAATATGACCACCAGTAATTTGTCTGTGAGATTCCTCCCTTGCTGAAGCCAAGGCTTTGCAATCTATTTCAGTCTCCTTCCACCCTTTCCTGCCTACAACTGAAACCTTCCTCTGCAGTTCTTATCCCTCCTCCTTCACTTTGCTCTATATGCACAACAAGGTTCCTGACCTCTGCCTAAGTTCACCACCCTTTTATACTTTGAGATATTGGGGTAATTATGTAGTAATTCTAGAATTAGGAGCACCTTTTGTTCGTTCATGGTTTGCGTATGCGATCAGCTGCGAGTGCTTGGGCCCTCCGCCCTGGCTACGCGTTGGTTCCCCCAGAGGTCTCTGTGTCTGACACTCCCTGCAGCTACCCCATCTGACTTCCGGTTCACGAGTGGTTTCTCCCTACTGACTGCCTGTGGCTCTGTTTCAAGTGTATCAGCAGTCTTGTGGTTCTGTTCGTGCATATTCGTCCGTAACTCCTGGGTATCTCACAAACCTGGTCTGGGGACTGCAACAGAGACCATCCGAGTTCTGAGTCCAAAACCTCTCCTATTATGCATTTGCGTCCAACAGGTTTTTGCCATGAAAGCAAGTTGGGGCTTGGGGAGTGGCTCTGTGAGATCTCCTTTATACAGCTTCCCAGGGCAGCATTGTGGAGTGGGTGTCTTTCCCCAGCCACCAGTGTCTTCAGACCCATCTCACATATATTCTCGCATGGAACTTCATCACACCCCCAAGGTCTTTCCGAGGAGGTCACCTGCAGTAGGAAGGGAGGAGTACGGCAGATATAGTGAAATTACTGGTGCGCCCCGCTAGCATGTGTGGATGCCCCTTGAATGTTTAAAATACGTGTTCATGAGTTCTCTCACTCACTATATAGGTACCAAACGTATGAAGCACGAAAAGGCATGTGGCCAGCAGTGTTGGGACCCTGCTGCACTGGATCAAGGGACATCCAAAAACCTTGCCAAAAAATGACTAGTTCACGTGGATTCTGGCCACGCTGCTGCTCAACGCCACTGTAGAAATGTCAATCTTGTATTGGGAAAGGGAATGAAGTTTGACACCCAACCAATAGCCAGCTGACTGGAATGCTGGCTCCTAGGGGAAACAAGGAAGACAGAAAACAGTGACTTCCTTCCATAATTCATTGACTGGCTTTTTGTTCCTCTTTTGGGTAGTGATACAGGCACATATTTTTTGGAGAGATGATTTACAATTTTCTTTATGTGATGCCTAGGAAACCCAAAGGCCTCATAAAAACCATAAAAGCCACTAAAGAGCCACATTGTCCGATAGTTTGAGGGTTCCCGACAATGCTTTGATGGAGTCCCCAACTTTACATTTGACCACTGAAGTGTTTTGATTGGCTTACCCTCACTCTGTAATGGCCAAATGATGACAACAGGTCGAGCGTCCTCCAACCAGGGCCCTGTCAGTTCTTCAGGGCACCAGCCATGTGAGCTTAATCAGGCAGTGTCCTATTGACTCTATAGGACTCTTGCAGAGTGGACTTTCCCATGCAGCATACTGTAACACACATTTGCAATGCCCACAGGTTTGGTGTTTCTGTAGACATGGGAAAGATATTTGCCAGGCACTGCCATGAGGATACTAACTGGCCATTAATAGTAGCAGCTAGAACATGGTGCATGGGCCTGGGCATATAATAGCATTGCCTGGCAAAGGCCTATTTAATACCTATAAACAAGCTGTTTATGTATGCTCATAAATCAAGTGGCTGGAGGCAGACCTGGTTAAGACATGTTTTATTACACCAGTAGTGCATTTACAGCACCAATTAAAGCATTAGCTTTCAGAACTCTTCTTTGAAAAAACCCTGGCAGGCACTTCGAGTGCAAATTGTGATTATAAGGCTTGAAAAAGCTAGATCAAAGCGATCCCAGGAAGGTGTGTTTTGAGCGATTAGGGGGAAGATTGGATTAGCATGGCCATGGACAGTCAATGCGTGGGTAAATAGCCAAACAACACCTACAAGCATTGTTAAGTTACTAGGGGAATCCAGGCGTGGACCCCTTGCTCACTATTCTTAGACAGGCACAACTACACCCTACTGATGAGGTTCAACCAGACCGAAAAACTCATGTCTGGGGTTGCTGTTGGTACTCTTGTTCAGAGGAGAATTGCCTAGCATTTCGGTGCTGGACTGCCCCAGGGCAGGACAAAGACTGATATGTTTGCGATATTTGTTCTCTGTGAAAGATAGTGAGCTAAAGACTCTGGGTAAGGCTCTTGTAATCATGACTCATGTCTGGAAGAGAGTCTCCCAGGACCCCCTTGCTATTTGCCCTTCCATATATGCCATCTCTCCCTCGCTGCACTGCATTTTCTTCGGCTTAAAGCCCAATTTATAGACAAAACTAAAAAATGACAGGACTTCTGCAGGGCACCGTCCGTGATCTAGGAGTTTAGAAGGTTAAGATCCCTCTAGTAGTGACCCATAGGCACTTCATGACTAGCACTAGCAGTGTGAGCTTCCTGCAGTTGTGTTAGTGCTATACTGTAGGACTGTAGCACTGTGAGGCAGCCCCCAATGTTCCGCTTAGTTAAATAGGGCACGAGTGGTGTCCTTTCAGTGCCGGGGGGCTCACAGCAGTTTGAATGTGATCCGTCAGTGCTTTTTTGGGCCCAGAAGCATGAACCTCCTACCAGCAGTGCACTGGCAGCTCTAAGCCTGTAGTACTTCTAGGAGGTTGTTACACTGTTAGGGCATTGCTGGAGGAAGCTCACACTGCTCTTGCTCCACATCTTGCCAGTCAGATAGCACAGCTAGTACAGCGCTCGCTTTGACATCCGTATAGAGCCCAGCAACTGCACGGCCGACGCATGTTCAAATCCTGGCAGGGCCAAACTCAGCCTTTCATCCTTCAGAGGGCAGGGCCAAACTCAGCCTTTCATCCTTCAGAGGTCGATAAATTAGCACCATACACTGTGGGTAATAATAGGCAGTGCTTAGATGCCTGAGGGTTCGTACAGCTATGTAAATGCAAATTATTACTATCCTATAGGATTGCAGATGTGGGTGTTTCGTACAAAGGATGTATTTAGGGAAGACCCACAGTCTAATAAAACCAAAAACGGCCAAGCATTCCTCAGTCATTATCTCTACGTTAGATTTTGAGTAAATTCCCCATTTGGAAAACGTTTCTACACACTGGTAAATTAGGAAAATATTTAAAGCAATTTGAATGTTGACATTTCCTCTGTGTGTTTCTAACAACTAGAGTTACTTTGCAACTGAATGATCTTGTTCAGTATTTTGCACAATCTAAAAATCTTCAGCCATCACGAGGAATGTAATATTAACAGTTAAGATGTATGGAGTGCAGAATTGCAGCCTGTTGGTCTGCTTTTTGACACATATACTGTCTTTGTGGATGTTGCAGATGCAAAGAAGATGATACATCTTGAAAATGTTACAAAGCATTTGATTACATGTGTCTAATGGAGAGTCGCAAAAGGAAACTACATTTTATCACTGAAATGTAGATAGCATGTCGTCACTTAGTTCAATGCGACCGGATTAGAGAGCGACTTTGACCGGACGAGTGACTGGGGCTGTAGAGGCTGATGGCAATCTTTATAGTGGACAGTCAAATAAAGTACTCATTTTGACAAAACAGACAGAAGGAACAAGTTACCTACCTGTAACTGTTGTTCTCCAGCATGGGTCTGGCATGGATTCACATGCTCATGAATATTCCCCGTCGTCAGGCTGGGAATCCTCGGTAAAGAAAAAACCAGTATCAGTTTCGTTTCTGATCTGTCTTTCGTAGTAATAACCAATCACTGGTCTCTGCGTCATACTGACCACAGCCAATGACTGCCCTCTACCTAAGCACCGCCTCTGGCAGCCATCTTCAGATTTGGAAGCACGTGAAGTGGCAGTATGACCAAGTGAAGAGCCGCAGAGGGGTAGGCGGGAGGGTTCGCATGTGAATCCATGCCAGACCCATGCTGGAGAACAACAGTTACAGGTAAGTAACTTGTTCCTTCTCCAGCATGGGGTCTGGCATGGATTCACATGCTCATGAATAAAGAATACATAGCAGTACACACATGCACAACCACGGGAGGTGGCAAAGGCTCAACATTAAGCATTACATCAAACTCAACATTAAGCATCTTACCTCCTCACCAGGCTCACCTCAGGCGAACAGGTTGCGCAGCACTGCTTGGCCGACCCTGGACTCGACCCTGGACTCCTCCCTGGAATCCCGATCGACGCAGTAGAACTTTGTGAAGGTGTGCGTCGACCTCCACGTAGCAGCCCTGCATATGTCCAGCAGGGGCACACCAGAAAGGAACGCTGTGGTAGCTGCGATCGCTCTGGTGGAATGGGCTCTCGGACGGCCAGGCAGCGGTCGGTTTGCCAACCGATGACAGTACATGATACAGCCGGAGAGCCATCTGGAAATGGAAGCCTTCGAGAGAGCCTTCCCCTGATTGACAGGTCCAAAGTTCACAAAGAGTTGTGACGTCTTCCGAAAACCCTTCGTGCGGTCCACGTAGAACTTCAGCGCTCTAGCTGCATCCAGCGAGTGCAAAGTCCTCTCAGCCGGCGACGAAGGCGACGGGAAGAACACAGGTAACACCAAGGGTTCGTTGAGATGGAAGTCCGACGGTACCTTGGGCATGAAGGAGGGGTGCGTCCTGAGCACTACCCTCGTGTCGTGGAAAGTCAAGTACGGGGCCTTGCAGGAAAGGGCCTGGATCTCTCCCACTCGTCGTGCGGAGGTGATGGCCACAAGAAAAGCTGTTTTCCACGATAGAAACTTCAACGGGGCCGAGTGCAGAGGCTCGAACGGAGGTCCCATGAGCTTGGTCAGCACCACGTTGAGCTCCCACGCCGGGGCCGGAGCCTTCACCGGCGGGAACGATCTGAACAGTCCCTTCATGAACTCTTTCACCAGACGATGAGACCACAAGGACGTCCGCCCCGTGGTTCTGGTGTATCGGGAGATCGCAGCAAGATGAATCTTGATGGACGCGTGTGCCAGACCAGCTTTGGCCAGCGTCAGCAGGTACGGCAGTACTTGGGGGGCCGTAATCCGTAGAGGGTTAATCTTCTGTGCGTGGCACCAGACAGAGAACCTCTTCCATTTGTGTCTGTAGCATTTAAGAGTCGAGGACGCCCTGGCCTTTGCAAGAACCTCTCTGCAATCGGCCGGTATGTCGTATCCTCCAAACTCTAGCGCTGCAGGAGCCAGGCCTGCAAGTTCAGCGACTTCGGGTCGTGGTGGAGGATGGCGCCTCCTTCCCTGGAGAGTAGATCCGCGTCCGCCGGCAGCTTGATCGGCGGGGATGCTGACAAGTCCAGAAGGTCCGGGAACCATATCTGCCTCGGCCACGCAGGTGCGACGAGGATCATCCTGCACCGTGACCTCTTGAGCTGGTTGACGAGCCGGATTAGCAGAGGCAAGGGAGGGAACGCGTAGAGGAACAGGCCCTCCCAGGGGAACGAGAAAGCATCGCCCATGCTCCTCGTCTGGGGAAACCTGCTGGCGAACCTCCGGCACTTGGTGTTCGTCGCCGTCGCGAACAGGTCGATCTGGGGTGTGCCCCACCGTCGGAAGAGGCGATCCACCAGATCCTGCCGTAGTTCCCACTCGTGGCACGAGCGCAGCTCCCTGCTGAGTGAGTCAGCGATGGTGTTTTTTATCCCTGCCAGATGAAACGGCACCAGAAAAATCCCTTGGGCAACGGCCCAATGCCACAGGTCCTGCGCCTCCTTGGACAGCGCTGGGGACCTGGTTCCGCCCTGTTTCCTGATGTAAAACATGGTGGTGGTGTTGTCGGTGAAGATCCTCACCACCTTGCCCTTGAGGGACGGAAGGAAGGACCTGAGGGCCCAAAACACTGCACGGAGCTCCAGGACGTTGATATGCAGGGACTTCTCCGTCGGGAGCCAGAGTCCCCTTGCGTGCAGATTTTCGGTGTGCGCTCCCCACCCTTCCAGGGAGGCATCCGTGGTCACAGTCTCCTGGTGGGCTGGGGTCTGGAAGTCCATGCCCGCCGTCAGATGCGCGCGGGTGCCCCACCACCGTATCGCTCGTCGGAAACTCTCGTCGAGCTTGATCCTTTCCTCGAAGCTGCCCGTCGTCTGGATCCAGCGCGCATCCAGGAATTCTTGCAACGGGCGCATCCGGAGCCTGCACATGGGAATGAGGTAGATGCAGGAAGACATCATCCCGAGGAGGGACTTGATGGACCTCACTTTGGCCGCGTCGGCCACCAACATCCGTTGCACCTTGCCCAAGATGGTCCTGGTCCTCTCCTCCGACGGGGAGGCCAGAAGGGACACTGTGTCGAGCCTGGCTCCCAGAAACAGTGCGACTTGCGCGGGCACCAGGTGGGATTTGGCGTAGTTCACGGAGAATCCCAGGTCCGTGAGGAGTTGGACGGTCCTTGCCGTGTGGACCACGGCGAGCTCCCTCGTCTTGGCGCGGATGAGCCAGTCGTCCAGGTAGGGGTAGACGTGAATCCCCTCGCGGCGCAGCTGCGCCGCCACCGGTGCGAGGCACTTGGTGAATACCCTGGGTGCCGACCGTAGTCCGAAGGGAAGGGCTTTGAACTGGTAATGACGCCCTTGGACCACGAATCTGAGGAATTTGCGGTGCCCCTTTAGGATGGGAATGTGGAAGTAGGCATCCTCCAAATCCAACGACGATAGGAAGTCTCCTTCCTCCAGCTGACCCAGGACGTGCTGGAGGGTGACCATCCGGAACTTCTGCGCCTTGATGAACTTGTTCAGACGTCGCAGGTCTAGGATGGGGCGCCATCCTCCCGTCTTCTTCTTCACGAGGAAGTATCTCGAGTAGACTCCGGAGCCCCGAAGCCTCTTTGGGACGAGTTCGATGGCGCCCTTTCTGAGCATCGCCTTTACCTCCAGGAGAAGTTGAGGGACGTGAAGTTCTTTCCTGGCCACGGGGGGGACGCGCGGGCACCTTCTTTGAAACTCGAGCGCGTGGCCCCGGGCCAGGGCGTCCAGCACCCAACGGTCGGTGGAGATGGACTCCCACATGCTGACGAAGCCCGCCAGCCGGCCTCCCACCGGGGTGCTTCGGTGGGGGCCCGACCCCACGGCCGGTTCAATCCTGCTTGGACGCGGCCTTGCCGCCTTGACCTCCTTGGCGACGACGGCGGGGTCCGCTAGACTTGCCTCGTCCTCTGTAGGCCTCTTGCGACGACGAGCGGGCCGCTTGACGGTAGGAAGCGAAACCGCCGCCGGAACCTTTGGAGGCGCCCTTGCCTCCGCCGCTCCGAAAGGGCGTCCGTCGTTGCAGGACTCCAAGGGCCCGGGCCGTCTCAGTATCCGCCTTGATGGCCTGAAGGGAATCGTCCACTGTCTTCCCAAACAGGTTGTTCCCGTCGAAGGGCATGTCCAGGACTCTGGTCTGGACGTCCTGCCGGAAATCCGTAGCTTTGAGCCATCCACGACGTCGAAGGCAAACGCCGTTGCCCAGCTGGCGGAACCCGGTGTCGGCGATGTCCGTCGCCACGGTGATGGCGTGGTCCGAGGCCACCTCACCTTCCTGCAGGATCTCAAGGGCCTCCGCCCTCTTGTCGTCCGGCAGAAAATCCAGCAGGGGAGCTATCTTGTACCAGAGCTCCCTGTCATAGCGGGCCACGATAGCCAAGGCGTTGGCCGCTTTAATCGTCGTCGCTGCCGACGAGATGACTCTACGTCCCATAGCATCCAATTTCTTTCCCTCGCCGTCCGGCGGGGAAGTCGATGTGGAGGCCGCACCCCCCCCCGCTTTCTTCCTGGCTGCCGCGGAGACGACGGAGTCCGGGGTAGGCTGCGCCCGGAGGCACAGGGGGGCCGTGTCCGGGACCCGGTACTTTTTCTCGTACCGGTCTCTTCTAGCTGGCGTCGTGGAAGGGTTCTTGAGGAGGGAAAGGCCCTCATCCCAAATGTCGTCCAACAGAGGCACTGCGAGGACCGTCTTCCTCTTGGCCTCGCGCCGCTGATAAAGGAAGCCTTCCTTTTTCTTCTCCTCAGGGCAGAGTTGGAAAAGCTCGGAAGCCCTGGAGATCATGGAGTGGAAAGATCCGATCTCGTCGGGCGGAGAAGCCCTGGTGGGAGGCGACGACGGAAAATCCTCGTCGTATGCCTCGTCGTCCGTACCCGTCGCTGCCGTGTCAGTCCCCGTATCATCCCCTCGGGTGGACGGGGAGGAGGGCTGGAAGGGGCGCGACGGTTGAAAAGGAGGTGGTGGATGGATCCTTCTTTTCTTGGTAGGGGGAACACCAGAAGGTCCCGGTTCTGGATCCCCCGACGGGAGAGGTTCCTCCGTCGGTAACGGTAGCCTCGTCCTTATCTCGGAGCATAAGGACTGTATGGCCAACAAAATGGCCGCCGAGTTGTCTTGCGGCGCTGGCAGAGGGGAATCCGACGGGCGAGCAGGGGCCCCGTCGTCACCTGCGTCGGGGTCCATTCCGACGGGCTGGCCTTCTTCCACGCCTAGGCCGTGGCTTAAGACCTCGATCAGCTCCTCTTCTGAGGTTGAGGCCGAATCTCCGACGACGCCCTGCCCCCCCTTCTTCTTCCCCACGGAGGGTTTCACGGGGGTCCTATCGATGGGCACAAAGGAAGACTCCCTCCGAGGAGGCAGGGAGATTCTGGGCCCTGAGGTCGCCACCACTGGTGCAGCCACCACAGGCTGAGCCAGGGCCGCCGCGACCGTTTCGATAGAGGGCTTGGTCGGATGGATCAAGGCCTTCACCACCTTAGGTGCGCTCACCGCCTTATCCTTGAGGGAGGGGGCACTGCCACGCTCCTCCTCTGCCTTAGAGCTCGACCGGGGCCTCTCCAGGAGCTTCGCCGGGTGCTCGGCCTTCCTCTTACCCGACCCAGAGCGTTGGCTCGTGGTTGATGGTGCCGGGGAGGGTGCGCCCTGCCTGGCGCCCATAGAGCCCGACCGTTCGGCGCTCCCGGTGCCAGCGGACTCGCGGTGCTTGGCCTTATGTTGGGCCCCCGTCGCCGGGGCGCCCTCAAAGGTCTTAGAAGACCGCTCGGATTTCTTCTTCTTCTCCCCAGACGGGCTCTTACCCTCCAGCCAGTTGGCGAGACGTTGATGGCGGTCCTTCATGGTCCGTTCCGACATGTTGCCGCAAAACGCACAGTCCTTCTCCATGTGCGTCTTGTCCTCATGAAGGCAGTAAAGGCAGAAAGAGTGTTCGTCCTCCTTGAAGACGTTCTGCAGCTGGCGTCCAGGGCAGACCCTGAACAGCTTTCCGGGCGTCGAGCTTCCCTTCTCCTGGGCCATCTCCGAGACCGGGCCTGAGAAGCTTCTGGATTCCTCCGAAGTGTAGCTCGACGAAATCTTCACCCTTGAGGGGCACAGATGAATCCGACACGGGTCCCCGTTGATCGGATGTAGGATCGGTGGAGCTTGAGGCTCTTTTGACCGAAAGAATCGAAGTTTTTTGTGAAAAAAGCGCGAAAAATAGCACTAACGCTCGAGAGCAATAGCACGAGGATCCCAACACATGAACGTGCGGTAAAAATCTGAAGATGGCTGCCAGAGGCGGTGCTTAGGTAGAGGGCAGTCATTGGCTGTGGTCAGTATGACGCAGAGACCAGTGATTGGTTATTATTACGAAAGACAGATCAGAAACGAAACTGATACTGGTTTTTTCTTTACCGAGGATTCCCAGCCTGACGACGGGGAATATTCATGAGCATGTGAATCCATGCCAGACCCCATGCTGGAGAAGCCCTTCTTCGCAGAGCGTTTTCCAATGGGGTGTGCCATTATAAAAGGCTTCTGGGAATTAGGCCCTTGATATTTTGACTAATATAAATTAAGAATCGCGAGAGGAGTACAGATACCCAGAGGAACTGCAGGGACTGTTTCTGTCCTCCAGATTGCTCAATTCTTTAATCCGCTCTGCTCTGTCGCCTGTGACACGAAGAACACGGCAACTGTAACACGATGTCAAAAGGTTGTTAAATGCCCAATGAATCCTGTTTTGTGTACGTGATCTTTACTTGGAGCATTAAAACATAGACCTGTAGACCTCATATAAGGTACAATCGTGTTTTGGAGCATTTTAGCCCCTTTCTATTACTGACCTGATACTCCCATTGGCCCCCTCAGATAATCTTTGCCTACCTCTCCTAAAATATGTCCTGCTTGACTCTTATTCTCCAAGCACTGCAATACATATTCTCGATTAATGTGTAGATTGGGAGTACGTGGAAGAGGGGAGGAGGGAGGCAAAGGACAGGACAATGAAAGGGGGATATGCTAAAGATAAGTGGCTGAAGCAGCTAAACCGGTAAAGTACAGATACAGGAAATTGGAAAACAAACAAGCTTTGGTAAAGTCTGTAGTTTTGGCTCTTGTATATGCGTTAGATGAGTATTTCCTGATACACTACAAGCCAGATTCCCTATGTCTTGAGCACCTCCTCCTTCTCACAACCTTCTTCGCTCTCCCCGCTGTTGTTTTACTTACTTCTCTTTCCTCCTCAAAGCCCTGTAACAATTGTGTCCTATTCACCTCCCCTCTGGACTGCCTTCTCCACCAAGTACTACTTTAAGCTTCTTTCTTGATCTGTCCTACTGCCTTCTTACTCTTCTACAGACAATGGTTTTCCACCACCTCCCTTAGTATAGTACTTTTCCACTGCACTCCTTCAACTTTCTCTCCTCTTCTTCGTCTTGTTCTGCTGAATCTACATCTCAATAGGGGGCAATACTCCTGGTGTCTGCAAGTGCACCAGGCTTGCAGGATTGAACATGGCTTCCCGCCTGGTAGTCCCACTGCTGAACCAATGAAGAATGCTGGGTTTTGGGAGTCCGTGTGATCATGCAATTGTTGCTCCAGGAGCAGGTTCACTGAAGCAATTTGCTGAGCAAATTCTCTTGCATTGGTTTGTGCATCAGGGGATAGAGGTAACAGTGGTCATAGGGGCTACAGTCTTCATATCATCAATCACAATGTAGACATGGTTATGACAGTTCTGGAAAATATGTAAATGTCCTTTGGACCTTGGCAACAGGTCATCTGGGGCAGCAGGTCAATTAAATATTTTCTGCCTGTTGCGGTTACTATGTAGTTTAGGGCTTGATATGTTTCTCTAGGGATTAGTTGGGTATTTCCCCAAAATGATAGAGGCCACTGCCAGAGATAGATGCAGAGAATGGGTCTGACATTTCATGAGCATTTTTGTTAACAGTTCTACGTAACAAGGCAATATGAGAACAATTCATTCAGTTAGTAAGAACCCTTAGAAAACATGCCTTGGACTCTACGGCTTGCTGTCAATTAGGATTCCAACAATGTAGGGAACGAGTAAGGCATATCCAATCTCACCTTCATGCTATACGCTCTATTCATGGTACCATTTATTTATTAAACAAATCAAAAGTCTACCATTAACACAATCATTGTTCATACTTAAACAATCACGGTCCAGCTCTGCAGACAATTTGACAATCAGCACCTGACAATCTGACAATCAGCACCTGAAGATCCTAAGAGGTCATTTTCACATGGGAAAGGGTGCTCAGCCAATCAGGTGGCTGGAAACACGGGCAAGAAATACCAGTGTCCCACACGCGTGTCACCTGAGCCCCTCCTCTGTCGCCATCCTGTTTTTGTCATTGGTCTCCATCTCCACCCTGTTTGGGCCCCCATCCTCGCCCCCTGGTCCCACAGACATCCCCCAGCCCAGTCCCTCCCCACCACTTACTTGCTGGTCCTGTACTTTCTGCTCCAGTTGCCACACTCCCTCCCTTTTCTCGGCACCCACCACAGAAATAGAAAAGGGAATTTGTCCCTTTTCCATTTGCTATGGCGGCAGCAGTCTTTTTATTCACGGGAGATTGGCCTTGCATAATACACGCAGAATCCATCTGGTGGGGGGGGGAGACATTAAAACTATTCTCACTCCGGACGAACCCCATGGTGTGAACAGCTATCACCCCCTTGTTGGGTGGCGTTCAGTGCTGTTAACAGTACTGACACCTTGCTTTGCTTGCACCTGCCTGGGCTTGTGGGCCATTATTGGCCCTCTGCGCCCCCACCTGTCCAGGTGATAGCAATGTAAGTCACATGGTGGAAAGTGCTAGAGAATGTGGCAGATTGCTGATATTGGGCAAATATAACATATTTGGGAATTGGGATATATTTACATATAAATAGAAAGTTTCAACTCAACTGTACAAACTTGCTAGACCCTAAAATAAATGGTACAACCTTTCTCTATCTTTTAAATGTATATGCAATATCATCAAAGTGATATTCCCTGGGTTCCCACATCTTTTGAAAGGCCTATTATTGTACATGCCAAACACATTTTTCAACAACTTGAAAGTTTGATTAGCGGTTTTATATGGGAACGTAAAAAAGTATGGAAACCAAATTAAATATTGACGGGGTAATTCATAGAATCCAGCGCACAAGTGGCGCACGCGGCTGGCGCACAGTGTGCGCGTGCAACAGTCTGCGCCAGCCGCGTGCACCAAAATCCATTTCTGCGCACAGCGTATTCATGGATTTTAACATCCATAACCAGCCGTGGCGCAGAGTGGCGCAGCGACCCTGCAGCAGCGCCAGTTACGCCCCCAACCCCTCCCCATGCGCCATGTACAGCGCACAAATCCTGTACATGGCGCACAGGCCCCCAACCACGAAAACGCCTGTAAAACTCCCCGCGCACCCCTCCGAATGCACGTACCCGGCTGCGGGGGCATTTCACACGCGATTGGCCGTGTGCGAGTGTGGTACGTGTATTACTGGGGTGCGCGGGAAGATTCACACGGGATTGGCCCTGTGCGAGCAGGGTACGTGTATTTCGGGGGTGCGTGGGAAGTTTCACACGCGATTGGCCCTGTGTGAGCGGATTACGTGTATTTCGGGGGTACACGGGAAGTTTCACACGCAATTGGCCCTGTGCGAGCGGGATATGTGTATTTCGGGGGGTACGCGGGAAGTTTCACACGCGATTGTCCCCGTGTGAGCGGGGTATGTGTATTACTGGGGTGCGCGCGGAGTTCCACACGCGATTGTCCCTGTGCGAGCGGGGTACGTGTATTACTGGGGTGTGCGGGAAGTTTCACACGCGATTGGCCCTGTGCGTGCGGGGTACGTGTATTTCAGGGGTACGCGGGAAGTTTCACACGCGATTGCCCCTGTGTGAGTGGGGTACGTGTATTACTGGGGTGCGCAGGGAGTTCCACACGCGATTGTCCCTGTGCGAGCAGGGTACGTGTATTACTGGGGTGCGCAGCAGGAAGTTTCACACGCGATTGGCCCTGTGCGAGCGGGGTACGTGTATTACTGGGGTGCGTGGGGAGTTCCACACGCGATTGGCCCTGTGCGAGCGGGGTACGTGTATTACTGGGGTGCGCGGGGAGTTCCACACGCGATTGGGCCTGTGCGAGCGGGGTTCGTGGATTTCGGGGGTGCGCGGGAAGATTCACACGTGTTTTCACTGTCAGAGCGGGTTACGTGTATCCAGTGGGGTGCGCGGGGAGTCCCACACGTGAATTAGCAGTGTGGGTCCTCCCAAGTGTGCCCTCTAGCCCCTCCACGGCCCCTGCAGGCAACCCACACCACAGGGGACTACCCTGCACCCCTGGTCATGTCCCGCAGGCAGCCCATCCACCATGGGCATGCCCCCCAGCCAGCCCACATGTCACCTTCCACTAGTGATCACCAACTCATGTCCCCCAGCACCCCCACCCACCCAGCAGTGAGGAGCACCTGCCAGCAGGCCCCGACTCGTCCCCCAGCACCCCCACCCCCCAGCAGTGAGGGACACCTGCCAGCAGGCCCTGACTCATGTCCCCCAGCACCCCCACCCCCCAGCATTGACGGGCACCTGCCAGCAGGCCCAGACTCATGTCTCCCAGCTCCCCCACCCCCCAGCAGTGAGGGGCACCTGCCAACAGGCCCGACTCATGTCCCCCAGCACCCCCACTCCCCAGCAGTGAGGGGCACCTGCCAGCAGGCCCTGACTCATGTCCCTCAGCACCCCCACCCACCCAACAGTGAGGGACACCTGCCAGCAGGCCCCGCTCATGTCCCCCAGCACCCCCACCCCCCAGCATTGACGGGCACCTGCCAGCAGGCCCCGACTCACGTCCCCCAGCACCCCCGACCCCCAGCAGTGAGGGGCACCTGCCAGCAGGCCCCGACTCATGGCCCCCAGCACCCCCACCCACCCAGCAATGAGCCTCAGGCCCTGACTCATGTCCCCCAGAACACCCACCCACCCAGCAGTGAGCCTCTGGCCGTGACTCATGTCCGCCAGCACCCCCACCCCCAGCAGTGAGGGGCACCTGCCAGCAGGCCCCGACTCATGTCCCCGAGCACCCCCACCCCCCAGCAGTGAGGGGGACCTGCCAGCAGGCCCCGACTCATGTCCCCCAGCACCCACGCCCACCTAGCAGTGAGCCTCAGGCCCTGACTCATGTCCCCCAGCACCCCCACCCCCCAGAAGTGAGGGGCACCTGCCAGCAGGCCCCTGCTCGTGTCCCCCAGCACCCACACGCACCCAGCAGTGAGGGGCACCTGCCAGCAGGCCCCGACTCATGTCCCCCAGCACCCCCACCCACCCAGCAGTGAGGGGCACCTGCCAGCAGGCCACGACTCATGTCCCCCAGCACCCCCACCCCCCAGCAGTGAGGGGCACCTGCCAGCAGGCCCCAACTCATGTCCCCCAGCACCCCCACCCACCCAGCAGTGAGCCTCAGGCCCTGACTCATGTCCCCCAGCACCCCCACCCCCAGCAGTGAGGGGCACCTGCCAGCAGGCCCCGACTCATGTCCCAACAAACAATATGTCCTAACAAAACAGACCCATGTCTCTAAAGCAACCCTAACCGCCCTTGCCCCCCAATCCAAGCATGCAACCATCCACAGAAATCACTCCCAAATTACCCATGCCATGATAGTCTAAATGAACCACCATGCCCATGCAGGAATGCACAACGTAGCACACAGTGGCAACATGTGACTGAGGAAATGTTCAATGAGACATGCACAAAACCAATGACAGAACACAACACCAATTCAGAAGTTATAAAAATTGTATTAAAAACATAATGAACTGACTTTGAGGAATAGTAAAATGAAAATCAATGTACAATGACCGATTTAGAAAAAAAAATATTGTAAATCCAATGAAGTAAAAAAAAAGAAAAATCATGTACAATAAAAAAGTGCTCCATTGCAAATGTCCATAATAAAAACATAATCCTAATTAAAAATAACCATTGATCCATGGGAATATAGAAAAAGAAAGTATGTACAAGTCTGAAACTATATACAATTTAAGTCCAAATGGTCCATGATCCACAAACAAAAGGAAACCTACAAAAAAGTCCTATGACGAAAAAACTATATACACACGAAGTGGAGCAATGTCCATTAACTCCAAATTAAAAGAAAAACTAAGGAAACCTAACACTATCTAACTATATACAATGGCAGTGGGCAAGTTCTGCGGCTCACTCTGTGATGTCCCGGGCCAGGGCATCATCGAACTCATGTCGATGTCCCGGAGGCGGGACTCTGCCCTGGTCCCGAGGTCTCGCAGGGATGCACTCATGGCCTGTTCCAACTCCCTGCGAGTTGCCTCGAGGCACTCTGCCCGCCTCAAAGCCCGACGCATGGAGAACTCCGCCCTGACCATGGTGAGCCGCGCCTCTTCCGCCCGCCACCGCTCTGCATCTATACGCTGGCTCAACCGCAGCCACACGGAAGACATACCCATTCCAGGGTCCTCCTGCCCTCCGGCCGATGCCTGTCCCTCTGAAGTCGATGGCCCCAAGCCATCATTGCTCCCACCTAGAGCCTGCTGCTGTTGCTGCTGTCCATGTGCCCTGTCCGATGCCTGCACATCCTCTATCTGCTGGACTCCAGTTGTTGGGGTGTCCACCCCTGCTGGACCGCCGACTCCCGACTGTGGCAGGGATGGGATCTCCACCAAGCTGGCTGTGTTGGTCAGGCCAGATCCACAGGGGGCCCTGGTGGAATCTGGGCCGGAAGACGGCAAGGAGAACGACTGGCGCATAGTCTCCACAGAGGAGGAGAGGTCCGCCAGAGTGTGCGACACATGTAGGAACCCACCGACCAGGGCCCCTCCCAACTTTGCCACGTCGCGACGCTGCTCTTCGTGATGGCATGCGTGGGCCGCCCAGGAAGCACGCACATCATCACGAATGTCACATGTGCGCAACGCGACACCAACTTGGATGGAGCCCATACGATCATGCGACCCCTCGTCCGCAGGTAGTGGAGAAGCAGATGACGTGGCACTCCCCCCTACCTGCGGACGGGCCTGGGACGGGGCATCCCTGCTGGTGCATGGTGGTGCAGTCACAGGGCCAAGGACAGCGACATGCACAGGCCCCTCCGCGGTGACCTGTGCCGCCCCCTGACCCTGGACTGCACCACTTGCACGAGTGGTACTACCCCCACTAGGCCCCATGTGCGGCTCAGCAGCGGACTCCTCCTCCTCTGTGGAGACCACCAACCTGGATGTCGCCACACCGTCTTCTGCCATTGCAAGCCCCTGTGGGGCTCACCCGGCCCTTCCGCTACAGCCATAGTGGCAGACGCGGCACCAGCCCCCTCGCTCCCGGATGATGGCAATTCCTGGGAGGGTGGCTGGGCCTTGCGTCGCCGCCCGGTGGAGGCATCCCCGCCGCTTGGCTCCACAGCGCCGTCTCCACCCTCTTCTTCACTTGACACTGCGTAGAGGGAGACATAGAACACAAGCATCAGGGTACAGTACAATATTCCCTTTAGACAGGAAGCAATAACACATGAGTGGCACTGTCAAATGTCACTTCCATCCTGTCCCTCCACAACACATGGGTGAATGCACGCAACACACATGCAGAAACAGTCCCGGCGCCTGCAATCAACATCAGCATCCATGTACAAGGGCCTCTGTTAACCAAAATGTTGCCTTCAAACTCACATGCTTCATGGCTCACACTGATCCCATGCACACACATCACTGGAGGTTCATGCATCATGGTTTGTACACCACAGACACAGTGGATAGACACAGTGGATACAACGGTGACGGCACTGCATGAGTGATTCTACACATCATCACGGACATGTGTCATGCATCCATGGCGTTTCAAAGTCACACACACACTTCTCAGACACACACACATGTGCACCATACATGTACATGACAGCAGCACCCATCCCTCACACCCCCTCCATGTCCAAGAACAGAGACTGGCATGCTTTCATGTGTGCATTCCGCATACAGCTCCGCATGTTTTATTGGAACACATGCACCATCCATGTGGTTCACACATTACTGGTCTCACATGCATGACCATGATGTCCCTGCACGCACACATTCATACATGGCCTATGTCACACATACAGGCAAGTATCAGACTACCAGCACACTGCAACATGCCCTGTCTCACAGAGCAATGCTTGGCCACTTACCGCTCAACTCCAGACGGGTCTGCCTCCGAAGGATCTGGGCATGGAGCGCTGGGCCTACATGTTCCAGGACCCTCATCTGGATGTTGCTCATGCTGCCCCGGCCCCCCTCCGCGAGGCGCCGGGCCTTGTAGAGAATCCTGGACCTCAAATCCTCCCAGTGCTTCTTGACGTGCTTGATGTCGCGGGTTGCCACCCCCTCAGCGTTGATGGCAACCACTGCGTCCTCCCATATCCACGACCGTCCCTTCCTTGTTAGCGCGTGATGTTCCTAAGAGGGCATCATAATGCTCCAGGACATGCTCCACCAGGACACCAACTTCCTTCTCACTGAAGCTGGTGGCCGTCTGCCTCTCTAACTGGGGGTCGCCAGTGGTCTCAGATGGTGTTTGCCCCGACATGGCGACCCCCGAGGCAGGCGTGGGTGGGAAACTGGGTCCTGGGGCTGGGCTGTGGAGCGATGGTATCCCAGTCGGGAGTCTTCTGTTCCAGCAGGGGTGGACACAGCAACTGGACCCCTGCAGATGGCTGACGTGCAGGCACCAAATAGCACGGCACATGGGCAGCAGGCAGGCAGCAGCAGATGGCTGGTGGGAGCGCGCTCGGGGCACTTGGGGGCAGGAAAATGGCCTTTTGGGCAGGAGCGTGGTCTTCCGTGTGTTTTCGAGTGGCTTGATACGGAGTGATTTGGCACGTGAAAAAATTGCACGTCGCGTGTAATTCGAGGAAAGGCCCTTAACGCGTAAGCGCGTCTGTGATGTAGCGCGCACGGGCGTTTCCCTCGTGACGTGGGCATAGTGGTTCAGCGCGTGCGTGAAAAAACTGCACGTCTGCATGTGAATGCGTGTAATCCAAGGAAAGGGGCTACGCGGATGCGCGCAGGCTTTTCGCTCAGCACGTGTTAAAGGTGAGCGGGGCCAGCAGTTCGCTGTACGTGCCTTTCGTGGAGACCGACGTGTGTTGCTACTTCGTGTTGTTTCGCGCGCCATCACAACTTCACAGCGGATCAAGGACGCATCTCTTCTTTTGGCGGGGGTATTGGCTACGCGTGTTTTTCATTTTCATGCTAGTCAGACGTTGAGTCACGCACGCTATTTTTCCCACTGCGGGTGCCCCTGTGTATCGCACCCTTTTTCGAGGTCATAGTAGCCTGCATGTCCCACGCGTACGCCTTTTTCGTGTTACTGGGTGCCACCACGTACTGCGGGAGGTTGATTCCACGCACGTAGGCTGCAGGTTACGTGCACAGTTTTACTGCAGTTTTGGGGTGCCTGAGCGTTGCGTGACCCGTCACTACATCACCGGGGTCACATGCAGCCTTGCAGGTGCAGGGGGGCTGTTAATATCTTGCATCCCACCCCCTTAACTCCAATTGCCCAGGACAATTGTGGTGTACACCTCCCATTGGCACTCCTCCATCTGTGGCGGTACTACTCCATCTGTGTCATGGTTGGGAGGCCACCAAAGGTGAGGGGCGCCTCAGCTGGGCATCCTACTGGTGACGGGCGTGGTCAGGGACGTGGCCCGAGTGACCAGGGAGTAGGGGGACTCCAGGGTGCCCACATAGGGGGAAGAGGCAGGGGTGCGCCACTTAAGCATGATGTTGTGCCATGTGTCGGTGCAGTCATGCCACCACCCCCTGTGGTTCCGGGAGATGCAGCTTCTGCATCTGGCACTGGCACCCGTGTGACCTGGCAGTGTGTTTTATCGACTGCCACGGGCCCAAGGGTAGTGATAGCTGCAGGTGCAGCTGTGGACACCACCACCCAGGCTCAGGGTCTGCCAGCGCAAGCTGTGTTGGCACTTGAAGAGCCCTTGGAAGATTTCCAACAGGCCAGGAGGGAAACCGTAGGTGCATGCAGGGCTGCCCTGACCAAGACATGTGTCCCTGGGGCAGTAATGTCATCTGCTGCCCCGAACAGCCGGGTGTTGGCAAGTGCAGGGGCAGTTGCAGCCAACAACACCCCGGTTGTGAGTCTGCCAACCAGGACAGTCGCGGTCAATGACCCTGCCACAGCGGATGTTGCTGCGCAGGGTCCATTAGAGGGCACCCAGCTGCCACTGATGCAAGTCAGGCCTTTGGTCGTCCCTCCACCTGCCACTCCCTTGGCTCAATCCACCGGTGCTACTGGCCATAGTGATCAGGGCGGCATTTGCCAGCCAGGGTCTGCGCCACAATCCAAGAGGAGGAAGGTTGCACCTGCAGCACAGGCTGGGACCCCACACACAGCCACGACCTCCTGCATGTCGAGGAAGAAGCCTTTCTGCAACCAGGAACTGGACTACCTTGTGGACTACGTGCGGGACCACAGCCGTGACATGCTAGTGGGTCCTAATTGTCAGACTATGGCTACCCACTGTGATACCCACTGGAAGCAAGTTGCGGAACATGTGAGTGCATTCGGCCATGAGGTACGCACGGCGCAAGAGTGCAAAAAGCGTTGGAATGACCTCAAACGCAGCGCTAAGGCTAAGCTTGCCTCAAATTACAACTTCGACTCTGGTGACTGGCAGTGGGCCTGCACCTGAGGAGGAAGACCTCAATCCGCATGAGTCACTCGTTGCGGAGTTCATACCATCTGAATCGGACTTTGATGCCCAGTCCAGTGAGTGTTGTTGCGTGTTTGTTGTGGACATGTGTGTTTTACTTGTGTGATGTGTTGTGCATGACTGCCACTACATGTCACGTGCGCATGGTTCTGATGTGCAAGTAATGCAATGCTTCCCTGATGAATGTCTCCTCTGCTGGGTGATGGACATGTGGAGCGGACGGGGACTGTCCGCAACACCACTATTGCACCCTACTCACATGCTGGTCACCAGGATGCCCCTCAAGTCCATGTTCCAGCTCACTGGCCCTTCTGCATGTAGCGTGGGGTGTCCTTCCTCCAGCCCAGGGACTATGTCATAGCATGACTGACGTGCATGTGTCCTCTGCCTGCATGCGGGTACTCCATGTAGGCATGCTCCCTTGCCCCTCCATCCCCCTCTGCACCCCAATTCCACCTTAGCACTGGTATGCTTCAATTGTGCCGTTGAGTACTTCCCTGTTCATGCGTACTGTGTACATGCTAACTTCCAGCAGCCAATCTGCCAGACATATGCTGTGTGGTACATCCTTTGTACTTGATGCAGGGTGTCTCACTTGGACTGTACAGAGGTCAGATGCCCCGCAGGGACATGAGTGCCCATTTATGCTCCATGTGTAT
This sequence comes from Ambystoma mexicanum, assembly GCF_040938575.1. Taxonomy (NCBI): domain Eukaryota; kingdom Metazoa; phylum Chordata; class Amphibia; order Caudata; family Ambystomatidae; genus Ambystoma; species Ambystoma mexicanum. The sequence continues at coordinate 708,291,242 of NC_090933.1, forward strand.
TCCACTCATGCCCCTATGTGTCCTTGACTGGATGATCATTGTAATACGGGTCCAGGGGGACCTACATTGCATGGCATTTCATCAGCCTTCCCATGTCCACTGTGGCTCAGTCCTGTGTCGCACACAGGTTTAGGGTGTGACAGACTGTGTGGGTCACAGGCCTCAGCCTGTTTAATGGCCAATGACTCTGTCCAACTGGTGTAGTGTCTTCTTCACACGTGGGTGTACTCTGGAGGTTTCATCATGTGTCCTGACTACTGTCCCATCATCATTTGCTGTGTTGTCACTTGACTCACATGATGCAGTTGATCCTAGTCTACACTGTCTGTCAATACACATGTCTATGGTCAGCCTTTTGATACCATGCTAGGCATCCCTGCATTTGCACTTGGGGGGAGGGGTGGTTTGCTTTTAGCCATGCTAGCCATTGAATGCACATTGCACGTGATGGCTGAAGTTGACCTTGCACTGCCTTCACATTTTCAGATACACATCATGAAGTACTTGTACATGTAGACAGTGAGTAAAGTACAAATTTGCTGCACTGCATCGACCCACTTCTGTGCAAAATGACACCATTCTACATGCCTAATCACAGAAGCAGTGTCAAGTTGACCCAGCATGCATGGCAGGTTCTCCTTTGTGTGTGACATGTCTGCTTGATGTGTTTGGTGTCTGTGTGATGTCTGTGTGTGTGTGTGTTGTGTGCTTCTAACATGTGCAGTGACCTTTTTTCTCTCTACTTTTCAGATGATGACGCAATGGAGCCAGAGGATGGTGTTGTCATGCCAGGCACAGGAGTTATCACTACAGCAACCTGGCTCAAGTTGGGGTTGTGGGGTGGTAGGCCACGAAAACCCACATGTGCTACAGTCTGTCTGGTCTCTGGCTGGCAATGAGTCCAGCTCTGATGACCACTCTGACGTCCATGTCCAGTTGGATGAGCATCAGGTCCATATGTCAGGGGTGAGTGATTCTGATGTGGGCACTCCTCTGTCCACGACACCTGCACTGAGGGGTCAGACAGTCTTAGAACCTCCGCCTGTGGTGGATCGGGATGCAGGGTCACCCTCCACACCAGTCACTGATGGGCCTGGGCCATCACGTCAATGGGGGCATGTAGTCGTGCAGCCGCGGGCGGTGCCAACACAACGAGGACACCCAGTCCTTGGGTCCCGCAGGGGGCAAGCCCAGCAACGCAGTTGCCGCGCGCAACCGCTGTATACTGAGTGGGAGCAAGACATGACTGCCAATTCTGAACGCCAGGGGGCAGCAATGGAGAACATCGCTGTGAGCATGGAGCGTGTGGCCCAATCCGTGCTCCCCCCTACGAGGCAGGTGCTTCTCCAGCAGCAGGCGGCACGGTCCACGGCCCGCTCACTCAGGCTGGGCATGGCGGCCTCAGACAGGGCACACCAGGCTGAGATGGTGTCGTTGCGTCGAGCAATTGCTGCTCACGCAGAGGCACACATGGAGGCCCTGAGGGAGGAGTATGCTTCCCTAAGATCCACTCTGGGTGTTCTTATGATGTCCCAGAGGGAGCGGGCAGAGGAGAGATTTGCGCAGCTTGAGCGTACCATCTCGGCTGAGCTACATGCTTGCCGGGAGGTGCAACAGTTGTCCAGCCAAGCCTTGCAGGAGGAACTCCGTGTTACATGTGTTACCTTGCAAGAGGAAGCACGCGTATCACGTGAGGGCCTTCATGCAGACCTATGCGTGATCGCCGCACAGAACCAGGCTCACCCGTCCGGCAGACTTGCTGCCGACGAGGGGCAAGCTGCGGCTAGGCGTGGTCAGGCTCCTGTGCCACGTCCTCCTTTCCAGGAAGAGCCAGACTTGGACGACAATCTATCGCCCACATAGGTCGGGCTGTGCAGGCGTTGAGCCCATGGAGGTTTTTTTTTTCCTCAACTTCATTGCATGTGGGTGTTGAGCAGCACCCTGTATCTCCCCCCTCCTGCGTGTCTCCCCCACCAAATATGTGGCCATTTTTGATTTTTCTTTTAGCTTAGTTAGTTAAGTTTCTATTTGATAGTTTAATTGGGTAAAGTAGGTTTTTCAGTTAGTGTAATTAGTTAATACAGTTGAAAATTGCTTGTCTATTGTGCTTTCATGTGATGGTGTGGTGCTTTGTGGCTTTTGAAAGCATCCACTGTCTGTTCCAGCTGGGCCCTTCAAGCTTGTCTTGTGTATATTTGTTTGCAGCTTGGGGTCCTTGACTCACATATGCCACTCCTGCTTCCCTTATCCATGGGCTTGCAAGGATTGTTCGGTGTAACAGCCTATTATACAAGGGCTTTGGACTGTCATATCTGTGGCATGTCTGCTGCTGTCCAACTTGTGTTAACACCCCTAGTGGGGATGATAGGGGTGTTATTGACCACTAGTTTTACAAAGGTAGCGGGCGACCCTCTCTCGCAAGAACAGACATGATAACCTGTTCAGTGGTTATTAACCACTTGAGAGTTTGCAGCCACTGCTTTTACTCACTGTGCCTTTCACAGATGGGAAATATCCATTTGCATATCAGTCTTTGTCCTGCCCAGGGGCAGTCCAGCACCGAAATACAATGGCAATTCCAATCTGAACGAGAGTACCACCAGCAACCCCATACACGTGTTTCACCCTTATTGGGGATCATCAGTGAGGTGAAGCTGATGCCTCTCTAAGCACAGTGAGAGGGAGACCACGTCTGGTTGCCCCCAGGAGACCTAGGGTTACCAATCCCAGGTTCCTTAACAAATAGTTTTACAAAGGTAGCGGGCGCCCCTCTCTCGCAAGAACAGACATGATAACCTGTTCAGTGGTTATTAACCACTTGAGAGTTTGCAGCCACTGCTTTTACTCACTGTGCCTTTCACAGATGGGAAATATCCATTTGCATATCAGTCTTTGTCCTGCCCAGGGGCAGTCCAGCACCGTAATACAGTGGCAATTCCAATCTGAACGAGAGTACCACCAGCAACCCCATACACGTGTTTCACCCTTGTTGGGGATCATCAGTGAGGTGAAGCTGATGCCTCTCTAAGCACAGTGAGAGGGAGACCACGTCTGGTTGCCCCCAGGAGACCTAGGGTTACCAATCCCAGGTTCCTTAACAAATAGTTTTACAAAGGTAGCGGGCGCCCCTCTCTCGCAAGAACAGACATGATAACCTGTTCAGTGGTTATTAACCACTTGAGAGTTTGCAGCCACTGCTTTTACTCACTGTGCCTTTCACAGATGGGAAATATCCATTTGCATATCAGTCTTTGTCCTGCCCAGGGGCAGTCCAGCACCGAAATACAATGGCAATTCCAATCTGAACGAGAGTACCACCAGCAACCCCATACACGTGTTTCACCCTTGTTGGGGATCATCAGTGAGGTGAAGCTGATGCCTCTCTAAGCACAGTGAGAGGGAGACCACGTCTGGTTGCCCCCAGGAGACCTAGGGTTACCAATCCCAGGTTCCTTAACAAATAGTTTTACAAAGGTAGCGGGCGCCCCTCTCTCGCAAGAACAGACATGATAACCTGTTCAGTGGTTATTAACCACTTGAGAGTTTGCAGCCACTGCTTTTACTCACTGTGCCTTTCACAGATGGGAAATATCCATTTGCATATCAGTCTTTGTCCTGCCCAGGGGCAGTCCAGCACCGAAATACAATGGCAATTCCAATCTGAACGAGAGTACCACCAGCAACCCCATACACGTGTTTCACCCTTGTTGGGGATCATCAGTGAGGTGAAGCTGATGCCTCTCTAAGCACAGTGAGAGGGAGACCACGTCTGGTTGCCCCCAGGAGACCTAGGGTTACCAATCCCAGGTTCCTTAACAAATAGTTTTACAAAGGTAGCGGGCGCCCCTCTCTCGCAAGAACAGACATGATAACCTGTTCAGTGGTTATTAACCACTTGAGAGTTTGCAGCCACTGCTTTTACTCACTGTGCCTTTCACAGATGGGAAATATCCATTTGCATATCAGTCTTTGTCCTGCCCAGGGGCAGTCCAGCACCGAAATACAATGGCAATTCCAATCTGAACGAGAGTACCACCAGCAACCCCATACACGTGTTTCACCCTTGTTGGGGATCATCAGTGAGGTGAAGCTGATGCCTCTCTAAGCACAGTGAGAGGGAGACCACGTCTGGTTGCCCCCAGGAGACCTAGGGTTACCAATCCCAGGTTCTTTAACAAATAGTTTTACAAAGGTAGCGGGCGCCCCTCTCTCGCAAGAACAGACATGATAACCTGTTCAGTGGTTATTAACCACTTGAGAGTTTGCAGCCACTGCTTTTACTCACTGTGCCTTTCACAGATGGGAAATATCCATTTGCATATCAGTCTTTGTCCTGCCCAGGGGCAGTCCAGCACCGAAATACAATGGCAATTCCAATCTGAACGAGAGTACCACCAGCAACCCCATACACGTGTTTCACCCTTGTTGGGGATCATCAGTGAGGTGAAGCTGATGCCTCTCTAAGCACAGTGAGAGGGAGACCACGTCTGGTTGCCCCCAGGAGACCTAGGGTTACCAATCCCAGGTTCCTTAACAAATAGTTTTACAAAGGTAGCGGGCGCCCCTCTCTCGCAAGAACAGACATGATAACCTGTTCAGTGGTTATTAACCACTTGAGAGTTTGCAGCCACTGCTTTTACTCACTGTGCCTTTCACAGATGGGAAATATCCATTTGCATATCAGTCTTTGTCCTGCCCAGGGGCAGTCCAGCACCGAAATACAATGGCAATTCCAATCTGAACGAGAGTACCACCAGCAACCCCATACACGTGTTTCACCCTTGTTGGGGATCATCAGTGAGGTGAAGCTGATGCCTCTCTAAGCACAGTGAGAGGGAGACCACGTCTGGTTGCCCCCAGGAGACCTAGGAGACCTAGTGTTATTGACCACTGTTCTTCTTTTGCTAGATGGGGGGTTTCATGATTCATGTGTACATTCATTGCTATGCATTGTGTAGTATGTTTCTTATCTTTACTGTACATGTGCTTGTTGCAATTCATGCCGTAGATAGTGTGTTCCACACTTTGCCTGTGAAAGACGGACTGATGGTGTGATTTTTGATGTACGTTTCTGACATGGTCCAGTCATGAAATGCCTGAAGAGACACACACAGATGAATTTAAAGCATTAATCATGTGTTTCATGCCCTTTCTGCAGGGGGATGAGCATCCAGACCACCTTTGCCAGCAGACATGGGCCATTGGACGTCTGGAAGCTGGACACGTTTGGTGGTGCCGACATGCGCATGTGTGCACACGCAGAGGCACAGGGATTGCGCTCATACATCCGAAAACAGCTGACGTGTTTCAAGGGACTCCAGGCAAGGTGAGCAGCAAAGGGGGGGGGGGGCACAACACAGCAAACCTTCCACCAGGCCAGTTGCACATGCATGCTTAGTAGCAGCACTGACGGTGAGCTTGGACAAATATTGGTGTTGAAGGGCACAATACAGCTGAGATGTGTTGGTGGACTAATGGCTAGTTGATGGGAAAGTTGTCTGGGGCACCTGCAGGGGCAGTGGCACATACCCTCTGGTCCACCATGGTACATTGAGGCACTTGTATTAGCCATGTATCGTTGCGAGACATGGAAAGAAGCAGCTCACAGGGACAGACAGCAAGGGACAGACTCGTGTGCAGTGCATTTCATTTCCATGTAGAATTTGACACATGCACTACCTACTTTATTTTGGTCATGGTGGAACACGACTTGTTCTGAAGACATATCTTGCTATATGCGTCTGGCTGCTTACGCAGGGAACATTGCATGTTGTGTAAATCGTGACACATTGGTCTTCCATTTGCCACGCACCGACCGGCGCCTAACTTACTGCATTGACTGTGTATGAACCATCACAGGGGTAATGTTACGTATGGGTACGAAGCATCCACACCAGATTGTTTGTTTGTAGAGTAGTTTGTTAGTTTGGGGCATATATGGTGGTGTGTTTGTGTGTTATGGGCACGCACAGATTAGTAACTGTGGCTCCCTTTGCAGCTTTGAACTGCTCCTGTTCCTGGACCTGAGAGTGCGCAGGCAGGAGGCCAGCACTCACCCCAGAGATACGTTTCTCTTTATCTTCCATTTAAGTAATTTGTTACTATGTGCATGATGATCAAGTTTGGTGTACTTGTGTATGTGTTAATGTGAGTAGTACAGTTTTGTGCATTTCCTACTTTTCTGTGTCAATCCTACTCCCCTCTCCTGCCCCGCATTCCGGTTATCCAGTATAGCAATGCCTGTCCCAACTGCATATCCCTGACCCTCCTTCCCCATCAGGGTCTCAGAGGCCTGTGTGAGTTTGACCTTGCAGGCACCGAGACAACGGTGGGGGTGGTTGGTTCGTGCCACTCCTGTGCCTGTACATGGGAGTTGTGACAGTACACATCAGTTTGTGGTGCATCATTCTGTGTTATGTACCACACATGGTACACATCCTGTTGTGACATTGTTTTACTATGCTACCTTGGTTGTTACGTCATTGTGGTAGTACTACTGCTACTTCAAGTCATCTACTGGAGGCTCTTCTGGTTTATTTTGCTGCCTGCAGGCTTATTGCTTGGCTTCTGTGTTGGCCTGCTTTGAGTTCTCTTTGATGTGGTGTTTTTGCAAGTCAAGGTGGCCTCTGAGGGTGCTGGATGGGTGATCCTGTGGCCAGGTGAAAATCAAGGATGAAGGCTACATAACACAGGTGCAGTTGTTCAGTGGGTCGTGGAGATTTGTGAGGGGGGGGGTGTTTTGTTGTTGACAGTTGCCTTGCCCTACAGTGTGATGCGCACCCTGACATTGTAATTGCGGTCTCCTATGTATATGATGTATTCTGCTGATCAATGCCTGTTCATGTGTTGTGTTTACCTTTCAGGTGTGAGGGAATAGTTGTGGCTTGACATGCTGGGGTGTACACATGGTGAATGTTCACATGTGATGTGTAGAGGAAACTGATAGTCACTTGATTGCACATGCATATATTGAGTGCATGTCCCTACTGACCCACACACTTGCACTATGATCCACTACATGTACAACCACCCTTCCATGTCCACATATACACTCTGTTTGCCTTCTGGTGCCCACTGCGTCCCTGCAGCACATGATCTATGACCAATTGTGGATCCTGTACATGCGTAATTTGCTTTTTGATGTAGTTTGTCGCTTAGATGTGATGCTCAGGGTGTGCGTCACACACAATGGCTGTTCCCTATGCTGTGCACTGAACAGTGTGTTGCAGGAGGTGGGCACGGCACACAGAAGCTGCAGTGTTGATTTTGCAATTCACAATGTGCATGTAGACAGGCATTCATTGTTATGTTACAACTACAACTGTTGGACTGTATTTGGGTATGACTTCTTTTGGGTGTGAGATTGTTGGTCAGTCATTTCATCTGATTCCATGTCAGGCATCATTGTCTGATGCCACTTTACATTTTTCACATGTCAATGTGTACCTTATTGGTACTGTGTTGGTGTATAGCTATTGCTTGCCATGTCATGTTGTGGTTTGGGAGGGTTTGGGTGACATACCACTGATAGTCATGGCCTGTTTTGCAGGTCTGTGCGATTCACACCTTGCATGTGTGCCTTTTGGTCACACAGGATTGCTTATGTTTAAGTAGCTAGGGATGCACACAATGTGGCACTTCCATGGCAACATTCTCAGGGTGGTAAGGTTGTGACAGTTGACTGTCTCTTTGTCATCATCGATTGTCACCTGGTATGTGCCAGGCCTGTGTGCACTCCGCAGGGGTGGGAGTTTAGGTGAAAATTTTTGCCACAAGCTGGGTCCGGGCTTCCTCACCACGTGCCCTGTCCCTTCCCATGGGCAGCGCCTGTGTCTGTGGTTGTGAGTGTGGGGGAACCACCATGTCCACCGGTACGCCCTGCCGTGTTGCAACATTGTGCAGGACACATGCTGCCACAATGATCCTGCACACTACTGGGGGTGCATAGAGGAGCTGCCCGCCAGAGCAGTCAAGGGAGCGGAAGCGTGACTTGAGCACTCCGAATGTGCGCTCCACTATGGCCCTGGTTGCAATATGGGCTGCGTTGTATCTTACCTGGGGTGGTGTGGTGGGGTTGCGGATTGGCGTCATCATGTGGTTGCTCAGAGGGTAGGCACTGTCCCCTGGAGAGGCGATGATGGTTGTGATTATTGGGGTTTGTGTATTTGTGTGTGTGTGTGTGTGTGACATGCATGCATGTGCACAGGCATTTGTACTCACCTAGGAGCCATGTGTCACTATGCTGCCCAGCTTCCAGGGCCCGGCTCAGGGCGGACATTCTGTATATGAAACTGTCATGGGTGGAGCCAGGGTAGTTTGCATAGACAGAGGTGATGATTCCCTTTGCATCGCATACCACCTGCACGTTGATGGAATGCCAGTGCTTGCGGTTTCGGTAGATGTGCTCAGTGGCCCTAGGTGGAAGTAGGGCCACATGGGTGCAATCTATGGCACCGAGCACTTTGAGGAAGTGTGCCACCCTGTAAAAGCCCTGGACAACGGCCTGCCTTTCTGCGGGTGTTCTGGGCATGTATATCTGCCTGCGGACTGAGGAGCGCGCTGTCATGATTCCCAAGACCTGGCGTAGGCAGCGTGACTGCGTGGCCTGTGAGACCCACCCCACTATGGCAGTAGTCCACTGAAATGACCCAGTGGCCAAAAAATGCAGGACATTGAGCACCTTCTCCAAGGGGCTCAATGCTTGGGAGCAGAGGGTGGGGGATGTAAGGTCATCTTCCCACTCCCTGACCAAGTCTAGGATGATACAAGGTGGAAACCTATACCTGCCGTAGACCTGGTCGTCAGGCGTCCCAAAAAGGCTTGTCCGGGGTGAAAAAATGCATGCCCTGGCTATTCTCCTCCTCCTGCGGTCTCCCACGATCAGTGCTGCGACAAATGGGGCATTCATCGTAGCTGTATATAGGTGTTTGTTGTTTGCGCGCACTTTTATACTGTGCGCGGGGACGCTTCCGCCTGCCTTCCTGTGGCGGACGCATTGATGCCTATGCGCGTCTTTTGCCGTGCGCAGGTTTCCCGTATTTGTATCCATGAATACGGGTTGTTCGCGTGCGTGTGGGCGTTCCGTGTAGTTCCCTGCAGTACTTCCCCAGTTACGCCTTCTTTTTCATATGTTGTTCCCCATTCCGCGTGTTACACCCACTTCTGTTGTGTGCGCCACGCTATGTGTGCTTTCGCTGTGCGCGTAGCGCACACCGTTTGATGACGTGTGCTCCTGCGTGCGCCACGCACGGATTTGGCGCACAACCAGTGGAAAACACGCGCAGCGCCTTCCTTGAATCGCACGCGTGCGCTTGCTTTCTCACGCTTGCGCCACCTTGCGCCTGCTTGCGCTGGGATTTTCGGCGCACGTTTGTTCCATGAATCGGCCTCTCTATTTTACCCATTGTAAGAGGAGACTGGGCACTGCTTAAGTTCACTTTTACTATTGGGAAGCAATGGAGAACCTGCTATTGAAATTAGTAAGTGGGAAACTGTTTATTCTATGACATACCTACGGGAAAAAAGTAGACACAATATATATTCTTGTTTTTTTTAGAATCATTATTTTAGTTTTCAAAAATAGAATAGGAAGAAGAAAAAAAGAGATACATTCAAATAAATCAAATCTCCTTAAATTCCCCTGGCCCTCCCAATTCTCTTCTACCCTAGTATTAATACCCAAGGAGGGTGGAACATATAGCTACGCAATAAAAAAAACACTACTGATTTACTTATGTATAGTTACTCTACTAAAAACCTTAACCACAGCTCATTAAGCGTATTTTCATAACTGATCTATTCAATTCATAAGATCCACTCAGTGAAATATAATCAGCCCGTTCTCTAAGCATGTCCTTTGCAGATAGCTTCCAATGACACCGGACTATACGCCTAGCAATTGCTAGGGCTAAACCTCTCCATTTGGCCTTTTTGCCCTGTAGACGTTCATCTGACTGATCCATGCCACGTACAGCTAATTTAGGAGTAATTGTCCAATAGTCAGGAATGACCCTGCAGATCTATGGGGAATTAATGTTGCAAAAACTAAAATAATGTGCTTTCCAATTCCCAGAAAGACCTGTTCTATTATACAATATTTAGAGCTGCAACCCCTGGAAATAGTTGCTCAATTTTGTTGCCTGGGCCAGTTTTTCTCTAGTTCCAAGAATACTAGGGATCTATGGACTTGGAAAAAGGTAAAGGCTCTAAGAACAATGTTGGCGCTAAAGCACTTTGATTCTGAATATGGAGGACTTTCACTACTTCCATTAAGAAAGGCTTACATACACAAATTGATGCCTGTGATATTATATGGACTCGATTGCCCCCCTAATTGTAGCATGAAATGGCTAAATTGTTTGCAGGGCAAACTCGGACATATAGCACCTGGATTGTCCTAAGAATGTACCGGTTCAAATGATTCGATTTGTGGGAACACCCTAAAGTTGAGAAAATAAAGAATATTGTTAGGCCTAAAACATACTTTGAACAACACACTAAGGGAATTAATTTTAGTAGTGATGTCCAAAGAGAACAACAATAATGTAAACATCTTCAAACGAGGGACTGACGCCTAGCTGGATGAGATGGAAATTAAGGTTGACTGGTCTCTTCCAGCTGAGACGATTATGCAGCAGGTTAAGGGGAAACCTATGAAATGTGACTTCACATTTCATAGAAATAATATCCAATACTTGGAATCCAAGACGTTATGTTATTTATTTGTTGTGCTTTTGGTTGAAACAAACCTCAAACATACAAATAGGATACAAAAATGTATAACTAAAGGAATTATTCAATAATTCAATTCATTATCATTTTTAAAAACCTGTATCAGAGTGAGTTACTTGATTATAAATCATGATTACAAAAAATTCTAGCAATCATAAAGTTCCTCATCTAATAATCTGCATACTTTAATAATTATATTTGCAACAGAAATAATTATAGGTGTTTCTTGACCTTGCAGAACTCTGTGCCAAAAAGGCCTCTGTTGATAAAAAATGTTAGTTTATTAACACATATTTCAAAAGTGTTAGCTCTTATTCCACGCATGGCTTTACATTAAATCATGAAGTGTTTGGGGTCGTGGCCAGCGAGTGACGGATGAGGCGGTGAAGCTCCGGAGCTCCTGCTCAAAGCCACACGACCATCCGATAATTATCCTGAAATACCTCACCCTGAAGGTGAAATCGGATGAAAAGGTGAACCGGAGCACCTGGGGTACCTACTGTGCTCTTATGAGTACAGGAACCGTCCTATATGAGCCGCAATAAGGAAGATTGCAGTGAGGGAGGGTGCTGGGATGACAGGTGGCAAGATGGCCGCTGCCGATGAGGAGAGGAGCGGTGAGCCTGGAGGGAAGCGCCTGAGGCCAGCCCGAGAGATCATATCGAACCGGTCGAAGAACTGCATACCGGAAGGATCGCCAGGGCGGAAGATTGCCCCCAGGCTCCAGCTCCCCCTCTCACACTTGTGGGGGGACAGGAAAGCGAAGGACCGGAGAGGCAGTCGTGGTAGAGCGCCATAATCCAAAAACTGAGGACCTGGGCAGGCGGGCTACATCAGGCGAGCACTACAGCACCGCAGTGAGTAACCCACAGCGGGACACCCAAGAAAGCAGAGCACCAGCCCATCACAGGTGATTGGCACGACGAGGCAAATACCTGCGTACGGAAGAGAAAAGCGCTGCACACTACAGGCGTAGAGTGACACAGTGAGACGGGGTACGCCACCTGGAGCATGGACATTGAGAGGCGGCGAGGCGGCGCGGCAGCAGGGGAAGAGGAGGAGCGCTCCGGAGTGGCGCCCTTCCTCCCCCCTGGAGCTGTGGCAGACAACATCACAGAGAAGGGGCACCCAGGGACGTAAATCACAGACGCCGGAAGAAGGGGTGCAGAGCCCAGCTGGAGCATGAGGACTGCGGCAGAGACAAGTGGGAGAAGCCCAGGCAACGAGGTGAGGAGAAGCAGGGGAGCTGACTCAGCGGAGCCACGACAGCCCGAACCACTGAGGGGCAGGGAAGTGGAGGAACACTGCAAGGCAGGTGCGCGAGATAGGCCTGGAACAGCCCTCACACCGGCTGCTAGGCTGAAGACAGGGCACACTGCAAAGGACCATAATCCTGACCCCCTAGAGGTGTGCTGGGGCCGGGGGCCGACAACGGGCTCATTGCCATATGGTGAATAGAATAAATTAAGAGCACTCATACAGAGGAAGGCAGTAGCCTGCCCTACGCTGGTCCAAGAGCAGGCAAGAAACCAGTGAAGCTAGGGGGGACGAGCCACCTTAGAGAGAAGAGGAAGGTGGGCGAGGAGCAAAATGAAAATCGACCAGAGACTAGGGGACCTCTTTCAGGGCCTAAGGAGGGACGGCCAAAGAGGAGAGGCCTTGAATTGAAGGGAGGGAGAGACCACAGCGTTCACAGCACGACATAGGCCATGGGGTGCTCCCTAGATTGCGCAGGCAAGTGTGGAGGGTCGCACTCCACGGACAGACAGCAGCAAGGGAAATACACTTGAAGCAGGGCGGCAAACCCCTATGAGCATGCAACAGACACAGCAACCAGCTCTCCTTTTAAGGCTAATACAGGCCCCCCGGTATCAACACGATGGTGAAAGGTCAACAAAAGATCGATCACTTTGCAGCCCCCAAACAGAAGTCGCCTAAGAACCAGGGTACAGAAGGTGACACAGCAGAACTGGAGGCGGAGAGGAGCCAGAAGGTCACGATGGAAGGAGAGATGGCGACCATCCAAGATTCCCGCAAATCGCTGGAAGGGAAGATAAAGGATGTTGGAACAGATGTGTCTCTGACCTGTGTACAACCAGCGAAAGAGTGACAGAGGTGGAAAGTGTAAGTGCGGTGGAGGACGTCCTAACCATGCTTAAAAATCAGGTGCGAGGGCTTATTGGAGCAACACAGCGGCTTCAAATGAGGGTGGAGGACTCTGAAGGCCGCTCCTGTCTAAATAATATTCGCCTGGTGGGGGTTCCGGAGGGCCGGGAGGGACCCAGCGAAGAACTGTGTTTGGAAAAGCTAATCCTGGAGACCCTGCGCCCAAAAGGCCAATCAAAACTTTTCACAATCGAAAGGGCACATCGGGTACCAGGCAGACCACCAACTCCAGGAAGCCAACCCAGGCCGATAATCGCCAAGCTAGTGAACTTTCGAGATAGGGACACGATCCTGCAGGTGGCATGCAAAGCCGGATACATCGAAGCACACGATGCCAGAATTCTGATCTTCCCGGATTTCACAGAGGAGGTACAGAAGCAGAGGAGGTCCTTTGATTCGGCCCGCCACAGGCTTCGGGAACTAAACCTCCAATACATGACAATCTTTCTGGCAAAATTGAAGGTAGTGGAGGGAGGATGGTCCGTCATATTCACTTCCCTGAAAGATGCCTGGGAATGGCTAGACGGAAGGGACCTCAAGCAAAAAGCGATGGAACCAGATGACGAGCAGCGTAAGGAATGAGAAGAACCCGGACATTCAAGCTCGAGTATACAGGACTTTGGAGAGACCTAAGGTCGGGCCACTGGCCCAAGAAGGCAGAAGGGGATGGCGACACTCACCATAAGGATAAGGTGAATGAATGTTGTCAAGGTGGCTGGTGTAGGAAGACCACAGCCAACCCCAATATCGGGACCCACCCAACGCACCGCACAAGGGATGCAAGTGGGAGGTTCTTCCCGATTGGCACAGGTTGGAGGGAGGGAGGGGTGAGGGACAGGGAGTTGGGGTGCTGAAAGGGGTACAGGGGGGAGGAAGGGAAGTTGGGGAGAACTAGGGGGGCAGGAGTGGGGCTATAAGGAGTGCCGCCCAAACCTGGGGAAAAGGTCATCAGAGGGAGGGGTTTCCAGACTGTGGCGTATCCAACAGGGAAAAATACCAATACTGGCAAGGGTGGGACCCATCTTAAAATAGGCACATGGAATGTGCAGGGGCTGGGGAACAAAGGGAAGTGTCAAGGAGTTCCCCCCTTCTCACCTGGATCCGTTCCTTGTTGGGGTCCTTGGTCGCTGTCTTCTTGCGGACGGACCTGGCTTTTACTAAGGCTGCTCGAGTCTCCTCCGACTCCAGGTTGCATTCAGTTCCAGGATCGTGGAATCCAGGACTCCAGGAGTCTTGAATGGGACCGACTTGCACAGGAATCCAGGAAACAGGAAGAAAGGGAAAGGGCTAGAAAGAGAAGGGGAACGATAGCAAGGAAACAAAGCCGCGAACTAGGTACACATGTCTGGTAGCCACTTGCGATGGCATTGAGCCGCGCGGAGCCGCGGAAGGCATGGTCTATAAATAGAATAGGCTATGTACAGCGCGTGGAGCGGAAAGAGGTGTTTACGCTGGACGGCCATGTTGGGAGTACTAGGGAGTTGATACAGGGACCAGGAAGTCCAAAAGGGGCACGCTCTGCAGTTCATGACAGCATGCCTCCTACGAAGACCCCTTCCTCCAGGTTTGCCCGGGTGTATGAGGTGAAATCTGAGTAGCCGTGGAGCTTTGATATTTGACATAGGCTCCCAGGTCCTTTCACTAGGAGGATATCCTTTCCATTCGACCAGGTATTGAAGCTAGCCCCGTCTGTACCTGGAATCACAGATCTGGGATACCTCATATTCCAGTTTATTATCAACCAGTAAAAGAGGGGGTCTGCAGGGTTTCCGGGAGGAAGGAATGTAGGGTTTCAATAGAGATGTATGAAAAACTGGATGAATTATTTTCCAGGAGTCTGGTAGTTTAATCTGGTATGAGACGGAATTTATGATTTCTGTGATGGGAAATGGGCCATAGTAACGGGGGCCAATTTGTTTGGCCGTAGATGTCGGGGTAGTAATTTTGAGGACAGCCAGACTTGATCACCGATTGCATAAGAAGGCCCTGGTATTCTCTTGGAGTCAGCATACCTCTTGGTCTGTATCCTGGCCTTCTCTAAGTAGTCCTTGGCCTCCCGGTGTATGTTGACGAGTGTTTCAATCCAGGAGTCAACAGTAGGTACCGGTGTAGAGTGAGGGAGAACTGAAGGCAAGACTGATGGATGGAAGCCATTACTACAATAAAAGGGGCTGGTCTTAAGAGCTGAATGGTCAGAGTTGTTATATGCAAATTCAGCTACGGGTATCAGAAGAGACCAGTCCTCCTGGACCTTGGTGGTGAAACATCGAAGATATTGTTCTAGGGTCTGATTGACACGTTCTGTGGCTCCGTTGGTTTGAGGGTGATATCCCGAAGAGAGGGCACGTTGAATTCCTAGAATTTGACAGAGATGTTTCCAGAATTGTGAGATGTATTGAGGTCCCCAATCGGATATGCTTTTGGAAGGGAGTCCATGCAAACGGAATATGTGTTCCAAGAAGATTCCTACCAGTTCAGAGGAGGAGGGTAATTGAAATGAGCCATATTTGTGAATAAGTCAATGGTAACCATGATGGTAGTGTATCCTCTGGAAGGTGGTAATTCCACGATGAAGTCTGTAGCGATAATCTCCCATGGCCTTGTCGGCAATGTAGGTTGTAATAGAAGACCCGCGGGTCTCTTGTTATCATGTTTATTTTGGTTACAAACAGCACAGGCTTGGATGTATCGCCGTACATCAAACTTCATTTTAGGCCACCTAACTGTCTTTGTATAAGACGGAGGGTATTGGTGATGTCGCGATGTCCCGAGTGGAAGGTATCATGACAGAGGTTTATTAGTCTTTGCTGTAACTTCTGTGTAGGAATGACCAATGCATTGTCCTTGAACAAATACCCGTCCCTGGTCCTTAGATTCCATAGAACTCTTTTTGACGTATCCTTCCACAGATCAGAGGATTGAGTTTGAGCTCGAATTTCATCCAGGAGGTTAACTGCTTGAGCTACAAAGATTGTGGGGGAAAACATCTTAGGATATGCCTTGTCTTCCATGGTTTTGTAGTCAGGCGTCAGCGATTACATTTTGTGATCCAGGAACATGAGTGATGTGGAACTGGTACTGGGCGAAGAAATAGGCCCAGCGCGCCTGACGGCTATTCCTACACTCCATTGATTGTAGAATCTGGAGGTTTCGATGGTCCGTACGGAGCTGGACTGGATATTTAGCTCCCAGGAGTAAGTGTCGCCACTCGGTGAAGGCTTGACAGATGGCTAACAGTTCCTTTTCCAGGATGGAGTAGTGCGTTTCGCTGGGAGTCAGTGTTCGTGAAAGATAAGCAATGGGGTGTTCTAGCTTATCTTCTAACTCTTGTTTCAAGACCGCTCCTATTGCGTAATTAGAGGCATCCGTTTCCACTAGAAAGGTCCTGCTTGTGTCGGGTTGGGCCAAGACTGGCGCTTGTGTAAAGGCTGTCTTCAAACGTTGGAAAGCCATTTCTTGTGATGTAGACCAGTTGAAGGGAGTGTCCTTCTTCAGGAGAGCTACGATCGGTTGTACTATCTCAGAAAAGGTGGAGATAAACTTTCGATAGAAGTTGGCAAGCCCCAGGAAGGATTGCACCTGTTTCACTGAGGTGGGAGTAGGCCAGGCCAGGATGGCCTTTACCTTTGAAGAATCCATACTGATTCCCTCTGGACTGAGGATAAATCCTAGGTAGTGAACAGAGGTGACTTGAAACAGGCATTTTTCGGGTTTGGCTAAGAGTTTGTGTTCCCGGAGTCTCTGTAGTACAGCCTTTATGTGCTCTTCATGCTTTAGAGGGTCCTTGGAGAAGATCAATATGTCATCCAGATAGAAATTGACGAAAAGAAACAACATGTCTGAGAACACCCTATCCATGAAACGTTGGAATATCACCGGGGCATTAGCTAATCCAAATGGCATGACTAGATATTCATAGTGGCAAACTGAAGGCAGTTTTCCATTCGTCACCTTCCCGGATACGAATCAAATGATAGGCACCCCGGAGGTCCAACTTGGTGAATATTATCGCGCCTCTCACGACTTCCAGGATGTCCGATATCAAGGGTAGAGGGTACTGGTCTTTGAGAGTACACTGATTTAAGCCGCGGTAATTGAGACAAGGTCCGAGTTCCTTGTTGTCCTTCTTGGGAAAAAAAAATAACGAAGCACTAGCTGGAGATTTTGAAGGCCTTATGGTGCCATTTTTGAGGTTAGTATCCAGGTAATCTCTGAGCGCCTTTTTCTCAAGTTCGGAAAGGATGAACATTCTGCCGAAGGGAATCACTGCTGAGGGTTCTGTATCTAATGTGCAGTCTTCAGGTCTGTGTGGGGGTAAGGCCTGGACAATGGCAGTCGAAAACACATTAGCGTATCCTTGATAGGCCTCAGGAACTTGTATGATATTAGACACCATGAGCGTGTCTGTTGATCTTTAGGTGATTCCTTTTGGGTTGTTGACGAGGGTTCCAGGAACAGGCAGTGTGACATACAAAATTCCGAGCCTAGGAACAATGATCCCGCTGTCCAGTTTATATAAGGGTTATGTTTTTGTAGCCAGGGCATACCCAATACCATGGGGTAATGGGCCGACTTAATGATATCAAACCTAATCAGCTATTGATGGTGATTTATTGAGAGCTGAATTTCCTTGGTCTGCAGGCTTATGGGTCCTGAACTGAGAGGTCTCCCATCGATGGCCTCCACCGGTTGCATGGTACCTCGTGTTTCATAAGAAATCTGGTGGCCCGCAACCCAGTCTTGATCGATGAAAATCCCCATAGCTCCACAGTCCACATGCCTACTACAAACCCTGTGGCCCCCGGCGACCCCTACCGCAGGCCCTTCCTTGTTGCAGTCTGGACTGAGTCGGTATATATCTTGGCCATCTGTCGCCTTTGTGGGTTCGCACTTTGTAGTTTCTTGTGCTTGTATTGTGCATTTCGCTTCCGTATGCCCTTTACTTCATGGGGAGGGATTCCTGCCTTTTCCCCACTGAGAGTGCATTTCCATCCCTTGACCCCATTTAGTCCTGCTGAGGAAATCACGTTTGGTTTGCTCTCTCGTGTCTTTTCTGAGTATCCATTCTCTCAGTTTCCTTCTTGGTGAGGCCCGACTCTCGCTTGGTATGGTACGGCTCCTCGGCTGCTCTCTTCTTCCAGTTGTAGTATGGTCAGCCCCTCCGTAGTATGGTCACAGGTTGTAACTCAGTGTTGTCTACCTTCCCAGGTAAACAGGAGGCCAAATGGGAATATCCATTTATACTTTATTTTTTTGTTGTATAAGGGCCCTTGTCAGTGGACCCATTGCTCAGCGTTTGCTCAATGTGGACTGCACGATGCCCTGGAGGAGGAGGATTTCTACCCCATTAATTTTTTTTGCTGCAGCCTAGCGGGCTGCAAAAAAGAATTTGTTCTTTCTGGTTACACTTTTTCAGTGTTGCTAGCAAATCTCTCGCTCTGGCGCCTGGTTTGTTCCTATTCGGTCTATTGGGATCGGCACATCTGGGCTTTCTTCTAGGACTTCCCTGAAGACATCTTGCACCAAAACTTTCAAATCCTTATCCTCAATGTTTTCACGAATGTTCTTGATTTGAATATTTGACCTCCGGGAGCAATTCTCCAGATCCTCACATTGTATTTCTAAATTTTGTTGTACTCTCGACAGGTTTTCCAGCAGTTCGTCGTCCTTTCTTGAGTCGTCCACCAATTCCTGAATGTCAAATTCATTGGCTTCCGTATGATCTCCCAAGCTCGCTACGTCCCTTCTCATTTCTTGCATGGCAAGAAATGAATGTTCCTGTAAACTATTCTTTAGCAAGTTCTTCAATTTTTGTATGACTTGTGTTTAATGATAATCTGCGCCCAGATGCAGGTTCCTGCCGCGTCCCTACGGGCTATGCGCCTTATAAGTGTACAAAATCAAATGGCCTGTTTCATATCGACCTTAATCTCCGCAAATTGCGCTTGCAAGGGCTGAGTCAGCTTGGTTTGGACATCCTGGAAGCATTACAGCATCTATTCCCTGCTCATCGCCATGTCGGGGGAACTGTTTGGGCCTGCTTGTATTTATTGCATCTTCTTTGAGGTGGATTGGCTATTCCTCCTGCTCTCCTGTTCCAAGCACCGTTGTAAGCTTCCCTCCTGTTTTCTCAGCAGAGTTTTCAAAATGGTCAACCCATACTTGGGTTTATTTCTGGTCATTGGGAGCTAGTGGGGCTCCTTGCTGTTTGGTCCACTGGAGTCCGTCTCGCTTGCCCTCGCAGTTGACTCTTGTACCAATCACCCCATTCGCAGTATTCCCCTCCCCAGCAGTGGTATATCAGTGATGGTGGTATCAACCTCCAAGTTCCTCTCCACCCCGGGGGTATATCACCACTCAAGTTGTAAGAAGCCTGATTTGCCCCTCTTTAGCGGTTACCCCTTATGTGCTAGCCTGGCAGCTCCCTCTCACTGCTGCTGCTTATCTGTCCCAGGGGTCACCAAACTGTCCTGTGTGAGGGTTCTACTCCTTTCTTCACTTGTGGTGCTCCTGTTTTGATCACCTGCCTGCTGACTCCCAAATTTTCCTGGGTTCTTCCCTCTTGTGCAGGTCACTTGTTGGAACCCCCTCCCCTGTGCTCTCACCGGGAGGATATGCTGTTCCTGGTTGCACTCTTCCCTCCTCTTGCAGCCAGTGCAGGGACCCCTAGCGGGAGCGTGCCACTCCGGCCTGGCCGCCACAGAAACCAGCAGACTTTCTCCGCGAGCCCCACTGCAGCCATTGTCAGGGGTGCTGAAGTGTCCCGCTCGGCTCCCGCTGCCTCCTCACATTGCCGGCGGTTGTGCTCCTTCCCGGGGCCCTCTTTGCCTTTACTTCCCCGCAGGGTCAGGTGCCACACACACCCCCGTGGCTACCCATGTCGGGGGATCTCTGCTCCTCCAGACCACTCTAAGACCACCAGCGCCGCCCCGTTTTAGCCCCAGGGAGAGCTCCACAGATGGACTCGCTCCCGGCTGTCTCTGGTAGTTCCCCACAGATCCACAAGTAGCCGGTAGCCTCTTTCCACACCATGTCTTTCCGACTTGGATCAGGGCTTCACTTGACTTATGTTTCATGGAAGGGCCCCGGGGCAGCGGCGCTCACACTATCACAGTGTCACCACCCCGGTGGCCATCTTAGAATCCCCCACCTATAACAATTTGCACCACAGTTCTATGGGAAGTCACCCTTCTACGTTTTGTATGGGCAGCATCCTCAATAACTACCTGTGGCGCTGTAGTGTATGTCCCTGTTCCAGTTGTAGATGACAGCCCCTCACATATAAGGAGTATCCACCAAGTCATCAGGGAACACCTCAAAGAGTCCCAGTATGCGGTGAAACAACAAGCGGACATAAATTGATCTATCGCTCTTGCCTATCACCCAGGTGACAAGGTGTGGCTGTTCACAAAACACTTGCGTATTTCAGGAACTCCCAAATTGCTTCTCCGCTATATAGGTCAGTGTAGTTCAGCTCATCAACCCGGTTGTGGTCACCTTGGATCTGCTGGGCCAGGTGGAACTTGCAACCTATGTTCAGAGGGCCTTAGTCAAACCCTGTCACTCAGATACCCATTTTGTTTCTAAGCTCTTGCCGGTACAAGGTGAGGATGAATATGAAGTCCAGGACATCCTAGATTTCTGTATCTGAAACGGTCAACGATTGGAAGAGGTATGGCTCAGAAGATCAGACTAGAAACCTGCCGGCAACCTGCATGCGCCTCGTCTTTTATACCGTTTCCATGCCCAACTCGGTTTCTGTCCCTAAGGACCCACTGTCTTTGCGGCGGGCACTGTCAGGATCCCAACAAGGCCCACACAGGGACTGCACCGTGCTTCATGGCACTTGTCATTGTGCCTAGGTTCCCAGAAGGGACTTTGCTTCCCAGCATCCTCCCATGCACCTTGAGCACAACAGCGTGACGTCATAACCCCTGTGGCATCAGGTAATGATGTCACATGCCGCAAGAAAGTGCAGTGACGAACACCCACGTCCTGTATTAAATGAGCCGGCACATGGACAGACCCTGCTTCTCAGTGTTGCCCGTGAGTAGCTCTCCTGTTCATATTCATTTATCCTTGTGGCATATTTGGGACTCTGCTCTCCTGGTATTTGAACTCTTGCCTACCCCTGGATTTGATGTTGTATATTCCTTTAGATTGTCTACTTGATACTTTGGTCTTCTACTTTAGAAGTCTTAGACTACTCTGGAATTGGAATTACCCTCCTGGCATTGGTGTTTCCAGGATTTTGGATCCACTAGTTCGGCCCTCATTCTGTCCAGGGCAGGCTCCTCCACCATGTTTTGTTTGCCTTCCTGTTTCTTTCTCTCCTTTTCTATTAGTCGTGCCCTTGTGCTGCTCAGTTCAGCCAACTGCCTCCACCGCTCCCCCACTGTGCTCCCTCTGCTTTTACTGGCCTTCCTATTTGTTTTACCTATGCATCATTCCTCCTTCTAATTCCTACTTTCCCGGTGTCTGTCCACGAATCAGGTAGGGTGACATATATTCCGTATTTGTGTATTAGTGGCATTTGTAGATGATGCCGGTCTAATCCTTGTTTGGTTTGCAGCCTGGGAGTGAGCCTGCCAGCATTCCTTTCAACCTTTCCGTTGAGCCCTTGCTACCTGTGTAACTGTTTATTCCAGGTACGGTGCTCTCAGGAGGAAGGTTTTTCGTGTTACAACCTTTTAATCAGTCCCGATTGCTCCCTGTCTGACAACAATGAACCTCCGATGCCGCCATCGTCGGTACACGGTTAGCCCACACAAAGAAAGTGGGCGAGGCTTAGCTCCCATTTAAAACTTCCATGTGCACATACACATTGTGGGAGGGGACGATAGAACAGTATTGGCTAGGGAAAGCTGGCAGGAAGAGCGCAAGTATAAAGGAGCAGACTGGAAACAGGAAGAGGTGTGTTGTCACGATGAGGACACAGGAGGTGGTGGACCAAGAGACCAGCAGCAGGACGGAAGGAGCAGTGGAGTGTGGAAGCATCGATTGGAGGAGGTGAGGTGTTGGTTTAGTGAGTGCAAGCACACTGCGGCGTGAAAGTGCATCGTTTTGTGGTGACAAAGGTTAGTAAGAGTAGGTTAAGGAGTGTTTGTGAAGCGTCTGGTTACAGAGTGAAAGGAGGGTGTTTGAGTAGGAGTATGGTTGGAGGGTGGAGTAACGGTTAGAGGAGGGAGTAGTGCTTGGCGGGTGGAGAAGTTTTAGGAGGGTGGGGAAGTGGTTTGGAGGGAGAAGTAACATCGAAGGGGGAGTCAAGGAGTATTTGGTGTGAAAGAGTTCAGAGGGACAGGAGAGAAAAGAGAAGGAAAAGTCAAGAGGAGTGGATACAGATGGTAGGGAGAGAAGTGAAGACGGGAAGAAGGGAAAGGAAAGAGTGGGTATGGAAGATGCCAAAAAATCATATCGGGTGTCTACAAGACACTTCCCAAAAATCCTGATAGAACACCAACATCTGGATGGAGTAGGGAGAGCTAGGAAGTTCCTGCGGGAGTTTGGAGAGCCATCGTCCTAGGAAGCCACCTCGAGCTGAAGGTAGCAATTAGCAAGTAGGGGTTACCATTTGGTAGCACTAACCTGGGGTAAAGGACACCTGGGTTAGGGAGGAAATTCCAAGAGAGACAAGGAGAGAGAAACGGCCGTAGGGCCCACAAACTTAAATAAAAGCATTGAATTGTCCTCTGGCCTCAGAGTGTTTTTGTGCCATCTGTGACAAAGTTATAGATTAAATTCTCTTTTGCCTCCATTTAATGACCCATTAACCACTGAGGTTCAGTGATGTCACAATTCAGTTTGAGTGAAGTCATTGGGAAGTGGTCCCCAAAAAGAGGTGCATTTTAAGGAAATGTATATTGACACACACCAGGATATAATTATTACATTTCTAGATATGTAGGAAAAGTGCAAGTTATACTTAGAATTTGTAAATTAAGAAAATGATAAGGTTGTCTAAATTAACAATTAGAAAGTAGTTGGTGTTTGCTTGGTATCACTGCACGTAGTAGAGTGTATCCAGTTAGTTGAGCACTGCTGCTCTTAGACGGTGCCAGAGGTTACCCCCAGGCTACCCCCAAACGTCTGAGGTAATAAGTCAAAAGAGTGCTACCACTTCTGGTTGGCGCATGTCCTATTGATTCCAATTCGTCATGTATCCTATGAAGTATTAAATAAGGTGCGAACAGTGATTGTTTGATTCTTAGATGACTAGTTTATTCAAGCCAAATAGCATATGCCCATTCTGCCGAAACATGTTTTGACCAATACTTGGTCCATCTCAAGGCTGGGCTAAATATTGCTTAATGGACAATGCATTGTATAAAGTTTATAGGGGGACAAAGAGGGTCTGGTATGGGAGGGAATGTTAGGGGCTAGAGAGAAGAGAAGAAATCCCAAAAATGTAAAATAAGGAAAGAAAGGATAAAAGAGAAAAGTCATATTTAACTCTCAGTGGATAGTGCATATCTTAATATATTAATTCATGGTAGTGTGCTTGATAACAGGGCCTAGTCCACATCACCATATGTTGTAGCAATCCTTGTATTACCCCTAGGCCACAGCGCCATATGTTATAACAATCCTCGTATTACCCCAGTGTATCTCATTGTATGCCGTCTGGCTATAGTGAATTGATGGACAATTAATTGACAATGTTTAGTAAAACCTTATAGTGTGCCCTTTCATGCAGAGTGCCTTAATATTATTTTATTTCCTGTGGCTTTATGTTGGTGCATATATTATCCTCTGAGCCTGCAGATGCCATCACATTCCACCAAGTGATGGTTATAATGCTCATTATTGCATGCAAGTCTTCACCTATGTTTCAGACCTTTTCCTTAGATCGGCTATGTTTAAAGGTATGTTTAGGGTACCTTGAATTAGAAAAACATGGTTGCCTGAAATGTTTCCCTATGTTCTAATTTACTGTTTACTTCAAAGACATTAAACAAGTGAATATAAAGCCTCACAACCATTGTGAGATGTTATAAAACAAATAAAAAAAATAATAATTAAATTCCGAACCTCATGCACTGTAGTCTGAAGTTCTACCATTGAACCAACGTTTTAGATGGGAAATTTCTGGTGCTAGTTCTTATGACCTAATCAGACAGCAGGGCCTGCAAGTCCCTTTTCAGTGTCAATTTTAACGTGGCATGCCACCTACCTATTTCTTTATATCTGCTTCAAATCCGTTTTTTCATTGCTTCAAAATTACTTCAGGCATCTCACCTCTTAGGCTCTTGTCTTATATTTCATAAAGTACAGCAATTGAATGGTTGAAAGCACTTGGAACTCCAGCATGCCACAGCATGTCACCGCTCTCGGGACTAGCTGGTGGCAAATGTACTGTTTAAATGACTTCAAAGACTTTAAACAAGTGAATATGAAGCCTCACAACCATTGTGAGATGTTATAAATCAAATTTTAAAAAAAAGAAATTAATGAAATTATGATAGCTCTCTTGAGCTCACAACTTCATGCACTGTAGTAGGAAGTTCTACCATTGCACCAATGCTTTAGATGGAACATTTCTGGTACGACGTCTTATGACCTAATCAGACAGCAGGGCCTGCAAGTCCCTTTTCAGTGTCAATTTTAACGTGGCATGCCACCTACCTATTTCTTTATATCTGCTTCAAATCCGTTTTTTCATTGCTTCAAAATTACTTCAGGCATCTCACCTCTTAGGCTCTTGTCTTATATTTCATAACTTACAGGAATTGAATGGTTGAAAGCACTTGGAACTCCAGCATGCCACAGCACGTCACCGCTCTTGGGACTAGCTGATGGCAAATGTACTGTTTAAATTACTTCAAAGACTTTAAACAAGTGAATAAAAAGCCTCACAACCATTGCGAGATGTTATAAATCAAATTAAAAAAAAGAAATTCATTGCATTCTGATAGCTCTCTTGAGCTCACAACCTCATGCACTGCAGCAGGAAGTTCTACCATTCCACCAATGCTTTAGATGGAAAGTTTCTGGTGCAATGTCTTATAACCTAATCAGACAGCAGGGCCTGCAAGTCCCTTTTCAGTGTCAATTCTAACGTGGCATGCCACCTACATATTTCTTTATATCTGCTTCAAATCCGTTTTTTCATTGCTTCAAAATTACTTCAGGCATCTCACCTCTTAGGCTCTTGTCTTATATTTCATAACTTACAGCAATTGAATGGTTGAAAGCACTTGGAACTCCAACATGCCACAGCATGTCACTGCTCTCGGGACTAGCTGATGGCAAATTTACTGTTTAAATGACTTCAAAGACGTTAAACAGGTGAATATGAAGCCTCACAACCATTGTGAGATGTTATAAATCAAATTTAATAATAAAAAGCCTGTGCGTCACTTGCGGCTGCTAGCTGTATTTCTCCTGTGCATTACACAATATGGCCAGGGTAGAAGTAGAATCCTCTGACAGCAAGTAAAGCAGAGAAGGGCCTTCAAACATTCTGCAAGACCCCGCTCTGGGACAGCTAATGGAGAAAGTAGCATGGGCAGGTCTAGGGCTGTTATCCCATAAACTGGACTTTCTCCTGGGCTGGGTCGCCTTTTCGCAAGGGCCGACAACTGTGAGGCCCAGAGCCTGCAAGAGACAATGGCAGTGGCAACCACTGTCCGAATCATGCAAAGGACACACAAAATAGTGGCATGCTAAGGGAAAGGTGTGATGGAAGGGACAAGGTGACATACCCACAGCTCTCAACTCACACGCTTTTGGCGGGTGTCACCCGCCTTGTAAAGGGCTGACTCACCTGCCAAGCCTCCAGCACCCCATTCATTCCAATGGGCGTCTCAACCGCCAAAAACAAAATCGGGTGATTTCACCCGCCTTTGCAAAACAAATGGTTGAGAGCTATGCATACCCCTAAGCTCACAGGAAGTCCAAGAGGGCACTGAATGGGATTCCAGCAGCACTGAGAGTTCTCACCTTTCTGTGAGCTTGGCCACTCCTCAGGAAGGAGAACCGTGCAAACGGCACAATAAGAGCATTTAGAAATGCACAGATAGTTCCCTGGTCGTGCAAAAGGCACAATAAGAGCATTTAAAAATGCAGAGATAGTTCCCTGGTAGACCCCTTTCATCCAGACCTGCTACTCCACCCGAGATCCTTGGAGGGGAAGCCCACACTTAAAGCCAAAAGGTACTTGAGCAAGCGACTGCGCACACCTCTAAATAAGGAGGTTGGAGTCTAATTGAAGGCACAATATCCCAGACCTTCTCTGCCGGATAAAGTAGCAGACACTCTGGAGGTGGACTCATTCATGGTGAAGCACACCAAGGACCTGACTGCTCATGGATAGCATGCCAGGACACACTCCCCGATTCCATAGGTCCATTGGTCAAGACCATTAAAATGGTGGAAGAGACCAAAGAGGCCCTGCATATGGATGTGCATATTCTGGCTAATTGGGCACAAAGAGCAGTTTGTTTAATAAATAATACCAACTGTACGATAGCAGCGGAGTGCAGACGATCGATTTTAGTAAAGATCGACCTGAAACTCAGGAAGTTGGCACCCTCTGAGGCCACTGCAGCAGCTAAAGGGCTTTTGTTTGGAGAAGCTTTTGTCAAAGACATGTCCAGATGTGTTAGCACCTTTGCTGCTCTGGACAAAGGTCAGACATCGTTAAAAAGAGTGGTTGTGCCCTATGTATCCGCCAGGGCGGCAGAAGCAGAGGCAACTCTGCCAGCTGCTGAGGAGGCCAGAGGCCAAATGGGGGACACAACTGTTGACAGCAGGAAGACAGAAGGCTGAATCCTTCCCTCCCCTCCCGTGGAAGAGGCAGGCGTCAGGGCTGGCACTGCAGCAGCAGGTGAGACTAGAGTATTATGCACACAGCGCAGCAGCAAGCAATGCAATGCACCACGATAGGTGGTAGGCTAGCGATGCACCTAAACGCTTGGGAGGAGCTTACCGTCACTTGGGTCACAGAGACTGTGCAGGGGTGTTGTCTGTAATTTTTGAAGAGCACAGACAAACGAAACTGCAGCAATCTTTCGCAATTTCAGAGTGTTGGGCAGAATCACATGCAGTACCCTTTGGGAACACTACATGCAATTAATACTACAAGTGTCAGTACAATTTCACCTTTGGTACAAGCCTTTACTACACAGTTATGTGATAGCATTGGCTGAGCAGCCAGACTTATCTCAAGAGTTTAAGTGAGCAGTAGAACAAGTTACACAAAGGGACCAACAAATACAGTGGTTCAAACAAACACTTACTCAAGTTTTCTTAGTAAAAGAATATACATTTATTTACACAGTCAATTAGAAAACATTACACTAGCAAAATCAGTTACTATCATACACTAATACACCACAATACACAACCAATAAGTTACTGAACAAGTTCAGCTCCCCTGAAGTAGGAGCAAAATGGCACTTCAGTTACTTTAAAAAGGGGTAAAAAGACAAGGCTATAAGAAATGCAGCCCAAATACATTCATAGCTAGGGTAAAGGGTTTTAGTTAACTACAACCAGCAATTCAATTCGATAGGCCTGGACCAAAGTCAATGGTTCAGAGTCTTTGTACAGGATAGCACAGTTCTTATACGGTTAAGTCTTTGCCACGGTTTTTAGAAGAATTTGGCTAGGCGAAAAGTTAGACGAATGTTTAGGGAAGGACCAGCCTTCAAAGAGGGGAAGGTTTCACAAACTTTCTCTGTGGTCGAAAAGATTTCCGGACCGCGTTTGCACAGTACCTTTAAAGTGAAGAAGAGCTGTAGCTGAGGTAGTTGTTCCTGGCAGTTCGAGTAGAGCTCGCTGTTCCTGTGCTTCAGTCGTGGGGACAAGAAGGAGGACGTTGGGAGGTTCCTGCACTGCCCAGGGAAGAGGCCACAAGCTTGGATAAACATTGGTTTAAGGTGTGAGTGCCTTGAAGACCACAAACTGGTATCCTTCCCACTGTCTATCCGGTTTTCCCAGCACTCTGAAGAAAATGTGACCAGGAGGGGACTGTTTTTAGGCGGCTTGTGAGTGAGTTGGTCCCACCAAACTCAAGGGAAGAAGTTAACCTTGAAGGGCTTCTCCTTCGATGGAGTTTCAGGCAATTTGGATCGGTCATCCAGGAGTTGCAGCAGTCCTCTTCCTTCAGCTCGTCTTCGATTCTTTCGTTCCAGTGGTGAACTCTGCTTTCCAAGAGACCTGTTTTTAAACAGTTTTCTCCCATTCATTCCAGCCTGGCTGTCACTCACATAGCAGGGTGGTTGTCCTTGCCCGACAGCCAGCCAGCCAATCACGCCAGAGTGCATTCAGGTCTACTAGGAGACTAAGCACAGGGAGTTTCGGGCACCTTCCTCACATCCTGTCCACACCACTTCAGTACTGAAACCCGCCAAAGGCCAACAAACAAAGGGACCAAACCTGGTTTGCCGCGCAGAGTTAAACACAAGAAGGACCTTTCCTAAAAGAAACGGTGAAAAAAGTCGACTGGAGTCTGTTTTTACAGATAGGTCTTGGGCGCAATCTTGAAAAACATGGCTGACCTGATTTTTTGCTACCATTGTTCGCGGTCAGGTAAAATTATGGTAGTTTGATCTAAACCACTGCCACCAGCCAATTAAAGTAGGAAATGGTAACATTGGACTGTTACATGAGTGTTTTGACTCAGGGGATGCTAAGCAACCCCTCCAGCACTCTATAGGAAGATAGTGTGTGCTGGGTCAGTAAATATAAAGAGACTAGTAAAGTCAATTTAACTTAACATGCTCTGGGAGATGGCAGTCAGTCCCAGAGAAAGTGTTTAAACCTTGAGGAGTCTGAAAGACACCCCTGTGCAACTGCACTGAAGGTGCTGTGTGACACAAAGAAAAAGATGATGCCTATGGAGTTGTTCTAAAAAACCATAACCAAAGAACACAAAAGTAAAACACACATCAAAATACATTGAAGAGTGGGAAAAAAGGCTCACACTCTTCCCAGGTAGAAAAATCAAATCCTAGAAATCCAGCAAAGTTGCTGGGGGTCTCAAAAGGCAATGGAAATTAGCACATTTTGAGAATTCTCCCTAACACAGGAGGAACAAAGCCTCATGGACAAGGAAGTAGGAGAGTTTCTAAAGAAAATGGCGATAAGAAGAGCGCAGCAGATGGCACAATGCTTCCTAAGCAATGTATTACTGGTGAAACAGAAGCAAAAGGTCAGGCCGGTGATAATCTCAGACAATTTAACACCCTTTCTCGTGTACCGACACTGCAAGATGGAGGAAATCCATCTCTTCAGGGACATTTTGCAGAAAGGGCACTGGCTAACCTGCATAGATTTGAGGGATGCCTATCTAGCAGTACCCATTCCTGAGCTGCACCAGCAATTTTTAAAATTCCTCTGGTGATGGCAAAGGTGGGAGTTTATGCGTCTCCCTTTTCGGACTAACTTCAGCACTGTGGTGCTTCACAAAGCTACTCAGGAGTGAGACTGATTTTATACATCGAGGATATTTGTCTCGTGGCGCAGGATCTGATGCGGCTGCCAGAGCAAATGGTCCCAATGACCGGTCTCCTAGAGAAGCTGAGGTTTCTCATCAATTGGGAGCAATCCGAGACCAGGCCACAGCAGAGAATGGAGTTCCTGCGGATTATCACAGACTCAAAGCTGGGGAACTGTCTCTACCCCTGTAGAAAATGAACGACCCTTTGAAACATCATGGTATTGACTTTCCATTAAAGACTAAACTTTACTTGACAGTCTTATGTTTGCTCAATCACCTCTTCTGTTTAAAAGTTCTTTTAACTAACTGATCAATTTTCCATCAATCATATGTCATAACAAGTTGCATTCGTCAGTAATTTTACAGACACTTATCTAAGAAGGAATCTGCTGAAGCTCCAAAGGAACCTGACAGCAGGTGCGGACACTAAACAAGCAGACAACACAGGGATGATCCCTGCTGGATTTGGAGGCGGTTCATTACAGGTTTTGTTCTTCGCTATACCCTGTTTGAGATGGAGTCATTCATTAGGAAGATACAGCGAGGCAATGAAAGAAAGAGGAATTGGGGATGAGGAATTGTGAGGTGATAGGACCATAACGTTGTGATTCATGGACTAGGACAAGTGTCATGCCTGAGGGCAATAGAGTTTCAAACTGCAAAGTCCACATTGACACAGAAAATGTTTGTTTTCTTTGATTTGTGTTTAATGGTTTTTTTCTTTTTAATATTGCTGCTTGAGTTTTAATAAAGAAGAGCATGCATAATACGAGTCCCTGTGTCTTTAATAGAATCATGACTTTCATGAAAGAAAGTATGGACAATCTGGACTCTACCACAGTACTAACTGCCTCAATGGAGTTTACCATCAGACAGCATTTCTGGCGAGTCCCTTTTTTCTGGCAATGTATTCCATATTGTGTTATGGAGTGCCCCCTCCTACAGAGCTGCCAAGTATCCCTAAAATCATGGGAGTCTCTAGCAAAAGGAGACTGACACCTGCACTCTTGTATTTGAGCAGGATTTTCTTTCTACATCTGCAAAGATCTTCAGCTGTGCCTCAGACAGTCCCTTTGTTTGTGGCAACACTGGGTTGAAGTAAGTAACACACTGCTGAACACAGCACTCAACAGCACATGCTGGTCTAACTGGGGCTAAGCTGTGTCCTGGACACCTCGGCTGCTGAATTTCCAGCTGATCTCAGTGGAAACCTTGGATAAAGAGGGATAAATGGGATAGATAAGATGATCATGTGTGTAATTTTAGCACAGATAGTGTGAGAGAGGCTACACAGCCCATGTGATGGTCTGGCATGCATATTCTGGCACACAAACATGACTGTAGTGTCTGACAGGACATATTCTTGCTTTACTTCTACATTTGATTAGAAACCACATCCTGCAGTCTCATATGAAGCCCAGTTTCGGGTTTTTAAGCCAGACCTTTTGTTTTTTAATGTTACCTCAGAAAAGGAGAGGACCTTGCAATTCTCTTATTGATTTCATGTGCACGTTCATCACTACCAGGTCGGTGCTGCGGACCCCAATCAACGTCAAGGGATAGTCTTCACAGAGGGACTACTTCATCTTAATGTCTACTTTCCTTAAGCCTCAGCCCGAGGAAAATCCAGACACTTCCCAACAGACTAGTCCTGCTGAATGTCGCTGTGGCTCATATGTCTCACACTCTGTCCGACCTCTATTGTCCTTCAAAGGCATGCATGAAATGGACAACTGCCCTCAGGGCCACAGCTTTATGGAAGAAATGGCAGCAAATATATGGCTTTTCCCCTAGTCCATGTTGGCAAGAGAGTAACAATATTCTTATACTGCAGGCCCATGTGAAATATAGCTCTGTCTTAAAATCTATGTATCATATATTTGTCCTTCTGTAGGCTGTTGATTTCTTGGATTCATAGATGTGTGTGATCTGTTGCATTTTGATAAGTCGTTCATTTTGTGAGGCCCATTGCTTCCCAGTCACATTTTAGATGTTGCCGTGTGGGATCTCAGCAGTGGGTCAAAGAATAGAAGAAAAGCATGACAGGGTTTAGTTAAAAACAATATTTCCAGAGACACATGGGCTAGATGGAGCCTGGGTTCCCCTGGTATACTAAACAGGCCAGGCATTTCAGGAGCCACATAAGAAAAGAAGGAAGGCCCTTTGCCCTGGAATAGGGGTTGCAGAGAGTGAGGACTCCCTCAGCATTGATACGAACATAAATGCGACATTTACAAATAGAGTGTGAGGTGTTCCTTGGTCTGTTGTGGTGTCGTCATGTCCACCTTTACATTTTTCATCATCCTATCATGATCGTGATGGACCCAAAACCCCTACTGCCAATTTTCCAAGGGTAATTTCTTCGTACACCACTCCCATTAGAGCACTTGATTGCAACTGTCAGATTACATGGTCATTGTCCATTTCGATGGAGTGGCTGGCAACCCCATGGACTACCTGCTGGGTTATCCAGGTCTTCGGGCGTCAACATCTGAGGCAGTGGAAGTGGAGGTGAAAGCTCTGGTTAGCATGGTCAGATCAATGTCTCCTCTAAAATATATATCACTTTGATTGTCCTGCTGCTATTTAAATTCGTTTTCAGCTGTGTGCACATCGTGATCGTCCTGCTGGTGTTTAAATTCATTTTCAGCTGTGTGCACATCTTCATTGTCCTGCTCCTGTTTACATTTGTTTTTAGCTGTGTGCATAACCTGTTTTTCATGAGAATGTGTCCACCGCTCTGTACTCTGTCTTGTCTGCTACCAGTTCCCTCACCCTTCCTCAGTCCCATTGTCCCTCTGTGCTGTTATTCCCCTCAACCATACACCCGCTACCTCCCCTTGTTCTGCGTGTTCACTGTTTTTCTGTGCATATTACCTCCCCCAGCTCCCATTGTTTTTCTCCCAGTCTTGTTCCCTGTCTCCCCCCTCTACCTTCTGCTCTTGCTACACCTCTGTGGCCTCAGCCTGGTTAAGTGTACCTCACTCTCTGCAGTTTGCTATGGCACTATCTATCCCTCCTATCTTCTCAAACTGCTTCTCTATCTCTTATCCTTCACCCCTTACTAAGTCTGTCAGAAAGAACCTCAAGAAGGACATACTGAGCTCTAACTCAGGCCTTCCAACTGCAGGTACCTACGTCATTGCCTCTGCCAGAGAGAATCTCACAGACATACTCTATGCTGTTCCCTCACCCGTCCTATGGACTCTCCATATAATTGCTCTTCTCTCTCCTTTCTCTTCTTCGCCCATCAATGGTGGCACCCGCTGGGAGGTCTTTCCTGCCCTCTCCACCTCCAGGGTCATCATAAATGTCTACTGCAATGGTACCATCATGGTCCAGGGTCCTCAACCCAACCTTCTACTCTTTGATAGGCTCCTCCCCGCCTTATCAACCTCCCTCCGCCTTTTGCACCAGCTCCTTCAGCTGCCCTGGCTCCCGTGCCAGCTGTGCCCACCTTGGCTCCCTTGCCACCTCCTTACTACCCTTCTACACTCACCATGGATTTCTTGCAACCACCCCACACACTGACAACCCTGTCTGCCTTCTCCTCTTGGGTGAACGAGTCACCCACTAACGTTGTATCTGGGGCTTCCTTGCCCCCTGTGGTGCCTCCCGCACTGGCTCCCTCCTCACCCATTATGGTCCCGGCTCCCTTAACGGCCTTGGCTCCTCTGCCCCCTTCCACCTCTGTCTCTCAGGCACTATCGTCACTTAGGGGGTCCCACTGTCCCCTGCTCCCCACGTAAGTCTTTCACTGATTGCAATCTGCTCCACATTGCCATGGTAAGCACTCGCACAGCTGTCAAACACTCCTCTGACATCTGCAACCTCCTTGAACTCCTGGATTGTGATGTTCTTGCCATCACTAAAACCTGGTTCAAGGATTGCTCTGTCACAGGTTTTGACCAACTTCTCCCAGAAAGCTACACAATACTCTCTCTTCCTAGACCAAACAGACCAGTTGGGGGAGTAGCATTGATCTTCCCTGAGTGTATCTCTGTGTCTGTCATTCCCACTCAGGTCTACTCATCCTTTGAGTGCCTGATCTGCAGGCTGTCCCTCTCTCCAAGCTCTTCACTGCTCCTGTCCACCTTCTATCGGCCACCTGGTCAGCCCACCCTCTTCCTTTTGTAATGGGCTGACCTGGCCCCCTCTCTCCTTTCCTCCTCTTCTCATCTCCTCCTACTGGGTGATCCCAACATCCATCACGACTCACCTGATTCCTTAAGACCTTTATGCAACCTTTGCGACTCTCCGTTTCTTTCCATCCTACGGTCTGGCCCAACGCACAGCGCTGGCCACAGCTTGGATGCTCTCTTCTCAACTGACATTCCACTATCTATCCCTATCACTACTTCTCTGTCCCTCTGTCCTGGACTGATCATTTTCTCCTCTCTTCTCACTTGAAGCTCTCTTCTCCCCTTGCACAGGTAAGCTCGGCACTGCCTCCTGTCTACAAGGTCATCCGACCCATGAAAAGCGTCTTAGGAGCTGCCTTTGCCTCCACCTATTATGCTCCTTCCGCTCCTGCGACTGGCTCCCACCCTGCCACAGCCCTCTCAAACTTTAACCTCTCTGTTTCCAATACTCTTTATATTCTTGCCTCTGTCCTGAGGGTACGACTGAAGCCTACCAAAAAGTGCAACTCTTGGTATGACTCCAAATCAGCTTCCGTTAAACACAAGTGCAGGGCAGTCAAATGGAAATGGGATTCCTCTGGCGCACCCTCTGACAAACTGGCCTGCCGCCTCCTCCAAAGGCAGTATAGACTCTGCATCTGCTCCCAGAAAAGAGTCTTTATACAAGCCTGCATATCTGCGGTATCCAATAACACGGACACACTTTTCAAAGTCTGCAAGGAATTTGCCAACCCTACCGCAGCCTCCTCCACCATTGCACCCACCCAGGGATTTTGCTCGGCCCTGGCTGCACACTCACCTCAAAAACAGTGGATATCCTATACTCCCTCTCTTCCTCACCACCTCATGTAGCAACATCTCTTGTACCACCCTTGGCCTCCTCCCCTTCTTCTCCCTTCTGTCTCCCCTGTCACACCTGAGGAGGTTACTAGACAAGTCTGGTCTATGAAAGCCTCCTCCAAACAGGTGGACCCCTGTCCCTCCAAAATCATCAAGGACAACATTGACTCTCTCACTCCAGCCTTGGCTGACCTCTGCTACATCTCCTTTGCCACTGGAGTTTTCCCCACTGCTGCTCTTAAGCACTTCCTTGTGCACCCTCTCCTGGAAAACTATTGCCCGATTCCTATCACTCCTTACCTGGGCAAACTCCTGGAGAAGTTTGCTATTTCCCAGCTTACCCTCCGTTCTGAATCTGTTGGCTCCTTCCGCGACCACCAGTCTGGTTTTAGACCATCCAGAGGCATGGAAACTGCTCTTCTGAACACCCGTCAAGATATGCTCTCAAATCTTGGTTCTAACTCTCCCTCTGTCCTCATTCTACTTAACCTCTCCTCTGCCTTCGATACGGTGAACCACAACACACTCATTGCACCTCTCTGTGATACCCTGGTCATCACTGATCAGGCCCTGGCATGGCTATCCTCCCTTCACTCCGACAGCTCATCCCAGGTGGAACTGGGATCTTTCCTCTCCCCTATCACTCCCTCTACTTGTGTTTTCCCCAAGGGATCTGACCTACCCCCCTGGATTTTCAATGGCTATATGGCCCTCCTGCCCTGTATGATAGCCACATTCACCTCCAACGTTCAGTGTTACACGGATGACACACAGCTCTCCTTCAGGCTACCCTCGGCCTCTTAATCTTTCTCACTAATACCGGACTTCTCTGGCCGCAATTCAATCGTGGTGTGCTCCAAGCAACCTCTGAACAGCATCCACAGTAGAATCACTCACCTGCGAAAGCAGTGAGAGTTTCATGTCCGTTTCTGCACCAGAGGCTTAGGCCTCCTCAGAGGTGTACTCAGAGACACCCCTGGCCAGGATGGTCTGTAGCACCAGTGGATTCTCATGGGCTACCACACCACGTCCTCCACCACTGCATCCAGTGCCTCATCACCTGCACAAATAAAATAAAAACTTGAATACAAATGTTAATAGCATAGGCCACACACATAGGTATTGCAATGTTGTCAGCCAACACATGAACCTGCCATGTCACACATGACACAGAGTCAGGCACACACACAGTGTCAATGAAAGGGAATGGGAGCCTGAAAGCAGACATGGATGCGTGTCAAACGACAAAATAACACATTAACTGCAGAGCACCTGCATCACACAAGCATGTGACTGGCATAGTCCTTCCACAAACATGACTGATGCCAATACGCAGATGGCATGTAGCATAGCCATGCCAGAATTGTCAACAAGCCTCAGATGGAAGTTGAATACTACTGACCATAAGCCATGTACAATGCATGTCAGATGACATTTCATGGAATTCACTATTAGAAAACGCACATGTGTCACAGGGTGCAACAATGCTAGGGTGTTGTAATACAGTGAGGGCAGGCATACGGATTCAATAATGCTAGGTCACATTGACATCACGCAAGTGAATAGGCATATTGAAGGGGATAACAGGGTTTAGAAGTGTGTGGGTGCAGTGCAGTACATGGGTACGGCCTCAACTTTGAATAAAAACACAGGTCCGGTATTGTCAATGTCGTGGCCTGATGGCAGTGTAAGGGTAAGTGCCGTCATCATGTGTAAAGTGTTGGTATTGGGTTGTAGGGATACAGTAAACACCACTCCTAAGGGCAGGGGTGGCTCGGAGGCAGTGCATGTGTTAAACTGGTTGCTCAGAGGACCGTGTCGTAGCAGACAGTGTGGGCAGGTGGCAAGTGCATTCTCTCAGTCATTTGGGACTACAGCAGGGGAGAGGAAGACAGAAAGCACAATACATGATGAAGCATCAGAAGTGCCTGCAGACCCGGAGAAGCTACACCTCCAGTTACATAGAGGCAGGGAGGCTGTACCAGAGGGAGGCCCCAGCTCAACACAGATGTGAAACACAAACTAATTTCCATGAGGAGCAACTGATCCTGAAAGACCATGCGAATGAAGTAAATACTGGAGGTGGAGTTGAAGGAATTGCTGGCCCAGGACCCATAGGGACTTGCTAAGAATGCACAGGATTCAGGAATGAACACTCATAGCCACTGTGAGCCTGTGCCATCATCACAGTCCTAGGGAGATACCTTGCACCAAGCCTAACAGACTTTTCACACAGTCCAGGACTGGCAGAGTTGCAGAGGGAAGAGTGTAGAATCACAGAAATCCTGGTAAAGCCCGTTGCAGTAATCCACCATAGGAGTTACCAGTCCTCTGGAGACAGTGAGCTGCTGGGGGAAGGAGAGGAAAGGAAAAAATGCCTCTGAGGAAGAGCAACTTGCAGGGTGACCTCACAGAGACGTCAGTCATGTGACGATAGAAGGCGACTGTTGAGTGGAAGATCATCACAGGCTATCCGCGACCACAGGTTGGAGCAAGAATAGGGCCAAGAGAGGCTGGACAGAGAGTGTCATGGAAGGAGGGGGCAGGTGTGGTGATGAGGATTGCCTAGGTGTGCAGCACATGGTTCGTATGCAATCTGCATGACAACAAGCATGTATCAGTCCAACATCACATGGGTCACACATGGCAGTCATGACAATGTAGCCTGAACTGGCAGACAATCATAACACATCACCCAAGCAACATGCACATGGCCTGTACACAAACGCATCACCACTCACCGGACATTCCCTCATACATTTGCAGGTCTTCCACGCCTTGGATCTGCTCCACTGCAATGAAATTACTAGCGATCTCCTCATGTTCAGTGAGTTCATCGACCTCTGGTGGTGACCCACTGCCAGTCACCAGAGTAGAGGCGAACTTTGTAGCCAGCTTGTCTTTTGCTCAGTGTCAGAAGTTATTCCAACACCTCACAACATCACCAGCTGTGTGCCTCTCATATCCCAAGGCGCTAATACGGTCCGGGAGGCACTGCCAGTGGGTCATACGCTGAGCAGGTGTATGTGTGCTCCCTGCCTGCACCAGCATGTCACGGCCGTGTTCCAACATGTAGTCCTCAAGCATGTCCAGCTCCTCATCACAGAATCACAGAAACACCTCTTTCTCGACGTGTGGGACTCCTGTGCCGTGTCTGGGGTCTTAGCCTGTACCACTGGAGCATGCTTCTGCTTCTTGTGAGGTGGTGCAGACCCTGAGTTGCTACACTCTGGTCCGTAGGGGTTGAGTACAGGCGGACTGGCCTATGGAATCAGCCACCAATGTAACTACAGAAGGTCAGCTCACAGGTATCAGTAGCTGGGTGCTGTTGCCAGGACTCTGCGCCACACGTGTCTTGGCCTTAGTGACAAGGGACTTGGCCCCTGAGTCACACTGGGCCGGGACCAATCCAGTCCTGACTGGGTGACCCTGAGCCAGGATGCCGGTTGCTACAGCTGCCCCTGCAGCTTCCAGACCCTGGCCGGTGTGAACAGCAGATGACACGCTCCAGATCCCCGGGTGCCGGTGTCTGGAACTTGCACCACACGTGTCTTGGCCTTCAGGACATGGAAATCAGTCACCCTGTCCCTGTGCTGGGACTACTACCATCCGGGCTGGCTGACCCTGAGCCTGGGTAGTGGTAGACGCAGCTGTCCCTGCAGCTTCCACACCTTGGCTGCTCTGGACAGCAGATGGCACTGCTTGTGTGGGACCACCGGTGCTGGGTATGTCAGCAGCTGCCGCATCTCCCTGCCCCGGTTGGGTGTGGGGCATAGTTCTCCCTGCATGGGCCTGGACACCTTGCCCACGTGGACCACCTTGGCCACCGTGGCCACGTCGCCCACGCCGCCCACCTTGGCCACCTCTGGCAAGTCGCCCACCTTTGCCTCCCTTCCCACTTGTTGCCCTCCCAGTCATGGCACTGATGGACTAGCGCAATGGGAGGTGCAGCCAACAATTGTCCAGGGCAATTGGAGTGAGGGGGCAGGGTACGTGATGGAAAACGTACCACTGTGCTCCAGAAAGGCTCTATGTGACCCCTGGTGAAAAAAAACAGGTTGCGCAATGCTCAGGCACCTAAAAAACAAAAATCAACGTGTATGCAACCCCTCGGTAGCCCACGTGTGAGTAAAAAACATCCTGCAGTACACTGTGTCACCAGCAACACAAAAAATGCATACGCGAGGAACACATAGGCTACTATGACCTCGAAAATGGGGTATACGACACAAAGGGGCAACCACAATGGGAAGAAATGCATGCATGACTCACCGTCTGTCTCATAGAATGAAAAAAATCACACGCGTAGGCAACTCCCCTCCCAAAACAAGACGTATGCACTGCCACAGTAGTGAACTATTCACGTGTGAACCCACAATTTATGAAGTTCACGCGTCCGTCCCCACGAAAAGCACATACAGTGCACTGTTGTCCTATGCAGACCTTTAAACCGATATTGAACAGCAATGCCCAACGTCCAGCGAGTGTCACGTAACTTACGCGCTTAGGACCTTTCCTCTGATTACAAGCTAACGCGCTGTTTCCGCACGTGCAGAGTCACTCTGTTTTCAGCCGGCCACGCAAAAGAACACGGAAAACCCACGTGAGGCGGGCGGAGCTCCTCGAAGAGACTAGCAGGGAGTTCGAGAGGAGCATGGAGGAGTCCCTGCAAGCCCTCTAGGGGGAAGCCGAGGCACGCCTACTGGAAGTGGACACAGTGTTCGATGATGACCTGGCGGAGACTATGAGAGAGCATGGTGAGGAGATGGACTAGCCTGCTGCCTTTGTATACAGTTCTTTAGGAGCAGGTTTCATTTGTTTTTTCTTTTTATTTGGAGTTCCTGGACTTTGCTCCGCATCTTGTATATAGTTATTTTTGTATTGTATTTTTAGGATTTATTTATCTACATGTTTTAGGACTATGGGCCCTGGATCTTTGTAAATATTTGGAGTTTAATTTGAACCGTTTTTTAACCATGAAGGAATGGTTTTCACATGATATGTGATTTCATCTGCACATACGTCAATGGACAAGGACCACATTTTTGACTCTTTCATTTTTTACATCACATTGATTTTGGTTTTCACTTTCTTTTGGTTTTTGATTTGGTTCATGCATGCTTAATACGATGTGATTACTGTGTGTGACTTAGATACATATTTTTTTATATAATTTTTTAACATTGAAATCGAAGTAGTGTCTGGTCTCAACGGTTTAGTGCATGTTTCACTCCTCCATGACTCATTTGCATGTTCCTGCTGTTCACCAATGTTGTTCATGTGTGCACACATGGATGCATGTGTGATGTTAGGATTCACATGACATGGGGCATGTATTAGTGAGCATGACCAATGGATGGGTGTTGAGGTGCACCAGGGGGTGCAGCATGTGGTGGCCTTTTAGTTGGCATGTGCTGCGTGATTGTATGTTGGTCCAATGTGTTTTGGGGTAGGGGGCGGGGACAATGTGGTGGGGCTTGCTTGCAGGTTGCCGTCACTGGAGAGGGGTGGGGACATGAGGCGGGGCCTGCCTGCAGGTTACCATCTCTGGTGGGGGTTGGGGACATGAGGCGGTGCCTACCTGCAGGTTGCCGTCACTGGTGGGGGGTGGGGACATGAGGTCGGGCCTGCCTGCAGATTGCTGTCACAGGTGGGGACATGTGGTGGGCCTGCCTGCAGATTGCCATCGCTGGTGGGGTGTGGGGAGATGAGGCAGGGCCTGCCTGCAGGTTGCCGTCACTGGTGGGGGGTGG
The DNA here is from genome assembly GCF_040938575.1 of Ambystoma mexicanum. NCBI lineage: Eukaryota > Metazoa > Chordata > Amphibia > Caudata > Ambystomatidae > Ambystoma > Ambystoma mexicanum. The sequence continues at coordinate 708,331,315 of NC_090933.1, forward strand.
GGACATGAGACGGAGCCTGCCTGCAGGTTTCCTTAACAGGTGGGGACATGTGGTGGGCCTGTCTGCAGGTTGCCATCACTGGTGGGGTGTGGGGACATGAGGCGGGGCCTGCCTGCAGGTTGCCGTCACAGGTGGGGACATGAGGCTGGGCCTGCCTGTGGGGTATGGTCACGGGTGATGGGGTGGCCATGTGGTGTGGGCTGCCTGCGGGGTATGCTCACAGGGGATGGTGGGGGTACCATGTGGCGTGGGCTGCCTGCGGGGTATGTTCACGGGTGATGGTAGGGGTCCCATGTGGTGTGGGCTGCCTGCGGGGTATGTTCACGGGTGATGGTAGGGGTCCCATGTGGTGCTGGGGTCTGGCTGTCCCGTGAAGAGGTGTCTGCTTCCAGGGGAGTTGTGTGTGTATCGCGGTGTATACACGGGCCTTCCCACGTGATTTGGCTGGTGCGAACGGGGTACGTGATTTCGCTGGGGCACGGACGGGTTATGCGCGGCCCTTCCCACGCGATTTGGCTGGTATGAGCGGGGTACACGATTTCGCTGGAGTGCGGACAGGGTAAGCACAGCCCTTCCCATGCGATTTGGCTGGTGTGAGCGGGGTATGCAATTTCACTATGGTGCGGACGGGGTACGCGCGGGCCTTCCCAGGTGATTTAGCTGGTGAGAGCAGGGTATGCGATTTTGCTGGGGTGCGGATGGGGTATGCACGGGCCTTCCTGCGTGATTTGGCTGGTGCGAGCAGGGTATGCTCTGATTTTTCACATGACTACGATGGGGGGGGCTGTGTGCTGGGCCACGGAGGGCGCGGGGCCTTGTGCTGTATTGAGCATTTCACTGGCTTTTTCCTGCGCATTGGGGCGTGTTGGGGTCGATACTGCCACTGCTTGGTGCTTATTGCGCCACAGCGACTGATGCCTCGGAAAATCCATGAATACGTGTGCTGTGTAATTGCTGTTTTGCACCACAGCTGGTGCACGCGTGGCGCACACTCCTTCTCGACGCGCAGCACTTGCGCTGCTTCTGTGCTGGATTCTATGAATTGGGCCATAAATCTGAAGATTTAGCAACATTTGAAAATTATGTTTTCATGATTGTACATATACTCTGATATATAAGTTATAAATATTATCAGTAGGTTATGGTTGTAGTGTATTTATCACAGTTCGTACAGTCCAGTGTGAAACGCATGAATTAATGTACAAACACACACTTTAATATTGCAACCATACTGTTTTGGAAAACATGTACACAATACATGTTTGCCATTTAAAGCCTTAAACAGTAACAGATTTTGGATTGAACTGTTTTTTAAATTTAGTATTATACAAGAAAAGCACAAGATGCAAATACAGTAAATTGTTTCTATCCTGCAAATTTTCAGAAACACACATGCAGTTTGTTTTAAGATGTAACTTAAAATAAAAAAGGGACCATCATTGAACCATGTGATAGTTCAAATTAGACGTAGAATTTAAACGGTGTTATAACATGCGATGTATTGGTTAATGAGCTAGGCCTGATACCACGAAGTCTTCAGTTCGAATCGGCGTGGAGCCTTTCAGTTTTATTTTTACAAAAAAGGATTATAATTGGTGCTTCCCATTTTTATTTTTAAAAAGGAGGATTAGAATTTGAAAAACGAAGAGACACCACATCTGATATTTGTTTTACCGTGGCATGTGAAACCTTTTTTGTAGTGTTGACATGCAGTGACACATGCCATATTCGGCTCTTACGCCTACTGCGTCATGACGTGACATCACACGTTAACCCGTCCGCGTTTACGTTCCATATTAGCATATGTGTGCAGAAATGCTGCAATCACGCTTTGTTGTGCCGACCTGTTGTCACATCTATAAGGATATTTAAAAGGACACCGCCCTGGACAGCTGTAAACAAATACCAGGGGTACAAGCACTTTATACGAAGTTCTTTGACATATATACCACTTTTTAATATCCTTATAGATGCTTTGTGCTATTTTCCAGCCCCTCCTGAAATTATCGTGTCACCATTGAGAATTAGGGTACCTGAGCATTTCAGCAATTAGCGCAAATGAGTGCATTCTTTGCGCTTCTTTCATTTGCACTCATTTTTGAGAATCTGGCCCCTTACATAAATGTTTCCCTGATTGTCTCCCTTCTCAACATTTCAGAGGTAGTTTCTCCCCTTAAAGAGTCCAAGAAACCAACACAACTACTCGCTGTGTGCCTTAATAACATGCTTGAAAAGGCAAGACAAACACTAAAAAGGTGGGAATTTTCAAAACTAAAAATGAGTTTAGATAATCTGTTTAAACATAATTGTATTATTTATATTTTGCAAAGTAATAATAATGTTTAAAACAACTACTAACCTGGGTAAATTAAGTCTGCATTCATTTCCAATAACTTATCTAAGGACTTCATGTAGTCATAGAGATCCTCAAACACTGCCGTTCCTTCACCTAGGATGCAGTCTCCAGAAAAGATGGCATTTTCCTCCAGCAAAACTAATGACATGTGATCATCAGTGTGCCCGGGTGTATATAGAACTCTGTTAAAAAAAAAAGGTGCATATTTCTTGTAAAATTGTCAAAACAAACAGGAATGCAAGAAACAATTTTCAAAACGTGCTCGTCTCAGACTCAATTGTAGCAGGTAGGCATGATTAAGGCAAGTTAGGAGTGGAAATGGGCCTCCTACTTAAGTGCTACAGCTTACAATTGTGCAATGTAACTTGCTTTTAGAGAAAGGTCAGATACTTCCAAAAAAGCCTGACCCAAATGACAGCACCCCAATGTGCACACAAATCCCCAGAGAAGGTGGGAATTATCTGGACATAATTTCCACCTCCTCCTGCCCACACTGTCAGTATACGAGTGAATGTATTGTGATGGTGTGGGGTCAACAGACCACTTAAGACTCAGGTGTATTTTCGAACCTTTATTATTATTCTCCAGGAGGGGGTTGAATAAAGGCCTATAAGTTTGGGGTAACCCAAGAGTGACAACTGTATGAATGTGAACGGAGGATAGCACAAGGGCAAAGCCCTGGTCTTGGAAGCAAGACCACGCAGAGCAACAAGGGTTCGAATTCCAAACCCACGCTTAGAAACTGAACTCAGGTATGGTATTAGGGGCATTATAAAACAAAAAAAAATCAATAAATAGTGTCAGGATGGAGGTGCAACAGAAAGTAAGTGTCCGGGGTGTATTCAGCACATTATGCAGAGTGAAAGTCCCAATACTGTTATGTTTGAGTCACCAAAACTCCCTTGTTGCAAGTAGGGTCTGAAGCCCATAGTCCCAAAGTACTCAATGCAGTTCCTGGAATACAACTGCAGGTATTGCGCTAAAGTTCCTTCTGGATGGCTCCCGGGTACAGCTGTGAGGTTCTCAACATGCAGGTCGGCTTCCCAGTTTTCATGAAGGTTAATGCAGTATAAGCTTGCCAGCAAGGAGTTATGTTTTTTCTTTGCTTTATGGGATACCCAGGACAATTATATAGTGAGAATTTCCACCCTCCATTGCCTTGCACCATGGTAATTGTCAGACCGAAGTTATTCTCACCAACCAGTCAGGGGTTGCCCTCCTCGGTTTGAGCCCACTACAGACTGTCTTTGGTTCCTTGTTCTGGGTCACTGGATCTTGCCAGGGCACGTCATCCCATTTGGGACTAGGGATGTGAACCTGTTCCACTTAACACCCCGAAGGGGACAGGGCAAGCAGGATCTCACTGGACGTAACACCCCGTTAGGGGACGAAGAATCCTCAGGTAAAGGGTCTGTGACATCACCCTTCAGACAATAATCCATATTGTTTGATGGCTACTTGTGGACTGAACAAGATAAAATTGTACCAGGGCCTTGAACCATGAATGGCGTGGTTTCTGACCCCATTAGGTTGGTCTCAATTCCGGCAATACAGAACCAATTGTGTCCGCTCTCTTCTTTCAGAGAGAAACGTAAAAGGCCCATACCTGCGGGAAGAGCCAGCTGGGCAGAGCACAGCGGAAGCCTGCTCTGCAATGCCGAGCGGATCGATCCTGGAGGCACGACCATGCCGATTACGTGGTGGGCAGAGGAATCCTGGTGCCCATGGAACACTGCTGAGTCCAGGAGGATACAGGGCCAGAGGAGCCGAAGTTCCCTGAAGTGGGGTACCGAGCTGCCACAGACATGGTTCCCCAGCACCCAGGAGCAGCAATGCGAAGCAGAGAACTCACTGCGAGAGAGCAGACTATAAGGGAAGTGCGGTTCTGCAGCAACCGAAGCAGCTGTCTCCCCGACAAGCAATGCTGCCGAGGTCCAGGTTCGCGGCTGACCCAGAGCAGAGGGAGGAGGTTGGTAAAGCACTGAAGCACCCCAAAAGGGGGTGAGGACAATTTGGTACCTATATGGTCAGTGAGGCTGCACAGCCCATGCGGAGCTGAGACACCCATTACCCCGTGAGGGGGTATGAATGATTCGCAACACATATGGCTAAGTACGGCCAGGCAGTCCATGCAGGGCTGAGAGGCCCAATACCCCCACAAGGGGGTGAGAGCAACACACAACCAATACGGCCAGTGAAGGCGGACAGTCCGCACAGGACTGCGAGAACCAGCATCCCACAAAGGAAGGAGAATAGTGAGAACCTGGGACAGACTGAAAAATTAGAGGGCCCACAACGAGCTAATAGAAACACAAGAGTCTGATGGTGTGAAGGACTGGCTAGCCCAATCTGGGCTGAGAAATTAAGTAACACATGAAGGCAGAGAGACATGCTGATGAGCCGAAGGGCCAATGTCGGGCTAAAAGAAATCCAAGAGAGACGAAACCACCCTAGAGGGGTGAACCTGAAACAGAGAGCTCACAAGGGGGCACAAGTTACAAGAGTCAGAAGGTATGAACTATCAACTAGCACAGCCAGGGCTGAAAAACAAAAAGAGACTGGTATACCCTGGACGGGTAAACAAGGAGATAGAATCCACGCAGGACATTGGTGAAGGGATCAGGAGCCCCCTTTTTTCTACAAAACCAGGAAAGATACCGAACCTGTTTGAACTGCCCAGCAGGATCAGGCCTGTACCGAAAGGAAACAAAAGGAGAGAACCTAAGAGCATGGTTCGAAATTGAGGGGAGCTCAGAGCTATTTAGCTTCTGCTTGTGGCCTAGTAAAGCCTGGTTAGCTTGACTCCAACAGCTACCAGGAGCTACTTTAGGCGGCACCTCAAGCTAACTGATGCCATTCAAACACATCCATGTCATTTTAATTCTGTGTGTTTGGGACAATCTATTACCAAACATTAGGACATATCTATATGACATTAAAGTCATAAATAATGAACAAAGTGAAATGTTTGCATCTTATGTTGAAGTTACATTCGTGAAACGATGTGCACTAGTCCCTGGTTCCCCAGTGATAGCTCCTGGTTACTGGTTAATGTTGCATACCCATGAGCTGCTTTTAGGTCCTGCTTTTCAAATCTTCCATCCCTGTAAAACATAATTTGATGGGGGTCACGCACCAGGCAGCCCAAACCAAGAAAGTTGGAGGGTAAAAACACTTCTCTAGGCTAAGTTATTTTTGTCTTTATTGTTATTGGTAGGGTCAGTCAGTAGGACAGAATAGGTTTGGACAGAGGACAAAGTTCGTTTAGTAAGACGTTCTGACGAGCACCAGTTTGTTTGTTTGTTTGTTTGTAGAATAGGGAATCGCCATTGTAGAAGTGGAGATAGGAGAAGCATTTATTTTCTTTAATAAATCTGTACCAATGCGTCTTGCTTCCAAGTCAAGCATGTTGCCGCTGAGCTATCCTCCTGAGACAATAAATTGGGTTCCTTTATCATACTTCATGCCGGAGTCCAGCCTCTAAGCACGGGACTCTGTTTCAGACCCGGGCTGTTCACCGTTGTCTTGTCTCCAAGACAAAAGCGTTGCGCCCAAGCTATCCTTCCGGCCTTTATAGCCCCCAGCAGGCTAACAACACTCCTCATTCTTTAGATAATTACTGGCTTTTGGCATAGTCTCGGCTATTGCTCCCCCCAGCCAGCTTTCAGTAGCGTGTTGCCCTCATTGGCTGACTTTTCCAAATGAGAAGTTCTCCTAATTCTCAAGCCAGTCCACAAGTTGTTGGTTGACAATACTGACCACACTTAAAAGGTCTCCCTAGTGCTGTGGCATGCAAAGTCCTTCACATCTCCGCAGTGCATGAACTTGGAGGTTTTAGTCTTCAGGGAGAACCCTCTGTTTAGGTTTTTGTGTATGGAAGGCAGAATTTGGGAGATACTCCATATGCCAAATCAAGTGGTGATATCACTGAGCAAGTGGCTTTTCCTAGCCCCCAGTCTCTTGCTCTGTACCAAACCAAATTGAGTTTAAACATGGTACTTTTTACTATTGTTACCCACGCCTATTCACCTATTGCATTGCCTCAGTACGGATTTTATTACTGAATGACTGCCTCATAAACAGATCAATATTTTTCTTGTAGTATTGAACATAGTACTTAGTTATGTTATTCTGCAAACGAGATTGTCCGCTACTGACTCCTCAACGTCCATATTCCTCCAGAATATAGTGCGTCTCCATGACCATTCATCTCAAACGCTTCCGACAAGGCCCAGAGATTATTTTACAATTTTGGGCACTCATCTGTTTCAAGTTATGTATAATGGATAAAACTGGGATAATGGTATTAGAAAATTGATGACAAACTAAATGGGTTAATGTAGAACTTGAGAATCATTTACATTGTTTTAGTGAGTCAGAGGATGAGCGTTTAAACCATGAATGGCTACCAAACGTCTGTTTACATAACAACATCACACATGGAATGTAATTTGTAGTCATCCTGCACTGAGACCACTTGGTAAGCAGTCATAGGGCCTGTATGATGCTAGGCGAGTGCCTTTCTTTGATTCTGATCAATTTTTAGTTTGGTTTTGGGTGCCTTTTGGAGGGATTTGTGTGCTTTTCACAACTGTTTTTTGAGCTAGTACTTGATTTTCTGAGGGATTTATTTGGTGTTTTCCTTTGACTCCCAACCTGTTATTTGCGCTGGTCTACTTCAGGAGTGCCCTGCCTGTGTGCTGTAGTTATTTGTTTGTTTTTGGCCTTGTTCCTTCCCCCACCCAACCCCTCAGCAACTGGCTCATGCAGTCAGGTGTCTCTTTGCCTCTGTCCCGGGGGCCATCTCTCCCTGCTTCCCTCTGCCTGCTCCCATTTGCCTTCATCCATCTTCTGACCCTCCCCTTCCCGTCCTTTTGGTTCTCATTGGGCCATGCCACCCCCCCTCCTCCACACCCATGACTGGAACAGCAGCATTTCACAGGCCCTTCCTGGGCAGCCTTGCCTGGCCAGCTAGTGTTTAAGCAGCTCGACTCCGTGTTTGCCTGGCAGGCTTGCTGTACTCAACCAGCAGCGACTGATAAGGTAAGTGTGGATTCGGGTGGGGAGTACAACCATTACTGTATTGCAGTAAAACCTCACCACTCTTACTACCAAATATCGTATACAAATGCATTTAGCCTAAATTGTACTAGGTAGTCATATCTTGCATTTAGCCTAAGTTGTACTAGGTAGCCATATCCTGCATGTAACCTAAGTTGTACTAGGTTGCCATATCATGCATTTAACCTAAGTTGTTCTAGGTAGCAATATCATACATTTAACCTAAGTTATACAAGGTAGCTATACCCTTCATTTAGCCTAAATTGTGCTAGCTAGCCATATCTAACATTAAGCCCACGTTGTAATAGGAAGCCATATCTTGCATTTAACCAAAGTTGTACTAGGTAGCCATATCCTGCATTTTAACCTAAGTTGTACTAGGTAGCCATATCTTGCAGTTAACCTAAGCTGTACTAGGAAGTCCTATGTATCACACCTAGGAGTTCCTACTACAGTAAAGTTAAACCTCAGGAAGTCTATTGTTGCGCCAAAGTCAAATCTGCGTGTTTATCCTTTGCTGTGGCCAAAGTAAGATCTAGCCTATTTCCCGTTCGCTTGGCCAAAGTTTAATCTAGGTTTTTATACAGCAGTGCCAAAGTTAAATCAGAGTGCTGTCCATTGCAATAAGATCAAGGCCATTTCTCCCTCTGTCCACCAAAGTCTAACCTAGGTGTTTACATAGCAGTGCCAAAGTTAAATCAGAGTGCGCCCTCTTTTGTGTCAAAGTAAAATCTAGGTGTATCTATTGCAGTGCCTAAATTGGACCTAGGCGGTCCTCATCTGTCTCAACCTAGTTGAATCTGGGTGTCTTCTCTCACTCCACCAAAGTTAAATCTGTAGATCTGCAATCGCTTGGCCCAGTAAACCACCAGGACTGTTAGCACTAGAGTGACCACCATCCTTTGCAGCCCCTGCCATGCCTAGACCGAAACGCTCAACAATCCAAGCATAGGGAAGCTAATAGCCTGGTACAGCACATTTGGGAAACGGCCAAACTCAACATTCATTATATTGTTAAGCCAATGAGAGATATGGCCATGCTTGGTGAAACAGAATTAAGTCCACATTAGACCAAGAGGTTCCTGGAGAACTAAAGCACCAAACCTCTAAAATAGGGAGCAAAAGTTAATTTGGCAGGTACAGGAAGGTAATCAGGAACAGGGGACCTCTTCCAACTGCACGATACTCACACATACCTACCTTTATGTGTACTGTCTCCTCTTCACCAAAAAAAAATAGGATGCGGCTATTCCCCATGATTAATTTTGGCATATTTGCACACATAATTATACACCACTATGCACACCTCAATGATCTTTATAAAGCAGCACACCTCAACAATCTTTAGAATGCAGCTATCCCCCATGAAATAAAATGGCCTAGATGCACACATAATCTCACACTACGTCTAGCATTAGAATGCAGCTACCCACTACTAAATTCGGTCTAGCTGCACACATACAGAGTGAACACACGCACTACTTACCACCTCACTTTCTCCACTGACCTGGACTACAGTACCTGAGGGCGTTCAACTCACAGCGCGTTGAGATCATACCAATGGTGAAAGGCGCTATACAAATGCCCAATAACATAATATAACATGCTTCCATCAAGTGTTTGCCTTTCTGTTGTCATATATCCTATCACCCAGAGATATTACCCATTGATTAATTATGACTGAAGATATACATTGATTAAGCAGACACCCTAAAAGGCTTCTTCAACCATGATTCAGGCAAAATACAGTGAGAGTAGTTTTGCTGAAAGAGAGACCCACAGGAAAATACAAACAAGGGGATCTGGTGCTGTATCCACTAAAAACATAGACAAGTAGGGTGTCATATATTGCAACCTAGATATCGATGTCCTTTCATAGTAGAAAAAAATAGTCAAACCAATAGCTGTTTAAGTTGACCCCGCATCCGTATCCATCTAGTATTCCATGTGTCGTTACTCAAAAATCTGGTGCCATATACCAGACTTCTAACACTCCTTTTGCCAGACTTAAATGATGGTCACAAAGAAAATGAGGTTAAGGCAATCTTGGATTAACTGTTTCGAAAGGTTGTCTTAAAGTAGTTATTTGACTCGAAGGATCATGGACTAGAAAAAAGCTTGTCAACCTACTCACAACACCTACGTGCCTAGACTTGTAGCCACCTTCCATAGTAGAAACCCAGCTTAACCTAGACCAGGATCAGAGCTTAGATTCACAGGGTGAGAATGATGTCACAATCTCACCACCCACCCGTAAGCTACAACTTGCTTTCAGAGCACTTACCCCTATTTTCCCTTACCATCAACCTGGACTCTGGGAATAACTGACATATTGTTGGAGACACAGTATGTGTTTTTACAAGATTGAGCATATAGTGATATAGAGAGATGTACTCAAAACATACCAGAATCTACTGTGCAGAGGGCATTTCCAGAAAATAATCATTGTACAGCCATAAATCATAAATAAATCATGAATAAGAAATGTAAAAAAATAAAAAGAAAGCAAGTTCTCACATATGGCATGTATTGCGTTACAGTTTTCCAAGCCCAATTCTAAGAGATTGATATTAGCGCTATTTTATCTGGGAAGTTTATTTTTATTTATTTATTGGTCACTTATTAGGCGCTTATACAATTAGCAAAACTGTTTCAAAGCGCCCACAGGGCAAACAGGGTGGGGGACAGGGGAAGGAATGAATTACAGCAAGTATAAATAAATTGCATTAATAGTACAAACAATTATTGTGAATAGAGGGAAGGGGAGACAAACCTACTATACCTTGTGAGTGTTCAGAACGTGCAAGTGCAGAGGGGGAAGAGGTGAGGGGTAAGGTGCTTTGATGCTCATAGATAAGTGCTCAGGGTAAGTGTTGAGAGGAGAGTAATGTAAGTGCAATCATCAATGAATGGGCGAGCCAAGCAAGTGCTGTATAGAGACAGCGGCTGGGATGAGAGATGTGGGGGGGGTCTCAAGGCCCCTGAGGACACAAGGGCCCTGCACACCAGTCACGCTGCTGTAGGATTAGCAGGGAAGAGAGGGGGAGAAGGAGGAGGTAAAGAGAAAGGTCTTGAGGCATTTTCTAAACTTAAGGTGGTCTTGCTCAAGATGCAGCAGGAGAGGGAGGCTGTTGACCACAGGAGGGTGCCAGCTGAGCAAAGTGATCGCCCACCAGTTCTCTGTTTGGCAAAACGCTTAACACACAGGGAGTTGGTGCCGGAGGAATGGAGGAGTCTGGAAGGAGAGTATTTGGTCAGGAGGTGTTGAAGATAGAGTAGTCCCCAGCCCCAGATAGCCTTGTGTATGATGCAGAGGGATTTGAATTTAATGTGTGCTGAGACCAGGAGCCAGTGAAAACTTAGTAGGGCAGGAGAGATGCGGTCCCTGGGCTTGAGGCCAAGGATCAGTCTTGCTGCCCTATTCTTGGTAAGCTGAAGGGGTCGCAGGGTGGAGGAAGGAAGATTAAGGAGGAGGCTATTGCAGTAGTCTAGGCTGGAGAGAACCAGAGCACAGGTAACATTGTGTCTCTGGGGGAATGTGAGGAGGGGTAGAATCCCTTTGAGAAGGAAGATCTGAAAGTGGGACTTCTTGACAATGTTATGAATATGAGGGATGAAGGAAAGGGAGGAGTCGAAGATGACTCAGAGATTCCTAGCTAGAGTGGAGGGGTCTGGGAGGGGGGGCATGGAGGAAGGCTGAGTGCAGGGAAGAAGTAAGGTGCAGGGGACCCAATAGGGAGAATATCTGTTTTGCTGGCATTGAGGCAGAGGTCTTTGGCAGTGCACCAAACCTGGATGGCAGAGAGGCAGTCAGGGATGAAGGAGGGTGCAAGGGTGTTAGTGGGAAGATTGAATGAAGAAAGGTTGTGTATCGCCAGCGTAGCACTGGAAGTTGTGTGAGAAGGAGGGAATGAATTGTGCCAGTAGAGAAAGGGTATATGTTAAAGAGCCAGGGCGAAAAAATTGAGACCTGGGGGACTCCACAGGTAGCAGAGGAAGAAGGAGAAGAGAAAGGGCCAAGAATGGTTTTGGAGGAACGGTCAGTTAGGAAGGAGGTAAGCCAGTCCAATGCCCGCTCTGAGATGCCAACGGTGCCCTGGAGCCTGTTTATGAGAATGGAATGATTCACTGTGTCAAATGCAGAAGAGAGATCTAGAAGGATGAGGACAGCAAGGGAATTAGAGTCTAGAGATGCGAGCAGGTCTTGAAGGGTGTTCAGAAGAGCAGTTTCTGTGCCTCTGAATACTCGGAATCCAGATGGGTGGTCATGTAGACCGCCAACAAGTTCGGTATGGGAGGTGAGTTGGGGGAGGGCCAGCTTCTCAAGCAGTTTCCAGAGGAAGGAGGCGATGGAAATTGGACGGTAGTTGGCTGGGCAGAAAGGGTCTGCAGCGGGTTTTATAAGGAGGGGGTGTAGAAGGAAGTGCTTAAGGGAAGATGGAAAAGAACCAGTAGCAAAGGAATGGTTGAGAGATCAGTCAGAGCAGGGGCGAGGGAGGCAATATGTTCCTTGATGGTTTCTGGAGGAGCAAGGAGCAACCTGTTTGGACATGACCTTCATAGAGTTGACAACTCTCGTGACTTCTTCAGGGGAGACAGGAGTGAAGAAGGGGAAGAAGGAAGGTGAATGGTAGGAGGGGGCCGAGGGGGGAAGGTTGGGATGGGCGAGTGCATAACAAGGCTGTTCAGTGTATGTCCTGGGTTTTGGAAGTGAAGTGAGAGGCGAGTGCATTGCAGAGGGCCTGGGAAGGAGATGGGGCAGAGGTACTGTGAATGGTTTGGCAAGTTCCCTGCAGATTTTGAAGAGTTCAGCCGTGTTGTTGGTTGCATTGGACACTCATGCCTGAATGTGGGCTCTTTCTTTGGCACGGATGGGGAGTCTGTAGTGTCCCTGGAGCAGGTGGCAGGCCAGTTTATCAGAGGGTGAGCCTGAAGTGTGCCAGTTCCATTCAGCAGCCCTGCAATTACGTGTTTGCTCTGCAAAATCTGTGTCGTAACATGTGTTAAGCTTGGAGGCAGGTTTCATGCAGATCCTCATGACTGGGGCAAGAATGTCAAGGGTGTTGGTGATGAACAGATAGAGGTTGCTGAGGGCAGAATCAGTGGAAACATCTGTGTTGGATGGGCAAGGGGGAATGAAGGTGGAAAAGAAAGTGGCAGCTGACACTCGTTTCATCGGATGAATGTTCGTGAACAAAGATGGCAGAGCTTTATGAGGAGTTGTCACAGGGCCATAGGGACCCAGGTGGGAGGGAAGGAGAGAGTGGTCAGACCAGGAGAGAGGGGTGGCCAGGGGAATAGAGAGAGTGAGGTTGGAGTGGATGATGGCATCTAGCGTGTGTCCAGCAGAATGGGTAGGGCCAGAGGAAAGAATGGAAAGGTATAGGGAGGAGCAGAGGTCAGTGAAGAGGGTGGTTGATGTGCAAGGGGAGTCTTGGTGGATGTTGAAGTCACCTAGTAGTAGCAGGTTGGAGGTGGTAGAGAGTAGAGAGGAACAGAAGTCCGCCCACTCAGAAAGGAAATGAGAAGAAGTGCCCGGGGGCTGATAGATGGTAGCAATGGTCAAGGTAGAGGAAGGAGAGATGACCAATTTGCAGACTAGGCTCTCAAAGGACGAATAGCGCTGAATGGGTAGGATGGTGGAGAGAATCCACTCTTGGAAGATTAGGGCAACTCCACCGCCAGCACGGTGGGCTCGAGGTTTAGAGGTGATCTTATAGCCGTCTGGGAGGAGTTAGTGAAAGGAGGTAACTGAGCTGGCGTTGAACCAAGTTTCCGTCAGTACAAGTATGTCCAGGTCGGTGTCTTCAAGGAGAAGGCAGATGTCAGCAGATTTTTTGATGGCTGAGCATGAGTTGAGGGTTGCCAGATGGAGACGGTCACTGTCTTTGAAGGTTTTTTGAGGTGGGGTGACAGGACGTGGGACATCCGTCTGGAGAGGTGGAGTGGAGGGGGTCCAAGGAGAGGGGAAGGAAGGAAGTTGATGAACGAAGGCTGGAGCCGGTCAAATAGGAGGAGATTGGCCTGAGGGCCTTGAACCAGGTCTGTGTCCGTGATGTAAACATTGATACAGCAGCGAGAAGAGACGAAACCCGCAAGGAGGACTTCCCACTTTTGGTGCTGCCATTAATGGAGGTTGAAGAATAAGGTGGGAGAGTGGCAGTGAGGTGAGAGTTCCATAGGTCGGGAGATGGGATGGAAAAGAGGATGTCAGTGAAGATTTCTCTTAAGGATGCCCTGACATTGGTGTCTGCAATTGGGAGGCCTGGGTTAGCAGCAATTATGTCATTTTTATGTTTTTTCCATTCGGATTTACTGAGAGGGAGGATAGGTGATGGTGTAGGAGTTGGAGAAGATAGGGGAGGTGGAGAGTGCCATCTTGGAATGAGGGAGGAGGAGAGAGGCAGAGAGAAGGTGAGAAGTGAAGTTATTTCACTTGGGTGCATAGCATTGTTTACAATATTGTTTGAATTTCTTGGTATCACCAGCTATTTCCTTGATACCGTACCCTTGTTTATCACTAATAAATAGGACTGGGGAGACCATGAGGGGGCAAGGACAGCAATGGCTACCTGAATTTGGGCTTCACAACCCACAGGATGAGAAGAAATGAAAGGGTGATGAAAATGCAGTCGGAGCATTGCCAGAAACCATCCAGGAGCCGGTGGAGCATGCAGCAAGTGTGGTACAGAAGTGAAAGGGCTGCCACATTTGAGGTAGGCACAGCAGAGTGGTTTTGCAGCCACCCACGCTGGTGAAGGAGAGACTGGAAGTCAGTGGGGGAGAGGTGCACCACGTGGGTGCTGAACTGTGCCGGTGGGCCTGCGTGAGTCTCCCAAGACTTGTCACGTTGTGGAGAGCACCCTCCGGGGCTGACCCATCATGGAGAGCATGGTGGGCAGAAAGAGTGCAGCACCGACAGCGGACACGCAGCAATTGAGGGGAGCCGGAGACCGAAGTGCACATGAGGGCGGGGCAGTGGCTGAGGAAGCGTCGCAGCACACAGCAAAGCGCTGCGGGACCTAGGAACCTGTCCAGAGTGAAGCAGCAGAGAAAGGAGGCACGACTGGCAGGCTCCCCCCAACAGCTACCATCAGAGGAGAGAGGTCCCTGCTCCATGCAAAGGGCTAAAAAGTGAGAGGTGGGCCCAGCAAAGGACGTGCCTGGAGGATGGTGTCGTGAGGAGATCCTCTAGCCACCAGATGGCAACGCGGGATGACCTGTGAGGAGGGAGAGGGCTCTGCAGTAAAAGGCAAGTGGTGATGGGCCACTGAGAATCTGCGAGGGGTATTGGGCCCCAGATGGACATTTGAGCTATCACCAAAAGGGAATCTAACTGCTGGAGCAGAAAGGGAAACCAGGTGGTGGGCCACGGACAGGCTGTGTGCGTTGCGTAGTCCTGAAGGGGGGAGTGGCGGCTTTGCACACCAGCTCAGGAAAGGTGAAGTGGGGGCCCCACGTGTCATCAGCGACTGCACCATCAGCGCAGTAGGTATCAACGAGAGTGCAGGTCCAGAACAACAGGCTAGTGCACACAGTCTGGGGAGAGGGCCGACGAGATGCCCTTAACCTCGTGGGGTGAGGGTGGCGGCAGCGGTCGCGTCCCTCCAGAAGTTCAGGAGTGTGAAGGGTGGTGTGATCACAGCGGACATGGCCCTGCTCACGGCAGAGGCGGGGGCAATCATCAAGGAGGACACAGCGGGTATAATGGCGGAAATAATAGCCCTTTGTGGAGACATACAGACTTCCATCTCTGAGATTTGGGAGAAAGTAGAACGGAATGAGGAAACAGTGGAAGGTCTGGAACACAATCAGCTGAATGCTGATATGGTAGAGATGAGGCTAGACGCCCGCATGACAGACCTGGAACAGAGGGAGGACAATGTGATTCTAAAGCTCGACGATCTGGAGAACTGGGAGCAGCAAAATAACATTCGGATACTTGGCCCGGTCGAGGTGGATGGGGAGACCCCAGAGCAGGTGGGGTGAAAGGTACAGGAGATTGTGAACTTTCTCTACAAGCATTTGGGCCTGCTCTGGCTGACAGGGGTCTGACAGATGTCTGGAGAGGTTTGCACCAATGGCAGTGGGGGTTCACATTTTACTTGAGACCGCACAACACCTACACGCGCATACACTACCTATTAGTGGGTCGGGAGGATGACTGCAGGTGCGCCAAAGCAAGATTCGTCCAGTGGGATGTTCAGATCGTAATATGGTGGGGATGGCTGTGGACATCGTAGTGTTGGATAGGGAGAACTCTTGGTGGAGATGTAATGACTCCCTATGGAGGGACAGGCACTTCACAGAACAGTTTGCGACTATTGTGGAAGAATACTTCCAGATAAATTACACCAGGGACATGGATGCTCTCTGGGCTACCAAACCTTCAAGATTCACATTTTATCTACAGGCAGAGCCACTGACAACCATAATGTTTGGGGCAAGTTGACTTTGTTTTTGGAGTCAGAATGGTGCAAGAGTGTCTGTCACAAGAAAGAGACAGGAAGTTTGGGCCCCCAGAACCAAATTTATTTGATCTAAAGCCTCCCCTCATAGGGCTCAACCTTCAAATACTAGGGACTAACCCACAGCCCCAAAAAATATCAGACTGCAATAGGTGCAGATTTGCCATTCTAGCAGTTGATCTTAAGCTCACCTGGCTCCCACAGAGGCGTCGATCGGAACTGGACAACTGCAGTCTCCACCAAGGTGACGTGTAGGGCCGAGATGACGGACTGGACTGGCCCACCTAGTTTCATTTGCTTGGCCCGTAGGAATATTCTTCTGCAAATGGAGAAAGGGAATTAACTACCTGGGGAGTTGAGCGCAAATCCCCCCACCCCTGCTGTTCTCCCCACAGATCACCTTTGATGTCCCCTCTTATAGTCTCACCTGATGGTTTGAAAAGATGAGCTCTCCATCCTGCATTGAGCACAGGGGCGCGTTGATAACCAGTTGCTTCACTGGCTCGAAGGAATTGGTGAGTTCCAGAACAATATTGACTCCGAGATTCCCGGCAAGACGCCATAAGTATAAAGTTCGTAAGAGTTCAAATGCCTGACTTTCACTCTTGTCCGATTCCTTGCAGGTTGCAGCTTGACCCTAATGAAGAGTTCCTCGTGGCAACCGGTAGTATTCTGGTAAGGATTTGTATTTTCCAACACAGTTCGATAAAATAATGTCAATATGTAACCAGTTGCTTTCTCCCTTATTCAGGCGCTGAGAAAAAGTATGAAGTCTCGGGGAATAATACCTCCGGCGGTAAAATCAGGTAAGTCTATTGTGGTGAGGAGGGTTGCCCTTGTTAGTCCCTTTGTTTCACCTTGCTGTCCTTTTGTTTCCCCTTAGGGGCCGGGGTTCGGCGAAGATGCAGTGGAAGCTGCGCCGACACGTGAAGAGGAATAGTACCCCCGGTGGTAAAATCAGGTTAAGTCTATCAGGGGTAACTAATATTCCTATGTGTATTCCCTGGGCTCACCTTGCTGTTCTTGTCTTCTCCTTAGGTGCCGGAATGCGGCGGGAACATGCAGGAGGATGCGATGGAATGTGAAGATGCTGCGAAGGCCGGTGAGTTCAGCGCGGCGCTGCAGCAGGCGAGGAAACGCGCATAAATAGCTTCTTTCTTCCAGCTTGAAGGAGCGATGGATCGGGAATTCAGGTAAGGATCAAAGGTATTGCTCTTGTTCTAACCTTTTCTCCTTCTTTCTCCATTTTTCTAGGAGCTCCAAACTCGAGGCGGGCGTGGCAGAAGGCTGGATGCAGACTTGCAGGCACGGTGAGCGTTACGCTGCTGGATGCAGAATAACGCGAAGCGTGTGCTGCTCTTCGGGCGTGGTTTAAATAGCCTCCAAAGTAGTCCCAGGTAAGTATTCCTCCCCAGCCCCGCCCGAGTAAAAAAAATAGTCCCTAAGTAAAGTAGTCCCTTCCAAGCCTCTTTTGGCTTGGAGCTCTTGCAGCATGGTCTGCATCAGGTAAGTTTTAATCTATGAGCCTGGTGCCTATGGCGCCAGGACTGACTCTCCATATGAGCCTGGCGCCATAGGCGCCAGGACTGGACCCAAATAGCCCCTAGTAGGGGTTGTTGGGCCTGCTTAGGATAACTTGATGCCTGCTTCCGGGGTTGCTGGACTTGGTCTGGGTCCCCGGGGGTAGGCATCATGACAGTTGAACAATGAACAGTCAAAACAGATTTCTGCTGTTGCAATTTCCGATAAAGATCAAATTTCACATTTTGTAAGAAATTACATATCGACCTCCAGGCTACTTTACTGATTTCAAGACAGAATGCTTCACTCCAGCAAAGGTTTGGCAGGGTTCCCTTTGGGCCTAGGGACCACACGGAGGGGATGAAACCATATATTATGTATTCAGGGGAAAACCAATTAGACACCAATTTATGCTGGGGAGGAGGGTTCACCTATCCCACCAGAAACCAGTTGAGCCTGTTTGGAGCCCATTTCCACCATCACGTCAGAGCGATGATGCTCTCTTTCTGACAGCATGTACTTAAATCCATCATGCTACCATTGCAGCCATCGCATCAGACGGGGCATATCTTGAGAATGCCCTCCAAATGAGTTTACAACCATTCTGAGTTCTCCTGCATGGGGAATCCTGGTGAGGAAAGAGGTCCTTCAAGTTGTTTAAAGACAGATCTGCCATTTTATTTTTTGACCACATGCAATATTTATGCACAATTATTCCCCAGCAGGGAGCCATTCCGTGGAGAACAGTGAACTACAGTGATACGAAGCAGATAGTGACTGCTCTAGGGTATTCCATCCCAGCTTTTCCCTTTGTGTCAGACTCCAACCAATGACAAGAAGACCATAAAGTCATCATGATACGTAGCATGGTCAGGTGTCATGGCCACGGGCCACAGAACACAAAAACCACACCATCTAGTGATGGGTGCAATGGGTCACTTGACTCACTTATTTCCATTTGGGACCCATAAACATAGGGACCATGGCTGGACTCAGTCCTGGGGCCTTTGTTGCCAGGCTCATATAGAGATGTGAGCAGGAACACTTTATTTCAGTGCAGGAGTGCTTTTATTTTACAAGAACTTTCCAGGAGCTGAAAACCTTTATTCCAGAGAACATCCTCATGTGCTGACTCATCGGGTGTGGCTCCCGAGGCCTGCTCTTCATGTGCTGAATCATTGGGTGTGGCAGGCAGGCTGAACCTGGTGGGCGTGGCTTCAGAAGCTCAGCTATATAAGCTGCTCCATCCTTAAGGCCGGTGCTTTGCATTACTGTGCACTCGTGTGCAACGTGACGCTCACCGCCGCTTGGACCAGTTTACTTACCTTTGAAACCAGGCGTTCTCCTGCATACTCACCTCCAGAAAACCGGTGCTTCATCTACAGACTCATCTCCTGAGATCCAGTGATCTTGATCCCGACGCCGCAGCACCGCACTCTGCACCCCTGTGAAGAAGAAGAAAGACAAGGTTAGAACATCCGTCCTAGGGCTGCACATTTGAACCCCGCGCGCTGCCTAGTTAACAACTTACCTTTCACTGTACCGCTCTAGCTTCGCTCCTCATTCCCTCCGGCTTCCACCTCGAGCTCCGCAGCTTGTGCCGGGCCGGCAACATCACCTGCAAGGGAAGAAAGCAAAAGAGCAAACATCAAAACTGGAACGGATAGCAATACAAGACAACAAATTTTACAATACAACAAAAACAGACGAGGAAAGACAAAGGCAAACAGGAACACTTTTTAAAAAAAAGATTTTTATTAATTTTCAAACCAAACAACAATACAAACCAAACACGCAGTGCATTTTACACCAGTTCAATTGTCAGTTACTTAATCATGGTCACTGCTCCCCCTCCCACCCCCTTCATGAGCCTATTTATACCTCGCACTCTGTATTTGCTGCCTGTGGCGGGGTCTTGCTTCCTGTGGATTCTGTCAGGTCTTGCATTGTTCCAAATAATTCTGCTATTAATGATCTCCATGCCATCAAAGTTCCCGCTTCTTCCTCCCCCCCTGCGTTACTCGCCTCTTGCCATACCATAGTTTCAGCCTAAGGCAAACAGGAACACTTACCTGAAGTATAGTGGCTTAGTCGCAGCAGGACTGGACTACCATGTGCAAGAGACCAGTGAAGGAACTCGGTCCAGATCATACGCCCCTGCCAGAAGCAGCAGGACGGAGTGCTCGCCAAAACTAATCAACAGAAGCAGTCCCGAGCAGCATCACCTATTACCACCAGTCACCACATAAGCGCAGAGGGCGAAGTCGGACCCGAGCGACCTCAACCCCCGGGAGGGCTGCACCCGTGCTCCAACGCCTCTGAAGAGACCAGGTGAGCGTAACATCAGGCATCTTAAAACCATCACCTGGGATTCCAAGATAGCCGCATGCTAGTGAGCACCACATCCACTGCACTCCCAACCTGCGAGGCCGCCCAAGTATGCAAACTTGGTAATTTAGCCCTCCCAGGCACCAGATGATGCAGAAACTGAAACCGGAGTGCGGAGGGAGTCCGAGGCAAGCACCCAATAGACCCCCGCAGAGCCTCCAGGGAGTGAAAACCCATCCATAGTGCAGACTCACTAGAAGAGCTCAAGCGGCCCGGTGGGCAACCCTAGGCGGAAAAGCACCACCGCTCATTCCCGCTGTGCACCATCAGAGGAGGAGTGCGGCCCCAGCCCGCTCAACAGCAGTCTGCCAGAAGAAACCGCAGAAGGGAACCCTGTGAGGTCCGACCCCCCTCTCCAGTCAGCGGGGGTACCTGCCAAGCCGATGCTCCGGAAGACGAGAGACATTGCAGCGTGAACCAAGGCCCCCTGGAAAACAGGGGGTGCCTTTGCACTGCCCGGAGCGGCAGGTCATTGCTGCCCCATCTAGAGCTACCTCTGACCCGCACCAACATGCCTGGCGCTCGCTCTCGCAGCTCCGGATACCGCTGCAGCGGAGAGACCCCCACCAATGCTCATACAAGCAGTGATAGGGACAGGCGCGGAGCACCCCCAACGAAACCTGCGCACCTCCTGAAGTAACCGGGAAGGCAAACATCAGCGCATCCCGAATTCCTGACTCCATTCATATGAAGGCCCTCCGGAACTCTGCACTGAACCCAAATCGGTGCACCTAAGCGCGAGACATCACATCCAACATTGCCGGACAACCACGCGGCCTCCCCTGAAGGGAAGGGCTCCAGCTACCCATGGACCCCATCACCGGCCCTCTGGCCACCCATCACGCACCCACCTTCCAGAAGTCGCCGGATCAGGAGCTCGCCTAGTGGCTCAGGGCAGATTGCTCCCCATGTCAGCACGCACTGGTGACTGGGTGCTTCGAAACCCGATGGATTTCCTGCAGAAGCCTTAAGACCTCAAGCTCAATGACAGAGAGGGACCCAACTCACCAGAGGACATACCGCTCAAGTAAGTGAGGAGTACCCCCTCTCTTCCGACGCTGGTCCTCTCTTCAGGCTCCCCGATCCCCTGGGAGTACTGCCACCAACAACGTGGAGGGGGGAGCAGAACCAGGGACCCACGTCTGGATCCCCACTGGCCGTGATAGAGAGGGAACCAAGGGTTGCCAACAACAGCAGTGGACCCTCAACTAGCAGGAACCCATACAGGAATAGGGGAGAAAACCCCAACCAAAGTCCCGATCCAAAACACAGACCTCCAAAAAAGAGGGGGAGCCCACACTGAGCACAGCACATTGCCTGCTGAAGTCTCCCCGAGGGAGGAACGCAGCTAGGGTGGTGGAGCACCCAAGAGGGTCACCGAGACTGGGGCCAACATCCAACTACATGTAAGAGTGGCCGCAGATCCCACCAAGCCCACTTTGAGGGGTGTCCCTACTCGTGGACCAGCCAAGCAACCGAAGCCAAGATAGCCCTTAGTCCGAATACGGGGAGCTACATATTCCAGCCCGAGCACAAACAGAAACACAATCTAGTGCCTAAGGGAAGAACTTCTACAAACAAGTGCGGCAGGGTCGGTCTGGGAGCCCACAAGGCGACTGTCTTGGATCAGACCATTCCAACCTCATAGAGAAACGACACGCAAGGGGAGACAGGAAAGAGCAGAAGGGACTACCCAACACATTGCCATACCCGGACCAATATACAACTCACCTCCTGGTCGGTCCCTGCATAGACAGAGCCCCGATCGGGCAACCCTCGCATTGCAGGTGTGCTAGCTCACGGCACAATGTTGAAAAATAGAAACATCTAGGGGGAGAGGGAGAAGATCCGGGGGAAGTCAAATCCACATCGCGCAGAGATCTGGGGGAAGCCGACACTGCAGCAGGAAGGGCACACCAGGAAAGGGGGACGAACCGAAGGGGTATCCCCAAGAAGCATACAAATGGGACAGCCTTCCGGCAAAAGAATGGCTGATAACAACAAACTGAAGATTATATCCCTAAACGTCAATAGCCTAAACTCACCGATCAAAAAGAAAAAGATAAAGCGGTACATTAGAAGGGAACAACCAGACATAGTAACACTACAGGAAACACATATCCAGTCCCGGGACAAACATAGGATAAAGCTCTGGGGGTACACAAGAATTCTGCAAGCCACGCAACTCATCAAGAAAGGGGGTGTCCTTCTGGCACTGAGAAACGGCCTAGATCTGACAGTGACGGGGTTGGAATCAGACGAGCAGACGAGATACCTAGCAGTAGTGCTGGAGGGGAGAGAATTACACAGTGGCGACATTATACGCACCCAACGCTGGCCAAGACGCCTTCATACAAAAAGCACTCACTACTCTCGCAAAGTTCACGAAAACACCCATCATACTAACTGGGGGCTTTAACATGGCCTGGGACCCTAACAAAGACAGAAGTAATAACTCCCCAGGTTTACAGGGACGACCATCAGAGGACCTCAGGGGAAAGGTGCATGCATCGGCGCTGGTAGACACGTGGAGGGAAATAGAGGGGAACAAGGAGGGCTACACCTTCTACTCACATGCACATCGGTCACATTCGAGAATCGACTACACCTGGGTCTCCAGATTGCTACTCGGAAATGGCAAAAGCACTGGTCTGGGCGCCATCGCAATTTCAGACCATTCCCCAATCAACCTTACTCTAAAAAGGAACCGGTCGCCATCTGGCCTGTGGAGATGACGCTACCTGACTCCCCTCTTTAAAGACGAAACGCTAGTCTGGGAAGTTGCCAAAGAAATGGAGGCTTTCCTTGAGACAAACAAGCTTGAGGACACGGCTCTGCAGATCAGATGGGACATGTTCAAACCAACGATTAGAGGGAGAATTATAGCACTCAAAGCCAGAAGAGACAGGGAATGGAGGCCGGAGGAGGCCTTGTTAGAGGATAAACTAAAGGTGATAATGGCCAAGATGGGATCTGTGCAGACCCCAGCGAGTAAAAGGGAATACAGGGCCACCCGAGGTCAGTTAGACCTAATACAGACATGGGCGGCCGTACGCAATTTGTTACACCTTAGACAAAAGTACTACATCAAAGCGAACAAGTCAGACCGCCTGCTGGCCAGGCTGCAGAGGAGGAGGGAGGAAACAGATAAAACTATCTTAAAAATAAAAGTTAAAGGAGGGAAAACTAGCGCTAACAATAAAGTTTGTCCAGTTCTACACTAACCTGTGCTGCTCGGTCAACCCATCACTGATGACCCAGGAAGCCTACAAGATACACTTACCGACAGTAGCAGGGGAAGAGAAGGAATACTTGGAAGGGGAGATCACTAGAGAATACGTCCGAGCAGCAATTAATTCCCTACCTATCCATAAATTCCTGGGGCCGGATGGCTTAGTTGCTGAATTCTATAAAACACAAAAAGAACTACTCATTCCCTATCTCAGAGATCGGTTTAACCAAATGGGCAAGGACAAGGCCATTTCAAACTCTATTGAAGAGGCAAAAGTGATACTCATGCCCAAAAAGGCAAGGACCCCACGGAATGGGGCTCCTATTTCCCCATCGCCCTAATAAACATCAACGCAAAGATCCACACGAAAATCATCACCAAACTAATCCGGCCTGACCAATCAGGCTTCATTAGGGGCCGTCGGACCGGAGACAATGTCAGGAGAATTGTCCAACTGATTGAAAAATCCCACAAGAGAGGAATCCCGGCTCTCCTAATGGCGGTCGATGCCAAGAAAGCCTTTGATTTGAGTGGGCATCCCTCTTTGCAACCTTGAATAAGATGGGCTTCGGGGCCAGCTTACTGAACAGGGCGAGAGCCAACTATAGACAGCCGGTTCTCTGGCTTTCTATCAATGGGCAAATATCAGAACCCGTGGCGGTGAGCCGGGGTACGAAGCAAGGGTGCCCACTTTCCCCCATGCTGTACGCAATACATCTCAAACCCTTCCTAGAGGCAGTGCGCGCAAATTACGGGATAGTGGGAGTGCCCTTCGGAGGGGGGACACACAAAATTGCAGCGTTCGCTGACAACATGCTTTTTACGGTCTCACACCCAGAGACTTCCCTCAGGGCCATCGAGAGGGAACTCAACCTATTTGAGGCGGTCACCGGACTAAAAACAACCCTTGCCAAGTCCGAAATCCTTAACCTCACCCTCACAAGCACAGTCGAGCAGGACCTCAAAAAGTCCTCCCTGTATAGATGGGTGGAACACTCTGTAACTTACCTGGGTATAAAGCGGACTAAATCACTGGGAAGGCTATATCAAGCAAACTACCCTCCCCTTCTGGAGAAGCTCAAATCTAAAATGGTAGACTGGGGTCCGCCTGCGATTACATGGATGGGACGTAAAAACGTATTAAAAATAGAGGTACTGCCACAACTACTTTATCACTTTACAGCCCTCCCGATCCACGTGTAGCCGGGCTACTTCAGAGCCCTCCACAGAATCACCACAAAATTTGGGTGGAATAACAAACCTCCGCGAGTGGCAGCAAAACTTATGCAAGCCCTATCTACCCGACAGGGAATGGGGGAACCGGACTTCACGGCCTACTACACAGCCGCCCAGATGAGGGTCATCATGGACTGGCAAAAGGACGACCGGGAGAAGATTTGGAGACCCATGGACAAAGCAGTCGCAGGGGGAGGGGGCTGGAGGGAATACTATGGAAAAGCAAGGCAGACAGAACACCACAAATGTATAGTAACACCATCACATTAGTTGTGGGAGATGCATGGGACGAAGCGGTCAAGAGGGCGTACATTACCACATTTCCCTCGCCATACACACCACTTTTTTGACAACCCGCAATTCACACCAGGCTACAATACACCCACATTTGAGGTGCCTCAAGTTTAGAGATATACTGCACAGGGATCAGGTCAAACAATTCGACCAATGCAAATCAGACTTCACCCTGGGGGGAAAGGAAAGATACACCTATGTCCAATTGAGGCACTGGCTACTCTATCACATCATGAAACAAGCAGGGACCCGTCACCTAACCCCATTCGAAAAGTACCTAAACAGGGACCCAGGCGATAAGCAAGTAGTAGCGAACATATATAAACACATAAAACTAGGTGAAGGATGTCGGAACTGGAACAGCGAGAAGAAGATTTCAAGCTCAAGTTGGATGACTTGGAAAATAAAGAAAGAAGGAACAACATAGGAATTTTTGGGATGCCAGAACAAGAAGGAGAAACTGAAACTGATCTCAGGAAAACACTTCATGACATTATTAAGATCTTGGTCGCAGATGACGCTATAGATTAACCCTTAACAGAACAAATCCACAGAGCCGGAGGACCTCCGGGCGGACCGAGATCCGTTCTCGTCTGATTTCATCACTTCCAGGACAAGGCCAGAAGGAGTGAGTCCATCACTTTAGTGGGTGCTCAAATCTCAATATACCAAGATCTATCCTCTCTGACACTGGCTCTCAGCAGATGTACGGACCCCTCACGAAGCGACTGAAGGAAAAGAACATTCGATACAGGTGGGGCTACCCCTTCTCCCCCTCCTTCGAATATGAGGGAACCAAGATTAGACTGAGATCCGAAAAAGAAATCAAGACATGCATCTCCGAACTACTCTGCCCCGGGAAGAAGAAAGCAACCAAGAAGAACCAAGGCGAGAAGATCGAGGATGGCGCATTCAGCGCCCAAGGAGAAAGCAGGTGAAAGGCTCCAGAAAGTACAGGAGAGGCAACCTCTCTCTGTAGGGGGACAGCTGAGCATTCACAAACTTGGTAAGATGGAACTTAACTCACTGTTTAGAATTTGACTGGAGTAAGGTGCCAAGTTGGGGACTCCACTGTGTTCACGACATGAGTATTGGGGGGGGGGGACACGGGAAGGGCTCAATTGAGACTGAGACACTATATTAGGTCAGGGGCGTGAAGTAACGGCCCCCACAGGTGGTTCGATGCAGGGCTGGTGCTAGCAACGGGCGCGAACGGATGCCACCAACTGGGAAGGGGATATGTGGGAGGGCATACAAGGGGAGGGGATCGTAGCAGCACCTTTAGTGATTCAAGGCATTTGATATAGGGTGGAATTCGGAAATCGGAAAAAGCAATACCGGTCATGCAACAAAAGCTATTTCCTCATAAGGACAAACAATGGCATTGCATGCTGATATAAGGGGGGAATTCCCTGAGGGTGGGGATGCTTAATGTTAAAGAGCTTAACTCGCCAACTAAAAGGTCACTCGTAGCTACAGAGTTCCGAAGAGCCAAAATAGACATTCTCCTACTACAGGAGATGAAATACGCTGAGGGGAAGAACGGCAAATCCTGGCAAAACTTGCAGGGAGCGAGTTCTGGGGATCGGGACCACTCAGAAGGGGAGGTGTGGGAATCCTTGTCAGAAAAGGTATGGATTTTGTGGAGACCAAGATATGGTCAGATGTAGAAGGGCGTGCCCTACTAGTAACGGGTAACATAGGCAAAGTGAATGTGACGATTGCAACAATCTACTCTCCTGACACAGGACATACTAGATTCCTTGCCAAAACGATTCCTAAAATACTACTAGAGGCCTCAGACCACATTTTTCTAGGAGGTGACTTCAATCAGTGGGCAGACCTTATCAAGGTTAGAAAACCTGGCAACCCTGATACGAGAAACCAGACTAGGGGTGACCGTACAGAACTCGCTATAATGATGGAAACATACAAAATGATAGATGTGTGGAGGGACATGCACTCAGAGGACCAAGGCTATACCTTCTTTTCCACCCCACACAACACATACACTTGAATCGACTATATATACCTATCCAAAGATCTCGCTGATACAACACACGCAGAGATAGCCCCAATCATATGGTCAGACCATGATATGGTAATCGCAGATATCCGGTGGGAGAGTCTACCGATCAAGGGGGGAAAATGGCGCTGTAACGAGAGTCTCTGGAAAAACGCAGTCTTCAAGACACAAATGGAGACTGAAATTAACGAATTCCTCAAAATAAACAATACTGGGGAGGTATCTAAGCAAGTTGTCTGGGAAGCGGGGAAAGCCACTTGGGGAGGGATCTTGATTAGGAAAGGGGCGTCTAAGAAAAGAGAACAAAGGATTATCGAACATAGATTAAGAACTGATATCTTTCAACTGGAGGAGGACATTAGGAGGGATACATAGCTTGACCATGACGAAATTAGCTAAGCTAAAAGGAAAAGGGAGGAATTGAGCTGTTGGAGCACAAGCAGATAGTGTGCAAACTCAGACTCCTGAAGCAAAAATTCTATGAAAAAGGGGACAAGGCTGATGCATTACTGGCCGCCAGACTAGGAGAACAGAGAACTGAGCGGAAAGTAACTGAAATAATTGAGGACAACCCTCCCGAGACTGACACTCCCCCCTCCATCCCAGAATGTTTTGCTAACTTTTACGAGTCCCAATACACCTCAGAAACGAACCCTGACCAATCAGAAACATAGACCTACTTGTCCTCTATCAATATGTCCAAGATACCGAGACCAGACTCCGAGCTGCTAGAATCCCCTATATCCGAACAAGAAATCCAAGATGCAATAAAGAGGTTAACTGTAAGCAAATCCCCAGGCGAAGATGGCTAGACAATCGGATTCTACAAATCCTTTAGTACACACCTCACGCCATTAATGGCAGAACTCTTTAACGAAATAAAAAAAATCCCCGATTCCTTTACCCGAGCATGGTTTACAGTGATTCCCAAGGACTGAAGAGACCCCAAAAAATGTGGATCATATCGCCCCATCTCTCTACTCAACATAGATGCCAAAATCTACACGAGAGTGTTGGCTGCCAGGTAAGAGACACTAATGCCCCAACTCATACACCCCTATCAGGTTAGATTCATACTGGGGAGACAGGGAGCAGACACAATGCGCAAACACTACACCTTTTCCATATATCCCAGACCCTACCCAATGAGCCTGCCCTTCTCTCAATCAACGCAGAGAAAGCCTTCGACAGGGTAGAGCGGGGATTCCTGAGAGCAGTTCTATGTAAAGTGGGTATGAGCCCAAGGTTTTGAAAGGGAATACAGGCGGTGTACACGTCCCCCAAGGCTTCCATATTTGGGAATGGAGAATATTCCAGATGGTTCGAACTAGAACGCGGAACACGACAAGGGTGCCCTCTCTCTGCAATCATTTTCGCACTCTCTGATTCCATGGTAGAAGGTATACACTTGGGAGCCACGGAATACAAGGTAGCCCTTTATGCAGATGACATTCTTTTGCACATAAGTAACCCCATGACATCCATTCCCTGAGCCCTCCTCCTACTAGAAGATTATGGTCAACTCTCTGGGTTCAAGGTAAACACAACAAAATCTGCTCTCTTTCCTCTACAGGGACAGAAAGGAGAAAATGAAATCGGGTTCTGCCCATTGGGCCTTAAGATTGAATACTCTGAACTAAAATATCTGGGCATACAGATCACCAAAGACTTGGCCGACCTATACAAAGCCAATCCCCCCCCTTCTCCTGCGGTTCTGTGCCGATCTAGCTAGATGGAACAAGCTGACGCTATCTTGGGTGGGGCGCCTCAATGCTATTAAAATGGTAAGTCTTCACTGGTTTTTGTACCCCTTTCAAATACTACGCATTGCGATACCAAAAAGCTTTTTTTCTGAGATCAAGAAAACTATTGTGAAATTCCTCTAGCAGGGGAAGAAAACAAGAATTTCATATGACACCCTGACCCTTTCCAAATACAAGGGTGGGGAAGGGCTCCCTGACTTAAGAAAATATTACGAAGCGGCCCAGCTGCGCGTCCTGATCCCTCACCTACGTAACCATAAAGCTACACAATGGGTACACATGGACAATCACTACCTATCACCGGCCACGGTCTCGGAATGGCTCTGTGCCTCCAAGAAAAAGCTCCAAAACAGATGCAAAGGCCACTCAATAATTAGCACTACATGGGACATCTGGAGAAAAGGTAAAGATATGCATAAGATCACCACATGGCCATCTCCACTGAGCCACCTATGGTCCCCCGGAATCAACGACCACATCCCTAACGTAGAACGATTCCAAATGGTATGAAGCAGGCCTAGAGAGGGTAGGTAGGGCAACTACAAATAAACGACTCATTCATTTCACTCCCAGAACTGGCTGAGGCCCTGGGAATAGGCCCTCTGTCTACCTTCCAATACATACAGATAAAGGGTATCTTAACAAAACCAGTATGGAAGACCAAGTTGAGGAGAGAAATTACCCCCTTTGAAAAGCTACTAGACTCTAGGACGGAAATGAAGGGTCTGATATCAGAGATGTACAAAGAACTGATAGAAGCAGGGGAAGGGACCACAGAATTGTTGAGAGGCAGATGGGAGAGGGACCTAGGTGAACAAAGCATTCCAGATTTATGGGGAATAATGTGCAAATCTGCAACACAAACATCCATATCAAATCAATACAAATTACACGCAATCAAGCTGTAACATAGGTGGTAATATGATCCTCTCAGGCTCTCCAAAATGTTCCAAACAGCAAATCCAAGGTTTTGACAGGAATGTGGTGAAACAGCCGATTATTGGCACATGTGGTGGGGTTGTTCCCGAATAAAGGTATTCTGGGATGAGGTCCTGGGTTGGATCTGGGTTGGAGATGGCATCTCTCGAGTGGCGGACCCTCACCTCATTTTGCTTGGTCTCGAGAACGACGAGGACGATTGGAACAGGGTGAAAATTTGTCCCCCCAGTTACTATTAGTCGCTCGTGCCATATTTGTAACGAAATGGAAATCCAAAACAACTCTGAGTAAAAATGAATGGATTCATGTTGCCTCTAACATATGTGTAATGGAAATGCGAGGCTTTATGGATGGACTTCACAAATAAGAATCTCTCTAGCTAGCCAAAGTCCCAAACTGCCCAAGAATGCAAAGTAAACAATGTGACCTAATGGGTTATGAGCTGTGAAAATGAACGCTTGCCCTATGGGAAATCCCCATAACCAGAAAACTGTGACCTCCTATTGATACACACCGTAAGAACCTTTTGGCTACTGGCTAGATCCAAGGGGGGAGGGCAAAGGGAAAGTTTACAAAAAATTAAAAATTAAAAACTAGGCAAAGGCCCCCCGCCGAGACCATACATTAAAAGATGGAAGACCTCCACTGGGTGCACAATAGAGGAAATGGAGTGGGCAAAACTGTGGGAATACATTCCCAAATTAACAAGATCTGTCCAGACTCACGAAATATGGCTAAAACTAATGTGTCAGTGGCACCTGACCCCCAACTAGGCTCCACAGAATGTATCACAGCAGTGCTGGAGGGAATGTGGAGGGGAGGGAACATGGGGCCACATCTGGTGGGAATGCCCCAAGATAGACCAGTACTGAGTGGGCATACAGGAATCAATCGAGCAGGTCCTAGAGGTAATATTCAAGGGTACAGGGGCCTCGCAATGATAGGCTTAGACGGCACACCTGAGCAACTCAAGTCAAAGCAGCCCCGCAAGCTATAAGTGATAATGATGATGGCGGCGGCATTAGTACTGGCACACAAATGGAAGTCCAGGGACCCCCACACAGGATCACAAATGGATTGCAAAGATCTGGAGCACCGTTGCCATGGAGTGGATCACGTACTCCATCCAAGGGGACCATAAAATGTTCAGCAATGACTGGTCAAGCCTACTAAGATACATGAGGAAAGGAACTCGGGCAGCATGGTGCCCCAGGAGCATGGGCATCTTGGGGATAATCGACCGCCCAAGAGAAGGGAACATTTGAACGAGTCTGGTAGTCAATTGTAAGCAAAGACTGATGCCAAAGAGACAGTCATTATCAGTAATTCCGCAGCCGAAGGGAGTCTTCCTGCAAAAGGAACTTTGCCCAGATCAAGTGGGGAAGAGCTGCGGTGGGGGGTATGGAAGCGAGGGGGTGGTGGGAGTGTTCCAGTGGGAACGTGTTAATGTTGATAACCGCCAATAGAATGTTTTGGGTGAAAAAAAGTCGCCTGTACCTTTTCTTTTTTCAATATGATCTTTTTATTGTGTTTTATAACACTTATAACATGCAAGCATTTCAGGTTGAAACAAAAGAGAGAGACGAACAGCAAACAAATGAGGAGCAGTAATAAGGGCATACATGAGCAACATATGCTGTGGGCCAGAGGGGAACATTCATTAATAGCTTGTGACAGTCTTTGTCTTTATAGGGATGGCTCACACAATCCCTGGTATCTCGTGAACCTTCTAAGTGTTGGTGGTCTGCGTACCACTCCTGGAAATTGGTTGGTGTAGTCGAAGAAGTGAGGCCACGTTTGCTGAAATTTCACCATAGGTCCCAGCCGGGTAGCAGGAGATTGCCCACCACAGATTGCTGGACCATTTGGGCATTTCCAAAGGCGGACCAGGGATACATTAGCTGCCATGAGGAGGTATGTGATCAAGTCAGCCATATACCCAGTTAGAGGGAACATTCCATTACCTGTATTCCCCAGTAGAACAACTCCCGGGTCCAAAGGGGTCATCAAGCCAGCCGTGATCCGTTTTAACTGAAGCAAAACCTCCTGCCAAAACCTTGCTGATAGATCACATGCCAACCATAAATGAAAGAATGTCCCCACAGTCTCGCAGCCCCCACAACTGTGAGGTGAGATGGTTGGATTACTTTTGTTTAGTATTTCCAGGGTGATGTACCACCGGTAAAGTACCTTGATTGCTCCCTCCCGGTTGGTGGCGCATCTAGAGCTTTTGGGTGTGCGGGTGCAAATGCAATACGAAACCTTCCCTCCTATTTCCCTGCCGAGGTCTCTTTCCCATTTGAGCATGTATTTCTCCTTCACTGATGGGTCCGACCTGTCAAGGATCTTATAGAGAAGCAGTATCACATAAAGCAGAATCAGGACTGTGGTTGTTGGTAAGAATTTCTTTTGTTAGCAATACTGACATTGTGTTACCTATTCTGAACCTGGCCAGAAGAACACCCTTACCCTACAGGATGTTCTGTGCCTAGTATGAGAGTGGTGTACCGCCTACCAAAAAGCAGATAGATAAGGAGGGAGAAACTGACCCTGACCCTACAATGGGTTATTGATAAGTATTGCCAGAGTGTTGTAAGGCTTTCCCAGAGAAAACTGCCTACAAGAGTTCTAAAAAGGATGAGTGTTTGGGAGAGCATAAAACAGGGGATTTCTGGTACTTTATTCACCCTCCGTAGTATGCGCTGTCCCCATCCATCTATGTGCTTGCATAAGGTAAGCGACAGTTCTAAAACACAAGTGGTGAAAATAATAAATCTTTGTTATATTCCTGATGTCTCGGCTAAATCTATATCGCCAATCTTTTTGTCGGAAGACATCTTTCAACCTAGTTGTGGAAAACTTCATAAAATCGGATCTACTGAATAGAGAGCCATTGTTGTATCATGCAGATCATAGGCATTATAAAATTGGTTATTCTTGGCATGTGTCTCCTATGTATTCGGGACATCCAGGGGCTCTGTGGTCGACCGGTTTCGATGATGTATATCTTTCAAATCATCTTCTTCAGGACCTATTTCTTGTTCTGTGAATCAGTGTTCTATCCGCCCGATGTGGCGGTAGACCATATCCCACCTAGGTGATACAAAAACCTATTTCAAGGCCGGGTTCAAAAGGGCAATTCAATTATATTTAGTTGTCATGTGCAATTAATGCTAGACACCCATTAGATTTTGCATGGACGATTGTCAATGGTAGCCCTGCACCCATTGTGTGAAGTACACCCCACAGCTGCAGTGTATCTCACCACACATTTCATGAATATGTGTCATGGAGTGGTCCTGTGCCACCCAGGCCCCGAAGTAGGGGAGGAACAAGTGGAGCAGGACCTAAGGAGACTATTGCTAGCTCAAGCCCCATTCTCGAGGCGCATTCAACTAGGTTGAGGATACACATTGTTGTGTGTGGTGCGTCCCGGGATAAACCCGGTTCGGCCGGGGTGAATCAGTTTAGGCATCACTTTTGCCAGTCTGGCTGCCACTATTTTGGTGAACATTTCCCATCATTGTTTATTAGAGCAATCGGTCTGTGGTAACTGGAGAGCTCTGTGTCTTTCCCCGGTTTCGGAATCATCAGTTAGTAACTCCTCCATGGAAGGGGTGACACAGCCTGGGGTTAGAAACAAATTATATAGTGTTGCTAGGTGTGGTGCTAGGATGTGGGCATAGGTTTTGTAAAAGCGAGCCAGGAATCCATCTGGGCTCGGCGCAGTGTTTTTTAGAGAGCCTATGATTTTCCTGACCTCCTCCGTGGAGATGGGGGCCTCTAGGGGAGCCAGTAATTCTTGAGCGGCCGTGATTGAGTGGATTGAAGTCAAGTATTCATTCTGTAGCATTTCCTCGATATGGGTCCCAGTTATGATCTCTCTATGGTGGGCTGACATTACCTGCATTTTATCGCTCTCTGAGATAAATAGCGTCCCATTCTCATCTCTTAATAGACAAATATTATTGCGTGTGTGCATTTTCCTCAGTTTATAGGCCAGACGCTTGTTCACTTTGTTGAGATTCAATTAATAGAATTGTTTATTTATGCTAAAGCTCTGGCTGATTTGTCAGCCAGATGCATCTCGAGTTGTGACTTTGCTTTTTTGCGGTCTTCCCAAGCCTTTCTAGAGCAGGAGGTTTTATGCACATTCTCTAGGTTGCTCATCCTTTCCCCCAGTTTCCCCTGTTGTAAGGAGCTCAGCCTTCAGCCTTCTGCCACCTTTACCATTAACTCCCCCCTAATGACGGCCTGCATTGCGTCCCAGACAATCAATAGGCGATAGGAGGGGTTTCTTTTAAGGTGTTTTCTCTAAAATAAGCTTTCAGGGCCTCTGCAATTTAGCCTCCGATTACTAGGTCCGGTAAAAGAAAGTCCTGTAGCTTCCAGGCCCCCCGGGGGTCGGCCCGGAAAGCCTGATGCACGGATGCGGGCGAGAACAGGGCATGGTCGGAGATTACCCTAGGCAGTATCGTAACCTCTTCCAGACACGTGAATAGTTTGCCAGAGGCCCTTATGGGTGTGGGAGTAAAATGAATAGTCACTAGTGCCTGGGTTATGTAGCCTCCAGGAGTCCACTATACCCAACTCCCTAAGAAACTGTGTGAAACCCACTGCTTTAGAAAAGTCTTCCCTGGTTGGCTGTAGAGTTTTATCATTGTCTGGGTCTGGGACTAGGTTGAAGTCACCCCCGACTATGAGTCTCCCCTCTACAAAGGACATGATCTCTGGGGCAATAGAATGGAGAAACTGAACTTGTGAGGAGTTTGGGGCATAGATTGAAATAAGTGTGAGGGCCAGTTCATATAAGCGCCCTTTTACCAAAATGTAACGTCCCAGTGGGTCCCAAAGTGTGTTGATCTCGGTGAGTGGGATCTCCTCGATAAGTAGGATTGTCACCCCCCTCTTCCTTACCCCCGCAGCGGCAAAGAAACCTTTTTTTGAATCGAGAGAATCTTACCCTATGCTCCTCGGTAGAAAATAGTTGTGTATCTTGGAGGCAGACTATGTCTGCTTCTAACTTTGATAGCCTTCGGGCCACGGATTTACGCTTGACTGGGAAATTAAGGCCCTGCAGGTTCCAAGTGACTAGCACCAGTTCCCTTTCTGCATTGTTTGTCATGTGTCATCCTTGGGGAAAAGCTTAATCCTGTTCCCTCCTGCCTCACGTCACCCTCCCCACTGTAGTAATGGCCTTTTTGTATGCATTAGTAGTGCCCTGTCTGCTACAGCAGCTGCTCCCTCTGTACAAAACCCCCTCATCTCTCTCCAACTTAGCTGTATTAACATGTTCTCCAACACTCGTCGACCTCCGCACCATCCCACCCCGCCCACCCCCCCACCCCAATAAAACTGAAAGAAACATGTGAGAAAACCTCATGACTAGCGGGGCTTCCATAGCTTCCACCCTGACGATGAACCTCCATTATGCCAGACCTGCCTGTCGCCCTAATCAGTAACCCATGTCACCTGTATAGTTCCCATAGACTGAATTCTCTTGTGCGCTGTGCCAGGCTTCCCCGAGGAATCAGGGTGGTTCCCCCTCCCATCGGGGGGTGGCCTCGTCGAAGCCAACAAATCTAGAACATCCTTCAGGAAAACTGTCTCGGGTCCCCCAGAGGGGAAGCAGTCCATGCAAGGCAAAGAAGGTGAATGTTTCAAGTGACCATCTCTGTTGCTACTCTGCGTTGGACCATCGGGTCTTCTTTTCCTGCTGAATATGGACCATGCTCCTCTCAGGTCTTTCGGAAGACGTCGGGCAGCAGGCGCGCTGTCCTCGTCCCCTTCGTTGATGCTTGTGGGGCTTAAGAGCTTTTCCGCTTCTTTCGTTGTCTGGATCTTCCACTGCTTTCCTTCAACTGTGAATTGTAGTGCTCTCAGGAAATTACATCTATAAGCTGTGTCCTTTTCCCAAAGCTACTCCGTTATTGGATTTAGACTCATCCGTTTTAGTAGAGTGGAGGATGCGAAGTCTTGAAATAACACTATCAAGGCGTCTCTGTAGAGAAGGCGTGGAGAGTTTCTAGCTTTCCTCATAATTTCTTCTTTGATTTTAAAGAAGTGCACTCTTGCCGAGACGTCAGGAGGGAAGCATTGTGGCTGCCTCGGCTGGGTGCGGTGTACCCTATCCAGTTCTGTCAAGGCATCATCGGGGAGAGACAAGACTGAGCGGAAGAGGTCCTGCACAAACCCTCAGGTCCGACTCGTGGACCGAGGGCGGGACTCCTATATGCGTATGCGTATGTTGTTACGGCGGAAGCGGTTCTCGCTATCTTCTTGCTTTATTTCCAAGGCTTCACATATCGCTTCAAGTGCCCTAAGTCTGTCAGAACCTTCGCCTATCACAAAATTTTTGTCACATAAGGTTGTTTCCATATCCGCTATTCTGCTTTCAGCCTCACCCACTCTTTTGTCCTGCCCAGTGATCTTTAGCATTAGGGATTCTGTGCCCTTCTGATATTCCCTGGTCATGGCAGCTAGTAGCTCCTGTAAGTCAGACTTAGTCACCGATTGCACTTGTGAGTACCCCATTGAATCCGGGTCCACACCGTGGACCATGGCCTCGACACGGTCGCCTCTTAAGGCTTTTTCTGCTGCTCCTGTGGCCAGCAGGGTGGATGGGCCAACCTGCTTGGCAGCTTTACAGAATTTTGCCATGTTGTGTTTTCCGATCCACTCCTTGCCCTCTTAAAGGTTGTTGTGGTGGTGCAACCACCACCTTACTTTCAGCACAGTGCTGATGGGCTCTCGGCGCAGGGTTGTGCGTTTGCGGGGCTATGGTTTATGCGGTTTGTAGGGGAGGTTGTCTATATCCCTTGGTTGCTGCAGCTTGTGGCTTATAATGCTGGGCGGATCACTCTCCACAGGTGGTTTGGGTGTTTGATCTGAGCTGTGAGGACTCCTGTTGAGCGGATAGGCCGAGGGTGGGTAACTTCAATCACTCCTCCGGTAGTGGCAATCTGGTCTCCGCGAAACTCCCCGCGCCTCCTACGGCATTACTCACTCTGTCATGCTGGGTAGGCGCGGTGCCTCTTTGCTTGAGGCTGTCATCCATGGAGTGGATATGCCAGCCGCTTTTACCAGTCACCCGGGTCGCTGGTCTGACCTCTGACTCCTCCTGAGCCGAGTCGAGTCGCCTTGGTGAGGCGGCGCTGCCACAAGCCCTGCCATATCTCTTGGGTGACGTCGCAGATGCGCTATCACCTTCAGTCCCAGTATTGAGTTCCACCGCTGCTGAGGAGGTGCGCTGGGCTATGCTTCCGTGCTGTTGGAGAAGTGAGCACGCAGAGCTCCGCTGCTCTGATGGATTGGCATTTCAGTTCCTAATCCCCACCGGGCACGGTCGCATGCGGGCGGGTGTCCTTCTTCCCCCTTGTCCCGCTTTAACCGTTATTGCTAGTCAGCGCTGCCATTTTAAGCCGGCGACTTGATGGCAGAGGTTTGCATGGCTAACTTCCTCGTTGCATTGCTAGGTGCTCCCTGGTTGCGTCCATTGGTGCACAGGGCCCTTAGGCACTCATTCCCTGAAAATAAGGCAGTTCCAGCCCCAGTAGGCGTATGTGTATGTTCGTCATCATACTAGGGCCTTAAGCCTTCAAGGAGCCATGCTATGTGCTCCGACTCCAGGTCACACCCTCCCACCTGTACCTTTTCTATACACAACTGAATTCAGAAATGTAGCTCTTCTCTCAGACTACCAAAGAAATGTGTGAAATAGGGCTTTGAGGTCGCTCAGAACCTTGTGTGACAAAGAAACTGGCAAGGAACTAAAACAGTACAAAAATCGCAGGAAGGCACACGTTTTGATAACAATCGTTTTCCATTTGTTATTTTCGGCTTTCACTCACCTTCTGTATTATTGCCTTTACATTTAGCTCAATTAAGGTACTGATACCCGCCATTAATTTTGTATCTAAGTAGCCAAGATCATCCTTGGCCCACTTATAGCTGCGAAGAGAAAAATGGTCTCGGTGGCAGCAGGAGTTACAAGGATAACAATTTTGTCTTGTCATAGTTGATCTAATGGCTAGACAGTCACCTATCAATCCAGAATATTCAGTAGCAGTGAGTAAACGTACTAAGGGTTTGAGAGCAAGAAAAGATCATCCGCTTAGGGTGGTTGCCGTTCCTGTACCATACCTGCAGTAATGCTTTTAACCACCTCAGTTTTGTGAATGGTGGCAGAGAGGGGATGCATGACTAAAGCAAAAAAGAAGGGTGAGAACTGCCTACACTGTCATTCTGAGACTGGTACATTTTTCCACACTATCTGGCAATGCCCAAAAATCCACCGGTACTGGCTTGCGGTCCAACTATGCATATCTAGAATATTCAGGTCGCCCATTCCCAATGACCCGAAACTGGCTCTGTTGGGCTTTTGGGGGAACACATTTTATATGAAAAGCTATTTGTGTCCAACGCTCGGATTATAGCCAAGCAGAAGATTGCCATGCTATGGGGGGTGCAGTAGCCGCCCAAGATTGCTAAATGTGAACAGGACTTCGATAACTGCATTGCAATGGAAGAGCGAATTCAAAAAACACGAGGATGCCCACATAAATTCACTAAGATATGGGGGAATTGGAAAGATCAGGATGGTTAATGTGTGACATTGGGTTGGATATGCATCTATATGAAATAATGTATGTCTCGGGTCTGTATGCACTCTGGTCGTAACTGTTGGTTGGTGTGTTCCGGGCGCGTGTTGCACCCTCTATGTTCTATAATCAAAAGAAATAATTTTTTTTTAAAGTAAGGTTGAGAAGCGGTTATCCGTTTTGTGCCCCTTCCCAACTCATATAGCAGGCAACATTCTGCGTTTGGTCATGCTTCTCACCAATGCGTTGGCTTAAAGTGTCATAAATAGCTATAAGAAACCATTCCCGGAGCTGAACCTAACAAAGCTGCACTCCAGGAAGACCCAACTTCCCTGACAAAGGCTTACTCTCTATTG
Source organism: Ambystoma mexicanum (assembly GCF_040938575.1). Lineage (NCBI taxonomy): Eukaryota > Metazoa > Chordata > Amphibia > Caudata > Ambystomatidae > Ambystoma > Ambystoma mexicanum. Next base: position 708,369,555 of record NC_090933.1, read on the forward strand.
TAGCTGCTGGCTGCCATCAGAGTGATGCTAGAGCCATGCAGTGGCAGTATATCAATCAGCTCCCTAAGGTGTTCTCATACCGTACTTGCCTTTCACGAATCCCACCCGATTTACGAGTTTGAATTGATTAATTTCCCATCTCTAGACGAAATGCAAAAATCTTCACACTAAGCAAAGTGATTGGTGTATAACTTGTGCTGTTGTGTGCATCTTTCCCTTTCTTACAATAGGGATAATCAGTCCTACATTCATGATTGAGCTGCCCAGCCTGTATGGTCTCATTCAGCAGGTCATGCAGAACTAGGAGAAGGAAATCCTCAAACTACTATAGAAATTAACAGGGAAACCATCAAGGTCAGGTCGTTTTGTTTTCATAATGTTAATTGCAGGGGAGACCTCCTTCCGGCTCTCCTAAAATAGGGAAGGTGGATCCCAAAACCCCACCACAGGAACACCTCACAGGTCTCGGCAGCAACAACCTCAAATTTGTTGTACAGCTGCACATAATATCTTGCAAAGGCTTTGTTTATACTCTTAGTAGATGTCACTAATCCTATGCATGCCGCATTAAGGGCCAAGATATCTCTACAGTCAGCCAGTTTCTTTAGAAGGTTCACTAGCAATTTGCCAGACTGCTCTCCTTGTTCTGAGAAGAGCTGGCAATCATGAAGATTGCATCCTCCGCCAGACTAACAAGGAGCAGGATCAGCTCTGATTGCAAGTTAGCAACCTCAATATGTCCGTGCAGGTTCAGTTCCAATGACAGATTTAAGATTGATAGAGAGGGGAATCTTATCAATACCTGTGTAAGCCGGCATATAAAATGTGCTAGTTTAAATGTACTTCTGATCAAGGAAAGGATATTTTCAAAATATATATAGACAGTTCATGATGTTTCCACCTCTACCAATGTGTCATGAGGTCCAACTGGTCCCTATGGAAATGCTGGAAGCTTGGGACATTACATTCTATTCACTCGCATTTACGCCCCACCAAAGATGGCCACCATCAAGTCCATGCCAACCTAACCCAGATGAAGGATCGACGTTATGTATGTTGATGACATCATTCCAAGATGGCACCACGTTCACAGGACTACACCCATAGACGCTCTCTGTCCTTCCCAGTCCTTGTGATTTCCTCCTTCTGTTCCCCTTCATTGTTTTGTCCATTCTCTGTTTATTCCCTATTTACCTATTTGATCCTAATTACTGGTTTCCTGACTTTGAAATTCAGATTCCTGACTTCATACTACATCTTTGAACCCAGGAGGTTTTTTCTCCTAAAGGTTTTTTTTCTCTTGGCAGTAGTCGAGTAGCACAGGATACTACCACATAACATTGCTACCGCACTTCAAACCTTCAATCAGGTACGTGGAAGTGTGTGTGGTAACAGATTGCAATGCCAATTAATATTAGCATGGACCAAATGCAACAGTTAATAGCTGCCACTCAGGCACTAACTGCAGAGGTCCAAAGGCTACCTTGAAATAGTTGGATTCCAACAGGAATCCATCTGTACAAGAAACTCCAGTGGGTGCCCTGTCCTGCGGGACGTATGAAAGCAGTAAAAAAAGAAACTCCAGGAATTCAAACACGCCTGCAGAGTTCAGTTTACCTTCAAACCATAATCTTTTCCCACGGATTGCTACAGTGTCAGATATATAATTTAAAATATGGCTAGAAGAGCGTTAGCCTGGGCTAATATCACTGGCCACTTTCAGCAACCCATTGTTGGATGATTAGCAAGGCTTTCTTGTCAGTCTACCAACTGTGCTCGGAAGAACAGAACTCACTTAGAAAGTCTGTTGGATCTGACATACGTTACATGGTTTAAAAATACGCTACAGAAGCAGCATGGCTGGAGAATGCTCAAGTAAACCTGTTTCACACAGGTCTTAATCAAAACCTGAAAGATTAATTGGTCCGTGTCCCTCGACCTGGGCGATTCAACAAACTACTCACACTCTTCCTTCAATTGCACTACTGCATGCAAGAGTGATTGAGTGAAAGGAAGAAAACCCAGAAATATTGCAACAAGACCAACACAGCTAGAACTGGCAGGAAGAAAACCAGACAAGTCTAAGCCCATGCAGACCGGTTTGGCAGAGGCCCTCTTACTGAAGAGGAAAGCAAAAGAAGAAAACAGGGATTATGCCTGTACTGTGCTTCTTGTGAACATTTGGTTAAAGACTGTCCTGTGGCGCCGCCTAAATGCTCAGGAAATGCTGATTCCCAGTCATAGAAGGGACAAACGATCGGGAACAAAGCTACGTTCTAGAATCGATTCTGTGGCGGGACAGTGGCAATTTCTCAGCTCCTGATGAAGGGATCAGGCCAGTTCCAATTCAGCGAGTCTGAGGGCACAGTGGGGCACAGCAGCAAGGCACCCATGAAGTTCGTCACCACAACTGGGTGACACAGTGACCGCGTATGCTCGGGTTCAGGCATACTCTCCTAATTCCAGACCTAGGAATGCTAGGTGTACGAAACTCAGCGGAAGAGTGCCTTATACCCAGAGCGTATAGTCTCCAAAGTCTCAAGTCGAAACTCGAGACAGTGACGGTTCCGGGCAAAGGTCCCGTACGATCTGGTCAGTTCACTGGGCGGTCCAGGAACACTTCCGAAAAGGCTCCCTTACAGCTTAAGCAGGAGGTGCCGAGAATAATTGGTCCCACTATTCCAATGTGTCAAATCGTCCTTGCAGGCCTTGTAGGTTCGAACAGAAACAGGGGGTCTGACGGGACAACAGTGGGGTCAGGGTGCCAAACCTTCCAGCGGGTCACCAGCGGTTCCACTGAGCTGCTTCTTCGCTTCAGGATACTTGGCTCCTTTACAAGTTCGGTGTGAACTCAGAAGATTGACCTGGAATGGGTGTAAGTTGCCTTCTCTTATCTAAAATCTCCTTCGCGCCATAACGAAGAGAAACCAATAAGCGATTGGCTCACATACAGCCATCCCAGATGTGGACCAATCATGGACCACAGTGGTCCCAGTCATCCCAGCACACCAGACATCCTGGCACTCAGGATGTGTATTGGAACAAGACGGCTCCAGCCCACATCCTGGGCGTGCACGCACAAGGCATGCAGAAGCCTGCGAAAGCTTCAGTTTCTGCGGGGTCTGCATGACCAGATAAGGAATTTCCCGGGTCTGCTCGACCTGGGGAAGGCAAAGGGAAAAGATGGCAAAAGGACAGCACAAAGGACCTTGTGGCATGTCCATTTTAGGCACTGGCCACTGTCCTGGGCCAAACATGGTAAACGCTGTCTAGACCATAGAAAAGAGTTAGAAATACGTAAAACGTAACAGCTGCCATCAGCTCTGTCCAGGGCACATTTGCACACATTCACCAAAAATCCTTCTAAGGTGTCTAGGACCTTAAAAACGAAAAAGGGACCCCAGCGCACTGTACTGTAAGGTACTTTGTGCACTGATAAAATGTTACTAAAGAATAGCAACAAAGTGAAAGACTAAGGGAAACGTCTCCCAGTACTGACAGTCTTAAGGGCATGTCAGTTTCCCCATAACAAAATGAGCAAAAGCCCACCGGAAGAACATCAGAAGGCTGGGCTCCACTGGCAAAAGTCAGGCTAGGGTGGTCATACAACAGCAAAAAGTTGGGGGTTTCACAACTGGAGGGAAAATGACCGATAAATGGAAATCTTTCCTAACACACCTCAAATCTGGACCTATCACAGAAGAAACCACTCAATTGTACCTTGGTATTGGCAACCACTGCAAATAGGTTGTAATCGATTTCATAAAAGCTGCCCATTATCCTGTTATATTAGTTCTATCTTTAAAGGTACATAATCCCTCTGTAAACTGGACTTTGGGAACACTGCTTCTTGGCTCTGAATACTGTGTGAACACGTGTCTTTCCTCGTACAACAGAGATAGCATCACCATTGTCAGAAGCCTACAACACTCCAATCCATCAGCTTCAATAAATAACTCATTCACATACAGCACCGAAAGAGTATATGGAGTTCCAGGATGTCTTTTCTAACAACAGTGTGAGGGTTTTACCTCGCAACCACCCTGAGGGTTGCACAATCAAACTAATGCCAACTGCCCAGGTACCATTCGGAAGAATGTATACCTTATCAGGACCTGGAAAGAAGGCTTTACAACAGTACATTTACACTAATCTTTGGGAACAGCCAAATCATTTCTTCAAAGTCTCTGGCTGGAGCATCACTTTTTTTGTGCCCAAAAGGTCTGTTCTGAATTAAGGCCATGTGTGGACTCTAGGGGACTAAACAAAGTTAACATAAAGAACAAGCATGCATTGCCCCTCATTTGATACATCCTAGAAGCAGTATGCAGAGCAACAATCGTTACCAAACTCGATCTCCATGGTGTTTATCGCCTGATTTGTATAAGATCAGGAGAGGAATGGTAAAACACTTTCTGAACCCCTTTGGGAACTATGACTATAGGTTAATGCCCTTTGGACTTTCAAATAGCTCTTCCGTATTCCAAAGGTTTATGGATAGAATGTTCTCTGGTCTCTTACTACACAAATTTATCATCTACTCCACAAATCCAGCAGGCCATGAGCACCACGTAAAGACGGTTCTCCAGCCCCTACATACCCATCACCAACCACCAGAGAAATGTTCTTTCAATCAAACAACCATTCCCTGCCATGGCAATATACAGTCCGCACATGGTATTAAATGGCTCTCCAAAATTAGCCATTCTTGAATGGCCTGCCCCTCACATACTCTGGGAAGTCCAACGATTGTAAGGAATAGCCAGTTTACACAGGAAATTCATATCAAACTACTCCAGGAAAATAGAGTTCATAACCAGTTTACTGAAGAAAGGAAGACGCTTCATTTGGGATCAAAGAGTAGAAGAAGCCTTTAAAGTCATCAAACTGGCCTTTTCATCCGCCCCTATATTATGTCAACCTGACACCCGCAAACAGTTTTTTGTTGAAACCAACACATCCAATGAAGCCATTGGTGCTGCCCTCAAGCAGCAATAAGAAGACGGAATGGTCTACCTGTCCCGGACACTCACTAGCGCCGAACAAAACAACACAGTTCTTTATTAAGAACTTCTCGCCATAAAACAGGCTGGTCTGGAATGAAAACATTTGCTTCTGGGATCCTACTGCCCTGTGGAAACACGCAAAGACCACCGTAACCTACTAATCCTCCAAAAATTTGAAAGTAGAGAAAGCAGACAGGAAAAATTGGCATATTTTCTTTTTACATGATGAAATAATCTTCCTGGAAACAAGAACATTACAGCTGACTTTCTCTCTCGAAAACCAAGAACCACAAAGATCAGAAAACAATAACCAACAGATTATTACGGAAAATACCTTCTTATATATGGTCACAGACTTTCTTCAGAAAGTTAAGTCCTTTTTGGATTCAGCCAAGTCAGAGGAGACCTGAGCACTACTCCAACAACACACTCTTACTACCAACCAAGGACCCCTTTTTTACAAACAGAAATTGTACACCCTGACTCAGGAATGAAGTATAAAAAATGTGCTATGCCAGCGCTGCCGCAGGACACAAAGGAGTAAAAGCAACCTATGGGAACATTTCACATAATTTCTGGTGTCCTATAATTTCTACTGTTGTACATGACTATGTTGTGGCATGTAAAGTTTGCCTACAATCCAAGACACCACATCGCAAACCACTGGGACAACTCTTGCAACCACTTATACCCGAGAAACCATGGTAATGTGTCTTGACCAAATTTATCGTTGAGCTTCTTCCTTCCAATGGATGTACCACTATAATGGTTACTATAGACAGCATGTCCAAACTGGAACATTTCTGCCCTCTGACGCAAATACCTTCAGCCCCAGTCATGGCAAAACTCTTTTTGCAGCATATATTCAGATTACATGGACTACTTAACACCATTTTAACCAACAAAGGCCCACAATACATTTCTCGGTTTTGGTCCCAAGTCTGTAAGCTTCTCGGCATCCAAAGGGCCTTAACATCTGGATATTACCCACAAACCAACAGACAGACAAAGGCTTAATCAATCTCTCAGGAAATACCTATGCTATTTCATCTCTGCCTTACAGGACAGTTGGCATGATCTCCTCACTTTGGCCGAATATGCATATAATAATATGCTACATACATCTGTACAGAGCAGCCATTTCTAATGTGCCTACTGATATCATCCTCAGGTCTTAACGAAAGCCACTCCTCCTGAGACCTCTCTTCCATGAACCCATTACAAAGATTCAAGAAGGCCACATAAAGGCCATAACATGCCTTAAAGACTCTGACGAAACAGTCAAATTGCACGTAGTGTGCACAAGCTCCAAAGAACCAGCACTTCCACCCAGGTAACTTGGTATTGTAATCTTCAAGTTTTTTACCAAACTATTTGAAGCCATCGAAATTATCACAGAAATACTTCGGCCCATTCTGAATCAAACTCATCAAACCTGTTGCCTTCAGGTTGCAATTTCCTGCCTCTTGGAGTCGTCTGCTCCTAGTATTCCATGTTTCCTAGTTAAAATACCATGTGCAGGATCGCTTTCCTGGTAGATCTCCTACACCACCCACTCCAGTATGGACACGAGACGGAGCAGAGTATGAAGTATCCCAGGTATGTGATTCCCGATATCGTTATGTTGCCTTCAATACTTGGTGGATTGGATGGGTTACGGGCTGTGTGTCCATTCCTGGGAACGGGCAACAGATGTGGATGTCCCAGATCTTGTCTGCCGTTTCCATCGCTCTCGCCCTCGGAAACCAGCAACCACGACATCTGAGAGGGGGCATACGTTATGCGGTCCAACTGGTCCCTATGGAAATGTTGGAAGCTTGGCACCTTCCTTCACATAGACGTCCAACAAAAGATGGCCGCCGTCAAGTCCACACCAACCTTACGAAGATGGAGGATCAATGTTACGTATATCGATGACCTCATTCCAAGATGGCGCTGCGTTCACAGGACTCAGACAATATCACCAGTGAAAAGAAATGCAATTCCGGTGCCCTGCGTGTTGCAACGTTCAGGCAAATTTATTCCTGTGCTGATGCTCGCCCTTCCTAGTCCTTGTTATTTCCTGCTTCTATTCTCCTTCATTATTTTGTCCGTTCTCTGTTCGCTCCCTGTTTACCTACTTGACCCTGATTCCTGGTTGCCTCGCTTCAGAATTAGGATTCCTCGCTTCCTACTACATCCTTGAACCCAGAAGAGCTTGCCCCTTACAGGGTGTTTTCCCCTTGGCAGTAGCCATGACACCTGTTAGCCTTCCCATTGTACCTCAGGGTGGGTGATACGAATAGCACAGGACACTACCACATAACGTTGCTACCGCTCTTCGACCCTTACAGTTTGTGTGGTAACATCATGGTTGGAAATGCAGATAGTATAACTGAAAAGGTCACCTTACATTTGTATTACTCATATATTGAATTGCTGTATGCAGTTACAGGTAACAGATTTCTGAATAATAGAGTACCTTAGCGTAGCTCCCTCAGTTTTAATCAGATCACCATCTTTCAGGTATGTGTATTTTTCTCCTTCTATTGATTCTTCGCTATATGGATTTCTTGGCAGTTTGCTGATGTTATATTTAAAATCTACAAAAAAAAATAAAACAGTTACCAATCCTATTTGCTATTATGCAATGATAACACTGGCACTGTTATAACTTCATTTGTATACATGCTTACCGTGACAATACGTAAATTAATGATAAATGTTTAAAAGGGCTGTTGTTATTTTTTGTTACTTAAAATGGCGTTATTTGCACAAAAAGTGAGAAAAAATAAATGGCAGGATGACATTTTCTAAACAATGAGAAACATATGCTTGGAAGGAAAGATTTTCAAAAATATTTCATTAGTGAAAATTGACTTCTTCTTCTTACCTTTAAGTGTTTACCTTTTAAATTTGGTTGCAGAGAATCCAAATATATGAAACCTTTAATACTGGAATGTGCTATGTGAAGGCATCATGAAGCAAGACACAGACAACACATTCAAAGTTCAAACAGAAGAACAAGTTACTTCTTACCTGGTAACGTTCTTTCGATGGTATGTTCCTCCGACGTATTCCTTATCTTGATAGATCCTCTCCAGCTTGCTGGCCTCAGAATTTTTTTTTCAGTAGAGGGCGCTGTGCGTCGATGTCCCTCGACAGCCTGCGTATCGGCGCCGACGTCATCATGCGTATAAATAGCGTCCGTTGCTCAGTTCCGTTTTGACGTGAACAGTTGTTTTACATGAATTGGTTAGTGTCCCAGAAGGAGCATAAGCTGTAACCACAAGGGAAGTTTTACTGAGGGGATGGATGGGAGGGGCGATAAGGAATACGTTGGAGGAACATCCCATCGAAAGAACATTACCAGGTAAGAAGTAACTTGTTCTTTGAAGGGATTGTGTCCTCCGACGTATTCCTTATCTTGATAGATTCCCATAGCAGTGGTGTGTAACTGGAGGTGGGAGTAAAATTACCATGTTTGCCTTCAAGAGTGAACAGAGTGCATCACAGCTTTGCCAAACCTAGTCTCTTGGCTAGAGGAGGAATCCAGGTTGTAAAATCTTGTGAAGGTATGTGCAGACGACCATGTGGCAGCCACACATGTCTCGAATCCGTACCCATCTTTGGAGGGCCGAAGAGGCTGCAATACCCCTGGTTGAATGAGCCCTAAGATTTTGAGGAGGCTCTTTCCCTGCCAGTTTGTAACATTCCAGAATGGCTAAAATAATCCATCTGGAAATGGTCTGTTTTGTTATCGGTAATCCCAATTTGTGCCCTGGGTAACCTACGAACAGTTGGTCTGCTTGCCTAATCCTAGCAGGTCTGCTGATGTAAAAGCTCAAAGCCCGCCTTGGGTCCAGCCTATGCAGCCTTTCTTCCTCTTTCCCCGGGTGGGGAGGGGGATAAAATGAAGGCAAGGTAATCTTCTGAGTGATGTGGAATTCAGAAACCACCTTTGGGAGAAAATTAGGCTTCACTTGTAGGACAACTTTATCTTTATGAAAAATTGTATGAGGGGGTTTACAAGATAGAGCCTGTAATTCGCTCACCCTCCTAGCAGATGTCAATGGCACTAATAAGACAGTTTTAAGGGTGAGAAACCTTCGTGAACAAGAGTGGAGTGGTTCAAAAGGAGTACCCATCAGGAAATTGAAGACTAAATTTAAGTCCCATAAGGGAACTTGGAATGGTCTTGGAGGATAGACATTGGTTAATCCCTTCAGAAATTGTATTACTAAGGGTAACTTGAAATACGATGGTTCCTCTGGAGTGCGCTTGAAGATCGATAGTGCTGCGAGATAGCCCTCGATAGTGCCAACCTGAAGGCTCGAATTTGCCAAATAGAGTAGAAAAGATAACACCGTTGGTGTACCACATGAAAAGGGGTCGAAATTCTTTTCTCTACACCAGCTGCAAAATTTGTTCCAACGGCAGTGGTATAAAGTCTTTGTTGCTGGCCTTCTTGCCGAAAGCAACACCTCCATGACGTCATCTGGGAGGTCCCAATCCTTGTATCTCAACCTTTCAGATACCAAGCGTGAAGGTTGAGGATTCTGATGTCTGGATGGAGAACCTGACCTCCCTTCTGCGAGAGAAGATTCTCCTTGAGTGGAAGACGAATTGGAGGGCAGATGGACATGTCCAGAAGGTCCGGGTACCACGTTCTCCTGGCCCAGTCCAGGGCAATTAGGATCATGGCTTTCCGGAACCTTCTCAACCTCCTGATCATTTGAGGAATGACAGGGACTGGCGGAAACACGTACAGAAGTGGAAACTCCCAGTCTACTACGAACGCGTCCCCTAGAGTTCCTCTCGGGGGAAATTCCCTTGAACAAAACTGATCGCACTTCCTGTTGATGCTGGTGGCGAACAGATCCACTTGAGAGGTTCCCCAAAGGGTGAAGATCTGTTGAAGGACTTGGGAGACTGTACTCTGCCTGCTCAGACCGTCCGCTGTCAAGTTTTTCTCTACGGCTAAGTGAACTGCCGACAGAGAGATTCCTTCTTGGATTGCCCAAAACCAGAGCTGCATCGCCTCTCTGCACAGAGCCAGTGATCCTACGCCTCCTCTTTTGTTGAGGTAGTGCATGGCCACTGTGTTGTCTGTCATTATCAGGACATTTTTCCCCTGTACTGATGGCAGAAAAGCCTTCAGCACTAGTCTGATTGCTGTCAGCTCTAACAGGTTGATATGTAGTCTGGATGGTCAAGTCATTGGTATGGGCTCCCCACCCCGTGAGTGAGGCATCTGTGACTACTGTTATCTCCGGCCATGGTTACCAAAACAGTTCTCCTTTCAAGATGTTCTCCTGGCAGGCCCACCACTGAAGGTCTCGAGCCACCTTGTCCGGAATCTGAAGGAGGTCTGTCATTCTCCCTGAGAATTGTGACCACTGAGTTCTCAGTGCCCACTGAAGAGATCTAATTCTCAGGCGAGCCTCTGGCACAAGGAAGATGCAGGATGCCATGAGGCCTAGCAACCTCAAAAAGTCGAAGGCTGGGAGACGTTGGGCATTTTGAAACTTGGTGACCATCTGCAGAATATCTTGAGCCCTCACCTCTGGCGGCGAGGCTTTTCCCAGCGAAGTGTTCAGGACCTCTCCAATGAACTGGAGTCTCTGTGATGGTATCATCTTTGACTTCTTTAAATTGAGGGAGAAGCCCAGTTTGTGAAGGAAGTGGCAGACATAATCTAGCTGGATCTGAGCCTGTTCCGGAGATACAGCTCTGATCAGCAAATCGTCCAGGTAGGGGTAGACGTGAATCCCTTCCCTCCTTAGACTTGCAGCCACTACCGACATTAGCTTGGTGAAGACCCTCGGGCGGAGGTCAGCCCAAATGGCAGAACTTGAAATTGAAAATGAGAGCCGCCAATTGCGAGCCTCAGGTATTTCCTGTGTTTGAGATGGATTGGCACATGGAAATAAGCATCCTGAAGGTCCAGAGATACCAGCCAGTCCTGGAGCTGGAGGGCCTGAAGGATCTGAGAGAGAGTTACCATCTTGAACTTGTCCTTCCTGAGGAACTTGTTCAATTCTCGTAAGTCCAAGATAGGTCTCAGTCCTCCGTCCTTCTTCGGTATTAGGAAGTAGGGGGAGTACCAGCCCTTGTTCCTCTCCGCTACAGGTACCGGTTCTATGGCACCTTTCTCCAGCAGGTCTACAATTTCCTGCAAGAGGAGCGGATCTGGAACTTTCTGAGAGCTGTTCCCCGGTGGATGACTGAGGGATGCGTAGAAAAGGCAGGCAGTAACCTTGGGCAACTGTCTCCAATGCCCAAGCATCTGACGTAATAGCCTGCCATTTCGTCAGATGTTGAGTTAGCCTGCCCCCTACTGGTGTCTTGTGAGGAGAGTCCTCAGAGTGATTTAGAGGCGGCTGATGCAGGTGCCGAGGGTAAAGAGGTACCTGCTGCTGCTGCGGCTTTTGTATTTTTACCCCGTCCACCTCGGGTGAATCTTTTTTGACCTCTTTGAACCGACTGTCCTCTGGCTTTTCCGAATGCTGAATAAAAGTGAAAGGACTTACCTCTCCAAGAGGTTCCTGACGGGCGATATGGCGTTTGGTGGATTGCAGCACCCAGGGTTTTTGCTGCTGCTTTGGATGTCTGTAACTTTTTTAGGCTGTCATCCGCCTTCTTACCAAACAAAGAAGAGCCGTCAAAGGGCATATTTAAAAGTCTGGCTTGTACATCTAGAGCAAACCCAGACTTTCGCAACCACGCAAATCTGCGGGTTGTAGTACTTGCCGCCATGGCCCTACTGATGCTGTCAGCAGAATCAATGCCAGTTTGAAGGGATTCGCACATTGCGTCTTTACCATCCTTAATGATGTTTAGAAACGCTTCCCTTTCTTCTCCCTCTGGGAGGCAGTCAGCCGCTGATGAAGCACACTCCCAAAGTGTATGGCTGAACCTTGCGAGCGTACAAGTAGCGTTAATAGATTTCAACGCCATGCTACATGCAGAAAAAACTTTCTAAGCCATAGAGTCGTATCTCTTGTCATCCCTGTCCTGTGGAACAGTGGGGTATGCCGATCTACTGCCTAATGCAGTTGCTGCCTGGACAACCAGACTCTCTGGAGTTGGATGTTTAGACAAAAATTCTGGGTTAGTAGTAGATACCCTATATTTGGCTGATAACTTTTTGTTAACCGCCGGGATAACCTCAGGAGTTTCCCAGTTAGCCAATATTTTTCTTTGTAATGCAGCGTGAAATGGAACCACAGGATCCTCCTGTGGGCCTTTGACTAAGATGTCTGTAAGGTCATCCTGTTGGAATGCAGGTGAGGGTGTAGACCAACCCATGAATTCTATAATTCTTGCCATTAAAATTCTGTAAGGGGTCTCAGCATGTTCCCCTGGGTCTGATTTGGCAAATTCTATTTCTGGGGAAGTATCTAACCCACTTGCCTTATGTAAGGATTCTCTAAGGTCCTGCAACCTATTTTCCTCAGAGGTAAATTTCTCTGGTTCTGGTGTTGCAGATCTCTGCACGCCAAAGGGTCTTTCTTGATCTGAATCCTCCCCTTTCTCATAGATTGAAGACAAAGGTCTGAAATGATCAGACCTTGGAAATGGCCTAAATCCCATTTCCAGAGCGGAAGAGGCTAAATTTGTCGTAATCCGTTGGGAAAACGTTGACGTCGTCGACGCTGACGTTAAAGGCTTCGAAAAACACTGAAAAAGGCGTTGAGAAGATTGGAAGTGGCCTTGAAGAACTCGAGAGGATCGGGATCCTACTCGAGGTTGTCGATGACCTCAAAGTCATGTTAGAGGCTCTGGGTATGACCACTGGCTGTGAAGTAGTGACGGCCGTGGGTTTGCTCTTTTTCGACGTCGAAGACGGCATCGATTCGATCGACCTATGCATCGTTGAGCCCTTAGATAATGGCGTTGATGACACAGATTTATGCATCAAAGGGACCTTCGATGATGGCGTCGATGGCACAGTGCCTTTGCTTGAGGGTTTGTGACGCTCTCAAGTAGTTTCTTTCGCCGGGTGCAACGACTCGCAGCGTTTAGATTTTTCGGGTCTTTCACACAGGTTATCACCCTCAGCTGTCTTCGAGGGGGTCGAGGCCGCTTTCTCAAAGACGCTAAGCATCCTTTTACGGAATTCCTCCCACTCAGCCTGAGAGCTATGTTTTGTGGGGCAGATGACTCTTTCCGGAGAAACAGAAGAAGACGACGAGGAAGGGGGTCTTCGACGTCTCTGACTTGAATGCTTGGATCTCGAAGAGTGGTGGGAACTGCATCGAGACCTAGACCGAGAATGTTTCCTGTGTCGGCGAGGAGACGAATGTCTCGACTCTGCCGAGGAAACTTTCGAAGGAGTTTCAACTGTCTTACCTCTCTCAAGCTTCCCCTTACGCTCCTTCAAGGCTTTCGCCGTCATGGACATGCAGTCCTCGAACTCCGAACATTGGTGCTCCAATCCCAGGCACCACAAACAGATCCTGTGAGGATCTGTCAATGACATTTTCTTTCCACAGTCTCGACATTTTTTGAAGCCGGACCGTGGAGTCGTCGGTTCGGATGAGGAAGGCATCGAGTAAGAGTTGGTTTATTCACGAGGAATAATGAAGAATATATTCTCTGACTAACGGACTGAGCAACGAGATTCCGAGGCCCACGAAGCGCGGAAAAACGGAACTGAGCAACGTACGCTGCACAAGTCTATTTATACGCATGATGACGTCGGCGCCGATACGGAGGCTGTCGAGGGACATCGGCTCGAGGGACATCGACGCGCAGCGCCCTCTACTGAAAAAAAATTCCGAGGCCAGCAACCTGGAGATGATCTATCAAGATAAGGAATTCGTCGGAGGACACAATCCCTTCTAAATTATTTATTAACTCAAATGTCAGGATGGTTGAAAGCCTAACTTGCCCTAAACTAAGGTGGGATTTCTCTACCTACAGAAACTAAGGACATCTGAGTCAGAAAGTTCAACTTAACAGTCAGTCTGTGTCCAAAACCTATACTTGACCTCACAACTAAAGCTAAACAATGTGTAGGGATGTCAGCAAGAAATAGTGTTCCGAATAAATTTCTGAGCCTTTTCCAGCTCCTTGCTTAGTTCCCCTTCCCCAATTTCAAGACAGTTCCACAAAGTCTCTGAGTTCCCTGTCCAACAGTTCAAGACAGTTCCACAAAGTCTCAGGGTTCCCTTCCCCAAGTTCAACTTGTACCTATTCTCAATCTTTCAAGGTTCAATAAAAGCAGCTTGAGATCAACATTATACTCATTCCGATTTTTTAACAGTTTAATCAGATTGCTTCCTCCTGTTTTGCTTCAGCAGCCTCTTTGGCTTTCACAAATAAGGTTTCCCCAGTCTAGGCACAGTTGTCAGACCACCCAGTCCACCCATTACAGGACACGCAAACAGGAACCCTAGGCTCCTCAGTGCATACAGGTTCTTCTGTATCTGTACCTGTGTGATGGTTCACACTCACTTGGCTTTTCCTTGCCAGCCTCTTAGCTTTGCGACACTGTATTCTTTCCTTTGCCAGTCTCTTGACTTTGCCACAATATGTTTTCGCATACAGTTCACTTTGTGGTGTTCTTGTTCCTTCACCACCTTGCTTTCATACTTTCTTGCAATGCTTCCACTGTATTTCATATGTTACGTGCTTTGCTTTCAATATGCGTAATATGTATTTCACACAAACGTATAATTTATTTTTAAATCTGTTATATTAGTAGTAACATCGAAACATCAAGTACTGTTCCATCAAGGAAATATCACCCCAGAAAGAACTACAGAACAGAGTACCCTACATTGCAAAACTGATCATAATAGTGCATAAAACAATACAACAAAAGAAAAGAAAGAAAAAAGGCATTACAAGGTAACAGCGTACAGCGAGTTAGCCAGGGTCTATTCTAGGCGCTCCCCACAGGAGGAAACACTGTTCAGTCAAACAAATGGGGATCATAGTCCAACATAAATGTCACACCTTAGTAAAGAACGTTTCTAAAAATGAAGGTTCAAAAGAAGCCGCTGTCCGGCTCTCACAAAGGCTTATCATCTGATGGCTGGTGGAACATCGCAAAAATGAGTGTGCACCATAGCTCACAGTCTCTATATCATAAACTATACTGTGGGGTCTTTTTTAGTTTCCAGGATATTGAAATGCGTCTCTTGGCTAGTACACGCAAGGTCCATACTTTGATCACATGTCTACATTTGTCCGGTCTAGGATATGCGCCCAGCAGACATTCAACCGTGCCCCATTGGCATTGCATGATCTCAGCACCGCTACAGGCCAGCTCTGTCAGGTGTCAAAAAACATGCAATAACGCACATTGCCAAAACATGTGTATGATGTCCACTTCATCAACGCCACACCAAGGACAGGGAGGCAACATTTTAGGATTAAACCTGGCCACTCAGCTAGGAGTCATATATGTTCGATGTAGCACATTAAGTTGCAAGAGACGGAAATATGCATTCACGACACCATTTTGACAAAAAGTAATGCATTATCCCATTGCGCATCAGTAACCTCCCGTCCAAAATCCTCCTCCCACTGTTCCTTCAGTCGCACATCTAGCTCCTACATCAAAGTTAACAGCACTACAGACTCTGGTTTACCGGGCCAGGCAGCCCATTTACCTTTGGCCGCCTTTACCAATTACAGGTATCGCAGAAAGTGACCCCTGGGTAGACCTTATATTTGCTCTAGGTCTCCCAAGTCCCGGAAAGCCCAATTTTTGTACATGTCTCTCCATGTGGCCAGTCGCACCTCCTCCCATCTTCTGGCGACTGCCAGTTAATTCACATCAGAGCACGTATCTGCGGTCATGGGAATATGCAGCGAGCAGGGATGTTGTAAATTCAGCATCCTCAGCTCTGTTCCATACCTGTCTGCCCACCCTAACCAATAGCGTTTGCTGACCTATGCAGGAGTCCAGGGCCCACAAAGCCTCTTTAATCCATGCCGGTCGCACCAGTACCAGCAACAACCTGGATTCCATAGGTGCCCCATCAGACAGTCAACCACGTGTCGGAGCTGTGCAGCCAAATAAAAAAAGTTCCAAATGCAGTAGTTGCACTCTCCCATCCTGGTATCTCATACACAAGGTGTGCAACGCAATCTTGTGCCATCTGTGATCCCAGAGAAAGGCCCCGAGCATAGTGGCAGGGCCACTGAAGAAACCGGCCCCAATGTGATAGTGTACATTCGTAAAAGCGTAAAGTAACCATGGAAGTACAATCATTTTCACTAGGGATACTCGACCCATAGTAGATAATGGCAATTTGCTTCAGAATTTTATGGACCATTTCACTCCCTCCACCGCCCTGGCCGTATTTATGACAGGCATAACTTCGGGCGCATGCGCTATATGAATACTCAGGAACCTAAAAGTGTGTGTCTCCCATTTCAGTTCCAAATCTGGTAGGTCCCTGGAATCGTACCCATGCAGTCTACCTAAAGGAAAAAGGCACGACTTCTGCTGAAAGAAAACCCGGACAGCCTAGCAAAATCGTCCAAACTTCCAGGGTGATGGGCAGATTATGTTCCGTTTTTCATACATATAGGAGAACATCGTCAGCATAAAGAGATATGAGGTGCCAGATCCCCTCACTACTATGCCAGCCTCTGCAAATTCTTAACACAGATACACTGCAAGAGGTTCCAATGCTAATATGTGAAGCATCGGCGACATCAGGCTCCCCTGTTGAGTCCCTCTCTGTGTAGCCCATGAGTCAGATATCTGCCTCCCCGTTTTCACCCTAGCCACCGGTTCCATATACAGTAACATGACCCAGCGAATAAAGCACTCTCCAATACCAAAACCTTGTAGTACCACACACATCCATTTCCAATAAACGGAATAAACCGCTTTAATTGCATCTAGCGATGCTACTGCATATGGTGCATCCTGGGGGTTAATCTGATCAATTATGTGTTGTAAGCGACGGAAATTCAAAGCAGTACTCTGTCCTGGCACAAATCCCAGTTTATTCTCAATTATTAATGTGCCAATTAAGTCACCCAGCTAACAGAGCGTTTAGTATTTTAATGTCTTGGTTCAGCCTAGCCAGGGGCCGATAAGACTTGCAGAGTTCGGCAAAGTTCCCAGGTTTTGGTATGGGAACCACCAGAATCTCTCGCATACTAGGTAGGAGCAAGCATTTCTCATAGGCCTCTTCATATACGCTCAAAAACACAGGGGTAATATGATTGTATGCCTTATAGAACTCTGCAGGGAGCCCATCACCCATGGCACTTTACTGGATGTCAAGGAAGCGATCACCCCACCGACCTTGTTTGCTGTGAAAGGCATCTCCAAAGCGGTTGCCTCGTCAGCAGTGAGTAGTAGTAGCCGAATCTGGGAAAGTGCATAGCTCATCTCTTCTACATGCACCGGAGCGTCATGTTTATAAAGGTGACTATAGAACGTATTAAAGATATCATTTATCGCTGCATGAGACCGCCAGGGTGTGCCGCATTCATTGTATAATAGTGTGATTGCTCGCCTATGCTGCTCAATCCTGCACAGCCATGCTAACAACCTCCCCCTTAGCATGCGTGCGTGTCACATGTACCAAATAGTCAAATTTGCTGCGCCTCTCCCATGCCTCTGTACATTAGGTCAGCAAAAGGAAAAGATCTGCCTCCATCAGAGGGGTCTCAAGCGTGTTCGCTTCCATGGTGCAAACCGATCTTCCAGACCCCGAGGTCCTGCCGCAGTGATCGTCTGATACCCTCTGAACCGGCAATTACTTCACCCCTAGTCACCGCCTTCAGGGTCTCTCACACAGTCCCCCAGCTGTCAACACTGCCCACATTAGTGTCTAGGAAGGTCACCAGGAAATCCTCTAGCTGGCCTCTAAAAGTGTTGCCACGCAGCATATCCTTGGACATTAGCCACATTGGTCACAACATACCATCAGTGGAGAGTGGTCTGAAATGGAGCCCTCCATATACTCTGCGCCCGATAACGCCACCTGATGCTCAGCCCCCACAGACAAATAATCAATTCTGGTATACAGCTTGTGCGGGGCAGAATAATAGGAATAGCCCCCGTTATCGGTATTCAGTTCCTGCCAAATGTCCACCAGCGATTACTCCGTCAAAGCAGCGTTAAGGGCCCCTGAAGCCGTTGAAGATCTGTCACATGCAGGGATCGACCTATCCAGAGCTGGGCACGGGATACAATTAAAATCCCGCCCCAAGAAACAAGGCATTTCTCTTTAGGGTCAGTTGACCACTCAATGGGCGAATATGTGCCAGTATCCTATGATTAGCGAAGTAGGAATTCACTATGCATATTTCCTGGTGTTCCACATAGCTGTGCACTATCACACACCTGCCCTCTCTGTTCTCCTCCACATTCAAGAGACAGAATGGGACCGCTGTATCTATCCACACCAGTACCCCTCTAGTGAACTTCGAATATGTGGATCCATAGCCAGTTTCCACCTACCTGGCAAAAACCCTGTCCTGTTCCTCAGGGAGCAAGTGTGTTTCTTGCAATAAGGCAATAGATGTCCTTTTCCTGCGCAAACAGGATCACACCAGGTTACTTCGCAAATAGGAGCCCAAACCCCGGACATTCCAGGTCACTATTCTAATCAGCGCCATCTGGGTGTCTCAGCAACCATCCCGGCAGCATAACCCAGTGCTCCCTGTGAAATTTCCACCACTCTCTTACCCCATGGACAGTGTTTGGGACAGCGAACCCTCCCTATCCACACTCATGCCTCACATACGAAATCCCAACCTTTGAAGCCCCCAACCCCACCTTCAGCCAATTTCTAAAATCCTGAATGCAAGCCTCAGCAAAACACAAAAAACAAACATGTTGTAACAAAAACAGTGTGCCCACAATAATAGGGTCATAACAGTGCTCAACAGCATCCAGCCGTTCGGGCGCACCCGTACCCTCGAGGCCACCCTGTGCCATTGGGGTATCAGGCCAAGTACCGGCAATAGGCAGGCACCAGTTATGTCAACTATACCGTGGGTGTCCGAGATTCCATGCAATGGGCAGCTGCGTTACACTCCCGCTACCAAGAATCTCCCAGGGCCGTGGAGACAATGCAAGTCTCAAGTGTTTTCAAGTTTTTGGTTGCACGTCTCTCCTTCAAGTGACTCAGGGGTCATCCCTTCTGTTGTCCAATCCGTCATCCACCCCCTTGTCCGTCATACAGTTGTGGTCCATCCACATATTTGCTTTCTCCAGACTCTCAAAAAAAGAGCGCTTTCCCTTTATACATCACTTTCAGTCTGGCAGGGTTAACGAGAAAGTACTTGAGTCCCAACTGACGGAGCCTCTCCTTTGTGGGGACAAACATGTTCCTTCTCCTTTGTACTAGTGATGTGTAATCAGGATAAACAGCAATCATGGAATTGCCCCATTGTATCTTTCCACCCTCTCTGGAATACTGCACTATCACTTCTCTGTCCTTAAAATTAAGGACCCTAGTGATTACGGGTCGTGGATGAGATCCCAGCGGTGGACATTTCTGGAGCGAGCGGTGGGCCCTCTCTAATGTGATGCCCTGAGACAAGTTCCCGGGGCCAACTTCTTACAATATCAAGTTTTCGATGCAGGATGTAGGATCCGAGCCCTCCGCGCCCTAAGGCCTAGCACCCAAATGTTATTCAGATGGGACCTACCCTGTGCATCTTCGGCACGCAGTTCCTGTGCAGTATTCTTTGCCTCTAAGATTTTCACCCTCAATTCCAGGTCCAGGTCTGCAGTGGTAGTCAAAGTCTCCTGCAACAGCGATTCTGTAGCAGTGACCCTCTCCGCCAGGGACCGTGCATCCTGCCACAGGAGTTGCACATCTACTTTCACCTCCTCAATTTTGTTCTCAAAGGAGGATCGTGAGGCTGCAATAGCGGCCATGATTTTAAACTCCTGGGACCCCTTCTGTATCGTCAGTGTGTCTGGCTGCTCTGCTTTTCTATCCGAGGCAGGGTCTCTGCTGCTTCCCCTGGCTTGCGAACAATTCCATGATCGTATCCCTTCACCTTCTGTTTGGTGGATGGCATATCAAAGGGTGCTCAGGGGGGGCACTCCCCACAGCTCACAGCACAGTAGCATTTAGTAAAGGCAGGTGGGCTTCGTATAAGGAGATGCAACAAGAGTAACCCCTCCCTTAGCAAGCACAGGTCAGGAATGAGTAGTGAGGGGGCCCCACTCTAGATTACGCCTTAACTCAACCAGCAGGCAGTAAGAGTGATTAGGTGTGGGTCACTAACCCACAGAATCCTGTTAGTACAAATGCCACCAGGCAGCCTGCAGAGGTAGCGTTTCAGGAAAACAGGAACCCAAAAGCAATAAAAGACGTATTTCCCGGGTCAGACTGAGGGTTATCCCTCATGGGGGGGTGGGGGGGGGGTGTCCAGCTGACAGCCACTATAAGCTGCACTTTCCAGAGGGAGACACATTTTTAAATACCTACACACGTGTTGTTCACTTAACTCATGGCACAGGCAGCCTTTAACATCCAGCATGTGAGATTCCACCTGCCACCTCCACTGCCACCAAGGAAAGTAGCCAGCCCTTCTACATCACAGTGTTTGTCATCCATGGCTACAGCCAGAGGCTAGCAGTCTATTAGGATCTTGTTGGCAAAGCGCATCTCCCCGGTAGGGCAGCGTTCTTTTATGTCGGCCTCTACGGTAGGTATCAGGGCTGCGCCGCTCAAGCCGTTGCAGCTCCGTAGGAGAGCCGGTGGGGGACACCCAGATTATGCACACACTGCAGCGCATATACCGACCCTCACGCACAGGCGATCGGCGGGCAGGCTCAAGACCCCCAATGAGGGTCGCTTTGCTCACTTGCTCTGCACATTTCCAACTCGGGCAGAAGCACCGGAGCAAGCCTCAGGTCCAGGTTCGCAGCCCGTCCGCTACTGCTTCGCTTCCATAGCCGACACGGCTGCCATTTTAGATACTGGAGGCACTCTGAAGCCGCTCAGATTTCTTGGCTCCCTGAGCACCAAATTACATTGGAAAAACGCTGCAGGAGCAGTCCTTCGTATTGGCAATTATAATCAATGGAATTCAGTACATTAGCCCATATAATGGCACCACAGTCAGGATCATTGGCAGCAGGTCGGGCTCCAGGAATTTGCATCTGGGTGGGCCAGGTTTGTGATCAGGGGGGCCCAATTTATATTGGGTTTAGGTGTAGGAATACTTTAAACAAAGGGCTGACGTTTATCCAGATTTCCCAGATCCGTGATTCAGTAAAAAAATGTCTTCCCAGATCCAGAAAAATGCATTTGCACAGCTCTATGAAATACAATACAAAGCAATAGAGAATCAAGGAAAATATAGCGCTGTAACATCAATCTACCTATTTTCACCTTGCCATTTGCTCTCTCCTTTCTATTATATACACTTCTCCTTCACCTTTCACCCCCCAGTCATCTTCCATCATCTCCCCCCCACCAATCTCATTTATCTTCACTCCCAATTACCCCCAAAAACCCTTACCATGTCTTTCTTGGCATGGCTGGGGAGAATCAAGGGTAATCCTTCCTCCTCCTCAAGGGCTGAGGAGCAAGACACCAGTGTTTGTTACATCTCAGATGGTGTGCTCTCAACAATGCCTCCCTGAACACTCTGGCTACTCCAGTAGGCCTTGGAGGAGGTGCTTGTGATTCGGCCAACTTGTTATGAAGACACCCCCCCCACCTCCAATATACTGAAGCAAGGAAGACATTTTGTTTCTTACAAAATTACATTTTGAAGCACAATTTCTTTTTTTGTTGCATTTTTGCAAAACAATTTTTTTTTAATTCTTTTTATTAAATTTTTCAACCGATATAACATTCCCCATAACTCCCCCCTCCTTCCCACCCCCGTCCCGCGGTGCTGCCTCAGGTTTTCCGTTGTTTCCTGTAATTTCCTTGTGTCTCTTCGGGGTCATTGCAGATCTAACAGTCTTAAACGTTGCGGACGCCATCCGATCCTGAAGTCGTCTCTGAGAAAAGTTAACACTTCCCCCCCACTCGCCTGCAAAGTTCTGCATTACATTGTTCATTGCATATGTGGCCCATTCCATTGCCACGATTTCCCACACTTTACGCAGCCAGTCCTGGAATGTCGGAATGTCAGAGCTTTTCCACCTCTGGGCTATCATTGTCATTCCGGCTATAGTAAGCATCGCCCGCGCGCTTTCTCTGCCTCTCGGCTCTCCTGCCGCTTCCTCGGGCCGAAGGCCCAGGAGGGTCCATTCCGGGGGCGTGTTCCCCCCTGATCCGAACACCTGTTCTTGTGCTTGACGGATTTCCTTCCAGAATGGGTCTATCTTTGGGCACCTCCACCAGATATGTTCCGCTGTGCCCTCCTGCCCGTAGCCTCTCCAGCAGATTCCCGTTGTCTCCGGGTACATCCTGCGCAGGCGGGCTGCAGTATAATGCCACCCATAGAGTATTTTGTACCAGGCTTCTTGGGTTTGCGAGGCTCTCGCTAGTTTGGGGATTTTCCTCCAAAGCTTCTCCCATTTCCTCTTCTCTATGTCCCTGCCCAGTATGTGTTCCCATCTTCCCATATATGCCCACTGCGCCCTCGGAACAGCTTCGTCTAGAATCTTGTACAGCTGCGAGATTAGCCCTTACGAGCCGTCATTGGTCATTAAGAATTTCTCGAAGTGGGTCGGAGATCTAGTGGACGCCTCCTTATTTGTGGGGTGGAGAAGCCAGTGGCGCAGCTGGGAATATCTCAGTCTCTCGCCCTCGCCCAGGGCAAAGTCCCTTTTACAGTCCATAAAGGTGCTGATTTCCCCCCCTATGAACATGTCTCTCATTCTCCGGCAACCCCCTTCCCGCCAATTCCTGAATGCCCCCCTCTCCAGCCCAGGAGTGAACTCTTTGTTATTAAATATAGGTGTGAAGGGGGACGGGTAGGTTGTGATCTCTTTATGTTTAACCAGCCTGTCCCAGTTATCCGCCACTAATTTAGTGATGGAGCTCTCGTACATGTATTTTGGACGGTGCTGCTTAGGTAGCCACAGGACCTCCCCTAGATCATGCTGTGTGACGGCCCTGTCCATTTTGACCCAGTGTTTTTCTTCCCCCTCATGGAGCCATTCCCTAATGACCCTTAGCTGGGTTGCCTCATAATATTGATGGAAATTAGGGAGGGCTAGTCCCCCTTCTTTCCTCAGGGCCATGAGTTGCTGCCTGCTTATCCTTGCTCTTTTCCCCTCCCAGATAAATTTGTTCGTTGCCGCTTGGAGCTCCCTGAAGAAGCTTGCTGAAACATTTTGGGGGATGGCTTGAAATAGGTAGAGCATACTTGGCAGTGTGACCATTTTTATCGCCGCGAGCCTCCCGAGCCAGGAGATCCCGAGACTCCGCCACCTGTGGAGATCTTTTTTAATACTTCTCATTAGGGGAGGCGTAATTTGCCGCATACCATCCTGTGAGAGTCGGGGTAATCCTTACTCCCAAGTATGTTATCCCCCCAGGCCGCCATGCGAATTGTGTTAGTCTTTTTAGCTCTTCCCTCTCCTCTTTCCCTAGCGTCAGGTCCATCAGCTCAGATTTGTTCATGTTTATGCGTAATCCGGACGCTACCCCAAATTCCTCGAGTAATAGTCTACTCTGCCTGCATGATTCTATGGGGTTAGTCAGAGCTAGTAGCATGTCGTCGGCGAAGGCCGCCACTTTATGCTGTCTGCCCCCAAATGGGATTCCCTGTATTCCCTCCTCCCGAATGGCCTGTAGGAGGGGTTCTAAATAGATTGCGTAGAGAAGGGGCGAAAGGGGGCATCCCTGCTTCGTGCCTCTTTGGAGTTGGAACAGTCTCGATGTCGTGCCGTTCACTACCACCCTCGCTCGGGGCCCCTCGTAGTTTGCCTTGACCATCTGCAAGTAGGCGCCTCCAAGACACATTTTTTCCATAACCTTAAACAAGAATGACCGCTCTACCCGGTCGAACGCTTTTTCAGCGTCCAGAGATAGTAGGGCCGCCGGGGTGTGAGTTTTTTCCGCCTTTTCCACTAGGTGTGCCACCCTCCTTATATTGTCCGCTGTGTGCCTTCCCTTTATAAATCCCGCCTGGTCCTGATGAATCAGGTCTGGGAGGAGCCCCTCCAGCCTATTGGCTAGGATGTTTGTGTAGATCTTAGCGTCTACATTGATGAGCGCTATTGGCCTGTAGGAAGATTTTTCCAGGGGGTCCTTACCCGTTTTCAGGATCAGGGAGATCTTAGCTTCCTTCATGGATGGCGCTATTTGCCCTCTATCTCCAAAGGTGTTAAAGAGATAGGCCAATTGTGGTACCAACAGCCCAGCAAAGGACTTGTAAAATGCTGCTGAGAACCCGTCTGGACCAGGGGCTTTGCCCGCGGGCAGGTTCCTGATAACCCCCCTCACTTCGTCCTCCGTTATTTCTTGGTGTAGACCCTTCTGGGCGTTTACGTCTATTCTGTGCAGGCCTACCTTTTCCAGGAATGCATCCTGGGCTTGGGCGTGGGGGTTTTGTGAAGTGTACAATGTCTCATAGAATTTGGCCATGGTATCTTGATTTGCAAAACATTTTAATTCAGTTGAGTGCACAAGAGAGTGCTGGCATGCAGGGAAGAGAGCCAGGGTGGGAGACGTGGGGTCAAGAGACCGATGGTGCAGGTTTATGGTTTCTGTCTTCCTAGTATCACTCCTGGTGGGGTTGGGCAGGGAGTAGGGGCCCTTGCTCCTCTGCCACTTCCTATACGTCATTGTCTGCTACATACAGTTTACTTACTGGTTATTAAATGCAATTGTCCATTAGGGCTTTTTGTTTGATGTGTTTACTTTGATTTGCTATTGAACTTAACAATTTTGTTCAACAAATGTTGCATGATATTTTCAAAGAAAGATGTGTGTGTTCTTGGCAGGTCCTGACACATGTGCTGCCCATCTCTTAAACCATGAGTGAGACTTTTTCTTAAATAGCTTATACTGTGAACTGAATCACTTCTAGGGGCACCTAATGTTGGCAGGTAAGGCACAGTGTGATTAAATGATTTGCCCAGGATCACACACTTTGGATAAGTGGTAAAGCCAGAATTTGAGCCTATCCTGAAATTTTGATACTTGACCACGCATCTTCCAAGCTCAAGTTGGTACAAATATGTGTTAAAGTTTGGTTTTGAATACCTAAAATAATACTCGATTTTATACAGATTACTTTATAAATAAAATCACTGATAAACCAACCTGACAATGTATGCATCATTGTAGAAATGTGTTGATGAAAAACAGTAAGGGAGTCATTTTGTTTTGAACCTTAAATTGCACAGAGAGGACCAATTGTGTCGAGTTTTTTTGCAAAAGGGCCCCTCCATGCAATTTTAATTGTTTCCACCAAGTACTGGAAAAGTAAAGAATAAAACACTGGCAAATATCGCCTTTGATATTCACCTTTTTACTACGTGTCTGGAAAAGTGTAAATCCCTCCCACAATTAATGATTGTGGGAGTCATCCACAGTAGTTTCTTTTGGAATCTGCGTGCTTTTACCATGTGTAAAAGTCAGTCTGATTCCATAGGAATCCATTGGTTTTCCCTCCAACATAAAAATACATGCTGGTGAAAAACCAATTGGATTGGGCAGGGGGACCTGTAAGAGCACGCAAATTTGTTAAGTCCGGTCTGCTTTCCAACTTCAACTGCCAAAGCATACACAATCTTCCAGCGCATAAAACGTGTCAATAAATGCTTTTAGCACAACTTTTCAACTCTTCTTGACTTGGAAAATTACCCCCTATGATTGTAGCTTTATTTTATTCATCCTGAATGGAAGACCACAAGCTCCAGCATAGAAATTAATGACAATGTACAAAACATCTCATACAAGGTCATTGGTTCACACAGCTTGTTCTGTATCACCTTAATTTCTAATCAACCAACAATCACACCGTATATAATTTTAAGAAAGAGGTGCCACACCATAGTCACTGCCCGTTACCTTCATCCATCTCTAATCACTTCCTGCTGTAGATAATCTGCCTCTGAGACACATCAAAAAGATAAGACCTCACTGGGAGGACCTTTGCAGCACTGACTGCACTGACTGTTTGAGGGGAGAAAAGCAGAGCAGGGAGAAGGGGCATGGCCAGTTGTCCCTTGTCCAAATGTGAAATCCACCTCTGATTGCATTCTTTAGGAAATATTTAAATACTGTATTTTTGTTTTAAAAGATGTTAATATTTTATATTGTGCCAGCAACATTATAGGAAACGCCCTTGCTCTTGTGTTATTTTCCAAGTGTTCATGATTAATTTTCTAAGAGGCAAAGGTTTAGTGGGGGTTGGAGCAATCTTCCCACCCCACTCCCACAATCACTGATGGAGTCCCACAGCAAATAATTTCTATTTCCGGCACTGCCTAAACACCCAGCATACAGGATTTTCATTATACTTTCCAAACAAGACCCACAATACACATGATGTATTTTGTTTGCATTCAAACACTGTTAAGTTACTCAAACAGTATGAGTTTATCAATTCAGTACTTATCAGTTTGAATCATGAAAAGTCCTGGCAGTTCAGGCAATTCTTCCACACAGAAAAAGATGCATTCTACATAGGTCGGAATGCCACTGGTAAGCAAGCTTGAGAAGAAGATCTGAATGTGGTCCATACTTGCCATCCTAGCCTTGTCATGTTCAGGTAGGGCCTTGTTGGATCAATTCAGTGAGGTGCAGATTGTTTCCCTAGACATAGCAAACAAGACAACTGCATCCGGGCATACACACTTTTACTTAGGGAGACAAACTGAAACCAAAACGCATTGGCATGGATAGGTATTTTCCAGTCACTGCCATAATGGTAATACCTGGCCATAATATGGGAACAGCTGGGAAACTTTGTGAGCACCTGGGCATATGATGCCATTGCCTGGCAAATGTCTGTCTAATACCTATATGCAAGCCAAAACAATGCTTGTTTCAGACAGGACTCCAGTGCAAGGGACAGAGGCATTGATACATATCTATATATATAAAATGGAAAATCTGTTTGTTTTTTTGTTTGTTCCTCATACAATTCCACACCGTTCAGCGAATCTGCACCATATTTTGCACAGTTACCTGTTAGGACTCTCCGGATGTCACTGGCTACATTACATGTGGACACCCCACTCCATTCCCTAGATTTAAGCCTATGCACACATGAGACGGTTGGCTGGAAGCGGCGAAACATCAAGGTGGCCGTAGAAGGAACAGGCAGAGCTAATTTCAAGTGTCTGGACGCAAGGAACAGAAGTTTAAGATCAACCAGCCCTGGAATGCACCGTTTCCGAGATATACGAGCCGCAACATGCAAAACATCAATGTGGTCATTGAAGGACCAGACAAAGCTAATTTTAACCATCTCATAGCCATTGCTAATCATTGGGTGGGTAAATGACCAAACACGCCCATAGGATGTGTGCTTCTCCTCACATCCTATCTCCATTCTATCTGTGTTCCACTGCAAGAGTTGTGACTTACAACTAGTAGGCACAACTAAAAAAGGATGTATGTTTGTCTCTGAATCAATCATAACCACTGGCATTGCTCTGGTCAGCCTTGCATAACATTGTGTGTGAATCAGCCTTGGCAGTTTAGGCAGCCCTGCCTAAACTGCTAGACCACAAGGCCAAAAACTGCCTGTGGTTGCTTGTGTTCCAGTGCAAAGGGTACATGGCCTAACAACTGAGACTAATCTGCACCTTTTGGTGACAGGACCAAGAGCCATTTGCTAATGGCTTGTCCCCTTCCGTAATGGCAGGACATACTAAAGAATTATAGCATGAACTGTTGTGCAAACATATAACTATAACTATCATAGAAATGATAGTGGTAATGTTTAATTCAAAGCCTTGCATCCATCACTTTTTCACTATACTGCTCTCCCCTCCAGAATTACATTTTTGTTACTACAAACCTTATTTTCTCGCTTATACTGAAGTAGTTAATGCAGCAGAATATATATGTAAGGGTCCCCAGTCAGTTGATGCACATTCTGCAGACATCATCAGCCAAGTATTGTTTGACATAGTTAACCATTTTATTATGATGTGAAGAAATGCTATTTTCCCACCAAAAATAAACATACTTTAAATTACAGAAACCAACTTTGCAACTTTAGGCTTGAGAAAATAGTTGTAAGTGCTACCTCACTTAGATGTGTGAATGGCCCTTTATCTCCCTGGCCATTTGTGCTTTCATGTGCTATAGGGCATAGATCATTGTCCAGGACAAGCAAACAAATCCTGGCCTGGCCTCCTTCAGTGCAGCCCATTCGAATGCTAATCTCTCTGAAATGCCGTCTCCCCTCATCCCACAGACCCCCAATGCCTCCACTCCCTCAGGTTCCACTTGCAATGCCTCCTTTCTAGGGGGGGTCCAGGGGATCACCTTGGGGGAGCGTGGCCCTCCAGGCCCCCCTGGTGGAGATGGGCCTGATTGGCAGGATCTGAGCAGGAGCTGAAGCAGGCACATTCTCACTGCATGGACTCTGCCCACGCCCCCTCACACAAACTTATCGTCTGGTCATAGCTTTGCCAAAAGCCTTCATTTAGTTCAGTATTCAATAACTTTAGTCTTTTCCTCTGTTGCTTGCACTTTATATTGTCCTTAATATTCCTCTCAACCCATTGTTTTGGGTTCATTTCCTCTTGTGCATACTTTTTCATTCATTCAGCATCTCATTTGGCTTCCCCACAGCCCCAAGGAGCGCCCCGGTTCGAGTGCTCTTCCCTTTTTACTCACTGGTCCCTGGCGTCTCCTCTGGGCGACTGGTCTCTTGGCTTCTGTTCCGCTGACATGCTTACCTCCGATCGCGAGCCTGGTGCGCACTTCACCTTCTCTCTTTATGTTGTCGGCAGCTCCACGTTCTCCCTGCGGATGCTGTCAGTGACTTTGTTTCCTTCTTCTGTGTCCGCAGCTCCGTCTGCGGACCTCTGACCAATGAGGCTCCCACTCCTGTGGCCTTCTCGTGGCCCGTCCGGCCCTTGGCTCCACAGCTTCTTGGGGTAGTCTGCCGGCATCCTGGCTCTCCTGCAGGACCTACCTCGGCTGCCTCCTGGGATGGTCTCCCTCCAGGCCCACAACAATCGGCCTGGGCTCTCTCCTGCTGGTCGATCCTTCCCACTTTTCTGCGCCACCTTTAATACACCTGCAGCCACTTGACAGTTTGCAGGTGTAAGTCCATAATGTCAATTGCCTGGTAGTAATTAGTGGAGGCCTTAGGACATGCCTGGTCTTTAGAGCAGTCTGCAAGCCTGACTTAATAGAGCTCACTACTCCTAGTCACCTCTTCTTCGTCCCAGTAGTATAGTGGTTTGAATGAGGGAAAATGAGGGGAGATGGTTTGCAACAGCCCATAAAGGTAGGGGGAGGTAAGCTCTTATTAGGGAAAGGGGGATACCATGTCTCGCCTGCGGATATCCTCTTCCTAATCCACAAGGATGCCCCCCCACCCAAGTGATCATCTCTTGCATCTCCACCCTCAGGTTCAGGATCCAATAGTGATGGCCTTTCCCTGGCCAAGTGAGGAGAGGATCCAAGGGGAGTAGGTGTGAGGATACCATCAGGTTTCTCACAGTTAGCTAATAGGAAACAAGCACAATTCCTCTAGCAGCTATTAAGAAAGGTTTATTTCTACTCCCTAAGAGATTAATTAATTCATTCATTCATTCAAATGCGTTTATTATGCTAAAGGGGAAATGGTTGCATTGGCTTTTTTAGATTAATAATGGTCCTTAGACGATCTAACACATATTGAACATAAAAAAAGTGATTACATTGAAACAACTTTAAAATTCATGTATTCTGTCTGGTGTGCAGGACAGTGTGTCAATCAATCAAACATGCTTAATGTGGAAGACATGGACCTTGAAACAACTAATTACTTAAAACATAGCTTTCTACCCACTTAGCAGACACCACTGAAGAAGGCATTGCACCATTGCGTCAACATATATTGAAGTAATAAGACCCGGTGTTAATGCCCCAAAAGCCAAGTTATAGGTTTATGGACTGCTATCGCCAAGGAACGCTGGCCTATAAGGATCTTTAGTACCCCAAAATGTTACCCAAGCTGCAAACAATCCTTTTTTTAGTAGTGACACAGCCTATGGAGAGAGTTATGGAAAAAGTCGTCCACCAAGTAAAAGGAAAATGGAACTGGTAGACCGCTCTATATTTCCATGGGTGGCCACGGTACAGGAGGGCTCTGCGGTGAGGGGGTTATTCAGCAGCGTGGGGCTTCTATTACTAAATCCTCTTGCTTAAGGTCTAAGGTCTTTCAGGTACATTAATGTACCAGAATGCCCAGGCCAATATGGGGATGCCTGTTTCCTTCTCTGCTATTAACAGGGGGGGGGGGATGCCTGTTTCCTTCTCTGCTATTAACAGGGGGGGGGATGCCTGTTTCCTTCTCTGCTATTAACAGGGGGGGGGGAATGCCTGTTTCCTTCTCTGCTATTAACAGGGGGGGATATGTGTGTGTGTGTGTGTGTGTGTGTGTGTGTGTGTGTGTGTGTGTGTGTGTGTGTGTGTGTGTGTGTGTGTGTGTGTGTGTGTGTGTGTGTGTGTGTGTGTGTGTGTGTGTGTGTGTGTGTGTGTGTGTGTGTGTGTGTGTGTGTGTGTGTGTGTGTGTGTGTGTGTGTGTGTGTGTGTGTGTGTGTGTGTGTGTGTGTGTGTGTGTGTGTGTGTGTGTGTGTGTGTGTGTGTGTGTGTGTGTGTGTGTGTGTGTGTGTGTGTGTGTGTGTGTGTGTGTGTGTGTGTGTGTGTGTGTGTGTGTGTGTGTGTGTGTGTGTGTGTGTGTGTGTGTGTAAAAATGTTGAAGATAGTCACCCCATGTGGAATCTTGAGTCTGGTTATCGTCGTACTACATTTATGTCATGATCCCCGGAGGCATTTAAGTTAGCCGCCACATAAGACGATGTGACAGCTGAGGTAGCCTTGTCATGATCCAGGCATTTTTTAACAGTGCAGCTCGCGCAGGATGCAGGAGATGTGGTAGAACTTGCATGCACCAATGATGAGACGTGCTGCTGCCTGGTGTGACACCTTAAGTGGGGGGGCCAGCCTGTGGCTAGGAGTCCTGATAGTAGGGCTATTCCCCCATCTATATGAGAGATTACCAGAGCCTCGACTACCTTTCAAAGGTCCTCGGGCAGCAGAGAAAATGTCATCTTGCAAAGTAGGGTGAGTTGGTGCCAGGCCGTTTTAGCTATGTGTTGTTGAAAGGACAGGATGCTACCCACAATGAATCAAATATTTTAATGACTTCATGAGTTGCAGGGCAAATCTGTCCAAGTGCCTATAGTCCATCCATCTTTGAGTGGGAGCCTATAGTCTGTGAGGCCTTATAAGGGCGTATTTTGTCTTGGTAGGGTTACGTTTTAATTAGGTGCTTGGCATACATGTTTGAATGGTAGCAAGGCTTAAGTGGAGGTGAGCAATGTCCTCTGAACTCATAACGTTTAGGTACAGTTGACGGTTGTCTGCATATTTGTGTATTGAGCTGTCAGGAGTCTGTTAGAAGCTTGCCAAGCGGTTCCATGTATAGATTGAGTAAGATTGGAGAGAAGATGTAGCCCTGCGGGACACTGAAGTATGATGGCGTACCAGCCTAAAACAACCCATCTGGACTGCCTGTGTCTCCCAGATAGTTATGAGGTAGAACAATTTATGACGGTTCCTGCAAGGCCCATAATGTAAAGTGGGACAGTAGTGTGTCATGGTTGACCGTGTCGAATTTGCCCGAGAGGTTGAGGAGGACTAATAGGCATACGTCACCTTTATCGATAATTTGCAAGGTGTCATCAACCTCCTGTATTTTGGCTGTCTCCATTCTGCTTTTGCGGCAGAAGCTGGATTGATAATCCTGAAGTAGGCTGAGTTGGTCAATTTTAGCAAGTAGTTGATTGGTGACTGCCTTCCAATGACCTTTCTAAGAAAGGGAGGCAAGTGATAGGACAGTAGTTGTACCCAGATTCTATGAGCCCTGTTTTTAGTGTGTCTGGAAAAGTGCATTTGCTAAGTGATGAGTTGACTATTCTGAGAAGGTCAATCATGGTGCGACTGCTTATTTGTTTGAGGATGTTCGCCAGGATAATGTCATCCGAGTAGGCAATGGGCTTTAGGGAAGCAATTGTTTTTTAGAAAGATCTTCAGGTGATAGGAGGGCTCAGTCAGTCCAGGGTTGTACAGATTGTGGGGTGATTGTGAACAGGCGGTCCAAATTGCTTAGATGACTCAATGTGTTTCCTGATGGTGTTGATTTTGTTGATGAATACGTCAGTGATATCCTCACATTTTTCTTGTGAATTCTATAGCACTGGGTCTAGCGTGTTAGAACATTGACTGACAGCTGCAAAGATGGCTTTGTAATAGTATTGGTGTAATAGTTCTTTTTAAAACAATTTGTATTGGTTTTTATTTTTGTAACAAAGTTACATCCATTTACATTATACTCTGCATCAAACTGTGTCTGTCTGTTTCCCTTTCCCTCCAAATCCCCACGCCCCCGGCCTACACCATCTGCATTAACACTATCACATTGCAACTAAATGTCCTCTACTTCTACCCTTTCCTCTATTCGGACTATGTTCCTGCTTACTCTCCCCCTCCTGTGTCGCTGTACCCAGAGGTAGCTAAATCCGATATCATCTGTTTACAAGCATCCAACTCTATATTACTCTGTTTCTGGTCCCGACAGGATGCTTCCTGCCAAACTACGGTCTCTGCGTTCATCCATTTCTAAAGGTCCGCCCACCATACTCGTACTTCTGGCCCCTTGTGTGCTTTCCGCCTCATCGCTATTCTGCGCTTCGCCAGTATATATGCCAAATCTTTTAACCAGGTTACTCACCGTAGTGACCACTTTACTCCTAGTCCATAGTCCCCTTTCCTCCATACTTATGGGACATCTCTCCATCCTGTGGGATGGGACCGGAGCACTTTGTAAAAAGCATCCCAAATTTTTTTTTTAAAAATGTGTCCTTCCTCTCTTTCTGTGCGGGGCCCGGCACGTGGCCGCAACCCGCCCATCTTGGCTCCGCCCCGCGCATCGCCCATCAGTCCTTTTCTATCGCCAGGTCAGAGACCTATTAGCAATAACAGAGGAACCTTATTAGAGGGGACGGCGGGCGGGCGTATGGAGGAAAGGGAACTATGGACTAGGAGTAAGGTGGTCACTGCGGTGAGTAACCTGGTTATACTCCTATGTCCCGTCCCCTTTCCTCCATACTTATGGGAGATTCCCAAGCACTCCTAACTGCAACTACGGGTGGATGGAAATACCCCTTATTGAAAAAGTTTCTTCAGCACAGCCTGACCAAACTGAGCATCAGCTCCCGAGCTCATGTCAAGACAATAATGCTTACAAAAAGCGGATGGGGAGGCCCAAGTAGCTGTCCTAGCGATGGACTCCCAGGGGACATACTTCTGAAAAGCAACCGCAGCTGCTTTGCTCCGCACCAGGTGTGCATATATACCTCTAGGAGGTTTCAGCGTTTGGACGGTGAATGACTCCGTAATGCAGGCGGCGATCCACCGAGAAATAGTCGCCTTAGACGCCTGCTTACCCTGAGGGTTACCGAAAGTCACAAAAAGTTGAGAAGAACTCCTAAGCTCGGAAGCCCTGTCGAGGTAGAACTTAAGAGCCCTTCTGACATCATGACAGTGCAGAACCCTTTCTGCCTCTGAGGTAGGGTTCGGAAAAAAGACCGACAGGGAGATTGACAGATTCAGATGGAATTCAGTTACCACCTTCGGTAAAAAGGCCGGGTTTATCCGTAGGACTACCTTGTCCTTGTGAAGGGATGCTCCACTGACAAGGCCTGAGAAGGGATGCTCCACTGACAAGGCCTGGAGCTCACTCACCCGCCTTGCTGACGTAACGGCGACCAGAAAGGACACTTTCCAGGATAGGTACTTGAGGTCCACCGTGGCCATTGGTTGAAAAGGCTTATGGCACAGCGCCGTCAAGACTACATTAAGGTCCCACGGCGGGTGCGGACTACGAACTGGAGGGTAGAGGCGTGTCAAGCCTGCAAAATGCCTTTTAACCACTGGGTTACTCAGAGAGTAGGAAAATTGGTCTGTAGAAAGATAAGCGGAGACCGCTGAAAAGTAAGTTCTGCTTGACAGAACAAAAACACCGACCCTGCTAGGGAGGACACGAAGGACAGCACAGTGTCAATCGTAGCCACCCTTGGGTCCAACTGCTTTTCCAAACATCAGTGACAGAACCTGAGCCATTTACTAAGGTTCAAAATTACTGTATTGGGATCTGGCCGAGGGTTTCCTGGCTGCCTGGATAATACGCATGTTATCCGTAGACAAATTAAGATGCTCTAAAGACCTGAACTCAGGCACCATGCCGCCAAGCTGAGCGATTGTGGGGAGGGGTGCCACATCTGCTGTTCCCCTTGATGAAGAAGATTGTGGGTCACTGGTAACCTAACGGCGGATACACCGACAGGTGTTGAAGTTCTGAGAACCAAAACCTGGCCGGCCACCAGGGGGCTATGAGTAGAAGGGAGATGTTCACCGAGTTCTTCAGCTTCCAAATTGCTCGATGGACTAGAGGCAGAGGCGGGAAGGCATAAGCTCTCATGTTGTGCCATGGAATCTCAAGAGCATCCCCCAGAGAGGAGGCTCCCAGCCCCCCTCTGGAGGCACCATACCGAGGAAGCATCTTGTTCACCGCCGTAGCGAAGAGCTCCACCTCCGGTGTGCCCCAACGCAAGAAGATCCATGAGAGGACCTCCGCCTTCAACTCCCACTCGTAGCTGACCACTGTCCGCTGGCTGAAGGCATCCGCTGTGACATTCAGCTGGCCCGGGATGTGCACTGCAAGTAGCCAGACCCCATGAAGCACAGCCCACTCCCAAATCTGGATGGACAGGTCCACGAGGGGGGGAGACTTCGTGCCCCCTTGCTTGTTGATTTAATACATCGACACCACATTGTCCGTGCGTATGCGGACCACCTTGTTGGCAATGATCGGTCTGAAAGCCCTGAGCGCTAGGAAGACCGCCAGAAACTCCAGATGATTTATGTGAAGGAGCTTGTCCTGAGGCGACCAGAGGCCCGAGACCTGTAGAAGATCTAACGTTGCACCCCACCCCAGGAGGGAGGAGTCCGTCGTGATCGACACCATCAGAGCTGGGTCCTGAAACCCCGCACCCACCGACAGGTTGCTGATCGATGACCACCATTCCAGGTTCACTCTCATGGAAGCCGGAATCATTATGAGCCTGGAATCCGGGTCCACAGCCTGACGCCAAGAACTCCGAAGAGCCATCTGGGTCTGTCTCATCTTGAGACGAGTAAGAGGAAGAGCCAGCACACTCAAGGCCATGAGGCCCAGAAGCCTCTGGAACCACCAGGCCGACATGCTCTCCGACTGCGCAAACATCTGACACGTGGCTAACAGATCTGCCATTCTGTCCCCGGTCAGGTACACTCTGCAGTCGACCGTGTTCCAGCGAAAACCCAGGAAAATCAGGTCCTGCGAGACCGTCATGGAAGATTTCCGCCAATTCACCGACAGCCCAAGATGGAACAGGAGCTGAAAGAGAGACTGGAGATTGCCCGCTGCTGCCAGCGGACAAGGGCTGCGCAAGAGCCAGTCGTACAAATATGGATACACATGGATACCCTGGAGACGAAGATAGGCCGCAATCACCGACATCATCTTCGTGAAGGCATGCGGCGCCGAGCTGAGGCCAAAAGGAAGCACTCCCAAAGAGAAGCGGAGATATCTCCTGTGTGGGTTCCAAATCAGGATATGCATGTACCCATCCTGAAGATCCACGACGCTGAGCCAATCGCCCATCTGCAAGGAGGACCGTATCTGGCTGGGCGTGATCATCTTGAATTTCTCTTGGGGTAGGAAAAGATTGAACTGGGAAAGGTCTAGGATGGTGCGCAGGCCAGCCTGGTTGGGTTTGGGCACCGTAAACAGCCGGGAGTAGAAGCCCTCCCCTCGCTCCCCAAGGGGAACGGGTTCCACAGCTCTGAGGTCCAGAAGTTTCTGAACTTCGGCTTTGAGGGAGGGCGAGCCCGACAGCTGAAAAGGAGGGTTGAGGGGTGGGGTAGGGGATAGGGGTAAGCGGAAGCCCACTCGAGCGACTGACAAGACCCATCTGTCTTCTGTGATGGTCTGTCACGCCTCCCAATGAGACGCAATGCGTTCTCCCACTGGGGTCTTGTGCGAGCGCGGGAAACCCTCATTTAGTAGGTTTATCGGTGGCGGTGCCACCTGAACCTGAGGAGGAGGCTGAGGAGCGGGAGAAAACAGCGTCCGTTGTTGCCTACGGCGGTTGTTCCCTGCAGGGGTATCCACTCTGTGAGATTTGCAGTCGAGGAAGCCCCTAAAGCCAGAGGAAGGTCAACTTTGCGACAACGGTCTCTGGGTTTTGAAAGGAGCCTTAACCAGGACAGACAAGGACTTACCTGTCTGAGTGCTATCCTTCGTCTTGGTGAGCTCTACATCTGTTGTAGAATGAAAGAGCTCCTTCCCATCAAACGGAAAGTCCAACACCTTGTCCTGCACTTCTTTTGAGAATTTAGTTGCATGCAGCCACGCCTGCCGTGAGGTATCAACCCCAGTATAAGGCCCCGAGCCGAGGTGTCTACGTGATGAGCCGCTGCCTCCAGGAGATCCTGGGCCAAGACCCTGGCATCAGATAGGCCTCCTTTAAAGTCTTCCAGCTTCTCGACTGGGATAAACTCCTCAAACTCCGACAGACCTTTCCACATCCGCATGTTAGCTCCCGCTAATATAAATTCAGCGTTTGCCTGCCTGAGCTGCAAGGCCGAGTTGGCGAAGATTTTCCTCCCAAGGGAGTCGAGGAGCTTGTCCTCCTTTCCCAGAATCTGAGTAGCCGTCGTGGAAGAGGATGCTGCAGGCCTGGACTGCAAAGTGGCCGCAGCCACAACTGTGGAGGAGGGGGGCGGACAAGACGAAGGGGCCACCTCTTCCGAAGAACGCAGCCTGTATCTCGCGTCAATTTTCTTATTGACAAAAAGTCCAGAGTGTGGCTTTTCCCAGACTCTGCAGACCTCAGCCAGAACGTCCTTCTGCAAGAACAGGCCGGTACTCTCCAAGGGAGACAGGGTGAACACCCCAGAAAGCACGCCCTCCTGCGGAGCGGGTGCCTCGGGCACTGGAACATCTAAGAAGTTCATCATGTCCAGTACCCGGTCATGAAAAGCTCTGATAGAGCGGGGAAGGTCCTCGCTGTCATGATCGCCTTGCGCGTCATCCGACAGATCAGGATCCTGCTGAACCGTGTCAGGCGCTGCCTTGTCCACAGGGGACAATGGGGGCAAAGGCTGAAGAGTCGGGGAAGGCACCGTAGGCAAGGGAGGCGCCGGTGGAACCACCGGAGGAACAGGTGGAGCCGGAGGCGCGGGAGGACATATCTCCCTAAAGAGCCCTTTGAAATACTCCCTCATGGGGTCGGTACGCATAAGCGTTTGAAATTTACCGAAAAAAGCGTCCTCCAGAGACTGTTTCGGAACCTGAGGAGGCCTCTCATGAGGTGGACAAATCCAGGGACGTAATGGGGAAGGGTGCCACACTGGCCCCTCCAGCATATCCACATAAATCAACACTGCCGACCCTGCAGGCAACGAAACATTGTGCAGCAGAGGCATCCGAGCGTTCCAGTCATAAACTGGCCGATAAGGATGCGCACAAGGGACTCTATGTTCACCCAAGGGACCAAGCCCTACACCTGAGGCCGATGGCGTAGTTGTAGGGGTAGCACCCAAAATGGCTGCCGCGGTCGTGGCGGGAACGGCCGCCATTTTGTCCTCATCTGAGGGGAACTGCTGCACGTGAGGAAGTGAGGCAGGGGCCCCCTTCGATGGATCAGGGATCTTAACTTTAGCCTTAACATAAGGGACCTCGGCAGGGCCGGTACTGTGAGTCCTGGAATGTTTTTGTGACATACCAAATGCCAAATTAGCCTTCGAAGGAAGGACCTCGGCACTGTCGGTAAAAGAAGAACTTTGCTTCTTTTCCCCCTCAACAGGTCTGGTGTCGCCGCAAGAGCGGGAACAGTGAGAAACAGCTTTCACCGACAAGGCCTTGTCAGGCCTCTCAGAACTGTTGGTAGCTTTAGCCTCTGGACGAGGGACCTCGGACCTAGGCCCGGTAACAGCCTTATCTGCGCGGGCCTCGAACATCCATTCGGTAACAGCAAGCCCACCCAAGGCCTCGGGCGCACCCCGGTCTTATTTTTGAGGGAAGCTGACAGAGAGGCCTCAGAGCGACCTCTGGTACCCCACGACTCAGTAGAACTGGGCCCACAAACAGCCCCCACAGGAAGGGCCTCGGGGCGTGCTCCGGTATCCACAGACCCCTTACGGAGTCCCTCTGAGAAAACTCTGGTACACTGATTAGGCCCAACGGGCACCTCAGGGCGAACCCCGGTGGCAGAGCGATCAACGCCCCTCCCGGACGGAGAGGAACCCGGAAAGGTATCCCCCGGCCGGGGTGCTCTGAAAAGTAAAGAACTTACTGGGCGTTTTTTCTTCTCATCGATGAACGCCTGAAAATGTGAAGGAGGAGTTTGTCGGAACACCTCCTCCCACCGCTCCAACCGACATTGAAGTGCCCAGACCGAAAGGGAGTCGCAGTAAAAACAGTCCCAACGGTGATCCGGACCCAAGCACTCTAAACAAAGAGGATGGGGATCCGCCCTCGCGAAACGACGGTGACACGATGAACAATCTGGAAAGTCTAGTTTGAACGACATAGACAGACTAGTACACGATCGCTAGCGAGAGCCAGAGAGGAAAAAAGGGAAGAAAATCTTCCGAGGATGCAAGTGCGTCCACTCCCGAATGAGCGGAGAAAAGGACTGATGGCCGATGCGCGGGGCGGAGCCAAGGTGGGCGGGGTTGCGGCCGCGTGCCGGGCCCTGCGCAGAAAGAGAGGAACACCTCTTCCCACCGCTCCAACCGACATTGAAGTGCCCCGACCGAAAGGGAGTCGCAGAAAAAACAGTCCCAACGGTGATCCGGACCCAAGCACTCTAAACAAAGATGATGGGGAACCGCCCTCGCGAAACGACGGTGACACAATGAACAATCTGGAAAGTCTAGTTTGAACAACATAGACAGACTAGTACACGATCGCTAGCGATAGCCAGAGAGGAAAAAAGGGAAGAAAATCTTCCGTGGATGCAAGTGCGTCCATTCCCGAATGAGCAGAGAAAGGGACTGATGGGCGATGCGCAGGGCAGAGCCAAGGTGGGCGGGGTTGGGGCCGCGTGCCGTGCCCCGCGCAGAAAAAGAGAAAGGACACATTTTTTAAAACATTTTTTTAAATGCTTTTTACAAAGTGCTCCGGTCCCGTCCCACAGGACGGAGAGATGTCCCATAGGTATGGAGGAAAGGGGACGGGACGTAGGAGTATAACTTAGTCACATGTCTCGCCCTCTTTGGTCTTGCAAAGCCTCCCAGCAGACAGGCCCTGGGAGATCAAATATCTAGAGTGATGCCTGCCCTTGCTAACGCTTCGGCTATCTCATCCCAGTATTGTCTAATCTTTGTGCAGGCCCAGAACATATGAACCAGATCTGCACTAATTAATACCTATTTCGGGCAGGATTGTACTGATGCTTTACCGAACTTGGCTATTTTGCTCAGGGTCAGATACGCCCTGTGGGTCACGTACAATTGGATCAGCTGTAATCTTGTGTTTTTAGACACCGTTTTGTGATAAGCCATTGCCCTTCCCCACATTTCGTCTGTCATTTGTTCTTGCAATTCTGCTCCCCAGCTGCGCCAGGTCTGCTCTAGCATGTCTCCCAACCTTGACATCAATAACTCATATATTCTCAATGCTCCGTGTCCTCCCTCTGAAATATCATAAAATGTCTCTATCGTTTCCTCTACTTGTAAATCCATATTAGCATCCGACCATTTCTGCCTAAGATTAGTAAGGAGGCTGGTGTGTAAGGTGTTGGCCCAGATGTATCCCCATATACACCGCAAGTTCTGTGACATTTTTTGTTATCCCTTCCCTTAACACATCTCCCATCGTCGCTACTCCCATAAGTTCCCAATACTTTCGCACATTTAGTCTCAATTGTCTATCTTCTCCTCTAAGTGTCACCCGTGGGATCTGGGGGGAATTAAGTGTTGTCTTCCCCAGCAGCCGGCAAGCTCTATGCCACATTACCCTCCCCAGCCACAGCAACAAAGGAGGGCGAGAGTCTTGAGGTTCGACTGTCCATATCAACTCTTTCATGAAAAATGAGGCACTTGCTGTCTGCAGCAGCTGTGACTCCTGGGTCTGCTCGTCGGGCAGCCATTTGGCCACGAACTACAAACTAACAAAATATACTTCGAAATTGGGCACTTTTATACCTCCATGGTCATACGAGATCTGAACAATATAAAGTTATTGGGCAGCCCACTGCTGTCTGGGCCCAACTGTTATTTCACACAAAACACACAGAGCAATTTACTAAATAA
Organism: Ambystoma mexicanum; assembly: GCF_040938575.1. NCBI lineage: Eukaryota > Metazoa > Chordata > Amphibia > Caudata > Ambystomatidae > Ambystoma > Ambystoma mexicanum. The sequence continues at coordinate 708,409,999 of NC_090933.1, forward strand.
CAATTCCTACGTCTGAAGCCACCTACAATTTAGCTAGATTTCCCTGTTCAAAAGAGCCTACCTATCCCTGCTGTAGATATTTTGCCCTAGTAAGCACTGATGTAATGCCTATCTAGGTTAGGGGATAGATAAGAGACTCGCCCTACCCTCTCTTAATACTTTTACTAAACTCTAAAAATAGGTGCACACAACCAGAAGTCAATTTTTTGTGTTTCTTTTATTCTTATTGCTTTCTTCTCGTGTGTCTTATCAAATCCTATCGATACCATTACTAAAAAATACAATCTATTTTTAGTAATTCTTGGAATGTTGTGTCTGATGTCTGTTCTTCATTTAAGAGAAGCAGACCATTTCTAAAATGATATTGATTGCCAAGCTCGTAAGATGTTATACAAGTCTCAGAGCCCAGGCCATCACCCCAAGCTTACTGTGTCAACCGGTTTCAGCGTAGTGAAGGTTACAGTCCACTTTCTTCAGGACAAATTTCTTCTTTTCTGTCTTGGTCTCCTTTTTTCCAATTTTCAGGGGGAGTGCTTCTTTATTTCTTTCACAGGGCGTCTTGATATTCAATTTCCCTAAAAGAGGGAGATACACAAGAATGGAACCATCATTTCCTCTCTGGGTATGTTTTAGGCATCTAAAGATAATCTACATCTGGATTATTTTACCCGATTTCTACGGTTCAGACTTTCCTTTAACAGCTTCTCAGTCTTCCCATCTATATGTTTGTTTCTCTATTGTAGGCCACCACCCTGTAAAACAATGATCTTGGTCTCAGCTTCACAGGGCATTTTATAGGTGATCATTGACAATCTATTGTCTGGGACCCTTTTTCCACTTACCCTTTGGTAAGGCTGTCCACGTTCAGGGGATTTGTTCCATCTTCTGGCTTTTAAGAGTGGTGGGTTACAGGGTAATATACGTTGTTCACAACTTCTTTTGTTGGTTCATCAATAACCTATCAAAAAGATGTTGTTTAGGTTTTGTAGAATTATTCTGTTTATGCACACCACATCTGGTTAATTAGTTCTTTTTTTGAACTTTGCAGAAGTTGTAATGAGCAAGTTCTGTAACTCACGTTACCAAATGTTGTCTATTCATTCTATCTCGCATATTGCATCCCCTACAATGTACCCAAGGTTTGCCAACATATCTCTTCGTTCAGTCCTTCTGTATAACTTTTTCCGGAAAATCCATATCTGCTCTCTTCTTAAGAGCATTGCCCCTATGTTTCCTCCTCTTCTTGGAACTTGTACTTTTTCCAAGATAGTCCACGATATATATTTTTTTGAGTGTTGATTTTGTATGTAGTGATTGCCTAAGGGGGCTGTGATTCGTTTGCTCATTATGTTGGACCTGTGCTCACAGATTCCGATTTTGATTGCTCTAGTCGTTATCCCGACATATTTCTTTCCACAGGGGCTTCGTATAAGATTAACCCCATTAATTGTGTTGCAATTTGTGAACGTTCTTTGCTCCCATGATGTTAGCCAGCCTATGTCTTCTGTGGTGGTACGTTTGGTGAGGTGGCACACGGAGCATGATCCACAGGGGATATGTCCCGTTATCTTTGGTAGACACCATAATGTCGTTTGATTTTCTGATTCATTGTTTTCTTCCTTGTAGGTGTGTACTAGTGAGTCTCTGATGTTCTTTCTCATCTTAATTGTCAATAAGGGCAATTCTAAAGTACTGTCCTCTACATTCAAGATATGGCAGAGTTTTTTTATCTCCTTTTTGATTCGATTCACAACTAGTGAGTGGCTGAAAACAGCTGTTATCTGATTTTCACTGCAAGTTTTTTTCTCATGTTGTGTAAGGGAGATTTCTCTTGATATGTTCGGTGCTCTTTCTCTTGCGTGTATGATGGTCCTTTCAGGATAGTTCCTTTACCTCAGTTTGTGGGTCAGCCTCTCTGCTTGGATGTCATATTCTTTTGTCATTGTGCAGTTCCTTCTGAACCGTAAAAATTCAGGGCCAGGTTTTCTTTCAGGGTTCTCTGGTGAAAGCTGTTAAATTCCAATAATGAGTTCCTGTCTGTAGTTTGTTGATACACAAATGTCTCTAGTCTTGTCCCATTTTTATGTTGCTTCTTTTTTACTAACGTCATGGATGAACTTGAGGAAAGGGGTTTTGGGCGTTCAGCCATTCCATGAACTTCACAAGGATATTTTCATCGCCTTCAAAGAACATCAGCACGTCATCTATGTAGCAACACCAACTTAAGATGTTACTGGAATAGGGATTGCACTGATTGTAGATGCTCTGCTCCTCAAAATCTGCTACATAGAGATTGGCCAGTGTGGGTGCAAATGTCGCCCCTATTGCGGTACCAGATATTTGTTCATAATACCTATCCTCAACTAGGAAAAAGTTCTTAGTAAGTGCGATCTCTGCTAGTTGTAAAATCAGATTGATTGGCATGTCTCCTTCTAGTCTTTGTTCCCGTAGCACTTTTTCTATCACTTTCAAGGTTTCAAATTGTGGGATTTTCGAATAAAGAGAGTCCTATATCTATGGTGACTATATAGATGTTGTTGTTTTCTAGCGTCATCTCCTCCAGGTGTACCAGGACTGCTGTTGTATCTTTGGTATAGGATCTCATTTTAGTCACTTAATTTTTTATTAAAAAGTCTACGAATTGCGACAAAGGTTCTAGAATCGAGCCGATCCCCGAGACTATCAGGCGTCTTGATGGTGGTATGGCGCCCTTGTGTACTTTGGGGAGTGAGTAGAATGCTGGACATCGTGGGTGGTATGGTGCCCTTGTGTACTTTGGGGAGTGAGTAGAATGCTGGACATCGTGGGTAGGTAGGGCAGAGAAAATCTGCGTCCTTCTGCCAGCACTTCTTCAATTACTGGGTTGATCAAATTTCTCAGATCAGTAGTGGGATCTGTGCTCAGTCACCTGTATGTTGTTCTGTCATTCACTAATTTATTAACCATGTCTTGATATTTCTCTTTGTCCATTACAACTATCGCCCCTCCCTTATCGGCAGATTTTATCAAGATATTGGTGTTGTTTTGGAGGGCTTTTAATGCAAGATCTGAAGCTACCCAAGTGCCACCCTGCACCTCGAATTATGCCATAAGAAGCTCTGACATATACCATCTAGACTCTTGAAAAAGGTTTTCGGGATATCACGCGGGACATTAGTAAAGTAATGGAGGAGTCTCGGGAGCACTACCATCTTCAGCAATGCTGCCCGCCCCATTAATGACAACGGCAACCTAGCCCAGAAAGTCATGGAGTTCTCAATTCTGTTTACCGCCTGCAGTGTGTTTTGTATGTGTTCTGTTTTAGGATAATGGAAAATGTCAACTCCAAAGTACCTAAATGTGTCTACTTCCCACCTAATCAGTAGCACCGGCAGCGGATTCTCTAGTTTCCCCATATATCCTCCCAGGGGGAACAAACTCAACTTCTGCGCATTGATCGTTATGACCGATAGGGCCACGGAACGCTCCAACACATCCAGGATATATTGCAGATTGTTTAACAAAGGTAGCGGGCGCCCCTCTCTCGCAAGAACAGACATGATAACCTGTTCGGTGGTTATTAACCACTTGAGAGTTCGCAGCCACTGCTTTTACTCACTGTGCCTTTCACAGATGGGAAATATCCATTTGCATATCAGTCTTTGTCCTGCCCAGGGGCAGTCCAGCACCGAAATACAATGGCAATTCCAATCTGAACGAGAGTACCACCAGCAACCCCATACACGTGTTTCACCCTTGTTGGGGATCATCAGTGAGGTGAAGCTGATGCCTCTCTAAGCACAGTGAGAGGGAGACCACGTCTGGTTGCCCCCAGGAGACCTAGGGTTACCAATCCCAGGTTCCTTAACAAATAGTTTAACAAAGGTAGCGGGCGCCCCTCTCTCGCAAGAACAGACATGATAACCTGTTCGGTGGTTATTAACCACTTGAGAGTTCGCAGCCACTGCTTTTACTCACTGTGCCTTTCACAGATGGGAAATATCCATTTGCATATCAGTCTTTGTCCTGCCCAGGGGCAGTCCAGCACCGAAATACAATGGCAATTCCAATCTGAACGAGAGTACCACCAGCAACCCCATACACGTGTTTCACCCTTGTTGGGGATCATCAGTGAGGTGAAGCTGATGCCTCTCTAAGCACAGTGAGAGGGAGACCACGTCTGGTTGCCCCCAGGAGACCTAGGGTTACCAATCCCAGGTTCCTTAACAAATAGTTTAACAAAGGTAGCGGGCGCCCCTCTCTCGCAAGAACAGACATGATAACCTGTTCGGTGGTTATTAACCACTTGAGAGTTCGCAGCCACTGCTTTTACTCACTGTGCCTTTCACAGATGGGAAATATCCATTTGCATATCAGTCTTTGTCCTGCCCAGGGGCAGTCCAGCACCGAAATACAATGGCAATTCCAATCTGAACGAGAGTACCACCAGCAACCCCATACACGTGTTTCACCCTTGTTGGGGATCATCAGTGAGGTGAAGCTGATGCCTCTCTAAGCACAGTGAGAGGGAGACCACGTCTGGTTGCCCCCAGGAGACCTAGGGTTACCAATCCCAGGTTCCTTAACAAATAGTTTAACAAAGGTAGCGGGCGCCCCTCTCTCGCAAGAACAGACATGATAACCTGTTCGGTGGTTATTAACCACTTGAGAGTTCGCAGCCACTGCTTTTACTCACTGTGCCTTTCACAGATGGGAAATATCCATTTGCATATCAGTCTTTGTCCTGCCCAGGGGCAGTCCAGCACCGAAATACAATGGCAATTCCAATCTGAACGAGAGTACCACCAGCAACCCCATACACGTGTTTCACCCTTGTTGGGGATCATCAGTGAGGTGAAGCTGATGCCTCTCTAAGCACAGTGAGAGGGAGACCACGTCTGGTTGCCCCCAGGAGACCTAGGGTTACCAATCCCAGGTTCCTTAACAAATAGTTTAACAAAGGTAGCGGGCGCCCCTCTCTCGCAAGAACAGACATGATAACCTGTTCGGTGGTTATTAACCACTTGAGAGTTCGCAGCCACTGCTTTTACTCACTGTGCCTTTCACAGATGGGAAATATCCATTTGCATATCAGTCTTTGTCCTGCCCAGGGGCAGTCCAGCACCGAAATACAATGGCAATTCCAATCTGAACGAGAGTACCACCAGCAACCCCATACACGTGTTTCACCCTTGTTGGGGATCATCAGTGAGGTGAAGCTGATGCCTCTCTAAGCACAGTGAGAGGGAGACCACGTCTGGTTGCCCCCAGGAGACCTAGGGTTACCAATCCCAGGTTCCTTAACAAATAGTTTAACAAAGGTAGCGGGCGCCCCTCTCTCGCAAGAACAGACATGATAACCTGTTCGGTGGTTATTAACCACTTGAGAGTTCGCAGCCACTGCTTTTACTCACTGTGCCTTTCACAGATGGGAAATATCCATTTGCATATCAGTCTTTGTCCTGCCCAGGGGCAGTCCAGCACCGAAATACAATGGCAATTCCAATCTGAACGAGAGTACCACCAGCAACCCCATACACGTGTTTCACCCTTGTTGGGGATCATCAGTGAGGTGAAGCTGATGCCTCTCTAAGCACAGTGAGAGGGAGACCACGTCTGGTTGCCCCCAGGAGACCTAGGGTTACCAATCCCAGGTTCCTTAACAAATAGTTTAACAAAGGTAGCGGGCGCCCCTCTCTCGCAAGAACAGACATGATAACCTGTTCGGTGGTTATTAACCACTTGAGAGTTCGCAGCCACTGCTTTTACTCACTGTGCCTTTCACAGATGGGAAATATCCATTTGCATATCAGTCTTTGTCCTGCCCAGGGGCAGTCCAGCACCGAAATACAATGGCAATTCCAATCTGAACGAGAGTACCACCAGCAACCCCATACACGTGTTTCACCCTTGTTGGGGATCATCAGTGAGGTGAAGCTGATGCCTCTCTAAGCACAGTGAGAGGGAGACCACGTCTGGTTGCCCCCAGGAGACCTAGGGTTACCAATCCCAGGTTCCTTAACAAATAGTTTAACAAAGGTAGCGGGCGCCCCTCTCTCGCAAGAACAGACATGATAACCTGTTCGGTGGTTATTAACCACTTGAGAGTTCGCAGCCACTGCTTTTACTCACTGTGCCTTTCACAGATGGGAAATATCCATTTGCATATCAGTCTTTGTCCTGCCCAGGGGCAGTCCAGCACCGAAATACAATGGCAATTCCAATCTGAACGAGAGTACCACCAGCAACCCCATACACGTGTTTCACCCTTGTTGGGGATCATCAGTGAGGTGAAGCTGATGCCTCTCTAAGCACAGTGAGAGGGAGACCACGTCTGGTTGCCCCCAGGAGACCTAGGGTTACCAATCCCAGGTTCCTTAACAAATAGTTTAACAAAGGTAGCGGGCGCCCCTCTCTCGCAAGAACAGACATGATAACCTGTTCGGTGGTTATTAACCACTTGAGAGTTCGCAGCCACTGCTTTTACTCACTGTGCCTTTCACAGATGGGAAATATCCATTTGCATATCAGTCTTTGTCCTGCCCAGGGGCAGTCCAGCACCGAAATACAATGGCAATTCCAATCTGAACGAGAGTACCACCAGCAACCCCATACACGTGTTTCACCCTTGTTGGGGATCATCAGTGAGGTGAAGCTGATGCCTCTCTAAGCACAGTGAGAGGGAGACCACGTCTGGTTGCCCCCAGGAGACCTAGGGTTACCAATCCCAGGTTCCTTAACAAATAGTTTAACAAAGGTAGCGGGCGCCCCTCTCTCGCAAGAACAGCCATGATAACCTGTTCGGTGGTTATTAACCACTTGAGAGTTCGCAGCCACTGCTTTTACTCACTGTGCCTTTCACAGATGGGAAATATCCATTTGCATATCAGTCTTTGTCCTGCCCAGGGGCAGTCCAGCACCGAAATACAATGGCAATTCCAATCTGAACGAGAGTACCACCAGCAACCCCATACACGTGTTTAGTTTGTTAAACTATTTGTTAAGGAACCTGGGATTGGTAACCCTAGGTCTCCTGGGGGCAACCAGACGTGGTCTCCCTCTCACTGTGCTTAGAGAGGCATCAGCTTCACCTCACTGATGATCCCCAACAAGGGTGAAACACGTGTATGGGGTTGCTGGTGGTACTCTCGTTCAGATTGGAATTGCCATTGTATTTCGGTGCTGGACTGCCCCTGGGCAGGACAAAGACTGATATGCAAATGGATATTTCCCATCTGTGAAAGGCACAGTGAGTAAAAGCAGTGGCTGCGAACTCTCAAGTGGTTAATAACCACCGAACAGGTTATCATGTCTGTTCTTGCGAGAGAGGGGCGCCCGCTACCTTTGTTAAACTATTTGTTAAGGAACCTGGGATTGGTAACCCTAGGTCTCCTGGGGGCAACCAGACGTGGTCTCCCTCTCACTGTGCTTAGAGAGGCATCAGCTTCACCTCACTGATGATCCCCAACAAGGGTGAAACACGTGTATGGGGTTGCTGGTGGTACTCTCGTTCAGATTGGAATTGCCATTGTATTTCGGTGCTGGACTGCCCCTGGGCAGGACAAAGACTGATATGCAAATGGATATTTCCCATCTGTGAAAGGCACAGTGAGTAAAAGCAGTGGCTGCGAACTCTCAAGTGGTTAATAACCACCGAACAGGTTATCATGTCTGTTCTTGCGAGAGAGGGGCGCCCGCTACCTTTGTTAAACTATTTGTTAAGGAACCTGGGATTGGTAACCCTAGGTCTCCTGGGGGCAACCAGACGTGGTCTCCCTCTCACTGTGCTTAGAGAGGCATCAGCTTCACCTCACTGATGATCCCCAACAAGGGTGAAACACGTGTATGGGGTTGCTGGTGGTACTCTCGTTCAGATTGGAATTGCCATTGTATTTCGGTGCTGGACTGCCCCTGGGCAGGACAAAGACTGATATGCAAATGGATATTTCCCATCTGTGAAAGGCACAGTGAGTAAAAGCAGTGGCTGCGAACTCTCAAGTGGTTTATAACCACCGAACAGGTTATCATGTCTGTTCTTGCGAGAGAGGGGCGCCCGCTACCTTTGTTAAACTATTTGTTAAGGAACCTGGGATTGGTAACCCTAGGTCTCCTGGGGGCAACCAGACGTGGTCTCCCTCTCACTGTGCTTAGAGAGGCATCAGCTTCACCTCACTGATGATCCCCAACAAGGGTGAAACACGTGTATGGGGTTGCTGGTGGTACTCTCGTTCAGATTGGAATTGCCATTGTATTTCGGTGCTGGACTGCCCCTGGGCAGGACAAAGACTGATATGCAAATGGATATTTCCCATCTGTGAAAGGCACAGTGAGTAAAAGCAGTGGCTGCGAACTCTCAAGTGGTTAATAACCACCGAACAGGTTATCATGTCTGTTCTTGCGAGAGAGGGGCGCCCGCTACCTTTGTTAAACTATTTGTTAAGGAACCTGGGATTGGTAACCCTAGGTCTCCTGGGGGCAACCAGACGTGGTCTCCCTCTCACTGTGCTTAGAGAGGCATCAGCTTCACCTCACTGATGATCCCCAACAAGGGTGAAACACGTGTATGGGGTTGCTGGTGGTACTCTCGTTCAGATTGGAATTGCCATTGTATTTCGGTGCTGGACTGCCCCTGGGCAGGACAAAGACTGATATGCAAATGGATATTTCCCATCTGTGAAAGGCACAGTGAGTAAAAGCAGTGGCTGCGAACTCTCAAGTGGTTAATAACCACCGAACAGGTTATCATGTCTGTTCTTGCGAGAGAGGGGCGCCCGCTACCTTTGTTAAACTATTTGTTAAGGAACCTGGGATTGGTAACCCTAGGTCTCCTGGGGGCAACCAGACGTGGTCTCCCTCTCACTGTGCTTAGAGAGGCATCAGCTTCACCTCACTGATGATCCCCAACAAGGGTGAAACACGTGTATGGGGTTGCTGGTGGTACTCTCGTTCAGATTGGAATTGCCATTGTATTTCGGTGCTGGACTGCCCCTGGGCAGGACAAAGACTGATATGCAAATGGATATTTCCCATCTGTGAAAGGCACAGTGATTAAAAGCAGTGGCTGCGAACTCTCAAGTGGTTAATAACCACCGAACAGGTTATCATGTCTGTTCTTGCGAGAGAGGGGCGCCCGCTACCTTTGTTAAACTATTTGTTAAGGAACCTGGGATTGGTAACCCTAGGTCTCCTGGGGGCAACCAGACGTGGTCTCCCTCTCACTGTGCTTAGAGAGGCATCAGCTTCACCTCACTGATGATCCCCAACAAGGGTGAAACACGTGTATGGGGTTGCTGGTGGTACTCTCGTTCAGATTGGAATTGCCATTGTATTTCGGTGCTGGACTGCCCCTGGGCAGGACAAAGACTGATATGCAAATGGATATTTCCCATCTGTGAAAGGCACAGTGAGTAAAAGCAGTGGCTGCGAACTCTCAAGTGGTTAATAACCACCGAACAGGTTATCATGTCTGTTCTTGCGAGAGAGGGGCGCCCGCTACCTTTGTTAAAATATATTGCAGATTGGTTTTGGGTTGTTGTAAGTACAGGAGCATATCGTCTGTGTACAGCGAGATCAAATGCTGCCCCTCTGGCGTAGCTATACCAGCCTCTAGATATTCCTCCAGAAGATATACCGCCAACGGCTCCAATGCTAAAATGAAAAGCATCGGGGACCATGGACAACCCTGTCTTGTGCCCTTGCTTAACTGCCATTGTTCCGAAATGAGTGTACCTGTTTTCACCTTTGCCGTCGGTTTGTTATATAGCAGCCTCACCCATTTCATTTATGTGGGTCTCACACCGAAGGTGTTGTTGTAATAGTTAACAGTGAATTGAACGGTGCCACTCTTTCCCCAATTACCTAATTGTGTGTTTGTTAAGGAGGAGCTCTGGGGTGTACCCAAACACTCTGTCCAAATTCTGCTGTCATGCAAGACTTGCACCAGCTATTAACCTCTTGGTTTCCACTTGGAAACCCTCGGGCAGGGGATTTTATCCTGGCCCGGCTTAGTTTGCTTGGTGCATAGGTGTCAGACAACTCCTTTGAGGTTCGGCAAAAGGAGTCCAAAAGGGAGGAGACCTCAGGGGAAGTGAAGTTATCTTTCTTCCATGATATGTACGGGTAAGGTTTTAAATGATCAATGTGCGACCCCAGGGCCTTTGTGGGCTGCCATGCTTCGAGAAGGGGATGGCCGTATGATCTGACCAGTCGAGGGTAATGGGGTCAACACAGTTCAGGTGGGAGCTGGAGAAGAGGATTACGTTTAATGTTACCCTTGACATGAGTGAGGGGGAGCACATGCTGATTTAGTCCTATCTAAGAATGGGAGGGCTTCACTGCTATTTTTGGCTGGGTGGGTTCTGGGGAGATTGAAGTCTGAGAGAAAGATGTTATTTATGTGTGAGATTCAGGCTGTAGAGATTAAATCTGTGATGTCATCTAGAAGGTACCACACCTGTGTGGTGGTCTCCAGATGATTTGAGAAGTGGCTGAGTCTTTATGTGGATAAGGGAATTTGCACATAATGGTTTCCATTTTATTAAGGCGTGGTTGGGTATGAACCCGAAAATGGGCAGTCACCAATGTGGAGGGCTGCCATGCCTCCACCACTGACCGCAGACCCCTGTTTTCCCTGAACGGACTGCATGTTAAATGCTATAACTGTTTGGTATGAGGACATTGAAGATATGAGAGGATGTTGGAGTGAGCCAGATTTCGGTGATGAAGATCGCATTGAGTTTATGGTGAGGAGGTCTGAGATGTTAGGCGTCTGAGGGTGCATAAGTGTACAGAGGGTGTGGACTGGGGTGAAAAGAGGTATTTTGGGATGTTAGCTGAGTTGGGTAACCGTTGGGGTGTAAGCTATTGACCAGATAGTACCCAGAGAGTTAAGGGATAGATTGTGGTATTATGAAACACATGACATCTTTTCATAATGAGAACATTAAATGTGATATTGTCAACATTTTTCGGAGAGATGCAGTCCTTCTCACTGATGTGGGCAATCAGATTTTTCTGGAAAACGTTCAAAATGCATTGAAGCAGTTTTTGTGAACACAAAGTATGGATTTAACTATTCGTTAGAAGTTGCATTCAATAAAAATGAAAAATACACACAAAAAATACAAAGCACTTGTCCAGATCCCGAGCACTATGTTCTCGCTGGGGGCCATAGAGGGCCGCATAGAATTTTGCAAAAGTGTCAAGGATATGTTGGTCCGAGCAATGACGGACACCCTCCGGGTCCAGGATGCTATCAATGCGGGATCTACCCCCCATCCACTTGGATCAGCCTGGCCAGGGTCCACCCCGGTCTGTCCCCCTCACCATACTTCCGCGCTGCCCGGGGTCGAGCATAGTATTGGACCTGCTGGAGGGCATGAGACTCAAAGGCCTCCAGCTCTGTTCTTATCTGTGCCAGAGTGGCTGGGGTGGGGGAAGAGGTATAGAGCTGCTCAAGTTTTTTTTAGCTTGGTTTCGGACCGCTGCAGGCTATTCTTTATAACCTTTAGTATACCGGATTCCCTGGAAATGCACATACCCCTGATAAACACCTTGAATGCCTCCCAGCGGGTTCCATCAGTTGTGTCAGGACGGCTGTTGCAGTCAAAAAAGGTGTTAATGTCAGAAAGGATCTCGGCCTTGAAGACTAAATCCCACAATACCTCAGACTTGAAGCGCCAGGTAGAATGGGTCGGCATGTTACGGCCTAGTCTGATGTGCAATGACACCGGTGAGTGGTCTGAAAGCGTGCGTGCCAGGATTTGTACATCAGTGCTTTCATCATCTTTTTGAGTTGACAGTCCACACTTGAACAGGCTATGGAACCCAAAAGCAATGCTCCAAAGTGCACAACCACAACGTGTACAGTAGCAAAAGTGGCCACGTGTCAACATTCTGCAAGAAAATGGTCAAAAGTACGGACAGCGCCACCGCACCACAAAGCCTCCACTTCCTCCAAATTGAAATTGCCATTAAAGCCTCTTTCCATGGCATATTGGAGCAGATCTAGCACAAAGGAATCACTCACTATGAGAACTGTGCGCCTCGCCATCTCTGCCAGCCTCACCACACAGAGTAATGAAACAAAATATGGCCGCCCTTTCCTGTGATGCACACTCTGACCACCTGATTGGACAATTACCACAGTCGCATTTCCATTGGCCAGCATGCTCAGAAACGCAGATTGTGGCACGTGCGCTCTCCATGCAACACTAGCAGTTCTCTATAATAGTCCCCTGCGTACACACCACACCCAGAAACGTTGTTGCACAATCCCTCAGCCTCCACAGTCCCCTTTGCATGGCCACCGGTGTGAAAATCCCCAGATGAGGCTTTGGTGCTGAGTGTGTGCGTGGGCGAAGAAATCTCAACCAAGGTAAGGGCTTTCATTTGTAGGGGTGGCTCTGTAAAGGGCCTTTGTGGGTTGTTTAAAAATAAAAAAAAGCATTATTATCTGCTTTGACACAAAGAGCTCGTTTTTGGTTTCATACAGTTGTGTGTTTTCTTTTCCTCCTCAGAATCTCACAGGAACCTTTTGACGACATCTTGGAGATGAGCGCACAAAACAGCATTACCAATGGACGACAACAAAATGCCATTTGATTGTAAGAACTGTGCATTTGCAGACCTAATGATGTCATTGTTACAACAAAACATGTCACGAGCGGACATAAAATCAGACATGCTTCTGTTAATCTCACACCTTTCAGCTTCTGGCTGGGTACAGCAGCCAATATGAGTGGTCCATACTGTTGTTGGTGGTATGGCCGACAAAACCACCTGGCCAGTGGGGAAGAGCCTCTTCACTGCATTCATCAACCTCTTGAGTCGACGGAGCAAATGTAAACAAGACACGTAAACCAATTGTAACCCACTACAGCGCAGGACGACAACATGCACAGTAGCGGAACTGGCCAGTTCTCTGCAAAGTGCATGTATATCGGCTAAACTGAGCTCATCGACAGCGCACCACAATGCGCCCACTGCTTCTAAACTGAAATTGGCCTGAAAGTTTCTTTCTTGGGCATACTTGTGCAGATCTGTTGCAAAGGCATCACCCAAAGTCAACGCAATGCATTTCTCCATGTCAGCCAGCCTCACTACGCAGAGTAATGAATACCATTATTATCACCCCTTCCTGTTACCCACACCCTCAGTACCTGATTGGATAATCCCTACAGTGCCATTTCCATTGGCCAGCATGGTGAGAAGCGCAGAATGTGGCATGTGCCCTTCCCACAGTATCATGAGGGTCACGCCCCAGTAAAGCACAAACACTCCTTCCCTTTCCACTATCCTCTTCCCACCACGCCCTTATTGGGAATTGTTAAGTAGTCACACACGCATCCACCAACGCCATCCAAGACGTCAGCATCTAACACTCAGTTTTCCATAAGTCGTCATATGTTCCGTTACAAAATCAGCCTGCAAGTGTGCTGTTCTTGAAAAGCATGTCCAGCGGAAAGTTCAGTGAAACATTGCACAATGTGTGCATGCACATTCATCCACATGAGCACCTATCACCACAAAAGAAAGGTATGAAAATGTTTTTGGCAATATGTTTACAACTCGGTTATAAGTGCCTCTGCGCACGATATCTGCCTTTAAGCGTCCATTAAGTGTTTGAAAAGCATACTGGTTTTCCTCCCATAGCCTACCATGAAGTGGCAACTTAATGGTATTTGCTTGCAACGTTTCCATTTACCCATATCATACAGTGCGTGAGCGAAACAGGAACTCTTCTTTCCTTCCAACAATGCTACAAAATGTGTTCCCCACTAACCCACCTCCTACATAAATCGTAAAATGCTGGCACCAAAGCCACCACTGAATTTATCTTACCAATCTAAAGTCAGCTCCCAAAAGGCCAGTGTATGCACGGCTGTGGTTCTTTGTGCGCTGCACTATTGCCATAGCCTCTTTGTAAATCTGCCAGCTTCCACTCTGCGCCCTCAGCAACTCGTCCATAAGAGGACTGCGCAACTTGTCCTTGGCCTGAACGCCTGGGATCCTATCTCTGCTGGACTAAAATGTCTGCAATAGCTCCCAGTGGCTGCGAAGAATAAAATGAAAGCCCTATGCATTATGGGACCTCAATACCTTGCACTCTCACTTACTCAATATCTGCTTGCTCCAGCTCTTCCCTCATCCGCCTCCTACTCCCTCGGGGTCAGTTGCTGCACGCAACCAGTTGGTGGTACAAGTCTTTCTTCTGCTGGGGCCTCCCTCTGGAACAGGCTCTCTGCCTTCGTGGAACTTGAGGAGAACCATCTCAGAGTCTGGAAGTACCTCAAAACCTTTGCATGTGCTTCTTCTTTTTCCCCTCCTCTCCCCGGCTCACTTCCTGCCTAAAAATGATTGTGCACTGGTTCCCTACCCACTCTGTAATCTGTGCCCCATGCCACCTCCCTCCCGACAGTTCAACCCCTGCACTGGCTTTCTGCCAACCCCCGCACTTGAGGACTGTTTTCTGCAACCTTAACAGTCCAGCCACCACTTGATGTCTACACTTATCCTTCCACTTGCCAGCACCGGTCGGAGTTGCACGTATTGCTATTTTTTGTTGTTCCCATTTACTCCACTTTGCCCTCCCCTTCCCATTCACTTGCACACTCTCAGTGTCATCTGGCCTAGTGGGATCAATGTCTGTGTGTGGCCTCTTTTCCGCCTCCCTTTCCTCATCGCACCTTCACACACTTGTTTGTAGGTGCCGTACAAATGCCACAGAATACCATATCACATCACATCATATCATATGATATGATGCACACACTGCATTCATAATAGGATGCCTGCCACGTACCTTGTAGACTCCCCAAATGGTCTTCCCACTGTAATGCATCTACTGAAAATGTTGGAAAAGTGATCCCACAAAAGCAGCACAGAATTTATTTTAGCAACGTTAAGCAAGTGTGTGCAGTGCATGCAGACAAACAGGATGCCTACCCCTTACCTTGCACACTTTCACCATAGCCTCCTATATTTTCTCTGTACAAACAGACCTACTGCCACAGTGTTTGTGTACACACCACAACCAGCAACCACATTGCGCAGTGGCTTAGCCTCCACAGTGCCATTGCCATAGCTGCCATCCTGAAAAGAGCTGCATGTGGCACGTCTCATCCTCAAAGTTCTGCAGAGTTACCCTGCTAGGAGGGGGAGAAGGGAGAATGCAAAACAGGGTATTGGATTGTGTCTTTAGTACTTTCTCTAAAACACATATTATTTTTGGTATTTTTTTGTCAAGTTTTTGTTATGTACGTGCATGCATACATTAGTTTTTGTGTTCTCTCTTTTGCTGACTGTCTGTTTGCTTCTCCTTCTGACACTTCTCTTACATTTCCAGAGGATTCTCTGCAAAGCTTTGTGCAGAGTGGCAAACAAAACACCATTGCCAATGGAGGTTAAAAAAATACCATTTCCTTGGAACCACTGGAAATCTTGCTGGTTATTAATGCTTTCATAGTCGGTGCAGAACATCCCAGCACTGCACATGAAGTCACACATGCTTCTGTTTATCCAACCTCTCCCGACCTCTGGCTATGGACAAATTACACCGGCTTGGTCCCATGCTCATCTTGGTGTTATCGATGAGAAAATCACCTTGGCAGTGGGAAACATCTGCATCACTGCTCGCATCAACCTCAGGTGCGCAAGCAAACGTGAGCACAACATGTACCTCAAATGTAGTGCTCCAAAATGCACGACCACCACATCAACAGTACCGACTGAGGACATACATATGCAAAAGAAATCCATGCACCCGAAACCAGACTAATACACTGTACCCCAAAATGCCTGCACGCCTTCCAACTGAAAGTCAGTATCAAAGCCTCTTTCCACGGCATACCTGTGCAGATTGCGCACAAAGGTATCACCCACTATCAGTACTCGCCGTCTGTCCATCTCTGCCAACCTCACTGCATCGAAGTTTGGGTAAATATGTCACCGACCCTTCCTGTGAACCACACCCTCGACACCTCATTGGAGAATCCCCACAGTTCCATTTGTGAAGGCTCCATGCTCAGAAGGGCCGGATGTGGCACGTGCGCTTTCCCAGCTACAGCGAGGGCCACGCCCCAGTACAGCAAACACAATACTTCTTCCCTTGGCACTGGCATTTTCCCAACACTCCCTCGTTGGCTGCTGTGAAATTTTGAAATACGCATGCACCAATCACATACTGAACCTCTGCACTGCACACTATGATTTCTGTAGACCACTCCATATTTACTGTTAAACACTCCCAAAGCCCCTCCACCAGAAACTTCTGCTAAAGGATGCACTATTTCAGCAGCCACAAACATCCTGAGGCGCACCCAGCACACCTTTGGCCATGCACACAACAGTCCACTCTTGCCCACACCCTGAACAAAACTATGGGCCTCATGACGAGCATGGAGGTAAAAACTGAGTCATTACCGGCATGGTGGTAATAGCGCGTCCGTGCACCCTTGACACTGCTAATAGCGGTTGATTACGAGTGTGCGAGCACGTGCGAACCCTCATGCCGGTAATGGCTGGACTGCCATGCCGCTAAAGGCCCTCCAACCCCACCTCCGCCACGGAGCAACCCCTTAATATCGACCCGGTAATACCATCATGCAAATACCAGCCTTGTAATACTGGACCCGGAAGTAACGTCATTGCGCCGGAACGGAAAATGCGCCGGTGGCCATCTTAAAAAAACACAATCCATTGCAATCCTCTCAATCCAGCAGTGCTACAGAGTTGAGAGCAGGGCAATACTATCCATCTTGTCTAAGGCAACCCGCAAGACCCCCCCCCGTTTACGCAAGAAGCTTTTCTCCGACGAGGAGCTCAACATGCTTGCCGATATGCTTGCAGCCCATGCGGATGAGGTGTTCGCCAACAACCTGAAAAGGGACGTGCAACTCTGAAAATAGACAAATATGGGAGGAGGTGGCACGGAAGGTGTCAGCGGTTGGCATCACCCCCCGCACGGTGAAAGACTGTAAGAAGAGATGGGGGGACCTATGTCTCCGGGTGCGTAACATCCTAGCATCAAATCGCAGGGAGGCCATGGCTACAGGCGGGGGTGTCCACTCACCTGACAAATCGATGGAAGAACCCTGCAGCACCACCATAAATATGGAGTCGATCGAGGGCTTCAGTGAAATGAAGACGGGGCGGCGACATCGGGAGATGGAGGTGAGTGACCCCGCAAACCACAGTAGACCAAAACATGACGTAGTATAACATGTGAAAGTGAACCAAGTCAATGCATGGGCCATCATACACACATATATATACAGATCCATGTCCAGATGGAGGCCCAAACCCTGGCACAATGAAATGCATGCTGCGTGCCAATCGCATTACCAACAGACACCCAACAGACAGGGATCATTCACATGTCACACATCACGCAAACCGCAATACAACGGTATGCAACCTGGTATACATCAGTACAGAATGGAGAGGCCACGGCTTATGCCAATATGCCCCCCCCCCTTGAAAGTACCCTGTGTGACACACCTACAAGAATGCAATGCATGAAAAATGAAATACTGTACAGCACCAAGTCATGCATCTTGCATGTAACACCATCACTGATGCCCTGCATCTCTTGTTCCCCCACAGGCCCTGATGCAGAAAGTGAAGGGCAGGACCCTGCCCCAAGGGCATTAATACAGTCCAAGTCATCCAGGGCCAGACTAGAGGGCACTGGGCCTTCCACTTCCGGGGCAGCACAGAGGGCCAGAGTGCAACCCAGGGCACCAGTACAGGCCAGGCCGGCTGAGGAGGAGAATACAGCAGCTGACGAGACTGCCGATAAAGAGTCGGCAACAATTGCAGAGGGAGAGGCTGATGGTACGCAGTCCGCTGCCACCAGTTCTGTAGTTGAGGCAGCAGCCACAGCCCCCCTTAGCGACATGGATGTGCACGCGGAGGAATACCAGGACATTACACCATCCATGTTGAATGTCCCCATACTCCTAGCCCCCAGTCCACCCCCCACCACTCCACATAGGGCACACCAGCATGCCCCATGCAGGTACCAGCGGTTCTACTGGGGAGTCCGCATCTGTCCAGCATGTCAGAGGGCAGCCCTGCAATTGTCCACCGAGCCACAGCACCGTCCACCTCCACAGCCCCCACTGACATGGAGGCACGCCTCACCAGGGTAGAGGTCCGCCAGGACTCCATGATATAACTGGTCCGCCAGTATGTGGCCGAGGGGGAACAGACACGCTGTGAAATACGGGAGGCGAATGCTGCAACCGTAAATGCCATCAACACAATCACCATAGTCATTTGTGACATTTTAGGGGCGGTGACACTGGTCCTTCGCAGGATGCTGGACCATATGCAGCAGCAACAACCTGCACCGGCGGTGCCACATCCAACCACCTCAACCCCATCAACCCCACCTGCCAGCTCAACTCCCTCAAGCCCTGTGCGGATGATGAGGCGCAGCGCAAGAAACACAGACATGCTGCCCCCAGATTCGAAAAGAGGCCGGAAATGGCCGGTCCACCCACATCGTGTGTGGGATGACAATGGGTGAGGGGGGAGGTGGTGTTGGTGGTGTTTGGGGGGTTTTTAGGGTGTTTATTGGGGATATGGGGTGTTTGGGGGATATGGGGTGTTTGCAGGTTTTGGGGGGAGGGCGTGTGAGAGGTGGAAGGATGAAGCACTATATTGTTAATTTTTCCTAATACACCCGTTGTGTTCAAAATCATTTCATGACTGGACATTGTTCATTTCGTGTGTGTTTATTCAATTCATGATAGCGCACAGTGCCCAAATCCCCACACACCCTGTGTCCATGTCCAGATGATCCAAGGGCCCAATGTAGTACTAACACATAACCATCAACGTCCCTGTGGTTCAGAAGTATTCGTCAATCAGTGATTGGCGCACAGCACGGCCATCTTGTGCATCACAAACTGCCAGGGGTGCTGCTTCTCCTCCATCATCCTCCTCATCATCCTCACCCGGTGCATGCAGGTCACTGTCAGGTGGCAGTGGTACGTTTCTCCGGATGCACATGTTGTGCAGCATGACACAGACCATGGTGATCTTTGCCACCTTCTAAGGCCCATAGAGGAGTGTTCCATCAGACCTGCTGAGGCAGCGGAACTGTGCCCTCAACAGGCTAAAGGTCTGCTGAATCACAACACGGGTACGGGTATGAACCCGATTGTACTCCTCTTCGTGGCTGTTCTGCGGGTTCCGTACAGGGGTAAGTAGACAAGGCTTCAAGGAATAGCCACCATCACCTGCATGGGAGCACAATTAGATATGTGTGAGTCAATATGTAACCTGACACCTTTAGGAATCACTGCCATGGCTGCAGCTATTTGGTATTGACATGCACATGTGCCTGGATGTATGCACACAGGTTCATTTGATGAATTGTGTACTGTAGTATGGTCTGCTGGTGTGGAGTGCGTTGTACAGACAATGCAGGGTGTTCGCTTGCATGCTTATGCAGATGTACTGTGGATGCGGAACAAATGTCTTGCCACCCATATTTGTGGTGTATGGTACTCTGTACATATTCCCACTAGCGACATTGCCACAGGTGTAATCATGTTTAGTCATCCATCGCTTGACATGCCCATGGTGACCTGCTTGTGCTTCTGGCATGTTGTCATTGCTGTGCAGCATTGGTCTTATGTATGCCATTGATGTGTCATGTTCAGGTTGGGATGATGAGGGCAATAGTGTATAGCTGTAAGTACATTGTCCACTCACCGCACACACAATCTCACCCAGGTGGAGTATGCATCCCCCCCAATCTCACCCAGGTGGCGTATGCATCCCCCCCAATCTCACCCAGGTGGCGTATGCATCCCCCCCCAATCTCACCCAGGTGGAGCATGCATCCCCTCCATCTCACAACCCCACTGCACTGACATGGCCCAGTCAGGCAACTTACCAAGCAGCCAGGCACATCGTCCAGCATGTCCCTCCATGTAGCGGGGTAGCGTGGAGTTACGCAGCACCATGGAATCATGTGTAGATCTGGGAAATCAGGCACAACAATGTGTGATCATCTTGCTGGAGTCACATACCATCTGCACATTGATGGAGTGGTATTGCTTGCGATTGCGGTACACCACCTCACTGGCATGAGGGACCACCAATTCTACATGGGTGCAGTCGAGGGCACCAACGTAATTGGGCATGCCTCCCAGTACATGGAAGCCTACTTTAGTGTCAGCAAGCTCCTGGCCAGTCCGTGGTAGGGATATGTTGATGCTTGCATGCTTCAGGAGGGCATCAAGCACTTGGGTCAGCATGCGTGAAAAGAGTGGTTGTGATATGCCATGCAGCTGGCCCACTGTGTGCTGGAAGGTGCATGTGGCCAGGAAGTGGAGCACAGACACCACCGTCAGTAGAGGGGGAAGGGCAGTGCGGATTTCTATCAGGCTGACAATGTCGTTGTGTATCATGTCCACTATGGTGCTGATGGTATACCGGTCCGAACGGTACAGGGTGTGGATCTGCATGGTGGTTAGGTTGAATGGACTGGCTCAGAGGCGAGGTATTGGTGGCTGCCTACGTGGTACCACTGGCTGCACTGGTGGGACTTGCTGGGCCTGTCTCACCCTTCTTCTCCTGTGTCTCCTCTGTGCTGCCTGTTGTTGTAGTTGTTGTTGTTGTTGCTGGTGTAGCAGTGCAGGCATGTCCTCCAGCCCCAGGATTGCTACAGCAAGTGGGATCATTTTGGTGTTGGAAGGGGTGTGGTGTGTGGGTGTGCTCCTTTTGTGCTGGGAGAGGCTCCATTGGCTCCACCTGTGGTGATTGTGTCCACCTGTGGCAGTTGGCTACACTACAGGTTGCTATTTACGGGTGGTCCACGATGCCTGCAATACTGCCATCGTGCAGGCCCTTTATCGCCTTCGGGATACCGGTAAGCGCCTTCCTTTTTTCATTACCTCCATGCTCGCAATGAGGCCCTATGTATCCATGCATGCAACCATGTGGGCAGCTAACATTATGCACAAACGTACCATACATAGGTAGCAGCACTTCACCCCAACTCCCCACACCATAAAACACCCATTCACGAAGACAGGTCACAATGTTATGCTCACCTGGCTCCCACAGGGGCGTCGATCTGAGCTGGACAGCTGCGGTCTCCACCAATGTGACGCGTAGTGCCGAGATGACGGACTGGACTGGCCCACCTAGCTTTGTTTGCTTGGCACGTAGGAATATTCTTCTGCAAATGGAGAAAGGGAATTAACCACCTGTGGAGTTGAGCGTTAACCCCTCCCCCCACACTCCCACTGTTCTCCACACTGATCACCTTTGATGTCCCCTCTTATAGTCTCACCTGATGGTTTGGAAAGATGAGCTCTCCATCCTGCATTAAGCGCAGGGGCGCGTAGATAACCAGTTGCTTCACTGGCTTGAAGGAATTGGTGAGTTCCAGAACAATATTGACTCTGAGATTCCCGGCAAGACGCCGTAAGTATGTAGTTCGTAAGAGTTCAAATGTCTGACTTTCACTCTGTCCGATTCCTTGCAGGTTGCAGCTTGACCCTAGCTAAGAGTTCCTCGTGGCAACCGGTAAAATTCAGGTAAGGATTTGTATTATCCAACATAGTTCGATAAAATAATGTCAATATGTAACCTGTTGCTTTCTCCTTTATTCAGGCGCTGAGCGAAAGTATGAAGTCTCAGGGAATAATGCCTCTGGCGGTAAAATCAGGTAAGTCTATTGTGGTGAGGAGGTTTCCCCTTGTTTGTCCCTTTGTTTTACCTTGCTGTCCTTTTGTTTCCCCTTAGGTGCTGGAGTGCGGTGGGAACATGCAGAAGGATGCGGTGGAATGTGAAGATGCTGCGAAGGCCGATGAGTTCAGCGCGGCACTGCACCGGGCGAGGCGACGCGCATAAAATAACTTCTTTCTTCCAGCTCGAAGGCGCGATGGATCGGGAATTCAGGTAAGGATCAAAGGTATTGCTCTTGTTCTAACCTTTTCTCCTTCTTTCTCCCTTTTTCTAGGAGCTCCAGACTCGAGGCGGGCGTGGCAGAAGACCGGATGCAGACTTGCAGGCACAGTGAGCGTTAGGCTGCTGGATGCAGAATAACGCGAAGCGTGTGCTGCTCTTCGGCCGTGGTTTAAATAGCCTCCAAAGTAGTCCCAGGTAAGTATTCCTCCCCAGCCCCACCCGAGTAAAAAAATAGTCCCTAGGTAAAGTAGTCCCTTCCAAGCTTCTTTTGGCTTGGAGCTCTTGCAGCATGCTCTGCATCAGGTAAGTGTTAATCTATGAGCCTGGCGCCTATGGCGCCAGGACTTACTTTCCATATGAGCCTGGCGCCATAGACGCTAGGACTGCACCCAAATAGCCCCTAGCAGGGGTTGTTGGGCTTGCTTGGAATAACTTGATGCCTGCTTCCGGGGTTGCGGGACTTGGTCTGGGTCCCCGGGGGTAGGCATCATGACACACAATTAGTAGATTCCACAAACATACCACAGCCTCCACTACCCCTACCCACAGCCATTCACAAAGTATTGTGTCACTGCCCACAACATTTTCACAACATTGGGCCTACTTCAACAAATCTGCACACAGCATAGTAACCAAGCATATCGAAGCTGCACTTCAACCATACCCTCTTCCATACTGACAGTATGCAAACACTGCACCCAGTGCCCACAGTGCATGACTTTTCTCTGCACCATCTCCAACCACACATCAAAACCTTTACCGCACTACAACCATACCCTCTTCCATACTGACAGTGTGCAAACAGTACACCCTGTGGCCACACTGCATGACTTTTCACTTCACCATCTCCAACCACACATCAAAAACTTTACCATGTTGTAACCCGTGACCTCACCTGTGAAACCAAACATACACGCATGCCAGCTCACTTCAGCTACTCTATGGTGTCTGAAATGTGCTCCCCAACCATTCCTTACAGGTCACCATCCTCTAACTGATGCAAAGTCAAAAATGCATTACTACCGTGGGTGTCCACAGGCTTCCCTCCAGCTAACCACCAACCGCATCCAAAGTTCTCCAACAGCACGCCGTACCGCAAGCCGATGACACTTCGGTCCGCGGAGCGAACAGGGAAATGGTTCTGCACAGCGGACCCAGACAACACTAATTTTTGGGACATGCATTTCAGTCCTTTGCAACAAAAGTACTGGTCGGATTTCCACCAAACACACAAAAGCACACTTTCTGACCCAAGCCCCCGCTCATGCTGCAAATTTGGTGAAAATCCGTCCAGCCGTTTGGCCCGTAGCTGTGTGCAAAGTTTTCCCCATTTAGTCTATGGAAAAAAAATATTGGGACTCCCCCTGTAATTTCATAGGTTTTTAGTAAGGCAACTTAACCATAACGTCCCTTTATCAAAGTTTATTTTACTGAATATACATATACATAGGGCGTCATTACGACCCTGGCGTTAATGGTTTAACGGCGCCGTAAAAGGTGTCGGCGCCGTTAAAACCCTTAAGGCCTGATTACGAGGGTCCTTTGCGGGACCCGACCTTAACGGCTGGTTTTTCCAGCCGTTAAAAGTAGGGACCCGCAAAGGGACCTGCTAATAACGGTACCACAATTTGCGGTACCGTTATTAGCGCCTTCCCCATTCTCATTGAGCCCTATGGGGCAAAAATGGGAATGGGGAAGGGCCATGGCGGCATGGGGAATTACCGCTCCACCAACCTCGGAATGGGGTGGTAATGCCCCAATACGCCATGGCGGACACCGGCATGGACCATGGTGCTAGTAGCACCATGGTCCTCCGCCTGGGTCGTAATGAGGCCCATAGTGTGAATTTGACAGCTGTTTACTAGGATTCCCTTACTTTTTATACATGTAACATAGAACATGCCGAACCCCCTGCTAGTGATTTTGATGTCCACGGACTGTGCGTATGTCCGCGGATGGACACGGACAACATCAACACTACCCAAAAACTCAGGGGGTATCTTAGATTGTTCTATCATTCCATATAAACACTGAACAAGTTCAAAAAGCAGCACATAAACACATTATATGTAATAATAAATAAGATGTGCAACCTATATATGTAACACATCAACCATCCATTTAAATACCATATGTACTAAAATGGAGTATACCAAAACAAAAAAGATATGCTTCCAACATAATTACCTCACAGAAACTGCACAGCTAGGAGCAACAGTAGACCTACACAACAGTAGGAACACAACTTACCAGAAACTAGTTAGTAAACTTCATTTTTCTTATATATTTCTAATCTTTCTGTATTTGGTACACTAAAAGTGATATTTTTTTTTTCACAGAAATGTCCAGTACTTTGGAATGGCTTGAAGAAAATTTCCCACATGAGGAAATGTCTGAAGACAGTGATACTAATGGTAGACACTTCTCTATATAAGCAAATTGATAATCATTACTTCTGTGTACTTAACATATATATATATATTCTTTTAACAGACCATGCAAACATTGAAAATAATACAGCAAAAGAGACATTAGAAAAGACTCTACAGCGCATGGAACAAAAAATGGATATGCTTATGGAAAATTTCAATCTTTTGAAACATTTTGTAGAGGACCACATAAAAGAAAAAAATAAATATAATTGTCACACATGCACCTGTTCCCCCTCTCCATGTCCAAGTCAACTATCCCCAAACCCTCACCACCAAGAAAAACGTTATGATGAGGCTTCCATCCCTTCATCCCCTCCCATGGATCCTCTCGAAACCCCTAATTCCCCTGTATTTGTGTCAGTTTCTGCTTCCCCCTCTGTTTCATAAATGTTATATTTGTATGTAATAATAAAATATTTTATGTGTTGTTACTTCATTCCTTTGGGGGTCATTACAACCCAGGCGCTAATTGCGCCAACTTTACCACCATGGTGTAAACTATGTTTACACCATGGTGGATGGCGGATTTACCGCCCCATTCTAAAGTGAGTGGGGCGGTAAATCCCCATTTCCCATTTTCCCTTCCCCATTCCCATTTTTGCCCCATAGGGCATAATGGGAGTGGGGAAGGCGCTAATTACGCCACCGTAAATTACGGTGCCATAATTAGCATCATGGCAGGTTAGCGCCATGGATTTTAACGGCTGCTAAAAGCAGCCGTTAAAATCGGAATAGGCGTTAAGGGTTAACGACGGCGTTAACCCTTAACGCCTGGGTCGTAATGAGGCCCTTTGTGTCTTATTTTTTTTTAAAAGGTAGTTAAGGTGTCTACGGACAGCGCGGGTGTCTGGAATGTCCGCAATTAACCAAAATGGGCTGTCCTGAGGACACTATACCTGTCCGTACTGTCCGCTGGCAAGTTGAAACTGTTCTTAGAACACACCAGGTGTCCGGAATGTCTGCAATTAACCAAAATGGAGGTGTCCTAAGGACACTATATCTGTCCGTATTGTCTGCAAGCAAGATGGAACTGTTCTTAGAACACATTCGGTGTCCGGAATGTTCGCAATTAGCCAAAATGGAGGTGTCCTAAGGACACTATACCTGTCTGTACTGTCTGTAGAACATTTACGCACATGCGCACCACACCCATAAGTCTTACGAACATCGCACCTGTCTGTAACTGTCCGTCTCATGTGTGTCGCACTTTTAACTAGTTTGAGGACCTGAACACTGTCCTTAGAACCCCCGCGTACATGCGCATGACCATTCCTACGCATTTGGTGTCCAGAGGACACCCGTCCCATTTGCAGACGTGTTTGCGACGTCATCATGTGACCGCACCCACGCTGAGCGTGTGTCCTGATTTGCGGACACTATCCGGGTCCCCAAACATTTTAAAAGTACTTTTTTAGACAGTCCAAAGTATTTTACAGTACAAATTCACCATTGCACATGTCCCAGACAATGACCCTGGTTTTCTACATACTTTTTGGAACTTTTTGAACCTTTTTGTGGTGATTGATCTGTCTGCGGACAGTGTGGCTTTCTGCGGAGCGCGCACCAGCACCCCTATAAAAGGCCACACCCCAGAGCTCATCCTCATTGTGCTTCTGGCTACCAGACAGAGAATTGTATATATAGCTTTTGCTAATCTTCCTGATTTTGCTGCTCTTGCTGCTTCCCATCAGACCTGATGGCATCTATGATTGCTGCTGCTTCAGCTGGTGCTACTAGTGCCTCAGCACCCCCTCAACCACCAACACCTCCCCAAGGGCCTGCAGAGGGGAACAGGCGTGAGGATGTGGAGGAGGATGAAGAGGATGAGGTAGTGGAAGTCCCTACTACCAGCACTCGCCGTGAGTCTTGGGTGTGGCGGTTGTTTACCATTCATGGTGACGTACCAAAAGCACGTGCAAACAAGGTCATCTGCAACCAGTGCAAAATGTTGCTGAGTCGTGGGAGGCCTGGTTTGTACAGCTTTAGTACGACATCCATGAAGCGACACCTAAGGTCATTCCACGATGGGGCCGCTCGCAAGTTTGTACCTTGTCATAAACGTAGTAGGTTCAGTTCCTCTACAACATCCTCTGTTTCCGCTCCTGTCACCACAAGAAACACTCCTGTGGGACAGCGCACCCGCCAGCTGCCTCACAGGCCATCCATGATGCTGTTGACCCTTACCTTTCGAGGGTCACAATATTGTGTATGTACTGCGACGCAGCACTCTGCAGGGGGGGAAGAGTCTTCGGAGTGATTTCGAGACTGCAGTCAAGGAGCATGAGAAGGTCTGCTACCTACCTAAATAAGGCCCACCTTACATCTTCCTCTCTCCACCTGCCCTTTCTTATCCCTGTGGTTGTTGTCCCTTCCTTACCCTCTTTTCCCTTCCTCTCCTAGTGTGTCGTGTGTAAAAAACCAAAAAAAAAAAAAACAACAAACCCCCCCCCCCCAAAAAGGCTCTTTTCAGAGCTGCCTTTCACAGTTTCAAAATAGAAGTGGCAAATAAATGGAGCAGGGCCCTGTTCATTTTTTTAGAAGTCTGTGGCCAGTTCGCGGACATCTAAACTTTTGGAGTGCTGCCCTATCATAACCATTGCACTTTTCTCTGGGAGGAAGTGGTGGCTCTGAAAAGAGCTTTTTGGTGGTGTTTGTTTGCGTTTGAAAAACTTCAAATGGTCAACACCTACAGCAAAATGGATGGCTGTAATTCCAAAAAAGGTTGCAATGCATTTTGTACATTTCTCAGAAAAATCCAATTGCCAGCATAAGTAAGATGGACTTCATCTCTGCAAAAAATGTATGTGCTACGAAAAATAATATTTTCATTGTGAAAAGATGACATGCCAACATCTCTTAAAAAGGCACAAACAACCTTATTGACATTGCGCCTCGCTTTCTCCATTTGTGGACCAAATGAAGAAGAATGCAGCCACATTTGTCGCTGCGCAATACGAGAAAAAATTACTTGAGAAGTTGGAAACATGTCCATGACCTTCCCAAGTCCTTCTTTCATTGCAAATTGCAAATAAACTCCAGACACATGTCCTAAACTGTTCCCTCCACAATGAATTATAATTATGTCTGGATGATGCTGTGTCTCCAAAGTAGCACAGAGAGGTACCAAGTCCAGCCACTTCATTCCACGCACTCCATGCCAATGCACTTCCACAAAAGGGAATCCAAGATCTGCAGCTACTCCACAGCGTTCTGCATGCAACTCCAACCAATGTATCCATGAGTCTCCCAAAATCCAGATAATCATTTTTCTGAAACACACAGCCATAGCTATGTATTCTTCTCTGAGAAAAAATACTTTCTGACAAACTCTCTCCTTACACAACACACCCAGTAAACTTTATTGACCAATCCCTTGCTCTACTCATTCTTATTCGCACACCTCTCCACCCCGAAATCCCTGTATGTAATACGCGATGTCCGTGGACTACCGCCATGTGCGCGGACATATCGAAAATATGAGCGTGGTGAATGTAAATTTAAATAGTGTACCCCATTTCCCCTTTGAGGTTGGCTCTGAAAAGAGCCTTTTTTGTGTTTTTTGGAGATGCTTGACAGACACCTGTTATTTTGTATTTTTTTTATTTTCTTATTTGTTTCTTACTTTACTCCTAAAATCTTCACATAACCTTCTCCAAAGCAACCCTTACATTCCAGAACAGCATGGCATTTCCCATAAAAGATAAAGAAATGCCATCTTCTTTAAAATAAACAGCATTACTGGAATCAATATTCTCATTATTACAGAAGAACATACCAGCTCTAAGCATGAAAGCACACATGTCTCGGTTGATTGCACACCTAGCAATGTTTTGCTGAGGACAAAAAACAGACTTATTTTCCCATATTGCCCTAGGTACTAATCCAGAAAAAATAGGTTTTAGCATTTGGAAGGATGTTCATTACTGCTTGAACCAAGTGTTCCAAATCTACCAACAAAGTAGGGGCACTGACATAGCCCAAATGGAAAGCACCACAGTGCAAAACTACCACATGGGGACTGTTCATCCTGCCCATATCTTCACAAACTTGTACATTTCCCTGTACATTGCAATAAGGCACAGTGCTCCACACCACCTCCATTCCCTTAACATCAACATTTTTGCAACATGCCTGTATTGAGCATACTGCTGTAAACCATGCACAAACATATCTCCAAGCACTATCACCCTGACTTTCTCCACCTCTGCCAGCTTCACTACACACAGTCTCTTTCAACACAAATCCACAACCTCAACACCTGATTGGGTAATCCCAACAGTCCCCTTTCCATGCTGGATTTGCTGGAAAACCCTGGATGTGGCACGCCCTGTCCGCAGACAGCCGTGGTGTCCGCAGACCGCGTAACTCTTAGACAGCCCTTCTACCCTTTCCACTTCACTCTCTGTGCCATTCCCTCATTGGATACAGCTAAGCAGTCACACAACCATCCACCAATCACATCCAGGACCTCTACATCTAACTCCATCATCAGAGTTCAGCACTTCAAGTGTAATGTTGATCACTCTGAGTACAAGTCTCATATCATTGGAAAGCACCTACTACAAAAACTACTGTACAAGTCTCCAAGATTTCTACTTGCAGCTGCATGCATATCTACATGCATGAATACACACTACAGCTATGCATATTTTATGCATAGTACATGTACAACTCTGTAACTGCCACTTAACCTGCATAACCTATAAAATGAACTTACTATACATCTGCTATAATCAACTGTCACTTCCAAACCTGCCTGCTATCCCCATTTTCTTTTTTTTTTTACACACACAACTATCTAAAAAATTATGATAGTTTAAGATGGGAGAAATAACAGTATAATTGTAGAAAAACACTTAGTAGTGTATTATAAAATTACACACACACAGGATAAATTCATGCATCTTTATACACTGACACAGATAGACACCATCATTGAAAATCTCACAGCTGAAATAACACCACTCCCTGTACATCACATCCTTCTGCTTTATTGCCCACAGCTTCACAAACACATACATTCTATGCTTTTCTATACAGTTTCTGCCATTTACCATACAAAAATTGCAAAACAAATACATAATTATTTCTTCTATCTCCTAACATGCAATAACACAGCCCTAAGAAACCAAGTAAGTTTCATATACATACAGGCCGATTCATGGAATAAATGTGCGCCGAAAATCTCTGCTCAAGCGTGTGAATTGCAGCGCAAGTGCAAAAATCGCAGTGCAAGCGTGCGAAATCCACGCACATCGATTCATGGAAGTCCGTGCGCGTGTAAATTCTGGGATGTGCGCTAAAATTAAGTGTGGCGCACGCGGGCGCACACATCATCAAACGGCGTGCGCTACGCGCACAGCGAAAGCGCACATAGCACGGCGCACACAGCACGGCGCGCACAACAAAAGTAGGCGTAACACGGGGCGTAACACACGGAATGGGGAACAACGCGTGAAAATGAGGGCATTATGGGGGAAGTACAGGAGGCAAATACGCAGAACGCCCACATGCGCACCTACAACACATATTCATGGAATCGAACAGGGCAAACGCATGGGCCAAAAAAGACGCGCTAATCCGGAAACACGTACGCCAGCAAGAAGCAGGCATACGCAGACCCGCGCAGCATAAAAGTGTCCACAAACAACAAACAAGCTGAGACGCTACGATGAATATACCGTTCCTCGCAGCAGTGGGCGTGGGACACCGCAGGAGGAGGATAGTCAGGGCCAGAATTTTTACACCCAGGACCAGCCTTTTTGGGATGCCTGATGACCAGGTGTATGGGACGTACAGGTTTCCACCTCACATAATACTCGACCTGGTGAGTGAGTGGGAGGATGACCTCACATCACCCACCCTGTGCTCCCAAGCACTGAGCCCATTTGAAAAGGTGCTCAATGTACTGCACTTCTTGGCCACTGGTTCATTTCAGTGGACAAGTGCCATAGTGGGGGGGGGGGGTGTCACAGGCCACGCAGTCACGCTGCCTGCACCAGGTTTTCACCATCATGACTGCACGCCCATCAGTCCGCAGGCACATATACCTGCCCAGAACACCTGCAGAAAGGCAGGCTGCTGTCCAGGATTTTTACGGGGTGGCACACTTTCCCAAAGTGCTAGGTGCCATTGATTTCACCCATGTGGCTCTACGTCCTCCCAGGGCAACTGAGCACATCTATAGAAACCGCAAGCACTGGTATTCCATCAACGTGCAGGTAGTATGTGATGACAAGGGAATCATCAACTCAGTATATGCCAACTATCCAGGGTCCACCCATGACAGTTTCATCTACAGAATGTCACCCCTAAACCGTGACCTAGAAGCTTGGTGGCATGGCGATACATGGTTGCTTGGTGAGTATAAATGCCGCTGCACATGCATGCATGTCAGATACTGAGTAATGTCACAACCCCACTAATGATACCCATCATCACCTCCCCAGGGGACAGTGCCTACCCTCTGAGCACCCACATGATGACGCCAATTCGGAACCCCACCACACCACCCGAGGTAAGATACAACACAGCCCATATTGCAACCCGGGGCATAGTGGAGCGCACATTCGGAGTGCTCAAGTCACGCTTTCGCTCCTTTGACCGCTCTGGTGGGCAGCTGCTATACGCACCCCCAGTAGTGTGCAGGATCATAGTAGCAGCATGTATCCTGCACAACGTTGCAACCCGCCGGGGCCTGCCGGTGGACATGATGGTGCCCCCACATCCCCAACCACATGCACAGCCGCTGCGCATGGGAAGGGAAAGGGCATGTGGTGAGGCAGCCCGTACGCAACTGGTGGCTAATTACTTCACCTAAAATCACACCCCTGTGGAGTGCACACAGCCCTGGCACATACCAGCTGACAATCAATGATGATTACATAAGGGACAGTCAACTGTCACAACCATACCAGCCTGAGATTGGTCACCTGGAAGTGTTACATTGTGTGCATCCCTACCTACCGAAAGACAACCAATGCTGTGTCACAAAAAGACACACATTTATGCTGCATGAATGACTACCCCCTTGCAAAATACTACATGAAAATAGCGCCATATCACCCAACCCCTCCCCATGTCCGCCACCCAACACACCATGGCATGTCATGCAATGTGAAAGCAAACAAAGTGTCACAAAGTGCACTGTCCCAAATGGAAAGAGGCCACAGACAATATGCTCCCAGTAATCAATAACAAACAGCACACATGACCAAATATTTACCAGCAACACAGCATGAAACATTGCCAAATTATGACAGTACAAACTCAAAGTAGTGCAAGTCTTACAACCTGAATAATCCGGCACATCCACCCCTTCCAACTGCAGAGTGTTGCTGTCAGACAAATGTGTCAGTGTACTGCATACAACATGAACTGCATCTGCAAAGGAGACGGCCTTGTGAAGACATGAAGAAGGTACCTGCGAATAAGGAGAAAGACATGGATGCACAAGCACATATCAATACACCATGCAGTGTTCAATACAAAAACAAACCCCACTAGGGATGTCCACACAGTTATGACTACAGACTGCCCACACAGCTCATGGGAAACCAATGTCACTGTGTAAGTCACTCACTTGGTCACATCCTTTGCAAGCCCATGGAAACGGGAAGCAGGAGGTGTGTGTGTGTCAGGAACCCAAGCATCTAACCCAAACACAGGACAAGCCTGCATGTGCCCAGCCGGAATACACAGTGGATGCCCATGGGAGCCACAGAAGGCGACACACTGTATAAAAAAAATATAAAAATAAAAAATGGCCATGTTGGGGTCAGGGGGGGGAGGCCACCCAGGAGGTTCGAGGACAGGGTGCACACCAACCGCCAAATGCGTGGATGTTGCAAGAAAAAAAAATACCTCCATGGGCTCATGGCCTGCATGGCTACGCTAGTGTGGGAAGAGTGCTGCTGTCGCGCTCATCACCCTCTGCTGCTGCATCAGGAGGTGGTGGTGCTATGGGAGGCAGCCCACGCAAAGCCCTGGTATGGTCCTCCATGGCAGCAAGCATGCAGGTGTGGAAGGTCTCGTTCTGGAGGATGATAGTACAGAGATCCCCATGCAGCACCTGACGGGTTGCCTGCATTTATGCACGCATGGCCTCCCGTGATGCCCGGATCTCCTCCCGAGTTGCCTGCAGCTCAGCTGAGAGTGAACGTGTGAGCTGCTCCAGCTGATGTTCTGACCTTAAATTTCGGGAAGCCTTAAGTTCACCCAGAGTCTCCCTGAGGTTATGGAGTTCTACCCTCAGGGCTTCCCTGTGGCCCTGTGACTCTATAGATATGGCTTCGCATAGAGTCTCCAGTGCCGCCCGTCAGTCCCTGTTGGACACCAACATGTCTTCCCTGTGTGATTGGCAAATGGAGTCTGCTGCCTGCTGTTGTTGCTCCATCTGCCTTTCAGGGGGGAGAATGGAAGTGGCCACCCTCTCCATTGCCTGAGCCATCATTTGAACGGATGCTCCCTGTTGGGCTGCTATACTGTAAATGGAGTTTTCCCATACAGTATTGCCTGGTGGCGTACGGCCACCGCGTCGGCGGGCACCATACCTGTTCGGGGCAAGGCGATCTGCACCTTGCTGTGCTGGCACTGCCTGAGGCTGCAGGACTGCATTCCCCCTCTGATCTGCTGGCCCAGGAACAGGATCAGATGTTGTGGAGTGTGACCCTGCAATCCGTAACCGCCAAAGGCGGACTTACCAACACTGACATCCCCATACAGGGTTCTACCCCTGGTGCAGGTGGGTTGGACAGAACAGAATCCCTGCAGAAACACTCACCTGCGACTGCACATAGGTCTCATCATCCGATTCAGCAGCTGAATAGAGGTCTGGGGAGGTGTACCCAGAGACACCCCTGGACAGTATGGTCTGCAGTAAGATTGGGTTTTCCCCACCACCACATCACGTCCCCCACTGGTACCCGGTCGTGCCTGAGATTCCTCCTGGGTCTGCACCATCTCCTCAACCTCAACAGCATCAAGTGCGTCATCACCTGCAAAAACATGAAAGACAAAAAATGGAAACAGGCATGAGCACCATAGCACACACATAGGTCTGACAAGCCAGAGATCCAGTACATGATTTACACATATCCCACATGACTATAACCCTGGCATGCATGCACTGTCAATGAGTTGGAAGGGGAGGCAAAAGCAGACACTGAGGACACCAAGCAACACATTTGCTGAATGCTCGGTAGCACTGGCATCACACATTAGCCTGTTAGTGGCATGTCCAATACACATACATGACACATGCCAGCACACAGATGGCATGTGTCATAGCCATGGTACATTTGACAAGTACAGCCATATGTCAGTGAATGAGTACTGTCACCCATCCATGTGAGATGGACATGATGAGATGAAAAATGCTACATAGTATGACAAAATACGCATGTGCCACACACTGCAATACATCCAGTGTACAATAATAAAGTGATGGCAGGCAGATGTACACGTCAATGGTTGGTCACTTCAACATGACAGGAAACAACTATCATGTACCACATTCAAACAGGCCCCAAAAATTAATGTGAACAGGCCAATACTCAATCAGCCTGAATGGTCTAATCATTCACATAACAAGGTAACAAATGTGGGCCAATGTAGTGTGTAATCAATGACAGAAGCATGTCACATATGTGGCATTATGGCTGATAAATGTGTTGCAAAAATGGGAGAATTGAAACAATCAGCCTGAATGAACCCTGAAAAAAATCTGAACAATGTTGTTGCAAGATGACAGTTCAAGGGCAACTACAGGAATGTTGCGCTAATTGGCTACTGTCGGCAGAGGGGATATTGTCATACCCAAATTCAAGTCCGGTGAATGTTTTGGAGGAAGCACATGGGTGACGCATACCACTCAGGAGTACACACTCTCACCTGGCACTCAATCAGAACCCATCACCCAAACAACATACACATGGATTACACACACATGCATGGGCACTCACCTGACAATACGTCGTAATCTGGTAGGTCTCCCACGCCTTGGATCTGTTCCTCTGTGACAAAGATTCCAGCAACAGACTCATGTTCAGTGAGTTGGTTGTCCTCTGGCGGAGAACCACCGCCAGTCACCAGAGTAGAGGCACGATTTGAGGCCAGCTTGTTCTTTGCTCTGCGTTTCAGGTCATTCCACCGCTTGTAGCAATCATCAGCTGTGCGCCTCACAAATCCAAGGGCACTAATGATGTCCGCGATGGTCTGCCAGTGTGCCTTACGTTGACCAGGTGTGGTCTTGCACCCTGCAGTCACCACCATTTCGCGGCTATGTGCCGACACATAGGCCACAAGTACATCAAGTTCGGCGTCATTAAAGCTAGGCTTCCTTGACGTGCGGGAGTGTGTAGCCGTGTCTGGGGTCTCAGCTTGTAGTGCCAG